>NW_028093774.1:6978077-8178077 GCF_014824575.4 Sturnira hondurensis | reverse complement strand
CGCACCTCGGGGGGAGGGGAGGGGTCCGCCCTTGGTGAGTGTGATGGGCATTCCGGTCAACAACAAAGTCACCTTCACAAAGTCAGACCTCTGACTGGAGCCATTCCAATGCTGGGTCTCTGATACCAAGTCCCGGGAAGCAAACTCAGGCCTTTCCGGAGTCAGACACGGCAGACGGGAGCAGAGCGGGCCTGGAAAGCCCGGGGGGCACAGTGGGAGCCACGCTTAGTGCCACTAGGGAATGAACCGGGCTCAGCAAACAGGGCACTGCCCTGGGTGGGGCGGATCTTCTGATGTTTTTTTTCCCTCCAAGAACCCAGAAACCCAGTTTGTGAGGCAAAATCTCTTGATTTCTAAATATTGGAAAACAGTTCACATTTTCAAAGACACAGGAAGGACCAAAGAGACGTCCCTTGAGCCCGGGGCCGCCAGAGGGCAGCCCTGCTTACTGGGAGGGAGTCTGGCCTTCCCGGAATGGACGGATGGCGTGTTCATCTCTTTCCTGACCACAAGGAAGGACAGTCCCATCAGCATGGAGGGGTGAGGACCACCCTGGACCCACAAGATACATCTTAGATGACCTGACTTCCAAAGCACCGGGTACCAAGGTTCTTCTTCCCCCTGACCCCCAGTCTGGCAGCTCCCTAGGCCCCGTCACCCAGCATCCCTTACACGCTCACTTCCCAGTGAGTCCGACTTGTTAGCTGCCATGGGACCCTTCCCTCCTGGCGCTCCCTGGACCTTCCCTGCCCCCAGACCACGCTGGGCTCCATCTTCACGCCCCCTCCCACCTGGGTCAGCAGCAGAACCCCCAATTCCCACCACCACGCTTCCCTCTACACCCCACGAAGCTCAACATCTGTGTGGTGTGCACAGAGCTCTGCTCGCACCCCTCCACCCCTACTAGTTTCTGGTGCCCAGGAAAGTGGTCCTGGACACCTCTTGGGGCCTACGCCGAAGCCGGGACCTCGTGCACACTGCGGGCGGAGGGCAGCCACGGCACACACAATGCACTACCCAGCTCGCTCAGGAAAACAGATGCAGACAGAAAGGGCTCAGCCTCCGATCTGAATCCCAGACCTCTCTTTAACCACTGTGGTGTTTTTTTTAAAGTGAATTTAATTCCCAAAGCAGATTAAGCAGCTGCTGGCAGTGGGCAGTGTCTTGAAAAGCACACAAAAGCCAATCACCCCTACTCACAGAAACCTAGAACGACTCAATGGAAAACCAGGCAAGGATGCGCCACTAAGATTGTCTGTCCCCTTGTCCCCAAGACACCCCGCACCCAGGCGGTTCTGTGCCCAGCACACCAGGGCCCCTCTGCCGACAGGCGCCTGCCCACACCCCTTACATGTACTGCTTCTGCTCCTCGTGGTACTGCTCCTTGCTCTCCATGTTCTGCTCCAGGAGCATCTGGTTCTGCTGGCTCAACAGCTGGATCTGGCTCAGGAGGTGGTGGTTTTCTTCCTCCAAGTTCCCCTTGAGACGGGAGAGCAGCTGAAACACAGACCAACGACGTCTCACACACGGGGCGCCCCGGTCCCTGCTGCTGGGGGCGCACCTCCCACAGAAGACGAAGGCCACATGCACGGAGAGGGCCGTGTCAGCGTGGTCGGCACCAGGTGGAAGGGCCGACACGGCCAGTGACACGGGGTGGCCCTCTGCAACGGGGCCGCCCAACCCAGCAGCCAAGGGCCATGCGTGGCTGCTGAGCACTGAAACTGCAGCCAGTCCGAGCTGAGACGTGACATTAGCACAAATGCACGACTGAGTCTGAAGACTTAATAACTGTTTTAAAAAATAATGTAAAATCTCACCAATAAGCTTTTTTTGGGTTACCTGTGACAGTTTAGATATGAGCTAAATAAAATACATCATTAAAATTAATCCCACCTGCCCTGGCTGGTGTGGCTCAGTGGGTTGAGTGCTGGCCTATGAACCAAAGGGTTTGATGCCCACTCAGGGCACATGCCTGGATTGCGGGCCAGGTCCCCAGTGGGGGTGGGGAGGGTGAGAGGCAACCACACACTGATGTTTCTCTCCCTGTCTCCCTCCCTTCCTCTCTCTCTAAAACTAACACGAATTTTAAAAATCTTTTAAAAATTAATCCCACTTGTTTCCTTTTACTTTTTTAACATGGCGAGTAGAAAATTTTGTATTACATAGGGCAGCTTGCATTCTATGTCTATTGGTCAGCTCTGCCCTGGAAGAGGTTTGGCGTGCTTTTTCTGTCAAGAGCCAGAAAGTAAGTATCTAGGGCTCTCTCAGGACAGCGGTCTCTAATGCAACCACTCATCTCTGTCATCACGGCAGAAAAGCTGCCCCAGAGACAGACGTCCACGCACGGGTGGGGCTGCGTGGTAAAAAAACAAACGTTACTTGTGGACACGGACATTTCAGTTTCGCAGTCTCTTTACTTGTCACCCACTCTCCTTCTTTTGATGTGTCCCAACCGTTTAAACGTGTCGACGCTGTTCTTGGTGCAGACGCACAAGGCCAGGCCAGGCTGGAGCCGACTTTGGGCCAAGGCCAGCCAGCGCCTGCTCTGGGGCAGCCGTGCTCGGGGCGGGGCAGGAAAGTCGCGAGCTCTGGCTGCAGACACACTGGGCTCCCACCCACAACCTGAGAGGGGTAAGAATGGGAACCCCAGGCCACTGTGAGGGTTAAATGAGGTGACACAGGTGGGCACAGAGTGGGGAGGAATAAAACGATGACCGCCCGCCCATGCAGGAAGCAAAGAGCAGATGAAGGTGTTTGCTGACGCGCCCCCGCCAGTCACGGTGTTCGGTCCCTTCACACGCCTCTGCCTCCCTCCTGGCCTCAGTGTGACCTCCTGGCGGATGGGGCCCCAGGCCTCACCTCGCAGTGGTTGTCCAGCTTGGTCAGCGAGATGTCCATGGTCTGGTGCTGCTCCTTCAGCTCGTCGCACCGGGCCTGCCAGCGGTTCAGCTCCAGCTGCGAGGTGTTCAGCGCCGTTTTCAGCTCCTTGGTGTGCGTGTGCAGCTCCTCGAACTCCCCCTTCAGCTGCTGGTGCAGGAAGGTGACCCTGGGCGGGGAGAGCCACGAGGCCAAGGGCTGAGGGGCACGCCCAGGCTCCGTCCCAGCTGTGCACCCTTACACAACCCCGCAGCCCCTCTGGGCCTCAGCCGTCCTCATGTGTACTTAAGTGAGGGAGGGGGGTGGTGAGCAAAAGCAGCAATTTTCAATCCACGTCTGCTGGGGTTCTATGAAGGTGCCCCCACGTTGGGCTGGGGAAGACGGAACAGGCAGAGTCTGGCATTGCTTCAACAGAACATCACTGTCAAAAATCCTGTGTTTAAGGCCTTGGCATAGTTGCCTACGTGAAAAAAAGTTTCTTCTATTACAACACTTTTAGCCCTCTCTGGCTGGGGGGGCTCAGCTGGTTGGAGTGTCGTCCGCGCACCCGAGCGGTGATGGGTTCGAATCCCAGTCAGGGCACGTGCCTGGGTTGCGGCGCAATTCCCAGCTGGGGTGCCCATCAATGTGAGAGACTAACATTTCTCTCTCACGTCGGCATCTCTCTCTAAATCAATAAACGTATCCTTGGTGAGGATTTTTTTAAAACCCACTTTTAAAAACACTAAATCAGAACATTTTTGCTCTGAAACTCCATGTCTGTGCCCAACTCCTCTCCCAGTTCCAAGCCCCTTTCTAATTTCAACTCCTGAGAAAAATAAAATATGAGATGCTGGGGTATGACGTGACTCCACTGACATCTCCACCACCACCATCATCTCCACCATCACCACCACCATCACCACCACCATCACCACCACCATCATCACCACCACCACCACCATCATCACCACCACCATCACCACCACCATCCAACTGGGGTTGCCTGGGGAAAGATTTATTTCAGAAAAGCTCAAACTAATGGAGGCTTGTGGACTCAATGTGAACACAGATGTGTCTCGCTTGGCCCACACCATGGTGCTTTGTCTTGTTTTTTAATTCATCAGTTTATCATTTAAAAATTTTAAAGGTTCATTATCACCATTGAGATGTCTAGCCTCTCCAAAGAGAAAAGCATAAACAAAGGACGACCCGGCAGCCCGGGCCGCCTCCCAGGCGTGTGCTCTGCCTGTTGGTCTGGTCTGTCGAGGACAGCCCCCCAAACCTCGCGCCTGCCCCCCCCCCCAGGCACCCCAGTGTGTGGCCCCTCCATACATGTTACAACGAGGCTGTGGGAAGGAAGCACTTCCTGTGGCCACGCCTCCAGGTTTCGTGGAGACAAGCCCTGCACTGAAATCCTGACTGTGCTGCTACCTGGGGGCGCTGACCTCAAACGAGCTATTTAACCTCTCCGAGCCCCTTTTCTTGTTTGTTAAAAAGAAAAAGGGTAAGAACGACCTTGTTGTTTGCAGTTGGATGTTCTATTGCATCACCTCGAACGTGACTGAATGTAATTGAAACTGTTTCCAAAGGTTCCTGGGAGTCTCTGGCCACATTGCTGTCCCCTGATCCAGACCGGAAGGTGCCTTCTGTGACAAACTGACAGCCAGTGTGCCTCATGCCTGAGGATCCCGCAGTGACCACACATTCCCGTGAGGCTCACACAGCCCTGCCCTTGGGGGGCTTTTCAAACGGTGAAACCGCCACCCGAGGCACAAAGTGTGGCAGAACACCAGGGCACTGGAGGGACCCCGGGAAGGACACTCACAGGCAGAGCAAGAGCCGACTTGGGGTGGGAGCCTGAGGCCCAGTACAGAAGCAGCAGGAGCAGACCACCCTGGTGTCGGGCGCTCTGGCCATGCCCACGAAAGGCCACGAGTGCTGACTGGGGGTCACATGTGCACCTCAGTGGGCAGGTGAATTCACACACGGGGAACCCGTGAATGAGGACCATAGACCGATGGAGGTGCCCGTGCCCCATAGTCACTGCCGTCACCAGTGTGCAGGCCAAGGTTATCCACACTGAGACGACACACCGTCCCGGCCACCAGCTGGAGTCCCATTACCATCCAGCTATGACCGTGATGGGGTTTGTGGAAAACACATCACTGGAGACTCACTTGGCCTGAAGCCCAGCGGGTGCTGAGTCGGGGGAGGAGGGGGCGGTCTGAGAAATCCCAGGACCTGCTGCAGCCTGGGGGCGGGTACCTGTCCAGCTCTCCCTGCAGCCTCTGGTTCTCGCTCACTGCGATGGCGTTCGTCCTCTGTTCCTGCTGCAGTGCCTCCCGCTCGGTGTTCAGGACCTTCTCCAGCTCCTCCAACTCTGCCTTGTGCTTCAGCATGTCCTCGTGCCTGCCGGGGGGGAAGCATGCTTGCTGGGGACGGACACCCCAGAAGACGGCAAAGCCCCCCCCCACCCCAAGGCAGCTTCTCTGCAGAGCCGAGGAGGACGGGGATGGGCAGGGAGCGCGGTCAGACAGCAGAGAAACGGGAGAACAGTAATGGGGACAGACGTCCGGGACAATGTCCAGGCCCGGCCAGCTCTGGGGGGCAGAGTTCTTCTCCCACCCGATGTGTCTCCGTGGGCCTTTCTAGTCCCATCAAAGCCAACATCCTCCGCTGGCCCACTGGGAACACTGTGACTGCTTTCTGCACTCCAAGCCTTTCTCATAGGGAGTTACATTTAGGTTACAAGGGGGTTCACTAAGCACAAATGCATCTAAAAGAAGCCACAACATACGCAGCTGAATGCAACAGCTAATCCCCCTCACAGGGGCCTGGGTAAGCCCTCCACCCAGCTTGGCACAGTGAGTCTCCCGTTCTGTGTCGGGCCATGTCGGAGGCCAGAGGCTTGCCGGGTGGGGGCCAAGCAGCTGTAGGGGCCAGTTGTGCACACACACACGTGCGCGCACAGCCCCCCATTCATTAAGGCATCCCCAACCCAGCCCTTACCCTCCCCAACATCTCCCCTCCCAGCTTGGGGGCTTTCATTTCCTTCCCGTCTCAATCCGCACAGGTTCCCACGCAGCCATCTCTGGAGGCAGCAGAGTACAGGGATGACTCTGGACCAGCCCCAGGCTGTTCTTCTTGCCTGCTGGAACCTTCTGTGTTCAGGAATGACTCGGGAGCTCCCCCAGGGCCAAGGTGGTGACTCAGTCATCACCTCCCGATCTCCCCATTCAGGCAAATCCCTTTCCAGACCCCCTTCCTGAGTTTTCCCTGCTCAAGGGCAGGCTGACAGAGACCGCCCAGCGGTCCAGCATTTTCGGCCTCTGTCCACAGGTGCCCCATCCCCGCATCAGCTGCACTTCCGCATCTGACTGCAGCCACAGCTGTGGGGACTCGAATTCAGAAACCTGCCCCAGGGGGGCTGTGTGGCTTAGCCCCCTCTGACATCTCAGAGGCTGCCCCAATGTGGTGTCGTGGAAAGCTGGAGGCGGGGGCTCTGCTGGCTTTCAGGGCTAACGATTCTGGAACAATGCATCCAGAGCTGACAAATCAGGGCCAAGACCATTAGGGTCCCCAACTCCTGCTTCCCTGTTGTAATGACCAGGAAAAGCACACGGACCAAGCACATTCCTGCCAACCCAACTGCAAGGCAGAAACTACGTGAGTCTCGCTCACTGCCTGGTGAGGCCCCAGCACGAGGCCTGACCCCAGGTAAACGTGTGGGAACGCGTGGTGTCTGACTGAAGGGCCAAACGACATGAATTCAGAGCCACCATCCCTGTGTTCCAGGCACCTAAACCTCCAAACCAGCAGCCCTGCTCTGGCTGGTGTGGCTCAGAGAACTGAGCACCGACAGTGAACCAAAGGGTCACTGGTTCGATTCCCATTCAGGGCAGGTGCCAGGGTTGAAAGCTAGTTCCCCAGTAGGGGGTGCGTGAGAGGCAACCACACATTGATGTTTCTCTCCCTGTCTCCCTCCCTTCCCATCTTTAAAAATGAAAAAAAAAATAAAATCTTTAAACCTGTAGCCCTGCTTCAGACAGACCAAGGGGCTTCCAGCTATCTGTCCAACCAGCCAAAACTACCAAGTAAAACGTGTCTGCGTGTCTGTCAAGCAAGAACCTACAGGCAGAATAATACCGAACTCCTCCCTGAGAGCCAGGCATATTCCACCTGCACAAACCTTCCCTGTCTGAATGGATGTTACGAATACAAGGACATTGTTATCATACAGAATAGGACATCCAGGACAAGTGCCCGGTGAGGGGTGGGCACCACGCTGGTTTCAGAGTGTGTGAACACTTTTTCCTCCACATTACTGGTCAGCTGGGTACGTCTAGACACAGCGCCTCGCATACAGCAGACACTCGCTACGCACTGTATGAGTACAGGATGGGGAAGGGGGAGGTGGAAACACCAAGAGGCAGAAGATGTTCATTTTGGCTGGAAGAAACCCAGTCTAATAGGCGTAGACATCTCTGTGCCCATGAAGGATGGGGATCTGGGCGGATGGTAGAGGGGGTGGAAGGCCCTGGAGAGAGAGGTCACAGGAAGCCCTGGGTAAGTGTATAAATGAAAGCCTTCACCCCCCTCCCCAAAAACAGCATCATCAGATGCCCTCACCAGGCTCTGCTGGCTCCCAGAGTTCCCTGAATCCAAAGCTCAGAGTTCCCGGAGCTTCCATGACGGAAGCTCCCTGCACTTCAGATGCTCCTGCTAAAGACCCAAGGTCTGCTTAGCATCTTAGGGAGGCCGAGTCAAGGAAGACACTGTTAGCAGGGACGTGTCACGAGCACAGGAAGTGGACAGCCGCTCCCTACTGCCCTGGTCCAAGTGGACACATCTCTCCCGCTCTCTCCCGCATTCGAGTCCCTCGCACGTCGCACTGCCCCGGGGGCCCGGAACAAGCAGGAACCACTGGGAGGGCGCTCAGGCCACGTGGCTGACTCAGGGCACACAAAGCCCCGATTTGTCAAGTGAGCAAAGTCAAGATTTGTGCATTTTAATGTACACCTATTTCACCTGAAAAGTGGAGAGGGTGGTGAGTGGGAGGTCAAGATCGAACGGCAGAGTGCTGATGCTGAGTGACAGGCACACAGGGTTTTCGCTGTACTATTCTATTTTTACACATTTACGAGTTTCCAAAATTGGAAGTTAAAACAAAAAAAGCAGCTCAGACTCTGAGAGGGAAGGAAAGGCCTGGGCCGGCAGGTGAGGCATGCAACTGGAAAATGCAGCTGTGTGGACTTCTCCTTGCTCTTGGTTTGGAGAGAAAAGGAAGAAGGGGTGGGGATCCTCAGGGGAGTGGGGACCCCAATGCTGACACGAGGTTTCTCTGAGCTGGGAATAGCTGTGCCCACCCTTCTCCGCCCGGGACCCTCCTGCCCCCCAGCTACACAAACTCCACATCGCTGAGGGTGACGTTTGATCTCTCTGGGAACGTTTCAGTGCCCCAGATACTGAGGCAGCAGGTCTAGGCACCGTGACGGGCCAGAGTGGAGTGGGGACAGGACCCAAGGGAGCCCGCCAGCCGCCCCACGCACCTCTCCCCGAGCGCCTTGTGCTCCAGCTCCAGGTTCCGATGCAGCGTCCTCAGGCAGCTGTGCTGGCGGATGAGGGCCTCGTACTCGGCGGACTGGTGCTCGTGCAGCGCGCCCAGGTGCTCGTGGTCCTGCAGCAGGGCCTCGTAGGCGGCCTTCAGCTGCTCCTGCTGCTTCTGCACGTTCTCGAGCTCGCTCTCCTTGGCCGCCTGCTGGTTCTGCAGCAGCGTGTACTGCGCAGTGAGTGAGGCGCTCTGGGAGGTCAGAGTGGAATTTTCCACCTGCCGGGAGGGAGACGGTGACGCCTCACTGGGTGCAGGCCCCGGGGAGCCGCAGGCCCTGGGGAGCCGCAGACCCCGTGTCCCCACACATTGTGAGAAGTCAAGAGCAGGTCAAGGGACCGTCAGGGCAGGCAACACCCAGCCGGGCTGAGGCCAGTGCTACCGGGACAGCACAAATGAACTGCCGCACGGCACTGAATGCAGTCCTATGCCCCAATCCACAAACGTGACCTTCTGGGCAAATTATGTCCTTTCTCTAGATAAGCTCCTTGGGGGCCCCCGTTGACTATTTTTAAAAGCCTACTTTTAAAAAAAAGTAGACACAAAATCAGTCAGGATATCGAATACCTGAACACCATTTCCAACCAATTTAACCTGGTATTCACAGGACGCCCTCTGACCACATCCACAACCCCCAGAACACTGAAGAGGAAGGAACCGTCCTCACTCACTCAGGGGCCAGGCTGCCCCGGTATCAAAACCGGACAACATGTCAACCACCACACAGGCCAAACTGCAGCCCCACACCTCCTTGATCTTTACTAAAGAACAAACCCCAACCTCTTTGCCCACGCAGTGGTTTCCTGCATGTTGTCCCTGCCTGTCAGTTACCTATTTTCAAACACTTTTCTCAGAAACTGCACAACTGAATGGTAGCTCATTTCCCCACAATCTGTTATCCGCAACTACAAACCAACACCCTAACCCACGTGGCCTGGAACCCCAGTTTGCTAGACACGCTCAGCAGCCCGGGAGCCTTGTGGAGATTAAAGGCCAGCGTGGCTTTTAAAAGGCTCTGCAGGTTCTGCAGGGGAACCAAAGTTAGTTGATCCCAGAATTTCTTTCCTAATAATGGGTCAAGAAACAGACTCTGGTAAACAGACAAGGCTGAAGGGAAAAAAAAAGCTTTCAGCCCCAGCAGCCACATGCTCCGTCACCGAACACAGCTCATCAACCTGTCACCACCTTCAAAGACTCAGAGGCCGGGCACCACTGTTTACAATGAGCCCATTAAAAGTAAAACACAACAGAACCCCCAGTCCCCCTCCCACGCTTTGTGTCGCTTGCTGGGAGTTGGTGAGCCCAGGGCTGGTCTGCAGGCTAGACCCACCTGCGGCCCTCACCCGCCCGGCCCTCACCTGCAGCTTGGCCGTCTGCGTCTGCAGCGTGGTGTTGTGCTCCTGCAGGAAAGCGCTCTGTTTCTGCAGCGTCAGGATCTGAGTGCTGAAGGCCACGTTCTGGGTCTCCAGGTGCTGCAGCTGGTCCCTGAGCAGCTGCTTCTCGGCCTGCAGAGCGGCATTCTAGGGGAAGGCACGAGGGTGTCACACGCCGGCTGGCACGCGGGACCTAGGCTGTAAGGGACCCTCAGGACCCGATGCTCTGGGGACCAAAGCCAGGGTCCACCAGGTCAGAGAAGCAACATTTTCTCTCTTGGAAAAAGCAGTCAACAGAACTGGGGCGGGGAAAGGTCCCAAACACCTCTAATTGGGGAAGTATGTGCTTTCAAGACAGAAAAATACTCCTGAAAGGGATTCTGGGCATGAGTGCGAATGAGAAGCGAGCACACGACTACGAGACGAAGGTGAGCTGGAGCTGCTTCGCCTGTTCTCTCGTTTCTTTTGTTTTCTGCCGAACGGCTGAGAGCACTTGGAGAGCTGCTCACACAGGCTGAGTCTGAGCCCGCGGCACAGCCTCACCCCCCTCGGAACTGACAGCAGGTGGAACGAGGCGGCTCGTGTTCCACGGGCTGATAAAGACCTCGTCAAACATGCCACCAGCTGGGCCAGGAGCCGGGGCACCTGGGTTTCAAGGTCACGTGAGCTGCCTACTACCATGGGACTCGGGTCTAGTCTCAAAACTCTTCGGTCTCAGCTTTCTCATGTCGCATGATGAGAACCGTCACTACCTGCTTCCCACCACCACTGGGCGAGTGAGATAAAACCAGGCGTTCAGATGTCCACTGACCAACTTTCTCCCTACAGGACCACACAGTAAACGTTTGGGTGGGCCAGCCGTGTGGTCTCCACCCCAAGCACTGAGCCCAGCTGCCGCTGGGAAAGTAGCCCACACGACAGATCAACAAAGGGCACAGCTGTGTCCCAGTAACACCTTAGTTACAGAAGCAGGCGCTGGGTCATGGCTGGCCACCCCCAGAACACAGCTCTGACACACACAGGAGAGGCAAGCAAACACAGTCCCGGGGTGTAAGCTACAGGCCAACTCTGAGGGGCAAGCAGGTGGCCAGTCGCCATGGGAAAATGAGAGCGCGCCCCCTGTGGTGGAAATGCTAAGGGCAACTCCAGGAAAAACGAGCTCTGAGGACTTGCCAGGACAACTCAGTGAGTGTCCAGCTGCACCCAGAGAAGTCTCAACAGATTCCACATCTGGTGCCCTTTCCAGGGATGGCAGGGTCTCCCTGGGACAAGAGACAGGATGGCCTCTCTCTGAGCACCCTGGGCTGGGGCAGCCAACTCACGTTCCGCTCCAGCTCGATGGCCCGGTCCTTCACCCGGAGCAGCTCCATCGTGGCTTCCTTGTGGCTCGGCCCCCAGCTCTCCTTGCCCTGGTGACCAGCCCCCAATGTGCCCGCGGGGTGTTTCAGAGAATTCTGCAAGTGCTTCCCCTCCTCCTGGTTCCGCCGGAGGACCTCACACTCCTGCTGCAGCTGCGGGCAGGGGCGCACAGAGGCAGGTGTGGGGCAGGAAGAGGCCCGGCTCAGGGCCCGCGTTAGTGGCCGGGAATGGCCCACACCAAACCCCACCCTCGCCCGGCCCCAGCGTCAATGAGGCAGACGCCCTGCTTTTGCTTTTACTGGGGGCGCATGTCACCTCTGTCCTGTATAGTTTTCCTTCTTTCTGAAGACAACAGAAGGGGCAGTGGCCTGGGACCCCATCCTGCCTCAGTCCTGGCACGGCCACACAACAATGGCCGTCTTCTCACATCCCTGAGCCTCAACTGTCTATAAAATGGAGGTGACCCTGGGAACACGAACCAGGTGATGCTATAAAGCCCATCCCAGGTCTAGATCCGCTTTGCTCTAGATCCAACCTCGCAACCAAATGTGCCAGGCTTCATAAAAAAGCAATAATCAAATACCTATATGCACATGTGTGGAGAGCATGTGTGGAGAGCATGTGTGGAGAGCATGTGTGTGCAGGCATGTGGACAGCACATGTGCGCCAAGAACAGACATGCACATCCTTACAAGCCTCCGTGCACCTGTGCCTGTCTCATCTGAGGAACCCATGAGACTGGGCCTGGTGCCCAGTGCCCGAGGTTTCAGCAGTTCTCATCGGCGTCCCCAGATTTTGCCTCCTCTCCCCACCAGGCCTCTGGTACCTCCCTGGTGCTGCCCAGCCCCGGTGTGCGTGACCTGGAAGCCGCTCCCTCAGGAGCCCTGCAGCTCAGCCACACCTGCTCTAGGACCTGGGCACCCAGGCCGTGCCTCTGCTCCCAGGGGAGGGCTGGAAAGGGTGGGGAGGGGCCTCCCAGCTGGGACCTAGAGCTCGTCCCGGATGGCAGCTCTTACCACCTGGAGCTGCTTCTGCAGCTGGTGGCTCAGGTTGGCCTTCGCTTCCACCTGCGCCTCCAAGGACACGATCCTTTCCTCCTTCATGGCCAGTGTTGTTTTTAACGCCGATTCATTCTTGCCCTCCAAAATCCTGTATTTTCTGAAAAATACAATGATACAACAGTATCATCTGTCTGCCTTTTCCACCCACAAGCTCCCGATCTCCTGACCTCCCTCCAGCTAGCAGGCTTCCTTTGGGCAGCATTTAGCCCAGAACGTTTGCAGAAGCCGAAAACCACCCATCCAGAGCCCTCCTGGGACTCCCCAGGCCGGCATCCCTGTGACACCTTCACACGTCACCGGGGCAGTTTCATGGCCATCGTTTTAGGGAGGAGTTGTCACCAGGGCCTTTTTACAGAAGGGGAAACTGAGTCTCTGAGGGATTAAGCGATCTGCCCAAAGTCACAGGGCTAGGCGGCCACACTGAAAGGATGTCATATTATCTAACATGTGGGTCTTGTCAGTTTCAAGTCCAGCGAAAGTCTAAGATGTTGGATTTTCTTGAAGAAATGAGATCATTTTAAAAAGCATTGCAGGCAAAGACTGCAGTAAACTAAAAAGGGTAAAGGCTGGGGTGGGGGAGAGAGGGATGAGCAGGTGGAATGGAGGACGGTGAGGGCAGGGAGGTTGTTCCAGGGCCTCTGGGTGGGTGACGTGTCCATGCAGGTTCATCAGGTGTCACAAAGGCACCACCTTGGTGGGAGGGGGGTGTTGATAAGGGGGAACAGGGCCACGTGGGAAATCGCTGTACCTTCCCCTCGACTTTGCTGTGAACCTAAAACTACTCTGAAAGGTACAGTGTGTTGAAAGTAATGGAAGAAGCCCTTTTACTGGACAAAAGGACCTCCATCCTCTCCCCCGGGAGCTCCAGGGGAAACCCAGATCTGAGCTCGCAGAGCTCGGGGACACGGGTGCGAGCCGTCGGGCCGGCAGCCACACGGGGAGGCCCTCACCTGTCATTGCTGTCCTCCTGAAGCAGCAGCTCCTTGGAGAGCCCGACCTTCTCCAGCTCCTGGCTCAGCTTGTCCAGCTCACTGGTCAGCTGCTGGGTCTTCAGCTTCTCCAGCACCAGGTCCTGCAGGGACAAGGAGAGGACGGTGTGGGACAGGAGCCCTGCAGAGATGGGAGGACCAGGCACAGGCCATTCTCAAGGCTGAGCAGCTGCCTTCCCATGTCAGGGTTGACTCAGGTGTCACAAGGGCCGGGCAGGCAGCTGGAGGGGGACAGGTGAACCTCAGTGATGTCCCCCAGAGAGAAGGGATGACGATGCTCATCCAGCCTCTCCCGTCGTGGGTGACCAGACCACAGAGCCGAGCATCAGGGTGGATCCAATGTGCCTCAAACACACGTGTCTGAAATACCAGTATGTTGCCCTGTGAGTAGTAGGTTTAAATTCTCACGATTGCCTTTTCTGGGGAGTACTACAATTAAATGTTCATTGCAGAGATTTTGGAATAAACAAAAAGTATCATCAGGAGGAAGATTTAATTTCAAATCCTGATTTTATTTACTTTTCAGAAGGGGTGCTGCTCTCCCTGAGGTGGTTGACTTAGTCTGGCCCACCTGTACTTCCACACCTCTTCACGGCTCTCCAGGCAGCCGCCATTTCTGCCTGTGACACAGCTCCCTGCATGCCCGCCTCCCCCACCAAATCTGAAGGCGTGGATCAGTGGTGCAACAGAGAATGGTGCTCGCCAAGCATGCATTCCACCTGCTGATTTCCCAGCCGCCCTGTGGGCAGGTGAAGCCCATGGGCTGTGGGGTGAAGCGATGGGGGTCACCTCCCAGCTGCAGCTCAGAGGACCTGGCTCAAGGCCTCTCCCCTGCCCTGGCTCTGCCCAAACTTTCTGCTGGGAGCTGGAGCTCAAAGATCAAACTGAGTCAGAGAACAGGTGACAGGCTCCCAGGAGCGTCACCTGGACTCTCGTGAGAAGCAGGCCCTGAGTGGTCACTGCTGCCCCTCTGGGGTGGCCTGTCACCACAGCCCAAGCTAAGTCATGCCCGCTGTGGCAGTGACGCCAGTCCACAGCACACTCGCCTGCCAGCACTGGCGCCGCTCCCGTGTGAACACGGAGACCGGGCTCACCCCATCTATTTCCTTTTTCTCCGCAAGGCACCACTGGGGCACACTTCCCAGCCTCCCTAGAGTCTGAGTCCTGCCCCGTGAAGCGTGCTCTCTCTCAATCACTCTCTTTCTCGTCTGCCAGCTACATACACAGGAGCCAGAGGAGGACCCCACTATGAGATGGCTGAACCCCAGGAGGGAGCAAGCCAGGTGCCTGTGTCATTGTGCTGGGGGCCACCTGGGAACAGCCACACTGAAGTCCCACCTGCTCCAGACTAGACTTCTGTGCTGGGCCCCTCAGAGACGCTGTTCACTCGAGCAGTTACTTGTCCTAACACTCCCAGGGAATGCCCGGGTGACTCGTGCAAGAAGTTCCAGGGGAGAGCAGAACACACTTATTGAGAAACCGTAAAACGTGCAGACTCTCTGATCCTGTGACTACACCCCCAGAGATGCATCCTAACGAAACAGGTACAACACCCGGGAAGGTGGACACGTGCAAGGATGTGCAGTGTTATTTTAAATGGTGGGAAAAACTGGACACAACCCTGGATGCTGAAAAAATAGTTGCAGGAAATTTATAGCATTAATTTCTGGCAGCCATTAGAAACCGTGGCTTAAAGCCCACCTGATGTAACAAGAAAAGGCATAATCAATACAATGCACACAGTCAGGCTGGGATACAGAGAGTAGGGTATCGTGTGTGTGCATGCGTGGGTAGGAGAAACGATGGAGTAAAAGAAGCCACCTCGGGGCACTGTTATCTCCAGGCAGTAAGATAACAGCTGGTTTTCACCTGGCTCTTCTTACCGTCCGGCAGTGTCCTGTTGAACCAGGAAAACGTTTAAAGAGGACACGGCCCCACTTCTATCCCGAGGCACACCCCTCACAGCAGGTCCTGCTGCTCCAGCAAACACGCCGGCCCCGCGGCACCCTGGGGGGGAGCTGCCTGCACCCAGCTCACCTCTCTCAGAGTCGTCAGCGTCCTTGTGTGCATGGTCACTTGCTTGGTGAGGTCCCTGTTGTCCTTCTCGAGCTCCTTCAGCTTGGCGGCCGCATCCCTGCAGCGGGCCAGCTCCTTGTCCAGGGCACGGCCCTCCTTCTCGGCAGCGGCCAGCTTGGCGGTGCTGTCGTCCAAGACGGCGTCCTTGAGCTCCACCTGCTGCCACAGCCGCTTCACCTCCTTCTCCAGCAGCTTCTTGTCTTTCTCCAGCTGGGCCAGCTCCTGCTCCAGGGCCTTCCTGTCCGTCTCGGAGTGCTCCAGCTGCTTGTTGGCGAGCCGCTGGGCCTCCAGGTCCCGCTGCAGGGTCTGGTTTTCCGCCTCCAGCTCCCCAAGCTCTCGCTCTAGGGCCTGCGACTTCTGGCCGCTGCTCTCCAGGCTCTGCTGCAGCCGCAGGTTCTCGGTGCTCAGGCTCTGGTAGCTGAGCTCCAGGCGCTCCGACTTCTTGCTCAGGGCCTTCAGCAGCTCCACGTTCTTCCTCAGTTCCTCCTTCTCCCGCTCAAGCTCCTGGTTCTCCCTCTCGATCTGAGCCATCTTTGTGCCTGTGAAGCGCATGGTCTCCACCATCCTGCGCAGCTCCAGGTTCTCCTCGTCCAGCTGCTTGTTGTCCCGCTCCAGCCCCTCCAGCTGCACCGACACGTTCTGCAGGGTGTCCAGGGACTTCCGCAGCCTCCGGTTCTCCAGCGTCAGGCTCTGGCTCTCACGCTCCAGGGTGTCCGCCCTCTCCGTGGCCGTCATCAGGGAGGTGACCTTCTGGGCCAGCTTCTCGTTCTCCTGCTCCAGCCGGTGCAGCTCCTTCTCCAGCTCCGTCACCCGCTCCACCTTCTCCTTCGCCTGCTCCAGGTCCCGCAGCAGCTGCTGCTTCTCGAACCCCAGCTTGCTCAGCTTGCTGCTGCTCTCCGTTACTGTCTGGTGAAGGACTTTGTTCTCCTTCTCGATGTCCTTCACTCGAGCCTCACTGTTGACCTGTGACCTCTCCCGCAGTGACCACACTGTTTGGTTGAGGTGATCCTTTTCTTGCTCAAGATCCTTGATCTGCAGGGAAGCACAACGGGAGCGACACCGATGGCCGTGTGAGCCCACTTCGGCGTTCGGGGCCAAACTGGCAGACTAGAAGTGTAGGCCTTGACAGACCACCACACCCTGCACCCAGAGGAAGCCCTAACACCTCCCAGAGGCCCGAGAGGGACTTGGGGTGAAGGGCAAGGTGATTCCCACTGAGACAGTTCCAGTCAAAATGCATCCATTAGCAGCCAGGACGACTGAGAAACATAAACCACATCCCCTTGCACTTGATATGGTGAAAGCAACTTCCCTTGGGGCTTTTCATCCTGCTCTGCGGGAGCTGGGGGAGCCGGCCGCCCAGCTCTGTGGCCTCTCCCTACACTGCTTCCCCCTGGAGACGCCCCCTGCCATCTTCCCTCTGCCTCGAATACTCACCCCGCTCCACCCCCCACCTCCAGCATCACTGGCTCCTTCTCATCCTCCCGGACTGAGCGTGAGCCTCTGCTCCCCAGGGAAGCCCTGCGCCCAGCAGGATTCCCTCCCTGGACCCATGTCAATTAGCTCAATAGCACACATCTGAAGTCACCTGGCTTGCCACCTGTCATTCTGCCTCTAGACTGTAAGCCAGATCAGGGCGGGGGCCCTGCCTGTCTTCTCGCACTGCCCCAACCCCCCTTGTCTGCTCTCAAGCACCTGACCGTCCCCGCCCCCACTCAGCTAGCAGTAGCCAGGGGGCAGGTCTGGCTAATGAGATGCCAATGGAGGGTCCTGGGGAGGCCTCCCTGCAGCCCCTTTCCCCACCACCTCCTTCCTGCCTGTTTCTTGGGGTGGACAACAGCCACTGCCCTCCCTGGGCCGCCTCCTTCTCAGGCACAAACCCTGGAGGTTTGCCAGGCTTCTCAGTGAGATGCTGGACACTGGGGCGGGATCACTCCTTGTCTTGTGGGGCTGTCCCGTGTGCTGAAGGACATTTAGCAGCATCCCTGGCTCCCACCCACCACATGCCAGGAGCACCCCCTCCCCAAGGCGTGGCAATCAAGAGCAAGACTGCCAAGGTCCCTGGGAGGCACAGTCCGCCCTGTTCCCCTGAGGCCGATCTGAGCAGCAGCCGAGCGAGGAGACAGGTAACCCGTGTGTCGCAGCTGAGTGCCCAGGGCTCGGCTCTGACCATGGGCACACCCTCACGGAGACCAGGGGGGGCCGGGGGGCATTCACTCTGGATGGCCTACCTGCCTGGCTCTGTCGGCCCTCAGGGTCTCCATGTCACTCTGCAGCTGTTCTTTCTCTTTGATCAGCTCCTCGCTGAGGGTCTCCAAATCCTGGTTGCTCTGCTTTTCTCTCTCCAGCTGGGTCTGCAACTTCTCAATCTGCAGAGCCAAAGACCCAGCCCGAGCCCAAGTCAGTTTCACAAAGGGAACCATGTTTTAAAGCAAATCCGAGGCCTGTCAGCCCCATGGCACGTGTCAACAGGCCTATTCTCAAGGGAAAAAAAGCCTTGTCCTTCAGTGACTTCCACACCCGCTCGACCCTGAACTCAGCCCACCGTTTACTTCTGGCTCGGAGTAGAGAGAACGGTCACAGGTACCAATAGGTCAGCCTCCCTCCCAGCTTCCTGCTCCTCTCCCTCCCTGACATGTGCTCAACGGCCCCACCCTGCTGCCCCTTCTCCTCCAGAGAAAGACGTTATTCCAACCTTTGCATTTCTGGTTGCTGTTGCTTCTGGGCCGAAGACATGACTGCTCCCGCCCCACCCACCACTGCTAGACACCCCCATCTTCCCCCTGCTCTGGTTCTTGCCACAGAACTGGGGCCCTTATTCCCATCCACCCGAGGGACCTTGGTACCCCTGGGTGAGCTCTCTGGGCTGAGGGGCCCAAGTAAATCTGGCTGCTATAAATCTTCTGGCCCTGAGGAGTTTCCCGTCCTCCCTGAAGCACCGGCTTAGGCTGAGGGCTCTCGTGAGGCCCAGGTGTCCAGAGCACGCAGGTGCCAGTCACCTGCCTCTCAGCCCCTGGGTGACTCTTGGGTCCATGTGACAAGTCCCCAAAGGGCTGCCCCTCTTCCTTTGAAAACTGGGGTTCTTGGTTGAAGGCGTGACATCATAGAGCGTCTATGCCGAGTCACACGTGGGGAATGGGCGCCCCCCGACCCCGAGGCCTATAAAAGCATTGTTAATCACAGGGAAGGAAGTTAGCTTTGGGGAACTCTGGTCCACACGGATGTCTCAGACCGAAGCGAACCTGCACCCTGTGTGACACTTGGGGGGTGGGCGAGCCGAGCTGCACCAGGGGTCCGGGCCTCCAGGCCTCTGTGTCCTGGCTCAGATGCCTGCCAGGGTGGCTGTGTTGCCTGGACTTGTCTGGAGGCCGTGCCTGACCGTGCTCCAGGAGGGTCAGTGTCGGGCCACGTGCCCTGTGGTGCCCAGCCGATGGCTGCGAGGACCCATCACGGGCCAGGCTCGGGAGAGAAAGCAAACCCGTCCTGCTGGGTCAGGACAGATGCGGCCAAGCCTGAGTAGGCTGAGCAGACAGGAGGCCAAAGTGCACTGGCGAGCAAAGGCCCGCCCTCTTAGGACTCCGGTGCCGGACCCAGGGCAGCTCTGGTCTGGGCACTGCGGCACCTCTCTCCCACCGCCGCCCCTGATCCTAGAGGTGCCTCCCAAGGGCTGTGGCAGGGCTGCCCTGGGGCCCTACCAGGGAACTAATCCAAAGAGGAAGCAGGAGGGTGGGACTTGAGAGACGGGGGCTAAGGAGTCATGTCAGGTAGGCGTGTCCTCCGCCAGTCCTGCCCGTGCAAAGGAGAGACTGGAGTGGACACCGAGGGCAGGAGGCATGTCGGCAGTCACCTCTGGGGCCTGCTGGGAGCTGGGCCGGAGAGGCCGGGTTGCAGGCTTTCTGTGGTGGGCCTGTGGGGGCCTGCTGAGCTGGAGGCGCCCACCTTTCTACAGGTCCATTCTTTTTTATCTTGACCGAGGTCGAACTGCCATCTATAAAGACCTTTCCTGTGCCAGGCCCACGTGAATCTAAAAAACCCGAACTGTCTAGTCGCTTTCCCTGCACTGCTCTGCACCGAGAGACAAGACGGGAGATGGGGTTCCCACATTGTCCCACAAAGAAAGGACAAACTATTTGGCAGCTACCCTGCTGCAAGGCAAACAATGCTTCAAAGGGACAAGAAGAGCAGGTAACCGAACCTCGGGCGTCCCGTGAGAGGTCTGGGGAAACCACTTCACAGGCCCCGCCCAGAGATAAAGTACAGGCAGAGCTGTGACCAGCGGGACCCAGGTCTCCCGTGTGCAGGCCGGGTCCCCTCCCGCTGCTGGTGCAGCCTCAGCAAAGGGCGCTGGCAGGGCTCATGGGGCAGACACCCAGACGCCCGAAAGCACCAGTCCTACGCGGCAATCAGCAAGCAAGGGGGCTCTTGCCCTCGTCCTCATCTGGGGTCCGGCCACCAGTCAAGGTGCTGTGTTCGGAGCCCAGTGCACTGTGCCATTGTGGTGTGGCTGCATGTACTGATGCCCTCTGACCCAGGATGACCAATGCCTGGGGACAGTCCCTAGCCTCCCCGTGGCCCTTCCTGCCACGTGAACACGAGTCCTCGTAACTGCAGGACAAAGACTGGCTTGTGTCTGTCCCCCACAACGTCTGTTTTCTATGGTGCTTGCTACTGGGAAGACCCAAGGGTTCCCCAAAAGGCAAATGCCGTTCAACCCTCTTCTTCCTCACCCCGTCCACCAGAAGGGAAGAGTGACATTGTTTTACCACCAGCAGCACCCTGAAACGGCCTGTCAATGGTCCCCACCACACATATGGCCCCCGCCCCCCCACGCTTTCTGACAGGGCCCTGCCCTCTGTTCATCACGTGTGTGCTACGTGTTGGACGCCAAACGATCCTCATGGCACCTATTTGGTGGGTCCGTTACTGACCCCACTTCACAGGCGAAAGGGCAGAGAACTGAATCCTGTCTGGGTCACACTGGGGCACGACAAGTCATGCTGCCTCATGAGCCTCTTCAGTGATTCCTTCTGTCCCTCCATTACGGCTGCGGCTGCACCGGACGCTGCATTCCTCGAAGCTGCGCATCCTCGGCCACACCTGGATGCTCCAGCTGGCTGCCCACCTGCCCGTGAGTCCCAGCCACACGGCCTGGTTACCTTCTTGCTGAGCTGCTGGTTCTCCTTCTCCAGCTCCCCGCACTTGAGGCTGCTCTCCTCCAGCGCCAGGGCCGAGTCCCGCAGCCCCTGGATGGTGCTCTGGAGGCTCTGGTTCTCCTTCTCCAGCTTCAGGATGCGGCTGGAGGCGCATTCGTTCAGCTCGAACACAAACGACTTCCTGGAGGCTGAAGCACAGCGTGGGGTCAGGACCCGGGTTCCAAGGGCCTCGGCGCCTGCTCTCTGCCCCCAGCCCCAAGCCTCAGGTCTGAGGGGCCGGGGTCGGTCTCCCCCGGGTCAGCGGGTGCCCTCCTTTTTTCATGGGGTGTATTGCTGTCAGCACCTGAGGTTCCTCAGGCAGTCACAACCCCTCTGCTGGCTCAGGTGGGGTCCGTTAGGAGAGCAGCCCAGTGCTTAAGAACAAAGCAGGTGATGGTGGAGAAGCCAGCGCAAAAGATCAAGACCGGGAAACTGCTGGGGACCACATTTTACAAGTTGCTAACCTGACCGTCAGTCCAGGACTGCAGAGACCAGCAGAGGTGAGGCAGATGGCATTTTCCGTGCCAGCTGAGAGTGGCAGAGTCTGGGTGGCTCAGGGGGGGCGGGGGGGACGGGACCATAACTGACAAAGCAGCTACAGGCTGCCCGTACCCGGTACCTGCTGCCCGTGCCCGGTACCTGCTGCCCCTGGACCAGGTCCTTCGGGCTGAGGCTTCACTTTGTAATTTCACAACCACACTGAGAAAAGAACAAGGCAGCGTATCCCAAGTGCTTTAAATATTCTAAGCGAGATGAAAACATGAGCTAAAGATAGATAGAAGGTGGCAGATTTTCTACTTTGCTCTTAAACAGCCTGAAGGCAGAGAGAGAAGGGAGCGCAGACCCGAGAAGGATGGGGGTGCCTGGCCCCACCCTGCCAGGAGCAGGTGCGGGACTTCAGGTAAGGCCGGGGCCTCCTCAGGACGAGTGTGTATGCAGGCCCTGGGGAGAGGGGTCGGGCTGTTCCCTTCCCCTGTCCCTCCACTGCCACACTCAGTCCTGGGAGCCTTACTATCCTGGTAATTTCATTGCTAACACGGCTGTGCCCCCACCTGCTTCTTACCACCCGGAGGCTAGAGTTACGTACGGGGGACGGCTTTTCCAAGAAGGCACATGTGTGTGTTCGGCAATGCTGGACGGTCACAGGGACGAGTAAATGTCTCCGCCCCTCCCTGAGTTCCCACCTTCCACCAAGGACAGCGGTGTCGACTCGGGGAGGTAGATTCTGCTCTAAAGCCCTCAGGCAACCGGCAGCACCGCTGTGGAGTGGGTGGGCTGCCCTTGGCGCCGCCTCTACCCCAGCACCGACCACGTGCAAACACACATGTTCCTAGCACATGAACACACATGAAGGACTTCAAAGCTACACGTGGCACTACCCAACTACAATGCCCCCAGTTCACAACCTGTGACCATTGGGACGGTACCTGTGCAGCACAGGCCAGAGTTTACCATTTCAACCGTTTCTGAGGGGGCGGTTCTGCGGCACTGGATACATTCCTTTGTTCTGCTACCACCACCGCGCCCCCCCAACTTTCTCACTGTCTCACACCGGAGCTCTGCGCTCATGGAAAACAATTCTGAAGCTTCTCCAAGTTCAACAATGGAACTGATTACAAACCTCGTTTCCTCTTCCGTAAAGGCCAGGCCCCCGGAGGCTGGGACGATGACAGGACCGTTTATTAGGAAAACAACAGATGGCTCTTTACTGGGTGCTACACTCACCGGCACCCCAAGAACCAGAGTCACGCTGTATCTTTTAGTAAGATAAGGGTGGCAAGAACAGCCGCCCTCCTAGGTGCCCCGAGGGCCAGGTGCACGGCTCCACTTGGCCGTCCGCTCTCACAAGACACTTGCTGCGACCCCGGGAGGCAGCTTCATGACCCCTGTGTCACAGGTAAGAAAACTGTGGTTTAAAAGAGGCCGCCTAGCAAATCAGTGGGGGAGCCAGGACTTTACACCAGGTCTTTCTGACTCAGGAAGCCACCACACCAACCCTACAGAAAGAAGCACACTCACACTTTGTTCACAAGCTGCCAGCTAAGCAGCAGGAGCGGGGAACACGAAGAATAAGTGATGGTCACTGACCTAACGGGGCTCAAGAATGAGACTTTGAGTAGTCAAGTTGGGGAGGCTTTGTAACACCACGGGCCACCCTGGTCTCTAGCAGAAATGCACTTGATCCAGCAGGTCCCAGACAGCCTGCACTGCTTCTGTGTTCCACCAGGGGGCAGTGGTCCTCCCCGAGGAACCTGAACTCCCAGAGCTGGGAATCCCCATGACCCCCACCTGGGCCCCAGCAATGCCAAACCGCAGAGAGAACTTCACACGCAGATTAGCAGTTTAATGAACCGATTTTAGGTTTGGAACTGGTGGGACCCCTTGAAGGGAAGGAATATCCAGCTGCTTCAACAGCCTTTCCATTATGCTTAGCAGTGTTTACCAGCAATGAAAAGGCAACCCCCAACCCTGCCGAACCAGCCAGGAGCCGCCCTGCACCCAGTGGGGTGCTCAGGGCACACTCACTTGCACTCTCAGGCGCATGTGGGCTATTTTTAAACACAGGAACTGGCTTATTGTTTGCCAAGCGCCGAGGCTTCCTGCTACACTGCTGACCATGCCCCACCCGCTGTCCCGGGGCCAACTCGACACTCATGGAAGGTGCTGGGCGGGGGCTCAAACACTAGAGGGAGAAAGAGAAGCCTGGGCCCCAGGAGAAGCAGCCACTCAGAGTCCCTGCCCAGGGCGACAGAGAACTGACTGCAGCTCTTTTACCCAATTATGCAAATAAGCGGAGGAAATGACGCCCAGGGGATATTTATAGTGGGGATTAGTGACCACTGGAGACCTCTCCTGCCCTCCTGAGCTTTAGCTTTCCATCATCTGGGGACAGGTCTGAGATGCCCTCTGGTGACAGTGTGCTGTAACCTGGAGGCTCCTAGGACCATCCTCGTGGGGACCGAGAAACCTGGCAGCATGTAATCTGCGTGTCCCGTCCTGACACCAAGGCCAACAGACCCTTCCTGCTCTCCTCAAGCAAACGGCAACAGACCAGTTCCCAATGGCCCCTGAAGGAGATCCTATTTATTTGGGGTGAGGATGGCCTGACTCCTGAGACTCAGAGCCAAGGGCTCAGTTTCCTGGATGTGGGAGAAGCCGCGGCCAGGCTCGTGCCCAGGCACCGGGGGCTGCCGCCTACCGTCCGACAGGTCCGCGTTCTTGGACAGCTGCTCCAGCTCCCAGCCCAGGTGGGCGGACTCATTCATGCTCTGCTTCTGTGCAATCTCGAGGACCATGTTTTCTTCCAGCAGCTCCTCGATGCGCTTCTTGTCTGTGTCCCGGTCCTAGTGCAGAAAGAGGGGAGGGGTGAGGATGTGGCCTGGGCACCCGCTGGACAACCCCTGGCCCCTGTGCATCCGCCCTCATTCCCCCAGGACGAAGGGCTTCCATGCACCTGCCCACTTCCCCAAACACAGCTGCTCAGAAGAGACTCCAACACAGGGCCCAGTGGTGAGAGTTGCAACCACTAAAAAAAACATTGACCCAGGGACTTCGGTGATGAAGAGACCTCAGGTCTCTAATTGGGTTGTATCTGAACAAAGTGATGCCCAGCACAGGGCTTTACGCATGTGACGTGAGGATGGGCAGCTTTGCAGCCCCTGAGCGGGCCCAGCACACCCACTGGGAGGCTGTAGAGACTCACAGATCACAGCTCTCCAGACACCATAAATGCTAGCAAAGGCCTTCTGTGCAACCGTCACCACGTCCCTCCATCCTTACAGGAAAGCACCCCACAGTCAGGCCCTGTCTGCTCTGTGGGTGGTAAGTGGCACCCACTGGAGGCACCGAGTTCGGCCCAGGGACCCTCTGAGGTCAGCAGGTCACCACGCCCGTGCAGCACCAAGCCAGTGGCTGAAGGTCAGTGAAAGGCATGGCACAGCCCCAAATCTGCCCCACTCTGTGTTGCCTGTGGCGACAGCAGCGTGTGATACCAGTTCCAGGTCATGAAGCTTCGACTTCAGCTGCAGATTCTCCTTCTCCAGCTCGTGCACTTTGTCGCCCCGAGCCCGGGCGGCCGTCAGCTGCTCCTCCAGCATGCACTTGGTCTCAATGAGCACGATGTTGTCTTCCCTCAACTCCTGGTCGGCAGAAACACACACGAGAGCCGTCCCATCAGGAGGCACCCGCCTGGGTCAGGACGGCGGGGCTCTCCCAGGCATGGGGACCAAAACTGCCAACCGCCCCGGACGAAACTGCCGCCCTGGCAAGGCCTGTCTCCGAGTTTTACCCTTGCCCCTTTCTCAGCCAGGCCAGATGGACTTTCTCTATGGGAAAAAAAAATGCCTCCAAACCAAGAAACTATTTAAGTTCTGGAAAGAAATACTTCCTTAGTGTCTCGTTGGTGCCAGCCACGGCGTGACAGTTTTGTTACCTTGTCTGGCTGGACAAATGTACCTGCTGACAGGTAAGGGACTCTGCTGAGCCCCGTTTCCGTCACTGGGAAGGGGCGGGGCACTGAGTCTGCCCCGGGTTTGAGGGCTGAGCCAGGCCTCTCGACCCAATGCTTGCCCCGCTGGCCCGGGTCCTGGGAAAAAACGGCCATTCGGACGAGCCTTAGTTCATGAGCTGTTCCCGTCTGAACGTCTGATACACGTGCTCTCGGACAAACCACCGTCTCGGCAGCTTCCTCCAGATGAGGAGCCTGTGACACACGACCAACCAACAGGCACTGTGGGCCCACTGTGTGTCAGGCACGTGCTGGGTGTGGAGTGTGGCGGCTGGTCCCCGGCAGGCCCCTCCTGGGCGAGGCGGCCGCTGGACTCCCATCCTGTCCCAGGTGCCCAGCGCCCCTGGGGAGGGGTTTGGCCCCTACACCTCAGCTCCGTGCCCTCCTTGCAGGACCTTCCCCTCAGCACTCAGTGTCTTGGGGGACGGAGTCTCCCCAAACGCCTTCACAGATCTGCCATGTGCTGCTCATTTCCCTTCACTGGCCAGAACCCAAGATGCCTGGCAGAGGGGAGCTCGCACACCTTATTGTCAGTGGACCAGCTCTGACAGAAGCCTGGCAGCTGTGAAGGGCCTGGTCTTTGGGACGCCGGATTCACCTGAGCGCCCTCTTCCTGCCTATCCCCTGCCCCGCACCAGGGACTTGCTCTCCATGCCTCATTCACTTTTCACAAGGGCCCCGAGGAGGCGGGGGCCGTCCCCTCCAACATGTGAGGATGGTGACTGGGGTAAATTAAGGACAAGACCAGCGAGGGGAGAAGCTGGGGGTTGGACTTGGGCTGGAGAGCTCCGGACCTGTGTTCTCTCCCCTGCCGCCCGCTACCCACCCTGAAAAGGGCTGCAGGGGTCAGAGGCCCCGACCACTGTCAATGACATGAGCTGGAGAACAGAGGCATTTCAGGCGGGGGGAAGGCCCAGCTCCCCGTCTTTGGCCACTGCCCCCCACCATTCTCCCCATGTGCTCCTGCTGGTCCACCCACCGGTACTCCCCAGAACCACCGTCATCGCAGGCCCTGACCTCCCTCAGTGCAGTTTGCCTCTTCAGCCCACAACCAACTCCTACTCCAGCTTCACAGCCCAGCTGGAGTTGCCCCTCTGAGAAGTGTGTGCAGCTCCACTCTGTCTACCCTGCTGTGGTGGGCACTAGGCTCCCAGAGTGCCCCAGGCACACTCTGGGGTAACACCGAGCTGGCCAGGACCACCCCCCTCCACCCCTGAGGCTGTGAACTCTGCAGGGCAGGACTATTTCGGATTTGTTCTCCTGGGCCTCCCGGAGGTGTCCAGTAACACTGAGTCATGCTGTGAGGGGATCACAGGTGGCAGGGGCGGCGGGCCCCCGAGGACCTGGGCACAGGCAGGGAGGAGCAAGTGTCCAGAGTGGAACAGAACATGAAGCAAAATGAGTTAAGGCCACTATTCACACGTGTCTCAATTTTCTGGATGTATCAACTTCCACCATGTAAAGGCAACACAAATTCATCTGAACTTGCTCTGCATGTCCTGGCTCCTTAGAAGTGAGAGGCCAGGCCCCTAAAGCTGGCAAAGGGCTCGGCCTGGGGGAGGGCGGGGACACCCTCCGGCTGCTGCCCGCAGCCAGCCAGCCTCCCGAGGACCTTGACCCTAACTGAACCGGGAGGCTATTTAAACGCTTGACCCAGCCCAGGGAACAGCTGAGAGGCCATGTTTAGGAAGCACAGGCCAGGCCTAATGTCTGGTCCCTAAGAGACACCCTAGTGACGGGGAGCAGATACGGGGACACAGGCTGACGGCTGCCACTCCCAGGCCTGCCCCGGGCACCACTAGCTATGGGACCAGAGGCCAGTGCAGGTCCCTCGACCGTGGCACCCCTTCCTGCTGCAGGCAGGTGTGGGGAGCTGGCGTGACAACGTGCGTGGAACGCACTTCGCTCCGTGCCCGAGGCCCAGGGAGCAGGCTGGTCACCTGCTGCCATCACGCTGGGTACCTGTGAGCCCGTCCGGTGCAGTGCTTCCACCAAACAACAGGCAGACACTTGTTGCTGGGGGTGGGGCATCCTGACCCCAACCAGCTCCAAACATGGCGGTGGGGGTCAAAGGGACAACCGGGTCCTTCTCACTGTGCCCAGGGCGACCAGAAGCCAGCTCAGCAGTGCCCTCAGAGGGAGGCTCTGGGTTGTCTGACTCAGAACAGCAGAGCCCCCGCTCACACGATGGAGGCTAACACTCCCTGCACCCCACATGCTCACCGGTCGGTGGAACTTCAGAGAAGCCTGGCCGGGAGTGAAGGCCCCTCAGCCCCCTCGCTCCGCCAGTGCCCCCAGTTCACCTCTCCCCGCACTGCCTCTGTCTCCATGACCCCACCCAATTTCTCCTTCCTCCTCAGCAAGGCCAAGGTCCTGGAGGCCAGCAGAGGTGTTTCAATGCAAGGTCCCCCTCCTCAGCACCAGTGACACTGAGCAAATTATTAACCCGCAGGTTTGACACCTGAGAACCAGAGGCAGGGTGGCCGCTAAGCTGCATTGGGCCACCCGGAGGCTCGGGTGCGATGGTGCCCCCTCCCTTAGAGCGTAGCACAGACAGCCCCCGCGTGTGGACGAGCTCCGCCACGGTTACCACCACCCGTGTCTGAGCCCTTGCCAAGCACCTGCGTGGGCCAGACCACGGGTGTGTAGGGGACCCAAGAAAACATGCTTTGGGCTTTTGGGGCCCTAGGTCTGTGACAACTGCCCAACTATGCAGGTGTAGACAGGGTGTGAGTGGGTGGGCGCAGCACCGACAGTGGGCCGGATTTCGCCCTGGACTGACCGTGCCGTTTGGCACCAAGGACTCAGGCTCAAGGTCAGGAAAACACAAGCCTGTCTTCAAGGAGCTCCCAGCGTGGGTGGGAGACAGACAGGAAGACGTGTTGTGATAACGTCACATGGTGGCCTCTGCCTGGAGGTGAGGGGTGAACAGAAGTGTGAGCCGGGAGGCTGGGGGACGCAGCCGGCACGGCTTGGCCCACCCGCCCCTCCTCTGGCCCTGTGCTGGGCACCGGGGAGCCCGACAGGGGCTCGGCTAAGCCAGAGCAGAGCTCCGAGGGTACCAGAGACAGGGAGAGCCAGCCAGGGCTGAAGGGTGGGTTTGGTCCTGAGCCATGGAGAGGTGCCTGAGGAGTTCAGAAAGGCTGCTCTGGCAGCAGGACAGACGGACACGAACAAGAGACAGAGGCAGAATGGCCAGTCCAGGGATTTGCGGGGGTCCCTCTGGAATAACGCGATGACTCCTGTGCAGGCGCCGGAGCAACAAAGGCAAATGACGATAAGCCAGTGCTATGGCCACACTCACTCTTCAGACCTGACTCTGGATGGGAACACACCGGGGGGCAGGGGGAGGGGCCCCAGGGCACGGGAGCACCTGGGACCCCAGAGGGTGCAGTGGGGAGAAGGGAAGAAAGAATCGAGGTTAACCACTCTGGATTGGGTGCTGGGTGGGCGGACGGTGACTGCGGCCTGGAGACAGCGTGGCAGGGTTGGGGGAGAGGGACTGACTACGGACTCTCTCTAGCGCTGCCTAGGGAGCTGCGTGCCGCTCAGGGCGGCAGAGACAAGGCTGCCTGGCCCCCTGCTCAGGACGTGCACAGCACCCACACACCTGCCCTTCGCTGTCGGGAGTTTCAGCCAGTGATGAAACACAGGGCAAGAGGCACCTCCCCGGCCATCTCTTTCTGCCTTTGTCCCTCACCCGACACCCTGGCAGCAGAGCGGCAGGACGGCTGTTTGCAGAGGGAAGTGAGGGCCAGCTGCTGCACCCCCACTTCCCACCGTGCCCAGGGACGCCCTGGCCTCTCTCCTCTTGTTGTTGTTTTAACCCTCACGTAAACTAGACCAGGAGCCACACCGGAGCTGCCAGAAGTTTAAAAACAAAATAAGGAAATTTGTGTTCCATATTTTTCTAAGCAAATTAGCCTTGCCCTCGCCCTGAACGCCGCCCCCCACCCCCGGGTCCTTTATCTTTCTCTCCCACGTGGCACTAACATTCTCTCCCTTTTATGTGCTGCTCCATGGTGACACGGGACAGGATCTCGGGGACAGCACCCAGGCCGTCAGTTGCTCCCCTGTACCTAGAGGGGTCTCCCCGCACGGTGGGCGCCCAGGGCCATGAACTGGCAGGAACATGGTGATCGTGCTCCCCTCTCCACTCCCCCATCACACCCACCACGGCTACCACCACAAAGGAGACAAAACCTCGTGTTCCCCGTCCTTCTCCCCTGGCTGCAAGTCTCGTCCTTGTAGAGAGCGGGCTTTTCACTGGACTTGCGTGCTGACTACCAAGTGCCTCCCGTGTGCCAGGCCCCAGGCATGCCGTCCAAGGAGCCCCTGCCCTTGCTCTTGGGGGTTTGTAGTGCACACCCCCCACACCTGGCAGGCGGGGCTGATGGCAGGGCGGTGGACAGTCTGCAGGGCTGTCATCACTGCTGCAGTCGGAGGACGTGTGCCCAAGCAGTGTCCTCCTCTGAGCCCTGGGCCCCAACGTTGTGTGACTCATCCCCCATCAGGGCCTGGACTCCACGGACCATGCCGGTTCTCTGGTATTTCATAAAGCTAATGCAAAACTTAAGCTTAGGGCATTACTAATTTCATGGTAACGTCACCATGAAAATTATTGATCCAATATGAAAAAGAGTGCTGTTACTCAGAGGCGCGAATCTTGAGAACGTGGAAAAGGGGTTCCCAGTGCAAAACCCTCCAAACGTCCAGAAGCTTCCCAAATGCCAGGAGGGAGCCTTGTTTTGCAGTAGAGTCCCACCCCCAGTGCAGGGCTTGGCACCTACCACGCAGACATTAAGTCACCCTGCCTGCATGACTGCGGGGGGGCGGGGGGGGTGCTTGGACGAGGCCAGGAATGAGCAGAGACAGAGACCGATCCCTGAGGCCCACCCCGTCCAGGGGACAGGGTCAGGGTGAGAGGTGGGGATGCACACTGTCTCCACAGAGAGCAGGAGGGGCTGCTGACACAGCAATCTGGGGAAGCCTGTGCTTGACTGTCCCTGACTCTCCCAACTGCCGCATCTCCGGTCAGCGAAGAAAAGCCCGTGTCCCAGAACCTGTCTGTGCTGGAGATTTATGCCTTTCATCGCCAGCAGGGCCAGTGGACCATTTCCAGGACAAAGCCAAGATCTGGGGCTGGCCTCCCCCTCCTCCCACCCCCACCTGCTGGGCCTGGCTGCTTTTTTGCACAGCACCCAGGAGGCTCCTCCGAAGGGGGTGGGGCCAGCCTGTCCCTAACACTCCTGGGGGAACAGACACGCCCTGAACAGGCTGGAACAACAAACAAGCCTGGACCACGACCCTCCCCACCCACCTCAGCCTGGCCCAGAGGGCCCATGTCCCCTGGGCCCGCGTGCAGCAAGCAGAACCTGTCGAGGTGTTGGGGCACAAGAGCCTGGCCCCGCACACCTGCCTGCCAGCATGCCTGCAGGGTGAGGGGCAACGTGTGCTCCCCAGACCCATGTTCAGGCCCCGCTAAAGCCCCCTGGCTGGCGATGAGGATGATTTCCTACCATCCAACAGGACCATGCGGTACTGAAACTGCCTACAAACCCCGGTGCCAGCAACAGGGACAAAGTTCCCAAACCCTTGGAACAGAGGGTCTGGAACCTGCAGCCGAAGGCAGGCATTCTGAGTGAGTGGTCTGGGCATCAGTGACCCCGCCTGGCTCTTGATCTCCGCCCCCCTCAGCCCAGACACCCTTCCCTGCATGGACCACAACCTCGGTGTCAGCAGAGCCCCCACCGCTGAGGGTTTAGGACGGACTTGCCCAAATACCAGGTATCTTACTTCCTTCCCCCAAAAAACCTCATGAAAGTGGAAGAAACAAGCCTGGCAAGATTTACCCGCAGAAATTGCAGAACGTTTTTGAAAAAAAGATTTGTGAGTAGAAGGTCACTGCTGTGGCTAAATCTTGTGGGAGAGAGAAAAACCCTGAAAGGAATGATGGCCCTTCAACCATATTCCCAACCTTACTCCTTCCCCTACATTAGGGGGGCCCCTGGGGTGGTGCAGACAGGCTCAGGAGCCCCGCGGCCCCCACCCCCCAGGACGGGACGTGCCGTGAGCCCCGCGGCTGCGCGCACCTCCATGCGGGCCTTGTAGAAGTCGGCGTCGTGCAGCTTCTCCCGGCAGCGGCCCAGCTCCAGCTCCAGCCTCTCCACGCGGTCGGCCTTCTCCCTCAGCGAGTCCAGCTCATCGCGGTAGGCACGGGCAGACCGGGCGTCGGCCGCCAGCTGGGTGTTCTGGGAGGTGGGCAAAGGCAGGGGACCTAGCTCAGGGCACCCCTGGGCTGGGGAAGAGAGGTCCCAGGCCCTGCAGCCCCAGGAGAAGGCCACCTCGTGGGGGCTCCACACGCTGACACTAAAACATGTCACCGCCCCTCCCCACAGCAGCTCTCAGGACAACTGGCTCTCGAGGGCACTGCTGTGAGCAGGAAGGAAACAAAGGCTTCTGCTGGGAGGTCCTGCGGCTGTGTTCCTGAACCCCAGGCCTGGGTCACTGGGGCGCCCCACCCCTACCCCTGCACACACAACCGAAAGGACTCCTGCTCACCTCCTGCTTGACTCTCTGCAGCTCCAGCACCAGCTGGTCCACCTCGTGCCTGGTGTCCACGAGCTGCTCTGTCTTCTCCTCCCTGGGGCCGTTCAGAGGGCGCATGGTGAGGGCTCCCCCAGAAGCATCTGGAGAGCCCACCACCTTGGGAGACTGTGGTGGGGAATGGAGAGGGGATGCGGCTTCTGGGGGTGAGGAGGGGAGTCTATGTGTCCTCTTTACATTTTCAAGGCCTGCTCTCAAACTACACCCCCTCTGAGGGTGCGGGACAGGTAAGGCGGCCCAGGAGCCGCTACGTCCTGCTCCACGGCCAGGCAGGCAGCGAGGCCCTCTGGCGAGAGGTGGTAGCGGGCAGCTCCCGAGGTGACCGGACAGGCCCATCTGATGGGGTGAGACACGTCCTCCCTCCAGCCAAGAAAACACACTGCAGCGTGTGGTCCTTTGAGCCCCACACCGAGCCCGAGGGGGAACAGCAGGCTGCTCCTGCACCGTCTGTGACGTCTGGGCTGACAGGAGCCCCGACAATCCCCGGAGCCCCTCCTGGGCAGGGCCGCATCCCACAGGGGCCAAGTGCAGAGCAGAGCCCAGACGACCCCGGGCCCCAAGGCAGAGCTGTCCTGCTGGCTGCCTGCCCCGCACGGCAGTAACCCTCGGGGACTGGGAACATGCTGGGACAGGTGGCGTGAGAGCAGGAAAAACAGAGGGTCACCGCAGGACTCACAGCTCCTGCCTGACACGGCGCAGCCTGGCCTTGGTGTCGGCCAGCTCCACGGCCAGGTGCTGTCTGTCCTCGCTGGAGAGGCTGCTGGTCGGGCTGGGCGTGGACTCGGCGCTGGGGCACTTGAGGGGGCTGGGCGGCTGCTGGGCCTGCAGGTAGTCCCGCTCCTGAGTGAGGTCCACGATCAGCTGCAGCGGGGCAGAGAGCGGGGCTCACCAGCACAGCCCTGTGCCCAGCACAGTGCCCACACTAGAACGTGGTGAGAAATGACCAAAAGACGTATAGAAAGTAGAGAACAAGATGTCAACCATGACTGAAAAACCAGGAGGGAGGCAGGAGAAAGGCGGTGTGTTATTAAAAGGCGATGATGTACTTAGCGAGACAGCAAGGAGCGTGAGAATGGAGCAGGGTCCCCAAGCTCGACTCCCAACCTCACACAGGTGTCTGGGAGGTGACTGTTCGCTGTGCAAGTATCCGTGTCCCCCTAACCCTGAAGCTGGACCAGGAGGGCTGGGGGTGTGCAGGCTTCAGGAGAACGGTCAGGAGAGCAGAGCAGAGCAGGGCGGCCCGTGACTGGGCCCCAGGCCCGAGTGCCCCGACCTGTCCCCCAGGCGGCCGGCCGCCCCAGACACACCTCCGTGCGCTCGTCTCGCTCGTCTATGAGCCTCCGGAGGTGCAACACCATGCTCCTGGACAGGGCCTCCAGCTCCTCGGGGGCCACGTCTGGGACCTCCAGCCACTGCAGGTCGAACACGTTCTCCTGGTTGTGGGTCACCTGAGGGCACACAGGGGCAGCGCTGCAGAGGCCGGGCAGGGGCAGCCGGGGGGCCCGAGAGCACCCCTCCCACAGCCGAGCCACGGGGGGGGGGCCTGGCAGCAAGCGCAGCTGAGCTCTGCACTGAGACACAAACCACTTCTGCTTTCAGCACTGGTCCAGAGAGGGCTGGCCACTTTCGACCCTGGAAAGCATCCCCACGCTGTCGTGGCTCCCGAGACAGTCCCCAGACCACACCCAGGAGGGAGGCCTCTCAGCCGGGAGGAGAGGAATGGGGCCTCGTCTCTCAGAATCTAACGTGAGCATGGCAAAATATTATTAAAACTCTCATGTCAGAACGTTGGGCGTGTAACAATCTTACGCTCTTTGGGGGAAATATTTCATAATCTAAAGTGATTTTCAGGTGAGCCAGTATCCTTCGCCACCCAGGACCCCCTGAATTCCCTTTCCTTGGGGTGGAGAGAGGGTGTGGGGTGGAGGCGCACAGCCTCTCCACTGACTCTGCCGACCTCACCTTCTCAACCTGCCTCTGTCCCCCACACCCCAACCAACCAGAGGGGGCAGATCTGCCTCAGGCTCCCACGGGTTTGGGAGGATGAGTATCAATGCCCACAGGTCTCAAAAAGGGAAAACAAACAGAAACTCACTCAGTGTGGACACCAAAAAAAAAAAAGCTCTTGAATTTTCCAGAGTAAATGGAGGTAGAGAATAACTTTAACCAACGCCCCCGCAAAGACCACCACCAACGAAAAATGGCCTTTCAGTGTTGCAAATGACACACACTGCCTCACCTCTCCCCACCACACAAACGAGATGCTGGGGTTTGGCTGGTCTCGGGGAACCAGGAGCAACCTCAGCCCCAGGTGCTGGGCACCTGACAGGCGTGGACCGGGACCTGCAGTTTGGGTGCCAGGCCTACTCCACACCAACGCTTGGGGAAGGCCTTTGGTGTCCATAAAGGGGACTCGGGGATGTGCAACCCCAGCCAGACACCAGGCACACACGCTGCTTTTAACTGAAGGTCCCTGTCGCTTCTCCCTGGTGGGACTTGGTGGGCCTGGGCACCAGAATGTGTGAGAAGCGCCCAACTCACTCTGAGGCCCGGTCCCCACTGCCAGCCACTGAATCTGATACTCACCCAGGACTCTCTGGGCTGCACTCCAGCCCGTTTTTATTTCAAATGTCCTGCTGGCTGAGCAGGAAAGACAGTCAGTAGCAAGGGACCTAACGCCAGATACATATATTTTTCAAAACACAGGACACGCATGGAAAATTAAAAGGCAGAATGGTTCTTAGGCTAACAGGTGACCACTCACTGTCACAATAGCTAAGTGTATTTGTGACGATACTGGCCTCCCCCTGACCTGGGCACCCCAGGCCCCTCCGCTGCCATGGCCACATCCAGCTCCTGCTGTGACGCTGACTCAGTGCCCCAGGGGGCCTGGAGCCTGGGGAACCCATCAGCCCAGCCTGTCCCAGCACTGGCCCAAAGCTCTGTGTTCAGGGGCCCCTACCAGGCACACACCTGCTCCTATGTGCTCCTACCCACGGCTTTTTCATGCCTCTATCTCGCCTGTCCAATCAGGTTGAAGACTGACCCCGTTACCTCCTAGATAATGACAACACCTGAGGCTTCCTTTTGGGGAGCGGGGAGGATGTCAGGTAGGTGCTTGCCCCCACAGGCCCAGTTGCCAGGGAAACCATTTCTCTGATGCTACCACCCCTGCCCAGGTCTGCGGAGCAGCAGAGGGGCCGGCCACAGCCCTCCTGGCTGCACCCCGGGGCTGAGTCTGCAGGGGGGGCCTTCCTGGGACTTGGTGGTTTCCTGCTTCCCCAGTGGGGGCAGCTTGTTTCTCGGGCCCGTTGCTGACAGAAACGGAGAATCTTTCTCCGGAAAGATCAACCATCTGACGCAGGGTGACATTTGCCAGGATCCATTTTCAGGGCCTGTAAATCAAACCCTGGGCCCAAACCCCTTGACAGCACTTAAAAATAGCCGGAGTCCTTATTAGGCAAGAAGAGGAGGCACCAAACTTGAACGAGGCCTTTTTTCACATTCTTTTTATTTTTATCCCCATTTTACTTTAGCGTGCGGATGGCTACCTTTCCAAACTGATTCGACTGGTCTGGGTGTCTGACGCCCAAAATCAGTAAAGTCACTAGTGAGTGATGTAGTGTTTCAACTTTTCACGGGGGAAGGGAGCCTGCGGCCTGGTTGCCACGGGAGGGTCCCCGGCTAAGCCCCCACAAGCCACCACACACCTACCTCCTGGATGTGGGCCACGATCCCGGCTTGGGTCTCAATGTCCAGCTGTTTGATTCTCTCAATGAACTCCTCTTTCCTCTCACACTGCGGAGGATAACGTGTGTTAGGAAGCATTTGCCAGTGGGGCAACCTGGGGCCACCACAGGCAGAGAAACAGTTTCCAAAAGAACCACCCACCCAGCCCCTGGCTGCAGCCTTTACATCCAAGAATTTGTTCTCCCTTGTCCTCAGGCTGTTTCTCTAGAAACTGTTCAGGCCTCCTACATCAGAACCACCTGGGTACCTGTTTTTATTTTTTTTAAGATCTTTTTAATTTATTTTACAAAGGAGGGAGAAAGGGAGGGAAAGAAACATCAATGTGCGGTTGCCTCTCGCACACCCCCTACTGGGGGACCTGGCCCGCAACCCAGGCATACGCCCTGACTGGGAATCTAACTAGCGACCCTTTGGTTCTCAGGCCAGCACTCAATCTACTGAGCCATGCCAGCCAGGGCTGGATTGCCTGTTTTAAAAAAGCCCATTAGGCAGGGTAGCACACAGAAATGTGTGTGTTAAACATCAAGGGACCTGAACTGGGCCCAGGGGTGGCAAACTCACCTGTGAAGGGCCGGAAGGTCAAAAAAATCTGAGACTCTGTGGGCCATTTGTCCTCAGCTCTGCCACTGCGGTGTGACAGCAGCCAGAGAAAGTATGTAAAGAAGTGAGTGAGGCCCCGCCCCCATGAACCTTTAGTTAGGAAAAACATGGGCTGAGTCAGATTCGGCCCACAGGCTGCAAGCAGTTTGCTGAGCTTTGCTCTAGGTGCCCCTATAATGGGGACAATTTGCTAGGGGCCACTTGGCCTGAGAAACCCTCACCTGCTTGCTGCCAAAGGTGCCCCGGTACTAGAAACGGCTGTCACCAGATGGGCGGTCCCTTCTCTCAGGGACCCAGCGACATGTCATGTTGGGCTGAAGGCAGCTTCACCTCCGCCTCACCGAGGGGGAGTTTTATGCCCACAAATCCACACACAAGACAGCTAAGAGCAGACCACCCCCTGCCCGCCCCCCTGCCCAAGCCCTACCTGGACCGCACAGCCCAGCACCAGCAGCAGCACCTTCTTAATCTCCTCCATACTCTTCCCTAAATCAGAAGAGCAACATACTTAATTAGTCCCATCTGCTTATAAAATCTCATCAGCGACACACCAGTCTGCTGTCAGGGAAAAACATCAGATGAGCTTAAAAAAAAAAAAAAGAAACTGCACCTCTCTACCCAGTGATTTCCACTTAGGCACTTAGATGTACACATGCTGCGTGTTTTCCACGCACGGGTCTGTATCTTATCTAAACCCAATAAGAAATCTGAACATAATTACTTGTGGTCCTTTCTATTCACCTGTGCCATAAATACCTCCTGTAACAACCAGTGAACTGCAACATCTAGTGCGTGTGGGAAGCACAGCCCGCGGCAGAGTCCTCTTCGCAGGAAACGCTGAGTCGACTCTAACGAGGCTGCAGGAACGTCACCTTTTCGCCACTCGGAATGTCAGATGGCAAGCCGGCACACTGGTCACCCAGCTGCGCGTCATTGGCTGCTGCGCAGCTGTCCGCCCCCCCCCCTGCCCCCCGACCTCGTCTCTCGGTCTCACCGTTTGGCTGGCGTCTTCCACAGCAAACCCCAGAAAACACACGCGTCACTTTTGACGGGGATGGTCTCAGGCTTACTTGGTACAAAGGCCATCAACTTACCCAACCGATCTCTTCCAGAGACTCAACTTTTTGACGTTTTAATCTAAATGATGCTAAACAACATCTTAGTGGCTAGTTCTTCACATGCATCCTTCTTTCCTTCTTGAGGAAAAACTCATCTTTTTTTAACAAGATTTTTATTTATTTATCTTTAGAGGGAAAGGGAAGGAGAGAGGGAGAGAAACACCAATGTATGGTTGCCTCCCATGCGTCCCCCGCTGGGAACCGGCCTGCAACCCAGGCACATGCCCTGACTGGGAATCAAACCTTGATCCTCTGGTTCACAGGCCTGCACTCAATTCACCGAGCTACACCAGCCAGGACAGAAAAACTCATCTTTTAAGCTTCTTCTCCTACTGTCAAATGGTCCGGCAGAAAGGCCTGACCATTTCCCTCGCGACCAGTGTCCGAGAGGCCCTGCTTCTGTGGACCCGGGCCCACTCCCTTCTCCGGTCTCACGGCCCCTTCTCCGCCTTGCCAGCCAGTCTCTCCTGCTTTCACACCATCTCTCTGATCACACTGAGGGCAAGTGTGTCTTCATGCGTTTGAGAGTCCCAACCACTTAAACAAAGGGTTAGAATACTGGGGCTCTAGACCTGGCTTGGTCACCAGGAGCAGTGTGACCCCAGCAAGCTGTGTCCTGTCCGCAGGCCTCGGTTTCCACATCTCTGACATGGAGGAGGCTGCTGGCCTGGGTGAAGTGCAGAGTGATTTCCAGGGGGAAAATTCTGTGGTTTTCTGCCTTTCTCACTATAGCCTGTTCTATCTGGGGGAGAAGGAACACGCCAGAAACAGCACTGTTTTCTAGAAAGATTTACCAGCACCCACTCACACTGTGCAGAAATGGCTCAGAGTGTCACCAATGACCCCTGGGATGAAAGAAGCAAACTCATGCCCCAAGAAGTAGTGCTGTGGTTCCCTCAAGTCCCTGGGGGTAAGGTGTGTGTGCAGTTGTCCTAATACCTCTCAACTGAGAGGAACAGCTGAACCCATCCCTTCCTGGGATGATGATATTGTGGCTGAGACTCAGAACTGGGGGCTGCACAACCACGGACTAGACTGTACCTTCCCTGCGGTCTCCCTGCCCAGAGGTGGGGGGAGGAGGGGGGGCCAGACCACAGGCCCCCGAGGACCATTCAGGCACCACTTGTAGGAATGAGGTTAATAAGGTTGGGGCTGCTGATGGGTCGAATCACAGCGAAGCCCTTCTCCCTGCTGGTGAGTGTGGAGCTTCCTCAGTGTTGGAAATGGAAACATCCTCAAAGGTTTCTATGAATTATTTTTCACCTGAGACCTTTTATTTGGCTCAGGATGCTCCAGTCCGTAGTCAGGAATGAGTATCCTCACCACACTGACCCACTTCTCTATTATCACTGAGTGGATGCTCAGCCACTTTGGTTTTGATAAAAAGGAAAAGGGATGCCCCTGTGAACATTAAAAGCCTCTCATCAGTTTCACCTACATCTTTCCCTGGCCCCAGCGCACGTGACTGTCCTTACCTATCCACACCCCCACCCCCCGGGCCTTGGGTGGATATTACAGGTGCAGACCCCTCCTAGCCATCGCCGGCTCCTACTACAGCGATTCACCTTCACGGGCTGGGTACCTGGTTCTGTAACTGGCCAGGAGCTGACACACAGGAGGGAGAGTGTTGGCAGGGCTTGGATCAGCCGGAACAGAAGGCAGAGCCCATACAGAAAGTCTTCATGCACCTTGTTCACGGCAAAAGCCCCGAAGGATCTAAATACACCATACTTCCAAATGATTTACACGGCTCTGAGGACCCACCCCTGCAGCCACAGCAGATGAAGACACAGTGCAAGGGGAGACCAGTGCAGGCAGGCCCACTGCGAGCAGCAGGAGCATCAGCAAGGAGGGGACCAGAAACCCTGAGCACGCAGACACACACGAGCTCAAGCACAGTCCGAGGTTGCTCGGTGCGGGAGCAAAGGGCTCTGCTCCCCCAGCACCCACAGTGACGCACATGTGACGCATGGCAACCAATGAGCCACTCGTTCATCCGTCCCACCCATCGGGCATCAAGGAGGACTGCATCCGCCCCGCAGCACTGTTGGGAAAGCATGGAATTCCCGTGTGCGAAGTTTGGTAATGACGGGGAAAAAAGGTTTCAAAGGCAGAGAACTAATTTCAAAAAATCTTCACCAAAACAAATTATTTCAAACAAACTTCTGAGCCATCAACAGGGTACGAGGAGACTCCCTACTGCCCCTACTGCCCCGTTCAAGGCAGCGACCCCCTGCTGGCTGTCACCAGGGAGAGGGAAGGAAAACATTGGCTCCTAACAAACGCATTCCGCGGTTTTCACCCCTGCACAGATTTCTATGAAACTTATTTTTATTTTTAAAAAGAGAGAGAAGCATGAGTTCCCTCATTTCTCATGCGAGGCTGATGGCCAACTTCTCTCAGAATTTCAGCAGTAAGAAGAAGAATGGCTATTTTCACAAATTCACCAGATTGTGGGTTTTGAATAGTTTCAAAACATACAGAAGGCTCTGGGCCGGGTCCCTGCCAGCGAGGTTGGCTGTGACTCGGTTAGGCTGGCAAAGGAGAAACAACCCTCCAGACGACACCCTGCCCAAGCGCCCACGTGTTCGGTGCCGAGAGCACCGCCGACATCAGCACAGTCTTCTGAGCTCAAACCAAGAAAACCAGCAGTTACAAAACGCTTAAAAAATGCGACGGGAACCCGGAAGAAGGACATCTACTCTGCATTAGGCAGGGCTTCTTAAAAGAAATGACCTCTGAGCTGAGTCCCCGGGATGAAGAGGAGAGATTCAGGAGGTAGGTGAGCAAGCAAGAGCACCCCAGGCACAGGGGTCAGCACGTACAAAGGCCCAGAGGCAAGTGCACACGGTGGCGAACAAATTACAAATGCTCTGGCCCTGGCTGATGTAGCTCAGTGGACTGGGCGCGGGCCTGCGAACCACACAATCGCAGTTAGATTCCCAGTCAGGGCACATGCCTGGGTTGCAGGCCAGTTCCCAGCAGGGGACACACGAGAGGCAACCACACATTGATATTTCTCTCCCTCTCTCCTTCCCTTCCCCTCCCCTCTAAAGATAAATAAATAAAATCTTTAAAAACAAACAAACAAATGCTCTGTGGTTAAGCTTACCAGAATTGGTTTTCAGAGTGGAAAACGGGAGACGGTATGAAGCAGTGTGCATTTCTGTGCTGAATGGGTCACAGTGGGCGGGGCAAGTCAGGAAACGCCAGGCACCCTCCACATCTCCCCACAACCTCACAGCCCCGGGAGGAATCCCACACTGTCTGGTTGACTCTAAGAAAAATCTCACTTCCTTTACCACCTGCTGCCGGAGTCTTGTCACGGAGAAACTCACAGCAGCCTTTCTCAGCAGGAACGGAATCCACAGATGCTGATCTACGCTGCTCATAAAGCGATAGAGGTTGCAGCCATCGGCTCCCCAAACTGAAGGGGAACGACCTGGTATCACAGGCACCAGGAGGGGGATGGACATGGACGTAGAAACACAGCTGGACAATCAAACTGCACCAGCCTCTAAAATGTACAGGCTGGACGGGGTCAGGGCTGGAAAGGTCCCTGGCCTTCGAATCTGAGTGCACGACAGACATGACCAGCCACTCACAACAGTTTCTCACTGAGCCCGGGGAGGCCTCCGAATCCTTCTGAACACAGCCCCCTGCAGCCTCTGCCACTCACGGGAAACAACACCCGTCTTCCATGCCTGACCCCCAGGTGCGTGACCCCCAGGCTGCTTTTGGAGTGTCCTCCTTGATTCTCCAAGATGCAGCCATTTAAGTGTTCACGCTTCTTGTCCTACAATGACACGTAGGTTGGACGGCAGGGATTCAGGCAAAGGAAAGCAAAAGGCCCTTTCCAAAAGGGAGCTCCACAGCACACACTCTGCCCCCAACGGCACACACTCCACCATGCTGGAGTTGGGAGGCACAGTGGTTTACCTGCAGACACAGGGGTCAGGGGGAGGCAGTGACACGGATCCCCAGTTTTGCTAACTCAGCTCCCCACAACCAGAGGCCTGAGATCTGTAAGTCAACAGTGAGTCTGAGGGTGTACAAAGCCTCCCACCTGGAGGGACCAACCCAATTCAGGAGTTACTTCTGCCCTCCCCACATGTCCTTCGCTCCTGCAGACCTTTGCTGTGCTGAAGCAGAACATGTTTGTGTTTGACTGAGTCTCCCACGCACAAACAAGGACGGGGTGCCCACACAGGCCGAGGTACACAACCAGGTTTGGCCCCAGGTCCGCCACCACCTGCTCCTCCCTAACTGTCCACTGCCCCTTCCTCCTGACACTGTCATTACTTATTTACGCTTCCTGCCAGTGCAGGCTCCACCTTGTCCAGCTGCTGCCCCCAGGACCCCAGTGCAGGTATCTAACCAGCGTCTGCTGGCTGAAGGCGTGAACTGTTTGCACCGACTTCCAGAGCAAGGACAAAGAGAACAGTTTGTTTTCTTTCTTCTGGGGATGGGGATGGTGTTGCAGGTCCTCCAATGTCACTTCATTCAATGTCATTTTGTCACAATGGTGATGATACACATTAAGTAGAAACTTAAGTAGAAACTTAATTCTTGCTCACCTCAGCCTATGGTTAAATTGGTTTTGTTTCTGTGGTGCTGCTTTAAGTCACATTAAATGACAATGTCAAGTGAGAACCTACTATGTGCACGTGCAGTTTTTTCTTAATAATTTGACATCCTGTTCACCTCTGACTTACGTGCTAGGGTCACCTGCTTGCAATGCTTTCCCTGGTCTTGCATTTAAACACCAGTCACTTTGTGAGGATGAGTGTGGGGCTGTCTCACTGGCTGGAGACCAGTGCCGCACTGCACGCGACCCAGGGAACACTCTCCTCAGCATGAGGGGACATCCCCAGACTCACCCACGTGTGCAGAGGGCACAGCTCTACAGACCCTCCCAGAACTCAGCTTATGGCCAGAGCAGCGGTTTATCATTTTACCAGTCAAGGTCACCATGGGTTCTGTGGGCACTGCCAAGGAACGTGTGGGCAGTGACTTCCGCATGGGTGGGCACATGGGGACCCTTCACCAACCCCGCCCTGGTCCATGGAGTCAGAGGCAGGCACCCGCACCCGCCACCTCAACCTGGACAGCAACCCCTGGGAAACCCTCGCCAAGATTTCTTACACCAAGAGGTCAGCACGCGTAGCCCCCCGACAGGCACGGACGTAATCAGGCACTCCGCCACCCGTTAAATTAGTCATTCAACAACTGTTTTCCAAACGTGGACTTCTGCCCCCACCGCCACGCATGGGCATCGAGCCATCTGTGTCCAGATGGCAGAAGGCCGCCCTCCCAGGTCACAAAGAACAATCAAAAGTGACCACGGCCACCCCTCGGACAACGTCACCACCAGAAGTGACTCCCTCCACGCCCCGCCGGCCTGCCCAGGCCACAGATGCTGAGATCTAACCCAGTTGTGAGCACCAACTGGCTGGAGATCAGACAAGGAGAACCAACCACAAGAATTCACAGAGTGACCCGGCATCTGCACCGGCTACAGGTGGGGTGGTGGCAGAGGGTCTGAGAGAGTGTCCCTCCCACTGCCCCCAGCAGAAAGCTTGATGCCCCAAAATTATCAGGGAGCACAGCGACCTTTGACACACAGCATCTCGTCCCTCCTCCTCGGACGGCCGCAGAGACGAGTCCTGCTAGAAGCCATGGTGCATGGCAGCCACGGGCGCGTCCCCTCTGTGTGTACAGGCCATCGCTAAGACGTTTACTAAACACAGGCTGGTATCCAGGCAGATCTCACTGGCCGCTCACAGGCCGGCCTTTGGCCGAGTTGTCACACTTGCCCGGGCTTGGTGTCAACCAAGCTTTTCATGCTCCTTGAAAAGCAGGGCGCTGGCCTGCAGCTCACGTGTCCAGCAGCGCCCCATGTCCCAGATGGGCTAGGAAACTCACTTTTGAGACGGGCAGGACCCCAGCAGCAGCCACCGGACACGGCCCCCGAGGCGGCGTTTCAACCCCTTTCTGAACCTGCCCCCCCAGGACCACAGAGGAAGTGTGACTGGGAACCACTGTCTGCAGACTGGTCTTTCTCACTTTTTCCTCTGCAAAGAGGACTTAGGTTTTCAGAAATGAAAAAACAAAAAATATGTACATGAGAGAGTTAAGATTAGAGAGTTATGGAGAAGTGAGAAAAAAAAAAAGGCTGGGAAAATATTTGAACACAAGAATGGCCCGTCAGCTGCCACTGGGAGACCTGGGTGGGACCCAGCAGGGCACTCGGCCAGCAGGACACTGGGCAGGGCAGAGCCCCAGGCCCACGACAGGAGGAGGAAGACAGCCCTTGAGCTTTTTAGAAGAAGACTGTTGCTAATGAGTCAGATTCTGAGCCGTCTTCCTCGGTTGCCACAGGGGAGGGTAACAAGCCACTGGTCACATGGGCCCTCTAGGTTCCTCGTTCAGTCCCCAGAAGGCAGCGCTGCCTGGCATGGGCTGTGGCAGAAGGTTTCCATGGGCCCCGAAAAGCACTCCAAGCACACCCTTGACAGGAGAGCAAGGAAACACTGAGAGGCTTAAATATTAAACCCCGAGGAGTGCCAGCAGTTCCGCGTCCCTCCAGCCCTTGAAGCCTGAACTTCAGCGGTGACAGAAGCCTGCCTGTCTGCCTGTGCCCTCCGCCGGCCGCTTCCCCAGGGACTCCCAGCACTTTTCACTCCTCCGAGCTCCTCCTTCCCTCCGCTGCTCTGTTCTTCGATGCCTTGTCATATACCACCCCCTCCAGGAAGTCCTCCTGGCCTGCCCAGGCAGGAATCATTAATTACCTGCACGGCACTGTAGATACAGCACACACACACCACGTCTCACCCTGGAACAGACGCAGTTCTGGAGGCTGTCTTCCTCCCCTCCCTGCCCCAGTGCCGCCCAGGCACTTTCTGAGCAGAGACAGCCAACTCGTCTCTGGGACCCCAGCAAGGTGGACAACGAAAGCTAGAGAACAAGCTTGTGCTGAGCTCCTTTTTGAGACTCTGTCCGGGAGGCCTGCTCTGAAAAGGAAGGGCACGAGGGCCTTCGGTCTCCCACTGGGAGGGCCAGCAACTGGCCCTCTGGTTTCTACAGACCGAACAGTGGCCTGCACCGAGCTGCGAAGGGAGGACACTCACAGCCTCTGTGGACACAGAAGGCTCTGACTCTGCATGGTGCTCTCTCTGCCCCTGGAAGCCCCTCTGTGACTGCTTTAGGAGGGAGAGAGTGGAGGACCGAAGGCCAGGCCACTGAACAGCAGTTAATGGAACTCCCAGGAGCATTCACAGACGGGACCCTGCAGGGTGTGACTAAGGGCCAGCCCCTCTGTGGCCTCAGGAATCTTGCCTGACATTCAGAATGCAAGAGACCGGGCTGAACAATGGCAGTGGCAGGTCCCCCTGCTTGGGACCAGTAGCTGATCGTCCCCATGTGTAACAGTCTACCCAGTTTACACTAGTAAGAACAAGGTTTACCTGTGGGACCACTGTGCTGTGTGCCTCTGAATGAGTCCCCTCCCCTCTGTGGGCGGGGTCCCGCACCTCCATGACTCCTCCCTTCCATTCCAAATAGCTCAGGTGGGACCGGCAATTTCCAAGCCTGAGAAGCACTCCCGCAATTACACACGAGCCGTGGAAGACAGCAACGCTCTCTTCCAGTGTGACGGCCCTCCGGCTCACCACAGAAACGACTGTGCTGGCTTCCTGTCCCACGATCCAGTGCTATGTGTGCGTGTGGCCCAGGGACAGGCCTGGACGCTGAGAAATGGGGTCTCACCGCCCTCAGGTCACAGATGGCGCAGACATCGTCATCTTGTGGTTCCCACACGGCTTCTTGTGGAAGAGTGGTTCTGATGAGCCACGCAAACACTTAAGGGACGCACGGCTGGTGAGATGGGGCAGGGAGGGCAGCTTTCTGCCGCCTTGGTGTTGGGCGGAGAGTGACTCTCACCTGACCATCACCCCTGACACCTGACCTCTGCCTCTGTTGAGAGCATGTGGCTCCCACTGGTAGGAGCACCAGCTCTCAGGAGGGGGGGCATGGGCGGAGGAGGGTCTCCAGCTCTTAGGCTCTACTCATTGAGCGGCTACCCTGTGCCAGACCCTGATCGAGACACTTGGAAAATACAACAATAACAACAACAAACTTCCAAAAGTCCATGCCCTGGGGAAAGATTACATCGAGAGGAGGCAATACAAGCAAGGAAACAGACCTGGAAAAGGTAAGTAAATGATAGAGGCGATAAATGCTATGAAAAAGGAAAGGCAGAGCGGGCAGGAGGGCTGCAAGCCCTACGGGAGAGGCTGTAGCTGTGAACAGGCAGGTCGGTGGGCAGCTGCACGGGAAAGGAGCTGTTCCTGTGAGTGTCCGAGGGAAAAGCACTCCAGGCAGGGGAACGGCCAGTACACAGGCCCCAGTGCTGAAGGGCGGGCAGAAAAGGGGTGCAATCTGAGTAGCCTCCTCAGAGGGCCCTGCTCTGGCTGCGGCACTGAGAACGGGCGGCAGGGGCAGGGTGGGCAGAAGGTCAGGAGGCTACTCCCGGGAGCAGCCAGGTGAAAGGCGGCAGCGGCTGGAACCAGGTGGCAGAGCGGCAGCGGGGCAGGGTGGGAGGACAGCTCAGGTGTTCTGAAAGCCGAGCCAAGCCACCTCCCTGAAGGAACAGGCGTGGGGTGAGAGGAGGTGGTAAGAGCTGGCCAGTGAAACACAAAGGACACCCTACGACGCCCAGGCTGGGAGCCTGGACACAGACCAGCTGCCAAGGAAAAGGCTTTCCTGCCGAGTGTCACCGTACGTGAGTGACGGAGGGGTGCAGAGCAGGGTCCTGCAGGAACCCAGGCTCCAAGAAGTGGGGTCTACAGTGATGACGCTGTAGGCGCTTCCCCAGGGACGGGCGTCCAGCTGAGAGAGCCGAATCGCAGAGGAAATCCAGAGCACCAATCTGAGGCCCCAAACAGGAAAGAATAGAATGAGGATTTGGAGCCAAGGGGGGCACACACGGAGGACGGATCTTGAAAGCCGTCTGAAGCGTATGAGGGGGTTTCTCGTCCATATTTGCTGAGCTGTCCTCAAATCCCAGGGCAGAGAAAGAGAGGACGTCCTTTTGTCCTATGGGTGCATGGGGCGCGTGAGCTGGGACGTCTCCCTCTTTAGATCAGAGGGAGGGGGCAAAGCTAGGCGTCTCAGGAGCTCCCAGGGTCCCTGTGTGTAGCCGGGGGGGGGGTGGTGGGCGGCGATTAGATGCTCTGCTGGGAGGTGTCCTGCTCCCGGCACCTGACTCCATTGTTTTTGCCCCCAAACCAAAAAATACCCCCAAACTGTGGGACAGTCTGTGTTGCAAATCCCAGGATGCCGTCACCACCGGCCAGAAAGGGCACAGGCGGGCTGCTGAGACGCAGGCGACAGAGTTACTGCACAGGCAGCCCCCACAGAAAGAAACCAACTTTGTTTTTTATTTACAAAGCAGCCCCAAATGCTTCACACGTCTATTTTTAAAACCGAAAACAGAAAACTGTTCCTTAACCATGTCCCTCCCCCCGGGCACTCGGTTTGCAGCTTCTTGCTGGTGGACCCGGCAGCCTCTCTGGTCTGGGAGGCCCTACACCCAGGACCCCTGCCCAAACCTGTGTGCATCTGTCTGTCCACTTAGAGCCCTCTGGTCCTGACACAGGGTGAGGCAGCCCCTCCCCCTCTGAGCCCGCTGCACGGGTGGGATTCCCGTCCTTCCCCAGCACTCCCGCCCCATCTCCGACTTCCTCGGAGCTGGAGCTGACCTCTTGGATGGACATCTACCAATTCTGTGCGATGCCGGGTACCAGGGGCACGCTGTTCACCCATCACAGCTTCAAATCAGCCTCCCAATACTGTTCCAACACTGGACGGTGGTGAGCGCCAGAGCCCAGTGGGGACCGAGTCCTCTGCACGCGGACCATTCCTACGCCCTGGGTCGCTCACACGGAGGCAGGGACAGAGCCCTGCTGAGGGGAGAGCTGGTGTGCAGAGGTGCCCAGTGGATCAAGGTCCCCGAAGGGCAGCAGGAAGGACGGGCCCTAATGGGGACAGGGAACCACGGGCATCGCCAGGAGCGCAGCCAAGCCATGAGGTGTGATGAGGAGCAGAGCGGCAAGGGCAGGAGAGGACAAGCTCAGTACTAGGCTGCACGGCGCCCACTGTGCCCCCTGCTTGTCTTGTCAGTCAGACCGGCTGCACACTGGCAGTCACCAACATTCAGCCCCACAGGCCGTGCCCGTGTGGGGGTCGGGGGGTTGGGTGGAGCAGGGCCCCAGGCAGCACCTCTGCTCAGGGACCGAGTGACCACGGGCTTATCACTTACACTCTGTGAACCTCTGCTTTCTCACCTCTGATGTCCCCAAGCACATTTTCACTTCCACTTAAAAAATACATCTTTCTTAATTCTCATTTGAGGACATGTTCACTGATTTTTAGAGAAAGGGGAAGGGAGAAAGAGCCAGAAATATTGATGTGAGAGAAAAAAAAATCTGTTAGTTGCCTCCTGCACAGGCCCCGCCCAGGGACCGAATCTGCAACCTAAGTATGTGTCCTGACCAGGAATCAAACCACTGACCTTCCAATGTATGGGCCGACACACCAACCGAGCCACACCGGCCAGAGCTCATTCCCACTTTTCCGTGCATGTGCGATGTCTGTCACATGGTGGGTTCACCACGGGCTCAGGAGGTTGAGTGTCCCCGTCCCCTGTTCCCTGGCCTTGCACAGCTCTCCCCAGGATGGGTGGAAGAGCAGAGGTAAGCTCGAACCAGCAACCTCTCTCCCCTTAATCCCAGTGCCCCCCAAATAAATTGGAGAGTCAACAGAGTTCTGCTCAGCAAAGCAGAGCCCCCTCCCCGACTTGCTGAAGTTACTACAGAAACCACGAGAGTCCTGGCTGTCCCTGGGGCCCAGGGCTGTGGCGCGTCTGGTACGTTCTATCTGGGGGAACCATGAGATAAAGCCAGAAAACAGACGGCCCAAAGACAAACCAAAGGCTCCCCACTAGTAACACGTGGATCGGAAGGCTTTGCACGGCCAGGACGAACTCCGAAAAGCTGACGTGCAAGGGTGCACGCACCCATGGGCCGGCCATGTGAGGACTCATGGAGGCCACGGATGCCTCTTCCTGTTGCCTGACATGGGGAAAAGGCAGACACGCCAGCTAGCCGGCACTCGGGGATGCGACGCTGAACAGGAGCTCCCTCTGTGAGTAATGTCCTTGGCCGGCCGCTTGGTGCGCTCCCCACCTCCGACCCCCATCTCGTGACAACTTTAGCTTCTGTCACATGGCCAGGAGGAGCAAGCATGGCGAGGCCCAGTGACGGCATGGTGAGGAGATGGCAAGGGAGGTAAGCTTAGCTCCTCCTGTAAAAGCTTCTCATGTGGCCACCCCTTCCCGCATTCCTTGACCTATTCCAGGGGGCCCCAGAACTGGGGTTCCAAAACACTAGCAAGGTCTCCCTTGGAGCAGAGGAAGTCCCTGCCAGCCAGCCATCTGTCCCTGGGGGCCATGGGTGCAGGCAGACGCCCGGGTGTGGCAGGGAGCAAACCCACCCGCTGTTGAACTTCCCCAAGGAGCCAACTGACAGGGCTGAATGAAGCTCCAACTTTCTGCGAGACGTGCAGGAGCACATTTCACTCGGTCTTTCAAAGTCACAAGTGTCCGAGGCTAGGACTTGGCACCCTTGCCCTTGTGGGCCTCGGGGTGCAGTGGGAGATGTGAAAGACGCGGCAGGACAGACATCCTGGTGACAACCCCCAGGGACCGGACGAAGTATCCCAGGGTCCCTACAGACGAGGGAGAAGAGTTCCCTCAAAAGATTCTTGCTTTCTTACTAAAAGACCCCCGCCCCACAACGGCACCACCGGCACCACCTTCTCCGAGGAGGAGAGACCCCGAAGAGGCCACCGTGCGGCTCCCCCTCAGCCCACGGGGGCAGTGGGCTGGCCCACCTCTGTGGAGATTCAAGGGTTTGTTCTTAGGGAAGGCACGTGCTCCTGGCTCCGTGCCTCTGGGTGAGAAACCGCCCCTTAAAAATCTCACCAAGATGATCCCCTGTTTTCCCTGTGCCGGCTCCACGCTGGCAGCCGGAGCTCGGAGACTGACAGCTGCCCAGAGCCAGCAGCCCCGGCCAAGCACCCACAGGGCGGGCGGCTTTCACTCACCAGACAGCGGGTCTTTGCCAATCATCAAGACATTGGGCAAATTCATTACGATCAGCTGCTGGAGAACCTCCTACAGAAACAAAGGGGAGAAGACACCGTTAGGAAGAGGAAGTGGAAGTAGGGCACAATCAAGAAAATGAGTTCACAAAGTCACCGGATGAGCGTGCAGCCATTCCACGGTCCCCACGAACACACTACATGACAGGAAGGACTAGTTAGGCTGTAAATAGGCGTGAAAGGTCGAAGCTAATTGTCCTTCTGCCTCCATCGCCACCACGCACAAGCCATGTCTGCGTGTGCAAAGAGACTTGGGGAGAAAGAAGACAGGTTACATGCCAGGACCGCAGGGCTGGGTGTGGGTTCCTTTTTAAGGGCTTATTTCTATGGGGTGGTTTGCTCGGGCCATTAACAACGCAGAGTGAGAATGGAAGAGAGGCCGCTGGGTGGCTGTCACCTGATGACTCGGAGGCTGCTGGTGGCTGCACAGTCTCCGGAGCAAGTCATAAGCAAGGAGCTGCCTCTCACGGCCATGACTTCCCTGGACGAAGGATAAATCACAGCTAATCTGCACACGCTGTAGAGGCGGCATGGGAAACGAGCTGCCTTGTGGCCTTCACACTGAGGGTCTCTGAAAGGAGGCCCAGGCACCGGCCATCAGTCAAGCCCCCTGTCTACGCGTCTTTGACAAGCTCTCCTCGGAGCGTGCCAGCGCGCACTGAGCCGCCGTGGCGCTTCCTGGAGCATGGCCAGGGCAGGGCGTCTTCCCGGTCCAGATGGGCTGCGCTTTTTCACAGATCAGAGGATAAAAGTCTACTTTCACAGAGGACAAGTGAAGGCGTAGGTTTCACGGGTTTTCTGAGGTCTTACAGAAGTGGTCACTATAGAAATTCTTCACCAATAGAGCTCTTCTTACACCTTTTAAAAAATGTTTCCAACTTATTTCAGGAGTCACTCTATTGCGTAACTCGGGAGGTCTCTGCATTCAGCATCCTGCTGGCTTGCACTGATAAAGAAAAGGTGCGGGGGGGGGGGGGGCGATCACGCAGTTGGCTAATCCCACAGGGCACAGTGGAAGCCCCCAGAACTCGCTCTGAATCATCAGAGGACAGAGGTGGCCAGGGTGAGCGGGCTGGAAGATGCCAGCACCCTCCCATATGCGACGCCTTTATCTTCCCTTCTTACCATCTTTCTGTGGCTCCTGCCCACACCAGGAGAGAGGAATGGGGGAGGGGGGGCACTAAACCAGAGGTGTACCCCACTCCCAACACATCGGGCCTCTCTCCACTCAGTGTTGGAACACGTTTTTCTTTACCAGCTGGGGTCCTAGGTCAGCACATCGGAAACGGCTGTTTTCTTGAACACGTCACAGTTGGACAGGAGCCTGAGCTGGGTGAGAGCCTCATCCCTCCTTCAAGCCTTGGGAAGACTTAGCACGAGAAACTGTCTCCAGTGAACGTTCACCAAAGGGTTCCACCGTCCGGCCCAGGGACAAAGGCACCTAGAGTGGCATCGCCAGAGTCCGCTTTCCAGCGGCTCATCGGGCACAAGGAGGGACTCCCAGCCGCTGAGCCTCGAGTCCTGGAGTCTCTACCCCGCCTCTAGGCACCCGTCTAGTGCTCGGCCCAATTTCCAGAAGATTCACTCGTTCTCCCTGCCTACCACCTGCAGTCCCTTTGGGAGCATTGGCTGGCTCCCCTCTGCTATTGCCGTCACACTGCGTGGGAAGCAGCATGGGGACTGCCGCGCTCCAGTAAGGCACACACCGATGGAGGAGGCCCAGAGGCGCCTCCGTGCCGACGCAGATTCAAGCGGACGGCTGCTGGCAACGGCGCTATAAAACACACGAGCGCCCAACAGGTTCCACTAGCTGAACAAACGTGCGCATTTTCCTCATGAAGTATGTGTCACTTATGCAATTACGTGTGATGATTTACAACACAAACAATAAAAGTAAAATTAAATTGTTTTAGAAAAGTGATGTTTTAGGAATGAACAATGTTTTGTGGGTTTTTAGAAAATCTGTTCCTCTCCAAACACCCTGGGTCTCACAAGACCTGATCCTGTGGCCACAAACGCTCAAGAGTGACTAAGGTCCCCCCCCCCCCAAAGGGCCACCAGGCACACTTCCAGCAGAAGAGGCTCAGAGGTGTGAGTGTTGACCACAGCAAAAGCACAGTGAGAGACACACATTCACTTCAAACATTCCAGTAGCTACCTTCAAAAAAGTAAAGAGGAACAGGTGAAAATGTGCTAACAATATACTTTAATGAAGCCAACGTTCCCAGAGGGCCACCATCTCACGCCATTGACACGAAGTCATGAATACGTCACATTTTTCCCACGCCGAGTCTTTGCAACCCGGCGTGTGGTTTGCACGCAGAGCACATCTCAGGCCAGTGCCGTCTTCCTTGCAAACACTCGGTCTGGAAACGCCGCTTCACGCACCCAAGTGGTTCCAAACACACCGAAAAGCTTCCCAAGAGCTGAATCGAGCATGGCTTTTTAAATTTAAATTAGAAATTCCTCAGCCACACTAGCCACATCGAGAGAGCTTCACAGCCACACCTGGCTAGCAGCTGCCACACACCCCAACACCAGTGCCCAGAGGACTTGGTGGTGTCAGTCCCCAAGGAAAGTCTAGCAAACGCATCCCCTCAGGGTTGCAGGGCCCCAGGGCAACAAGCCAGGCCATCCATCTACCCAGTGGGGACGTGAGGAGCTTGCTGACAAGTGGACCCTCCCTCCTGGCACTCAGAACAGAAGGCCTCTGTGGAGGCCGCAGCTCACACTGGCCAGCTCAGCCAGCACCTGGTCACACCCTGGCTGGCTGTGTGGGATGGGGGCACTAAGCGAGACCAGAGAGTTTGAACCCAGTGGTATGCTGGAATACTCCCCAAATCCAGCACCTCCTGGTGCCACCCAGCCTCCACAAAGGCCACTGTCCCATCTGCAGGCAGGGACAAGGGTGCACACAAGCCTCGATGCAGCCTGTCCTGTCCCTCGATCCTTGTGGCCTGACACGGGCAGGAGAGGTGTCAGCCTTGAAGGTGGGCCCTCCTAGAGACCCCCGAAACAAAGGGCGGTGGGGAGGGCAGGCGGGGGCAGTAAAGTCTGTGGTCTACGGGGGACTTTGTACGAAGTTTGCTTTCAGATCCTAATCCAAGCGGCTGGGAACACACCAGGTTCTCCTGTTCATGAATGAAACTGCGCTAACAGCATTCTGGAAGGATCCTGCTGGTAAATGCTTTAAACAAACTAAAGGACAAGTCACCAAAATGGATCAGGGGAGGGTGGGTGTATGTGGATTCTCAGCAGCAGGGTGCTGGAAAGTGTCTGTAATGCACACCACCCAGGCCACAAATCTAAATCAAAGATCTTATCAATGCCCAAGTCTCTCCTGGGGCTGTCATGAGTAACGCCAAAGCTCGCACGTGTCGGGAGGGATTGGATAGGCCAGGACACTCTCCAGGAAGCGCCTATCACCCCAGCTAGAGGGTCTCGGGGGCTCCATCTGCATCTGCACAGAGTGTCAACAAGCCCAGCTGGTAGGCCACCGTCAGCTTCCCAGCTTCCTGACCTGAATCCTCTGGAGGCAGTGAGGGTGACGTGGGGAGTGCAGGGTGGCCCATCTCAATGCCCGTGGCACTGGTGCTCAGAGGTCACCAGTGGAGAGGAGCTCTAAGGCCAGAAGCAGGAAGGCAGATGGATGGAAGACCCACCTCCCTTCCTACCAGAATCGTCCCCTGACAGGCGCAGGTGTACTTGCGCCTGTCAGGGAGGTGCCCCCATCCAGGTGGGAGGTGCCCCCATCCAGGCTGCCCAGGTGATTGAGCTCGGCTAGAGACAGGAAGGACTATTCCTGTTCCACACCTATCCTGGGGAATTGCTAGGTGAGGAAGACCCAGCCACTCGTTTTGGGTGGGAAGGTGGCAAAAAACAACAACAACAACAACAACAAAAAAACGCTTGAAAGAATTCAAGGATACTTAATTGCACATACAGCAATTTATGACAGGTTAAAAAAAGGGATGATACCAAAATGACAGACCTCTCTTTACGGGAGTGATCGGGACAAGAGCTAGTTTCCCAACACTTTCTAAAGGCCTGTAACGCGGCCACATCACCTTAAATGAAAACACTGTACTTCAGTGGCACGCAGCCCACACGGAAAGTGCATAGTCAGGGCAGCATTCACTGGATACGGGCTGTGAACATGGCAGCAAAAAAAAATCTTTTCTTAGGAGACAATTCACAATATATCTGAGATGAAAAATGATATGGATTACCGTTAAAGAAAAAAACAACAACATAGGGCCCCCCTCCCCAATCAAAGGGCCCTCAGGCATCTCCCACTGGGAAATGCAAAGCTCCTGTCAGCTGGGAAGAGGCGCAGCCAGGAGAACCCAGGTGGCCTGGCCAGCAGGTGTGGGGCTGGCTGGCTGGCTGGTGGCCCTAAGCCCTGCACTGGGGGCTATGGCAGGAGGTAGGGGGCGGGAAGAGGGGGCAGGGATGGCCTGGGCTCTCAGAGCACCAGCCACATGAAGACGAGGAGTGCCACCCACCGCCTGGGGCAATGCGGAGGCCTCCCTGAAAAGGCCTCCAGTCCTGCCAGGGTGCACAGTGACCTCTGGGCCTGCTGGAACATAAAGGTCCTTTCCTCTGCTATTGGAAGAAATGCCAGACCCTGGAAAGGCTGCAGGTGCACCCACTTGGGTGCGCGAGTACACACATAGCGAAGGTCGTCTTGTTTCCACCCCAAACACTGGGGTTGTTGCATTAAGAACAATGGTTTCATAAAGGAACAGGAAGACATCTTTTTCTCCCCCTAAATAAACCTGCACTTTGTGTGTCAACATTTTCTTGAGAAGCAAAAATAAATGTTGCCAAAGGCCAGAGTTTAGGTGCACAGAATGGGGGGCTTGAGTAGGAGCTGCTAATGAGAGGGAAATTTCAGAAACGTGAAGACAAATGCCTAGCAGAGACGTCCAGAGGGAAGAGGATGTTCACAGTTGCCAAGGTGATCAAGATGGTCCAGACAACAGAAGGAGCCTCCCCCACACCCACAGAAACACAAAGACTCTCTGCCTGTTCTCGGAATCACTACTGAAATTCAGAACCACTGATGTCAGCTTTGAGTGTGTACCCGGCACTCACTCAGTATCACGCTGTGAGCTGAGCACTCAGCCTGGCTGGGCGGGCGGGCAGGTGGACAGATCGACAATCCTTGCACAAAAGGACGGGTGTCAGAGCAGCGCAGCACAAGGAATACCACCAAACTCTGCCCGGGCAAGTCCAGGAGGACAGCCCAGAGGAGGCAGCTTCTGAGCTGGGCTGGGGAGAATGCTCAGGAGTCCCCCAGGTAAAGGAGAGAGCTGGGAGATGCTCCGTTAGGCGTGGCCAGCAAGTCGAGCCTTTGCTTACACTACACTGTCCTCTCCACACCCCGCGTTTCCAACGGGTGCTGGATCCTCTCTTCCTCACACATCCCCAGCCCCGATCACCCCCAGCCAGAACCCTACTCTCCTCCCACCGCTCAGCAAGAATGCCACCTCCTCCATGCAGCCACCCTTGAAGTCCCTTATCACGTTGCTTTCCTTTCTCCTCAACTCCTAATGCTTACCTGCCCACTTCGGTGGCACTTTCACACGTTCCCACTCAGACGCAGCAAAAAGCTGCTAAGAGTGACAGTGGACAAAATTAGACTGACCAGAAATATCCCTCAAAATTTGTATTAAGTTTTTGAAAACAAATGTCCTTTTGGGAAAGGTGTTCTCTCTCTCTCTCTCACACTATGGAGGGACACAAGCGCTTCTGCCCCAGGACCAGCACGGCTACGCTGTTCCCTCATGTGCCCTGAAACCTGGCGGAGCCGGCCACCATGTACGTACCTGAAGATCCGGCAGCCTGGCGATGCTAACAAACAAGTTAGAAACACCTCCAAGTGAATCTGCAATGCTGGTTTGACTACACCACGCTTTCCAACTGCAAAGTCTCAAACGTGACAGTTTTCTGAGCCAAGGATGCAAAGCGAGGCCAATCTTCCATCGCTAAGCTGCAGAAACAATGCAACAGGCGCAGCCCCGCACATGTGCCAGCCCCGTCCCCGTGCCCAGAGGGAGGGGGAGATGCCCCTGGGGCTCCGGAAGTCTGAGACACCCACAGGGCACCCCACAGCGAGACCCACACAGTCAGGGCTCCTGCCCGCAGCCTGGGGTGTACGCTCATGCCATCACTTAGCATGGCTCCACACCTCCCACCCCGAATGGCCAAGAAGGGCTCCTGAACACGCTTCAATTTCTCGGCCCAAATGAAAACTGCCTGACAACACGGCCTGGGCAAACACCCCCAACCACAGGGAGGGACCTGTCTCTGTTCCCTGCCCAGCATTCACGTGAGGTGGTCAGAACAAGGACTGCTGCAATTTCCCATCTGAGGGAACCGTGGCACGATGCTGGTGACGGGGTGTAACAGCAGGACCCAAAGCAGGGGCAGGGATGGACGCTCTGGGCCAGGGCGCGGTCCCCCCATATCACACTGAGCTCCCGATGGCCAGACCAGGGCACTGTGCACAGCCCATGTGCCTCGCAGCTTCCCTAGTGACTCGTGATAGTGACAGCCTGCTGCTCCCACCCCCCACCAAGCATGCCTCCCACCCACGGTGTCACACCCCCTCTAAGAACAACAGGGACCTGACCCCCAGACTAAGCGCCACAAGCCCACTCTCTAGAATATTCCCCCAAAGGCGCAGTTTTCTAATCTGGCTGCTGAGAGGAGCGGTGAGCCTGATGATTTATCCTCAGAGCCCAGCCCACAGGCCACACGCCCATAATTCCATCAGGACGGGCTCTTGTTTCCGCCTCCTTCCCGCCTGCACCGGGGCAGGGGGCCCTGGCGAAATGAGTGGGTAATGAAGTGCTCTCATGTTAAGAGGCTGTCACACAGAGCTGCTGATAGATTCAAGCCATCTGTTCCACCTTGTCTCAATTAATCTGGGGTCCCCAGAGCCCGAGACCTGCTCGCGCCTCGCAAGCCCGGGAGCACTGACTCCCCTAACTAGGCCACACGGCACCTCAGGACCCAGCGATGTGAGGCCACCAGCTCGGGCCATCCACAGTTACCGCATCAGCAGCAAATCCTGCCTCGGGAATCTGCATCCACCGGCCCTCACGGCTGTGTTCACAGAAACAAGCCCAGCCCATTGTTTGTTTACAGGAAGAAAAGCAAATGTTTTCTTGAAGCTGATGGAGGAAGAGACTTGTGGGAAAGGGCACATGGAAACCCAAACATCACCAGGTGAAGGCAAAGCTGCTTGCTGTGTGACCTCAGGCAAGTTGCCGTCCCTCTCTGAGCCACCCTCATCTGTGAGGGGACCAGGACTCTCTCTAAAAGGTGTTCGTCTCCTTCAGAAGAGGGGGGCTAGAAAAGGGGACATGGGGCTGGCACAGGGGAGCACAGACGCCTTTATGGAGGTATTCATCCAGGGCTGCCAACTCTGAAAACAGGAAGTACCCATGTATTCCGGAAGAACCCAGGGGAAACCCAACAGGGACGGGACTGGAGGACACCTCAGGGGTCCCCACGAGCACCTGCGGCCCTCCCTTCAGGGCTGGTATGACGCCTGGGGATGCTCTGTGGGTGCAGCCGCCTTATCTGGTGCCAGGAAGTGCCTGCACCAGGGAGGTGGTGGGGGCAGCCCCGGAAGCAGGGGTGAGGCGCTGCTTTCATCTGCTCTGGAACTGCTGCGGCCCATAAATGGCATCTCAGGGGCCATCTTACCAGGGGTAAACCCAAGCCTGGTCGTCAGTGGCCAGAGCTGGGCTTTGGGACACACTTGTGCAGTGATGTGCGCAGCAGCCACAGGTGCAGGGTGGGGCGGGCACCTGGGGCCAAGACGGACCTGCAGGCGGATGCACACCCCACCCGTGCACACAGGTCCCAGCCCACAGTCGGCGTTGGTGAGAATCGGCATTTCAGCACCAGAAGAGCCAGACAGACCATCTGCAGATCAGGGACACTGAGGCCCAGAGAAGAAAACCATGAGGGCACAGCACCGCATTTGGGCCTAGACGCCAGGTCTCCTGGGACTCGCTTCGTTCAACAGAGTGCACCCCGGCCTCCTATAGACAGGCCTGCCCTGTGGTGGGGCTTCTTCCGGGGAGGGCGAGGGAGGGCGGAGGTGATCAGGCCAGGAATGGGGAGGGAGGGGTGGCCTGTCCTCTCTTCCCCACTCAGAACAGCAGCTGTCTGGGGCCGAGGCTGATGTGAGGAGCCCCATTTCACTGTGGTGAGGAATCTCACAACTCTGAGTCAGCAGCTCTAGGCCCCTTTCTTTCAGCTCCTTGGAAAAGTCAACAATCCTGTTGATGGGCAAGCAAGCGAGGCTGCAGGGCTTAACTGCTGGCCCCACCCACCAGACGGGGTCAACAGCAGGCTGGCCAGCATGCTGCACGGGCTGTTAGAGCCACCAACACCACCAGCTTCGTGGAACCCAAACCGCTCCCCTGCACCCTCATCAGATGGGGAGCGAATTCCCCAAGCACCTTCTGCTCTGGACCAGAGGCACAGCACTCAGTGGGACAGGTGGGGCCTTCCTGTCTCGGCCAGTGGCTGGCTGGGGGTAACGTGGCATAGAGACATCCACTGTGGCGCCCTCATCCTACCCATCACTCACCCTGGGCCTGTGCCACTCACCCACCCTGGCACCCGCACTTGCTGCCTGACAGTACAGCTCCAGCACCCCTTGTCCCAAGGAACGTGCCAGGAGGGGTGCAGAGTGTGGGGGGAGCTCCAGCTGCCAGTGGCAGCCTGCCGGGACCTGCCCACCCTGCAGGGACCTGCGAGGGCCAGGAAAGGCAGGTGGGGAGGCCCGGCCCCACCCCCACCCCCTCACAGCCTGAGCGTCACAGGATGGAATGCACAGGGCTCCTGAGTCAGCCAAGCCCCCAAATCCATCTCCCCAGGGCAGGGAGAGCAGCAGGCAGCCACTGACTCCCTGTTTACACCACTGTGTTACCTGGGCACCAACTGGATGGCAGATGGTGTGCTGGCTGGAGGGGGTGGGGGGTAGTGTAAGCAGACAAGACCCCATCCTCAAATCCAGGAAATATAGACAGATACACTCAACAAAGCTGACCCGGAGCAGTGAGGGTGTCCAGGGTGTGTGCATAGGCCAGGTCCTGTCCTTGCGGAATCCCCAGCCTGGGAGCAGACAGACCTGCTGGCAAGTCCATGCCCAAACAAAGCCGGCGAGAGACATCTGAGCCAGGGGGCAATGGAAGCACCTGGATAGGACTCATCCAGAAAGGCTGAGCTGATATGGGAACAAAGAGAAGCAGGTGCCCTCCAGGTAGGCATGTGTGTGTGTACGTGCACACAGGTACAGGAGGTCGTGATGGCGGCAACATAGGCGAAGGAAGCAGAAGATACTCCTCCTCCTTACGTCTCCCAACACAGGTGTTGGGGTCCCACCCCCCGCCCCGCTCTGCAGTCCCAGGACGAAGGGCAACCAGAACCCCCGCTATGGAGTCCCCCGTCCAGGCCCACCGGCAGCCTGTGGCCACTGGGCCTCTGCTTCAACTTCTGTGCTCAGTCTCCAGTGGCTGAGTGGGCGGGCAGCGCGGCTAGCCTACAGGAGACCAGGCAGAGCGCCGGGCACGTGGTCCCAAAGGTCGCTGTCCTGGACATGCTGGGCGAGCGAGAACGCACAAGCCTGCCTCCTGCTTCAAGGGCCCCAGCTTAGAACAGCTCCGCGGTGCTCAAACGCAGGAGGCTTCCGGGGACGAGGCAGTGAGGCCCATCAAAGACGATGACTAGCTACCTGGGCACGAGGGCTCACCCTGAGGTTCTCAGGGACACCGGCATCCGACCGGCCCGGGCTCACCCCGAACCCCTTTCCTTCTCTGGGGCTTGCTCAGGGCTTGCGACCAGGCAGGAGGAGGGACTGAGCGGGTCCTGTGCTGAGAACGCCAGGGCAGGTCTGTGCCTGGCTGGTGCATGATGCCAGCCTTGGGCAGAGCCACACAGTCTGTGCCTTGGAGAACAATGAAGGCTGAAGAAAAAGTAGGTCAAGTTCTATATGAACGCCAGGGGAACCGTGAGTCCTCCACAGCGGATAAGGGGTGAAGGTGAAACTATTACTGACCCCCCCAGCCCCTGCTTTAAAAAGCTCCCCCCACATCCCCCCAAAAGCTGCAGACTGAACAGACAGCACTAGTGAACAAATTCTGTGAACTGGCTGCTTCTCATCACGGGGGTTCGCAACAAATGACTGGACGCCGCTGAGAGAGCATGCCACTCTGGAGGGTTCTTCCATCACCAAGTTCATTCTATGCAGGAAACTGCAGGAGGGCAACTCAGGACACACGGAAAACCGGGGAGCAGGAAGGTTAAGACAGACCAGTTTTAATGACTAACATCACAGCAGGAAGTGAACATCTCAACAGATGGTATCGGCTTCCAGGCAGCTGCCTGCCACTCGGGGGGGCGGGCGGGGGCTTGTGGTGGCTTGACGTGCCCCCGACACCTAATGCAACGCTCTCCACCTTGCATACTCCCTTCCACCTCCTCCTCTACCCGCACCCCTTGGTTGGAAATAATCACTTCTTTATCTGTGCCCCCCAAGCCCCGGCACCCTGAACCCCACAGTCAAGGTGACTGCGAACCTCAGGGTCTCGGACATAGGCGCTGTGGTGTGTTCACCTCTGAACCCTCCCTTCCCCACCCCCAGGTCTCTGCACGAGCTGCCCACAGCAGATGACCACCAACTGCTGGCGAAACTGACCCCAGGGAGGAAGGGTCTGGTGAGAACAGATGCCTCAGGACCGTGGACAGGCCCTTCCCCTTCCAGAGCGTCAAGAATGCTTTCTTTGGAAGGATAATAAATCAGCATGCCTGACGAGCCAGAGGCTGGTTTAGACACTGTGTACATTATCTCATTTAATTCTAACCAGCATGTGTACTTCCAGTCCACCTGCAATTTGTCAGCGCAAATCCATCTGCCCAAGAAGTGTTTTTGACCGCTGGAGATACTGCAGTAAGCGAGGGACATGAAGAGGCATATACAATGTCCTATGTGTGTGCCAGGAGGGATTCAGTGCTGAGGAGAAAAATAAAGCGGGGCGGGACGATGGAGAGTGAGGGAAAGCAGAGCGAATACAGGCAGGTGGTCTGAAGGGGGCTGCCGCTGAAGTAACTGGCAGGTGAACCAACAGCGGAGAGGAGAGGTGTGAGCCAGGTGAGATGCGGAGTAAGAGAATTCCAGGCCGAGGGAAGGGCAGATGGGAAGGTCCTGTAGCTGAAACAGGCTGTCAGAGGTCCTACGCGGCAGGATGCTGGGTGCCCAGGCCTGACCTCGAAGGCCACTTCCAACAGCCCTAAGTGCTTACAGTGAGCTCCTGTGGTCGGAGCCCCACTCTGAGGCCTTGGGGGCCACCAGGAGCCCTCACATAAGCAACTCAGCATAGCACCAGAGGTTATCAAGAGTTGTCAAGTCTGCACTCCAGGCACAGGTGACTGGTAGTGGCTGTCTGGAGTGCCAGGTGGGGACGGATTCTGAAGCCAGGTCTGGGCTCAGAGGTAGAGTGCCACGATCGATTAGTGATGTCTGTCTGAGCCAGGAATGAAGACGCAGAGCCACTCCCTTTTGTAACCCAAGTGACGAGCCCTGGGGAGGGGGTGCGGGGAAGGGACCAGTTATTCTCTGTCACTAATTATGAGACCTCCTCTGCTAAACCAGCTTCGCTTTCTAAGTCTTCTCACCCGGCTGTGGGCTCCCAAGGGTGGGGACTTGGACTGTCTCCCTCCCAGGGCCTGCCACAGGGAGGGGCTCACGGTTAGACGAGCAGATGAAGGGCCACGCGTCCCAGGACTGGCGCACTTGCTGGCTGTGTGAACAGCTCGACCGTGACTTCTAAAGGACAGTGTCCCCACTGCGTATGGCTCTGACCTGGGGACTAAGAAAACACCCCCTTTTCCTTCAACGTGGGTCAGGTGGGTGTAAGGACCACCAGAATCAAAGAAAGCTGCGGAGGAGGCAGGAAAATGAAGGCATGCGGACCCGCCCTGACACCTGGTCACTGGGCAGGCCAGCTGCTCAGACTTCCCCCAGGGCCAGCTGAGAGTCCGCCCTTTGGAAAAATAAAGGCGCCTGCACCAGCTGCTCCTGAGCCCAAACCGAGCAGGACAGCCAGCCCCCACCCAGTCCCTGTGCACATGGACTCTTCCAGCCTAGCCCCCAAACAGAGAGAAGATGCACGCACGTGCGTTGACTCAACACCTCCTGGGTGAGGCTCTATTAAGCACGGGAGATGTACGTGTGAAGAACACCCCACTCTGGTGCAGCACCTTCTCGTGTGTGGTGGGGCCGGCGCCGGTACTGCGCCCTTTACAGAAAAACAAACCAAGATGCACATGGTGAGAACAGGCCATGGGTCACGTGTCCACTCTGGGGGTTCACAGTGTGCACGTCCGTGACCCTGCAGTGACAGGAAAGGCTGCCCTGGTCACTCAGGCTGGTGCCCAAGGAGAGGCCAGCAAGAAGTGTGGCAGGTTTCCCGCCCCAAGCAATCCCTTGTGTCCTGACTCTCAAAAGGCCAAGTGCTTCTCTTAGGGCACCAGCACACTTGTTCCCGGGGGGTTCTCTACATCTGCCTCCTCGGCCTCAGCCACGCTCCCTGTGCTGCGCACACTCCTAAACTGCTTCACTCTCACGTTCACACACTCTTTCACTCGTCTGTTCCCTCACTTGACACACATCTGCCGAGCAGGTCTGCTCCAGAGAGCGCACTCGGAGTTGGTGATGTGGTGGTGCATGAATGCAGACAGGGTCCCCGCCCTCCGGGAACTCAGACTCAGGGTGGAAACGGGCATTTACCAGCCACCCTGACCAGTGAGCTCCAAGTCAGGAACTGGGGTGCCCTGGTCAGGTTGGGGGGGCTCTAAACAAACCTTTCCTGAGTGGGTGCCCAGGAGAGAGGAATTCTGGAAAGCCAGCCACCAGTCACTGTGAACCCGGCCTCCCATCCAGGAGCGGAGGGAAGGCGCAGGAGGATAGGATGTATGTCCTCCTAGCAGAGACCCAGGGACCCAGGGAAGACCGTGGCAGGGGACAAGCTGCAGGGCTGGCTCGGTCCACAGCAGACCGCCCACTGACACCCAGCCTGCAGAAGCAGGAAAGGCCTCCCCTGCCGACAGTCACGCCGTGGTCCCTTGGCCACCCCGCCCCAGGAAGACGAGGCTGGGTGCTGGGCATAGTACAGAACTGCCCTGATCACTCAGGCTGCTGCTGCCCACGAGAGCCCCACTTCCTCGGCTCGCTGTCCCGGGCACCACCACCTGCCCCTCTGCAGAGAGGGGCCCTTGCCAGGGCCCACCAAGACACTGCTCTTGGCTAGTGGAGGATAAATATCAAGAGAACCCAGAGGCAGGACAAAGCGCCCCCACCCGAGAAAGCAAACTCATCCCATCTCACACTGTCGGCCCCGAGCTTCTCTAGAGGGTAGAGTGGTCCCAGTGCCCACCGAGGGCTGGCAGCAGCAGGCCAGAGCAGGGCACCCTCAACAGGCACCGGCGTGTCACAGGGGCCCTGAGTCCATTCCTGGGATGGGGCGCCGCCACTCTGGGCAGGCCTTATCGCCGCGAGGTGAGCCCACGCCTCCGTAGCAGAGCTCCTGACCTCGGGGTCCACTGTGAAGACTGCAGTTCACGAACTGACAGTCTGGGGCACGCAGAATTCAACAGCTGACAATCTCGGCTGCTGGACTCCGGCATGTTCTCCGGCACAGTCCTTAAGTCCCTGAATCAGTGGAGTTCGGGGGGGTGAAGTGACCCGCCCAAGTCACTCGTGGATAAGTGGAGCACAGGACCCAACAGCAGCCAGCTCCTTGGAGTGCAGATGCTGATTTGAGAGCCGGCTGACCTTTTAATCCCCAGGACTCATGGGGCAATCGTCAGGGATCTCACATGGGGGCCAGGGTGCTAATGCAATATATCCCCAAGGGTTACAGTCACCTCTGAGCAACAAAGACCCAAAAATAGTGGCTTAATTAACCAAGATTCAAGATATCAGAAGACAGAGCATGAGCGCCCCCCACACCACGGTGCAGAAAGGCGGGCACTGGGTTGCATTCGGTCAGGGAGGAGGAGGAGGGGGGAAGAAAGGTGCACTGCACCTCACTCGGCTGCAGGGCTGTGCCTCGCTGGAGGGGGTGCTGGGGGTTCTTTTATTGAGGAAGAAGCGCGTGAACAGGAGCTGGGGAGTAACCGATCGGCCATGTAACGGGGATCAGGTACGGCCTCTGGGAAATTACCATCTCGTTAGAAAGACACACACGTGTGGAAATGATCAGTGGGTGAGGCCATCTCTAACGCGGCACCGACTGTGTCACACAGACAGGAAACAAGTGCTGAGGGAGAGCAGAGTGCAGAGTCCCAGGCTGCTGAGGTGGGCACTGCGGAGGGAGACCTGAGCTGGGCGGACAGGCAGCGGGCCCGAGACAGAAAGCTGGGGAGGACTATGGAGAAGCAGGCTCCACCCCACCACGGGTGAGCTAACTCGGGGTGGGGGGCAGTGCTGGCCTCACATGCACAGAACGGGGTTAATTATTAATCACAATCCTTGGCTCATGACACTCATCTGCAGGCACACACGGCTCGCTTTCAATTAGTTACTTTGCACAATGTAATAACCACCTGCAAGCCCACCGCCCAAAACAAAGGCTGAGACCTTGACAATAACCCACTTTAACCTACTTCTAACCAGATGGTGCCCCCACCCCACCCCGCCTCCTCCCACCCAGGAAACCATCACCTCCAGTCTGAAGCACACACTCCCTTGCTCTCCTCTCTCTGTTCCAGTTTTACAGGATCTGGTCAATATTCCTAAAAAGTACATTTATTTCAGTTGCTCTCAACCTTGTAAGAAGAGGAACACTGCTCTATGTAATCTTGGGGAGCCCTTGCTCTCTCGGCCTGGTATTTACGATATTGCTAAAGCCCAGCTCCATCGCCGCGCATTCCTGCAGTTAATGTGTTTGGACAGCTGTATAATATTCCATTGTGCGGTCCCGTCCCAGCGTGCTCGCCCATCCCCCGCTGGCGGGCAGCTGGGCCGTTTCCAGGCTTGGCTGCTGTGAACAGAAAGGCTGCGAACCCTCCTGCACAAGTCTGTCTCGGGCACACACCTAGGCCTGGAACGGGCTGGGCTGCGCGGGATGTGGGTGGTGAACTCGGGTGTTCATACCCGACTGGTTTGCAAAGGGACTGCACCACTGTGCATCCCCTCCGGCAGCAGACGAGAAACAGCACGCTGACGTCATGCTAGAGTTCGCCAAGAGCTTTGATCCTTCCTGACTCCCCTGTGGCCCCTGCGCAGGGAGCAAACACTGACCCGGTGTCACAAACTAACGTGTGGGTCTTGACCTTCAGTCAACCTGACTCTCAAACCCAGTGCCCCTGGGACCACGGGCTCCCACTCAACAGGCCAAATCTCGCAGGAGGGAGAGGTGGAAAGGGCAAGGACAACATCGCAGGCACAGGATTACCCCAAGGGAGGACACCTCAATGGGGTCAAGTGCACAGTCAAGAGCTGAAACAGACACCGCAGGCCAGTCTGTACAGGATCCAGCCTTTGTCACCCAGGGCTAGGGGACAGGCCCACAGGATGAGCCTCTGCAGGTCTGACTGGTCCCACATGGCCAGTGTCCCCTCACTCCTTCACTGACTGCCCTGACTCTCACAGCTCCTCACAGCAAGACCACGTGAGCGGGACGCAGGCGGTGCCGCCCAAGTGCGAGCCCACCTCCTCCCACTCCCTTCCAGTACCCGCTCTCCTCCTTGGCTGAATGGACAGGTGCGAGCGACAGTCTTCCACGGCCAGGTCTGGCACCCGCCCCAGCGCATGGGCCTCCACTGGAGTGCCTCACTTGTTCCCCATTTCCGCCTGGCCTGCGAGGAGCCAACGCACAGAACGACGGAAGGGCCTCTGCCCTGAAGTAGATTAGTCACTAGAGACAGGTCTCCATGAGGACAGGATGAGAACCTTCAGGCAAAGGCAGAGGGGTTGGGGTTGAGCCTCAGTGTTGCGGGACATCAGATCGGGCGAGACAGCTGGGCACTGGACCGGCCCACAGGGGGAAGCACCTCCAGGCTTTGGGGTGTGACCCTAGCGGGCCCTCCTCCTGGGGCTCACCTCCCAGCTTCCAGTGTGGTCTTGAGACTGGCGGAGCCCCTCCCCCATGCCATGCCCATCCTTATGTTTTTGTCTTCACAAATAGATGCTTGACAAACATTTGTCTCACAAAAACAAAACTCACATTACTATTCCTACAAGAGCACTCAAAAACCTCTGTACAATGTTACTGGTGCCATTACTGTAATTTAGGTCGTCTTGGGGTGGACGAACACACTGCACATTCTCAGGAAACGTTACATAAAGGAGCACATCCATGTTCAGGGGAGGAGGAAGCAAGGGCGTGAGAGCAAAGTGCTGGTGTGGGGGTCAGACGTGCACCCCACGCGATCTCAGAGCACCGAAGGCTTCCGCAGAATCCTGTGTACTTCTAAGTGCTTCCAGTGTAAGTAGAAGGAGGGACGACAGCACAGTGAGGCCCCCACCCGGGCCCTCCAGTTCAGCAAGAGGCAAGATCTGTGTCCTCCGGCTTTTTCTCTGTTATGTGACAAAAATAGAGTTTTAGAGAAAACTCCAGCATCACGCCATCTCGCCCCTCCAGCAGAATGCATCTCTAAAGAGTACTGGCACTTTCCTACATAACCACAATTACATGCTTTTAAGATTTCTCTTCTGTGTGTATCTTAAAATGAAGCACTCGATGTTTCTGGAGGGAGGCCAGCCCCGCAGTGGGAGGGAAGGTGAGTGGGGGGAGGGGCAGAAGGGGTGGGTGGAGGGAGGACACAGAATCTCCACTGGTGAAACCTGCAGACAGACACCCCAGGGACAGCTTCCGGTTTGCACGTCCCAAGCAGGTTTCTATTTCCTCCTCCTGTGACTCTAATCCCTGGCCAAAGACAGTGTGGCACTGGGGGACTGAGGGCATGCAAAGATGTAGTTTCAGGATTGGTGGAAAAATCAAGCAACTCTTCTACAGGCCAAAGAAACTTCCCATCCAGTGCAAAAAACACGCTAAAAATCAGGGCGGGAAGCAGCATGTGCCTGACCCACCCTGGGTTTAACCTGCTGGGAGCTACTGCTGCCATGATGGAAAGTGTCTCACCTGCGTCACTGCCCGGGGGCCTGTGGGCCCCCCTCAGCCCCTCAGGGAGAGAATGAGGACCTCACTCTTGAAATCCCTGCCCATTCCGTCCAAGGTTGGGGCTGGCCTCCCCTCCGGGCATCTCCTCCTGTACTGGCCACAGCCTCCAGGTCTGGTCAGATTCTTCCCGAAGGAGCCATGGCTCTGGCCACTGTGCTCCACTGCACCCCTCTCAGCACCTGCCATGCTCCCCACCCAGGGCCTTCCTGCCAAATCCAAGGAAGCTTAAGGTCCACAGCTGCCTGCAGAAGGCCCCTTCTCCCCATCATCCACTCAGAGTTGGCAATGGCGGGGAAGAGCCACCCCGGTGCCCTGGCTCTGCCGGTGCCTGGAGCAGGGTGATGAAGCGAAAGGCTCATCTTCCAAGGAGTCCAGGCCTGTCCCACTCCAGCGGGGGGTCGCCAGGACTTCAGGGGTCATAAAGGCCTCCAGGAACGCTCGGCTTTCTTTGATCCAGCCCTCCTCCCCAAGCCCAGGAAAGACAGGGCCCTCCCTCATTCTCCCGACTCACTCAAGTGTTAAGGAGCCAGGATAAGGGGGTGGGGAGGAGGAGGGAGGAGCCCAGGGTCATTCCACCTCCTCAAAGGTCCCGTAACTTATTAAGCCCCCATCCTTATTGTGCAGGATACCCGGAGGTATCCATTTACTCTGCAAAACCAGTTCGTGCTGCTTAAGGCCAGCGTGGGGCTTGGTGAATGGTGGAGGGAAACCGGACACTCCTGGGAACGGCGCCATTCTGGGGGACGTGAAGTGCTGGGAAAAACATAAGCACTCCTGCAGGTTATAAACTCCTTCATTCTGGGCGGCGTGCTGGGACAGGGAGCTGAAGTCACTGATGGAGAGGATGCACCACCAAGATGCTGTAGTCTCAAACCACACGAGGCCTGTTTCTCTCAGTGGGAGAGAAACACATCTGTCTGTGCGTGTGAGCCTCCAGAACAGGTGATGCTGGAAAAACTGCAGAGGCAGCATCCCCCCACTTCCACTGCGAAGGCCAATTGTGCACCCCACGGGGGGGAAGGCCTTCTGGGACACCACACCTGGGTACCCCGGTGCACTAGTGCATCCTGGGAAGACATTCCGAGGATACCACACCTGGGGACCCCGGTGCACTGGTGCATCCTGAGAAGACATTCTGAGGACACCACACCTGGGGACCTGGTGCACTGGTACACTCAGTAAGACGGAGGTAAGAGACTCAATGCATCAAAACCAAGCGACGAGGATCATCCACGTTTTCTCAGGAGGAAAGACCCTGACGTTGACAACGGTGTGCGTCGGCGCAGGGAGGAAAGATCAGCTCACCACCCCCACCCCCTGCACTCCTTGGACCTCCATCAGCCACTGCCCCCTGCACCGTCAACAGCTCCAAGGGCCCGTGGGTGAATCAGGCTGGTCAAGGTGCTGCTAACCCGTCACGTGCTGGACTCCGGGCTCTGCCATCCTCACTCCCCTCCCTCCCTGGTCACGCATCATCACAACGTGGATCCAGGCTACCTGGCACGCCGTCAGTCCCCAGAGAGCCCCAGGGGAGGGCACAGTGCTGCACCGGGTGATGCCCCAACCCTGTCCCTCGAATCCACGGCATGGGGGTGGCTCTGAGGCCACCATCCAAATGTCAAAGGACAACGTAGTCCCCACTCTCTAAAGACAAACTACTCCTTTTCTTTCAAAGTAACTTCCCCATACAAGCAAGGCAATGAGATCATTTAAAATCCCCAAGAGATCTTTCCAGGAGCTCCACGGTGAGACCAGCGCCCACAAACCCCTCCTTTCTGACACAGAAAAGGCCCACCGGGAGCATGGCACCTGCGCTGATTCTGCTTTGAGGTTTAGGTCCGCAGGTCTGAAGGACCCCGAAGCTCAGAACCCCCAGGGCGAAAGTGCAGTCTCTCGACCAGGGATTTCATCTGTCGGATGCTGGCTATTTCTAACTATCTAGGAAAGAAGGTCTACCCACAAATGTCACCCACCCACAGTCGGGGCCCCCGAGTCCACTGCAGCCTTCTCCCACAGGCTGCCTCGTTGGGCTGCAGACAGCCCGGTGGCAGACATAGGTGTCCTTCTGCTAGCTGGCCATGCTCAGGTGCGTGCAGGTTTGCAGGCCAGCCAGGGTATCCCAAGGGCTCCCGAAGCCTCACAGAGGGCCCTGCCGGAAGTCTGATGGGGAAACAAGGCCGGGGGGGAGGAACGACCTCAGGGGACAGGAGCCCTGGTCCTAGATTCACCCTCCAAAAGGTGAAGGGACAAAGAAAACCACTCATTGGCCCCATCTTTGGGCTCTCCAATTGGTTAAATGAGTTGCAGGCTGAACAGGACTTGGGGCTGTCAGCCTGGCGGCAGGCCAGGATCATCTGATTAGAAGCATCTGAAAGAGCTTTAAATAGTATCGACACCCAGGCCCACCGGACCAGTTAAATCAGAATCCCTCAGTCTGCGGGGCGGGGGGCGTGGTCGGATTTCAGTCACGTCACACAGGAGCTGCGTTCCCACTCTATTATTGTTCACAGTGTGGCCACAGCCAAGCCCTTCCCTCCTTCCCCCGCCCCCATTCCCCCTCCTGTGTGTAAAACGAGGGAAACGGGCCTCATGGCCCCTGCTCCTGAGAGCGGACGCTGACTGCTGGCCTCTGGCGCCCCAGGTCCAGGCAGGTCCCGGGCAGCGCCTGCTCTGGAAGTGTCCGGGCCAAGGTTCCTGTCACACTCTGCCTCTGCGACTCCAGGTCCCGGCTGGGGGCCTCCCCACCTCTGCTGGGCGACACAAGCTACTGCAGCCCCGCAGAGCAGTCGGGGCGGGCCTGCCCCACAGGACTCCGAGCTGGTGTGACGGTCAGCTCTCAGAGTGATCTGTAGGCAAGGAGCGCACGTGGCAAGCTGCCAGCCACTCGGGAAGCACAGAAAATGACTGAAAGAGGACTGAACCCCTCCAACACACGACGTTTCACCCAAATACAGACAGAGCTCTGTTCTCACGGCGGCTGGTGGCTGTGGCGCAGACACCCCCGAGGGGAGAAATGGTGACTCCTCCCCTTCAGGGCTGGAGTGAAGGACTTGCTGGGGTATTAATAGCCCTCAGCTGTCCCCTTGCAAGCCACAGATTCCCTTCCCAGGGAAGGGCTGCAGGCCTGGAAGGACAGTGAACTATGAGCCACTTTAATGTGCTGAGGTGGCAGGATAGCGTGGGGACAACTGCCTTCTCTCTTTTCATGCAAAGATTTATTCTGATTATAATCATTTATGTGATAAAAATAGAAAGCAGAAAAGAAAGCCTCCAGGTTCCCGGTTCTGCGCAGTTGGCCAAGGTCTCCTTTGGGTGCAGGGGGGCCGGAAGGCTGCTTTCCAGATGGAGAGGACTCCTTCCGCAGCCATTGTTCACCAGCCCGAGGCAGGATATCCGTCTGGACACCAGACCAGCACCAGACCCAGGGAAACCGAGGCACACAGGGGGCATCCATTTTCCAGGGAGGAGGGCAAATTTGTTAATTTAAGAGCTGAGCAGCAAATGGCCAAATAGAGTGGGGCCTTTATGGGCCAAGCTGGGGTAGGTAAGGTGAGAAAGGAAAAAGTGGCCCCACCCCCCTCCAAGAACGGGGGGAGGGCAGCGGGGGGGGGGGGGTGGAGGCTGTGTGCCTTGACCTTGCACCACCTTCCTCCTCACCCTCCCCAGCTTCGTCGGGGGAGGTTGCCAACTGTTCTCCTAAATAGATGTGATTTCAAGTTCAAAGCTGGAGTCACTGACCTAGACCCAAAAGCCTTCAAGGGGAAAGGGATGCTTCCGTGCCTGACAGTTTAATCCTGGTTTGATTTACACACGAACTTCTAAGAAGCCCTCGTGTCCCAGGACTATTCATCATGACAGGAGTATCTTGGCTGTCGGGACTTAAGATTAATTGCTTGGATGTGGAAAAACCCCTTTGCTGACTCCAAGGGAAAAGGTTTTCCCTTGAAAACGAACAAGAACAGACAAAGGGGGTAGAGAGAGAAGCGAGGAGGGACCCTGCTCACTTGGCCCTGCTCAAGCCGGGCTGGCGGAGGGGGAGACCTTGAGCCCTTTCAAGATGAGCGTCACCAGCATTCCCATTAGGTGCCATCCTCTTCATCCCATTAGGAAATACGTGAGGTGCACATCTGGCGCAGGGCCACGCGCTCCATAAACACCTTCCATCCCCTTAATCTGTGCTTTTAGCAATTTCATCTCGTGTTAGAGAGGGCAGGGCCACCTAGCTCAGCGCAGCTTTGGAAGCGTGGCAGGTGCCGCCTAAGTAACAGCAGCTGGCGCCCCCCCCCCCCAAGAGGAAAACCTTGGGGCTACAACGCAGGGCTCACCCCGGAGCACTCATCAGTCCCACCTCTTGGTTTTCTACCTGGCTGTTCCAAATCTGCACTGCCCAAGTCAAAGCTCACCCGCCGCACCCCCCTGAAGGTGCCACTGATACCACCTTCTAGGTACCAACTGCAAAAAAGCCAGCAGCTTGTTTCACTCTATTACAGGATCCCCCACACCTACCGAAGTTTTAAACCCAAAACAAAAAATCCAAATCAACAATGAGATTCCCAAAGTCCAGCGAACGGAGTGGGAACGCCCCACTGCCTTGGCCCAAGCCATGGATCGGCTGCACCAGAGAGCAGAGTCGACACGCGCCTCGAGAAAGAAAGAACGTGGAGTTCGGTCCTTCTTCTGGGACAGTGATGGTAGAATACACGTAACACAGAACCATGCAAAATGTACGTTGATGTTTACCAGATTAACTAATTTTAAGAGTAAAGGTTGGTAATGTTAAGTACCTTCACATTACTGTCCTCACCTCCAGAATATGAGTGAAGTCATAGAGTATTTACCCTTTTGTGACTGGCCTATTTTACTTGGCGGAATGTCCTCCAGGTCCCCCCATGTTGCAGCATGTGCCAGAAATTCCTTCCTTCTCAAGGCTGAATAATACTCCCCTGTGTGCACACACACCACGTTTTGCTGGCCCACTCACCCACTGCCAGGCACGGGGGTGCTCCCACCGTTCCTGGCCTTTGTGAATGATGCCGTTGTGAATGCAGGTGGTGTCCCTTCCTTTTTAAAAGGCAAAGATGATTTCTGAAGTCAGGCTGCTAACTACCAGACTAAAAGTTAGATTTTCCTGAGCACACCATATCCCTTTTTCTTGGTTGGGTTTTTTTTTTCTGGTCTACTTGGGAGTTTAAAGTCGAGTCACCCCTCAAACTTTCCAGACTCTTTCCCACCCCATCTGAACATGGACTTGGATTTCAAAACTGTATCGTGAATTCCACCTCCCAAATGCATCTGGCCACTCCCACGCCTCTGGGGCCACCACGGCAGCCGTGCCCAGTTGACCCTGCTCCTGCCGACTGGGCCATCTCCGGGGGCTCAAGCTGTCCTTTTCGGAGACTGTGCCCAGAGGCGTTCAGACAGACCCAGGAATGTAAAGGACCTGGGAACTCTGCACTGGACCGCCCCCCTCCCTACCATGTGCAGCGCCCCTAGCAAAGTCCAGCCCAGTAAATTCTGAGGTGGGGGTGGTTAGGGACACAGAACATGGAAAACCTGACTTGACCTCCCAGGGCAGGGAAGAGACCTCAGGCAGAACCAAAGGAGAGTCCTTTCAGAGGGATAAAAGGAGGAAGAAGGCTTTACCAGTCACACTCCCAATTACTTTGTTTAAAAGGGACCAGATTAAAAGGCCCGTCAAAGTGGCTTTGCCGTTAGCAATGGATGTGTCCCACCTTTTGAACCCCAGGGTCAGTCCAGAGTTTCCATCCAGGGGGCGCGTTAAAGTAGGACCGTCGGAGAGGGCAGCCCATCATCGATCGCACTGATTACCCTGGAGGCTTCTCAGCAACCGGGCTGGGGGAGGGGGCGCTGGGCCAGCTGCACTGCTTCCTTCGGGTACAGTGCATGGGACCACAGCACGGGAATCCAAGCGAGTATTATTAGGGTGGTCCTTCAGCTGGCAGTTACTGGGCTCCCAGACCCCAGGGGACGGGGAGGAAGGTTACAGGTTGCCCACCAGAATTCTGCCCAGACAGCAGCCTGCAAACTGGCGGGGGACCCAGAGAAGGCAGGTGACAGGCGAAAGGTGTGATGATGATGTTCAGAGCGTCTGCAGGGGCTTCACTGGGCAGACGACGGGAAGGTGCTGCACGCAGGATAAACTGCCCAGCAAGACGCGTGAGCGCAGAGGGAGGGAGTGCAGACAGCACTATCGCTGGTGCGGCTCCCCAGCCTCCAGCTCCGCTGAAAGTCAGAGGAGCTGTTTTGGATTAAGAGCCCCAGACGGCCGAAGACGAGCCTGGAGTGCTCGCTGGGACACCACCAGCTCGCCTTTCTTCGAGCATCTCAGAAAGAGGCGACCTAGTCCATTTCCAGCGGGCACATCCAAGTTTGTAAGCTTTACTCTATCAAACCTAAAAAGTCACAGATTCTCACCCCAACAAGGCAGGGTCTGGGAGCTGGTGTGGGGGCGGGGCGTGGAGGTTAGAAGACCAACTTAGAACGAAAAGTATCCCATCAGCTTCACAGCGCCCCACCTTAAGCAGCTACAATTCCACAATTTAAAGGGAAATAGTCTGTTGTGGCCGGCTACCGGAACAGGAGGATGAGCCTGTTAATTTAGTTGCTGCGGGTGGGAAAGGAGGTATTTATTTTCAAAGTTTTAAAGTCATTAAGGCTAAACAGTTAGAAAGCTCAAGGGAGCCAAGCTGGCTAGACAAAGTGGAAAACAATCAATTTCGTTTCCACCCCCCAGGGACGGAGCCTCCCGGCACCTGACATATGGGATTTCCATCAACAAAGCCGACACCACGTGAGCAGCCTGCAGGTTGGTGCCCAAGCCGCAGGGGACCCACTAGGAGTGGGATTCAAAGGTTCCAGCCCCCCCTCCCCGACACTGCATCTCATCATCCTGGTTCGCCCCCACTCTGAACCCTAGAACTCTCAGGTCCTGGGTACCTGATATGTGTCAGGCACCCAAGGGACACAGGATGAATAAAGCAGGGCCGTGGCCTCCAATTATTGGACAGTGTGGAAAGGGGCACCAGGTCAGGGGCCCACACAGAGTCATTTTAGCCCCGAGACAGGACCCGGGCCCAGGGCCTAGGCAAGCCCGTATTTTCTGAAAGGAAGCCCTGAGCCTCTGAACTGCGCATTCCAGGGAGTCTCGGCTTCTGCTGCTCCGTATCAGTCACTAACACACACTGACAGCGGCCATGGTGCCACACGGGTTTGGTGAGAGAGGAACGGAGACAAAGATGCCTGCTTTCAACAAGTTGCACTGCTGGTGGCAGAAAAAAATCTGAGACTTCCAAGAGATAACGTGCCTGAGACACTCAGTCCACTGTAAGCACATAGTAAGCTGAAATCAAAAGGCTCCTCATACAGGAGAAACCCATGTAGGGCGGAAGTCCAGCACACACGTGCACATGTACTGGACTAATCTGGAAACTCACTGAACAACGAACGAAGCATGGCCCAGACAGGCGGGTCTGCCACCTCCTCTGCTGGACGGAGGGGCAGGGTGGCACCTGAGCCTCTGTGCCTCACCATCCAGAGGTTCTGCTGAAGGGCCTGGGGTCAACACGCCCCACATTCCTCGACAGGCACTACTGAGTGGAGGCAAGTTACCCGAGGCCACAATCTGAGCGGAGAGCTCAAAGGAACCCACACCTGCACCTCTGCAGACAGTCGGGCCTGCTGCTGCTTTGCTCACTCTGTCTGCGCGTGGTTTTGTGCCTCCCGTCTGCCAAGACCTCCACGACACAAGAGACCTGGCCCCTCCATCGGCAGAATCCAGACTCAGCAGAGTCCCCCCTGCACGGTCAGCCTGGGAGTGTGAGCTGTGCTTATCAGGGCCGACTCAGAAAACCTTACAATCTGTATGATGAGGTTCAATGACGCAACGTTTGTCACCTTGCGAGTAACAGTGACAGACAAGTTTTAGACCGCTGGGAGCATTAAATGACCCCACTGGACAAGGTAGCGGAGGGAGCTCGCCCTTATTTCTGCCCTCCCACCTCCCGTCGTGTTCTCCCTGCTCTGGCTTCACTTCCTGGCCTGCTGGAGAAGCTTCCCCAAAGAGCCACCTCATCCACTCCCCGGGGGCAGGGGCTGAGCTCCCACCCCCCAGCTGAAAAAGCAAACCTGACTACTCCCTCAGGAGCTGGGGTGGCAGCTGAAGTCCCCCAGGTTGTGCTGGGCCCCGTCTCCTCCCATGGAGAGTAGAGTATGTATGTGGCCTTAAATTTGGAACACCACCCCTCCCTCTCCACTTACCCTGCTGAAGCCCAATCCCAAGCCAACAGAACCCCTCCAGCAGCACACGGGGGCAGCCTCATGCCCTGCTGAAGCCTCCACCTCCCCTCAAAACATCCCCAACAAACTCAGAGCCGAGATACAGGGTGCAGCCTCTCCAACACCCCCGCAGTCCTGGCCAACCCCGCCAACCGAAGACAAGGACCTCCTCCCCTTCATTACCTCGTCTTTCTCCTCATTACTAAAAAAACAGGACTGAAATTACACCGTAAAGGATTGCATTCCTGAATGCCACAACGAAGCAGCAGAAAGATGCTGCCCTTCCAAAAAGAGCGGCTGAGTAACAAAAACTGTTACTAGCCCTGGACGGGAGCCACACGGCCCCACGCAGCCGGCTGCACAGAGGCGCAGAGCCTGCCCGGGCAGGCTCCCCAGATCTCCCTCTGACAAACCAGTCAGAACATCAGACAAGCTGATCTTGGCTCTTAACATCAGAACCCAAAGCAAAGGAGAGACTGATTTTTTTTTTCTTTTTTAAAAAGTCGAGAAATCCGTTTCCCTCCTTTTGGTCCCAAATGGAACTGGCACTTCTTACTGGTCCCTACCTCCCCGGTGCTCAGGACACTATCCCAGGTCATGCTTCCCACTTCACCCAGCGACGGTGCATGGGTCTCACAGACCTAGCCACTCACAGCTCTGAACACACGGTGCACGAGACTGAACTGAAACCGAGGCCAGTGAGCGCCACCAAAGAACCGCACAGCGCTCTCAGTCACGGCCTCAGTGACGCTCTGCTGGAAGCGTCTGCTCAGACCTCAGGCCCGAAGGGGGGTGGGGTGACAGCCCACCTCCCCAGCCCCCACACAGCTTGGTTGCTCTCTTCTGTGAAGGGCTCAACAGCACATGTTTTTAAATGAGTGGCAGCAGATGAAGAGAAACCCTGAGCGAAAGGTAAATGCATGGTGAGAGGACATGGACCAGAAGCACGAGAAAGTCCAGATCGTCAACGTCAAGTTCTGAGAGGGTCTCTGGGCCGATCGTGCACTGGGCACTTGGGTTCAGTTTGTGCAGAACTGACCAAAGGAAGGCAGCAGCCCACTGGGACCCTGGGGACATCCTCGGCACCTGGGAGCAAAAGGTAAGCCTCTGGAGCTGCTGCTTCTCTGTTAAGACAAAGGAGAGAGCCCTGGCCAGGTGGCTCAGTTAGTTAGAGCGCTGTCCCGTGCATCAAAAGGTTGTGGGTTCAATCCCCAGTCAGGGCACATACCTAGGTTGTGGGTTTGATACCTCATCGGGGTATATACAAGGGGCAACCAATCCATGTTTCTCCCTCTTTTTCTCTCCTCCACCCCTCCCTCTCTCAAATCAATGAACATATCCTTGGGCGAGGATTAAAATAATAATAATAACTAACAGTTTTTAAAAAGACCAAGAGAGATGCAGCTCAGGAACAATGGAAACCCCCAGCAATTGAAGGTCTGGACTCCAGGCCAGGAGACGATCTCTCTTTCTCTCCTGGCGTCAGGCCCTCCTGGCCTGGCTGAACTCCAGCTCTGCTAATTGCATCAGGCCCACCTTTCACCCCTTCCCAGTCCCTGCAATTAGCCCTGATTCTCTGCTTCCTGCTTCTGGGGTGGGGGTGCGGGGTGCAGTCTGTTGCCAGCTGCTCCCTGAGTCCCACCCACAGCCCAACCCCGGAAGGGCTGGTTTCAGAGGCGCCTGAAGCAATCCAGTCCCTTCCTCTGGGGCTCGGCTGGTGTGAAATCAGGCGAACCAGGGGGAGCCCCGGCAGGAGCCCCTCCAGAAGCAGCCCTCCCAGCCTGGCCCACCACACGAGGCTCCTGGCTCAGGACCCACCCTGCCGGCTGTCAGCTGTCGGCTGTCATTCGGTCCCTGCCAACTTTCACAGAGCAGCAGCAAGCCCCCTCCCCACACGAGGGATTGTACAGAGCTCGGTTTTTAGAAATGTGCAGCTCTCCGGGGATGTCTCCCTCTCTCACTCCATGGAACGTGGGGGTGGCAGTTTCATCCCCCCAACAAGGAGGCCAGGGGGCTCCTAGCCTGACCCCCAATGGGCACGCAGTCCTTTTCTCGCAGCCTTCTGACTGGGGCACAGAGCTGGGTCCAGAGTACCCGGCTACCATTCAGTGGTGCCCAAACAGCCCTTCTTATGAAAACAAAAAGGACACCAAGCCGAGTGGCAGTCTCATGTCTTGCAGGAGCAAACCTGCCTCTGGGAAGGTCTGGGTCCACGGAGTGTGTCTGTCACCAAGGGTCCTTGGCCCTGTCTGCTCCCTCTCTGACCAGCCTCCTCCCTGGACTCCCTTCCAAGGCACCAGGAGCAAACAGCTCCCATTTGGTATGAAAAAGAACTCAGGTGCTTTTGTAAGCTGTTCCTTGTAACAGTTCTCCAAGGACTCCAAGGTCTTCAGGTTGAAGTTCAAATTCGTGAGCATGACATCCGCCCCCTGGAACTGTGCCACCTGCCGGCCTCACCCATCGTCACTGCCCACAGCCACTTGGAAGTGACCTAGTTAGTCCTTAGGCTGCTTCACGTCTCCATGGCATGCAGGTGAAGTTGCTCTCCCAGGACACCCCAGACACCCCACTTTCTGCCACTCTAGCTCCTTGACAGTCCTTCAAGATGCAGGTCATGGGTCACCCTGCTGAGAAAGCCCTCCCTGGGCTTCGCCCCCTCCGAAGCTCCTGTGTCCTGTGACGCCCCATGTCCTGTGCACACACAGGGGTTAGAGTGGTCACTTTACCTGGCCTCTCCCACCGCACCAGACATGAGCATCTCGGGTAGGAAAATGAGATTAAGAACAAGAGACAGAAAGAAGAAGATGGGACCCCCGGGGAGCCGCACCCACCTCTGAGGCCTGGCGCGTCCTCTCCTACATTTCATCACCACAGGAAAGGCGGGAGGAAGGAAGGAGGGGTCCTCTCATCTCCCCCACCCTCCTCAGGCTCACTTCCCAACACAGTCTGGAAGGTTCTCTCTGGAATTTTAGACTGAAAGCCTTCACAGGGAAGCCGGTAAGGTCCTGGGGTCCAAAGCAGACAAGCACTCCCCCTACTGAGATGGGGATGGGGCACAGGGGCTTGCCTCTCTGACAGAGGGGTCCTGGGCCCCCCAGCTCAGCGCCCCCTCTCCCCAGGCCCCAGTCACCCCTGGCTTTCCTGCTGGAGACTCCAAACCAGCATCTCACGATTCTCCACCCCAAGGACACCTGCCCAGATGCACAGTAAAAATGATCTCAGACTGTCATCCACACAGCAGCATCAGCCATCAACAGGGACCGTTGCATCAACACGGCCACGCACGCTGGCGAAGGGAAAACGAAAGGCCTGAAAGACAGACAACCTGGGCAGCAAGCAGTGGAAGCCCCCCAAGTATTCATGCCCTTTGGCCCAGAATTCTGTGCTAGGAATGCCTCCCAAGTAAGTAAGGCAAGTTGTTGAAAAATGGAGGTACCAAGTACGTTCACGGCAGTATTGGTTCTAATTCTGAGACAGAAATAACAGCATCAATGACTGTGGTACAGCCACATGGTGAAATGCCACGCACACACCAAAATCCTTGTAATGGAAGTTGACTTAGTGTCACAGGGAAACGCTCACCACACAGTCAGTGGAGAGAAAGGTCACAGATAATCTAGTAGGAAGGACATCCATGCCTTAAACCACACACACACACACACACACACACACGCACACTTGGTCGCATGTGCAACCAAGAAGTCAGAACGCATACATAGCAGGATGTCGACAAGGGTATCACCCCTAGGGTGTGAGAGAATGAATGGATTCAATTTTCTCCCTATTTTCCAATCTGCCATCAGAAAATATGTTTGTAATCAAACACCTTTTTTATCCCCCCAGCCCCCACCTTCTCCCACCTTCTCCCTTGGCTCCTTCCCCTCTGTCTTGGCTACTCTGCTTCAGAATGCGGAGAGGAGCTCCAAAACCCAGTCTACCCGTCTCAGAGCCCTGCACTCTGACCCTTAACGTCAGAGGTGGAGCAAGTAGTATCCCGCGCCCCCCCCCCCCCATGTCAACACAGCGCACCTTATCCCTAAAGCAGACTTCCGTGGAACCTGCAGATGCGGTATGAGCGGGGTGTGCACTCCCGGGAGCACCGCCCCGCCCATCAGAGTAGGCCACGCCCACCAAGGAGACTTCACTTTAAGGAAACCCGCCAGACCACACGGCTGGGGCAGAGCTACGTGCGTTTACTACTGTGTTCCCAACCAGCAACGTCGAATGCACGTTTCCTACCATTCTTACTTTCAAACAAAAGTCCTTCGTTTTCCAAACCGAGCTTGCATGGTTCTCAAGAGAATGCTCATGTTCAGTAGTTGGCCCCTGCTTATCTAGCTCAACAGCCAGGCAGAGCTGACGGGTCTCAAAAGCAAGCCTGAGTGGGGCAAAGGTCCAAGCAGTGCTATACAAGTTTTATCTGAAGATACCACACAGCCCTGGCTGCTGTGGCTCAGCTGGTTGGAGCATCATCTTGTAACCCAAAGGCCGTGGGTTTGATCCCCGGTCTGAGTGCGCACGGAAGGCAACCAGTTGTGCTTCCTTCTTGTATCAACATTTCTCTCCTTTTCTCTCTCTCTGAAGGCATTTTTTCTCTCCGAAAAAAATGTCCTTGGGTGAGAGTTTAAAAAGAGAAAAAGATCCCACACAAAGCAGTGTTGTGTGTGTGTGTGTCCATATACACAGACACACACCCCACACCCACATGGCAAGAGTATGAAAATGTGAACTGGATACCTGGCAAGATAACAAGAGGGGTTATCTGGAGGGAGGGAGGGATACCCCGACTCAGTAGAGGTCTACTGGGGACCTGTATCAGGAAAACTTTACTTCTTAAAAAACCGGTCAGAAACAAGTATGAAAAATATCCATGAGTCATATTCATTTGAATAAGATACACAGGTGTTCATTATAACCACTGGCGCTGTTTTATTTTTAGTTTTTTGAAACAATGAAGGAAAATGAGATTACCGAAGATAAGGCAACTCCACATTTTTTCTTCCGCTGTTTCTTTTGAGATTTAAAAGACAACTCCACATTTTTTCTTCCGCTGTTTCTTTTGGTCTGCTAAGCCTTCTAACCATGGTGAGAGACCGGAAGTTGGAAGAGCCAAGTTCAAGAACTCATAATCCAAAACTTCCTCGGGGTGATCCTAAGTCTCAATCTTGGTCGTCTTGNCTCCCCCAGCTCTCCTGGACCAGACCCCAGAGGGCTGGGGCGGGGGGGCGGCATCCTCTTCTGACAGATGAGAACCCAGAGGCCCAGAGAAGGAACACCCTATCCCAGGGCGTGGTCAGTGAGGGGAGGAGCTTGAGGGAACTCTGCGGGTTTCCCATTTCAGAGTCAGTCCTGCAGGCGGGTCTATGCTTCCATCTAAGGGTCCTAAGTTCAGGATTGACGCCCCATAGAGGTGTGCATCTCCATCAATAGATGTGGGGTTCATCCAGGCTGCAGTCCCAAGTACCTCCCACCAGCACGAAGCCAGAGAGACCTCGGCAACGCCATGTGACCAGCAGGTCTGAACTGTCCGGAGAAGAGGCAAGACCGAAGGTGTCCAGGCAGAGAATGGCAGAGGGACACCACTGGGTGCCATCCCACCCCAGCCCCGAAGAATAAAGTCCTGTCAGCTGCATGCTGCATTTTCTGCGCTGGTGGCCTTATTTTCCAACAGGCTCCACGATCAAATGAACTTGTGTTTCACGTAAGGACTCCAGACATTGACGCAAACCACTGTATGTATATCTCCAAAATTTAATTTAAAAAAAGAGACTCAGATAAAAAAAAAAAAAGCCCTTGGCCGCTGAGCCAGTGAAACAGGCCTTGTGTGGCCCTGAGCGCAAGGCCAACGGCCAGGCAGCCTGCGGCCATGCTCCATCCAGGCTCGTCTTTCTTCCAGGCCGCTGCCCAGTTGGGGGGGTGTGTACCGGAGCTGGTACCCCTGATGCCCTCCCCGGCCACTCCCCTCAGTGATCCCGGTGGTTACCTTCTCATCACTGTACGTTCTCCTCCTAGGGTGGCCAGGGCCCAGCTTTCCTGCCCCAGGGAGGATGAACTGTGTGTCCGTCGTATGTGATGGAGAGGAGGCACCCAGTGGACCTGGCCAATGGTGCCCCTGCTAGACATCACTAGGAGTGCTCTGTACTCAGTGGCTCCCACGTGCGCGTGCCTCAGAACCCCCCGGAGGGCCTGTGACAAAAGACTGCAGCTCCCGCTGTGCTGCCGTGCCTCTGTGGGCCGGGGGTCTTCCTGCAAACTGAAAAGTTGTAGGTTCGATTCCGGGTCAGGGCACGTTTGGAAGGCAACTGATTGGTGTTTCTCTCTCACATCGATGTTTCTCTTTCTTTCTCCATCCCTTCCCCCGTCTCTCTCTTAAAACAAACAAAAAAATATTGCAGGGCCTCCACAGCAGGTCTTAGGAGGGCTTGTTAGAAATGCAGATTGTTGGATGCATTTTTATCAAGTTCCCAGACGATGCCGCTCCTGCTGGTCTGGGCGCCCCACTCTGAGGACCACCACGGCAGCTGGCTGGTTCCGGGGGACACAGGAAGGATGTAAGACTCAAAACAGCTGGCGAACTTCTGAAAATACAGGCTCCTGGCCCCGACCCCAGAAGGGTCCAAGCAGCAGGTCAGGAGGAGGCCTGGAGCCCTGGCTGAGACACCCGCGGTCAGCCTGGACCTGGCCGGGCTGCTCCTCGCCCACCATCTGTCCTCTGAAAAAGGTCAAGGACAGAGTCTCCACAAGTGTTCAGAGGCCACACAGGAGCTTCCTTATAAAACAAGCCCATGCTGTTTGAGAGGCCCCTGGCCTTCCTCACTGTCCCTGCCCTGAGATGCCTCAGAAAAGGGCGGGGGGGGGAGGGGCGGGGAAGAACCACTGCTTAGCAACCAAGGCCCAGGGCTGGACTCCGTGACTCTGACGAGGCTAACTGAACAGGCATGGGCAGAAAAGAGTCCCGCTCTCCTTGGAGGTGACCTCTCACCCTCCCTGGTCCACAGTAAGGAGTGATGTTTGTCCCGCTTCGTCCAACACAACAAGGGGATGCTGGGCAGTACTTTTTCTGCAAAACTTTCCTGCCTGTTGCTTTACAATAAGAAGCCAATTATGTTTATGCTATAACGTCAGGTGGGAGGGGAAAAAAAGGCAGGATGTGCAATTGTATACAAGGCACGACCTCAGCTGCCGAAACAAAAACTATTCATGCGGCCCCGGGAGGAAACCCGCAAGCTGCTCCCAGGGATTGTGAGTGGTGGGATAGGGCCGGTTCCTTTTTCTTGCTACTTGTTTGTTTTCCAAGCTGTTTAGAAAAAGCGCACGTTACCTGTAGGACCAGGACTAAACTTTATTTTACAATAAATCGGAAGGAAAAAACACACAGTACAACCCTGCCCACACCTAACCTGTGCCAACCCAAGAGGCCTTCCCCGAGGGGGCAGGACGGGGGGGCCGGGTGGCTCTGCGGCTGCCAGCACGTCCTTCAGCAAACATGGGCTCTGGGCTCTAGCACGCAGGCTGTGTGCACACCAGCCCTGCCCTCAAAGAGCAGGCAGTGCAGAAGCTGTGCTAGGCCACAGGGTCCTCCTTTCTACCTGTCATTTATTCTGGGCCCTGGGCATGGACTGACCATCTCTTCCTTCCTAGAATGGTTCCCGTGTTCTGGAGCTCTACACAGTGCCCCGAGAGCAACCAGCTGCCTGAAACTTGACCCTGGCCCCAGCAGTGCCACGGCCTGGGCCTGGAAGGGGATCACTTCCATGTGCACCCCACCTGACCACTGAGACCAGAGGGCAGCATCTTGACAGCCAAACAGCCTGCACCAGCGTCTGAAACCTCAGCACCCCTGGGGGCCATCCTCTCGGCCATATGGGAGCGGTTACTGCTGCCCAGCCACACCTGAGGTGGGAGGCCCACCTGTCAAGAGTCCCACGTTGACATTCTCCCTGGTTCCAATTCACCTAAAACTCAGCAAGTGCTGGCTGGGACACATGGATGACAGAACTATCTCATGCCTCCAAAACGTCCTCCTTTTCAATATCCTTTCCCCTTGTCTCCTTCCCATAACCTTCCAAACTTGGAAGCTCAGTTGCCTTCCGTAACTCCACTCAGGTGTCACTTCCCCCAAGAAGCCTTCCCCAACTCCCCACCTGTCCGCCACACAGGCTGAGTTAGGGGCTCATCTCTTGAAATGTTAGCACCAGACACTTCCCCAGGCCCTGAGCACAATCATCCAAAGCACCTGCTTACTGCCAATGGTGCCTGCCAACAGGAATCAAGCCCCAGGTACCTGCTGAGCCAACAGCCCCCTACACACCCAGACCGAAGTTCAATGCCATTACCCCTGCCTTTGCCCAGCGCCCCCTGCCCAGGGCATCACAAGGGCAGCACTAGCTGAAACCCGCCAGGCTGTAGCATGCCTGACCCTGAGTGTGGCTCCCCTCAGACAGACACGAAGCCACTGCAGCCCCACAGCCTGAGCTCTCCCAGGCCCCAGGCTGACCCCCAGCCTCTCAGCATAGCTGGCATTTCTGACTCCAAGGATGGGGCTGGTCTGAGCCTCGCGGAGGCTGCTCCCAGAGTCAGCGCGCAGTGTTGCCAACAGTCCACGAAACGAGCACAGGCGGCCTGCTGAACTGGCCGCTTGGGCGAGGCACCCAGCACCCCAAGTCCCCTCTCGTGCTCCCAACGCCAACGGGAGGAGGATGGAAACGATTGTCTGGAAAAACCCAGGACCCCATCCGCTCCCTGCCTCCCCCAGCCGTCGCACATTTGTGTGGGGTCAGAAGCACATGCTCTTGCAGCGACCGCAACCCTCCGCATGGGCTGGGCCCTGCGTACAGCCTGGCACCCCAGCACAATGACACTGGTCGGCCCAGCTGACCTCAGAACCAGTGGCCACTGCCCCAGGACAGAGCAGAGATGCTCCTAAACCCTAACCAAGACCAAGTTATAGTCCAAGAAGCCGAGTGCTGAGAGCTGAGTGCTAAGCTTAAGTCTGGCCAAGATCTCAGGGAAACCCTGAGATGCATCTGGAACTTGTCATTGAGTTGTGAGTGGTTCTCCAATCATGTTCCCTGGGGTCACAGGAACATGCAAAAATGCCCTGGAGGGAGAGGAGAGGTCTGGGCAGAGTGCACTAGGGGTCCCCCAACCCCCGAGTCAATCAGAGTCACTGGGCTTCGCCTGAGACCTTAGAAAACCTCCTATGTGGTGGGGTGGGGGTGGGAGTTTCAGTGCTAAGAAACAGTTTGAAAACCAGGGCCCTGCGGGGCAGTTGAAGTCCACACTGCATCAGTGCTGACCACATAAGGATCATAAACATCAAAGATTCTCACCTGGCCTTCCCAAGGCGGGGGTGCACATTTTAACAGCCCTTCCCCATCAGGTCCTCCCACCTACTGCCTATCTGCTAACGAGGTAGGGTGCACACCTGACAAGCAGACGCCACACGGGGAACCCGGTGCTCTGGTCTGCAAGCTGGGGGCTCCTCGATTACCGTCCTGGCCCAACGTGACCCTTCTGCCGTCTCTTATCTCTTTCAACCCCTGGAAGGGCAGCTGCACAAAGACTTGCTGAGCCGTGCTGATAACCCGCCAGGGTGCCCCTCCCGGAGCCCCTTCCAGCCACTCCCTACCACCTGCCTGGTGCTTGGTGCCACCGGAGTGAACCAGGGCTCACTGCCGGGGCCCTAGCCGCACCAGACACGATGCTCTGCACACTGCTCGCACAAGGTGCGCCGGACAAAGCAGAGTAACCTAACATCCGACCCTTCTCACAATGCAGGAAAAAAGATGCAAGTGAAAAAAAAAAAAAATACCATGCTGAGCATCAGCAAGCAGACGCCTAACCGTGGGCACCGCTTCCTCTGGGCTTCCTGTGGGGAAACCGTCTGAGTGACGACATGGCCGCGCCCAACAGAACCCCCACCCCGGGGGGACGAACAGCCAACAGCCCTTACCTGGTAGTACGTCTTAATGCTTCTCACCAAGATGGTCAAGTTCTGAATGCGAAGGTTCACGTCGTTGTTGACGTGCTTGTTGATGCGCTGATTTGTAGGCCTGGGATCTCTATGGGAAGAAGCACGGAGTGAACGTGGCACCTCCAGCACCTGCCGCACCCTCCACCCGGGGGCGTGCAGCCCTCCCCCAGGCCCTGCCACCGCCCAGCCAGGGACCACAGACAAGCCGCACCACCCCCACTCCCACGCCAAGCACCCAGCCCACCTCGGGCCCTTAGTCTATGTCATTTCCATTGCCACTGTTAGGTAGCAGCACCCATAAACCACCGCCGAGTGTCAACAAAGACCCACAAAGTGACATTGTGTAAAAATCGATAACCTGCTCCCAAAGACGGTGCGAGAGTCAAACTTGTTTGAATTTTGACAATCAGCCAAAGCTGATTAGAAGCTGAATAAACCACAACATACGAATTCTCAAGAGAGAAAAAGGGAAAGAATGGTGCATTTTCCGATTTCAATCAACAAAAATCACGAATGCTCCACCTCACGTGGGTTCCCTTCCTCTCTCACTCACACTGGCCTTGGGCTGGGCCTGCCTGAGGTTTCACGTTCCAGGGACACAATTCTACCCCGGAAAGCCGACACCACCGCTCTGCGGCGCTATACCGTGTGCATCGCCGCCTGCGAGAGATGCCAACAGCAGAGACCAAATAATTCACGTGGGAAGCCCCCAAAGCGCCTTTCACATTCTACCCCAGGCGGAAGTCAGGTCTGGTCGTGCTGAAACTAGAAACCTGAATCAAGAGATTGATAACCTCGCTCATCTATGTATGTACAGGACATTTCTCAAAATTCTCAGTGTCCAAAAAGGGTTCCTATCTGAGAATTGCAGACGTGATGGGACGCGTTAGCTGCCACCTCTCTGGCTTTGCCTAACAAAGCCCTTCCCAACGTGTTACTGTCCCAAGACACAGGGAGAGGTGGCTAATTCAAATGAGGGCCATCTTCCCAGTTTCATCTGTCATCCGAGCCCTGTGATAACGGTACAGGGCCTCACGGGAGCGGGTGCGATGGAAGAAGAGCAGCAGGCCTTTCCTCCTGCTGCAGAAACCCCTCCCCCTCGATGATGAAGGGGGGGGGGTTCGGGAGTTATGGAAATCCGTCTCAGTGTCTTTTGGCTCATTTCAAAGTAAGTGATATGAAATTGACAAAAAAACCTACAAGTAGAAATTTCAAATGTCATTGGAAATACAATTTAAACACGCACACACACACACACACACACACGTGCTATGTACAATTCAACAGGACCTAAGCAGCTGACCGGTAGATGAAGGCACTGTGGCCAGGCCTGTGGCAGCCACGCCTGCCAGGCTGGGGACCCCAGCTGAACGGTCAAGGCCAGAATGTCAGACAAAGACCAAGCTGAAATCTCTCCCTGGAGAACGGCGCAGACCATCACGAAGACTCCAGGAAAAGCGGCCCAGACAGGTCAAAACCTCCTGAAGAAAAAATCGGATGCCTTAACTCTTTGGTATGGCCAGACCCTAAAATGGTAGTGGGCAAAGTGAAGAGAGAAGCTGCCGTTTCACCTGCTGAGGCCAAGTTCACAGCAAGGGACTTCGGCACCACCGTTAACCAGAGTGTAAACAAAGCCCAAGTGAAGATTCCAGCGAAGAAAGACAAGGCAGCAGCGGTTCCTCTGCCAAGTACTTGAACGTGACCGAGGGACTGATCCACATGAACTGACCAGTTTCCCCCGAGGTGCGCAACAGCCGGCTACATTAAAGAGGAGTTATGCCAAAGCAGCGGAACTTGCAGTGGAACCAGCCAAGCTGCAGCCTTCTTCGGAGGAACCGATTAAGACAGCCACCAGGCGTGGACACACCACCAAACGTGCCACCGTTCCCCGGATCGAATGTACACTTGCTCATATCATCACAGAGCTGGGTGAGCAAGAGCAAGGAGCATTCTACAGGTTAAAGAAAATACAGGAGACGAAACAGATTCTCAAGGAAACGCTGGGAAGGACTAGGAGCCCCGAGGGCAGTTGGGGAGGTGATGGCCCTGCCTGGTCTGGCTGAGGAGAAGCACGAGTTCTGTCTGAATACTCTTTCCTGTTCCGGTCCTTCCAGAAGCCCCAACACGGCACCACTTTAGTTCAAAAACAAAATAAGTGCAATAAAATCCCAGCACTGAGGAAACACCTGATAGCTGCTCTGTGAGCCCCCACACGGCACAGTGTGCACGCAAAACCCCTTACACATTCCCCTCGATACTCGGCCACGCATTTTATTCACTCCTCCTGCACCCCCTAAAGCAGGCACTCCCTAAAACAGGCACATGGGTGCCCTGGGGAAACCAGAGGACCTCTTTTCAACTGTCACGCAACGACAGTTCTTCCAGACCCCACATAGTAACAGAGTCTGGCCAAGCCAACTGCACGTTACCTGTTTCTCGTGGAGCCATTAGTTACGGAGAAAATAAAGGTTAACAGTTCAGTGGGAATTAATTTAGGAACAGAGGAGGCGTTCAGAATTTAAACTGCAGAGGCACTTTCAGCAACAGAAGTGTGCCCAGCATTACAAAATAATCTACCTTAAAGATGTCATTCTCCCTTGACTGGAGCACATTAAGAGCTAAGAAGCAATTTCATAACGTGACAGATGAGCTTCTTAACCTAACAGAACGTAGAGAACATGCAGGGCTTTTTCTGCTTTGCTACTACTGTGGCCTTAGCTTTCGCTTAAGTCATGTGGGCCCACCCCGGGAGTGCCAGGGGTCTCAGGGCCTCAGCACACACGTGGACCTGCGCTTCACTTAAGTCGCCGCACGGACCCAGGGGCGGGGCCTGGGCTCTGACCACCTCTGCTTCTGCTCTCACCTGTCCTGAAGAGCAACGGCTAACTCAAGTAACACTCCAAAAAGAGCCTCGGCACCTACTACATGAGCAATCAGATAATTATCATGACCGTTAATTAATTAACTAACACTCCCTCCTTTAAGGCTCTCAGAACTTTTTTAAAAAGGTTATTAGGAACCAAACCGAAACAAAAGTCAACTATGGCTAAGGAAGGCGTGTCCCCGCTCTGCCGAGGACTGTGTAACCCCACCTCTGCGTGCTGCAGGAAATAGCACTGGGTCAAGGACTGCTGGTTCCAATCTGAGTCGAATCAAAAGGCGGACACGCTCAAAAGGCCATGCACACTTGCACACGCTTGTGCACACATGCAAACCCGGTCTGGCTTCATTGTAACAACAACGATGAGGGGCATTTGTTGGCACTTTCTACACACAGGATCTTTTCTAACCCTCCCCAAACCTGTAACGTCCCATCCCCTGATCACAGACCAGGAAATGAGAGCATAGAGACTTTAAGGCAACAAACCACCACGTGGCAGAGGGGGGATTAGAACTTGTCTGCCTGAGGCCAGAGCCAAAGCTCTGAGATACTCTTCCTATGAGACAGAGAAAACTGTGTGCAACCCCAATCATACATCTTCTTTTCCCCTGGGTACCAGCAGGTACCCAGAGGCTCTGCACTGACTGACAGAGGGGCTATTCAGCGACTTTCCCATGCACCTCCGTCCACGCCACTCAAAGCCTCACTCTCATTCAGGCATTCGCCTCGATCTGGGCCTCCCCTGAAAGCTGAGCTCACAGGGCTTTCCTGCTTCCAGGCACTGATGTCACCGGGAGGCCAGGGCCAAGAGACTACTACCGCAGCCTTCTTCAGTTGCCAGAGACAATGCCCGGGTGCTGTCACAGGGGCCCCAGCAGCCTCCATATGGCTCTGAAGTGTTAGGTAACACGCCTCTTGTCTGAGCTCCAGCATCCCAGTTAGCATACTGTTCTCCTTTCTCAGGTCCTACCAACCTGGGGAGAATTCGCCAAAACAGGTGAGGGGCACACCATTGCAGCTCCCAGCACGGGAGAGAAAGCAGAAGAACCTTACTACCAGGTAGCTGACGTTTCTCCACTTGGCAGAACTGAAAACAGAGGTCTAGCTTAAGTACAGTGCCAGGTGTGGGGCGAGGACGTGGGTCCCAGTGTCCATTGCTGCCTTAGCTCTCAGTGGGAGGGGGCTAAGGCCAGGACTTACGCAGGACTCCAGAAGACTAAGAACATGGGAGAGCAACTGAAGGAAAAACCCAACTCTTACGGCAGGGGTGTCAAACTCATTTTCACCGGGGGCCACATCAGCCTCATGGTTGCCTTCAAAGGGCCCAATGTGGTTTTAGGACTGTATACCCGTAACGACTCCCTAACAAGTTAAGCGAGAGCTTGGTGCTGCCACGGGGTAGAAGCAAGGTGCCGGGCCAGATAAAACAAGGTGGAGGGCCGGATTTGGCCCACGGGCCTGGGGTTTGCCACCTGGGTCTTACGGGACGCCTCCAGTCCCTTGGGGTTTCAGATGGTGCACACGGAAGTGAGTAACACTGACACCTTTGAAGTACTGGGCACTGTGCTAAATGCTAACACATCATCTCATGGAAGCCTCACAACCATTGCTTAAGGGAGGTCCTTCACTTCCCACCTGATAGGCCAGGAAACTGAGGTGCTGAGTGACGGCCCAGCCTCAGGCAGCTGCTCCGAGAGATATCTGGAGTGCAGACCCAGGCTGGCTGCCAGCAAGTTGACATTAGGGCTACAAATTTTTTTTTTCTGGTAAATTGAAGGAGTTTTTACGTAGTGTAAAATGCATGTATCTTAAATTACAACTTGATGAGTTTTTAAAAATGAAACATACTCCAGTCAATATATAGAAAACTTCTCCTCCTCCCAAAGTCCTCCTATACTCCTTTTCCAGTCAGTCCCCTCCCTGCTTCCACAGGCAACCACTGTTCTTTCTAGCACCTGGAGCAGGGTCATTCTGATCACCCAATCAGTAAACTAGGTGCTGCCGGTGCCACGCCTTCCTTGATTCCCTCATTCTGGAAAGCCACCCAAGCATCCGTTTTCTCTGCCTGATCTGGTTGGAAGGACCCAGAAACACTGCTTGAGGCCCTAAGACCTGCAAACTAACTAGTCAGCTCCCACGTCTAAACTGACACCTGGGCAAATCACAGAGGAGAAAATAACATCTGAAATCGCGCAGGGGAGGGAAACTGCCCATCAAACCGATTTCAGCCATGGGCCAAGTGTGAAGATGAGTTGGCATTTTTCAAAGGAACGTCCAACAGGCTTCCCTGATTTACAAGCAAGTGGTAAAGCTTCAGGAATTCCAAAGGTCACTAAAGAAAGAGAAACAGTCCCAGGCCTTTGTTCTCTCTCTGCCTGGGTGTAAAGGCTGAACGAAAAGGCTGGGAATACTGCTGGTTGTTTTTAATTAAACAGTCTTGGGCTTGAGTACAGACAGGTTGGAGTTTTCACTGGTCCCTGCACCAACGGAACACAGTAATTTTCAGGGTCTAACAGAACGGGGGGGGGGGGGGGTGTAATTGTCAGAACTTGATCTGCCACGCGCCAACCCCTGGAAAACTTATTTTCATCAATATTCTCAGGAAAGCACTGCTGAAGCCAACAGATTGGTCATTTAGAATCTAATCAAACACAGGATTGGTAAGATTGGGAGTGGTTTTGAAAAAAAAAACACTACACACACACACACACACACACACGCACACACCAAAAGCATTAGGACTGAAGTGTCTCTCCCACATCATGATACCACGTGACTTATTAAAACAAAAGAAGTGATGTTCTTGGGAAATTTTTAAAAAAGACCTTTTTAGGTAAGTCTAAACCACTCTCCGAATACGCCAAAGCAAACCCCTCCTGCGTGGGCCAGGAGTGAAGCGGGTCCGCATTAGCTACAGGGTGAAGCTGGGGCATGACAACCCGCTTAGCTGCAGGTGAGCCGGGGAGCGTGTGGGGTTGGTCCACGAGAACATCAGGAGGTTTTATTCTCCTTCAGGTGCCTATGAATCACCCGGACACTAAGTTCCAGCACATCCCCTGCAGTTGCTGAGTTAAAAACAGAATGAGGCAGCAGGGGCCGACACCTACACGTAGCAGGCTGTCAATCACACAGGCTCTGCAGAATTCAGCAACAGGAAAGGATGTGGTCACACACACACATGCTAACGATTGTGACTTCCACCAAGACCCTGCCCCCAGTTGCAGTGTCCAAAGCATTCTGACGCCCCATGCCTCTCCCTCCACAGCGGCTTTAAATCCAGGTCACCAGAAGTGACTTAACCAACGGCTCAGGCTAGGGGGACAACGGAACGTGGAAGATAAAATGAAAGGGCAGGCAGAAACACAAGCATCCTGACCCAGAGTGAAACCTTAGTCATACACAGATGCTCCCGACGCACAGCGCCCCCCCCCCCCCCGCACTTCCTGTAACCGGACACTGTCTGTTACAGTCGCTTGCCCCCCAAAAAAGGTTTTTCAATGCTTGAACCACATTAAAAGTACTTGAGTTTGAAGTTAACTACACTATGTACACCAAGAGTTTGACAGTCCTTCCATTCCAAATCTCCTCCATCAAACAAGCTGCCCACTCCCCTGTCCTGGAGTTCTTCACACCCCAACGAACTAACGGCAGCAAAAAGGCACTTGTACCGAGATACCATGGGCCCCACGTGCAAGGATCCCTCCCACTGCTACCCCAGGCTCCATTTCTACAATCTTAAGTTTAACTTCCTGAAGTATCATTTTTGTCTTTCGATCGTCAAGACAACTTACATTTGCAGCATGATCTGGTTCAAAAAGACGCCGTCCACTAAATCCATGTACATAGTCAGGTTGTCTTGGTTGCCACTTCCGAACGGGCCCAAGGTTTTCACCTGCAAGGAGGAAGAAGTGGATAGAAAGGCAGGAAAAGTCACCCCACGCGCAGTCTGAAGCTCTCCAGGGCCAAGGCTGGCGGGGCCATGTGGGCAGACGGGGGTCACCCAACGCCCGCCCAGCTTCAGTGGGCACCAAGCCCACCCTTCTCCAGGGCCTGGCTCCCTGTCCCGCTCTAGGCAACAGACGCGAGACAGCAGGAGGAAAACTTTCTCGCCACTTTTCTCCAGCGCCCCAGAAAGGAGAAAAAAAAATAAAGGAGCTTTTCAATAAATTTCTCACGTCTCAGATTCATTGAAAATCGCTGCGCCCACCCCAGCCTGTACACATTCCCACTCGGAGACCCCCAATCCCCCACCCGTCACCACCATTCACCGGCTGGTTTCAGTTGAAAAACTACACGAGAATATTTGGGGGGAGTGGGTCCTTTCCCCGAGTAGTCAAGTCACAGGGGACATGGTGACCACTCGGACCCTATCCGCTCCTGGACCCGCAGCCCAGCGCCCCGGCGGGAACAGGTGTCCCCACTCTCAGCCCCGGGCCGGGAGCGTCGTGGGATCCTGAACCCAGAGCGCCGGCTCATGGGTAGGTAAAACCTCCGGAGCCAAGGGCACGGACCCGTACCCCGGCCGGAAAAACTTGGTGAACCCCCTAGTCCTGGGACTGCCCGGACCCCGGGCGGGGCGGGTCTGTGGCAACTGCAGGCGGGCGGGAGAGGGGCCGGTGCACCAACAATGAGGCGGGGAGCAAGTCGCACTCACCCAGGTCACCAGCGGGCTCTGCAGAAAGAGCTCCATGAGCTCCGAGACGGTAACGTCCATGCTGAGGCTGCGCCCGCCGGCTCCGCGCCCCGCGGCACAAAGCGGCTCTGGGAGCGAGCGGCGGGCGCGGGGCTACCGCGGCTCGTGCCCGGGAAACAAAGGCGGGGCGCGAGCCCACGTTCCGCGGCTCTGGCGGCCCCGCGCCCCGCCCGGGGCTGAGGGAAGGGGAGGGCCGGCCTCTCGGGGAGGAACAATGCGGGCGCAGGCCCCGCCTCTTGGCAGCCCTAGGCGGCCGCTGCGCCGCCTCCCGGTGCCAGGACCAGGAGTGGGGCTGGATCTGGGAAGAGCCGGGCTGAGTAGGACGCAGGGAAAAGGAGGAGGCCCGCACGTGCGTGAGGGTAGGGGGCTTCCAAGGGGCGGGTCCGGCTGCCCGCACGTGGGTTCGCGGTCGCGCGCTGACGCCGAGCCCAGCCTCCGCGCTCTGGGGGCCCCAGCACGTGGCGCCTTCCTGCGCGCGTGCGTCTTCTGCGAGGCCCGGGTGCAAAGTGCCCACCGGAGCGCGCGCGGGCGCTGCCCCCAGACTGTGTATCTTCGGGTTCGTGCAGGGGGTGGGGCGTCCTCCTTCCAGGTGTCGCCCCGGCCGCCGTAGGCAAGACAAAACGGAGCCCGACCCCGAGACTGCGGGCTCTAGGCAGGTGCAGCCCTTCGGCCGCGAGGGGCCCCGTCCGCTTCAGTGGTGGGAGAGCTAAGCCCGCGCGCCTCAGGTGCCGGGGCGGGTCTCGCAGGCAGGGGCCGCAGGCCCAGAGGACAATGGAGGAAACTTTGGATTGAGTTTAGACCTTAGGCGCGCGCACAGTGTCACTTCCCAGACTGTATACCTTCTAGAAGTTCCTCTAACAAGCCGGTGGTGTGGCCACACTGACCTGGGCTGGGCCCAACTGTGACACCATTCCCCTAACCTCCAACACTACCGCCGCTTTGCCAGAAAGGAGACAAATTCCCGATTCCAACTTGGGGGAAATAGCAGTTTGGTGGCTAGCGACAGGAGAAAGGACAAGAGCCCCAGCTGGGTGGAAAGCAAGCCCTGGGGCCAGATCTCCCTGCTGCAACAACTACACTAGACCCGAGTTCCTGTCCTCTGCCACTTTACCTTGGACTGGTAATAATTACACACTGTCATTCAGTCATTGCTCAAAGCACTTTATACCATATAACTAACTTAATTTTCACGTGTTACCCGTGTGAGCCGAGTGCGGGGTGGACCCGAAGCACCAAGCGTAATGCTCTGCGAGGATACAGTGCGCGCTAAATGGCTTCAGGTTGAGTTAGCCATTTCAAAGTTGGCTCTGTTAAGTGGGGGGGCTGCGCCATCTGCCGGTGAAATGTGGCACTGCGGCCGAGTTTTATCGCACCTGGCCGGGTTGGAGAGGCGGTGAGTGTGGCCCCACAAGCCAAACGGGCAGTTGCGGGCTCCTGAAGAGAAGCGTGGAAGTCAGAGTGACGGGAAGGAAAGTGGGAGACTGCGGAGGAACTAAAACTTCGGGACTCTGTGGTGTTCTTGTGCACCAGAAATTCCATAATTCCTTAATTAATGCCTTAGTTGGCCATATCGGAAAATCCGCTGGAAAATGGGTATAAATTGTATCCGCACCCATCTTTATTTGGAAGGCCCCTGTTCTGTAAAGTAATGGATGACTGTGCAGCCAGAACTTTTTTCACATTGACCCTAATTTGTAGGGGGGGGAAGAGGAGCAGGGGATATTTGAAGTTATTTATTGAATAAGCATGGTCTTTCACCATAATACATAGTATTGCACAAAAGTTTTCTGACAGTCCTTGGTGAGGCAGGGAGGTGACAGTCCCTAGGCCATGGCCAGGTCAGGAATTTGTTCTGGGGTCAGTTTGCTGTGTGTTGGTTCATAACCATTGATATTTCAGCACTTCTTGGCTGGATACCCCCACACCGCACATTCAGGAACCGACTGGGCATCCTTGTTCCTTGGTCACGTGAACTGAACGGTAGTCAGGTTACAGGGTACAAAAGCTTCGAAGAGCTGAATGACCTAGACAAGTTACTTCTTTTTTTAAAAAATCTCATGCAAGGATGTGTTTATTGATTTCTTCTTTTCTTTTCCTTTTTTTTTAGAAAGAGGAAGGGGCAGAGAAATACATCAATCAGTTGCCTCCTATAAGTGCCCTGACCAGGAATTGGACTCACAACCCAGGTATGTGCCCTGATCTGGAATCGAATCTGCAACCTTTTTGGTATACGGGATGATGTTCCAACCACCTGAGCCACTGGCTAGGGCTGGACAAGTTACTTCTTAAAAGTCTCTTCATCTGTAAACTCAGAACGAGATTTTCCCTATATGATTTATAGGAGTAATTTTGAGGTTGAAGGTGATGCATGTAAAGGGGTTTATGATCACCCATAATCCTTGTCTCCCCCTCATCTGCCCGTTCAACCACACAGGCTATATGCTAACCCCCAAGCCAGCAGTGGCCCTCCCTCTCCCCAGAACACCCCTTGGCTTTCACTTTGTCTGAGGCTTCACCTGTTGTTTTTAAATTTTTTCTTTTATTTCTGCATTAAAAAATTTCTCTGTTTTATACATTGCTTCCTAAACAGAAGCAGTATTGTAATTAGCTTCATTCTGATAAAAGAGTTTTCACCCCACTCAGAAAATGCTGGCTTAGTGGCATAAGCTAATGGCCTCTATATTACCAAATAGGCATTTAAATTATTTGTACAGCTAGGGGACAGGGGGGAATGGCCATCTGTTAATGTGTCTCTGTATTTGATTTTTGTTTTAACAAGCATATATTACTTTCATAATAGAACGTACTTTCTTTTTATTTTAGTTTATTTTTAAAAGATTTTATTTATTTATTTATTTATTTATTTTTCACGAGAGGGGAAGGGAGAAAGAAAGGGAGAGAAACATCAATATGTGGTTGCCTCTTATGTGCCCCCAACTGGAGACCTGGCCCATAATCCAAGCCTGCAACCCAGGCATGTGCTGTGACTGGGAATCGAACCAGCAACCCTTTGATTTGTAGGCTGGCACTCAATCCACTGAGCTACACCAGCAGGGGCAGAAGTTACTTTTTCTTTTTTTTTTTTTTAAGGTTTTATTTATTTATTTACCTTTAGAGGGGAAGGAGATAGGGAGAGAAACATCAATGTATGGTTGCCTTTTGTGCGTCCCCTGCTGGGAGTTGGTCTGCAGGGAACTGGCCTGCAACCCAGCCATGTGCCCTGACTGGGAATGGAACCGCGATCCTCTGGTTCACAGGCCTGTGCTCAATCCACTGAGCTACACCAGCCAGGGCACTTTTTAAAAATTGTTTTAAAATACACATAAAATTTACCATCACAACCACTTTTCAGTGTGCAGTTTGTTCATGTTGCTGCGCGGTCATCATCGCCATCCATCCCCAGATGGGTTTCAGCTGGTCAGTCTGACACTCTGTGCCTATTCCACAGAAACCCCCACTCTTCCCTCCCCAGCCCCGGCAGCCCCCCGTTCTACTTTCTGTCCCTGTGATTTTGACTACTCTAATGCCTCCTATAAGAGGAGCCATGCAGTTTACGTTTATCTTTTTGTGACTCGCTTGTTTAATTTAGCCTATTGTCCTTGAGGTTCCTCCATGTTGTAGAATATTGCAGAATTTTCCTGCTTGTTAAAGCGAAATATTCCATTGTATGTATAGATCACATTTTGCTTGTCCATTCATCCAACGATGGACACTTGGGTTGCTTCCATGTTTTAATAGCTGTTGTGAATAATGTGCTGTGACCATAGGAGTACAGCACCCACCAAGACCCTACTTTCAGTTCTTTTTGGTATTGTGGGATTGCTGGGTCATATGGTGATTCCGCTTTCTTATTTTTGAGGAAACCCCACCCTGTTCTCCACAGCCACTGTATCGCTTTGTGGTCCCACCAACGGTGCTCAAAGGTTCCAAGTTCTCCACATTCTGACCAATAGTTGATTTTTTCTGGTTCTTGTTTCGACAGCAGCCATCCTAATAGATTTACAGTGGTATCTCATTATAGTTTTGGTTTGGATTTCCCTAATGATTAATGATGCTGAGTGCCCTTTCATGTGCTTATTGACCATTCACATACATTCTTTGGAGAAATGTCTATTCCAGGCCTGGGCCCATTTTTGAATGGGACTTTTTTTTCATTGAGTTGTAATAGTTCTGTATATATTCTTTAAGATTTTATTTATTTGTCTTTAGAGAGGAAGGGAAGGAGAGACGGAGAGAAATATCAATGTATGGTTGCCTCTCATGAGTCCCCTGCTGGGAACTGGCCTGCAACCCAGGCATGTGCCCTGACTGGGAATCAAACCGCGATCGTGTGGTTCGCAGGCCCGTGCTCAATCCACTGAGCTACACCAGCCAGGCCAGTTCTGTATATATTCTTGATATTAATCTTCTATCAGATATGTGATTTGCAAATATTTTCTCCAATTTCATGGGTTACCTTTTTACTTTGTGGATAGTTTCTCTTGATGGACAAAAATTTTAAATTTTCATGAAGTCCAGTTTTCTGTTTTTTCTTTTGGTGGATTTGTCTTTGGTGTCATGTCCAAGAAGTCAATAGCCAAATTCAGTGTCATGAAGCATTTGTCGTACATTTTCTTCTAAGAGTTTTATTATTTTAGGTCTTAAAGTCCTTGATCCTTTTTGAGTTAAGAATCCAACTTCATTCCTTCTTTTGCTTGTGAGTCTCTGGCTTTCCCAGGACACTCGTTGAAGGGACAGACCTTCCCTACTGAAAGGTTTTGGCACCCTTGTTAAAAACTCTTTGACCACATACAAAAGGGTTTATTTCCGGACTCTATTCTAGTCCACTAATCTATGTATCTGTCTTTATGCCAATACCACGGTGTTTTGACAACTATTGCTTTGTATCGGGATTAGATTTTTTTCTCTTTTTCTGATTTTATTGAGATATAAATAACATACAGCAGAGTTTAAGTTTAAAGTGTACAGCATAATGAATTGACTTTTTGTATATAGTTGACCCTGAACAACATGGGGTTAGGGGCACCAACTCCTGCAAAGTCAAAGATGTGCATGTAACTTTTTAAAAAGATTTATTTATTTTTTAGAAAGGGGAGGGGAGAGAGAGAAGGAGAGAAACATCAATGTATGGTTGCCTCTCACATGCCCCACACCAAGGACCTGGCCCACAACCCAGGCATGGGAATCAAACTGGGAACCCTTTGATTCACAGGCTGGCACTCAGCCACTGAGCCACACCAGCCAGGGCTGCATGTAACTTTTAAATCTACAGTTGGCCCTTTGCATCTGAGGATTCAACCAACCACTGATTGGAAACAGTATTTTCAATCTGCAATTAGGAAAACATGGGTGGGAATGTGAAAATACTGTTTCTGATCCTCAGTTGGTTGAATCCAGAGGCAAAACCTTGGATATGAAGGGCCAACTGTATTTACTGGGAAAAAAAAATCTATGTGTAAGTGGACCCACACAGTTCTACCACGTATCATTCAAGGGTCAACTGTATTGTGAAATAATGAAATAATTACCACAGTAAGTTTAGTCAACATGTCATCTCACAGATAAAATATTTTTTCCTGTTAAGAGAACTAGTAGGATCTACTGTCTTACCAGCTTTCATATATATGCCATACAGCAAGGTTAACTGTAGTCATCATGTTGTACATTATATCACTTGAATTTATAACCGAAGTTTGTACCTTTTGACCCTTCCTCCCATTTCCCCTCCCCCACCTCCTGTCTTTGGTAACCACAAATCTTTTTTTAGTTGTTGGGGTTTTTTTTAATTCCACATCCAACTGAGATCCCCTGGTATTTGTCAGTTCTCCCTGAGTTACTTCACTTAGCATGGGAGGACTTCCTTTTTACGGCTGAGTAATATTCCATTGTGTGTGTTTGTGTGTGTATACATCATGACATTCTTGCATTCATCCTTCAGGTTAAATAATGCTGCTTTGAACATGGGTGTGCAGATATCTCAACATGTTTTCATTTCCTACAGATAGATACCCAGAAGTGGAATTGCAAGATTGTATCATAGTTCTATTTTTAATTTTTTGAGGAATCTTCCGTCCTACCAACAGTGCTCAAGGATTCCTCTTTTCCATCTTCACCAGCAGTTGCTGCCTCTTCTCACATTAGCCATTCTAACAAGTGTGAGGTTATCTCGTTCTTTTGATTTCCTTAATGATTAGTAATTTTGAGCATCTTTCCATGGTACTGTTGATCATTCCTGTGTCATCTTTGCAAAAATGTCTATTCAGATCCTTTGCCCATTTTTTAATTGAATTATTTTTTGCTGCTATTGAGTTCTGTAAGTTTTTCATGTTTTGAATATTAAGCTCCTACCAGATTATACTTGAAATATTTTCTTCCATTCAGTAGGTTTTCTCATTTTGATTTCCTTTGCAGTATAGCTTTTTCATTTGCTATAATCCCATTTTTTTTTATTTTTGCCTTTGGTGTCAGATCCAAAAAACCCCAAGACTCATGTCAATGAAATTATCACCTGTTTTCTTCTGGTGAATTCTACCTATGTACCTAACCACTGAGACACCATAAAAGCTACATTCCAGGAAATACACCAAGATGTTATAAAGTTTAAGAGCATGGAATTTAGTAAACATCAGACCAGTATGTGAGTGGTCTCTGACATCTGTAGCTCATGGCTAGGTCCAGCAACAGAAGGCAGGGGTCTGTTCTTAAACGGTAAGGCCTATGACCAGTAAGAGTTAAGAGGTGCTGGAGCCAAGGATGACTAGACCGGAAAAGCTTCTATAAGAACTTCAGTTGTTGAAATGAATCAAGATGAGGTAATTTACTGAACCTAAAATACAGCTGTTTGTGCTACTAACCTAAGGCTGAGGTACAAGGGACAGAAGTCTGGAGTCCTCCCTTTATAGCCAGAGAGGAAATTTTATGGTCAAGAATGAAGCAAACTTTTTTTTGGAGGGGGAGAGAGGAAGATAAATATCAATGTATGGTTGCCTCTTGCACACCCCCTACTGGGCACCTGGCCCGCAACCCAGGCACGTGCCCTGACTGGAAATCTGTCAACCCTTGGTTTGCAGGCTGGCGCTCACTCCACTGAGCTACACCAGCCAGTGCTGAAGCAAGCTTTTTGACTCTGCAAGGGCATCAGCTAAGACTTTTCCAGGCTGTGGATTCTGTGTGCATACTCTTGTCTTTCGATCATTTATCCAATAAACACTTGGTGACCCATCTGTGGGCTAGGTGTCATGCTAGGTACTAGGAATATAAAGTTGAAAAGGCTGTAACATACCCTTTCTTCAAGGAAGGAGTACCAGGGAACATTTATGAGCGTGCAAAGGTGAATATGAGCTCATCAGCAGGCAAGGCAGGAAGGAAGAGCATCGAGAACGGCACACGACAGGTTCAAGTCAGTCTTTTAGGGCACGGCATGACTGGGTCAGGGACTTGCAAATAATGTGGCCTTGCTGGAGTCTACGTACCCAAGACAGAACCCCAGTGAATCGTAGCATTTAAAGGGTAAAGAGGGGAGCTATGGAAAGTCAGAAAGGTCATTAGTGTTAAAGCACATGGTACAAGAGAAGCCAAGAGGAAGATCAAGAAGTCAGTAGCTTATAGTCAACACTGCTGAAGTGTGAAGTGTCCAGTACTATGAAGACGGGGTCCACTGGCTTGGCAGGTAGGGTGTGACCTACACCAGGCAGTGGTCTCCCCCCGACCCCGGCCAATGGTGGGAATAGAAAGAAGTGAAACAAAAACCCACGTGGCATCATGTTGAAGAAATAACTTCGCTATGAGTCCGTGGAATAACTTACCTAGGAGAGTGGAAAGGTCAAGGAAAGTTGTCTCCAACCAGAGCTATTTTAAGGAACAAGACATCTGACTCCAGTAGTTAAGACACTATCTGTCTGAAGAGAGGCTAACAGTTATGTTCTAAAGAGCCAAGATGAAGAAGCAGTAAGGCCAAGAACTCAGACTGATTTAGCACTGGGTATCACAACATGCGGACGGGTGTCCACTGCCGCACATGGTCTCTGGTAGACAGTAATCTGTCCTGTAAAATTTTTTGTAATCTTCTTCCTCGATACAGGTGTTATGACAGAAAGTTAATATAACCTTATATAAGAATTTTACAGGTTCTCAGTTTTCTTCTAAAAGGGATTTTGACAATGCTATTTAAAGTTTTTTATGGTACTAGAAATTATAGACAATCTGAAAACTTTCCTACTTAAAGAAAAAATCTTCCAAGTTTAAACTTGCCTTTCTAATTTTGCAAGCTTTATAGAGAATACTGCTGAAATCAGTTAAAAACAAAACCAGAAGGAATGCTCCTCCCTTACTCTATGACTCCCCATTTTCAAATTCACAAAAACTGCCTTGCAGGTTGGAGTTTCTGGGGACCAAGTGCAGGATCTCAACAGTCAGGCAGGGAAAAACCACCAGGCTTCTGTCAACAAAAATGCCAGGGTAACATTTCTGGACACGTGAGCATGTCAAGGGGTTTCTTACAGCCATTACAAAACTGTCTTTTCAGAAACTGGTAACCAGTCTTGAGAAGTGATGCTTTCATTTTAAACATTACAAAACGAGCAAAAGAACCAGTACGTATCATTAAAATGGGAAACATCCTATGCACATATTTACACCAATTATCGAGACAGTGCCTATGCTTAAGAGCATGGACTTCTGAGTCAGATGAACTGTGTCGATTCAAGTGTTGTGTTTCTGACTAACATTCTTAATGAAATGACAAGCTATTTTAGACTTCACTTCTATTACAGCAAATTGTTTTTGCCACAGTTTTTGCTTCAGTAACCATAATCAGTAAGGAAACACAACAGTCCATCACTGAAAGGGCATCTCCTAAATGTCAAAGGCCAATAGTATTAACTTCTTAAAAACATATAGTAGCCCTGGCTGGTGTGGCTTAGTGGATTGAGCGCCAACCTGCAAACCAAAGGGTCACTGGTTTGATTCCCAGTCAGGGCACATACCTGGGTTGTGAGCCAGGTTCCCAGTAGGGGGCCCTTGAGAGGCAACCACACATTGATGTTTTTCTCCCTTCCCCTCTAAAAGTAAATACATAAAATCTTAAGGAAAAAAAAACTTAGGTCACTTTCCTTAAAAAAAATTGTATTTATATATACTAGACTATGAGCGATGAAAGCAAGGGACACTCAGAATATGAAGGTGGAGAAGTGCTGAGAAAGGTGAGTTTAAACTATGTTTAAAGCACAAACACTTCATAGTTCTTTCCAGGCAACAAAGACATAATGTAATTAACTCAGATCCTGTCGAATTTCTCTTCTCTGTATTTGCAAGGTGAGTTAATCAGCTTCAGCTGGTAACAGGCAGCACTTGTGACTCAGAAGTAGCTCTGTGTTGTAGTGAAATATGCTTAAACTCTTCTAGTTAATTATGCAGATTCGCTATTAAAAAGTGATTAGCTAACAACAAAGCTCTTTTCAGGATTGTAGCAAACTCTGGCTTTCTATCCAACTATTCAATAACCTTGTTTTTGGTACCACACATTAGAATTTACTGAGGACTACAGAAAGCAGAAGAGCAGCGTGTAAGCCCACGGTGCTTGGCAGACACTCAAAGTGTATGGCAGTTGGAACAGTGCCCTTTCCTGGATATTAATTTTTATCTGCACTGGCAAATTAGTTCTTCAGTAAGTTCTGAAGTCTTCACTTAAAGTGAGGGTATGTGGAACGAAGGTAGTTATTTTCATTTCCTTAACAGAATTCCAGCACACCTACGACAATAAAAAGAACCCGTTTAAAAATGCTGTTTTACTGAGGCCCTGTCTGGGGGTCCTCGGGTTGGGTATGCATTTAGGAGCCGCCTCCTTCGACTCCAACTGGTATTCCAAAGGGAGTAATTAAAAAAAAAAAGGAACGAAACGAAACATACAACTAATACAATTTATCTTACTCTTCACTTTTCTTTTTATTATTCAAAAGTCAAATATGTTATTTTTAAATCATCCATCCTCAATTTTGATTTAATGTACCGTCATTTTCCCAAGATACGAAGTTTCAGAATCTCTTTGGAATACTAATTTCACGGCTCTAGGTTTAACAAAACTGTTGAAATTTTAAATTTCACTCTACTTCCCTGAATTCTCAAGACAGTTGCTGATGTAAATTTTAATATAAAATATTTAGTCACAAAATAGTATTGCTTTTGTATGCACATAGTTGTAAGATTACTCTGCTTCTGTCAATAAAAACTATACCATCTTTCATAAAACTCTAAACAAATTAAGAATTGTGATGTAGAACAAAAATTACACATGGTAAAACAGGTACCAGCACAACGTTAAGTTATATTACATCAAAAAAAGTTTTAATGGTCCCAAATATATATATTCAACTAAGCATACACTCAGGGGAGAAAAAATCAGACAAAATGAAACAAACAAATTATGACACAAATGACCACGTCCAGAATTCCACTCCGTCTTTAATAAAGCAGGGACAGAACCCCACTTTAAACAAATCTGCAGTTCGAAGGGCAAAGGGAACAGATAAAAAAGAGGAAACTTTATATTCGCCCCTCCCCCATAGGTTTTCCAAACCTGTTGTAGTTTGACTAAAATGTTCAGAATGTACGATTTTAAAGGCAGGTCTCTTTATACAAAGAAACTGCTGGCATTCTTAACTAGTTAAGAATTATGGCCAAAAAGCCTCTTCTTCTGAGTCCCAAACATGGTCCGAGAAAGCGTATTGATTGTAGCAACTGACCAGTCAATCCACTTAGAAAACCCCTGCCCTGTTGGCTTTATGTTTCCATTTCCTTCCCTGAGAAAAGGGCAATGTGTGGTCCACGCTGGAGAGCTCACAAGCTTATGTCTTTTCCCCAGTGTGTAGTATCCCCTCCTCCTGCTCCATTGAATTGGCACTTGAAGAGCAGAAGTCAAGTGTGCGAGGCTGATCTGCGTCAGTCGTTCACAGGAGACCACTGCTTTGTTGTGGATTTTGTAGGGGGTCGGGGTAGAGAACCAGTTTTTCTACAGGTGCTGATTGTAGGCAGTTGCCATCATTATGACTCAAACTTTGCTTTCTTTGACAATGGTAGCGTGTCTTCCTTGTCTTCATCCTCATCATCATCTTCATCATCATCAGGATAATCTACCAGACCCACAAGGCCTCCCTGTGCAGAAACAAGGACGGTAAGTGTGGGTAAAGGACACAGACCTCCCACGCGCACCTCAATGTGGAACTTCTGAGAGGTGAGATTACATATAACTGAAATGCACTCCTTATTTCCTAAATTTCCCAGAGTAAAAACTTTTAGTAGTTCATAATCCTTGTAAATCCCAGGAAGTAAAAACATTAATGATTAAAAGCGAAAATGTTTTTACGATTAATGATGCATTAGAAATCTTTTTTTTTAAAGATTTTATTTATTTATTTATCTTTAGAGGGGAAGGAGAGAGGGAGAGAAACATCAATGTATGGTTGCCTTTCGTGTGTCCCCTGCTGGGAGTTGGCCTGCAGGGAACTGACCTGCAACCCAGGCATGTGCCCTGACTGGCAATCGAACCGCGATCCTCTGGTTCGCAGGCCCACCCTCAATCCACTGAGCTACACCAGCCAGGGCTGCATTAGAAATCTTTAAAAGAAGTCTACAGAGTGTCAGATAAACAACAGACGGTAAAGAGACCACCGGAGACGTGGGCACACAGACTAAGGGGGAGGGAACCAGCCCTGTCCCCTCCGTCACCTCATCTGGGCTCGCTCACTAGAACCGCCCAGTCCACTCTATTTAGATGGCTGGGGAAAAGTCACAGTGCTCTTGTCCTGAGCATGGCCCTTCATCTCAGCATTTCCCACACTCCCTTTTAGACCTCACATCAGAGCGATGCACACACGTAGATGGGCAGTATATTCCTGATTTAGATCAATACACCTCAAATACCAGCTGGTTATGCTAGCCTTGGGCAGCATAAGGAAACCAAAAGAACTGGTTTTCATTCTGAGGTGTCTTTTTCCTACATTTCTGGTGTTAAAATTTTGATCCCTTTTAATACAAAGTGTTACTAATAACAGATGGTTTATTTTTTCTTATAAATCTTGCTTGTTGGCAAAAGAAAGTTAGGGGTGTCTGGGTATTTAGGTTATCATTTCCTCCCACAAAGTCTTTATTAATTGGTAAAGTTGATTTAAAAACTTAAAACTTTAAAATTTCTCTATTTAAAAAAATCTTAAATCGCCCTGGCTGGCGTAGCTCAGTGGATTGAGCGTGGGCCTGCGAACCAGACGATCGCGGTTTGATTCCCAGTCAGGGCACATGCCTGGGTTGCAGGCCGATTCCTTGCAGGCTAACTACCAGCAGGGGCCGCACAAAAAGCAACCATACATTGATGTTTCTCTCCCTCTCTCCTTACCCTCTAAAGATAAATAAATAAATAAATAAAATCTTTTTTAAAAAAAATCTTAAATTTCTGTAAGATGTTTTGACACACAAATCTGATCCTGAGGTTCTAAAATGCAAATAACCAAAATTAGAATGTATTCAGACTTCTGTACTGGTCATAAAAACTTTCAGAAAATTCTCAACGTTAGGTAAGTCCAGGTGGTGGTGAGAGAATGATTCTCTAGTTCAAAAATGTTAAACCAGTTCCAAAAAAGAGTAAGCAAAGGGATTCTCAGTCCAAACAGTTATCATTGAGAAAGCTTAAATCAGGTAGGCCCAGAAGTTGGAAGTGTACCTTGGTAGTGATAGCTGCCGTCTGAGATGTATTTTTAGGGACGGATCCAGGAGAACCTGGAGACCCTGGGGATCCAGGCGATCCTGGAGAACCAGGCAGATTTGTTGCAGGTGGCTGGCTGGTGAGGTTAGTCTTTGTCCCACTAGAGAGGGAAAGCTTGAAACTTGGGCTCTGCCGGCCAGAAAGATTGGTTTTCAGAAGCACCTCCTTTTCCTCACTTTCTTTTACTAAAAATGAGAATGTTGTCAATAGTTGTCAACCATACTTACCCTTTAAAACTTCCCCCAAGTGAGGTGACACTAACACACAATTTAACATCTTGCTCCTCTACTAGGGAGAAACACTGCAGATCAACTCTTGAACAAAGCTTAACAGAACAGTAAATACCATCACCCACTGGATTTTACTGCTGAGAAGGAACGAAACTTTCAGTAATATATTCAAGAGTGCCTACCCTTCCTGAAATAATATTTTTCTCCTTAAGTCAAATTAAGAAAGTTTAGCCTGTACCTTCAGAAGAGCTATAAATTCAAACCATCTTTAAAATCTATGTCATGACACATACAAATTAGATACTAATCACTGTGTCAAGAAACAAAGATAAAACCGAGAGAGAGAAGGACTCCATTTTTGCCTGCCCGTCTTTTCAACATACATTTCTTTCTTTCCATGAATTTACTTATTGGATCCATAATGTCGTCATCGTTTTTTGTTTTGTCAGATGGAGACACCACAGCTTCTCCGTCCTCCATGTCGTCTTCGTCCGTGTTGAACCACATCTCCTCTTCGTCTTCGAGTGTCCTGGCGTCTCTTCGGTATCTGTGGTTCCTCAAAATGGAACGCATGCTACAGAGACGAAGGGAGGGGCAACAGACGCACGAGAATGTCATTAGACCGTCTTCAAGTACTGCTCTGAATTAGATCTAGTCTTACCAGATAAATGGGATAAAACATTTATACGCTAGAGGCTGACAAAAAGTTTTTACCTGACATATAATTTAAAAACACACTCTGCCAAATCTAATAGTAACTAGTGGAATTCAACTTCCTATTATCAAAATTGTACTATTACACATCAGTTATTAAACTTAACATTAGAAATTCACAAGTCATAATTTATGGACTGTAAAGTGTGAAATCAGGAATTTAGGAAAATGTACATTTCTTACAATAATTTGTAACCTTGGAGTAATTCAAAGCAAGTACGATAATACTCGGATTCGCCTGGACACACGAGCCTCAATACCACACACGGCCACTTTCTTTTCCTCGGCTGGCTCGGTACACGCCCGAGGGAGAGCCCCCACCTGCGCCCCCCGGAAACCCGACAGTGACCCCTCGCAGAACACTACCACTTCCACTCGCTACGTGCTGTCTCCTCCTCCCTGCCAAGCCAAAGGGTAAAACAGAAGCAGAAAAGAGCCACTGCCACAGAAGGTGTCACTCACTCAATGAACAGGTTCAGATATGTGGTAATTTACCTGTCAAGTTTGGGATTATCTTGCCTTTCTCTTTGTTGTTCAAATCTCAATTTTAACCCTTTAAATGTCTGTACATAATCTACATCTTCCAGTGCTTTCCAGTAATTTTCAATGACATGAGCAGTCAATGACTTTATATCTTCCTATAGAAAAGAATTATAATAAAAGATGAAATGTTATTTTAGAAAGACGACCCAATTGTGAACTGATAAACACCAAAAAAGTTTAACTTCGTAAAATTATTATACTCTCTTAGAGGTCGTCCAACAACGAGCACAGGCATAACACACTGGGTACTTCCACATTTCCTGTGGGTCTTTCCAAAGTAAATGTGCAGGGCGCAGCCTAGGTGATCTGTGCTCGGTATGTCTGCGGTGGGGTCTGGACACGGATATTTTAAACCGCACTCGCCCTGACTGGTGTGGCTCAGCTGGTGGGGCATCACCTCGCAAACTGAAAGATCGTAGGTTCAATTCCCAGTCAGGGCATATACCTGGGGTATGGGTTCGTTCCCCAGTTGAGATGTGTTCAAGAGGCAACCGGCCACGAAGTTTCTCTCCCTCTATTTCTCCTTCCTCCATTCTCTAAAAATCAGTAAGCGTGTCCTCGGGTGAGGACAGATAGGTGTCAATCACCAAAGTGCCTACTTGGACGGTTGTGACAGTTGCACAACAATGTGAATGCACTGAATGCCAGTGAATTGTACACTTGAAAATGGTGATGGTAACACATTTTATGTTATATATGCTTTACCATAAGTTTTTAAAAAGTATGCCACAGACCATTCTAATACACAGCAATGTTTGAGAGCCACTGGTGAATGTATTACTAAAGAACCAAGAAGAGTTGGCTATAAAATTACTCTTTAGAAGAAACATAGGGAAGAAATGTCAAGAAAGCTACACAAAAACACATCGAAATACTTATCAACTCTAATTTTACTTTTTAAAAATGATTCTCACGACAGTAAGCAGCTTTGAACTGTCCTATAATGAGTCACAGCAGCTGAGACTGTTTCGGTTTTTATTAGTTTGAACTGAGTCTCTCACAAAGCTTTTGGGTTAACACAGATTTCCCTTTAGAAATTCTCTTTAAATATAACAATCTCCAATAAGCCAAGGCATCAATAATGTGCATTCAAGTTTCTCAAACAAAGCCTAAATTCCAACTGAAAGAGCACAGAACCTACCACTCTAATGAACTCGAACATCTCTATGATGGCAGAGTTCATCAGGTTATATCGGGATCCATTGTTGAGAAATGCTTTGACTACCGGTTCAAACAAAAAGCTTTTCATTATGTAGCGGTTGTAAAATTCATCTTTTAATCCAATAATCTTTCTTTTAAAACGAAGAGCACCTGAAACAAAGAGGCATTGTTCACATTACACACCACATTTCCGTGTCTTAGACTTACAAAATAAGCTGTTTAATACACACAGCTCTTTGTGCAGGGTCATTACTGTTCCCAAAGTGTGAACCTAAAGATTACCAAAGGGTTGCTGAAAAAATGTATTCCAAAGTAGCGTTTGTCACCATAGAACACAAGTCTTAGCCAGAAAACTCTGCAAGTTAGTAATGACCAGATACTTTTTATCTGAAATAGAAGCCAAGATATGGCTAAGAAATGAACTAACCTATCATACTTGGAGAATTCTAAACATATCCTTATTTACAGCTATCTTCAAAACAACAGAAAAACCACTGCTGTATCAGGACAATCCACTGTACAATGTGATGATTATTTTTGGACACTATTTTGCATCAGAATTCATGGGTTGCACTGATTTATGGGTGTGTTTGTAGAAATGCTATAAACCACAAAAATCTGCATGACCCAAAATTTGCCTTCCCATAGTTTATTAGAGGATGTTGTTTTTAAAATGTGGTCCTCTATGCTTATTGCAGCGAGTATGCTTTTTAATTTTTTATAGTTTTTCTTTTTACAATTAATTAGGCTTTAACTTACAGATTAAAAGGTATATTTACATCTTGAGGCATGGGGAGTTAAGTCACCATTCGTCAAGATCCAAATATACAGACAGCTAGACTTCAACAAAGCCCTCTTCACCTAAATGGGTTATCAGTAAGTTAATGCCCCAGTTATTGTAAACAGTTCAAAAAAGCATACTCACTTCATGCAGTCACATCGTCTTCGGTTGGCAAGATTAAATATTGTGTTTGTATTTTGGTTTCTTTGGAGATCATGGAAGTGGCTCGTTAAATTGCCAATTTGTTATTAATCAAGTCCTTCATGAGCAGGTAGCCAGGCAACCATGCTGACACGGTTTCTGGGTGGGAAGGCAGAGGAGTAAAGCAGCTCAATTTTTCTTCAGTTGGCAGAAAAGAGGTCCACAAGTGAATGCCCGATTAGGTACAGGTGATTATAAACTGCCTTAACAATTCAACTTTAAGAGTGTTTCTTTCTAAAGAGACACTCTGGGCAGGGAACTTCAAAATAGTTTATAGAATAGTAATTGCATTTTATTTTTTAAACTACTGAATATTTTCAAATACATAAAAGCATGGTGAAATAAGACATTTTAAACAAGAAGAGGCATCTTTCTGTGTTTTAGTCAAATCCAAACAAGGGTTTATTTTCCCAAAACAATGGCTTTAGGGTTTGGTTTTTCATTTAATGTTACTAGACAAAGTAACTTATGCAGTTAGTTCCATTTGTTAGAATCAAAATCGGTACTTTTTTTAGAGCTCATGCTACTAAGGCCAAATTTTGAGCTTTTGTAACTGAGGCCAGAGCTAGTGAGAATTTGCTGGCTTTGTGGAGACTTGTGTCCTACCATAACAGACACTAGCTGGACCTTGTGGTCCTCACGTAGTTCCCGGGTAGTTCCTAGGGAAGTGGAAAGCTGCTCCCTTCCTAGAATTCACTAAGACCAACGCAGATGGCACCACCATCTCCTCGAGAGTAGTTCTGTTTAGAAACTGCTGCTGTAGATAGAAGGCAGTTCTAACCGTCCTTTTATTTTGCTCCTCTCATTTTCATTTGCCCTCATTTATCTGTATCAAAACTGTGTTGTTTCCACTCAAACCCGACCCCTAAAAGAAACCTGCATCAAAAATATCCAACCACTATTCTCTGCTGTTGAATAAAAAGTTGCTTTCAAAAATTTACCAGCGCATTCTGTAAAGTCAAGCTGCTCAAAGGGGCTTTAGAGGAAGCTTTTGTGTTAGGTCACATTGGCATGACCACAGGGTTCTTAAAGCAAAGTGCACTCTGCTTCCACTTACACCTCCAGCTTTCATGACTGGCATGCCAGGGATCTTTTGTGCTTGGTTTCAATGATCTCTAAAACAAGTAATCCACACACACACATGGATATCATATTTAACTAATGATACAGCTAACTGAAAGCATCTTCAACATACTTAATCTCATTCCTCTTACAGATTTCCATATTTTTTAATAAGAATACAGACAACATAAAAAATATGAGCTAAAATGTTACAATGTAAGACCCAAGAAGCCTGAAAAGGCCAAGAAATAAGATGGATATTACTGGGTGGGTGGGTGGGTGTGTGTGTGTGTGTGTGTGTGCGCGCGTGCCTGTGTAAGTATGCACATAACGACTTAGCGTTGGAAGTATTGCTGGTCTCACAGACTTGATCAGTTTTCTTTAAATATGACAAAAAATATACTAATTAAGACGCAGCAGATATGAAAAGTATCTCCAAGTCCCCAAACTGTTCACATTTAACCACTCATTATCCTTTGTCCTTACAAGTATGCAATTAAATTTACTTATAAAACCCTTTAAAAAACTATACTTATTTTAATGTACTTCATTATCAGAAGTCCAAAAGTATCTTAAATCTTATCAAATTTGTGCTTAGTTCTTTTACAAATCCTTGATAACAACTCCTACTGTATACTGCAAAACCAGTCTTAAAGAGCTCGCTCCTACTGACTGGCATCTTTCAAAAGCTATTTATCTTCTCAATCCTGGGGAGACAGCCATACACTGAGAATAACTTAGGATTTAAGGCTTAATGATAACTTAGTTTGGAAAATATTAACGATAATAAAAGACAAGTAAGATTTATCTGTTATGCTTAAATTTCCTACAGTGTAAACATTCATTAACTTGTAATGCTTCTTCTTTCCCTAGTTCTCATTAAATTATGAGAAACTTTCTTTGCAGTACCACAAGCCGAATGAGATAAAGGCCTGAAGACCAGGCCTTTCCTGTCACCCTCCCACAGAGCTTGTGTTCTACTTCACCGAACCTCGAACATACCACACTTCTCCACATTTGCACATCTGATTGTGTATTCTAACAAGGACATCACTCTCCTGTGACAAGGAGAAACTCAATTCTTCCACAATTTTCCTGATCTGTCTCAATCATGTAGAATAAATCATTTCCACTATACATCTCAACACATCACAACACCGTGCTTAAAGTGTTGTTTGTTTTAATGTTTACAGACCCTCCTCCTAAATACACTCTGATCCCCTGACCACTGAGTCCAGGTCTTAATCATCCTAGTACCAGGTATGTATCATTCTTCTTGAAATGCAAGATGCCAATGATTGCCAAAAAACCCTGTACACCTTTTCTACTGCTCAGAAAACAGAATGAACAAACAAAAAGCTATAGATCATGACATGCCATTGTTAAGACTCACCTTGATTTGAGAAATGATAAATGCATAAAATATATAATCTCAGAATCAGTGAAATACAGGTGTTTACTAAATTTATTGAAATAACAAAAACTCATCAACTTGTTTATTCTGTTGTTCCGTGCTGTCCGATCTGCTCACAAACTCCCTTTCCCACATGCAAATAAAATCTTCTATGGTGACACATTCAAAGAAGCATTCATTATAAACTCCCTCTCAACTTGCTCTGGGGGCTCTCACTTTTGCTGTGAGAGGTATGTAGAAAATGCACGAGTTTAAAAGCCCTTCTTTCACATGTGCTAATAAATTAGCCCACAGACATATGCAAAATAATGAATTTATCTTTTGTTGTTTTTAGCAGTATAGTTTTATGCCACTGATGCTATCTGTTACCCTTGGCTGAAAAAGATTACTAAGGTAATATCAAAGGTTTTGGATAATTAGCACAAAGTAGTTGTACTGAGTATCTGAAAACTGGAAGTTGAAAAATACACTCTGAGCAGATGTATGGTCAGTGTGTGCTGTCATGTGTACACTGGCCCGAAAATCTAAGTCAATTACATGGCAACTGTTACCCTGATAGAGTTTAATTAACTTTTTTTTTAGAAGGAAACCTGTTTCTAATACTAAAGACAAAAATGTTGATAAATCAACATCAGAAACAACCCTTTTTTAAACGTCGTTTTCATAATTTAAGGCTATTTTTAAAAATCAGGCAAAAAATTTTTTTAAATGAAGTAACAGAAGTGTTGTACACTCTAATTAGTGTACGACAAGAAAACAGTAAAACTTACCTATAAAAAACAAGAAGTGTCCGTTAGTTACGAGTAGACATCTCTCAATAAGCCTCTAGGGTGCCCCTAAAATTGGACTGCCAGTTTAACCAAGGAAGGTGGGCTGCTACACGATCCACAATATTCGAGATTAACATATTTCCAATTTAGAAAAAGTGTTTTTAATTTGAATAAAGTAGGGTCTTTAAGAATACAGTGAAAGCCAATTTTTGAAAAACATGTGTAGCTAAAAATAACTGTGTTAAAAGACTCTCTTGCTCCAAAGAGCTGATGGACCACTCCCACGAAGGTCTGCACAGTACACATTCTAGGCTCTGTGGGCCATGTATGGACTCTAGGTATTTTTTTCTTTAAAAACATAAAAACCATTTTTTAAAAAACTTTCAGACTGTATACAAATAGACTACAGGCTGGATTTGCTAACAGCTGTAGTTTGCTACCCCTGTTCTAAAATATATGCGGTAAAACAATGTTATGTCAAATATATTGAAATAAAGCTGGGAAAAAATTATTTGTGGAATTAACAAACAAACCATCTGCAGACATTTGTGCTAGGCATTGTGTAACTTAGAATGTGTTTTGGGAACTCAGTCTGATTAGCTATAAATTTTCCAAATTACAAAAATGTTCGTGTTTTCATGTGTCACTCTAGTCTCACAAGAAGAAAGCTAATTTGTCATTAGTAATGCTGCACTGTTTAAAAAATAACTGAGGTAAAATGATCTTAGGTGAAATACAATACTTAGGTGGAATGTGATACTCCAAGGTAATATACTTTATGGATACACTCAACTCCTTTGCTGTATAGTAACGAGGAAGACGAGAGGCGGGACAATTACCTGGTCCAAATGCGGCCCAGGTACATAATCCACGTGGTTTAGTATTAGCTCTCCTGGCCTGAGATTAGTGACCTCTTCTTCTCAGGCAGTGAAACATAAAGATACCAACAACATGATGATATATAAATAATAAGTCTACCAGAAGCAACACTTACATAATGCCAAGAAAGCGTGCTTCGAAGCCATGAGAACTAGCACTCTCCGCAGGATGTCCTTATTAATAATGTAGTTCTTTATGTGGTAGGTATGGTGCTCCACACAAAATGTTAACAATTCCAACACAAGTGCCAACAACTGGGCAGTCTGAAAATCATCTAAAATAAACAAAACCATGTAGTTAATGGCTAGTATTCTTTCCCTCCTCCAAATGTAGAATCCAAATTCCAGTCAAGTAGGATCCTTTCTATTAACCCAGACATTTTAAAGTTAAGGAAAGGGAAAAGAGCGCTCACTGAATGACTACCATGTACCCAGTGCTTCACATTTCTTGAACAACTCTTATGAGGAAGTAGTTAGACAAGGCCCAAGTCTGAAAAGCCAGTAAAGTGGAGACTGGGTACCAGCCACTAGGCCTTCTTATTCCAGGGTAAGGATGCTCCACCCTGTCCTAGCACAGCCCTTAGCAGACATGCACACCCCGCACAGGAGGGCCTGTCAGACACCGCCTGGTCTTCCGTGCAATTACTCTCTCTGCTCCGCGGATCAACTAAGTATCTTCTGTGCCTCCTTTTTACACATAATGAATCCCCATTGAATTATAATGACTGGTTTATCTTCCTCACCAGGCAGCAAGCCTCTGAAATTACTTTATTTTTCAATTCCCCCATTAAGCCCCTAAAAGTCACAGCACATGCCTTCCATGCAATGGGCTCTCAAAGAATGTTTAATGAACTGAACATGTGGGTTTGGAAAGAAGCCTCAAGTTTCACCTAATATGAATCAAGTAGACAGGAAAAATGAGTATCATGTTTCTAAGACTTGATTCTAGAGTCATAAAAAAGGTAAATTCAACATTTTCTGAGTCCTATTGCAAATTAAAATATATTATATTGGCCCTGGCTGGCGTAGCTCAGTGGATTGAGCACAGGCCTGTGAACCACACAATCGCGGTTCGATTCCCAGTCAGGGCAAATGCCTGGGTTGCAGGCCAATTCCCAGCAGGGGACACATGAGAGGCAACCATACACTGATAGTTCTCTCCTTCTCTCTTTCCCTTCCCCTCTGAAGATAAATAAATAAATTAATTAATTTAAAAATATATATATACTATATTGAACCCTGGCCAGTGTGGCGCAGTTGGTTGCACAGTCCCATGGGTTGAAGGGTTGTGGATTCCGTCCCCAGTTGGGGTGTGTGTAGGTGGCAGCCAATCCACATTTTTCTCCCTCCCTTTCTCTCTCTCTAGAATCAGTGAGTATGTTCTTGGGTGAGGATTAAAAAAAAATACTATATTGATAATTCATATGACCAAATAATGTATTTATTTCCAAAGTTTCAATAAGGAATTTCCAGATGAAGATTATAAAACTACTTTCTAAATTCAACACAACATACAAGCTGAAAGCTAAAGGAATAAAATGAAGAAATAATACATAATTAAAACATAAGAACAATCCTGAATGCAAATACAAATAGCTCAATCTTGTCCTGGCTGGTGTGGCTCAGTGGACTGAGTGACAGCCTGTGAACCAAGGGGTCACTGGTTCGTTTCGCAGTCAGGGCACATGCCTGGGTTACAGGCTGGTTCCCCATTGTGGGGCATGTGGGAAGCAGCCACACATTGATGTTTCTCTCCCTCTTTCTCCCTCCCTTCCCCTGTCTCTAAAAATGAACAAACAAAATCTTTAAAAGAAATAGCTTAATCTTGAGTACAAGCTTTGCTCTACTACACATCTAGAGTACAAATAACTCAGAATGAACTTATTCATTATTTCACCCATGTAAATGCAAATGAAAAACAAATTATTGCTTTAACAAATTTTTTTTCTAAATTCTGAAAACACGTAATTATTTTTATATTCTTTTACCTTTCTGTTATTTTGATTATAGTGCTTTAAAGAAATTTTACTTCAAACACCTCTTTTGAAAATATATTAGGCCTTTCTATTAACACTGTGGGTTTCAGAATTCAAGCTCCAAGAACTACCAACCTGCATTACCTTACCTTTGCTAGGTTTGTCTTCTGTTGTATTTGCCAGTAAAGGAGCAGTGAGGACATGCATACAGTGCTTGTAGAAGAAACCCAGAAATTCAGTCTTTTCTGTTTTCTAAGGAATCAAAAACACTTCCATGAACTTTAACTGCACTGGTTCCTACCAGCAATAAACAATATACTAGTATGATATAGACATGTCCATGGCTTACATTGGCAGTAGCTAACATGTTCTCTGGGTCAACTAAAGTTCGAAGCAGGCCCATAAGTTGGACTGCTCCTCCAAGTTCAGGGTCTGTATCACAAATCATATGTTCTATAATGAGGTTGATGAGCAAAATATCCTGGTGAGAAAAGTACAAAAAGACCACTTATGAGAGAATGGAAAAAGCACACGCTATGACACACTACAGTATTATATCTAGCTCTGTCTTCTTAACTACAAACAAAATGAAATGACTAACTTATTAAATAGGTTATATGGCACTGTTTCCCCAAAATGTGGTACAAACACATTACACTAAATAGCACTGTAAAGAAACTTTTCTAGTTATCTTTAAATCTCTGATTAAAGCAAAAACAAAATTTCAGTACTAATAATGGTAATAATAGTAATATTCAGTAAGAATATTTAACCAGAATTTATAACTTTTTTCTACTTTCACTGCATTTTTATGGATTCCTTCTATTCACGGCAAATCATATCTATACCTGTTCTCCATTTACAGGAATAATATAAAGTTTCCATTTTAAGAAAAAATTAGTTGGTACCTGCATGTCTGAAATTGGGGAAAATGAAATTAGTGTTTAGAGGACAAGAGGAGAATAAATGTACTATATAGATTCCGAATGTCACAGAAGACTGACTGTGGATTTTCCTGAGGTCTGCTGTGACTGGTGTTCCTGGCCCAGGAGTAAATACAAACTGAGAAGGATCCAGTGAGAAAGATCCCTGCTCTTGCCTATACATGCAATGGTAGGACAGTCAAGAGGAAAATGAGAACAGTTTATGAAAATGGCAATTGAGACTGGGAATCAAGAGACCTACTGCATGTGAGTAAAGTACATCAGTGTGTGTTCAACTATTGAGTCGCAGGCCCAACAAGAATAGCCTTTGTTTTAATGCAGGCATTTTGGTTTTCAAGATTGGACTATTTTCTAAAAGAAAAATGTGATAATATACAACAGTTTAAACTTACACTTTTCTGCACTTATTCTGACATTACAATAAAAAAACCAACCCTTAAATATAGACGTTACCGGGCATTCTACTTCATTTTAACATCACTACACATAAATATCTTTTTAAAAAGTCTATTTTCTCGTATTTTAAAAAAGAGAAAAAATCTATACAGAATTCTAGCCTCAAGGGGATGTCTTTCCCCCCTCCCTTAAAAAGTTTAGGGCAGAACATTAGTTTATTATTAAGCAAAAAATTACTTTCAAGATTTTATAGGGAAGGAGGGGGGAATCAAAATCATTGCCTGAATTACCTTAAATCAGAACAGAGCACACACACTTAGGGCTCTCACATGCGCTGCATTGCCAGGGTACAGGCCCCCTCCCTTACTTTAAAATTGGTGTGCCTGTGCACGAACAACAGCTGGTTCCCCATGGTTAGGCAGTAAAGGCGCCCCATATACTGTCCCCAAGGGCCTATGCTTCATTCTTCATTCCTGACGATTTTGAAAATCAATCCCTAGCCAAGCCAATGTTCTCCTAGGAAAGTTGTTCATTATTCCACATAAAGAATAACAATTTAGCACTGAGTGGTGAGACTCAGTGCACTGAGCACCGCACTGGGAACCGAAAGTGGTCAGTTCGATTCCCAGTCAGGGCACAGGCCTGGATAGTGGGCCAGGTTCCCAGTTGGGTGTGTGTGAGAAGCAACAGATCGATGTACCTCACACACATTGATGTTCCTCTCCCTGTCTTTCTCCTTCCCTTTCCCTCTCTCCAAAAATAAATAAATAAAATCTTTATTTAAAAAATAACAATTTATTGGTTAAATAATTTAAATAATACAGAAAGTTAACTTCAGAATTAAGAAACACTCAAAAAATTTAAAAAAAAAGTAAGCCAAGCATCTATAAGGCACACTTTAAAACTGAGACAGGAGTCAATTAAGGGGAAGAACAGGCCATTTGATATATGGCTGCACTCTTCCCACATGTCAAGTATTTAAATTTGAAGTAAGTACAGTTATTGCTCCCCATGTATAAATATTTATTGTTAGTGCAAATAATATTTACCTTGTTGGTTATTTTTTGCTCTGTTAACTTCTTACTTACATCATCATTTTGCTGTGCCTCCTGCATGACAAACTCTCGTACCATGGATGGGTTATACTCAACCAAGTATGAGAATATATCAGTAGCAGCACTTCGCACCTGTGTATCATCCATGCCCTGCAGATAAAAAGCACTTATTTCTCTTAATTATAAAAATAGGGAACTTATGGCTACATAAATTCAAAGGCTAACAAATTAAAAGAAAACAATGCAATAAAGAGAGGTCAAGGATATTCTGCTGCATGTAAAATCCCTTGTTCTACGGATAAAGTTATACTTTCTTTTATTCTTACTTTTCTATTTTAACATGTCAACAGGCCATGAACTTAACAAATTATTATTAAAGTGGCAGGGTGGGGGGGAGACATGAGAGGCAGCCACACTTTGATGTTTCCCTCTCCCTCCCTTCCCTCTCCCTCCCTTCCCTCTCCCTAAAAATAAAATCTTTAAAAAAATAAAAATATGGAAAATTCCTCTGAGCAGTCTTTCAGTACTTTTCAAGAACTCTAATACTGAAGTTTTTTTAAAAACATTTTATTTATTTTTTAGAGAGAGGGGAAAGGAAGGAGAAAGAGTAGGAGAGAAACATCAGTGTGTGGTTGCCCCTCATGTGGCCCCTACTGGGGACCTAGACTGCAACCCAGGCATGTGCCCCGACTGGGAACTGAACCAGCAACCCTTTGCTTGCTTCACAGCTCGCACTCAATCCACTGAGCTACACCAGCCAGGGCTCTAATACTGAAGTTTTATAGCTTTTTAAACATTGTGTAATACACAGCTAATATTAAACATTGGCTATAATTAAATACTTGCATGTTACATAAAAATACACTACTTTTGTAGATTAAAAATATAATGGCAATTAAAAATAAGGGGAAACAGACTTACAAGGATGACTTCCAAAGCTGGTAATATGCCCATATTTGACAAAGTCTTGAAAAAAGCATCTCTATTTTGAGGTTGCAGTGTTTGGGAAAATGCACAAAATTCTTTTAAAAAGTTAACCTGAAATTAGGAAAAAGGGTAAGTGACTATAAAAGGTCTTTTGTTTTCATTTCCTGTCCTATACAGTATGAAATTTCTTACCAATTCCTGTCTTTTTTCCTCATCTGTTGCTTCATCTGTTAGTTGTGCAAACAAATCTGTCAGAAATTTTTCATCTTCCTGTGAAATCAAAAGATAAATTATGCTCATTAATGGCAGAGTATAATAGAATAATTTCTAGATGCTGTAATAGAAGACATGAACTGCAGTAACGAAAAAAAGAAAGGCTGTACTGGAAATGCGATTTTTTTAAACAGAGAAAGAGAAACCCAGCTACTGAAGGATAAATTGGCAATTTACACAGAAAAATGGTTCTTTATAACTTGGCAAGGCTCTACTTCCTAAGCCCATTTAAGGGCCACATTGTAAATATCTTAAGCTTTGCCAGCCATATGGCCTCTGCCACAACTATGCAACTGTTTTTATAACAGGAAGCAGTCAGAGACAGTGTGTAAATGAGTGTGGCTGTGTTTAAATAAAACTTTATTTACAAAATCAGTTATGCCCCATAGTTTACAGAACCCTGGTTCTCATAGTTTCATAACCTTAACTTTAGAAGTTAATGGGTTTTTGGTAGTTTTTTGAGAGAGACGGAGGGAGGGAGGAGGGAGGAGGGAGAGTGGAAAGGGGAGGAGAGTGGGTAGGTGTCAATACGTTGTTCAACCACTTAACACCTTCACTGGCTGATTTCTGTATGTGCCCTGACCCTAGGCTCAGCAGGGTCAGGGCACATACAGAATGTTCTAACCCACTGTGCTACTGGCCAGGGCCAGGAGTTAAGGCTTTACAACCTTTCAAATGGAAGATAAAAATGAGGACAAAGTTTCCTTGGTGTTTTAAAGACACAGAAAATGATTCAATTTTTTAAAAAGCTAAATTCAGAACTTTAGAAAAATCTATTATTTGAAGATAGCTGTATATACACATAAACATGCATTAAATTATTTTGGAAGGGATTCAAAAGACTCTCATAGGGTAAAATTATCCTGAAAAGGATTCAGAAAACATGCTTGTAGGGTAAATAAGTCAGAGTACAGAACTTGGAAAGAACCTTACATGTTACCTTACCTCTTATTTTATAATTAAGACAGGTTAAGAAATTTCCCCAAAACCCAGCCACAGTAGGTGATAGAGACATCCTGATTACCTGTTCAATTTTCTCCATCACTATTTTGAAGATTTTTGTTATAGTTTAATTCCACACTACCTCAGCTAGAAGTAAATTCAACACTACAGCCATACAGACATGCCTAAGTCTAAATATATATATATATGCATACCTACATGTATGTAGGGGTGTGTGTGTGTACATACAATCTTCCCACTAGATTAACTATAAACTAGTGGTATTTCCAGTTCTGGGTGCTCAATAAACATTTTCAGTGACACTGAAGCAGTTTGGTTATTCCCACCTTTACTTCTTTTCTAAAATTTACAAATAGGCCATACCTCAAATGACATCCAATTTCAAGATGTATCCCAGATACAATGTATTCCATGAAATGGAAATCAAATGATTAAAAAAGATTCTGTGAACTGCTGCATTTGGGGTATAGAAGTAGAGAAAATAAGAATGTTTAACAGTGTTACATAGAGTAGGCAAAGGTAAAGGATACGACTGTTTCTAAAGGTGAGTAAAAACCTGCTTTTAGTTATATCTCTGTTACTCCTCATCGAAAAATTTGTAAAATTCTCTTTTCTTCACAGAAGCACTTAACAACTTGAAAGTATGCATATTTAATGAGCAAAACCAGCACTGGTATAAAAACCAAGAAAACACAGAAGTGACAAATCACCACCTAACAAAATAAGAACCATGTGAGGCTAAAGAAAAGGACCGGTAGCATTCAGGGCCATCCAAGGAAACCAGGAACCAAAACTGAATCAGAGCACAGGGTCTAATAGGTCGCTAGTAAAAACCAGTTCCTTATCAAAGAACAAATGGAAATTGGTATCAAAACCCTTCTTCTTCTTCCTCCATCATCAGTTATAATACACAGCATAGAGGATTACTACTACACTCACCAGAATATATTGCCTATATCATTTGTTTACATGTCTGTCTTAAATAAACAGAAAACATGTCAAATTAATCAACATGAATTGGATTACTAGATTCCAGGAAAGCAGTTTTGGTAAAAGTGACTTCTATTTGAAGTACTCCCGCCCCCTTTTTTAAGGATGACAAAGGCCAAAGACACTGAAAATACAGCAGTTTTCTAAAAAGGAACAGACAAAAAAATTAAATTTACTGTTTTATTTATAGTATGTGCAACCAAGCAGCTTTTACTGATATTTGTCTCCTTGATTTATTAAACAAGTCCAGGTTGCAAATAATTATCGTCTGTAGATCTGAGGTAAGGCTTTATAATATATGTTTCAAGTCATGTCAAATATATGTTCCAAGTCATGTCAAATATCTGTTATTCTCACAATATCATGGGCATCAGAGAAAGAAAAAACATGATAAGTACACAGCTCACAAATCTCTGCACTATGCAGATTTCCACTTCAGTTAGAATAGACCAACTCACACACTATAGGATAATATACTGAAGAAGTTCTTTGACTTTGTGCGTATTACAAATCCAAGTTACTGGCTTGCTCGCAAAGATTTTGATTCTGTGTTTTGTGCAGACTCCAGGAATTTGCAGCCTAGGCAATTCTGATGGAAACACCCTGAAACACCAGACCTGAGAGACTAGGCATACTGTAAGAAGAAAATTTAGTTATTTAAAGGGAACGTGAAATTACCTCTGCTAAAGACAACAGTTCAAATGGTATCAATTACGTAGGAAAAAAGAATAATCAAACTCACCTGTAACATACCGACAATTTCTACCTTATTGAAAAAAATGAAGGAGTGAAGTGTTGATAACATATTTTCTTCGAAGACTGATGGGGTGGGTAGAACCATATCTTGTATGTACTGAACTCTGTATGTCTGATGAATTTTTTGTTTCAGCTCAGGATCTGATATGGGAATCACTTCTTTAAACTTGGCTGTTTTTGTTAGAAATTCCCTGTGTTTTCGTGGTTGTGATAAAGCAGGATCATATTCTAAGCATCCAATGACATCCATTATACATTCCTCAGAGAACATAACTTCAAAAAGAGCAGTTCGATTCAAGAGAAAGATGCCTTTGATAATTTCATACAAGTGGTGCAGTCCTTCAATATTTTCCAAATCCTCACACACATGAAAAAGCTCTAAAAGCTTTTTAATGTAACCCTCATTTTCCAGTGCTAGTGCAAGTTTTTCACGACGCAGGGGGGACGGTAAAGACGATGCCACAAGTTCTGCAATTTCCTCGAGGCGACTTAATTCACAAGATGGTAATTCTAAACCTGGAGATGACATATCATCAAAACGCTCCTCTTCAGATTCATCTACAAGGTCCTGAGTGATGTCCACTGAAGGGTCCTTTCCTTGAACCTATTAAATCAGATTTATGATAGCTGACAATATAATCAAGCAAATCCAAAAGATATTCTTATATAAATACAAGAGATATTATATAAAACTATAATGACAACTTTTGGGTTTAAGACTCTTTCAAACTTGACCCAACTGCCAACTTTTGTAAGTTACATATCTACAAGTAACACATACTTTCAATTTTAAGGTAGTTCAAAGCTAAGAAAGGGGATGAGCTTCCTCCTAAGTGCAAGATTTATCAGCAACATAAACATTCTAGGATATGCTAAACTAACTGTGTAGGAGTGCCCTGCAGACCCTCACTGAAGAGGCCTGTGCTAAAACATCCACTCACATCTTACACCCACGACCCTCTTTTCCAGCAGAGCAGGACCAGTCTCAGAAACACTCACAGCACTGTGCTCCACCATAGTCACCCAATTCCTCTAAGAGCTTACAAATATTGTAACACTGAGACCATAGAAAACATACATAATTGTAAGCAACAAGGAAAATAATTAATGTCAATTCTAGAAATCAATGGCCAAAGAGCACACATCACCTGGCTTTGGACCAAAGTGGGTCACCGTTTTGCTATAAACGCTGGTTGGTAGCCAAAAATATGACTATGCAAACTGAATGGGAAACCAGTGCACACATACAGAAATGAAACTATGAAAAAGTAACTGTAACCTGTATGTAACAGAGCTACCCCCAAGAATATCTGCTAAAAGTAACCAAACCACAGAAAAGTTTTCTCGTCTATACCTAAACTTGTAGCTTCCCTAATCCTCCAGAAGTCCTCAAGTTTGTCATTAAATCCCAATTTTATGTCAGTGTAAAGGCTCTAATTATAAAAAGATAACTTTTAAGGCTAAAAAATATTTTTACAAAAGGCCAAAGACATATTCCGAAATAAAAGTAGTTTGTTCTCTTGGCCCTATCATTTGAGACTGCTACTAAATCAGCCTAAAAGGTGAAGGTGAATGATGAAAATATGGAAAAATTGGGCCTTATAAAGAAACTCAAACTGCTATGCATAATTATAAGATACTGTTGATGGATACTAGAAGGGAAGACATCCTGGAATATGTCTTCTAATATGCTGCAAGTTGGAATCATCTTGACCTTGACCCAGTGGGTAGACCACTGCAAGGAGTCTAGCACATTCACAGCTTGTACCTTGCATGATCTTGAGTTTGCCTCTGGATCTGTAATCTACATAAGCTCTCATTATAGCTTTAGTGTCCTCATACTAAAGTCATGGCTTTACTTGTAGAATAATGGCAGCATTTGATTTAAAAAAAGAAAAGGGATGAGAACCTTTATTGAAATGAAAATGCTGTTTTTCAGCTAATTTACAAATATAAAGGTTAAGATGCTAATCAAAACGACCTGTATTTAGGATACTCTTGGAATCTGATCTCCTCAGGGAATCAAGGTGTGATTGTACAATTTGACAGATATGTCTCAGTCTTACTTTCAGAAGCAGAACAAGGGAAGAATGAAAATAAAAGTGTAAGCTAGCAAAGAGCTTTCTTCTTTATTAACAGAAAATAAAAATATTAGAAGTCAGTCTGGACAAATACGAAGATAATGAGAATGTGAAGGCCATGAAAAACATAAAAAGGAAAAAAGAGATGCACCCAGACATAACTTCTATCAAACGGTGTACTACAAAACAGTTTCTAGATCAAAAATAGTTTGGGCTCAGCCCTGGCTGTTGACTCAGTGTACTGAGTGCTGGCCTGCGAACCAAAGGGTCAACCAATTCGATTCCCAGTCAGGGCACATGCCTGGGTTGCAGGCCAGGTCCCCAGTAGGGGGCACAAGAGAGGCAACCACACGTTTCTCTCCCTCTCTCCCACCCTTCCCCTCTGTCTAAAAATAAGTAAATAAAACCTTTTAAATAACGGTTTGGGTTCAAAATGTTTAGAACCATCTGAGATCCTAGAGAACAGAGCAGAATTCCCTTGGATAAGCTGGGAGAGCCAGGATCCAGAAATAATGAGAAGATCCATATATTGAGAAGCACAGACAGGACCATAAAAGGGTGACTGGGAAACAAAATACTGAACCTAAAGTATGTAAAAGTTGGAGAAGGTCAGAAAAATATCTACAATGGCCTAGAAAAGTTACTGCAGAAAAAGTATACAAGTACTACTATCTGTGACCCAAATGAAAATGACTAAGAGACTTATGGTATTACAGACTAAGGAAAAGTCCAGTCAAGATCAGACAGCTGTATTACAGGGAGGCCAGGCATGGTGGTAACAGGCTGAGTGCTGGCCGAAGTTAAATGTTGGCCTAACAGAATACTGGGTCAGGAGTGCAACGGTTCAACTCAGGGGGGTGAAGGAGAGCAAGCCTTGACTGAATGGGCGCCAATAATTTTAGCATACCCCTAATTTCATCTCTTTGTGTAGAACTCCACAGGGCAAACCCCAGAGAAGCATGCTACAGAACAACAACTGTATGGAATGGAAGGCACAGAAGGCCTTCAGATATAAATGTTAGTCTCTTATAGGCTGAGACAAGAAAGGGACAGGTTAACAGGCAGGTTAATTTATGGGGGGAAAAAACCAAAACAGCTGGGAAGAATATACAGCAGAAATAAATTCTACAAGTTAAGGAAAAACTGTGTCTCAAGGACACTGCAGCTTCTATTAAGGCAGTGGCTCTCAATCTTCAGGGTGCACCCGAATCACCCAAAGCAAGGGTTGACAGACTACAGCCAAACTTGGCCTACCACCTGTTTTTGTCAATGAAATTTCACATGAAGAAAACCACTCCCATTTACTGATGTGATTTCTATGGCTATTTCTGCACTAAAATAGCAGAGTTTAGTAGCTGTTCAACTGTGTGGCCCACAAAGCCCAAAATGTTTAGTTCCTGCCTTTACAGAAAAATCTGACCAAAGGCTTTGTGAGAGCCACACTTGCTGCTGGTCTGAACCAGCAACCTACTAAACCTTGACAACCACTGAATTAAGGAAATCTGAAGATTATTCTCCAGCTAAAATAAATGTGAAGGTAAAGAAGCTGTCCTTAGAATGCAATGGTCTAAATGATTCCATAACAAGAGCCAATGCCTTAAGCCACTAGAGCAAGTAAAATGCATTCACAAAAGATTATGGAAATTTATTAACTGCACAGGAAATTCCAGAATCAACTAGAACATGCAAGATGAGGTTGAAGAAGTAGTCAAGAGCCACAGAAGTTACTTAACAAAGTGATATGGTCAGACGTGCATTTTTAAAAAGATCACTCTAGCTATGGTATCGACTTGAATGAAAAGACCAGTCAAGATGACAGCAATAAACCAGGCACAGAATGATGGTGACTTACTAAACTATGATAGTGAAAATGAAGCCAAGTGAACAGATTTAAAATTTATGATTGAGAGACTGAATGAATATAAGGAGTGAAGGAAGGATAAACACAACCCTCAAGTTTCTGATTTCAGCAACTGGATGGCATTTACTGAAATAAAAAAGAAAGAAGCATGAAGAGATCTCAGTGAGATTATGTTTGGTTCTGGACTATTAAATATGCAATACAAGTGGGCACTAACAGAGGAGCTTTCAAAGGCAACTGGAAAGAAAACTCTGGCTACAGCAAAGGTCTGGGCTGGATAGTTTGATGTTAAGAAACTGAACTTTTCTATAAATCAGGCTTTTCACAGAAAGCAGTGAATCTGAGAGATCTACATGAAATGCTTGTGTACAGGGGTAGGCGAAAGCAGGTTTACAGCTATAATACAAACAAATGCAATAAGTAACAAATATTAAAAGACTAAAAACTGTGTTTTGTATCTGCACAACTGCAAATGTGCTTTTGCCATTAATCCCTGGATTTATGAAAATTTTGGATATTAGCTGGAAGCATAGCAAAAAATCAAAATATTAAAAGAGAATGTGTTGGTTTGCTAATTTTTAAAATTACCTGACATATTTTCTCCCAAATTTCATCACATCCAGCTTTTTCTTGAAAGCTAAGGGCCAAATCATAATTTTCAGCTTCAGACCACACAATCAAAGTATCCTTGAGAGAGAAAAAAAGAAGTCTGAATGATTATCATACATTATCACAAACTACTTCAAAGTATAAGGCAAATGAATAAAGGAACAAGGAACTGAGAACGGTATTCATTTCACTTTTTGAGACATTGATATTGGTAATTACCCATGCCCCTTTACATTTCACTCTATCCATGAAAACTATTTTCCTTAAGGAGTAATTTAACCAATATATGACAAGCATAGCAAAATGAACACACAGTCTAACTGTACTAAAACAAAGTGAACATTTCATCAATCCTATGCTTGCACATTGTGTTACGTTTTATGCCCAAAGAGAAAGTCTGAGCATTCCATAGTAACTAGAGCATGTTAGGAGAGGACAGGATTCATAAACCTAGCTCTTCCTCTGCTGTCAATATCAAGTGTTCTTTACCTCGGGTACGTGGGCCCATGAAGCCCTTGAAATTACTGGCTAAATCTGTCATATGTGAACATTTATCTAGATGGATTGTTTTTAACTTTCACCAGTGCTGTGCTTCAAGAAGCAAGCTCCCACCACCCCTTCTCTCTACTCCTCTTCACTTTTACTTTTTAATGATAGTAAGTTTAATAAACAGTTCAACAGTTTTTATTAAGATGAAAATAGGCAGAACACTATGCTTACAACACTGAGACCATCTTACATTCCTCATAGTACAAAATAATGTGTCCTACAATACTTACAGGGTCTGGGTACATTTTCAAACTTACTGACAGTAAATAAACATATACCCTCTTTCACAGCAATCAACCATTTTTAAAAAAGGGCCCTTGCCCTGGCTGATGTAGCTCAGTGGATTGAGTGCCTGCCTCTGAACTGAAGAGGTGCTGGTTCAATTCCTGGTCAGGGCACATGCCTGGGTTGTGGTCAGGTCCATGGTTGGGGGTGTGTGAGAGGCAACTGGTCAATGTATCTCTCACACATTGATGTTTCTCTTCCTCTCTTCTCCCTCGCCTCTCTTAATAAATAACATCTTTTAAAAAAATGTTATTTATTTTTAGAGAGATGGGAAGGGAGGGAGGAAGAGAGAAGAGAAACATCAATGTGTGGTTGCCTCTTGCAAGCCCCTACTGGGGACCTGGCCTGCAACCCAGGCATGTGCCCTGAGACTGGGAATCGAACCTACAACCCTTTGTTTTGCAGGGCCATGCTCAATCCACTGAGCTACACTAGCTAGAGCAAATAAAATCTTTTAAAAAATGAAAAGGGGCCCTCTTATTGAGAGAGGTCTATGAACTGTTGAATGCCACTCCCTAGAGTGCCATTCTACATCTACATTTTTAAAAAGCCTAATATAACAGTGATCACGTAGCATTTTTTCAAGCTAGTCGAAAAAGAAGAGTAAAAGAAGTTATAGTTCAATGGACTTGAGTACAATATAAAGAAAAAAATAACTCAATCCAACCAATAAGCAACTGAAAGGAGCCAAGTATAGGCTGACTGAGCATCTAGCAGGGAGCTGAACGTGCACTGGTCAGACTGTCTTTAAGGTAACTTAAAGGACCTAGATTTCTACTGTGGCAGTTTTGAATACTTTTCATTACCCAAGATACCTCTTACTGGACACAAATGGATCTCATGTTAAAAAATTTGTCTGCTGAACTTGTGTATTAACTCTGTTTAGTCAAGTATATAACTGTCCATCACAAGACCAATATAGTCTCTCACTGAAGTAATGAAATCACAAAAGGAAGGGGGAGAGGGAGTGAAGGAGGTGAGTAATGCCAGACAGAGGTGTATAAATGATCATTTGATAAGGGTGTGCAGCATTACTATTAGTGAAAATCCATAATCTTACTCAGAATTTTTAAAAAGAGCTCAAAGACCCCTTTTTTATTATATTCAAGAACTTCTCGAGATCACAGATCCCAGGTAGGCTATCTGTTCCACAGTGATGAACAGCTGTTCAGGCTCAGAATTACTTACATGAACACTGTAAATCTGTCAGGTGGGTAATCTCCCTGAGCCTCAGTTTCTTCATCTTTAAAATGAGTATAATACAACTATTATGAAACATGGTGATAATATAAGACCCATAGGAAAAAGCCTAAAATCACTATCACATTAGTAATAAGATAAATTTAATGTAACTGTAAGCAAGTGCTCTGCTACAACGTATATTCAGAAATGGCATAAAGGCTTACTTTAGGGCACAGCTAGACATCTGCTCTTAATTATCCATTTGGGAAATTTGGAAGTTAGAGAATACATCTTGATCTTCAGTTTTCCTTGAAGAGCCTAATTTTTCACACATTACCTTGCCTATTTGTGATTTAACAGCCTAAAGGTTAAGACATGGATTAACTCATTCATTCTTAAAATATACCCCACCTTTTTCTTAGGATATGCTTTTATACTTCAGCTGACTGAAACCTCAGAACATGAATTTATGTATTCAAGTATAAAACACCAAAGCCAAATACTCCAGTCTCCAACCATTCCAATCAAACCTAAAAATTTTCTTAACACTGAATGATGCAACAAAGCATGAAGTAGATCATTTAACTATCAGGAAAATATTTCACATTGTACCAATGTTTTTGGACAAGTACGTCCAAAATAAATCACCGTTAAATAAATTTAGGAGTTTAAATCAGCCTTCCTCTGTATTGCGTGTTACTTCAAGCAACTCACAATCTTTGCATCACCTAATGTGCAAAATAAAGCCAATACTAAGTTCCTCCTAGTAGTATTTTAGCGCTGATGATGAAGCAAAGCACTTTACAATTTATAAAATGATACATGCATGTATTTATAAAGTAATATATATGAATGCGGTAGTAATAAGTAACAAATACTAAAAGACTAAATAATTCTTTATTGCGAATTATTTTATCTCTGCACCTTCAGGACAATGGGAAACTGATACTGATTTCAATGGATTTGTAGAACAGTGTGCATGTGAGTTCCAAACAGATAGCATTCAATGACAGTGCTGGTAGGTATTAAATGAGGGAAAGATTTACTTTCAAATATCTCTTGTACATCAGAAAGGTACTAGAAAGAATGTACTCAAATCGGAACTTGCCTTAAAACCTGTAACTTCATTGTAAGACCCTCCCAGGCCATGTAAGAAATCAGATTCTTACCTACACGGAGCTGCTGTAGAGGGACATGAGTAACCCTCTGCACCGGCACGTACGACAGCAAAGGAAGGCCTTTCTACGTTTCTACTATTTAGTTGTGTTTACTGGCTGACAATTACATCAGTGGTCACTTAAAAAAATCTTTGGACAGAAACAACAAAACTTCTACTTTTAATTTTCAATTATGAAGGTTCAGCTGCTCAACTACCTGGGACATAAAATTAGCTTAACTGAAATCAAGTTTTTTTAATTTAAAATGATTGCTGTTTATACTAGAGAAATTGGCAGAAATCAAGTTTTTAAAAATTAGGCTGGCAAAATATGTTGTAATCTGTTTTTGAATTTTTCACTGTAAGTAATCAGAGTAAACTTTCATTTAATCACTAAACAGAGATAATAGGCAAAATAAAACACATCTTTAAATTTTTTTACCTGTTGTTTCTGGTATGCAGTGTTAGGATTTATTTTGGATTCTAAAAGTAGAGAGCCTAGGAAACAAAAAGAAAGACATTCCATTATGTAATTGCAAACCAGCAAAACTATGCATTACTTCCACACACACATATTTCCTTTTCTGAACACGTGGTGCATTTACAACTTCAGTTAAGAAAATTTCTTACAATACAGGATTCACGCACCTCTCCATCTTCAAATAGGCAGTTTATTTCTCATTGTAAGCTAATTTGCATTCCCCTTGGTAGTATATTAAGACTCATGGTATGTGGAAAACAATTATCACTTTGTTACAAAGAGCAAATTTTAAGATTAAATTTACACCTCTCCCCTCATCAACCAGTTCCTAGTTTATCCCAATGCATTAATCTCAGGACAGGTTAGGGCCCAAAATGCTTGAGAAGCAGCAGATTTCTCTGCACCTGTCTCTCACCCAAAGCGTTCATTTCTTCTCATATAACACTTAACAGCTGCTTTACCCATTCCAAAAGGGTGCTCTTAACATGTCCAGATTTAACTAGCTTGCTTTTATGTTAAAATGTTTACTAATTTATGATACTATCCCATGCTAGTGATTCACCGACCATTTATTGTACTTCTATGTGCTCATAACAGCACTAAGTGTTACATAGTAAAATACCAGCATTGACTACGTTGTGATGACTTAATCTGCAAATATCCTATGCATATAAACAGCTTCCCCTTTCACTCTAAACACCTCCCCCACTCCCAGTGTCTATAGGGGTGAACTGCTTAACCCAAAATCTGTCTCTTTTCCTTTCTGTACTTCAGGTAACTAAACAGTCTCCATATTTTTCTCATCTTGTAGCCCCAATGCCTCATTTCTTAAGGCTCTTTCCTTTTTACAAATTTTAGCTGCAGTTCAGATAAATATTCTCACATTCCAAAGGGAATTGTTTGATTTTCTTCCTCTTGTTCTAACTTTTGCCAGAATAATCAAAATAAATTTTCCAGCATCCCTTCTATTTCCTTTATGCACAATTATTGGATTTTTATTTTGGTAATTTTTAAGCAGTGTCACCATTCTACACTCATACGAAAAAGTAGCAAGTAAATGAACTCAATGTTTAGAGTTCCTTAAAAGTATTAAAAGTCTCCAACTATCTATTCTTTCATTATTTTAACTACTAGAACAAAAATTGTATTAGACTATTTCCCAATGAAATCACAGTATGGCAGGTACACGACGCATCAAACTTACTTTTTAAAGATGGGTCATGGCATATAATTACACTCTGGTTTCTATGAAAAAATACATTACAAAAAACCTGCTTTGAAATATCATGTCCTCAAAAACTGTAAGATAATCGAGTGAACAACTGGATTACTTAAAAAAATTTCAGAAGCTGCAAGAAGTGCAGTGTCATAGAACCAAACTGAGTAATGCCTCTTTAAAAGTTCAACTGCACAAACGTACAACCTACCCAAAAGAAAAAAAAAATGATCAAAATTAAAAACTCCTGTGCTGCAGATAATACCACCAAGAGTGTGAAAAGACAAACCACAGAATGGGAGAAATCTCTCGGAAGTCACTTATCTCCTAAGGGACTAGTAGTATCCAGAACTCTAAGAACTCAGTAATAAGAAGAAGATCTAATTTAAAAATAGGCAATGGATCTGAACAGATCTCTCTCCAAGAACACGCACAAATGCAAAATAAAATGAAAAGACATTTAATATCATTAGTCATTAAGGAAATACAAATTAAAAACACAAATAAGATAACATTTCACACAAGGTAGGATGCCTATAATCTGAGACAGACGACAAGAAGTGCTGACAGCCACGTGGAGAAATGAGAACCCTCATATATTTTGCTTATAGGTACAAAAAGGCATCCACTTTGGAAAACTTTGGCAGTTCTTTGAAAAGTTAGTTACTGCCCCGACTGGTGTGGCTCAGTGGGTTGGATGCACCCTGCAATCTGAAAGGTCACTGGTTCCACTCCTAGTCAGAGCACATGCCTGGTTGTAGGCCACGCCACGTCCCCTCCCTCCCCAGCCAGGGGTGGGTGTATGAGAGGCAACCGAGATCTGTTTCTCTCCCCCGTCTTTCTCCCTCCCTTCCCCTCTTTCTAAAAACAATAAAATCTTAAAAAAAAAATCAGTTACCAACAAGTCCACTCCTAATTTCTCTTGAGGTATACACTCAAGAGAAATGAAAATATTATGTCCACACAAATACAGGGATGGGCAAAAGTAGGCTCACAGTTGTAATGTGAAAAAGTTTCTTCTTCTACTATTACTAATTATTGTATTTTCCATATGAACAACTGTAAACCTACTTCTACTCAACCTTGTATGTGTCCACATGTCCATGGTAGCATTATTCATAATAGCACGGAAGTGGATACAATCCAAATGTCTAAAGACTGATGAATGAATAAAATGAAATACTATTCAAATATACAAAGAAATGAAGTTGTGATACATGCTATAGAACATGAATGAACCTTGAAAACGTTATACATGAAAGAAGCCAGTCACAAAAGACCACATACTATATGACTGTATTTTTTAATACATTTTATTTATTTATCTTTAGAGGGGAAGGGAAGGAGAGAAGGAGGGAAGGAGAGAAACATCAATGTATGGTTGCCTCTCCTGAGCTCCCTGCTGGGAACTGGCCTGCAACCCAGGCATGTGCCCTGACTGGGAATCAAACCGTGATCGTGTGGTTCGCAGGCCCATGCTCAATCCACTGAGCTACACCAGCCAGGGCACCATATGACTGTATTTTAATAAAATGTTCAGAATAAAATACAAACATAAAGAGCTGTACATCAGGTGTTGTTTAGGGCTGGAAGGAACAGGGAGTGAATGAGTAGTTAAACTGCTGATGGGCATGTGATTTCTTTTAGAGAAAACAAAATGTTCTAAAATTAGACTGTGGTGATGGCTGCATAACCCTGAGAATATACTATAACACTATAACACTGAATTACACTCTTTGAATGGCTGAAATTATATAGCATGTGAACGCTGCTTTAAAAAAGTTAAAGTGTGGGCCCTGGCCAGGTAGCTCAGTTGGTTAGAGCAATGTCCCAATACACTAAGGTTGCGGGTTCAATTGCTGGTCAGGGCACGCACAAGAATCAACCAATGAATGCATAAGTAAGTAGAACAACTAATCGATGTCTGTCTCTTTCTCTCAATGTCTATCTCCCTCTCTTCTTCTCCTTCTCTAAAAAAAACAACTTAAAAAGTGTAAATACTCAAATGGAGTATCATCCCATAGCAGTGTTAATGAACTAAACATATGTGAAAACAACATACATGAATCTTACAAACATGAGTGAAAAGAAGCCTCAGACAAAAGTGTATACCATATAACCCCATTTATATAAAGTTCAAAAAAGGCAAAAATGAACCTATGGCATTAGAAGTTAGGCTGTGGTTTTAGGTATCAGCAAGTAGGGTTCCAGGGAGGAGAAGAAAAGATAGTGACTGGGAAGGAAGGAACAGGAACAGGCTTCCAGAGTGCAGGTTATTCTGCGAGAATTCATCAAGCTGAATACTTCTATTGGGTTGGCCAAAAACTTCCTTTAGTTTTTTCTGTATGATGTCTCTAGTAGTACTTAGTTGTCTTGAACTTGATTAGAAACAGTTTTGTTAAACTGTATTGACAGCTGTCACATCGGCATGCATTTTTAAAAAACATCAAAATTGGTAAATTTTTGTGCAGCCATTTTAATATTGAAGATGGAAGAAAATATGCAACATTTTTGGTGTATTACACTTTATTATTTCAAGAAAGGTAAAAACACAACTGAAACGAAAAAGAGATGATTTGTGCAGTGTATGGAAAAAATGCCATGACTGATCAAACAAGTCAAAAGCGGTTTCTGACACTTCTTAGTACTACTCTACTGACATTTTGGCCAAATAACTCTTTGCTGTGGGCTGTCTTTATGCATTGGAATATCTGTAGCAGCACCCCTGACCTCTACCCATTAGAAGCCAACAGCAGGAGAGAGCCAACATACTCAAAACATCCAAATCAGTAAAGTTATTGGTGAAAATGAAAAAAGTGTCTTTTATTTTATAGAAAAAAAGCAACAGACTTTTTAACCAGCCCAATAATTTGTGTACCTTTTTGATACCCATACACTGTACTTCAAAAGTTTGTTGTTGTTTTTTTTTAAGAGGATAAACAATACATGGCACAGAAAGGTGGAAATTAGCACTTCAAGTTGTGTTTTCAAGAAACATATACACCTAACTTCAGAGCAGCTAAAACAAAACAAAAAAACTGGCAGTGGTATACCTATTTTTAAGTACCAGTCCCTTTTCTATTTGCTTGAAAACTCTCTCAATAGGGTTACAGGGTCAGGGAAATTACAAAGTAAAAATCACAAGCTGAACATCTAAAGTGTCCCCTCCCAAAGCTCTGGCTAAAATACACTAGAAGCGTCTGGCATTGGCAAGTTTATTCTTTTTGGGGGTGCCATTCAAGACGTTAGGAGAAAGTAGCTTTCCTGAAACCCACTTCAGCCATGTCCCAGGCTTCGGTCTAAGATATGACCTCTAGAAGTCCAGCTCTGGTCCCCAGTACCATCTTCCCTCAGTGATCAGTAGAGCTTGTAGAGGGCAAATAGATTTTTAGTTTGGGGATTAAGTAAGGTAATAATGAAAAGACCCATTTCTAGCCCATCTATTAGGTTCCTCAACTCCACCTTCTAGTTTCTACTGGGTCAAGTTATGAGCACTTCCCCGATCAACTGAAAAGATCCAGCTGAGTGTTAATATGCATCAACCCAACACTTCCCCCAACAAGTTTACCTGTATCAGTTGCTATAGCTACAGTACTGAGAACAATGTTCCCATCCTAGTAATATGAGTATGGATGCAGATGTACAGTTCAGCTGTAGGTGAGAGGTGTTTCTCATAGTAGCAGAGACAAAGGGAGAACTGAGGAAGATGATCCTTAGCAGACCTTAAGCAACATTAAGGGAGGTAGAAAAGGTTCTCATCAAGGGGGTACACATGCTTTTGATAATGAGAAGGTCCAGTGTATCATCTTAATAATAACCAAAGCACACAGATAAGGCAGCCCACCACTACAACTTATTTGAGAAACACATTCATTCTCTGGAAAGAAGCCGATGTCCTTATCCCCCCTAGAGAAATTCACTCTCACCCTCCCAGTGACTCCTCCTCCTCACACCATCTGAGAAAGACACTCTCACACAGCCAAGAGAGACAAGCCTACACAGCAAACTCCAATATTAAGACCCGAAAAAGGACTCCCCACTTCCAACCTGAACGTTTGGGAAAGAAATATGGAGACACAAAGAAAAACCAAGAGTGATCAAGTTAAGCAGAATGCACCAACACATGTAATTAAACCTGTCACTGCGGAATCTGTCATTCAGACCACGAGCAAACCAACTGTGCTCAGGTGAACTAAAGAGCACACCTGTACAGCAAGTGCTTGTGAAGTCCGTCCCCAAGGAGTTCTGATATGCCTCCAAGCCACTATTTGCACATATACTTCTTCAAAAAAAATAAAATAAAAAGAGGGTCCGTAATTCTCATCAACTATTCCCAAGCCTCAAAATCAACAATCTTTTTTGGAGGGTCATTTGTCTTTATCAAGCTTTTCAAAACATACTACTCCTTAGAGTTCAAAAATTCTTCTAGGAAATTATCTTACATCCTCATATAGATGCCAAGTATATGAATAAATATGTCACTGGCAGTGTTTATAACGGTAAAAAACTAGAAACAACCTCCATGCCAGCTGTTCTCAAAGTGTGGGGGCCTTAAGGGGTCTGGCGAATCAAAACCATATTCATATTACTAAAAGGTGATTTGCATTTTTCACTCTTGTTTTTCTCAGTGTCCATACTGTGGTACTGTAACAGGCTGAATGAAGATGAGAAACCTTTAAAAAACATTAGGCCAAGCATTAAAGAGATTTGTAAAAATGTGAAATAAAGATGCTCTTCTCACTAAATTTCTTGTTTGAAGAAAGCTTTTTAAAGTCTTACTTTTAATTTCTAATATGGTAAATATTAATAGATACAACTCACATAAACCAAAGCTTTTGGGGATCCTCAATTTTAAGAGTATAAAGGTATCCTGGAAAAAAAGTCTGAGCAATGCCACTGAACAGTGCACTGTGCGAACTAAATACGCCATGGAATACTCCTCCACATTGGGAGGAGACAGACCTGTGCACCCCGACACCACAGCAGAGGAAGGGAAATGCCCCTCAGAACATCACCAAGACAACTGCAGGCAAAAGCAGTCACACACTAACAGCAAGAAAAAGTGACAATAAGACAAATAGTACAATTACGAGTGTAAATAATTAGGTCATTAAAAACATTCCCTCTCTGCTTCATGACATTTTGGTTCCTCCTGTAAAATGAAATGTGAGAGCGTTTCTTTTCTTATTTTTTTATCCTGTTGCCAACCCCAACACACCCTTCAAAACAAACACCTCCCAAGAAGGGGGTGAACGTAGTTTGTGGTGCAGACTAAACTACCATTCCAAAAGAGTTTAAATCAGCCTGGATGCAGCTAGCAAACAGCTTGTTTGATTCCTCCTCTAATAAACATATTTTAGTGTGTAAAACATATTTACACACTCATGTAACTATTTTAAAATCTGGTTAACAGAAAAATAAATGCTGATAAAGATGATCCAGAGCACATTACAAACGAAAGGTTATCTATCCAACCAACACACGATCATTACATTGCTTAAGAAAAATTTTCTAGCATACATTTAGGAGACATTATATAAAAACTGCTGAGAGCTTTAATCTCTGGTATACAGTCTTATTTAGCTAGAAAATTCACTTATTTGGAAGATATCATTTCCTTTCACTGAAGAAATGACCTGGGTTTCTGTAACTTCTGTGGTTCTACTTTCAATATTGACCAACAACCAACCCATCAGTCAAGTAGTATGGAGTATCTGGTGTGGGGTAAAGACACTTAGGTCCGGCCTCAGTTTAGATCTGCATATACACTTAAGGATTTCAGAAGGAAGAGCTCCAGCTACTCCCAAGGAAGCAGTTTGACCTCTAGGTTTCTCCAGTAGACTGTTCTTACCACTGCTCAAAGCTAAAGGCAGGGGCTTAAGTACCAGGAAGAAAATGGCATCAAAAATGAGTTAACTCCAAAAATCTCATCTGGATAAAAGACTAGTGCATGCTTTATACATAGAGCAGGTCTGTGTTCCAAGTCCTCCTCTCCTGATTTTTGTGGTCCCGTTAATAATGGGACGCACATGGCATTTAAAAACTGTCATGAAGGTTTAGGGGAAAAAACAATTACATTAAAAGGTTCCACACGTGTGTCAAGTCTTCACTGCTCTCATTATCACACGGGAACAGATGACAAATAAGGGTTTGGTTACCCTAAGCCTATTCATTTTCTACAAAGTAGGTCTACACAAGAAAAAAATATTTAAATCAACATTTCAAATGAAGTATTTCTCCCATTACTGACACTAAGCTCTTCTTGGTAGCTAAATCTGGAATGCTTCCTGTATGCAAGATTCTATACTTACTGATTTGTAAGAATAGCAGTAAAAAAAAAAATGCTGATGCTCTCTGTTCATTTCTCTCACCACAGCAGCCAAAACAAAACAAAAAAGACTTTCCCACCCAAAGTGTTCTGACCTTCTTTTCTAATTATAGCAGAGACAGAGGCGACCAGGTTCTACCAAGAGGCAGGAGCACGGGATTACGGTTTTTATCACTAGCTAGCAGTGCCATCATGACCAAAACAGTTCCCCATGTCTCATTTTCTTTATGCCCCGATGAGAATTGGATCTTTCTAACTCTGAAACAGTCAAGTCAGATAATAGTTAGAACTATTTTGAAATGTAAAAAATACTTTATAAAACTTAAGGCAAAAACCAAATACAAGAACATTATCATTGATGCTTGGCATGTAATCCAGAGTAAAGAGCATGGATATGACTTCATGTTCAAAGACATCCTTCAGTGTGCAGAGAAATTCTAATTTCTTTATCAATTCTCAAGTTGGCAGGTAGAGCTGGTAAAGACCATAACGGAGAAAAGTAGAACAGTTTGACCATAAAGTGAGAGGACAAGTAAGGGATGACATTATCCTTCCTTCAGCAAGCTAATAGGTAGAGCACAAGCTAAGAGAAGAAAAATACTAAGTCATCTTCACTGGAAGATAGAACTTTGCAGGTATGTAACTATGAGAATACCTGAGGAGGTAAACCTGTCTCATTAAAGAAAAAATACATGCCCTGTAACATATCTTGCCAACACAAACCTATTAAATAAGAATGCCAAAAATGGGCTCAGGGGCTCATCCTATCATCTATCTCCAAGGCCAAATGCACTAACAGATCTGCCAACCCACTCCACTTCAGGGGCAAACAGCATGCCCACCGAGTCAGATGTTCCCTGTAATGAGGAGGCCCCAATCACTTCCATTCAGAAGTTGCATTTCTCATTTTCAGACCAGTATATGAGCTCCTCTAACAGGATAAATGACCCATTTTATAGAAAATCAGGAATATTTTCTATTTTGCTCATCACAATAAAAGAAAATGCTCAATTACACTGTAAGGGAGAATGAGGAGAGCACACAATGATGAATAACCCAAAACTGCAATCAATACAAAATCTCCCATGTGTGACCTGGAGAAAAACTGTAATTTTAAATCTTTAGTCAAAAAGTTGTTTTTATTTTTTTTGCATTGAGTCTAAGCATAAAGCAGCAAATGCAAGCAGGCAATATGGGAATTTAAGACACACTGTAAACAATTAATAAAATAACTGATAATACTAGTTAAGCCACAGACCAGATATCTCACTCAAGTCCAGTTTTGAACACTGACCTTGCTCCCTAACCAAGCTGTTATTTAGCCTCTCTGAGCCTGTTTTCTCATCTACAGAATAAAGTTAATAATACATCCTCTACCAGAGGATACAAGTAGTTTGGCACACAGTAGGTACTCAAATTTTTTTGATATTACATTTGCAGTTTTCTTGTTAGAAAAAACATTACTCGTCAAAAGAAAGATTATTTACAACAATGCTTCACAAGTATTTGAGAATTTTCTAAGTCTACTCTCTGGACTTAAGTTTTCCTTACAATGTAAATTTAACAAGGGCACATCAGTTAACTTATTTCATTTCTCTTTCCCTATTAGATAAAAATTAAATTTGTTTTCTTCCAGCCATTTAACCTGCTTCATTACAGGGCCCCAAACCTTCCAAAGAAAGGGAGGGGAGGCTAGGAGCTATCTCTAAAGTGGTACAAATAAAAACAGGAAACGGAAAGATTCCTGTATTATGTTAGAAGAGTATGATTCCCTACAACAGTATGACATTGGGACTTAATGCTTAAAAATACTTTAAACAAAAGATTTTATATAGTGAATCCAATTAAACACACGATGAAAAGGTTTTATCTTAAATTAGGAGATGAGACTTGCTGTCAAACCTACACACACACTTTCATCTCAGAAGTTAACTGCACCGACAGACAAAGCCCATGCTTTCCATGTTACTACCTAACAGGTTTCCCAAGCATCCCAAGATGTGAAGGTTGGAGTGGTTGGTTACTCTGTAATAGATACAGGAGCACACTAACACCTGACGTTCAAACATCTATTTTAATAGGCCTCAGAAAAATATGCCTGATGCATTCAGGACCCTTTAAATGTCCCCAAAAGGAAAAAATGTTTTTCTCCAGTTTTAAGTTATTTTGGGTAGCCAAATTAAGATAACCTGTTGGCAATATACTTCAAATTAGTTTTTCAATTCAAATTGAAAATCAATGTTCCCCAAGTCTTCAAGACAGTCCCATTAAAATTCTTTGAAGTGAGTTTGTAATAATCCAGACACAAAGTAACTACAATTACAATAAACTGAAAATGCTACTATAAAATTACACATGAATTAAGGCAAATTTTCAAATCCAGGAAAAACAATTTGAAAATAATTTTATCTGACAAGAACGTTTTCTTAAAGTGAAATTCACCGTACGCCCAGAGGGAAGTGGAAATCTCTAAAAATGTGAAACATTTATTTTAAACAAATTGGTCTTTGAACCTTGAGGGCTGTTTCCAAACACATGAAGCACGGGCACCAGGGCAGATTGGGATGGTTTTAAAGATTTACCGGCCAACTTTTCCCCACCTGTTAACTGAACCAAACAGTGAATGTACTTTGAAACAATCAAAAAAGCTGGCATAAAGTGATTCCAAACTTGCAAGACGTCTACGCAGTGAAACAACACACAAAATTCTGCGTTACTAATGAAAAAGAAAACGAACACTGGGGAACGCAAATCTAATCTTCTCCCGGCAAAGAGGCATGCTTTTTTCTGCTGCCCGCCGAGTTGCCAGAACCTTGAACGGGTGTTGCCAACCTGCAACAGGGTCAGAAAGATGAAGACGTGTTTTTGTTTTTTTAATGCACAGCGAAATGTTTTCTCAAAGAGTGAAACAGCTGAGAACTTCCTTACCTCCGAAAAAAGTTGCCCGCCTGCTTTACAGATGGGTGCACTAACTACGGAGGCAGCTCGGACTAATCTGTGCCTTTCTCAAGGTCACCGCAGCGCGAAAGAACGGCACTGTCCGGACGAGGGTCCCAAGTCCCCAGCCTCTCCACACGCCAGGGCGGCACAGCCCAAAGGTGCCCGGCCCCGCTCGTACCCCAAGTACCACGAGACACTCGGAAAGAGACACCCTGGGCGCTCTCCGTGCAGCTCCGAGGGGACTGGGGTGCCCGGTGGCCCGCCCTCCCCCGAGGCGGCAGTCGCCCCCGCTCCGTTCTCGTAGTAAGAGGGCCCCTGGCCCAAAAGAACCAGGGAGGTGGCCCAGGGTCGTGCAAGGCGCGCGTCCCGCCGCGAAGGGGTTTACTTACCGTCGCTCTCGGCCCTGACAAGCAGGGACATGCCCTTCAGCCGCTCCACGTAGCCTGACGACACATGCCCAGTGCCCCGGTCGTCCCACTGCCGGTCCTCGTTGAGCGTGTACACCTTCACCCGCCGCCGGGTGTCGGTCATCGTGCCGCCCAGGGGCTGGGGCAGAGGCCCCGCCGGAGTCGCCCGGGAAGGGGGTCCGGGGTAAGCGGGGGCCGAGGCGGGGGGACGCCCGCAAGCAGAGGGTTTCCCCGCTTCACTGTCACCGCTGGCCGCCGCGGGGCCGTGCTGCCGCCCGCATGGCCCGTTCCCGGGCCCGAACTCTGGGCCCCCGCTTTTTCTCGCCTCCGATACCTCGGCGCTATTGTCCAGGCCCGGCGAGCCGGCGGCCCCGAGGGGGCGCGTAGCGCTTCGCAGCCTCCCGCCCCGCCGCTATAGAAAGTCGGGGCGCCGGTCACTGCGCTGCTCCCGCCCCCACCATGATGTCCGCGAAACCGCTTCTCGCGCCACCGCCGCCTCCTCAGGCCGTCGCCGCCATGTTTTCCTTCCTTCTACCTGGCCCTGCCACCGCAGCCGGTGGCTCTGCTCCTCTCGCCTGCTTCAAGTGTCCGACGCCGACGGGCGCCTGCTCCCGTAGCAGGCGCCTCCGCTGCGCGGGCGACTCCTACAGCCCCCAGGCGCCGAGCGCTCCAGGCCTATTAGAAGTCTCTTTCCTTCGCCGCTGCCACCGCCTCTTCCGTCTTCCTCACGGAGCCAAAGCCGCCGCCATCTTGGTTCGCCCCTCAATAGCGGCGCGCGGGGCCACCCAGGCAGCCGCTGCAGGGGCGGCCCGCTGACCCAACCATTTAAAGAGACAGGAGCGAGGCCGGGAGCCTCGCTGCGTCGAAGGCCTGGGACGGAGGCAGGAGGCGGGCGCAGAGTGGGCGAAGTGGCGGGAGCACAGGGTGCGGAGGAGGGGGAACGCTGGTCGCGCCGGTGACGGCCGGGGCTCCCTCGCGCTCCTTGCGTGCGTGCAAGTCGTGCGAGTACGGCGGCGTGTACGTGCGTCGCGCCCTGTGTTCGTCATCAGCTCCGCTCGGGGATTTGGCAAGGGCGTGGGGCCCGCCTCCGGCGGATCGAGGGATTCTGCGGTCTCTGCTAATGGCGCGCTTGGTGTCTGACATTCTTTAGTCGGCCTGCTGCAGTCTCTTACGTTTCGCTGTCCACCCGCCTACCGACTTTGGCCTCTGGTCCTTAGTGCCTAAGGACTTTAGTGCCTCTGGACACTTAGTGCTTTAGTGTCCAGCTCTACGTCTCTCTTTTTCGGGCCGCTTTTGGGCCTGGGCTCGGAACCTGAGCACCGAGTTGTGGCGGCTGTCCTTTAGGAGGCAAATCTCCGGCGAAGGCCACAGGTTTTGGCAGAACGGACAGCCACTTGCCTTGGGAGCTGCAATGCTGTGGCGAGCCCAGAAACTTGGGACAGCTTGCATTTTCTGAGCCTGAGGTCAAGCCCGGAAAGTGACAAGTCTGAAACCTCACCTTACAATTCAGCTGCTACATCCATTTCTTTAACCTTTATTAGAACAATTCTAGTCCTCCATGCTGCAAAAAGGACTTGAGGAGTTTACAGAAACAACACGCGATGCTGTGTAATCAGGATGAGTAATTCTCAAGTTTACTTGCTTGTTTTTAAAGATTTAATTTTTAGAGGAAGAGGGAGAGAAATTGATGTGTGAGAGAAACATCCATGGTTGGTTGCCTCTCCTACGCCCCCGACAGGGACCTGGCCCACAAACCAGGCATGTGCCCTGGCTCGGAAGGGAAGGAAGCCTCAACCATTGGGTTCCCCAGGCTGGCCTAGACTCACTGAGCCACACCAGCCAGGGCTCAACGTTACATGTTAAACACCGCCAGTCTTCAGAAGAACTTAATTCCTTATGCCTCCATTTCCATTTGCCAAGCCTTCTAGGTCATTGCTGTCCACTAGAAAGAGAATGAGAACTATACATAATTTTAAATTTTATAGTAATCACTTCTTTTAAAAAGTATGAAGAAACCACTGAATTATTTAATGTGTTTAATCAAATGCAGTCTCTTCCAAATATTAGTAAATAAAATCTTAATGAGATATTTTTCTTCCTTTCCACTTTTTCTTTCTAAAAATTTTTGTGAGAGTTTATTTGAGCTAAACTAAAGACATGCGAGGGAGCAAGATCTCAAACACTTCTCTAAATTTCTTTTTTTTGTTTTGTTTTGTTTTTAGGCACTAAACTTAAAATGCAACGTGTTTTTTACCCTTAGTGCAAGGTTCTATTTGTATGCTAAATTTTCATTGGTAATACCTGACCTGTAGTTAGACTTTGTTCAATTTGCCGTTGAAAAAGATTCACATACTGTTATTTTAAACATATTGAGTTTCTAAAAATGAATCAACTGTCGATTCAATGTAAAATGTAACTGAAATTAAGTAAAGTTTAATTCAGTTCCTGTAGCCACATTTCAAGTGCTCAGCAACCACACGTGCCTAATGTCTACCCTTATGGCGGGTTCAGGTGTTTTAACACTGCCAGGAATTTCATACCAAACTTACAAGGTAGTTTGTTATAAACATCTAGTCGAGCAAGAGGCCCTGATGGCATTAGCAGGGCTGAGCGGTTTCCCAGGATGAAGGAGTGTCAGTTTTAAAATCAGAAGGTGGCCTCTTCCTCGCCCACCACGTGAAACGCAAAGAAGTGCTTGAAAGGGCAGCGTGAGAATTCCATTATCTTCAAACAAAACTGAAAATTATTTTAAAAAGACAAGCAATTGTTTTTTATAAAAAGTAAAGTGTAAGCATCAGGGCATAGCAATAATGTTGTCCACTTTGACACAGTAAGACATCATTTTTAAAAAGATTTTATTTATTTTTAGGGCAAAAGGAAGGGAGGGAGAAAGAGAAACATCAATCAGTTGCCTCTCCCAGGCCCCCAACTGGGGACCTGGTCTGCACCATGCTTGTGCCCTGACTGGGCATTGAACTGGTGACCTTCTGTTCTGTTTTTTCTGCAGGCAGGCACTCAGTCCACTGAGCCACACCAGTAAGGATGGCATCATTAAATTTACTCATGTTGTTGTTTACTTGATCACCAAGCCAAATGTGAACTAATTTCTGTGTGTGTGTGTGTGTGGGGGGGGGCAGGGGAAAGCATACATTTTAAAATAATATACATTTAGTGTAAATTAAATAGGGATTTTTTATTCAATAAAAGATTAAAGTTATATATATTACAAGGAATATTAACAATTATGTTTGCTGTATAATATAATCTTAAATAACAGTGAGTTGTGCCAGTCCAGTACCTCCCAGAGAAACAACCAGCAGGATATGTCTACAGTGAAAGAGATTTGGAGGAATTGCTTGTATGATAGCGGGGTAGGCTAGGCAAGTCTGAAATACACAGGGCAGGGCAGCACCGCACTGGAAGTCCTCGAGCAGGAGCTGACCCTGCAGTCCACAGATAGCATTTTTACTTTCACAGGGAAACCTTAGTTTTGGTAGCAAGGCCTTTGGACGGAATGGATGAGGCCCGCCCAGATTACTGAGGATAATCTACTTAATATCACTTCTACAAAATGCCCTCACAGCAATACCTTGATTACTGTTTGATTGACACAAGGTTATCACAATAGTAAATAAGTACTTTATGTAGTCACTTAATCCTATGGCACCCACAAATGATAAGACTATTTAAGGAAATTCCTAATGGAGTTCCACAAGGGGGGATGCAAGTCACAAAATACTGAGATACACATCAGTGGGTGTTGTATTTTGAGTCCAGGTCCTGCCTCTTAGAAGCTATCTGACATTCAGAATTTCTTAACCTCTCTGTGCCTCAGTTTCCTCACCTATAAGATAGGAATAATAATATCTTCTAAGATTGGAAGGATTAGAAAAGATACAATGCTTTATTTTTTAAATTTATTTTAATTGTTGTTCAAGTACAGTTTTCTGTCTTTTACTCCCATCCCACCCCCCTCAGTGCTCCCCACCTCCCTCCCATTTCCACCCCCCTTAGTTTTTGTCCATGTGTCCTTTATACGTGTTCCTGTGAACCCTTCTTTCCCTTTTCCCCTGAAATTCCCTCTCCCCTCTGGTCACTGTCAGCCTGTTCTCTATTTCAGTGTCTTTGGTTATATTTTGATTGCTTGTTTGTTTGGTTGTTTAGGTTCCTGTCAAGGGTGAGATTATGTGGTATTTGTCTTTCACCGCCTGGCTTATTTCACTCAGCATAATGCTTTCCAGTTCCATCCATGATGTTGCAAAGGGGAGGAGCTCCTTCTTTCTTTCTGCTGCATAGAATTCCATTGTGTAAATGTACCATAGTTTTTTGATCCATTCATTTATTGATGGGTACCTAGGTTGCTTCCAACACTTGGCTATGATACAATGCTTTAAACACAAAGCTTTTCCCTGGAACTCGTGTACCTTCACCTCCATGCATAACATAGACTTGGAAAGTATGCAGTAGGGTCCATTCATCATGTAATATTCACACTTACTCTATGTTACTTACCTGTACGTATTTGCATTTATCCTTTTGTAGTGTCGCCTGCTTTAGACTAAAAACCCCCGGAAAGAACAAGGACTAGGCTGCCGGGTTGTGCACTGCCCAGCCCCAGAACGCACCAGCCACTCAAATGACGCACCAGCCACTCAAATGACCTCCGTGTTTGACAGAGGAGATAACGGTATCTGTATGGTGGGAAGGCATGGAACCGAAAGACCTGAGCCCCATTGTGGCTCAGCCACTAAATCAGTGGTCTAGTACGAGACACTTAACCTCTTTGGGCCTTGGTTTTCTAATCCTGATGAGATGGCCATTAAGGACACTCCCAGCTTTCAAATTCCATAGGTGTGCAGCAGTGGTGGTAAGAATACAAGAAATCATGCTATCTCCATAAAGGCAGGTGCCAAGATGACCACACATTAGCATTTTTTGAAAGATTTTATTTATTTATTTTTAGAGAGAGGGGAAGGGAAGGAGAAAGAGAAACATCAATGTGTGGTTGCCTCTCACATGGCCCCCACTGGGCACCTGGCCCACAACCCAGGCGTGTGCCCTGACTGGGAATCAAACTAGCAATCCTTTGGTTCAAAGCCCATGCTCAGTCCACTGAAATACAACAGCCAAAGCCACATTAGCATTTTTATGATGTTACAAGTATTTTATCATCACAGGTGAAAAATCATTAAAACCCAGCAGAAAAATGTGCCAATAACCATCCATTTTTGTTCTAAACTATTTTTTATAAGTTATGTAAATAGTTAACTTGGGGTGTCCTATCTGGGAAAAAAATTACGTTTTCCACCCTTGATAATGTTATCATGAACAAATTAGAAAAATGAAGATAATTTTAGGTACAAGCTGGAACAACAAAAAATTTTTACCATCTTAAAATTCACTACCATTCACAATTCATTTCTTTAAATATAAAAACATCCTCATGAAGTGCTGACTAGCAACTCTTCATGTGTTAACAATAAGCAAAACAAGTGGCAAATACATTTACAAAAAACGAATTGAAGGGAAATTCTGTAAGTCTGTCATTCAGTTGGCATGCTTGGAAATTATTTAAGATACTTCTAGGGAATGGAAGTCACAACTGGAATTACAATGATTAGTTCTCTGTTCTTTTCATTGTGCAGATTGTTATAAAAATACATATATATACATTTTAATAGTTTATTTATTTATTTTTAGAGAGGGGGGATGGGAAGGAGAAAGAGTGGGAGAGAACCATCAGTGTGTGGTTGCCTCTCATGTGTCCCCTACTGGGGACCTGGCCTGCAACCCAGGCACGTGCCCTGACTGGGAATCAAACTGGTGACCCTTTGCTTTTCAGGCCCATGCTCAATCCACTGAGCTACACCAGCTAGGGCCAAAAAATATATTTTTAAATAAAGAGAAAGGTAGTTTGTTCTTTTCCTCAAATAGCTTTTTATATGGATTCCATATGTGTTTGTCATTCCTTTTCATCAAAAAATTTGATAAATACAAGCCATCCTAAAAGTACAGTGTTGTAGTAGTGATAAACATTTCTGCTGGAAACCCAGTTGGTACCTCATTGATGTAGATCTCTAATAAGAGGAGCAAAAGCCTGTGATATTGCTTAATTTGTATTAACTAACCAAGAACTTTATGTTGTACTGTCATAATACATATATAACCCTAGTCTTAGAAATAGTCATTTATGTGTGTGACCCAGTGAATAATAATATAGATGAGCAGGATAAATAGCAGTCATTATTTTACTAAATGTATATTAAAAAGAACAGGTGGGTATATTTGGGTAATTACTTATTTAAATGCTTCTCTTTCACTCCAAACCACGGAATGCCCTGCTCTTAGAATTATGTATTTTTAAAAGATGTGTCCTTACCTACAGTGATATGCAGCATATCGTAGAAACTCTTCAACAATAGCACCCATTTATGATTAAAAAAAACACTTAGCAAAGTGGGAGTAGAGGGAGCATACCTCAACATAATAAAGGCCATATATGAGAAACTTACAGCCAACATCATACTCAATGGACAAAAACTAAAAGTTTTCCCACTAAGATCAGGAACAAGACAAATATGACTGCTTTCAACACTTCTATTCGATATAGTGTTGGAAGTCCTAGCCACAGTGATCAGATAAGAAAAATAAATAAAAGGCATTCAAATTGGAAATGTGGAAGTAAAACTATCACTGTTTGCAGATGATGTGATAGTGCACATAGAAAATTCTATAGCCTCCATGCAAAAACTACTCGACCTAATAAATGACTTTGGCAAAACAGCAGGATTCAAAGTTAATATTCAGAAATTGAAGGCATTTTTGTATACCAACAATGGAATACCAGAATCAGAAATCAGGAAAACAAATCTCATTTGCTATAACAATAAGAAAATAAAGTACCTAGTAATAAACCTTACCAAGGAGGTAAAGATCTGTAATCAGAAAACTACACAACATTGAAGAAAGAAATCAAGGAAGACACAAATAAATGGAAGCATATACTGTGTTCAAGGGTCAGAAGAATTAACATCATCAAAGTATCCATATTACCCAAAGCAATTTATACATTCAACCCAATCCCCATTAAAATACCAATGACATATTTCTTAGTATAGAACAAACATTTCAAAAATTTATATGGAACCATAAATGACCCCAAGTAGTTACAGCAATTTTGAGGAAGAAGAACAAAGAATGAAGGATCACAATACCTGATATAAAACTATATTACTGTAATCAAAGCAGTATGGTACTGGCATAAGAACAGACACATAGACCAATGTAACAGAATGGAGTGCCCAGAAATAAACCCAATTCTCTGTGGTCAATTAATATTCAACAAAGAGGGCAGAAGCATAAAATGGAGTAAAAATAGCCTCTTTGACAAATGGTGTTGGTAGGCCTGGACAGCAGAAAAAATGCTGAAAAAATGAAACTAGACCACCAACTTACACCATACACAAAAATAAATTCAAGGTAGATAAAAGACTTACATATAAGTTGCAACACCATAAAAGTCCTAGAGGAGAACATAGGCAGGAAAATCTCAGATATTCCATGCAGCAATATTTTCAATGATATGTCTCCTAGAGCAAGGGACATAAAGGAAAGAATAAACAAATGGGACCTCATCAAAATAAAAAGCTTCTGCATGGCTAAAGAAAATAGCAGTAAAATGAAAAGAGAACCAACCATATGGGAAAATACATTTGCAAATGATACCTCAGATAAGGGTTTGATCTCTAAAATATATAAAGAACTCACATGACTCCACTCCAGGGAGACAAACAACCCAATTTAAAAATGGGTAAAGAACCTGAACAGATACTTCTCCAAGGAGGATGTACAGAGGACCCAGAGACATGTGAAAGGATGCTCAGCATCTCTAGCCATAAGAGAGATGCAAATTAAAACCACAGCGAGATACCACTTCACCCTGGTCAGAACGGCCATCATAAAATCAACAAACAACAAGTGTTGGAGAGGTTGTGGAGAAAAGGGAACCCTAGTGCACTGTTGGGAATGCAAACTGGTGCAGCCACTGTGGAAAACAGTATGGAATTTCCTCAGAAAACTAAAAATGAAATTGCCTTTTGACCCACTAATCCCACTGCTGAGACTATACCCTAAGAATCCTGAAACACTAATACAAAAGAACCTATGTAGCCCAATGTTCATAGCAGCACAATTTACAATAGCAATTGCTGGAAGCAACCTAAGTGACCACCAATAAATCAGTGGATAAAAAAGCCATGGTGCATTTACACAGTGGAATTCTATGCAGCAGAAAGAAAGAAGGAGCTCCTACCCTTCGTGACAGCATGGATAGAACTGGAGAGCATTATGCTTGAGTGAAATAAGCCAGGTGATAACAGACAAATACCATATGCTCTCACCTATAAGTTTAACCTAATCAACAAAACAAACAAGCAAGCAAATTATAACCAGAGACATTGAAATAAAGACCAAACTGACAGTAACCAGAGGGGAGGAAGGAGATGGATAGTGGGGGAAAAGAGGAGAAGGGCCAACAAGGGATATGTTTAAAGGACACATTGACAAAGGCAAAGTGGGTAGGTTTGAGGGTGGAAGGCAGGAATGGGTGGGGCGGGGGGGCATGGTGGGGTAAAAATGGAGACAACTGTGCTTGAACAACAAAAATAAATAAATAAAAGTTAAAAAAAAGAAACTTTGACAAATTCTCATTTTACCCAAAGGTCACAGTCAGCATTTGCCTTCAAGATTTATTACTTGCCCCTTGAATTTTACACTGCAGGCATGTTGACTGCCTCTAGTTCTCCAAACATCAGTTTGTGCTTTGTGTCCCCAAGCCTTGTGCCACTGTCTAGATTGAATGTCCTTTCCATCTCGTTTCCTTTAAAATCCTATGAAGGCATCACCTACTCTGTTAGACTTCTCAGATGGCTCCCATCCCAGACAATTGTAGTCATCCCTTCTTTTGTAACACTCCTGCGTCCTTTCATTACTTATGTTATCACCTGTACACTGTTGGTTTATTTATATGCCTAATTCTTCTACTTGCTGTGAAGATCCTTGAAGGTGGGACTTTCTCTTATTCTTCTGTATAGTCAAAATCGAGTACATTGCCTGGAATTTGGTTAGTGTGTAGTAGATGTTTATTGAACTGAATGCTAAAACTGCCTAATTAAGGATTTGATGTAGGCCTAGCCAGTGTGTCTCAGTTGGTTGGAGCATCGTCCTATACACCAAAAGGTTGGGGGTTCAACTCCCACTCAGGGTGCATAACATAAGTTGTGGGTTCAATCCCCGGTCCAGGCAGAGGCAACCAATTAATGTCTCTCTATCTCTCTCTTTCCCCCTTTCTTCCTCTGTCTCTAAGATCAACAAAAATGTTTTTAAAATTTTTTAAAAAGAAGTTGGCCTACTAACCGATCACAGACTAGCTACAACAAGATATGTGTTAAACAAAAGTCATGCACTGAATGAGCACAGAAGTTGTGATAAAAATGACAATTGTAGGGATCGGAGAAGAATTTTGTAGAAGAGGCAGCACTGGGTGAGACTTGAAGAGTTTGATGTTAAGGGAAAGGGGGACTGAGCATCTGAGATGGCAGGATTATGAGAAACAATAGCAAGCAGATAGACACATGTTATGTCAATTTAGGAAACTAAGCAGATTAGCATAGCTAGAGAGTACAAACTGGGAAAAGTAGTAAATTAGGGTGGAAAAAAGAATACGTGGCTCAGTTGTGAAATCCTGAAATGTCATTCTAAAGTGTTTGGACATTATTCTGAAGATGAATGAGAGATGGTCAGGTGACCACCCCTAAAACCTGAATTGTGTTAATCTTAATACCTTTGGTGTCCAGATGACAAGGGCTTCTTCTTTTCAGAGAGTGCTTTATGGTAGGCAATTTTTCAGATTAGTGACAAAGAGGAAATAATATAAGTATATTCTGCATGTGAAATGCATCCAGGCATTCATTATTTTCAGTTTCTTTTTCCACCTGTTAATAACTAAAGAAGGTAGGATAGTTGGTCAGGGATGGTGATGTCAACATGAAAGTATACCATTTATTTATTTAGCTATATTTAAACCAGAAATAAAATGTTTGGTGGTAACTTACTTTTTGTCATTCCAAATATTCTAATTCTGTATTTGAGGATTATATGTTTATACTCAAATGATGCTGAAATTCTGTTCCTTACCCCCAAGCACAGTGGTTAGATGGTACTTGATGGAAGTCAGGACAATCCAGATGGTGGCTGGATTTCTCAGACTATTACTAGGTGAGAAATATTCTTACCTCTTGAACAACACAGTTAGAAAGGGATGGTATAGGGCTGCCTATATAGTGTAGGGATGTTGTGTGAACGGCCCTATGCCCATGATTGCAAAACTTAGAAGTGTAGGGGAATTAACACTCCATGGGGGCAATTTTGACTAAGAGACATGGAAGCCAGTGAACAAATGCTTCCCTTTTATCCCTCAGACTATAGGTCCTGTGGATCCACCCATGGCAGTGGCCATGTTTGCTAACACCCTGCGTTGGCTTCTCCTCCTTCTCTACCTAGTACCCCTCCTCCTTTCTTTTCTCCATGGAATCACACTCCCCAACAAAATACTCTTTCTCGAGTCTCTTTGCAAATGATGTCAAGTCTCAGGTTTTGCCTTCTTTGATGCCTTAGCTAAGATGCCTCGACTCCAATGATGCTTCAGTTCTTCCCTTTCCCACTCACTCTGCAAGCCCAGCTCTGATCAGCCCTGCAGAGAGTCTGAGGGAGGGACGCTGACCTTTAATTCCCTCTCAGAGAAACCCGTTCCCATTCAGACACAGATAGAAAGAAGGGCCTATGCTCATGCTTAATCATCATCTCTCCATTTTTTCTGTGATCCAACTTCAGTTCAAAATAATTTCATAAATAAAAGTCAAGTTTAACTATGCAAAAGTTTCAAGGCCACCTTTGTAAAATACACAAACACACATATAGAAGTCTAATGCTACAAAGTATCTATACAGTCCCTGTCAGGTTGGTTTGACAGATCTGACATATATTTCCCGAATCAGGTCTCGGAACCTGAGTCAGACATTTGAGGTCTAGGTCATGCTTTGCTCAAAAACTCATTTCATACAGTCATTGCATCTACTTAAGTGAAGAGTCCTATGAAACAAGGTTTTCATATCAGAAGGTTTTTTAATATAAAACTCTTTAAATCCTATTTATTCCAGTCTTAAAAAATGTAATACATTCTACATTCTAAGAAATGGCTCTTGTAAATGGGATAAAAGATGTTTCCATCAGTAGGAAAAGTTGGGCATGTATTTAACCACTTGTGTTACGTCAGCCAGATTTTGATTATGGGTATAATTATCTCATTCCTTTTTGAGCTATGAAGAAATCTGAAACCATGGAGAGCAAGATAATGGTACTATCCATTAAAAAATGGAATTTTGTATAACACGCTTAATATTATTTGAATTGAGACCTGGGATGCTGGAATTCACACACTGATGTACTGTGTCAGAAAAAATTCATGATCTTGGGGGATAAGAATGGTGTTTGGCAAGAAAAAACTTTCAGTTCATAGCTACTTAGCTTGGCTTGAAGTTCAATGTGCTGGTTATTCTCCATAACTGGCTGCCCCTCCCCGCCCTGCTCTGTGCCCGAGGACTGTCCCTAGGCAGTGGGTCACGCAGGCTCTCTTGTCCTGTGGCTTTGGCTTCTGGTTGGGCTCAGTCAGTGGGAGGAATGGCATGAGATTATTGAGGGGGAGGAAATAGAAGGGAAAAATCATTGTGGTATTTTTCCCTTGTTTTCTTCTTGACTCAGAGCCTCAGATCTGTCAGGGTCTACATTCTAGGATAAACAGTTTTCTGTGGCTGGAGTGAGGTGTCTAAAGTGGCATAAGGTGGGGGTCGGATTCCGTACTGACCAAACCCTGAAGGCCTTTCATTGCTTCAGGTTCCAGAGTGGACAGGGATTCGTGAAAGGATTTTAAGGTGAGGAATGTAATAACTGGATTTGTTTGTAAAAGATAACTCTGGAAGCACTGTGAGGAAGAACTGGAGAGAGGTAATAACAGAGTGGGTGAGTCCAGTTACGAAGTGTCTCAGACTATGCGGGACATGGCAAATTCTTGAGTTAAAGTAGTTCCGGTGGGCACAGGGGAGGAAGGATGGATTCTAAGTACCCCTCCCTCCCACCCTCCCAGACAGAGGGGATCGGGTATGCCTTCCAGGCTGCAGGAATGCTGGTCCCCAGCCAGCAGTAATGAGGGGCGTCCCAGCTTGGATGCCAAAGGAGGGGCCTGGGTATGAACCCCAACTTTTCCTTCCACCTGGCAGTAATGAGGCAGTGCTCCCTTCCCCTGCTGGAAAGGCATCTGAAAAAGCCAGGCAAAAAGAAGGTTTAGTTAAGATCTAGAGTCTCTTGTCTTTTGACAAGAGGGTTGAGTACAGCTTCACCACTCACACTGCACACTTTTTGGATCTGCATCTAGTTTTTCCATGGCTTGAGTTTCACTCCATAAAAGAGCTATAAAATGGAAAAGAATCATCACAACAAAAATGGAATCTTCTTAGTGATACCAACATGGCAGTCTTGGCTGTGGATATAGATTAAAATCTTTATGTGAATGATATTCCTCAAGCTTTGAGAAAAAAAAAAAAAACCAGTTGTTTCAAAACCAAAACAGCTCCAGGCAGAAAAGCAACCAATTGTGAAATGTTTGAAGATTTGGAAACTACAAGACAAATTCAGTCAATCAGAGGTGGTCAGAAGCTGTTTGACTACCTGGCAGGCAAGCACGCTTTTAGGATAGAACATTTATTTATTTATTTATTCATTCACTCATTCATGCTAGAATATTTAGATACACTCCACAGGTATGCAAAGTTCCAACATGAATATGGGAATTACTCTGGAGTGGCAGATTATTTTTATTTCTGTAGAGTGTTCATTCCAGCAACAGATAGAAATGAGTTGAGTTCACTCTGGGAAAAACTGGCTTCTGAAACTTCATCAGAATTGGGATGCAGCCATGCAAGACCTTACACGGTTGAAAGATTATAACTCTGTGAGTTCTCCACTCCGGTCTCTTAAGCAGTGAACATGGCTCATTTGCTGGTTTTCTTCAACCACCCCAAAGGCGGTGATAACATGATTAATCTCTTCCTTTACCAGTCACAGTCTCTTCATGCAATTCGGATGATATGTCCACATATTCTTTGCTATTTAACTGAAGCAGTTATAACAAACCAGGATGTTCAAAAACACCAGCAGGTGCTAAAAGACCTAGTCAAAGTTATTCAGCAGGAGTCTTACATATAAAGAATCAGTTACGGAATTTGTCGAACATTTATACGGTTAATTTTGACTTTGATGAGGCTCGGAATAAGATGAGGGAATGTGAACCTGTGCTTGTGAACGACTTCTTCTTGGTGGCCTGTCTCTTCATATTGGAGACTTTGTGTCACCTCCACCAGTGTATTGGCACGAACGTGTTGGCAGATGAACTGAATGTGACTCTAGAAGAAGCCAAACGGTGTATTGAAATTTGGTTAGAGATGCAAGACTGGATGCCAAGGTTGGTTCTGAGTTAGGCCACGTGGTTATGAGCACAGTGCAGTCTCGCCCAATCAACAAGTGCTTGAAGAGACCAAAAGCCTTCCATGCAGAAGCCAGATGTTGGCTGTGAATATCGAGAAGAAACTTCAATAGTAGGTAAGAAGCTCCTAACTGCGCAACTCGAGACTCTGACTTCTAATGCAAAACTGTAAAGAAAAGATGAAAAAACAAAAAACTACAAAGGAAAGACAAGATGACGTAGATTTTATTATTTTTTTAAGATTTTATTTATTTTTAGAGAGGGGAAGGGAGGGAGAAAGAGAGGGACAGAAACATCAATGTGTGGTTGCCTCTCATGTGCCCCCGCTGGGGACCTGGCCCGTGACCCAGGCATGTGCCCTGACTGGGAATTGAACCAGTGACCCTTTGGTTTGCAGCCTGTGCTCAATACACTGAGCTGTGCCAGCCAGGGCAGATGACGTAGATTTTAAAAACAGCATATTGAGTATAAATTTTGAGGAATTTGAATAAAATTGGCTGTGTACAAAGAAAAAGATCCAGTCTCATGACATATTACCCAAATGTCCCACATTCAGTTGAAAAATCCTTGTCATTTCAAGAACAAGGTAGAGTTCAAATAAAAAAAAAATACAGCAAGGAGAAGCCAACACTGAGATGACAGATGTTAGAATGATCTGACAAACACTGAAAACAATCACCATAAAAACGCTTCGACTGACAATTACAAATACACTTGAAACCAATGAAAGAATAGAATGTTTCAGCAAAGAAATGCAAGTTATAAAGAAGCAAATAGAAATGTTTAGAAATGGAAAAAATACAGTAACTGAAATAAAAATAAAAACTTAATGGAGGAACTTGATAGCAAAATGTAGGAGACAGAGAGGATCCGTGAACTTGGAGGTAAAACAATAGGAATTACCCAATCTGAAGAGCAGGGAAAAACAGGCTGAAAAAATAATACACAGAGCCTCAGAGCCTTGTGGGACTACAACAAAAGATGTGACACCTCATGTTACTGGAGACCCAAAAGGAGGACAGAAAGAAGGCAGGACTAAAAGAGTCCTCAAAGAAATGATGGTCAAACACTCCCCCAATATGGCAAGATACACAAACCTTGAGATTCAAGGAGCTGAGTGTACTCCTAACAGAATAAGTATAAAGAAATTCACACCATTTACATTATAGTCAAACTTCTGAAAGCTAAAAACAAGGAAAAATCTTGAAAGCAGGGAGAGAGAAATACCATCTTAACTGTAGGGGGAAAACAATTTGCATAACAGCATAAAGCACAGAGGCCAGAAGGAAGTGGCAAAATAAATTGCCTACAAAACATATACCGAGATGGACCATATCCTGAGCCATAAAACAAATCTCAACTAATTAAAAAAACTGAAATCACATAGTGTGTTTTCTAATCACAATGGAATCAAAATAAAATCAGTAACAGAAAGATTTAATAGGGAAGTCTCCAATGCTTGGAAACAACACATTTATAAATAACACATGTGTTAAAGTGGAAATTCCAAGGGGAATTTTTAAAAATTGAACTGAATGAAAATAAAGGCACATCATTTTAATGATACATAAAAAATGAACTGAATGAGCCCTGGCTGGTGGCTCATTCAGTTCAGTTGGTTGGATTGTCATCTCCATGAACCAGGGTTGCAGGTTTGATTCCTGGTCCGGGAACATGTGGGAATCAATCAGCGAATGCACAGATAAGTGGAAAACAAATCGGTGTTTCTCTTTCTCTCTCCCTCTCTAAAATTAATAAAACAAAACTTTAAAACATGAACTCAATAAAACTTAAGATACAAATTTTAAAATGAAAATTTGTAGAACACAGCTAAGGCGGCACTGAGGGGAAATTAATAGCATTTAATGTATATATTAGAAAAAGAGGGACAGTCTCAAATCAACCACCTAGCCTCTAATCTCAAGACCTAGGAAAAGGACAAAATAACCCCACAGAAAGCAAGAAAGAGGAACTAGTAAGTATTAGAAAAGAAGTCAATACAATTGAAAACAGAAAAACAACAGAGAAAAATCAATGAAAAAAGAGCTGACTTTTGGAAAAGTGATAAAATTGGCAAACCTCTAAAAAGACTCCGAGTATCGCCCTCTGCCCTCTTATTCTCCCGGTAGGAGAACTCCATCTCATCGTACTTTAGATTTCTTACCGCCTTGAAATCTGCCATGTCATCTGTATTGTCCATCTTTATGTCTCTCTAGTCTAGTTGACATTCTTTGTTTCTGAACCAGATCGCTTAATTATAACCACCTGCGATCCACTCAACAAACCCTCTCTTTTCCTAAGGAAATCTAATTTAGACTTCATTCTTATTTACTTAAACTTAGTTTGCGGCATGTATGTGATAAAGTCAACTCGGGAAGACTTTGTGGGTCTGTTTCTCTTTGTTACTTCTGCTTCTTCTTGTGCGTAGAGTCTGACTTTGGGGGGGTCCTCATATCTTTGGCTGCCGTTTGGGCACTGTATTTGAAAATGTTTTTGTAGAAATAACCTGAGACCAAGAATGGAGGCGCTTTACTCCAGAGAAGAGTTGTACTGGCCTCTCTACCCAGTTCCTAGGTTACTACCAACTCACCCACTTGAAAGCAAGTCTCCGGCTTGTTGATCTAGGTTACGTGAAAACTGGGTAATTAGTTTCTCTGCACCTTTGGCTTTATATTTTCTTACTGGATTGTCATCTTTAATGTGGCGATTTTTAAAAAATAGTTTGCCCACAATGTGAGCTGTTTTCACCATACATACTAGTCTTCCAGAATGGAATGATGCACTGTGTCATCTTTTATTAGTAGCTACAAAACTTTACATAGTTAATGCCACGTAAAGAAACAATCCACAATAAAAACCTCATTTGATAACTGGAAATATTCGAACTTGTCACCTCAGATTAAAATATTTTTGAATCCAAAATATAATAGCCCTTTCTTAAGTATTCTTTGAAGTTTCTTTTATTAGAAAAAATAAATAAAAACAACTATGGAAGACCAGAACATCTAAAGGCAGTTGCTGTCCTAGAAACTCATCAGAAAGCAGTGTAACTGAGGGAAGGGGTCAGCTTTCTCATGCTGAAGTAGCAAATTACACCCAAGGGGATGCAACAGAGACCCGCCTCCTACAGTTCCAGAGGTCAGAAGTCTGGGACCGAGGGGTCAGGGGAGTCACACACCCTCCAGAGGCTCCAGGGAGAGGTTCTGTCCTGGCCCCTTTCCACCTTCTGGGAGCTGCAGGTGTCTCTCGGGGGTGACGACATCACTCCAATCTCTGCTGTGGTCACATTGCTTCCTCCTCTTCTGTCTGTCTGTGGTGGTGTTTAAGGCTTATTCAGATGATCCAGAACAATTTCCCCATCTCAAAATCCCTAACTTAATTGCGCCTGCAAAGGCCTTTACCGTTTCCCCCGCTGCCTTGCCAAATATGGTAACATTCATAGGTTCCAGGGATTAGAACAGGGATCTCCTTTTTTAAGGGCCACCATGCCATCGCCCCTGCAACAGGTGACATGATGCACAATAAAATGAAATATAGCTGTTTTTTTATTTAACTTTTGTTCAAGTACAGTTTTCTTTCTTGTATTCCCAGCCCTGCACCCCGCCAGTGCTCCCCACCTCCCTCCCATCTCCGCCCCCTGTCTTAGTTATTGTCCATGTGTCCTTCATACTTATTCATGTGAGTCCATCCCCTTTTACTCTGTGCTTCCCTCCCCTCTACCCTCTGGACCCTGTCAGCACGTTCTGTATTTTAGTGTCTTTGGTTACATTTTGCTTGCTTGTTTGTTTTGTTGTTTACATTCCTGTTAAAGGTGATATCATATGGTATTTGTCTTTCACTGCCTGGCTTATTTCGCTCAGCATAATGCTTTCCAGCTCCATCCATGATGTTGCAAAGGGTAGGAGCTCCTTCTTCCTTTCTGCAGCATAGAATTCCATTGTGTAAATGTACCATAGTTTTTTGATCCAGTCATCGACCGATGGGCATTTAGGTTGCTTCCAACTCTTGGCTATTGTAAATTGTGCTGCTATGAACATCGGGGTGCATAGGTTCTTTTGGATTGGTGTTTCAGGGTTCTTAGGATATACTCCTAGCAGTGGAATTGCTGGGTCAAAAGGCACGTCCATTTTTAGTTTTCTTAGAAAATTCCATACTGCTTTCCATAGTGGTTGTACCAGTCTGCAATCCCACCAACAGTGAACTAGGGTCCCCTTTTCCCCACAACCTCTCCAGCACTTGTTGTTTGTTTCTTTGTTTATGATAGCCATTCTGACTGGTGTTAAGTGGTATCTCATTGTGGTTTTAATTTGCATCTCTCTGATAGCTAGCGATATCGAGCATCTTTTCATGTGTCTCTGGATCCTCTGTATGTCCTCCTTGGAGAAATGTCTGTTCAAGTCCTCTGCCCATTTTTTAATCGGGTTGCTTGTCTTCTTTGAGTGGAGTCGAGTGAGTTCTTTGTATATTTTGGAGATTAAACCTTTGTCTGAGGTATCATTGGCAAATATGTTTTCCCAAACAGTTGTTTCTCTTTGTATCTTGATACTGTTTTCCTTAGCCAAGCAGAAGCTTTTAATTTTGATGAGATCCCATTTGTGTATTCTTTCCTTTATATCCCTTGCTCTAGGGGACATATCAGTAAAAATATTGCTGCGTGGAATGTCTGAGATTTTCCTGCCAATGCTCTCCTCTAGGACTTTAATGGTTTCCCGGCTTATATTTAAGTCTTTTATCCACCTTGAATTTATTTTGGTGTATGGTGTAAGTTGGTGCTCGAGAAATATAGCTGTTTTTATAATGATATCTTAAGATGAATAACAGTCATCAGAAAATCAATGTGAATATTATCAGTTTTCTGTCTAGTTGAATTGAAAATTTTAAAAAGTTTAGGAGGACTTTCAGCCAGGATGGAGGCATAGGTGGAAATACTGTACCTCCTTGCACAAGTAAATTTAAGGACAACAAAGATTTAGAAACAAAAACACAACGAAAACAGACAGAAAATTGAACTCTACTGAAGTTCCCCAACAACGAACCATCCATCCAGACCTGTAAGAGGGGTGGAGTCGGTGGCGGGGGAGAGGGGTCCTGGCAGGAAAAGGCAGTGGTTAGTGGACCCAGGTGGGCACGGGGATGAAAACTAAGTAAGGCTTGCAAGGTAGATGGCTGACTGCGGACACACATTTGCGTGCAGATAAACCAGGCAGGTTTAAAAACAGTTAGTGAGACAGACCGCGCAACCCAGGGCCGCAGTGATGGGAATTAAAGCCTAAAAGCACCAACTGGAAAAACTTTCAGAGGTTGAGGTGCTGGGAGAGGCTCCCAGCCTCACAGGAGAGTTCACTGGAGAGACCCACAGGGTCCTAGAATGTACACAAGCCCATACACCAGGAAACCAGCACCAGAAGGGCCCAATTTGCTTGTGGGAAGTGGCAGAGGGGACTGAAATCCAAGAGAGAAAGAGAGAAAGGAACAAGCACCATTGCTCCCTCTGACCCCACCCCCACGTATAGCATCACAATCCAGGGACTGAGTTGCCCTGCCCTGGTGAACACCTAAGGCCCCGCCCCTCATATGTAACAAGCATGACAAGACCAAAACATTATGGCTCAAGCAGAAAAACAGCTCAAAGCCCCAGAGCCAATACTTTTAAGTGACAAAGAGATAGCCAACCTATAAGATGCACAGTTCAAAATACTGGTGATCAAGATGCTCACAGAACTGGTTGATTTTAGTCATAAATTAGATGAAAAAATGAAGGCTACACTAAGTGAAATGAAGCAAAATGCACAGGGAACCAATAGTGATAGGAAGAGAACTGGGACTAAAATCAATGAAGTGGACCAGGAAGAAGAAACAAACAACCAAAGAGAAAAGAATGAAGAAACAAGAATTCAAAAAAATGAGGAGAGGCCTAGGAAACTCCAGGACATCTTTAAACTTCCCAACATCCAAATTATAGGGGTACCAGAAGGGGAAGAGGAAGAGCAACAAGTGGAAAACTTCTTTGAGCAAATAATAAAGGAGAACTTCCCCAATCTGGCAAAGGAAATAGACTTCCAGGAAATCCAGGAAGCTCAGAGAGTCCCAAAGAAGTTGGACCCACACACCAAGGCACATCATAATTATATTAGCCAAGATTAAAATGAAGGAGAGAATTCTAGAAGCAGCAAGAGATAAGGGGACAGTCACCTACAAAGGAGTTCCCATCAGACTGTCAGCTGATTTCTCTAAAGAGACCTTACAGGCAAAAAGGGGCTGGAAAGAAGTATTTTAAGTCATGAAAGGCAAGGACCTACATCCAAGATTGCTCTATCCAGCAAAGCTTTCATTTAGAATGGAAGGACAGATAAAGTGCTTCTCAGATAATGTCAAGTTCAAGGTGATTCATCATCACCAAGTTCTTATTATATGAAATGTTAAAGGGATTTATCTAAGAAAAAGAAGATAAAAAATATGAACAGTGAAAGGACAGTAAACTCAGTTAATAACAATCACACCTAAAACAAAAGCAAACTAAGAGGACACCTAGATCAGGAGCAGAACCATAGAAATGAAGAACACATGGAGGGTTATCAACAGGGGAGTGGGGGGGGGAGGTACAGAGAATAGTAGCATAGACGGTAGGTAGAAAATAGACAGGGGGAGGGCAAGAATAGTATGGGAAATGTATAAGCTAAAGAAGTTGTTACACATGGACATGAAGGGGGGAATGTGGTGGGAGGGGTGTGGGGGTGACTTTCTTCGCAAGTCCCCCCAGATGCCATGGATGAGGGTAAACATGACAGAAACATGATATGATCTTCTTGGGGAGGAGAGGTGGCCAGTTTCCTAGGGGGAAAAGGCCTTGAGCAGTGGCCAGTTTCTCAGGGGAAAGAGGTGTTGAGCCCCCTCCTCCAGGGGCTTTTATTGGGTTGTAATACACAGGAATACAGGGCGTCAAGGATCAAACAGTAGATAGTCTGAGTCAGAGTCTGTCAAGAAGAGAACTTTCAGAGTTTCTTCTCCAACCCTTAACATATGAATGAAAGCACTCTTAGCAGAGATTTCACAGGTTTATCAGGAAGTCTTTTCCCCAGGACACACTCTAGCAAGGCAGGGAGCTGATCCCCTCCCCAGCAGGTTTTCAGGCTTAAGGGGATTAGAGCCAGGAAGCACTTTTCTCAGAAGACAAGGGGATTCAGGCTCTGTCAAAGCCCAGGGGTGAGAATCCATTGCTCCCTCTTTGTCGCAGCCCCCGCCCCTAGTCCTTCCATGATGGCCTCCCAAGTGGTCCTGTCTGGCCTAGGTTGCCCCTCTTCTGAGGGGTCTTACTCTTCAAGGACTTCCGACCACGCTTCCGGGGTAGGAAGGAAACAGGCAGCATTTGCTAACAGAGACAAGCTATGTCTCCTGCTGATCGAATTCCAGAGGTCTCTGACTTCTCCTTAGCCACAGGGGATTAAGGGGATTAATCCCACAGGGGATTAACTAGAGTTACAATTCCTAGAACCAGGCAGAGCGGTCCACAACAGAGGGGTGTGCAGGGTGAAGGGGAATGAAGGGGGGAATGGGACAACTTTAATGGCATGATCAATAAAATACATAAAAAATAAATAAAAAATTTAAATCTGCTGGTATGAGCGCTGGACTGCGAACCAGAGTCCGTCATTCTCTATTTTTTAGGAAAAAGAATATTGAGTGCTAAACATCAGAAGATTTTAAGGTCACCCAGAATATTGATTAGCGAGAAACTGAATGGTAAACATTACTAAACTGGGAGGATTGAATAGGCTCCCATTTATAAACACCATTTTATAAATCATTTGTTAAGCAGTGTCAACATGCCACTTAGCAGTCTAAATCACATAGCCATAGTAATATGCAGTCATTAATCCACCGATAGTCTTAAGTGAAAAACCCAATAAATACAGTGAAAAAATGTGCTCAAAAGTTGCCATCCTCTTTATTAGCCTACAAATTATAAAAATGTATGTTCAGCAACTATTTGAATATTTGAAAATTTTCATATTTAAAATTTTACAGTTAATTTACTTAAGAAAAAAACACTCCCTGAAAAGATTCTGTGGAAATAGTGTAACTTCTGCAGAAGAATTTAATTTATATATAAAATTCATGGGATTCTTTCCAAGATGATCACACTCTCATTCTTTGGGGATAGGATGCTTCAAAGGATAAAGTGGTTTTCACAATTTCATATCCTGTAGGTCTTCGGCGTAAAAATGATTGGTGACAGTTTTCATCAATTAGCCTAACAATATCTAGGAAGCACCCTTTTTATTTTTTAAAATATTTTATTTTTATTTATTTTTTAATAAAGAGAGGGGACAGGAAGGAGAAAGAGTGGGAGAGAAACATCACTGTGTGCTTGCCACCCATGCGCCCCCTGCTGGGAACTGGCCTGCAACCCAGGCATGTGCCCTGACTGGGAATCGATCCAGCGACCCTTTGCTTCACAGGCCCGTGCTCAATCCACTGAGCTACACCAGCCAGGGCAGGAGCACCCTTTCTTAAAAAAAGATTTTATTTTAGACAAAGGGGAAGGGAGGGAGAAAGAAAGGGAGAGAAACATCAATGTGAATGTTGCATTTGCATGCCCCCTAACTGGGGACCTGGACTATAACCCAGGCATGTGCCCTGACTGGGAACCAAACTGGAGATCCTTTGGTTCTCAGGCCAGTGCTCAATCCACTGAGCCTCACCGGCCAGGGCTCAAATCTTTAATTTAAAAGTAAAGGAAAAAACTGTATCATCTTACCATAGTTTAGGAACACATTTACATTTTAACGGAAAGTCGGTCCAGCATGACAATTTTGCTATCTTTCAAGTGTTTCAGATAAATAAAAGTGAAAATCTCACAAATAGTCTTTTTAAAAAAAATCACAGGATTACAGACATGGAATAGTACTAGGGCACCTTGCACTTGATCTTCTGTCTCTGTGACAGAGATTCACAACCAGTGGAACACATGCTAGAAGACTCAGATGATTTGCAGGACACGGTCAGAGCTGCTTTAGGTCCTTCCCTCGTTGTGTCTTAAACCACGACTGTTACATGCTCCTTCCACACCATTATCAAAAAGAGTGGCCTACATGGGCACTGTGTCTCCCGTACAAAAATAATAAGGCTGCATGGAAACTGGGCATGTGCTCTCTGAACTGCGAGGGATGCCTGCTCTCGGGAGAACTGGATACCCTCTCAGAATACACTGAGGCCTGGTCTGTATTCTAGATCGCCGGGGATTCCCCTGTCAGTGTCCATCCTCAGAATTTTTTATGTAAGCTGTTAGTCAAAATGGATACATACTGAAACTGCAATTTGAGCGCTTTGCAGCAAGTGGCTGCCTGTGGTGTTTTTGTTGCATTTCCTGTCTGTGCCAGAAGGTGGCGATGTTCCTCACTAGAATGGTCATCCCTGAACAGTCTGCCAGCTCCTGACCCAGGAATTTCAATGATCTGTTTTTGAATTCTGGAGTCAGCTTTTTGAAAATTCATAAAACTCCTTGAGTTTCAAACCATTAAATAATAGGAAAAAATGCTAGGGGATGGGTACACAATGCAATATACAGATGCCGCATCATAGAATTGTACACTTGAAACCCACATAATTTTATTAACCAATGCCATCCCAGAGAACCTGATTAAAAAGGTAAAGAAAAAAAATTCTAAAACAGTGTTGGCTCTTTTGATAAACTGTGAAAATGCCTGGCAGAGAGCTGTATTTTAAAAAGACTTGAAGTTGAGAATATCTTTATGTTTCTAAATGAGGAGAAAGGGATTAAGAACAGAGATTAAGGCCCAAGGAATCACTGGAACACTACTGTCACTTAAAATTTGATACCCAACATACTTCTGATTTCTGTGTACCAAACCTCTTTAAGTCCCCTACCAGAAGAATCTTTTCATCATCGGATTAGAGGCTACAAACCACTAATCTGAGGGTCAAATCCAGCTCACTGACCTATGAAGTTTGCCTGTGTAGTGTAAAAATTAAGAAATTTTACATCAAGATGTGGGTTTCTGACTTCTCTTGAGGGATTGGGAAATCTGGCCCCGCTGCTCACATTCCCGCAGGACAACAGTGGGCTGGTGACGCACAGCAGAAACACTTTGAAGAGGGCATGCCACGCCAGTCATGATACACACAGTATACATGTAGAGTGCATGATTTGCTAGGTTTTGACAAGTGTGCACACCAGTAAACCATCACCGCAGTCAAGGCAATGAAAATATCCATCACCTGTCTGCTTGGGTCCACTACCCAGGAAAACTTCTGGGAAGATGTTCACTTCCCACTTGGAATTTCAGTACTCGCTCTCCCTAGGGCCTCAACCTCAAGGTCCTTACTCTGCGCCTTGTACTTTTGCCTTTTAATGATTCTCGTTGACCTTATTTGTGCTGAAACTTCCTTAAGTTCTGTAAGTAATGCTATAGACCAAATGTGTCTGTTCCTTTAAAATTTGTATGTTGAAAATTAACCCCTGGTGTGATGGTGTTAGAAGGGGGGGTCTCTTAGGGAGGTGATTATTGGTCATAAATGAAATTAGTGTCCTTATAAAAGGGACCCCAGAGGACTCCCTCCTTCCTTCCATGATGTGAGGACACAGCTAAAAGATGGCTGTCTATGAATCAGGAAGCAGGCTCCCATTGACGCTAAATCTGCCGGCACCTTGACCTTGGCCTTCTCAGCTTCTAGAACTGTGAGAAATAAGCCACCCATCTCTGGTCTTCTATTACCGCAGCCAAAATAGACTAAGACAGGTACCAATTACGTCGACTAAGATACTTGTCTCCCTTTGGACTTGGTCACCCCACATACAGGCCAAATCCAGGAGACTGGGTCTCTCTTGAGAGGAAATAAAGCCTTCTAAGTTTACCACAACAACCCTCTAAAAGTAGAAATAAGCCCTCCAAGGTTTTCAAGCCTCCATGACAAGGGGTATTAGGCCCCGTATCCAGTCCTATAATAGCCCATATTCCCAGTAGAGAAGCTGCCGCCGAGGGGTATTGGCCAGCGCAAGGCTTGTATGCAAGAAACAGGACAGGTTTCCTCTGGTCCCTAACCCCATGCCCCTCTGTCTCTGTCCCACACACCCTTCATTTTATAGTCATTGACTTACATTGTGCTTTTGTCAGCCCCAACTCACAGTATCTTTCTGCCTTCCAGTGAACAAATCAACAATATGCACGTACCGTCGTGCCTCAGGGGTTTACCGAGGCCCTGGCTTATCTCCCTAGGGCCCAGATGAAAACTCATTCCCTTTTTCCTTCATAAACATCAAAGGGAAGGACATGCTCCAGGCATCTTTAACAACACAACAAGCCTTTCGGTACTTCATCCTCATTTTCTACACAGTAGGTCAGGCACTTCCACTTCCTGTTTATGGGGAGAAGTTACCAAATTGGTCCACAGCCTCCGTAAGATTACACATCGTGACAGAGCAAATCTTACAGGTCGGACCTTCACAGATATTGGTCGGGATGCTTAGGCAGTCACATTTAACAGGTAACCTCAGTATGTCCCATCGGCCAGAAACATTATCCTGGTGAAAATGTAAAAGTGGAGCAAGATGACAGCCACCTCCTTCAGGTCCCTTTCTCCACTAGCAAATGGATTTGAATCAACTCCCAAAGGTGCAAATATGTTCTCACCATAATCTGCATTCTAAAAAGAAGGCTTGGACGCTCTTCCCTGCGCACAGGCAACTGCCACAACTCTAGCTGAGTTGCTGCGGGAAGGAGTTTTTCCCACTTGGGGAACCCACTTCGTTCCTGGTGATGGAGGAGCTCACTTTCTTGCTCGGGTTACTCAGGACAGTCGGTGAGCACTTTCACTCTCGCAAAAACTGCGTCGTCTCCACCGTCGCCAGTTCTCAAAGAATAGGATGGGTCAGCGGTGCTCTGAGAGGCCACACGCTGCGGAACTCAACCTGGCATGGCCCAAAGTCTCACCCTTGGCCCTGATGGTCCTTCGACCCTCACTCTCCTCTTAACATTGATTACCTCTTTATAAAATAATTGCCCTAAGGCCGATGAGGGTGCCTCACACTTCCCGGAGTACGGGAGATTCAAATCTGATCCAGTCTGTATTTCAAAGGCCTGCCAAGGTCTTATTCAATACATTCATACGTACTTATTACCAATAGTTCAAACCTGCCTCTCCCCCAGACATTCCACCTCAGCCCCTGTCTTCAGGTGGAAGAGCTAGTCTTCTGGAAAAGACACCACCAGAAGACCAGTCTCGATTCCAAGCGGGAGGAACCTTTTACTGCCTTCCTAAACATTCACACTGCTGCACAACCTGTATTCATGTTTCCCAACTTTAAAAATACAAGTGTTATTTTGAATGTGGGGAAGTTCACCCCAACAGGGAACTTTAAATGGAGACTCTTTAGAGAGCTCCCTGAAGCAGATAATGACGTGAGGCAGACTGCTTCATCACCAATTTCGGAAGAGGTAGGTAAGGGGGTCAGCTTCCTCCTGTGTCGCTGGAACACGGTTCCCTAGGGTTCTCCTCTCTAGTCCCCTCCTTAGTTCTCCTTCATATCCGTCTCATTATTGTTTTATTTTCTGCTGTTCATTCGTTTCAGGACTTTCTTGAGCCGTGCCTTCCCTTTACCTTTTAATTTCTGCCTCTCCTTATCATGCTCTTCCCTATTCTTCATTTCACTACAAACCTTCAGGGACCCCAGTTTTGTGTATTTGTCCCCCTAAGCCACTCTGGCTCTGCATCATAAGCAAGGACATCTGAGATGCTAACTGAGAAATTCACTGTGTTGGCACCGCAGCCCTGACCCCACCACCGAAGGACCTCTCCGTACCAGTCTGCTGGGACCCACCAGACATGGTCCCGCTGGTCTGGAGTCTTGCTTTTTACTCCCGAATACGTCCTCTAATAATCAGTGTCCTGCTTTCTCTGGTAACTATCCTCCTCATGAAACGCCCTGTCTCCAGCACCCTTTGTTGGCTGCAGACCCCCATCAGAGAGCTACAGATGGCTCGGCCATTGCTCCAAGGACGGTGTCAACAAGAAACTGCTGTCCTGGCTGGCGTAGCTCAGTGGATTGAGCGCGGGCCTGCGAACCAGAGGATCGCAGTTCGATTCCCAGTCAGGGCACATGCCTGGGTTGCAAACCAGTTCTTTGCAGGCTAACTACCAGCAGGGGATGCACAAAAGGCAACCATACATTGATGTTTCTCTCCCTCTCTCCTTCCCCTCTAAAAATAAATAAATAAATAAAATCTTTAAAAAAAGCTGACCCTATGGACCACTTCACTGACTTGACCAAAGCCCCACCGAGATCACTCTAGTTCCTGAGAACACCCCAGGACAGGTGATGTTTGTCTGGAGCAAGAGGGGTGCTGACACGGCCAATCACAGACCTCTCCCCTTGTGCCGGAACTGCCTGACAAGGCTGGACGCTGACCCTCCAAGTTCCCAGTCTTTGTCTCGTGATGGATTTGCTGAGATTAAAACTGTTCACCCCCTGACACTCACCACAGAGAAAAACATTTCCTGTTCCCATAACTGATGGACACTTCTCCTGCTCGAAAAACAAGCCCAGCTACAAATCACACCCCCGGCAACTTGTTTACTACTCCCGATAAAAGTCTAAAGCAAAACCACGCCCCCCCAAACGCTCTGACCTTTAGATCTTGGCTGCTACCCAGATTGCATGTAAAAAAATCAATCTCTTTACTTGTCTGATTTTTATCTTTGACATACGACACATGAAAAAGTGATCAAACAATAGAGTACTAAGGCAAAACCAACAAATGGACCAAGAAAGAGAAATAAATCTATGTTTTGTGGAAATTTGATATAAGATACTACAAAGAAATGGTTAAAAAAATCAATTGATGGTACCAGGCAATAAAGTTGAATTGCCACCTTATATTAAATTAAGAAGGTGGGTCTCAGACTGAATTTACCTAAATTCCAAAGGTAAAATTTTAAACTGAATCAAAGAAAATGTAGGGAAATATATATGTGAACTAGAAATAGAGGGAAATTTCCTAACCAAGTCCCAAATAATAGAAAGGTTTCGGTATATCAAGCATCAGGGATTACATCAAGGACAATTAATTTTTAGACTATAATTTCTAGACCATCGTTGGGTAAGAAATTCAACTGGGTGGATCACAATCAACATTTAAAGCAATAAAGTAGAATAGAATTGTGCATAAAAAGTATTAGAGAAATATACTTATCAAACTTGTTTATATTATATATATACAAATGTAAATTTTAAAATATACATGTATATATCTAGTGTATGTTGGTTGGGAATATATATTTACATTATGTGTATACAGTATATTAATACAGGGTAATATATAATTACTCACTATTAATTTACTCACTATAATCTCTCAATATATAATATATATTAAGTATATACTTAATACATATTAATTATAGTATACATTGTATCAATATATACTATAATTCATAATATATTCATGTAAAGTCTGTGTATATTAATGTATTATATAAAGTATATGTGTTGGTTATGATATAAAATATACTTCCTATTGTCAATTATAATCAAAACAGTGAAAACCACTGAATATTTGAGGGGCTGAAGCAAATTACTGAGGGAAGAAATAATTATATTCGACAGAAAAGTTGGCAGCAGACAATGAACAGAGAAGTTGACTTGGAAGCTTCAATAGCTTCATGTAACAAGTACATGAAGAAGGCTTTAACTTATGAGTAATCATTGTGAAACAGTAGATGCCATGCCATGCCCCCCCCGGAAGACAAAAATAAAAAGAACGTATGCTACCAAGTGATGGACGAGATGGGTTACACGGGAACTCGGGCAGTTTAGATGGGAGTATAAACTGGTAAGGTCATTCTGGAGACAATCATTTGGCGGAAATTTAGAATGTGAATTCTCTTCGACCTGGCAACCTCACTGTTAGGTATACATGTCAGGGGAATTTCCACTTGTGCCCTTGAGGCAACACATGCTGGTACACTGGTTGAGGTGGCGAAGTTCATGGTCAGGGACATGGGAACCAATCTAGGTTTCATCGCAAGGGGAAGTGGATAAAATGTGATAAATGTATATTTAGAATTTAAATTCCTATGCACTAGTGAGAAGCAATGGACTAGATGTACACAAAGTAAAATATTGAGTGTTCAAGGAGACAACAGAATTTATGGCTTAACACCAGGTAAGTTAAATATATATATATATATGCATATACTGTATATTTGAACAGTTAAAAGTAGATGTCTTTACAGGGTAGCAATATGAATTTTTCTCTTCTTGATTCCTTTCTATATTTTTTAAGTTTGTTTACATTTTTTAATAATGGAGACATATATATTAAATTTTACTATTAAAAATCAACTATAAAAGAACAGTCTTTTCAACAAATAGGCATCTTCCCATAAAAGAATGTATACATGGTTAAAAAGCACATGAAGACTCTCACCATCAATGTCATTAGGCAAATGCAAGTGAAATTTACACTGAGATTCCACTTCACACCCGCTGGGATGTCTGACTGAAAAAGAGGAAAGTGTTGGTGAGGTTGTGGGCAGATGGGAACCCTTTGCCTTGTGGTTGAGAATGTAAAAACAGTGCAACCACTTTGAAAAACAATTTGGCAGGTCCTCAAAATGTTGAATCTAGAGTTACCATATGACTCAGCGATTCCGCTCCGCTCAAGACATCTACTCAAGAGAACTGAAAGCACGTGTCCACACAAAGGCTTGGATGCGAATGTTTCTAGCAGCAATATTCAGAACAGCCTATTTGGGTGGAAATAACCCAAACATCCATGAACTGATAAATCGATAAACAAAATGTGGCATGTCCATGAGAATACAATACAACTGAACAACAAAAAGAAATGAAATCCTGATCCATGATACAACACAGATGAACTTGAAAGCAATATGCTAAGTGAAACAAGCAAGTCTCACGAGGTCACATCTCGTGTGATTCCCTGTATATGAAACGCCCAGAATGAGCGACTCTGTAGAGACAGAAAGCAGATGAGCGCATGCGGGACAGATGGAGATTGACGAATGGGTGTGAGAGGTTTCTTCTGGAGATGATGATATATTCTAAACTGAGATCATGCTGATGGTTGCCTACATCTCTAACTATGCTAAAAATAATTGAAGCATAGTCTTTAAAAAGGTGAATTTTATGGTATATAAATTAAATTTCAATAAGCTGTTTTTAAAAAGTCACCTATGTATCAAAGTAACATTCGCACTTTTACAAGAAAGGATTTTGAAAATTCAAGAGGATAAGAAAAATGTCCTCTCAGACGGAATTTTAACTGCGAGAACTAATCTAAAACCAACCAAATTTCATTGCATATCTAGTAAATGCAGTAAACACAGTAAATGTTTAGTAACATAGTAAATGCTACATTTACCAGTAAACATAGTAAATGTAGCTTTGGAATAAAGTTGGGGCAGGTATGAGACAGAGTACAGGTATCAAGCTGACCTTCACCAGCAGGGATGGTGTTAATGATGAAATCCTGGAATGACCCCAGGTCAATATACTTAGGACCATTTCATTCTGCAGAACGGTCTTTTGAATCCAATGCTGACACCTGCTGGAATGAGGCAACCATTTAATGCCATTTTGACCTCCAAAGTCATAGAAGAATCAAGTCTTTCGTGGAAAGATCTTTGCAGTTGGCACGCTTTAGGTGTTGTGGAGAGCGCCAGAGCCTTCTGCCTCTCCCTAATTTCAGCAACACAGAAACTCTATGATCAGGCATCACTGCACCCAGAAATCACAATTATTTTTGTTATCAGTGTCTGCAAATAAAGCCTGGTTCCCCAGAGGAAACACGAAATATGAAAAATATCTCTTCTCATAATACTGCTAAACACATTTGTCTTTTCTAAAATTAATACAAGTTGTAAATATTTACAAAACTTAAAATACCAGCAACAGCTGTTATTTTGTTACCCAGCAACTGCTGGTAATTTTGCAGTCTATTTTCTCAGTTTGTATGTTTTAAATAAAACTTGGATTGGATTGTATACTTGGATCATATGGTATATAGTATTTTATAATTATTTTGTTCTTTAACTCTGCATTAAGTCTATTGCCATTTTTCCTTAAAAACCTGACTTCATTGTATTCTGCCATATGGATGTATCAAAACTAATTTAACTAATTTCCTATTGTTCTACCTCTAAGTGGTTTCTAATTGATCACAATTGTAACCAACCCTGCGGGAACACCCTCACGTACGGCTGGCACGTGGCTCATGCGTATGCCTCAGTATAAGAAACATGGTTGTCTATAAACAGCGAGACTTCTGATTGGGTAGGTGTCTGTGCAGGTCGGTTGGTCCTGGGCCACAGTGGTGGGCTACGTTTTTTAACATCAGCCCTGCTTCTCCCTAATGCTTAGTGTTTAGCTGAGGTTGTTCCATTTGGTTAAATTCACTGACGTGGAATTACTGAGACAAGTGGTATGAATACATGCAAAGCTTATAAAATATATCGCCAAGTTGCCTTCTTGTCAGATTCTACCAACCTACATTCAAACAGCTGTTTTCATTAATACTAGATATGATTATGTTTTCAATCTTTGCCAATTCTCATTAGATTTTAATGTCAGCATCCTACGCCTCTCAGAACTTCAATAACTTCAAATGACCATATTCTCCAATGGCAGATTCCATGCTCCCCTTCCTTGCCACATTGCCTTGCATTCTAAATACAATTCTGACAAGTTCAATACCTTACATCCAAAGTTGTCTGTTCCCTGTTGCTCATTTATAGCTAAATCAACTTCTAAAACTATCATCATTTCATTTATCATCTGAAAGATTATTTAATTTTACTTCTCTTAATAAAAATTATACTTGACGTTAACCTCTTTATCGGCATATACAGAGATGCTGGCTTTAAAGCTTTTGAGAAGAACAAATTGAAATAATGATGGTATTAGGAAGTTAGGTTACATGATACTTTTTTAGTAGATATACTTTCATGAAAGTATGTAGTCTGAAATTTTTTAAGTTTAACATGGTAATGTGATTTAAATGAATTATTAACCTTTTTATCAACTTCAAAATTGGGTACAAAATAGCTTAATCAAAAATAAATCTCAATACATGTATTATTAACATTTCACCTATAATGTACTCATAAGAGAAGGAACACAAATCATTTTTACCTGTATCATTATTGACTTTTTTTCTCTTGGAATACCAACCAGGTAACATCATCAGTCTTCTTTAAGAACATGCCCTGGGAAAAAGGGTTCTTAATCTTAGTTTGAAGAAAATGTTAAAAAGTGAATAAATCAGCCCTGGCTGGTGTGGTTCAGTGGATTGAGTGCCGGCCTGTGAAGGAAAGGGTTGCTGGTCCGATTCCCAGTCAGAGCACATGCCTGGGTTGTGGGCCAGGTCCCCAGTAGGGGGCGTGCGAGAGGCAACCACACACATGTTTCTCTCCCTTTCCTTCCCTCTCCCTTGCCTTCTCTCTAGAAAATAAACAAATAAAACCCTTTTTTGAAAAAAAAAGTAATTCAATTTGCAAGCACTAATCTCTGGGTCTGTATAAAACTGGCGGATTTTTTACCATTTTGATATCTTTTTTTAAAAATCATTTTGATTAAACAATGCCCAGGAGTACCGTGGTGATGGTCAGCATTACCGTGGATGGGAGGGCTTATCAACCTATGAGTCTCTTTATTTCTAGGAAAGTTAGCAAACCCCAAACATAATTCAAAATGTAACCACAATCTGAAAAAATGCCACGGGGAAAAAGCAAAAACAATGACGATGATAACTCACTCTTCCCACGTGTCGATAACCTTCCTTCTTCATATCCAGACCCACCTCATACGCACCCCTCCCCCGCCCTGCCGTAAATACAGATCAGGTGAGCCCTTTCCCCGCCCCAACGCTTGGCTAATTTTATTGATTTTAAATCCTCATTCCTTTGCATTTATTCATGTTGATAATCACGTCTTTGTGATGGATGATGCCACACCTGAATATTTTTGGTTAAACTCCCCAGTTTTCCCCACCCAGTGGGCCCCAGGTTCTGTAAAAGAAGAGGACAGGCTGCTGGACTCTTTACAGCCCCAGCACCCAGCACGTGGATGAACATCATGATTGAACAAGTGCGTGTGAATGAATAGATATCAATGCATTCGAATTAGGAAAGAAAACAAAGGGAAAATTATTTCTGCCACATTAAAAGAAACTATTAGAATCTGAAAGTTTTGTTGCTTCGTGGTGTATGTGCTGTTTCTAAACTCTAAAGTGAAAGAAAGTGAGTGCCTCAAAGCTGAAATATATATTACTGGATTAGAAAAAAGAGAGTCATCTTTAGTATAGGATAAAATAAAGTTAAAAACATGTACTACAAATAAACATATCTATTTTAATAAAAAACTGGGGCTTAGCCCTGACTTGTGTAGCTCAGTAGATTGAGCACGGGCTGCAAACCAAAGGGTCACTAGTTTGATTCCCAGTCAAGGCACATGCCAGGTTGTGGGTCAGGTCCCCAGTGGGGGCCACGTGAGAGGCAACCACACATTGATATTTCTCTCCCTCTCTTTCTCCCTCCTTCCCCCTTCTCTAAAAATAAATAGATAAAATCTTTTAAAAAGAGAGAGAGAGCCCTGGCTGGTGTAGCTCAGTGGATTGAGCGTGGGCCTGCGAACCACACGATCGCGGTTCGATTCCCAGTCAGGGCACATGCCTGGGTTGCAGGCCAGTTCCCGGCAGGGGACCCACCAGAGGCAACCCTACATTGATATTTCTCTCCCTCTCTCCTTCCCTTCCCCTATAAAGATAAACAAATAAAATCTTTAAAAAAAAAAAAACAAAAAAAGAGAGAGAAAAAAAATTGTTTTAAAAAAACGGGGCTCAATTGAGAAACAAAACGTTGCTTCCATCACTGAGGAAAACAGAGCTATTGGAAGGAGGGAAAAAAATCTGCTCTTTATCCACTATAAATGTCTGTAAGATTAGCGGGTGCCCAGAACGGCCCCTGGCACTTAACGAATGTTTGTCAAATAAATGAGTAATGTCAAGTCGGGGAACTTGATCTATGGGAATAAATGATCAAGTTGGTAACGGAAGAAGAGAGTGGCAAGCTAGAAGACCAAGAGAAGAAGTCTTTTTAGAATGAACTGGGATAGAAAATGAGAACAAAAATATGGTACTCGGTAAAATTATAAACAAGTAAATCCAGGAGGTTGGATAAAGTAGAGAGAAGAGTCAAGCCCCATGAGGCCTACTACCGATATTTGCACCAGTGAGTTTTTAAAATCGTTTTGGAACAGACAGTCCATACCCTAAGTGAACACTTCCATGAAGGAGGAGGAGAGCTGCCAAGTTCACTGTGTGATTGAACTATGCCAAAACCAGAGACAGACAGTATCCGAAGAGAAAATTATAGGCTCATTTCAGTGACTTTCACAGTGTCAAAGTCCAGAGTAAACAGTTAGTTCGCCAGACTCAACAGAGTATTAGAAAAATAAAACACCATGTCAAGTAGGGTTTATCCTAGGAATGCGAGGAAGGTCACATTGCAAGTCTAGAAGGCAGAAAGACTGCAGTTATAACTTTTCTCTGCCAGAAAAGTATTTTTCCATCAGAGAAGGAAACCTTGCCCTGGCTGCTGTGGCTCAATGGATTGAGCAGTGGCCTGCGAGCCAAGGTCACTAGTTTGAGTCCCAGGCAGGGCGCATGCCTGGGTTGTGGGCCAGGTTACCAGTTGGGGGCGTGCTAGAGGCAACCGACAGTGTCTCTTGCACATCGATGTTTCTCACCCTCTCTTTCTCCCTCCCTTGCCTTCTCTCTAAAAATAAACAGATAAAATCTTTTAAAAAAGAAAAGGAAACATTTACTTCAACATGTCCAAGAGGCTACAGTCAGCACGATTAACCAATAGACCCCCCAGGGTCAGAGAAGGCCTCTCTCATAGACCCTTGAGCACCACGCAGCACAAAGAGTCCCCGGAGGACCACGAGCTGCTACTCGGATCCTCGTGAATACGCGAGTGTGTTCGCTGGGTCAGTGTTGAAGAGGGAGAATGTTTGCCATCCCAGAGAGGAGGGTCCTGGTTGCCAGAAACGGAATACAGCATTACTGTTACTACCCTAAAGATTTAGCGAAATGCTAAACATGTGTGTGTCTCTAAATACCAGGTATTTGTGTTTCTCGTGGTGTTTAAGGTATTCTTATGATGCGAATTATCTTTTAAATAGAATGATGGTGTGTAACAATGAGAAATTATGCATGAGAATAGCCCTATTTTGAATATGGAGCTAGCCAAAATTCACGAAACTTAACTAAGCAACTCTTCACAAGTAATGACTGTGGTCTGTATCCTTTGGTTTTCCCTACAGATACCAGGTGCTGATAAGTACTTGTTAAAACTGATTTGAGGTTGAGGACAAATTTGAACGTTTCTGTGAGTGGGACAGCAGCCACTTTATGAGAAGGTTTAAACACATAGATCCCCCTAGTCAGAGTCTCTGACCCAAAGTGAACATCAGAAGAATTAGGGTCCATCTAACAGATGTTACAGTATGTCTGTTATTCACATGGAAAAGGTACCTGATCATTGAGAACAGAGCCCATCATCACTCATTCCCTCGCTTCCAGAATCAGTCGTTCCAAGGCCATTCAGCTGCATTATAATGGGCTGGCAGGGCGGGCTCTGTGTGAACTGAAAGGAAGATGTAGAAGGACCTTCACAAGGTTGCTTACATTTGTATTAGGGACAGAGGACAGCAAAAGAAAAAAGGCAGGGGAGGGGCAGGCTGGCAGGAGAGGGGCAGGCTGGAAGGGGAGAGCTGCTGACTGAGCTGTGGGCTGTGGGACCTGCTTCCAACTCCAAGGCAGGCAGAGGTTAATGATGCTGGCCAGCGTCTACCACTAGCCCAGCTCAATGCTCATGACATCACATGTCAGTCATTCAATATTTGCTCTTCGTATGAGTGGGGGAGGGGGAGAGGTGGGCACACCACAGTGCTGAGCTGAGGTGACTAGGAGGCTCAGTACCCCCTCCCCAAACCCCTCCCGGGCTAGAGCTACCCACCTGGGAACTACAGATGAAAAGGCCTGATGCACTGATGGGGCTGCTGGGTGAGCACACTTCCCTGTTTAGAGGCGGAAGGAGGGAGGCTTGCCTCCCTTGCAGCTTTGTCCACCAATCCCAGCCCTCCCCCTCCTTTCCCTCTGCAGAGCCCTGCAGTGGGCCCAGTCACGCTCAGTCACCCCTCTGCTCCTTGTAGGCTGCCTCCAGCTTTGCCAGTTCCTCACCAATTGGAGGCCAAGCTGCCAAGTGATTTTTTTCTTCTTCTCTGGGAATGGTCCCAATGAACAGAAGGGCTGTGTGACCCTGTCCCCTGACCATAGCTGATCGGCCTACAGATAAACCTCTGACTTAGACTCCTTCAGCCAATTTTCACTGAGGATTTTTAACTTGAGTCAGAAACCTAGAGATGGAGGTTGTGGTGGGTGGGGCTTAGTCATACAATGGTGGCGTGTGAAAATGTCTGGCGAGGAATGCCTGCCGCTGCCTGGAGCTGCCTGGGGTAGTGCAGGGTCATGGGCCCGCTGAGTGTGACATGAGATGGGAGTGAGCTGGGAGGAGGGGGCTGGATATTACAGTCATATCTCTGTATCTGTCGTCTTCACAACTCATCAAACCCTGTATTCTGTTTCATTTGGATGAGAAAAAAATGTTTCAGCCCTCGGTGCTTGCTCGGGACTCGTTGCATTTGCTAGAACATGAATGAGTCATGATGCTTCCCTGCAAGAGAAAATGTTTCATCACTTGTCGTGTTCAGTACTCGTCGGTTTCGGCACTCATCATGAGTTCCCGAATAGTTTCGGTACTCATTGATGATGAGTACCCAGGTACCACTGCAGTTGACTCCTGAAAGAGGAACGTTGGTTCTTCAGGTTTGCATGATTGCTTCGGAGGGTGCTCAGAAACTCAAATTTCAAAATTATTGTTCTAGACAAAATAGTCTTGGTCAGAATTGTTTTGTGACCCTTGTGAATGAAGCGTTCATGACCCGTGGCCAAAAGCTGAAATGACGAAAAGCTGGTGCAGNCAGCCCTCCCCCTCCTTTCCCTCTGCAGTGGGCCCAGTGCTTCCACATCCACAGCCACGCTCAGTCACCCCTCTGCTCCTTGTAGGCTGCCTCCAGCTTTGCCAGTTCCTCACCAATTGGAGGCCAAGCTGCCAAGTGATTTTTTTCTTCTTCTCTGGGAATGGTCCCAATGAACAGAAGGGCTGTGTGACCCTGTCCCCTGACCATAGCTGATCGGCCTACAGATAAACCTCTGACTTAGACTCCTTCAGCCAATTTTCACTGAGGATTTTTAACTTGAGTCAGAAACCTAGAGATGGAGGTTGTGGTGGGTGGGGCTTAGTCATACAATGGCGGCGTGTGAAAATGTCTGGCGAGGAATGCCTGCCGCTGCCCGGAGCTGCCTGGGGTAGTGCAGGGTCATGGGCCCGCTGAGTGTGACATGAGATGGGAGTGAGCTGGGAGGAGGGGGCTGGATATTGCAGTCATATCTCCGTATCTGTCGGCTTCACAACTCATCAAACTCTGTATTCTGTTTCATTTGGATGAGAAAAAAATGTTTCAGCCCTCGGTGCTTGCTCGGGACTCGTTGCATTTGCTAGAACGTGAACGAGTCACGATGCTTCCCTGCAAGCGAAAATGTTTCATCACTTGTCGTGTTCAGTACTCGTCGGTTTCGGCACTCATTATGAGTTCCCGAATACATTGACGATGAGTACCCAGGTACCGCTGCAGTTGACTCCTGAAAGAGGAACGTCGATTCTTCAGGTTTGCATGATTGCTTCGGAGGGTGCTCAGAAACTCAAATTTCAAAATTACTGTTCTAGACAAAATAGTCTTGGTCAGAATTGTCTTGTGACCCTTGTGAATGAAGCGTTCATGACCCGTGGCCAAAAGCTGAGATGACGAAAAGCTGGTGCAGAACTGGTATTGTGGATTTCCAAAGCCGACTGCGAATCGAGTTCGCAGCCCAAGCAGATTTCTCCGATGAACGTCCAAGTGGCAGATGCATTTCCAAAGATGACTGAAACTATTCCTCCTGACCCATGGGTTCTTTCAGTGTCACCTTGCCACTCAAAAGAGATGGGGTGTGTTTGTCCTCCCTTTGAGACTGGCCTGGCCATGGGGCCACCTCGACCAATAGAATGAAGCAGAAGGGACATTCTGAGGCTTCCAAGTCCCAACACTAAAGAAAACCCGGCAGCTTCCGTTTTTGTGTTTTGGGGAAAGCCAAACTCCCTGTAAGAAGTCCAGTTACTATGATATCCCAAGTCTGTGAGTTAAGCCTAAGCTACCTTTGTGGAGAAGTCACGTGGGGAAAGAGATGCCTGGCCATCCCCTAGCTGTTCCAGCCAAACCAACTGAGGAGCCAGATATGGGAGTTGGAAGTTGTCTTGGACATTCCAGTCCCAGCGTGCAAAGGAGCCTGGCCTCGCTTGCTGAGGAGGGAGCCTCCTGGCAGTCTCTTGCATTGGGGGCCTCCAACGAACCTCACTTCTCAATATTCATGGTCATGCATAGTCCTCTTCCGTTGAATCTGGGCTAGACATCCTCTAGCCAAACGGTGTAGATGACACTGTGCCAGTACTAGGCCTAATTCACCACAGCTTTCCCTTTTGCAAGATGTAGGAGCCCTGAGCTGCCATATAAGGGGTCCAGCTACCCTGGTAGAGAGGCCACGTACAAGGGCCATGCGGAGAGGTCTTTTGAAAAGGGAGAGGCCCTGAGACCACATAAAAAAAGAAGCCCATACAGCAGGTGTTCAGCTGAGTCCAGCCCCCGGCCAACCTGCCCTCTGAAGGCTGTGCACAAATGACCATGAGGAAGACCAGCGGGACCATGCAGCCAAGCTCAGCCAGACTACACCATCTTGAGCAAATAAAACAATTGTTTTAAGGCACTGAATTGTGGAGTTAGTCACACAGCAATTGGTAACAAAGTATCCAGGTATGAGAGGGATACCAAGACTCACGTTCAGAACGAGAGTGATGTACATCCCCGTCCCACTGAGCCTGGGCCTGGCCATGTGATCTGACTTGGCCAATGGAATGTGAGCAGGCGTGACACCCATGCCTCACTTCAGACAGTTCAGGTGGTTTGGCTGGGCCTCTGCTCCTCCTCTGCTCCTCTGCTCCTCTCTCTCCTCCTCTCTGGTCCTTTGCCATGGGAAGAGCTGCCCGGTGACTCCTGCTCTTCAGCCTGTGTCCAGAGGACAAACATGTGGGGCGCACCTGCCGGCTGCAGAAACCACCATGGCCAATCCACAGACCAGTGAGCAGGAGACACGTGCGTAATGTCACAAGCCACTGAGAGCTGAGACCTGAGACCTGAGGGTGACTGCTGCTGCTGTAAACACTGAGTGCTCCGCCAACCAGATGTCATCTCAGCTCTCCCATCAGTGAAAACTCCCCTGCTTCCCGACTGCCGCCCCTGCGGGCCAAACCTCGAAATGCCTCCCATGCTCCACTCTTAGTGGGGTGGTAGATTCTGGCTGAAAATAAACGGGAGGGTGTTAAGCATAATCAGAATAGAAGAGAGCGACATCCTAGAATTGCAAGTTACAGAAATGTGTTCATTTTATCGTCAAATCTCTGGGGAAATGTTCATGGGCTGGCAGTTTTGAGGTGTTTGATCTGGCTCTGAAGAACACACCATGCTCGGAGCTCATTGCCATAGGGATGCTGCATTCAGTATGCTGGCTAGGGCTGCCACTGGGCTTCTAAGGGATGGGGCTGACTGATGTGAACGCTGCCCAAGTTCTGTACCTTGCCAGGTGACAGTGAAGTGGTAAACAGAGATGTCCGGCTTGTGAGTCTGATTCTTGCACCCACCTTGCTCTCAGGCCTCTCAAAAGAACTTTTGCCATATAGGACATGGCCACGATTTTCAGGTTCCAGAACTGGGCTCTTTGGGACTGGAGGCCTCACCTGCCCTCTTGTTATCAAAGCAACTGCTCCTGAATTCGCCTGGGACAGGGAGGCTCTGTGAACGGACTGGCCATCTTCTGATGACGTGAGCAGGTGCTCTGAGAGCGCACCCAGGCGCGCGTCTCTGAGATTGCACGTGCTGCCTGGAGCAGCGCCTTGCACAGGCGCCCTGCTCTTCCGACACCCCTGCGATGGGAGTCGCGTTTCCCTCTCTTTGGGACCACAATCTGCTTATGAAGTTGCTCTGAGAAACCCAGATAACTCCACCTTTAATTCTCATGAAGCTCTGAAAGCACACCTGCGGGTTAGCCTCCTTCACCGCCTGTCTCACCCAGGCAGGACCACCGTCCCCTCTCACTCCTAATGGGAAGAGCAAGGCTTGGGTATTCGCATCCCAAAGAACGGGCTCCACTCGATAAAAGCCAAAAAATACAGAAAAGCCAATTCACAGAGGTGGTTATCATTTTATATTTTTCTAAGAACCTCATGGAAAAATCCTTTATAGAAGGGTTGACATAAAATTTTAAAATAAAAGAATGGAATGGTAAACATATTGAAAAGTAGCAATTTGACTTATAACGGTAATTTTGTATCTTTGTATAAATTTTATATTAACATTGAAATATATGGTTCTAGGAATTGTCTAATAAAACTAGGAAACAAAGAGAAAATTGGGATAAGCCTGTGTTCACTATTCAGATTTTCACTAATGAGAAGGCTGGTAGACACTGGTATTTGATAAGTTCATTTTGTTTCTTTTAAGGAATGTTTTGCACTTATCCCATGGGTGGATGTTACGTATTTGCAACATAAATACTATAAAAATCAATCCCCCGAGCACCACGGCGGTTGCAATGGCGATAAGTGTGTGTCCTGGAAATGGCAGTGGTACTTCGTCAACGTAAATCTGCAACAGAAAAAGCAAAGTCTTTAAGCTTTCTGAATCTAATCATTCAAAATACTGAACCTGACACAATTCGCACACGGTGGGGACCCTGCTGATCATTCGGCAAAACTCCGCCCAGACTTACTCAGCACCCATAAAGCTCAGAAACAGTCTCACGATGATTTGTTAAGTAACAATTTTCGCACAACGGACAGGGAGTAAGAATCCTGTTTGTCACCCCCCCCCACCCCCGCCTCTATCCTGTCTCCTTAGTGGCAGAAATAGGCAGATGATAGGACAATTAGGAAGCTGTCCTGCATTCACTGATGGAGGTTCAGGCCCGGTGCAGTGGGAACGGGCCTGAGAACGCCTCACTCACTGCTTGGGTGGGAGTTAGGGAAGGCGCTGCCTGAGCAGGACATGGACAGTAAGTGGGTTCCCAGAAGGGAGGGAGGGACACCCGGGGAGAGGGAGTCAGCGTGTGCTTTCTCAAGCTGCTGTCTCTTTAGAAAATCTTCTAATTAAATGCTGAGGCAGGAAAATTTTCTATATTCAAAATGGTCTCTCTGCCTGAATGGGTACTGTGTTTTGGTGTGCATAATGTGCCCTTTTTTGCCCCAAATTTTGAGGCAAAAATAAGGATGCGCATTGGACACAGGTAGTACTAATTTTGTACCTATATAAGTGTTTTTCATTCTTTTACTTATGCTTATACATTAAAAGTATAACTCTAGAAAGTGGTAATGATATCTGTATGTAAAATAATCCCCTGGAATATGATCATTGGTTTTGTTTCTAAATATAAATTTAAAAATTGAATTAAATAATTAAAAAGGAGGATTTTTCTGAAAGTTAAGGCCAAAAATGTGGGTGCATGTTATACACAGCAACATACAGTGGATTAGGGAAACAAGGTCCACAGTGGAGACAGGCTTAGTGACCGAGAGGCACACAGGTGTCTTGTTCTCGGAGGGTTGGGTTTAGGTCATGTGAAATGTACAAGCAGGGGCCCACGGAGATGGAGGTGGTTCAGGTGCAGTGGCTTGTATTTCCTGGGTGAAGTAGGAGGCAAGATCATCTTCTGAGGTAGAAGAAAGTAGAATTGGATGGAAATAGAATAGTGGGGAATGTGGGCCAATGCCAGCTGGTAAAGAAAACGATGGCTAAAGGTGTAACTCAGGTTAAATGTACCATTACCCTCCCTGTGACCCAAGGAGCTATCTGTTTTCTTAGCAGCAGTCCCTATAGGCTATCCATTCTTTCACGACTCTGTTCAGATTCAGCATTTCTGTTCCACTTTCAGTATTGCTGCTGTGAGCCTCATTGCCTCACTTGGTATCAATAAGCTACTTTACACTCTTTTAGAAAATTATTTCATGATTCTTTTTCTTTATTAACTGTGCAATTACTTCCTTTTTACTATTCATTTTTGTAGTTTTTCCTTCATTCCTGAAAGTTCATTTTCCTCTGTTGATACTTGTTTTTAGCCTGAAGAACTTCCGTAAGCATTTTTTTTAAAGAGGAATTTTGTCCACAGTGGATTTGCTTAGTTTCCTTTATCTGAGAATTGCCTTTATTTCTCTCTCCTTCCCAAAGGGTATTTTCACTAGACACAGAATCCTGGCTTGGCAGTCCTTTCTCGTCCCTCCCCAGCTCCACCCCTGCACATGAAAGATGCTACACAACTTCCTTCTGGCTTCTTTAGTTTCTGACGAGAAATCAGCCATCATTCAAATTGGGGTTCCCTTATATGTAGTCCCCTTATTTTTCTCTGGATAATTTTGAGACATTTTTCTTTATCTTTGGTTTTTAGCAGTTTGACTATGATGTGTTTAAACATGACTTCTTTGAGTTTACCTTGTTTGGGACTCATTAAGTTTATTGAATGTGTAAATATATGTCTTCACCAAATGTTCAGCCTTTTTTTCTTTAAATATATGTTTTCTGCACCCACCTCCCTTTCCTCTCCCGCATGAACTCTGGCAACATACATGTCAGAGCTTTTGATATCACAGAGGTCCCTGAGGCTATTCTTCTAAAAATCTTTTTCTTCAGGTTAGATTTCTACCGATTCACCTTCAAGTGCATTTATCATTATTTTGCCATATCCGTTCTGCTATTGAGTCCATCCAGGGACTTAAAAATTGTATTATCAGTTCTAATTTCCCATTTGATTATTTTTATAGAGCTTCCATTGCTCTGCTTAAAATGCCTCCCTTTCCATTTATTTGAAAATGGCACGTGGATAAAATACGTCGGAGAAACCCATGCGCTGTCACTTGCTTTTCTCTTCAGAATCGAGCCTATTTTCTTAGCTCTGGGTATGTCGAGTCACTTTGGATCGCTATCTGGACACTGAAGAATTATGTCATGAGACTCAGGTTTCTGTTGGGAACTCTCTGGCCGATGTTGATTACCTGTTTGTTTCAGCAGCCAATGACACTGGCTGAGCTGAGGTCGCACAGTAGGCTTCACCACCTGTGAATGGTGGCTCCAAGGCCGGTTCCAGGTTCAAAGCCTCTGCTATGCTATTGGGTCTTCTGGGTCCCTGTGCCATGTGGGGGTTGTTCTGGAACTTACGTGGTGTTTATGTTATAGTTTTATTTTGAAGCCTTTGCTATGCTTCTTTGGGCGTGTTCTAATCGTGTGCTGCTTGGTACGCATGCTAGTTCATATACAAAATCAGGAACCTGCTTCTCCAGCTCTCTTCTCTTAGTGATTCCCCCTCCTCCCACTTTCTACCCCCAGAAGCCCTTTTCCATGTCCTCTTGGAAGAATGCTGAGAGTCTATGAGAATTTTAGCTCCCGGTACTATTGTGTTGATCCCTGAAATCAAGCTGTTTGGGGAACAAAGAGGTGAGGAAAGAAAGAGGAAAACAATGGGGATTTCCTGTGATGCCCTTTGTATGTCAGGTGCCCCTTTTCCTAATTGCTCTATCTAGCGGGGTAGGTGTTCTTGCAGGGTCTCAGGTGCCTGCCCTGCTGCCACGGCCTCACAGCCCTGCAGTTACGAGAACCATTCTGGGGCTGGCCTTGCGGTCAGGCCCAGGAGAGCAAAAGGAACGGAGGCAGGGGAGGTTGATTTTATTATTGATAAGGTAGTATCGGTATTTGACAATGAATGAGTTCTCAATCAATTTAAGGAAATCCTCTTTCTTTCCCATTTCCTACAGGCAGCAGATGTCATTACATGAATTTGTAAAATGGAATCACGGCACATCATCGGGTGATTTGTTGAGACCTATTTTGGTTCCAAATTCTTTAGATCTTATTAGCTTTTTTCGTAATTAAGGCTTTACTATTCTAATGCACCTAACCAAAGTGGTATAACACTGGAAGCTACAACGTTACACACGTCTGTGTCTGGGGAAGGTGAGAGGGAGAAGATGGGCAAGGAAAGTCAGGAAACCGAGCGAAACGTGGAAGGTGGAGATAAAAATAAATACCGGTCCTGCCACCTGTCATGCGCCCTAACTGCATCATCGCTGACAACGTCACTGCTATCCTTCAGGATCCCCGGTCTCCAGGCCTTGTCCATCATCTGAGTTTGGCCATTTTTAAAGCCTCAGTGTCGTTTGGACTGATCCTCATCATATCATCTCCCCAGCCCTCGCCCCAGGTGAGGGTGGTCCCTGTGCTTTCACCGTACCTGAAATTCTTCCACTAGGTTGCAAAATGTGACTCCCGGAATAACGGACACTCTGAAGTGAAAGAGCTCAGAGCCCTGTGGAAAAAACACACCTGGTCCTTAGCAGCACAGACACGTGCGTGGCTTTAGTACACTGGAGCCACCGTCCCCACAGATGTGGCATTGACATTCCAGTCATCTGGAGGCTCTGGGCATACACTGTATTCTTCAAAATGAAAACGGAAGGAGAAGGACAAGAGTTTGAAGTGGAGGGGTTTGACAGCTGAGACTGCACTTTGTATTCAGAATGGGGAAACAGAAATTTGCAACACGGCCTCGATGCTTACGCTGGGCTAGTCCTCATCCTCATTGTTCTGATATGGCCCCTGACTTTCATCGGCTTTCTCAATGAGTACCTAGATGATATCAACTCCACGTGTTCTTATGGGCAGCTGGGACCAGAAGGCATGTCTGTGTGCATGCAGGTGAAGAGCCCATTGCCCCAGACTTTTGGAAATACACTTTCTGCTCCATTTTGATGGATAATGTATTTTCTTTCCTATCAGCTCAAAAAGTCATTAAGTTAATGCTAAACTTAACTTTCAGATACCTTTAGAAATAATAACATCAAAGGAAATGGAAAAATAAATACTCTCCATATACAAGGTCTATCCGGAAATAGCCCAGCATTATAATGAGAATGGTTTGCATGACATGGATGTAACCTGGCAGCCAAGGAGAGTGGACTGGAATGCACATGCGTGAACAATGACAACCTCACAGTACTAGTTAGTGGGGGAGATAGACACTGCTGAATGAACATGTGTACTGTGTGGCTGTTGTATTCAAAAGGACTGAGTGAGTAGAGCAATGAATCTGCATCAGAATTGGCATTCAGTTTGAGCATTCCTCTGTGGAAACTATTCAGATGATGCAGAGGCCGCAGCTATGGGCCACTGGTGATTGGCAGCTTCATCACCACAACATGCCTGCTCATGCATTACGTCTTGTGCAGAGTTTCTTGGCAAGACATCAAATCCAGGTGACTCAGTGCCCCCTACAGCCCAGATCTGGTGCCCAGCAACTTCCACCTTCCCCAAAACCAAAATCACCTTTGGAAAGAAAGTGATTTCATACCATTGATGAGATTCAGGAAAATACAGTGGAGCAGCTGAGGGTGACTGGGAGAATGGTGTGAGGTCCCAAGGTGCCTACTTTGAAGGGGACTGAGGTGTCACTGTCCTATGTATAAATGTTTCTTGTATCTTGTATCTCCTTTAATAAATGTCTCTATTTTTCATATTCATGACTGGACACCTTCTGGACAGACTTTGTACTTTAAGGGTGCTATTTCTACCATTCATGGATACCTACACCTTAAAACTAAAACCAATCTTGGTTTAGACATACACATTTCCTCTCAACTCAAAACAGGAGTAACAAAAATGCTGCCAACTTACCTTTATGCTTAAGTTGAGGCCCGAAGGATTATACACTGGAACATTAAGAATCGACTCTAAGTAAATTTTCAGTTTTTTAACATTTTCTGGTACGGTGTGTTCTAAAAGTACATGAAATATAGTTTAAGTACATGCGTGCTTTCTTTCCCATTTTGTGTAGAACTTATTACATACATTAAGGTACCATGAAAGATTCTACTCCATGGCATGACTAAGCTATCCTGTATTTTTAGTTCTGCTTGACTTTGTGAAGGATACATTTAGGGGAGATCAGGCCTCATATCTCACATGGCTCCTTCTCAGAGACACTGTCAAGAAGGACAAGACCTCTGACCACCTTAATTCCTTCCAGCTCGATGTCTATGCCAGTCCTGACCTGTGCATCCTCTGTGTCTTTGGCGAGATACGAATGGACCCATTTGGTGGTTGTGATGTGCTGTTAAATAAGGTGGCACAAAAATTTCACAATAGGATCACTAAAACTCTTTCCCAGAAAAGTGACCAGCTCGTTAATCCTGCTTTTCTTATAATTATTTCTAAAACCAGATGTGTAGTGTGGGGGTTAAAAATTGCAGTGGTGTAATGATATACAGGATCTAAAGGGGGAAAAAGCTCTGATTGGAGCATTTGCCAATTCCCATGGTGTAAATACTCTCACCATGGCTAATTTCAAGCTGCCAATGGCTTAACAACCACTGTGAAAAATGCTTGAAGGTTTAATAGTCAGCACTCAAAGCTGGTAACAGCAGGCTCCAACATACCAGGGAAAATGGGATGCTAGTTAAAGCAAAATATTTAGCAGTGTCTTTTGTTCTGTTTTTTCTTTTTTTACTGATTTTTTATTCCAAAAGTGCACATGTTGGACAGAGTAAGACCCACTGCACATCAAATGTCTAGATATTTGGTAACACAAATGACTGATCAAAATTGTATTCAATTCCATCTATCTGTCTGCCTGTTTGTCTACCCACACCTTAAAGTATTCAGACAAAAACAAAACTCAAAATGTGCAATAAAACACTACATATTGGAGGTAAAACTGAATTGCGAAAAATTGCATTTTTCTTATTTAAAAGGATTTCTGCATCTTTTCAATTATTTTACCATAAAATCTTTAAAAATTTTTTCTCATGTAAGTAGAAGATAAATCCAATAGATTGTCTGGCCACACCTTGTGTAGCCTGCTGTGTGACTGTGTACGCAGTGGAAGCAGACATTTAGGCTGACATGTAGCACAGATCCAGTCGATCATTTTTGCTACTAATCTACAAAATAGCTTCCAAATATTCAACAGTTTAAATTCGTCACCAATGCTTTTCTGCCACAGGATCCAGGCCATGGGAAGGGATGATGAAGTAAGAGGGAGATCATAGAAATAGGACGAACAGCAGAGCGCCAACAGATTCAAACCCTCTTCTGAAGCCCTCTGGCTGTCTCTCATGCAGTTCTGGTCAACAACTTATCTAGGTAATAGCAACATCGCTTAGGAGGTAAGATACTAATAGAAAAAGGCAAACCCTACTGAGTTCCCAGTTTTCCCTCTCATTCACTTCCACCACGGTGACCAGATACGGAGTTTCCACTGGGACATGTCCATTCTCACTGTGAATTTCCAAAGAAATTGGGTATTGTGTAACTGGAAACTTAAAACGAGGAACCTGAAAGGCAAATTCCAAGAATGGATGTAAATTTGGGAAATTCAATACTAATTTGATTTCCTGGTAGAGAATGCATAGCTAAGTTCCCAAGAGTCTGGCTACTCCAAATGAAATGGGCTACCTAGGGTTTCTGACGATAAAAATCTTACAGTAGAATCAATGTGAACTCCAAGAGGGACAGACAAATTCTGTGGGAACAAAACCTGTAACTTTGCCTGGGCCTTTTTCACAGGACTTGACTATGAGGATTTACAAACTTCTTTAGCTGCCCCATATCCCGTAAGTCACTGCAGGACCTGGACCCTGCCCGTCCCTGCACAGGGGACTCTCTCCTTGCCAGTCCTGATCTTTCAGCCACACTCTTTAAGCTCCGGCTCCGGAGCCAGAGTTCCAGTCTAACTCCATCGCACAGGACTGACGTGGTCCTTGGAAAATTACCTGGCTTTGCTGGGCCTCAGATGGAATAATGGAGAAGCCTCAGAGCAGGGTCTAGTGGACAGTCAATGCTCAAGAAATATTACTGTAATTCAGCAACTGGGGAGTTTCAGAGGTGCATAATAACAGCCCTTGTAATTTACTGAGGGTGATTCTATCCCAATATTGTATTAAGTCATCATATCTTTTCATGTAAAGGTAAAATTACTTCATTTAATGCTATGTATAGTCTTATGAGGCATTTGAATTAGTTCTACTTGAAAGTCCGACCAAGTACATACCTGACTTGGCTAATGCAAACACGAACATAACATGCCTTCGAATTCTTTGAGACCAACAGAAGAAGATATTTGTACAGCCTGTTCTCTTCACCAACGTGTTAGACTGTCTTGTTTTTTGTCACTGCTACCAAACTAAACTTCCTGATTACAAAGATTTCAACTTCTATTATCCCAGGACCTGATATACAATAGATACTAAATTTTTTGAATGAATCAATATTCACCATAATGTAGTAGAGTGTTGGACAAGTTACAAATTGTTTTCATATAGACATGAGTGGGTATCTTTATAAGAAACTGTTAAATGAACAGGTAGAGTCTCCATCTGTATTATTCTATTTTACAGATGATGTTAATTCATTTATCTGGGGACATTTAACTCCAGATCTTTTTAGCTCTCTATTGTCTTCAGTCCTATGTCACAACAAGACATCATTTCTGTCTTAGTTTTTGTACTTAACCAAAATGTGCATTTCAAAATCTATTTAATAGGAAAGTACTCTGTCGTCAGGTAATTAAAAATTATCTCACCTTCTCTCTGCAATCTGAGAAAGCGACAGCATGTGAAAACTTCTGATCATGTGTGCAATTACACTCCTCCCGAGTGGACACATTAGCACACTGTTTGAATTTACCAGATTTCTGCAAATAGAATTAGCAAAGGTTGGCTTTTTCTCCCTGTGTCAGAATCTCTACAAACTGAGTAAATCCTCAAAAAACATTTGTTCCCTGAGTAAATGAAATCCCCGAGAAGGGGAACAAATCCATTAATAATAAATGAAAAGTAAAGTATTTCTGAATTGTGTCCCCTTGCTTGGTGATACTTGAATGCAATATCACTGAGCTGTTTGCCTGTGTGTAAGTTGTCACAGCTGTCTTAACACATGCGAAGTGGTATCTCATGGTGCCTTGGATTTGCGTGTCCCTGCATGGTGTTGCCTCGTCCCAGAGGAATGCCACTGGCCTCCCCTTTACACTAGTCTGCGCTCCTCCTGCGTCATCCCCTGTTTGGCTGGCCCCTACTCATCTCTCGGTCTGACTCTCTCGGCCTAAGCTGGGCATCCTGATCCACGGTCGCAGTGTGTGTTTTGTATCTGTCTCTACCAATGTCTAACTTGAACTTTAGGGCAAATGAGGGCCAACCGGGAGATTTTTCAAAATTCAGATTTCAGGACTACACACCAGTTTCCGATTTGGTAGCTATGAGGTGAGAACGAGAACACCACGTGGTAGAAATATTCCCAGGTAGCTCTGCTTCAGGTTATGCAGGGCCTTGCTGTTCACAGACACTGCACTGGATAACGCTGTTTAGTTTGTACAACTTTTCTGTTTGAAGCCTGTTCTCCCCCATTAGAGTGAAGATCCCTGAAGGTGTCATGTTTATCATGCTCATTGCTGTGTCCTCAGAGAATATCTGTACAGTGCCTGGTAACGCCGGTGACACTGAAGTTAACATTTGTTGAATTTCAAAAGATGCATTAAAAAACTTTCCTCTACTTAGGTGTGTATATTTGATATATTTCCTATTCGACTCTCCCCAAAAAACCCTGAAAAAAAAAAAACCTCTTAAAGATTTCCACATAATGCCCTGGCTGGAGTGGCTCAGTGGGTTGAGTACTGGCCTGGGAACCAAAGGGTCACTGGTTTGATTCCCAGTCAGGGCTCATACCTGTGTTGCGGGCCAGGTCCCCAGTAGGGGGCGTGTGAGACACAGCCACACATTGATGTTTCTCTCCCTCTCTTTCTTCCTCCCTTTCCCTCTCTCTAAAAATAAATAAACAAAATATTTTTTAAAAAGATTTCCATATAAATATAGTGAAACCATATTTTAGTACAGGAGGCTTAGTTGTAGTGATGCGTCCAGATTTATCTTTGTGAGAAAATGAAATTGAAGAACTTAGTATTATAGTTGCTCATTGCCTGGAGCAGAGCTTCCTATCTTGAAATCCAAGATTTGATAAGAAGTCAACCTCCTTATGTTGTGTGTGTACAACAATATGTGTATAAATGTGTATTATTTCTTTGTTCAACAATTTTTAAGCGCTCTCCATGCCTGGCCCTGTTATTGGTACTAAAGGTACAGTAGAGAACAAAATAGATTTTTTAAAAAACCCTGCCTTCTGTAGCTTACCTTTTTATGAAATACAATAAATAAAATAAATGAGTAAAATTGTAACAAGTGCAACGAGGAAAAATGAGACAGGGAAGGTGGATGGGGGTGGGTAATAATGGAGATGGGACAATTCTAAATAGAGGTTAAGGAAGGCCTCACAATAAATGTAACATTTAAGCAAAAACCAGAGGACAGTGATTAAGGGTGCTGCGTCATATCGGGCAGAAGGGCATTCCAGACAGAGGAATTTTTTGAAACTACAAAGGCCCTGAAGCGGAAACATGCCTGGCATATTTGAAGAACAGTAAGGTGGCCAGCGTGGCTAGAGCAGGCCCACCTGGGCAACATCAGGTCAGATGCAGTGCCAAGGCCAAACCTCGGGGACCTTATAAGCCACTGGGAGAAGCTGGCTTTTACTCTGACTGAGATAGGAAGACAGTGGAGAGTTCTGAGCAAAAGAAACAATTTCACGTCACTGTGTGTGTGCGCATGTTCATGAATGAATACCAGTGTCTGTACGCACATATATAGGCGGGTAAGCGCGTTTTTCTGGAGAGAGATTCCATAGGCATCTACGGTTTTCTCAAGAAGCCATAATGTACTCTCCCTCTATTCTCCACCTAGTTCACTCCACACCCCAGAGAGGCAGAGCGCTGCTGGGTTAGTTTCTAGGAAGAACCTTGGCCGGAGTTTAAGTGCATCTATGTTGAGGCAAACACTCCTCCTTCTTTTGGGGCATCGATCTTTTTTCAGGGCTGGAGGTGTGAGATGGGGCTGGGGGCTCTTTTTATTTGAGAAAAGGTGCTTTCAGCCCATTCGTCACTGTCACAATCTAAACAGGAGCCAGGGGGAGGTCAGGGGTAAAGGGTCCCCTGGACTTCCAGATTCCCAAACCATATCCAGGAATAGTGGTAAAATGAGAGGGACTGAAGTTGTAGGAGGAGGAATTGGTAGCAATAGTAGTAGTAGTCATCATCGTCATCATCCCCACTACCATAACCACCGCTGTCTTCACCAGCATCATCACCACCACCACCAGCAGCAGCATCATCACCAACATCACCCTCGTCACCATCACCACCACCACCACCAGCAGCAGCATCACCACCATCACCCTTGTCACCATCACCATCACCACCACCAGCAGCAGCATCACCAAAAAGGGCAGATGGAGCATTTTACTAAATGCAGCTTCTCATTTAATCCCTGTAGCTACTTTCAACTGTAATTTTACTCAGTGATCTTGAACTTGAATAAAGACTAGTTTATCTGTAGAAAAATGACTCACCTTTGACTTGCGAAATAGATTTCTAGGGATGGGCTTGCTAGGATCTGCATGGTAAAAATTATCTGTAAGTGGAATGGCAATTCCCATATTAGATGGAGGCCTGTAGTTTATCTGCAGGTGATTAAACAAAATACGTAATTCATTATTTACTGTGTCTTTGATTTAAATATCTTGACTTTCCAGAAAAGCATTCAAAGCAAATATTTTGTTTTTAGTTCCAGGTATTAAAGTAAATTTCTATTCACCCTATGCTCCCAAACCAATATTTTCTGATATTTCAACAATTTCAATCCATAGTAATATAAGTTGGTGAAAACTCTTTTATTACCTAAAATAGTGGCCATAAAGTCAATGCAAATAAAGGTTAAACACCTTGTAAAAAGTTCTAGTGATGTACTTAGTAAATAATTCTTCAAGTTTTGTTATTTGCTTTTTTTGCTACAAGAACAATTATAAGTAATAAGTTAGTTAGCAGAGTACTATATTATATTTTAAAAATAGTCAGATTCTGACAAGGCAAAAATTAAAATAGCGACTTCTTTGAAATGGGGCCAGTAATGGTAACTTGGGACAGGTCAACATAAGGACAAGTAACTTCATATATTACAAAAACCCAAGGTTATGCAACCATTTATATACATAAGTGACATTAATAACAATGAAACGAAGTTACCAAAAAATCATTATTTCAGAAACATCTAAACCACCATTTCTAAAATGACTCATTTTAGGAAAAAAGTCATTATCACATCCTTGAAATAACATGAGGACTGAAACATAACTGGAGTGTTTTGAGCATTTTAGGAAAGAAACACGAAGACTGGCTAGCCCATCACGCAAAAGCAGTACATCACTGGTACCCTTAAACCAATCTGCTCAGGGAGTTTTCCTTTGCTTGTTTCCGTTTCTTACCGGCAAAGTTTTGATCATATTAAAGCCCTGGCTGTCTTTGTGAACCCCACTGAGCCAGTCTTCCAGCGGGATGACCGCACTGGGAATGTGGTGCATAGACTTGAGATAACTACAGCTGCTCTTCATTATTGGCACGAACGTTGTAACAAAGCAGTCCGTCGAGGCTTCCGAGACAATAAACGCCAGTGAAGTGGTTCCCTGGATAGATCCAAATAAATGAAGGTGATTTCGAGTCACTGGGATAGGATGCACTGAGTCCACACAAAATTCCTATGCTGATATCTTAACCTCCAGTATCTCAGAATGTGACTGCGTTTGGAGAGAGGACCTTTAAAGCGGTATCTGACTTAAAATGAGGTCAGTAGGCCAGGCCCTAGTTTCACACGATGGGTGTCCTTAGGGCAAGAGAAGATCTGAACACAGGCACACATGGAGGGAAAGTGATGTGAAGACACAGGAAAGAGGTGAGGAAACCAACCCCGCTGACACCTGGGTCTTGAACTCCTAGCCTCCGGAACTGCGAGAAAATAAAGTTCGCTTGTTTAATCCTCCCGGTCTGTCCTGTTTTGTGGTGGCAGCTGAGCTAAATAACATAGTAACCAACTAAAGAATATAGAAAAAGAACAGAAATAGAAAAAGAACATTAATAGAAAACAGAAATAGAGGGATAAGTTTGATATAAAGGTCTGTTTGAGAGTAAACCATAATAGAAAACACATTCTTTTCCAGGAAGAAATACATTCCCATCTAATTGGATATAGGCAACACTTGGAAATGAGCAGGACTCAGGAGGGACTTATTAAGTAAACAGCACAGTCACTGCCAACTCCCACAGATGGGGCTTCCCCACTCACTGATGAGCATCTGGTCATTTGCTCTGACGATGTAAATAAAATAATTTCTACTGGCCCACATTTTGTAAAGAAGTTATACACTTAGCAATCCCTGTGCGTCACCAAGATCTATCTTTAGCAGGAATTTGTGCACAATAAATGTCCTTCAACCTGGAACAATATTAAATATTCAATAAAACTTGATAGATTCTGTTTGAAATTTTAAAGTATTCGGGGAATTTTAAGAGTGCAGAAATACTAATTACTCTAGTGTTATAGCAAACTCCGGTAAGTGGGAGTTTTACTCTTATTCCTATATTCTATAGCTATTAAAAGATGGATTTTTAATGAATTTTTGCCAAAACACATTGAACAAGAATCCAGACAGGGTTATACTTGTAAAGGAAATTTAGGGGTGGAGGGGAAGCACAAGTTAAATAAGAAACAAGAAAGCAAAGAGAAAAAGCTTATCCAGATTATCCATTCTAGAACAGAACGAACCCAATTTCTACAATTCAATGGCAGGAGAATAAAATGGAATAGTACCTTTCAACCAGAAGAGACTTAAGAGATAAAATAATCACATACTGTATGAATCTTGTTTGGATCCCAATTCAAACAAAGCAACTTCAAAATGTTTTGGGAAAACTGGGGAAATTGGATTATAGGCCAAGTTTTACAGGGCCTGTAGGTTTCAAACCGAACATTCAGTTTAACGAGTTTTGGGGATGACAGTGGTGTTGTGACTATGTGAGTCACACTCTTATACCCACTCATCTACTCACTCTTATAGACGTAGATGGAAGCACGCAGGAGTGAAATGACGGAATGTTTGCTGTTCGCTTTAAAATGTCAGAATATAAACAAATTACACAGGGATGATAAAACAAAATCTTGACTATTTAATCCAAGTGTAATAGAGATATGGAAATTCTACTTTTCTCTATAGGTTAAAGTCTTCATGCTAAAAAACTTAAGACTATGTAGAAAACATTTTATTGACTTGGAAGGATTGAAACACATAGTTAAGTGGAAAGTGCAAACATTTTAAAGTGTATATGCAATGTTCTCCCCGTTTGGGGGAAAAAACAGGAAAACACTGTAAGTTCTCAGTGACTGAGCATTTTCTATAATGCTTTACTTGAATTATCACATTCAATTCTTAAAACAACCTTACGAGGTAGGTATTGTTACCATCTCTGTCTTATAGATAAGGAAACTACAGTAAAGTGACTGTCCCAAGTTCACACTGAAGCACTAGAAATGAGATCTAACTCGGTCTGTCTTTAACGGAGCTCGCCCTTTTAACCTCTAACCCTAACCTTAACCCTGAAGGACTTTCCTTAGCTTATATCGTAACTTTTCTATAATTAGATTTCTTTTGTAATGAAAGAAAACCTTACTTGCAGTAAAGTTTTGCTAGCTGCCGAAATTTTCATTAGGTAATTATCAGCATCATCAAAGGAGCCTTCCGCTCTAACTTCCAACACAGTGGGGTTTCCAACAATCATTTTCACTGGTGGGAGTTCAAGTATTTGTGTACCTAGAGAAACAAGGCTAATGGGTAATACTGAACCATAAAAATTCTAAACCATTTAATGATGAGTGGCTAATCAGGATTCTAGAACACCAGAATCTATTACAAAGACTGTGTAATGCCTGTGAATACAGTTAGGAATTTACATAGAAAAATTTAACTTTGCAAATATCTTCTCCAAATATTTTCTCGCAAAAATATTGCTCCACTTCACCCCTTATTTCCTCAGCCAGGTTCTCAAGTGCATATAAAGGGCATTTGGTCGGTACTGATCACACCGAGTTGGGTATACTCCGTAAAGAAACTGAAGGGTAGGCTCAATTTAAAGGGCTGTCAGTCAGTCGTTACAAAGAGAATCCTTGTAGGCCATTAACACGATAGGTCACCAGGGCAATTCCTGCCTGCAGGTCCCCTGTGTGCAAACTTTCCATGCTGAGAAACTTAGAGGAAAAGGAGTTTTGAAACACTGTGTGGTCTAACAGCTATCTTTACTAATGGAAAACAGGAATGGAAATAATAACCAATTTGCCTGAAGTCACACCTGAAGTTTCCCTTAAACCAAAATCATCTGGCCAGCATTTCCTAACCTGTAGCTGGGGATTTTGTTAAAATGCATATTCTGATTTAGCAGGTCCAAAGAGGGGTTTGATATTTCACACTCTACCCCCTAGCTTTATTGAGGTAAATTGACCATCAAATTGTATATTTTGAAAGTTGTATAATGCAATGATTTGTGATATGCATACATTGTGAAATGATTATCACAATTACCACATGCACCACCTGACATGTAGTTATCTTGTGTGTGTGTGTGTGTGTGTGTGTGTGGTGACAATGCTTAAAATCTACTTTCTCAGCAAATTTCAAATACATAATATAGTATGGTTAAATATAGTCACCATGTTGTACACGACGTCCCAAGAACTTTCTCATTTTATAACTAAAAGTTTGTATCCTTTGACCAACATCTGCCTATTCCGCTCCCCCCCAGCCCCTATCAACCAGCATCTACTCTCTGTTTCCATGGGTAAGACTTTTGTTTTTTTTTAGATTTCACAGATGAGTGATAACCATGCAGTATTTGTCTTTCCCTGTCTGCCTTATTTCATCTAGCACAGTGTCTTCCTGGTTTAGCCATGTTGTTGCAAACAGCAGGATTTCCTTCCTTTTTATGGCTGGACAATATTCCATTGTGCACACGTACTACATCTTCTTTATCTGCTGCTCTGGCAAGGTCCACATGTTGTTTTTTTGTATGTTGGCTATTGTGAGTAACGCTGCAACGACCACAAGAGCCTATTTATCTCATCGAGATACTGACTTCACCTCCTTCAGGCACATACCCAGGAGTGAGATCGTATGGTAGTTGGATCGTATGGTAGTTCCATTTCTAAGTTTTTGAGGCTCTTCCATAGTGTTTTCCATAGTGGCTGAACCGATTCACACCCCTACTGACAGTGCAGGAGGGCTCCCTTTTCTCCACATCCTCCCTGACTTTTGTTATCTCTTGTCTTTTTGGTAATAGCCACCCTGACCACTATGAGGTGATATCTCATCGAGGTTTTCATTAGCATTTCTGTGATGGTGAGGAATGTTGAACACCATTGCAGGTACTGTTGGCCATTTGTGACTTCTTTGGGAAAATGTCTATTCAAGTCCTTTGCTCAGTTTTTAATTAAATTTGGGGGGCTTTACCCCCCATGCTATTTGGTTGTATGAATTCCTTATATCTTTTNAGTTCCATTTCTAAGTTTTTGAGGCTCTTCCATAGTGTTTTCCATAGTGGCTGAACCGATTCACACCCCTACTGACAGTGCAGGAGGGCTCCCTTTTCTCCACATCCTCCCTGACTTTTGTTATCTCTTGTCTTTTTGGTAATAGCCACCCTGACCACTATGAGGTGATATCTCATCGAGGTTTTCATTAGCATTTCTGTGATGGTGAGGAATGTTGAACACCATTGCAGGTACTGTTGGCCATTTGTGACTCCTTTGGGAAAATGTCTATTCAAGTCCTTTGCTCAGTTTTTAATTAAATTTGGGGGGCTTTTCTCCCCCATGCTATTTGGTTGTATGAATTCCTTATATCTTTAAGCTATTAACTCCTTATCAGATACATGGTTTGCAGATATTTTCTCCTATTACCTGTTCAATGTGTTGATTGGTTTTTATTTATTTTTGTTGTTGTTGTGCAGAAGCTTTTTAGTTTGATGCAGTCCCACTTGTTTACTTTTGCTTTTGTTGCCTGTGCTTTGAGTGCCATTTCCAGAAACAAACAAAAAAAATCATTGCCAAGACCAACATCAAGGAACTTTTCCCTTATGTTTTCTACTAAGAATGTTGTGCTTTCAAGTCTTACAATTAGTCTTCAATCCATTTTCGAGTTCATTTTTGTGAATGATGTAAGATAAGGGTCCAATCTCACTCACGTGATTATCCAGTTTTATCAGCTCTTAATAAAGAGACTATCCTTTCCCTACTGGGTGTTCTTGGCTCCCTGGTCAAAGGTTGCCTGACCAACCCTGGCTGGGTGGTTCAGTGGGTTGGAGCTTTCTCCCAAGTACACCAAAAGGTTTGATCCCTAGTCAGGCCACACTCCTAGGCTCAGGTTTGAATGCGCACCACCCCCTGCCCCCCCACCAGGGTGTGCATGGGAGGCAACCAATCCACGTTTCTCTCTCACATTGATATTTCTTCTCTCTCCCTCATTCTCTCTTTCTAAAATCAATTTTTAAAAAGTCCTTGAGTGAGGCTAAAAACAAAAGATTAGCTGACTAGATATGCATGAGTTTATTTCTAGGCTCTATTCTGCTCCATTGCTTTGTCTGTTTTCATGTCAGTGTGTTTTGATTAGCATAGCTTTGTGATAGAAGTGGTTTACATCAGGACGTATGATGCCTCTGCCTTTGCTCTTTCTCAAGATTCCTTTGGCTTTTCCGGGTCTTCAATGTGATATACCACATTAACAGAATAAAAAGTATCTATCATCTCAATGGATACAGAAAAAGCATTTGACAAAATCCAACATCTACTCATGACAAAAACTCTCAATAGATTAGGTAGAGAAGGAATGCACGTCAACATAATGAAGGCCATATATGACAGGCCCATAGCCAACTTCATACTCACATGTCCGCATTCTGATCATATTCATCATACTGAAAGCTTAAAGCTTTGCCTCTGAGACAGGGAACGAGACAAGGATACCCACTCTTGCCGCTTCTGATCAACATAGAACAGGAAATTCTGCCCAGAGCAATTAATTAGGGAAAGAAAAGAAGTAAAAGGCCTCCAAATGAGAAAGGAAGAAGTAAAATTGCCTCTGATTGCAGATGACAGGATCTTATATACAGAAACCCTAAGGTCTTCACCAAAGAACTGTTAGGGAAAAAAACGTCATTAACACTCTAGGACACAAAGTCAAAATACAAAATTAGTTGCCTTTCTATACACTGACAAATGAACTAACTGGAAGAGCAATTAAGAAAGCAATCCTGTTTATAATAACATCAAACAGAATAAAATACCTAGGAATAAGTTTAAACAAGGAGAGAAAAGACCTGTACACTGAAAATTATAAAACATCATGAAAGACATTGAAGAAGATATAGTAAGTGCAAAGGTGTCCCACTGTGGCATCGTGATTTAGAATAGGGAATACGTATTTGGTCTTGTGGGAATAGGGAATGTGTATTTGTACTGTTTCCAGCCCAGAGCTTGGAAAACCCTTGGGATTTCCTAAGTAGTGAGAGGGACAAAGCTGTCTTTTATTGTGTTAATAAGGTGGTTTTCCATCACACCCTGGGAAGGGAGCCGCTTGCTGGGTTGGAATTTTCAGTCCCTACCCCCACCTCACACCCAAAATGGATCAAACCAGTGGCCAAAGAGTTATTTGATTATACTTATGGAATCAAGCCTCCATAAAACTGTACATTAAGATAAAGTCGTATTTTGAAGTCAGTGAAGAAAGGACACATCACTCAGTAAGTGATGTCAGAACAACTAACTAACCACCTACAATATACCAAACAAGTCTAGATAAATTAAAGAATTAAATGGAAAGTGAAAATCATCAAATGAAAACTCTAAAATTACTTGAAGGAAATATGGGCAATTAGTATTATAACCAATGACTCTCTGCCCGCTTTCAGTCACTGAAAGCTGCCAGAGAACTAAGCAAGTGGCATTGTCCCCTCTCAGACCCTCCCCTACAAATAGCGCCACAACGCAGCCACATGGGTTGCCCCACCCTGGTGAACACCTAAGGCTCTGCCCCTTACTACATAACAGGTGGGCTGAGACAAAAAAAAAAAATGGCCCAAATGAAAAAACAGATCAAAGCTCCAGAAAAAAATACAACTAAGCGACAAAGACATAACCAATGTATCAGATGAGCAGTTCAAAATATTGATAATCAGGATGCTCACAGAATTGGCTGAATATGGTTGCAAATTAGATGGAAAAATAAAGGCTATGCTAAGTGAAATAAAGAAAAATGTACAGGGAACCAACAGTGATAGGAAGGAAACTGAGACTCAGATCAAGGGTGTGAACCAGAAGGAAGAAACAACCAAACAGAAAAGAATGAAGAAACAAGAACTCGGAAAAATGAGGAGAGGCTTAGGAACCTCCAGGACATCCTTAAATGTTCCAACACCTGAATCCTAGGGGCACTAGAAGGAGAAGAGGAAGAGCAAGAAATTAAAAATTTATTTGAACAAATAATGAAAAAGAACTTCCCCAATCTGACAAAGGAAACAGACTTCCTGGAAGTCCAGGAAGCTCAGAGAGTCCCAAAGAAGGTGGACCCAAGGAGGAACACACCAAGGCACATCATCATTAAGTTACCCAATATTAAAGAGAAGGAAGAAAACTTAAAAGCAGCAAGAGAAAAGGAGAGAGTTATCTACAAAGGAGTTACCCTAAGACTGTCGGCTGATTTCTCAAAAGAAACTCTGCAGGCAAGAAGGGGCTGGAAATAAGTATTCCAAGCCATGAAAGGCAAGGACCTACATCCAAGATTGCTCTATCCAGCAAAGCTTTCATTTAGAATGGAAGGGCGTATAAAGTGCTTCCCAGATAAGGTCAAGTTAAAGGAGTTCATCACCAAGCCCTTATTATATGAAATGTTAAAGAGACTTATCTAAGAAAAAGAAGATAAAAATATGAACACTAAAATGGCCACAAACTCACAGCTATTAACAACAGAACCTAAAAAAAAAAAACCTAAGAAAACAACTAGAACAGAACAGAATCACAGAAATGGAGATCACATGGAGGGCTATCAGTGGGGGAGTGGGAGGGGAAGACAGAGAGAAAAGGTACAGAGAATAAGTTGCATAAATGGTAGGTAGAAAATAGACAGGGGGAGGTTAAGAACAGTATAGCAAATGTAGAAGCCAAAGAACTTACATGTATGACCCATGGACATGAACTGAAGGAGGGGACTGTGGGAGGGAGGGAGTGTGCAGGGCAGAAGGGAATAAAGCGGGGAAAATGGGACAACTGTAATGGCATAATCGATAAAATATATATTTTTTAAAGTGCAATTGGTTGGTACAGAATAGGCTGGGGGATGTACAGTACAGTATAGGAAATGGAGTAGCCAAAGAATGTATATGCATAATCCATGGACATGAACTAAGAAGGGGAAATTGTGAGGGAATGGGTGGTACTCTGTGGAGGGGGGCAGAGGGGGAAAATTTGGACAACTGTAATAGCATGATTAATAAAGTATGTTTAAAAACCCACACTCGAAATAACTATAATAATCCAAACCTTATTTTCCTCACTTGTAAAATGGGGATCATAGTCTAGCCCGTTAGGGTTGTTATAAACATTGAATTAAAAAATGTACAAAAAAATCACTGAATACAGAGCCTCGCACATAGTGAGCGCTCAATAATTAGAAGCTAATACTGTTGTAAGTAGAATGCCAGCCACTATGGAAACCAAAGACATGTCAAAGAGTGTATTTCACATTCAAAGCAAGCAAAAACATCTCCTTTTGATGCTTCCCAATAAAAACAAACTTACCTTTTCCGTGAGGTATGACCTTCACCTGTAGAGCCTGAGATTTCCCTAGATCAACATACTTCAGGGCATTGAGGGATAGTGAATCATCATGTTGCTGAAACCAATAATTGCATGGTTTTGTGTATATTTCCCATGCCCGTCCATTCCTTTGCCCGAAGTCGTACAGGAACCAGGAGTCTTTTACGAACGTCATACCGATGGGTACTATTCTCGGCATGGTCGCCTGAGCTAACGCATTCTGACCATCCACGATGTTTGTGATAAGGAAGCTGCTGTAGCCAGGAATCACCACTGTCTTCTCTATATCCGAATCTTTAAATGAGGAAACCGCACCTGGAGCTAAAACGGGAATGATTCAGTATGAAATAAAACAGCCAACATTCTCCAAGTAGACTGGTGGACTTCATCCATGAACACAGTGTTGGAGTTGTTAAGCTATGGTCTTAACCATAAAACACATTTGCCAGACTTCAGGTTATACATCAAATTAATTTATAGAATGTGTGTCATGAATATGTGAAGCAAAGACCTGTACTTTACCCTTTCCTATGAAATGGATTCTATAAAATTATTATCAGAAAAAACCCATGTAGGGCTAACTTATTAGAAGAAAGCTAATTTCTTTACTATAAAACTGCCAAGAGCCTTAATAGCCTAGAATCTTTATCATGATTCTTCAAGAGAAGGGTAAAGTAGCCAGTGATTCCCCATTCCCTAAAGTCTGTCTATGCCACAGAAGGTGCTAAAAAATATTTGTCGAAGGCATGAATAATGGATTGTTTAAGGACAACATGAAGATTTAGGAGAAAAGAGGCCCCAGGGCAGGACCATAAGGAACCCCATTGGAGAAGGCATGGAAAAACTGCACAAGAAGAAATGAAGCAGACCAAGAAGAAATGAATGGAGAAAGCAGACCAAGAAGAAATGAATGGAGAAAGGCCGCCAGAGAACAGGAGAGGAGTCAAAAGGCTGTTTTGACTGAAACAGTCAGAAGGCTGTTTCAAGGGGAGGGTGGGTATCATTGGCAAACTTTGTTTTCTTTTACTACCAAATGTTTTTGATGGGTCATAGAACATAACAATACTTGCCTCATTCTGAAAAAATAAATAGAAGTCGTCAGAAAAGAACGACATAACTCCCTCTCTGAGTGAGATATGCACACATCCTTTAATTTCTCCCATTTACACGTACCAATAGAGGCCTTTCCTACCTACTCCCGAGGGCCACGTAAGTTCGGTCTCCCCTTCCCTTTCTAGTGAAATACCCGGAGTTGCCTTATTCATGGTCTTCACCTCCTCTCCTAAATGTTTTAATTTACCACAATTACATTCCAGGCTATATTACTCCATCCAACAGCAGCTTTTGTCCAAGTTACCAATGACTTTCACTCAGACCCACACTGGCCAGTCTTCTTTCCTCATTCTCCCTGAGCTATTGGTGCATCTAAACATCTTCCCTCAGTTCTCCTCTGAGCAGAACTTCCAGCCTCCTTTCCAACGCTTCCCCATCTCCCGGACCACTAACTGTTAGACCGCCAGGGATGGGACCTCAGACCTTCCCCTTGCTACACCTACGGCCATTTGCCACACGTCTCAGCCGGCTGTCTCATAGTACCGACTGCCATGTATGTGTTGACTGCTCAAATTTATCTCTCCGGTCCAGGTGTTTTCACTGAATGCCAGACCTGTCTTTCCCGATAGGCACCTTATTTCTCCACTTGGATGAGTAGTGGCATCTGATTGAATGTGACCCCTCCTCTGAGCATTGTATCAGCCTGCCCATTTCTCTGCTTTTCTTCCTGCCCTTTCTGCATCACCGGCCCAGTCCACTCTCAACACAGCAGCCAACGTGATCTTGTTAAATGGTGAGTCCAGTCGGGTCTCTTTCTGCTCACAACCCTCTAACGGCTTCTTGTTTACTCAGAATAAAACCCAAATTCTTACAACAAATTATACTAAGTTTTGATATATATATATATCTATCATAGAATCCTTTGAAATAAAAATATTCTACAAAACTGTACTTGAACAACAATTAAATAAATAAATTAAAAAAGAAATATCCTACATCATAGCAATTCAACATCATTTTATTACGCAGGGTGAAGTGTGCATGGACTTCACATTTTCTGTGATTTCTCCTGAATATGGTTTCATACAAAAATAACATCATAGGAATTAATAATAGGTACTCTGTTGATGGAATATCAAGGAAGTTATAGCTAGGTTTTATTATATTAGAAATATAAAATTCCTCCAGAAGCCTAAGTAGATGAATACTTCTGTAGATTGCCAATTGGAGTAAATTTTAAAATCTACTGTTGTATAAAGGAGCATGAACAACCTTCCCAAAAGATCATTCTTCATTTTTATTAGCCGTAAGGGCTAGGGTATACCATCATACTTACTTTGTAGTTGAAGAGTCAGTTTAAAGAAACCTTGGTCTTCAGCGATGGAAAGGGAACTAGACAAGCAAGGACTTTGATTCACATCTTCTATCCCAAAAGGTTCTATTACTTCAGCAATAACCGCAGACAAAAATCCCTCAGAAGTGCTATGTTGAAATATCTTTCTTATGTAAGCCTTTCCACTATTCCTAAACAAACCAGCACACGTTAAGGAATTTGGATTAAAACTGTGGCTTAAATGAGCAAGTTTATGAACATACAAGTTACAAACAAAGTGTCCCACACAAATGGCTAACAAATGAACATTTGATTAGTGTTTCTTCAATCTCATTAGGTAATTAATAAAAGGTCAGTTATAGCAACAGGATATAATTTTTCACCTATGAAATTAACAAAGATTTTTAAATGACAGGGTTCAGGAATGATTAAGAACTGAGTGGAGAAAGGCCCTCATCCGCTACTGACGGGGGTTATTGGCTGGCACAAACTTCCCCGAAAGCAACTTGACATTACTCAATAAAAGCTATAGCCCTATGTTTCCCATTTGATCCCATCAGCCTACTGATAAGGCTCTGTCCTAAGGAAGTAACTTGAAACATGGGGGTGTGGGGTAGAGGGGTCTCTCCACAGAAAGGTGTCTGTCACAGCACTGTGATACAAGCCAGAAATAAGAATTGCCAACACCAGGAAAATTAAGTAGATATTAATACATGATCTACTTAGGCAAAAATGCAACTATTAAAATGACATTGACAGAGAATTTTTAATTACATAGACAAAATGGTCATATTACAACATCTAAATGAAAGAAGCCCAGTGGGGAAGCAAAGCCACCTCAACCTTGGGGCCGAGGCAAAGAAATGTTACAGGGGAGGGGGAGGATAAGATAACAACCCACAGCCCTGAAGGGGGTCAGGATGCTGTCGGGACCCTAATGTCCTAAGAGAATGGAGTAGCATCGTGGTCCTGAGAGGAGAAGAGCAAGAAACACCCACCGAAGGTCTAACTGCGGATGTAAGGCAGAATTTGGCTGCAAGGGGTTATTAAAGAAATAATTTTAAAATTTTTAAATGTTTCTATTTGAACCTCTTTATGAGTTTTTATGGAGTGGTACCTATGCACCAAATTCCATTTTAGAAGTTTCCATATTATTTTCATAGAAGACAAAGTTTGAAAACGGCATTCTACCACAACCGAAACTTCGTCCAGAGTGTGTGTGGTCTTCGCAAGGCTCAACAAAACCTGAAAGCGGTTTGCTTCCTGTGAAGACTTTTCGGTTGTCTCTGAAAATTAAAAGGGTGGCTTTTTAAAGCCTGTTTCACTGTTTTATACTATTACGGCAACTTGGATACTGCAACACAGTCTATTTTGAGGGAAATCTAAGATTTTTTCCATGTAAAACTCTGCCCAGATTAGTCATTTCTGTGAACAGTTGTCATTGTTTTTATTAATGAACCTGCCATGTGGAATCTCACATTTAAATGCAAGAACAAAGGCCAAGAAAAACCAGGAGGGGGCGCTCTTAATGTGTTATACAGTTAGAGAAATGCGGTGTGACCTAAGGCAGACAAATACGAGCAATGAACTAGAAGAGGGGTCAGAAACAGACCATTTCATATAGGGAACGATGGTATTCCACAGGACAGCCCTGCGGATCAGTGGGGACCCACAGGGCAACTGATTACCTACCAGTACATCGAGAAATAAATCATATTCTCACGTCACACTACATACATCACTTCCAGATGAATTAAAAACTTAAAAATAAGTAGCAAAAGTTTGAAACCACTACCAGACGCATGGGAGAATAGTTAAAGAAGTTGTGGTATGTTCACAAGAGTGAATCATAGATACATATATCAATATCGAGTAATTTGTCAAACACATGAAAAATTAAAAAGCATAACACATGAAAAAAGGCAAATCACAGGAGAAGGTCGACAAAGCTAAAGAATTCATTTAGCAATGCTAAATACATTATGATATACATGTGTGTGTAGAAGCTATAAAGAAAAAAATGTTCACAGGAAACTCAAGACAGTACTCATTTCTGGGAGACAGATGTGGGGGGGGGAGGCAGAAAGAGAAGGAAATCCGCCCAGAACGAGGCCGAAGGGGAAAAGGACCCCGGAGAGCCCAGGCTCCCAGAGGTATGGCGGTGATGGGGCAGTTTAGTTATCACCAGTTCCAAGAGTGACACTGTCCTCTTCAAAGGATTCTGGAGGTCTCCATCAGGAGGAGCTCCTGCCCGCTTTTTCACCTCCCTTCTTTGCCCAAACTAGGAGGGCTAGAAACCTAAGCTATGGCGGAGGAGGGCATGGCCCAGAAAACAGTAAGAATGAGAGATATTCCAGCTCCCCACAATCCCAGCTTCCCACTTTGGGTCAGGTTCCAAATAGACTTTGGGAAACAAATTCAAATTGGTTAAGAGTGTCAAGTTTTTTAAAACACTAGACAGAGATGTCTTCATGTGATTATTACTCTTTTAAGTCAAGGAGATATTTATTTACTTTCTGAGAGAAAAGTTATGGTTCTCACCTGATACTTCATCTTGAGGTAGAAAGGAAGTAAGTCCGCAGAGGGGATTTTAGAAGACACAGGAGGAAGAAAAACAAAGTTGGTTTTTCCAGCATATTCACTAGACAAGTTAGTTTACACATCAATCGGCCCAGTTCCTCGCTTCATTCAAGGCCTTCAGTCAGGGCTTCCTCCTCTCTTAGACTAACACCCAAATTCTTCACTGGGGCTCCGAAGGCCCTGCCTGACTTTGCTCCACTCTCCTGAATGACTTTCCCCCCTAGTCAATGACACTGAGGTCTCCCTGGTTGGTTTCCGTTGTTCGATTTCACAAACACTTACCAAGCTCCTCTTGGCTGGGGGCCTTTTACATGCTGTGCTCTCAAGTCTGGAAGCTTCCCCGACCCCGATTCCTCATTCTTCCACCTTGTTATGAGCGTCCCTGTCCTGAGAACCTTCCCAGAGCCTCCAACAGGGCTCAACACCCAGGAAAATGCTCTCTCGATGCTCCATGCTTTTCTGTTGTAGACTTTTTTTTAAACCTTTCCCTGTCTAATGCCCACCAATTATGCTTCTTCTTCCTTGTACCCTTTCCCCTTGTCCCTCCCTTCCCCCTCCCCATGGAAACCCTCCATGTGATGTCCATTTCTCTGGTTTTATTCCTGTTCTAGTTGTTTGCTTAGTTTTTGTTTTCATTGTTTTTCTTTCTTTTATTTTTTTAGGTTCAGTTGTTGATAGTTTTGAGTTTATTGTCATTTTAATGTGCATATTTTTTATCTTCTATTTCTTAGATAAGTCACTTTAACATTTCATATAATAAGGGCTTGGTGATGATGAACTCCTTTAACTTGACCTTATCTGAGAAGCACTTTATTTGCCCTTCCATCCTAAATGAAAGCTTTGCCGTATAGAGCAATCTTGGATGTAGGTCCTTGCCTTTCATGACTTCAGATATTTCTTTCCAGCCCCTTCTTGCCTGCAAGGTTTCTTCTGAGAAATCAGCTGGTAGCCTTGTGGGCACTCCTTTGTAGGTAAGTCTCTCCTTTCCTCTTGCTTTTTTTAAGATTCCCTCCTTCTCTTTAATATTGAGTAACTTAATGATGATGTGCTTTGGTGTGTTCCTCCTTGGGCCCAGCTTCTTTGGGACTCTCTGGGCTTCCTGGACTTCCTGGAAGTCTATTTCCTTAGCCAGATTGGGGACATTTTCCTTCATTATTTGTTAAAGTAAGTTTTCAATTTCTTGGTGTTGTTCTTCTCCTCCTGGCACCCCTATGATTCAGATGTTGGAGGGTTTAAAGTTGTCCGAGAGGTTCAAAAGTCTCTTTTCATTTTTTTGGATTCTTGTTTCTTCGCTCTGTTCCAGTTGGATATTTCTTTCTTTCTTCTGTTCCAGATTGCTGATTTGAGTTTTGGTGTCCTTCCCTTCACTGTTGGTTCCCTGAATATTTTGCTTTATTTCATTTTGGGTATCTTTCATTTGCTCTTTCATTTTTCAACCAAGCTCGATCAGTTCTGTGAGCATTTTGATGACCAGGACTTTAAATTCTCCACCAGACAGGTGGGCTATCACCCCATTGCTTAGCTCTCTTTCTGAAGTTTTGCTCTGTTTTCTCACTTTGGCTATATTTCTTTGTTCAGGGCCCTGTTAAGCTGTAACGGGGTGGGACCTTAAGTATTCACCCAGGCAGGGCAACCCTCCTTGTTGCAGTGCTGCCTGTGGGGGAGGGGCCAGAGAAGGAACAATGCAGCTCTCCTGTTCCTCTCGAGTCTACTTTTCAACGAACTCTCATGTGAGACTGGGAGTTTTTTCCACCACGGGAACTGCTGTAGTCCACAGCCAGCTCTGAGTCTCAGCTTCTCTTTCAGTCAGCCCCGCCCACGCAGGCCCCCTGTTGTAGACTTATGTCAGTTGTAATTACCTTCTTGCCTACTTCCTATGCTAGAATACAAGTTCAAGGGACAGCTTCCTCATGGCTCTATCACAGCACCAACCACAGTGCCTTCGTGGATGAGTGCTCAATAATTACTCATGGAAGAGATGAATGAATGGCTCACTGGGCTTTACCCCTTGACTATCCAGCTCTCTGCCTTTGGCCTAGTGCTGACCTCATCATTTTGGGCTCCCAGATCCTTGAGGGCCCAGCTGATGTTCTGATTGCCCCAGTTCTTCGACCTTGGCTCTTTTATTTCCTGCCTTGGAAATGCCTGCCCCCCCTTGCCAGCAAAGTGACTGCATCTGATCACAGAATGTGCTGTTCTGGTTTTTGAATATTCTGATCTTTAAGAGGATTTTTATAGATCAGGTTACAAGAAACTCAGGCTAACATTGAGATCATAGGAGCATGTTAACTTTTTAAAAAGTGATTCCATGTTCCCTGCAAGGACATGCCTACAGTTTATACATGAATGAACCGACCTGGAATGCCACACAGACAAAAGCCACTGAAAACAAAAGAGCTACAGAGATCGGGGTTGCTCTTCTCCGAGACAGAAAGTTCTGCCCGCCCTGTGGGAAAACACTACCACTGGCATTTGCTCTGGTGTGCCCGATTCCAATCTTCATCATCGCCTCCAAGGGTCCGGCTGCACGGGGTGTGGCGCCCTGGCTGTGGGGCTGGGTGTGCGTTGAGAAACCAGTTCCCGCGGACTAAACGGACTTCTGCCTGGTGGAAGAGCGCCCACCACATCTGGGATAGGGTGAGCTTCTGGTAATCGGAAATTGTTCCTTTTCTGGTTGTTAGTTTTTTTGGGGGGGTTACAGAATTCATAATGCTCTTCAAAGACAGTATTTAGGCCTTAAAGAGGAGTTTAAAGGTCACTGGCTCTCGCCAGCATCTTAGAAGCGCGCCTGAGAATCCCATGTACCTGGTTGTGCAGTATTTCATGCAAGATGGCCTTTGCCACGTTAGCTGTGTTTGTTTTTAGGATGTACGAGAACACTGTGGATAAGCAGTATCCAGCGTGGCCTTGAACATTTTATACTCAAGGTGGTAAATGCACATGTCTAAGGCTTGGCCTCCTGGTGCTGATGTAACTGGCTCCCAGTTTCTGAAACTGTGGTATCACGTGAGGTACCTTGGAGTCTACCAAGATATTTGGCCTTGTGAGGTGTCAAAAAAAAAGGCTCACTCTATTTGATCAAGAAAATTACTAAAAAAAAAGTAGGCTCAAAGTTGAGAATCCAGAAACCAGTGTGCAATCTAAATAAGTGTGACGCAGTAGCTACCTGAAGTGTATCACTTTCCCAGAGTGAATGTTGCTGAATTTCTTGGTATATACATTCTCCTTTGGCTCGGTCGCGGGCACGTAGGCATAGAAGATCATTTCATTCATGGTGATGTACTGTGGGGCCAGTGCGGTCTCGAAGCCCATATCGGGAGCCTGGAGTGGGGGGAAAATACTGTATTTCAACTATTTTGTACTTCAACTACGATCAAGTGCAGGTTACAGACTCGTTTCCAGTCCTCGCCCACAGGAATACTCTCTCAGCACGTGCTGTCTGAATATGCGTGTGTGTGCAAGACAAACGTCTGAGGAGTGAGGTTTCCTGTCGGTTTTCTGTGCTCTGACCCGACCTGTGTGGCTGGCTGCTTCGCATCGTTCTTCCGGGGCACAAGCCCAGGTTGTGGGTTCAGTGCCCCGTCAGGGCATATACCAGAGGCGACCCATTGATGTTTCTCTTTCGCAGGGACGTTTCTCTCCCTCTTTCTCCTTCCCTCCCCCTCTCTCTAAAAATAAATTTAAAATCTAAAAAAAAAGAAAGAAAGAAAAGAAGGGTTCCCGTGCCATTTGTAGAAGGCCGGAGCTGGAGGGTGTAGGGAGACCCAGGCATTCCCCGTTGTGTGCGCGGGACGAATCTGGAGGTGCGGATTTTAAACTTGGTTCTTAGAGTTTTATTTGGAACAGGTGCTGGGGAGTACCTCTCGTCCCTTGCAAGCTGCTGCTCCCGGTCCCATGCTGGTGAGGCTGCACAGCTACTGTCTGAGTCCCCGACTCTGGTGGCAGGTGCCATTCTCACTTGCGCCGGGTCATGAGGCTTCCCCTCCTGGTCAGCATGGGCACCCTCGGCCCAGCCCTCTGACCCAGAGGGCCTTTATCTGACACACCGCTCTCCACCCCAATCCTGTCGCATAAGGAACTTTCAGGGGGTGAGAGGAGAGGTGGAGACCAGCCCCCAGGAGGCTGCTGGAGCGGACCTTGTTTCTAGATGTGAGGAGTGGACACAGCAGGGGCTGGTTGGGGGCCCAGCTGTCAAGGGAATACCTCCACCACCCGCTTTGTTATGCTTTTCCACTCAAATTTGGAAACCCGCTGGGAAGGGGAGAGAGTGGGAAGCAGATGCAGGGGAATCAGTGTGGGACTGAACAGATGGCTTAGGGACTCTGAAAAGGCCGAAAGGGCCTTCGAATTAAGTGTGTACGACATTCTAGCCTGGGAGTACCAAGAAGGTCCCACGAAAAGTGTGTGCAAGGCAGTGAAAGGTGGCGTCGTGACGACTAAAAGCACAGGCCCTGTCACCAGTGGCCTGGATCGACGCCCCGTTCCCATCGCTGACCGGTGGGAGATGGCATGGGGGTAACCGATTTAGTTGAGCTGCACCTCACTTCCTCATCGGTAAAATGAAGGTCCATGGGTGTCGTTAACAGCAGTGCCTGGCATGCGACAAGGCCAAATAAAGTGTTTGTTTTTTACCCAGATGGGATACCCACCGAGTTGGTTTGCAGGGAGGAAGGGAGGTGACAACACTGAGCGTGAGTTCCTTGAACTCATCCTGAGTATAAAAACCCCTCTTGGCATTTGATTTTTATGATTTAAACTTTCACAGAAGAGAAGTAGGACATTTTCTACAAACCGTGAAGGTAGTGGAGGAAACTGCTGTTTTGGTTCGTTCTACCTGCCACTCATGTCATTGGACTGGCATCTATGCACAGCCTGCCCCGCAGACTGGCAGACGCTTGGGGGGTCACCGCAGTACTTACTGTCACTCTCTCCCAACACCTCGGACGGGAAACTAAAACACCATCTTTTTTTTCTTACTAAGTCTTTTATTTTCCAATCACAGTTGACATACAATATTATATCAGTTTCAGGTGTACAACCCAGGGATTAGACATTTACATAACTTGCAAAGTGATCGCCCTGATAAATCTGGGACCCACCCGACACCACACGGAGTCACTACAACACAACTGTGTTCCCTGTGCGGTACTTCACATACCTACGACTACTGTGGGGCTGCCAGTCTGCACTTCCTAACCCCTTCGCCTTTCCACCCAGCCCCCAGCCCCTCTCCCATCTGGGGACCGTCAAAGTGTTCTCTGTATCTGTGAGTCTGCTTCTCTTCTGCCTGTCTGTTTATTTTGCTTTGAGAGTCCACCTAGAAGGGAAACTGCATGGCATTTGTCTTCCTCCGTCTGACTTATTTCGCGCAGGACAACACCCTCTGGGCCCATCCCTGTCCTTACGGGTTGAAACGCCCTCTTGGCCTGGAGGTTTGAAATGCTCTACCCCAGGCAGAGTCATCCTTTGTTCTCCTTCCTTTGGGCTGGTTTTAGTAAACCCCAGTCAGAACATCTGTTTGGTGCTTCACCTTTGTGTTGATGAGAGCTCATGTTCACGGCCGTGTGCCCAGGGGTGAGGCCTTAGGCATGTGGACCTTCACATTAAACACGGAGATTATTACAGCGATCTGCATGGAACATCATCCATGAAAAAGACAGTGCATCCTTCCTGTGTTAGCACTAGGAAAGGCAGACATGAGGGAGCAGGGCTAACGTAAACGAGGGCAAACCGACAGGAAAAGCAGAACTGGTGTCTGCTCAAGGTCAGTCTCGAGAGGTAGAAAAGCCCAACTCTCCGCAAACCTGGGTGGGCAGGGACGGATCTAGCTTAGACTATCTATCTGGTGGTGACGATATTTGTGTGAAGCTACCCCGGGGTGGAATTGAATCTGTATGACCCTGAATGAGACCTGCGAGGTTTGGGAGATGTTTTCTGGAGCATGGAGCTTTGTCCTTCAGTTATGTAGAGCAAATTGCATTACTGAGTTTGTCCCAAAGAACATACTTTCCCATTTTCCCATTCTGTGCATAGAATGTGGCATTTCCCTTTAACACAAAGCAAACTGCTGACGTGCATTCCATCACTGACCTGGCCAAAAATAACTTTAGAATTTCCAAGGGCAGCGTGTGGCCCACCGGCTACAAAATGATCTGGAGTCAGTTTATGTATGAATCCCATGTGGTCATAGTACAACGTGAAAATTTTATCAGTAATAGATCCAATGTTACTGTATGTTTCTAATCCTGTTAGGAAAGAAACAGAAGGCTCTTGGTATTGATCTCATGCAACTAGAGAACTTTTAATAGCACACTTTGTAGAAACTCCGCATTTAAACTAAGGTCTGGGCGTAGAGCTCCGAGACCCCGGAAGTAGTCAAGCACACACTAGCCTTTGCTAAGGCCCCAGGAAGTCATTCCCAGGCTCCGTGTCATTACAGAACCCATTCGCTGAAGTAGGTGAAGGACAGATAGAGTGAGCAGGTGTTAACAATGGCTGGAAGAGGTTAGCTCCTCCAATTGTGGAGTCTCTTCCTAATACCGGGGCGTCAGATTCCTAAACAGGCAGAAGGCAATGAGAAAATAACCCTTTAGAAGGCAAAGGGAATTATTGTCCTGACCCCTGGAGCATAAACCAAATTAGATGTTGTTCCAAATCTGGTTTCCTGGGTTTCTCTCCTGCCCTAGGGTGAGACGTCGAGAGGCTCTGGGAGGAGACTGGTAGGACCTCAGCATCCACTTAACCAGACACAGACCCAGGGAAGGCGAGAGCCGCCTGCGTGGAAGATGCAGCCAGAGTGAACGTTCAGGTCTCAGGATGAACAGGGCTGATTTCCACAGCCTGCCCCCAACTTTTCTAAGCTGGACTGGGCTCTCCTGAGAGGTCCACCCTCAGGTCCCAGACCCCTGGATGCTGGAGGGCCCTGGTTCTCAGAGTTTATATCTCTTCTCTCGCTGTGTCCGCAGGGCTCATCCAGTTTTAGGGTTTAAAATCCATTTTTAGGATGGGGGCTCCCAAATTTAAACCTCCCATCCAGTTCCCTTCTAGGAATTCCAAATTTGCATCTAACCACATCCCCAATCAGGCAGGTGTCTCCAGCTGGATTCCCCCCAAACCAAACCCCTAGGCCTCGTGCGAGCCTCCCTCATTCCGAGGCCCCACACTTCCATGGTCAGCATTACCCCTGCTGCTCAGTCTGGAAACCTTGGGCTCATTTTTGATCCCGCTGACACCCTGTATCTAATCTGCCAGCAAAGTCTTTTGACTTCAGCCTCAAAGTATCCGTGGAACCCAGCCGCTCCTCACCACTTTCACTACCATACAAGCCAACATGACATACAAAAGGAAGCGGTGTATTATGAGGGATTAGCCCATGCAATTGCAGAGGCTGAGAAGCCTGATGACCTGCCATCGCAAGCCGGAGAGCCACAGGCCTGAGCACCAGGGGGAGCCTGAGAAGTGGGGGGTGGGGAGGGCACGAAGGCAAGTCCCCCTTCAAGGGCAGGAGACCAACGCCCCAGGTCAGGCCAACAGGCAGAAAGCAAAGGGGGTGAATTCCTCTTTCCTCTGCCGTTTGGTCCTCTCAGGCCCCTAAAGGCCTAGACGCTGCCCACCCCCATCTGGCAGGCTCTCTGTTCTACTGAGTCCACCCATGCAAAGGCTCCTATCTACCAGCAACCCCCTCTCAGACACACCCAGAAGTCATGCTTGATCTGGGGACTTCTTAGCCCTGTCAGGTTGACACATATAATTAACCATAAAAATTGCTAAGGATTTGGGAAAGGGGTGGGGCTTGCAGTAAAAAAAAATTGCTAAAGTTCAATATGCCATATGTCACCTATAAACGTAAGTCATATTTTTTTCCTACGTTAATGACTCGTAAATGTTTTATAATTGATGTCTTACAATCACTGTCCAGAAGGTGGCGCTCACGCCACAGTGGTCAAGTTCCTAAATGGGCCTTAGCTCTATCTTTTACATTGTTGTCACTTTCAGTTTCTGGAATCACTGGCATAATGCACACTTGAGTTTTTATTGTTGCTTAAAATGCCTTAAAATATTACATTATAATTGATGCGGAATCAGTTATTGTGGGTGCAGCACAAGGGGAAAATATAGCAAGGCCAACATTCACCAATAAAGCAAAACGTGACTAGGAAGAAATACCACAATTCCACATTTTCTAGTAGAACCACCACCCAGTCCTTTATAGGACCTAAGAAAGGTGGAAACTCACAAGTAGATGGAATTGTATTATGTTTTACTACGGAGACGACATGCAAAATCGCCTGATCCTGTACCTGGCAACGCAACTCCAGGTGGGGGAAATAATGTACAGCTATCTACGCATCTCCCAGTATCACTGTTAAAACTCTGTGGCAAAGCTTAACCAGAAGAGTTTTTCATTCTCTGTGTTAACCGGGTGCATCTCACAGTGAATGAGCCTCAGGTCTGACGAACTGTAATGTTTATAACGCTCTCAACTGTAATGTTTATAACGCTCTCGTGGGGGCTTTGCAAATAAGTAACCAGTGGAGGCAGCCGCAGTGTCAGATAACACTATTCCTCTCTGGAGGTTCTCTAAGTAAATATGTGCTCCTTGCTGCTGCAGGAGAAAAATCTGAGGCTGGCCCGACTGTTTCGTGCCTTTAAAATTTGCTTACATTTTCGATTTTAAATCGCTCAGAGGTGTTTTTGCTCTTAGTTTTTAAAAAAGTAATGTTTATTATCAGTTTTGGTTTTCTTTGCTTTTATTTTCAGTATTTATGCACTTACTTGTGTAGATAAAACAGAGAAACACAGAGCTGCCTCCTCTGTGCGGCGCTGGAAATTCCAAAATCTTGCAGTTTCTCGATCTTTAGTTTCTGTATCTGTCATTTTAGAGTCTTTCTACCTACTGGTTTTTCATTCTGCGCATGGCCATGTTTCCACAGTTTATATCTAAAATTTTTTAAAGTTTAGAATTTAGATTGCCAATTTCATTTCGTTTTCTTAGGTGTTCATTATTTTTTCTGTTTCCAAAGTCATCTTGCTTAGTCTGTTTTGACTTTTGTTCCACAGGGAGCGCTGGGCCATGCTCAGGCACACACGCTCTCTCTCTCTCTGCCCCTCCCCCCCCCCAGCCCCAGTGCACTGGAAGGCTGACCCCCAGGGGTCGGACACTGGTGCTCTGTTTCCAGTGGGCTTCTGGTTGGGTTTGACCAGTGAACGGCCCTAATAGGAGATATGAGCAGGGGAGGAGAGAGAAGACTGTCTGTCTGTCTATCTATCTGCCTATTATCCATTTATCTGCAGTAGCCCTTTAATCAAAGGGCCTGTAATGACTTTCCTCCATTGATAGTCTTTGGATATTTTATGGTCATTGTTGGTTCTTTTAACTCTGTCCACTGCTCTTCAGGGGAAACACTTGAGTGGAATTACGTCTCCAACCAGAACCATAACGGATACAGTGCTCTTATCAGAAATGTCCCTGGAAAGCAGAATATCAAGGCAGGATTCTGGGACTGGGTGGCTCACACATTTAAGGAATGCACAGGTGACCTCTGCCTGTGGGTTTTGTGACACCCGCAATCCCTGTGCGCAGGCGCGTCACAGTGCCTCAGATCATGACCGGGAGTAGTGCCGGGGGGACTACCTGTGGGAGGCAACACTTCCCGGGAAGCGGGGCGGTGTGCTTGAGTACAATGGCAATGATAACTTTTACAAAGATTGTGGGGTGGTATGAATTTTATGTATATATTAGAGAGCTGGCAAAAATAAATTTAAAAAATCTTATGACCTTGCATGTCTAACTCAAGGGCAGAGTAGAGCACCGACAGCTTTATGGGGGGAAAAATAAACCTTACCTCAAACCACATACACGAAAATTAAAAATTGTACATAGGCCCATCTCAGAAATCTAAAACAATCTGCCAGAAGAAAGTGGGAGAATGTCTTGCTAACTTTGGAATAGGGCAAACATTTCCAAACAGGATATGAGAAGCAAGGAGTACTACTCATAAAAGATTAATAAGTTTAATTTTGCAAATCAATAATTTGGTTCATCAAAAAATACCACAAAGAGAATAAAAAGTCAAGCAAGTCGTTGGGACAAGATATTTGCAAGCTATCGTATTTTTCGGACTATAAGATGCACTCCCCCCCCAAATTTGGGGGAAATAGTGGTTGTTAATGCTGCTATTGAGTTCTGTTTACAGTTACATTGATGAAATATTATGCTGTTTATATTAAATATTTTACTCCATTTTTTTGCTTCAAAAAAAATTTTTCTTATTTTCCTCCTCTAAAACCTAGGTGAGTCTTACGGTCCAAAAAATACATTTCTACAAAAGGACTCATATCCGTAAGACAGTAAAAAGCTCATAGAAATCAGTAAGAAAAGGTCAATTCAATCAAAACTTGATTTTAAAAAGACCTGAAGATATAATTTATAAAAAAAGATATAAACGTTGGCCAACGAACATATGAAAATGGGCTCAGCATCACTGCTCATGCACAAGAAACGAGAGGCCATTGCGCACTTTCAGCGGCTCAGCGTTGAAAACACGAACGACCAAGTGCTGGTGAGAAGGGGGCAACCGGAATTCCTTCCCGCTGCTGGCGGGACAGTGAGCTGACGACACTCACTTCGGAAACGTGTTGGCAGCGCTTAGTTTTTTTCCCCACCACGTATACTGGATGATACAGCAATTCTATTCCTAACTATATACCAAAAAAATGAAAGTTCTGTCCAGCCAAAAAAAAAAATGTATGCAAAACGTTTATAGCTACTTTTTAAATAATAGGCCTCACGTGGGAATGATTCAAATACCCATCAGCAGGAGAATGGATGAGTACTTTACAGAGTATTCAGACAGTGGGAGACTGCACCACAGTGAGAAAGAACAAAGTCCTAATACAGGTAACAATCCGAAGGACTCTCAGAGTCGTGAGGTTGAATGAGAAGAGTCAGACACAAAAGAATATATACCACACAACTCTATTTCCGTGAAGTTCAGCACCAGGCAAAACTATGGGATTAGGAGCGGGAATATTGTGTGCGTTAGTGGCACGGTGACAGCGAGGTGGCTGTGGGGAGCCTCCTGGAGCCCTGACCATGGCCTGTGCCTCACTCGACTTCCCAATGAAACTCCGAGTGATTTTTGTTGATTTCATAGTCATATGTTGGCTGAACATTGGATTCTTGAATGCTGCCACACAGATGCTATCTCAACAAATGATCCAGACAAACAGACCACAAAGGTAACCTTGACACCAGCACGAAATGAGCAAAAGCTGTATTGACGTAACCGAGAGTAAGTCAACATAGTGGTGAAGATGTGAGGAAACAGGATCAGAATTCTCTGGTCTCTCCTCCCCCTGGAATCAGGAAGGACAGAGAGACTCGATGGCGACAAAGCTGACTGTGCCACTGAGCACCAAGGACACAACCCTGGGGCCCAAGAACCCGGGCTTTCTGAAGCCAGGCCGGGAACCTGTAGAAAGTGTGTTTAACATTGTGTCAGAGACTTACAAGACCGGAAAAAAACTGGTTTGTAGCCAGATGGTCAAGAATGCTGACATCGTTAGAAACAAACCAAAAGAAAAGCGCTCCAGTGCTTGCCTTGGAGATGATCTGTTTTTCCCACTCTGGTTGGGCCTTATCAGATGTCCCCAAGTTCACCCCGACCCCCACACGTACTCAGTAGTCTGTGGAAGTACTACTTGAGTGTGGTTGGGAGACTATGTTCCTGAAGGTGGTCTCCCTTGCCCCTTAAGTTACTGAATTTCAGCATTACTTTTACACAGTTGGTAGTGTCCTCACTGTGTGAACGCTAACAGAACGAACACTAACAGAAGGAACCAAATACATATATTATATATATATGTATATATATTATATATATAACCTATCTACATCTATGTATTGAATATACATTATATATTTTTATATATTACATATAGGTTTTCAAAAATTATGTTTATGAATCTTTTCTTTTATGATTAGTGCTTCTTGCCTCTTATATCCTGTTAGGAATGTTTGCCCTTTCCAAAGTTAAGGTGACTCCTGCGTCCTAGCAGATTGTTCTCGATTTCTTATACAGGCCTATGCAAAAATCTGTGCACAAACGTTCCTAGTGGCATTATTCACAAGACCCAAAAGTGGAAAAAACAATCAAATGTCTACCAGCTCAAATGTCCTGATAAACGGGCCCACGGAATGTGCTCTATCCACACGATGAAACAGTATTCAGCCATAAAAGGAAAGAAGTACTGATGTATACTACAAAGTGGATGAAACTTGAAGATGGTGTGTTCCGTGAAATAAGCCAGTCACACACGGGCAAATAAGGTAAGCGTCTACTGATCCGAGGTACATAGGGCAGTCAAGTTGATGGGGATGGAAAGTCATTGCCAGGGGCTGGGGGGAGGGAGAAGGAGGAGGCTGGTGTTTCATGGGTGTGGAATTTTAGTTTGGGAAGATGAGAAAGTTCTGGAGGGAGGCGGGTGGTGATGATGGCTGTGAAGCAATTTGAACGTGCTTCGTATCAGTGAACTGTACGCTTCAAAATGGTTAAAATGCTAAAGTGTGTGTTATGTATATTTTACCATAAAAACAGATAAATAAATAAGTAAAGGGAGAGCACAAAGCAAAAAAAGAAAGCCGTTAGCAGAAATCAAACAAGGAAAAGCAATGACATGCCGAAAGAGAAAAAAAGTAAGAGCTAAGGAAAGAAAGAGAAAATTCTGGGGTACCAGGCCATGCAACTGTACACCCAGCCCTTTGGGGCAATGTTGAGGGAAGGAAAGGAAATGAAAGTTTCCTGAGGACCCTCAGTAGTGCCCTTCTAACAAGCAAGAGGTGGACAGTGGACGAGAGACGCCCTCAGTGAACGCAAAGGGAGAAGCCAGGCCCTCCGGACCGGAGCCAGATCAAGCCTTCCCAGGCACCGCTCTGAGCCGAGAAGACGAATCCCCACCCTACCTGACAAGGAGAGGCAAACGGGTCTCGAGAACAATCCACCTGCGTCGTATCAGGGCAAACAGCATCGAAACCAAGAAAATACCCAGAAATGATCTGAACCAAGAGATTAAAGGTAACCCACACAACGGGAGAAGATATTTGCAAATCATATATCCGAGAAGGGAGTCACACCCAGAATATGTAGAGAACTCTCAACAGTAAGAAAAATACACGCAATCAAATGAACAAACGGGCAAAGGACTTGAACGGACATTCCTCTGAAGAAGATCTACAAACGGACAAAAACCATGAGGTGCCCGTCGTCCCTCAGCACTAGGGAAAATGAAAAGAAAAACTGCGATGAGGCACCGCCTCACACCCGCCGGGAGGGCTGCTGTGGAGAAACCAGAAAAGGCGAGTGTGGACAGGATGTGGGGGGATTGGAACTTCTGCCCTGCTGGTGGGAAGGCAGAACGGTGCAGCCGTTGAAAAAGTATGCAGGGTTCTCAAAAAATGAAAAAGAGCATTACTATGCGATCCAGCAATTCTGCTTCTTGGAATAAAGAATTGAAAGGAGGGTCTCAGAGAGATTTGTGTGCCCACACTTCTAACAGTGCTATTCATGTTAGCTAAACCAGGGAGGAAACCCGAGCGTCCATCAGTGGGATGAATGAGTGAGCCAAATGTGGTATATACATAAGTGGAATATTAGTCAGCCTTAAAAATGGAGAAAAGAGCGCTGGCTGCTGTAGCTCAGTGGATTGAGCACAGGCCTGCAACCAAAGCTTCGCCGGTTTGATTCCCAGTCAGGGCACATGCCTGGGTTGCAGGCCATATCCCCAGTATGGGGTGAGCTAGAGGCAACCATACATTGATGTTTCACTCCCTTTCTTTAAAAAAAAAATGAAGAAAAGTGAGCAGGATGAAACTGCATGGATGGACCCTGAGAACATTACACGGAGTGACATAACCCAGTCACAAAAGACCACACACCACATGATTCCTCCGACACGAGAGGCCTGGCCCAGTCAGGATCCCAGCGATAGAATGTAGAGTGGTGGTCGCAGGGGACCGTGGGGAGGGGGGCACGGGGAATTAACTGAAGGATAGAGTTTCAGTTTTACAGGCTAGAGAGACCGCTGGAGATGGATGGCAGTGATGGTGACTGAACACTCTGAATGTACCTAATATGACTTTGCTATACACTTAAAAATGGGGAAGGTGATAAGTTGTATGTTATATGTATTTTACCACAGTTAAAAACATATTTAAACCTACCAATCACTCCTAATCACTCCTTTAAGGTCAGCTGATTGAGTTTTCAGGCCTTGGAAGCCCTGGCTCATGTGATGCCCACAGCCATAAACATGCATGCCTCACCTGCCTTCGTGAAGTAGGCCTTCCCACTTCGGGAAACGAAAATGATATCGGAGGTGTAGAAGCTGTGATAAGTGCTCTTTATGACATCACCGTGAAAGTCAGCCAGTAATTCAAAAGTGTTGCCGCCGTCCACTGACAGCCATACCTAAGGGAACCAAAAGGAAGGCCCCCACCATGAGAGCGCTGCCCCGCCCCGCCCCGCGGTCTTTCCCTATCAGCCTAATCTTCCGGCGCAAGCAAATCCACGCAGCACAGTCTCTGCCACATTCCCACATCCTTCCACCCCCTCCCCCACCTCACGTGCACATGAGCACACACACGTGAACAGACTCCCTTACTCGGTCCACCCTGCACTTCCTTCCCAGAGCCTGTGTGGTAGGGTGTTGGCGGGCTCGGGCCTACAGCCCCGGGCTGACGCGGGGCGAATGGGTAAGAGATTGAAGTGATGCCCAGCATCTCCCACGGGCGGTCCCTCGTTCACAAAAGGGTGCGGTGCCGGGTGTATCTGAGTAAGGGGGGGAGCGTCTGCCCCATTCTGACCCGAGACTCCCCGTTCTAGGCACCGGCAGCCACGACGGAGAACACGTTCGGTGGGACGGAGCCCCCAGGCCTTTGCAGGTGTGCGTCCCGGGACCGCGGTGAGTCCTCGGATGCGCTCCACCGCACACAGCGTGTCCGTTTCTCGGTTTCCTCTTCCTCGTCTTTGGGCAAGAATTATCTGAAGTGTTGTTTGAAGATGAATCCTGCTTGCTACTTCTTTTAATAGCCTCAGTCTTATTCAAATGAAGATTTCTGGGTTTTAGATGTTCTTGAATTTTGCTGACTCGGTTTATATTCTTATAAGTAATGATGAGAGCATCCATTTCTCCAAAACTCACCAATACTTGACATTATCAAAAATTTGTTTTAAATTTTTACTGACTCCTTGAATGAAATCTATGGCATCTCATTGCATTTTTCTAAATATTTTAAAAATTATTGATCTATTTATGGCTCAGTTTTATTCTTGTTGTGCTACTTATTTAATATAATGAACACGTGTGAACTGAAGCCTAACCCAAGAATTAGCCTATTGCTACTTTACCTTTTCCTATCAAACTCCCCCAAATCCTACCACCCTGCCTCCTTCCTCAAGGTCATATCCAATGTCCTGAAATTTGTGCTTTTCATTCCCTTTCTACTTTTTTTTTTTAGTTTTAGCACATATATAAATATGTTTAAAATGGTGCTTGATTTTTTCTTTAAACTTTTTTTGATACAAGGGCATCACACCATATATTGCCTCCTAGAACTTACTCCCCCAATACCATTTACTTATATTCATATCTTTCGTGTATGGTTCAGTTAATTTGCTTTTCCATTGCTGTATAATAAATAGTTCATGATGTGAATAAAATGTAAGTTATTTGTTCTCCTTGTCATGGACATGTGAGTTATTCTCAGTTACCCAGTGCTATTATTTAACAGGACTGTGATGAAGATTTTTAAATGTTTCCTCATATGTATGTTTCCCTCACCAAAATGGTGACATTGGGAGTCACAGAACACGCAAACATTAAAATTTACAGGAGAACAGGAAGGCCAAGTTGCTATCCTGAAAAGTTGCAGTAATCTCCCCTCCCATCAGCCCCATTGAAGGGACCGCGTCCTCTTCAACATGGGCCTTGTTGGGGTTCATTTTGCTGATTAAGTAGCTGAAAATACTGCACTGCATTTTCATTTGGAGCTCCCTGGTGACTTGTGAATTGTGTCATCTTCCCACATGTTTATTCCACTGCATTTCCTTCTCTGTGAAATGCCCATTTGTACTTTTTTTTTTTTATCAATTTAGCTTTTTCTGCATTGCTTTGTAGAAATTCTTATTTGTTCTCACAATTAACTCTTCCTCAGTTAAGTGTGTGGCGAATGTTACTTCCAGCTTGTGTTTTTACTTTCCATGATGTCTTTAATGAACAGAATCCTGCTCTTCCTCCTTCTCCTTTTTTGTTAGTTTTAATAATTTGCCCGTATCTTTTAGGTTTTCTACATAGACAATCACATCTTTTGATCATATCTTTGAGGGTTTGTTACTTTTGTAATACTCATGCCTTTAATTTCTTAATTTTGTTCTCTGTTGTATTGCATTCCCTTCTGTACACGCTTTTATTTATCAGCAGTTTCTTGGTAGAACTCCGGCTGTGGTTAAAGACAACTCTCTGTCTTCTGTGTGCGGAGTGGACCCCACAGCGGAACATGGAGGAGAACATGCTGTGTGATGCTGAACATGCTGTGTGATGATGGTCACGCTCTGAATCATGAACACAAAGCTCCAGTGATCACACCTCGTCCCCTCAGTCCGTCCCCCCTCCCCGCCCCCACCGCTGCAGGCTACTATGTTACTCTGTTCTCTCTTTCCTCAAACCTACAACACTCTTCCTCCATCCTCACTCTCAAATAATGGCTTCGATGTGTTATTGCAAAAATAGAAGATAAATTCCCACATGCTTCCATCACCACATCTGTCCACTTACCAGGCTTGAACCAATGGACTCTCCCTTCCTTCCTGTTACTGTAGAATAGCCTTCCTCCTGAGGCCACCCACTCTGCTGGAGCATAGCTCTCCTCTCCTCTCACCTATTTAGAAACATCCATTGCTCCAGAAATCACTCTCTTTCCTGCAGCACCAATTTCCCCTCCTACTGAATAATCCCCATTGGCACACAGCATAATTTCTACGATCTTAAGGAAAGAAAAAACCACCTCTTGAACACCCTTCCTTCCTTCAAAGGTTGCCTCATTTCACAGCTCCACATTTCAGCAAAACTTGGCAAAACATTTGTGCTCATTCCCTCTAATTGCTCTCCTCTCGTTCTCTCTGCATTGGGCTTCCCACCACACTCATCGTCCACGAAGGTTCTTTACTTAAAGTGTAACCACTCAGCACAGACGAGGCAAACGACTCACACCCACACCAGAGAGTGAAATTTCATGGGTACGCACCTGATTCCCGTAGGCATAGAGAAAATGGCTTCGTGGATGGAATACCATTCCGACAGGAGAGGAGAATGATGAAGGAAACGTAAAAAATGGAAATTTTTGTTTTGATATTGGTTTGTTACTTTTTAGGCTGTGTACGGAGACTGTGGTGGCTTTCTAGAAACAGACAAAGCATTGAGCAATCATAAGAGCTTTTCCATGAATAATACTAGTCCATGTTACAGTCTTCAGAGTTTCCCGTTACTCAGATTTGGATTAAGATAGGGACCCGTTAACACAGCACAGAACTGCAAAGATGAGCAACACCCATACCTCTTTACTCTGCACCCCCCATCTACACCCACTTAATAGCTATGAAACATGAGGTTTGGCAGATCGAACACTTTGTCCAAGGCTCTGTAATACGTGGAAGAGGAACTGAATCCAGCAGAAAGACTCCGGTGCCCAAGCTCATTATTACCACCCCAAACTGCTTTTGAAGAGCGTGGGCCCCTGGGCCACACTCCAATTCTACTGGGTCATGATCTTGAAGGGGATCAGAATATGCACCCCAAGATGTGCCACTTTGTTGTAAAGATTATTTTCAGCTGAAGACATTTGAGACTCAACAGATGAAGGAGAGAAAGGCTTCCCTGATCTGACTAAAAGCAGCAGCTTCTGGGAAATGGGACTGCCATAAATTCCCTCTTCAGGGCGGAGCTTCTCACACGAGGGAGAATGTGAATGAAACCGACCCAACCCCTTCTTCGTGGGAGATTTCTCACCCCAAAGGAGGCAGAAAGAACACTCATAGCTGTGTAAACAAACATTATCACAAACTATCGGACCCCCTGTAAGGCCACGTCCTTTCGCTCGCTCGTATTTTCCTTGAGTGCCGCTCCCACCCCCTTAACCCATTAAGGAGGTACATGACCCCTAAATTTGAACCCCCTTTCTGAGTTCCTCCTCACTGACTTGTACCTGCCTGCACAGACACTGCACACGTAAGTAGATTGTTTCCTTTCCTCCGGCTATTCTGTCTTTTGTCAGTTTCATGAGCAGGACCCTGGTCATTGAGCCCAAGGGGGAAGAGAAAAATTATTTCTTTCTCCCCTGAAATCATAAGGGTAGGACTGAAATATATATAGTGGCTCTAAAAAAAATTCTAATTCACAGCTGGGGTTAAGACCCTTTGGAACAGAATATATAGATCTGTGGCAATTTATTTCTATTATAAATGGAATCCGGGCTGAATCCAGCCCCCCACCTTGTTTCTGTCTGGCGGTGGCACTGAGCTCGTTGCCCCTGGTTAAGGAGTAGTTCCATTTATACAGTCCTAAAATTGCATTTGGCCTTTTGAAGGCAACCGCAAGGCTGATGTGGCTCCCAGTGAAAATGAGTTTGACCCCTGATCTAAACTAACCACTTTCATGAAACGTGATATTTATATAAACCTAACTCAGCTTATATTCTCAGGGAGAATAAGCAAAGGAGAATCACCATGCAAACGGCATCCTCTCTTCCCGTTTCGTCAAACTCGATGACAATCAGAGGCGAGAAATCCCTCAAGTGTCTTAATCTCTATTAGTAGCCATAAATAATTTCGCTGTCTCTAGTGTGATCCAACTCTGCCACCAAAGCTGACGAGAACGAGACAACAGTTCTGCCCGGTTAAACTTTCCCCACTGCAGCGTCAGGAGCAGCGGCCCCCAGACACATGGTTACCTGGTTATGGAAGAGGTAGACTCCAGCATTGTGCTCTTGGTCCACAAGAAAAGCTATTACAGTTGAAGCAACCGATTTCGTTTGTTTCAAAAGGGGCGGTAAGCAAGGTAACCACTCAAAAAATGGCTCTCTGCTATAAAAACAAGAGCTTTCCTACAAAAAGAGAAAGGCAAACGCAATGCTGTTTTTGACATATAAGCTCTAATTAGTTCTCTTAAGCAAATAAACTAATGACTGACTCTAAATAAAAGTTTTGACTTTTTTTTTAAGTGTCAAATCTTCAATGCCTGTGCTCTCTTCCGGGGGATGTGAGTTCAGAAAGCGTCCTTCTGGGCCAGGTTGTTTGTCCGGAACCCCTGCAATTGTGTCTAGAGGCGACACAATGACTTCGTCATCATTAAACACCAGGACAGGCACCAGTGGGAGCAAGAAGTAACTGTTAAGCCTTTCGGTCTGTAGAACTGAATTTTTTTTTAGATTGAAAACAATCCATAAAATTGTGCACAATAAAATGTCTTACCTCTTACTCTATGCAATGCCATACCTCACTTAAGGTCCGGTTCCTCTCAAAGGTGACAGTGACATAGTCAACTGTAAAATAGGAAGGGACAGAAGTCACAAGCCGCACCTAAATGTCTAAGTGGGTTTGTTAAATATACTCGGACCAATTTCTTGCGCTTCTATCAGGGCGTGTCCGTTGTCTTGGATGTGAATGAACTGTCCCCCTTAGTTTTAGGTCTTAGTTTTAAAACTTACACTGAACAAACCTATGTTTTACATTTTACTCCATCTCATCACTTTATTTGATCCATATATGCTATGTCAAAAAAAGCCCGTCAACTCTTCTTCAACTGAAATTTACCTTCAAATGGTTCTGTGTTAGCAAAACATCTTTCGTTATACCACAGTTTTCCTTTGACATAGTCCACCTACATAAATAAATAAAAATATCATTTAGGCAACGTGTAGACGTAATACACAAAAAAGGAAACACGTTTAAAAAAAGGTAAAAGTTCAATAGTTCAGGACTGTGAGGCAAATAAAAGGAAGAAAACTGTATGCAAATAAAAGGTTGTAGAGTGAGGACAAGAATCAAGAAAACTGCTGTTTGAACCCCCCCCACACAGGAAAGGAACACAAAGGAATTTCACGTGAATGAGCACGTGTTAACGGCAGACGCCCTGCCTCACGGCCTAGTCTTTCTGAGGCTACCAGAGGCTGTTAGCCTGTTGTCGCTGCCGCAGTGCCTGTCTTTCATCCGCAGTGGGGGCAGCCAGGCTGAAGGACCCCTCGCAGAAGACCGATGGCAGAAAGAAGCAACCAGAAACAAGCCACAAAAACCTAGGTTTTGAAACAGTGCTCGTCAAGAGAAAAGCTTGCAAGAAAGTGAGATTGTATACGTCCTGTTGGGTATGAATTAGGCAGGCGTGTGAGACGTTTCTTTGTTACAGGAGAGTTCTGACTTTCGAATTATTGTTGCAACAAAAGGGAGACCTTCTCACAGTTTTATAGGTCGGTGATAAGATCTGTGTAATCTGTGCATTATCCTTTTAAATGCTCTAAAATCGATAGTGATGGTGGTTACACAACTCTGTGAAGATACTAAAGCCCATTGAATTGTATACTCTAAATGCGTGAATTTTATGTGCATTACATCTCAGTAAAACTGCTAGACAAACAAACAAAACAGACTTTTAACACAAGAATACACTACAGTTTAGTTGAATGGTGTGGTACCTTCAAGCTAAGGTGTTATATTGAATGAACTTTTTGAGTTCTCATATAAATCTTCAGGTTTGCAGGACACCATAATTGTCAGTATAATACCTGAGCAATTAATATAAAATCTTTATTGAGCCCTGGCTTATTCCTTCTCTTTAGATTCCTGCTTGCTTATTTCCTACCTGGAATCAGACTGACAACAGTCTAGTCAATATCTTGGGAGACAGTCTCACCTGAGCAGGCTGACCTCATTCCAAGGGATGAGCTCATGACCCAGGTCTGACTTAGAGCCACAAAGGTTGGTCAAGAAGGGACATGAGATCCCATCAAGTGAATGAGTTGGCCCTGTGACTCGTGGGAACTCCGGGGAAAGAGACACTGCCCTCCTCCTGTTGGGATGGTGAACCTGATTGCTTATGAACCTGGTAGCTATTCTTACTAACACCTGGAGAAAATGTACAAAGAATGAAGCTAATGGCTGGCAAGGATGGCTTGAGGTGAGGGGTCGACATGACAGGAATGAAGGGTCTTGCGTCTCTTATACAAGAGAGAATTTTATCCTTGAAGAGGCAACCCAAAATCCCTGCTATTTCTACTAAACAGATTTTGGTGGCTAACAGATTTTTTCTCATGCTTACTTTCCAGTTTAGGATTCCTGTACTTACCGTTACCTCTGACTGAATGTGCTTCTTCATGTCATTCAAGTCTCTGCTTGGATTTCACCTCCTTGGAGAGATCTGCTATAATCAGTCACCTTATTTAAAGTAGAATCTTATCTTCCCTGAACCCTCTATTTCCGTAACCTGCTTTAATTTCAGTGAGCCCTGATTGCTATCTGCATGGCAGTAGGGATGGTGTCTTGTTCATTATGCAGTTCTTCTTGTCTAAACAAGCATGGGCTAGAGAAAGTACTCAAATATTTGTACAGTGAGTAAAGAAGTAAATGAATAGGTCATCAAGTATTAACTCCTTCGAACCTTCTCCAACAGCCACACACATCCCATTCTTCCCACCCTTCCTTCAGTCACCATTTAAAAGGCCTAATCGGGAGGTAAATTCCTATACTTTTCAAAACTATTTCACTTTCGGCCGTGCATGTGTGTATGAGGTGGGGATGGGGAGGGGACATGGCAAAAGGCAAGGAATGCTCAAATTTTTTGTCGCTGTTTCCAAACTGAAACATGCTCGTGTGTTGATTAAAATGACTTACTGAATCATGAAACTTGACCTTGTAACAGAGAGGGGAGATAACCAGTGGAATAAAATCTCCCCAAGAGGCAGATGCAGAGGTGTGCCTAGCTAATACGCAAACGAGAAAGTGACTTTCTCCTGCACAGGGGTGGGTGGCTCGGGGAGTAAAGTCTTAGCCAGATTTCAGCCCCGACTCTCTTTTCACCGGGGCGCCCTGGTGCAGAAAACACCTGAACCTCCACAAAAGTCCTGGGTGGAACAGAAAGTAGGGGTTGCGTGGCCTCTGAAACAAGGCAGGGCACTGTGTCCTATTGCTTGATAGGTGGTAGAAATACAATTTTTAAAACTGAACTGGCAAATAACATTATAGTAACAGGAATAATCTATATCTCGAATTCTCATCTTGCACCTCATCTCTTACGGCACCGAGGGAACATATCTTTTAACCCACCCTTGGACATTTAAAGCATCTTACCCTTTCGAAGCCACAAAAGTCTGCCCTTGAAAACTAGAAGGAAAGAAAAGAAACTTTAATTTTAGCTTGCCTCTGAGAAGGCTTAACCAAACATAGCATTTAAATGATCCTGAAGGCAATGCCTCTCTTCAGCCCTGCGGTCAGGAGTGCCACACTGCAACCAGCCCCCTGAGTCGTTCCCACAACGTCCTGGAGATGTCCCTGTTAGTCTTCGCCTGTTTCACCATTGGGTCAACCTGTTCCTACCTTAACTTAGTGCCAGCCGGGATTTGGGATCAATACCCCACCTGTTAATGACTCAAGGACAGGAGTGAGGAAGTGTGCCGCCCTCTCGGGACTGAGAAGGCACACCCTTAACCTACCATTTCCCCGGGGCCTCCTGCTGCTCGGCAAAGTGCAGGCCTTGGATTGGGCCCACTGGACTTTGAACTCGAGTCACTGTTCCTGGCATCTACAGCTTGGCTTCAGCAATTGTATGATAAGCACATAGAAGGCCAGATTGATTAGCTGTCTGTGCAACAAATGGTACTTTCTCAGAGATAGTGAGGAAGGAGAGAGCCTGTGAGTATTTGTACACCTGGAGAAAGGTCGTAATCACTGTGCATAAGACATACCTGCGTCTCCACTGGGGCAGCTGCCCCTTCCGTATTAGCTCTTCTTACACTGTTCCTAATTCTTTATGACCGCTCTGATTTCTGTCGTAATTTTTAAGAGGTGTTTATTAACATGCTTAAGAATTTCATTCTGTGCATGTTGTGTATCTTCACCAAAATGTAGCACATTTGTCATGTATAATGCACAGTCTTTTGCCCAAACTTACTTTCAGGGAAAAATAAGAATGTGTATTATACATGGGTAGTATTAATTACATAACTATACAAATGCCTTAATTCTTTTATTTATGCTTATGTGTTAAAAGCATAACTCTAGAAAGCAATAACAATACCCATATGTTCAAAAATAAATGCTAAAATTCCTTTACAGTACAAAAAACAAGTATCTAAATATAAATCATTGAATGAATTCAAAAATTAAAATGAAAGATTTTTTTTCCTGAAAGTTTGGGCCAAAAACATGAGTGTACATTATACACAGCAAAGTATGATACATCCCTCTTCTCTCAATACCAAAGTCACTTTAATTTAGGTTACTTTGCAATAGTATATTTAGCTCTATCAATTACTCTAAAGTATTTTGGGATCATATATAACTCTAGATATATAGACAGATAGAGTGTGTTCTACTTATATGTATGTAAAACTGTAAATCTGTATAGCAATAACACTAGCACTATTTCCAAATGACATTGTCAACACTATAAGGCAAAGGAAGAAGTCACTGTATTATGCTATTACCTTATTTTTTAAAAGGAAGAAGCATTTCAATCCAAAGGGAGACCGCGCATAACTCAAGTATTTGATGTTTCTCTACTTTATGTCATGAAAGATACTTCAGGTTAACTATTCATCACAAAGCAGTTCACACACCTTTAGGACAGGGTCTGATGGATAGCGAAGATCTTTACTTATAAAAAGTCCCAAAGACGTGAGGATAACAAAGAAATGGTTTGTTAAAACCATATCCACCACTGAGAGCTCCGTGTGTCCTAAAGGAAGGAATCATACCATGGATCAAAACATAAGGAAAAGGCGAAATACTGCTCAAACGTTGGTATAAGTGAGATGCTGAAGATGAAGTCACTCTCAGTGGAATTACCTTCTCCAACTTGGGAATAGATCATATCCGTCAGGTCATACCACACGGTATCATCATACTTCCAAAACCCGGAAAAGCTGAGGCCTATGTAAACACCTGCCATGAGAGGAAAGGACGGTAAAGGCTAGACGACTTTGCAAAGGGAGTAACTGGCTTCTGTGGGGCTAGGTCCCCCGGCCCCAGCCACATCTGCTCCACCTCCCACCCCACTCTACGCCTGCACCTCACCTCCGCCCCTCAGCTCGAATCTCACTGCTCCAAGCACTAGAAAGGCGAAGTGACTTCAGGTTACACTGCAAGATTTTAGCTGGCCATCCGATTTCATTACTAAGTATTTTGCTTTATATTTGAAGGGGGTCAGAATACACCCCCCCCAAAATATGCCTCTTTGCCATGAGGATTATTTTGAGCTGAAGGCAACTGAGAATCAACAGTTGCAAGGCGAGTTCTCTGTCTTCCCCTCATCTACCTAAAAGCAGGGCATACATCTATCTTCCCTCGAGAAAGGTGCCCCCTTGTACCAGCAAGAGGAGGACACTCTTATCACCAGGAAGGGAGTTGATACAGACAAGCGCGCTTAAACAGACCTTAGTCCCCCCCCCACTTGTTTCCCGTCACTTCCCACAAAGCATCACCCTCTGAATCCAGGTCCCGTCCCTTTGTTGAGATGGTATGCAAACTCCTGAGTGTAACTACTTCTTTGAACTTGCATGAATGTATTAGTAAACACTGCATGCCTTTTTCCCCGGTAATCACTGACAGCTTAATCCGCAGACCCTGGCACTGAACTTAAGAGGGTAGATGTAGAGCTTTTCTTTCCTAACACCCCCCTGAGCACAGATATGGTCCTATATCATTAGCACAATTTTAGTAAACAATAAAAAACCTCCAAAGAAAACATTAAAATGTAAACTCCAAGAGGGAAGAAACTTTAATCTTTGTGATTTTAAAAACAGAAAAAATAAATTTCAGGGGAAAAAGGATTTACAGGAACTAATATAAAGGACACATGGACAACAACTAAGGGGGGGTGGAAATGGGAGGGAGGTGGGGAGCACTGGGGGGTGGGCTGGGATGGGAGTAAAAGACAGAAAACTGTACTTGAACAATAATTAAATAAAAAAGAAAAAGAAAAAAATAGAAAAAATATTTGCTAATGCCGTGTGAGAACCTGTTGAAAAAATGACCAAACATGTTGCAAATATTGTAAGTACTTTGTTCCCTGATCCCACCTTTCCTTGGCCACAGCTAGGAATGTCGGGAGTCCTGTGTTTTAAGTGTGAAGTGTCAATCTGAAGGCTAGTCCCGATGCCTGGGGTTCAGGGGTGTGGGGTGTGGGGGCCTGCAGACAGCTGATAATCTAATGCATACATTTTGTTTCCAAAAGATGACTGCAGGATCAGTCATATTGTAAAGAATGTATTTTAATTCCTGGCTCTTTGCTGTGCAGGGAAAAATGTAGAAAGAGGCGTTACCATCATCTGCTTTTTCCAGGAAGAGGAAAAGCTAAAGCTAAGCTTTGCCTTTCTAAGCACTGAGTCTGGTTCTACAGATAACAGCATACTATCTTCTAAGTGGAGGTGATGGTAAGTGTCTAGCAGGATATTACGTGACCAGACTCCAGCGAGGTTAAGAAATCGTTAATGCTTCATTCTGGCTAATATTTTAGATTAAAAATTCAGGCCATTCTTTATGGCACCCTGGCCACCAGTGGATCCCAGGGTTACAGAAGTCGAGGCAGGCCACGGGGCAGGCAAAGGGAAGAAGCCCTGGAGTACTCGAAGTTTGTGAGTGATGTGATTTGATTTCCATGTGAGAAGCTCACTCTGGTAGCTGGAGTAAGGGTGAGTTATACCGGGAGAAGACCAGGCCCAGGGAGACCCCTGAAGAGGCTGCCCATTGGTCTGTGGAGAAACACTGTTGACTTCAGACTTGAGCAGTGGTGAGAGTGGTCGCCATGGGGATGGACGCAGGGTGCAGTGCCAGCCTGGAGTGTCATGAGGGTAAGAGCAGTCGAGAATGTGTCCTGGAATTGAGTTTCCAGGAACCAGATGTTCATTAGGAAGAGGAACGCTGGCAAGGCACAAGTTTCAGAGGGAGACGATTCAAGAGTTCTGGATGACACTTGTGATACTTGAGATGCTCATTGGACACCCAGAGGAAATGTCAAATCTAGTGTGAGGTTGGGGGCACAGACAAGGGCCTCCTCTGGGAACTGCTGGTTCAGGCTGTGGCCACTTGACACTGGGGGACCCTTGGTTCTGCTTGAGCCCAGGGGCAGGCCGCTGGGGAAAGGGTGGCTGGAATAATTTCTTCATCATCTTCTCGCGAGATGTTGAAGTGATCTGGTGAGTGAGACCCCAACAGGCAGAGACCGTCCCTTCTCCCCGTGACTCTCACGTGTGTGGCAGGATTGAACACAAGGGATAAAGAATGGCTGATTCCCCAGGCGGTGAAAGACAAATACCATATGATATCACTGTTAACAGGAATCTAAACAACAAAACAAACAAGCAAGCAAAATATGACCAATGACACTCAAATACGGAACAGGCTGACAGGGTCCAGAAGGGAGAGGGGAAAGAATCACAGGGGAAAAGGGGATGGACTCACGTGAACAAGTAAGTATAAAGGACACATGGAGAATAACTAAGGGTGGGGGGTGGAAATGGGAGGGAGGTGGGGAGCACTGGGGGGGAGCAGGACTGGGAATGTAAGACAGAAAACTGTACTTGAACAAGAATTAAATAAAAAAATTTTTTTAAAAAAGAATGGCTGATTCCCCGTGACTCCCAGAAGCAGGGCTTGTTCATGTCAGTGTTTGGACCAGAGAAGGCAGAGGGGCCTTATCTCGCCTGGCATCCGTGGGACAGAGGCGCTTCTGTGAACTGATGTTGAGAGGAAAGAGACACATTTCTAGCTGAACTAATTCGGCACAGGCAGGCACTCAGAGCTGGAGGTAGCTAAAAGATTGGAAGCCACTAGGAATGCAAAGAAACTGGGGTCGTCCGTTTGTCTTTCCTTACACCAATGCCCACCCAGTCTGACTCTATTACTTTATAATAAGTCAGGGCAGGGCAAGTTTTTGTTCTTCCTTTTATTCTTTTTAAAAATTATCTTTGCTCTTTATTATTTCTATTGCTTCATTCTCCCATATGAATTCGAGGACTGGCTTGTCAATTTCCACACACACGCAAATCCTGCTGTCACTTTTTTTTTTGGAATTGTATTGCATTGATGCACAGATTTAAAGAGAATTAATATCTTTACAATATTAGAAGTTCCTGTTCATGAACATAAATATTTTACTTATCTTAGTCTTTTTTATAATTTCTGTACAACAGGCCTTGCGATTCTTTTTATTTGTTTGTTTTGTTTCTACCTGGGTGCCATTAGAGGTTTGTTACTTTATGAATAAAAACTTTAAAATTAGAGTCTTTAGTGGTCTCTGGTGGATGGTTTTCATAAATTGTTATTCCATTCCTCAATTCTGTAGCATTCTCATATTTGCTCTGATAGTTTTTTTCTGTTGATTCTTTAGATTTTTATGTGGATACACGTATTGTCTATAAGTAATACAATTTTGTTTTTTATTTTTTAAGTTCTCTTATGTATTTATTCCTTTATGTTCACTGGTTTTGGAGGACCAGCAGTCCTCAATGATCTAGGAAAAACAACTAGAATAATACAGTCAGTAGTGGAACTGTGGAAGGACCCTACGAAGTATTACAGTAGTAACATAAAAACACATCCATAATAAGTTACAAACTATGACACCTTGGAACTGCAGTGCCTAGTTACATGTGGCAAGGACTACCACACACAAACAGATGGGTTAGAATCGCAGTGAATGGTCTCTGGGAGGAAGCAACGTCAAGGGGAAGGCAGAGGGTAAAGGAAATGCGGAAAGACACCGAAGTCGCTGCTCACACGGCAAAGAGCCAGAGGGAAGAACAGTAAATCACACTCTCAGATAGGCAAGGTAGTGTGACGAAAGTAAATTCTTAGGTATTTTTAGGCAATGTTTTTACTCCATTGTGTCTATGCACTTGTCATGCACTGCCAGTTAAACATCGCTGTTACAAAACACAAAATACCATTTCCAGCATTCAACAAAGCCGTTCACTTACCATTACCTGCCGGACTGAAAATGAAGCCAAGCAATGCTACGTCGTTGGCGCAAGGGCACTTCGTTACTTTCAGGTCTACCACATGTGGGTACAGTTTAGTGACACTCGTTTTGGTTATCCTGGTCCCGAGTTTCCACTGAAGAATAGGTTCTGTAAAAGTCAAGTTAAGGTGTTTCAACTGAGGCAGGACTCTTGAAAAGGGAACACCCTTGCTTTCCCAAGGGTTTTAGAGGAACTGTGTAAAGGGACTGTCCCATTGTCCCCAAATCGGGGGTATTGCCTTACTCTCCTTCCTCATTGAAAATAGGTTAATTCTTTCTTTCCAGAGCGGGAGGAAGGAGGTCTCATGGCCCTGCCCTTACACCACAGAAGAGCACATGGCACGGAATATATGTGATTCGACCATCTTTGGAAAAATATAACTGGCCACAGATCTATACCTAGAAACGAAATTTCTGAATCACACGATAGGCACATTTATAACTTAGAGCGCAACTTCCGCTTCCAGAACCCACACGTTTACTTTTTGTTCTCTCCCCCCACGCCCCATTTACACAGCAGTGGATATGGAGAAAATGAGAATAAATCTGAATACCAGTGGCAAACAGGGAAAGTTATCATTAGTGGCCAGGACACTTAGAGGGATTGCTGGAAGATATAAAGAAGTTGGGGTAGAACCAACAGGAAAAAAACCAATCAGAGGTAGAACATCTTCAGCTCAGCAATCTCTTCTTAGATAGGCTGACGGTTGAAGCTGGATAAAGTCAAATGTTGATGTGTGAGAAAATGGGAGGATTACCTTTCTTCTGAAAAAATGGGGAAAGTACCTACAAAAAGTAAGCAAGGAAATGTGCCAGAATACTGCTGTCCCCATGCAAGTCTCCTGCAGCTCCCCAAACTTTTAATAACATCTGCTACAAAACTGAAGACTGTATGTGATGTGTTTTTCACACACAGTCTTTTTTTTTTTCACTGTGCAAAGCCAGGGAAGGAGCTAGATTTCCATTTGGGTTGACATAGTATAGGGATGGCCAAGAAGGGAAAGAGACGCGATTTATAACCGACCTCATCCACTCCAAAAGTCAAAGAAATCTGGGGCAAGGCAGCTGAGTTTCCAGGGCATTACATGTGTATACGGGCGATTAACAACCAGGTCTTGGAGGACAGGAGGTGGGGGCTTGCTGCTGGATACGACTGCACTGACTTGCAAACGTCCCTTATGTACAATCTCCTTATAGTCAGGTATTGTATTTTAAGCACTCTAAGAATGAGGAAGTGATTAAAAGTCTTGAGTGCCACTGAGAAGCTAAAAAGAGACAGAAAGGTGACCAATATGAAGGTGACCAATATGAAGGTGACTAATGATGGTGATTAAGAACTGTTTTAGTGGGTTGGTCTGGGGTGTGGAAGGGAGAGTAGGAAGTGAGGACAACATTTTTAAATATCTCTTTGAGATAGTAGTGAATAAATATTTCCAACTGTTAACTTGACCTTAACCTTGATTGCCATTTTCCAATATTCTCTCCCCATGTCCTCAGCATTTCAGTGAGCGAGGTCATCACACACTTGTTTGCTCCGGTAAGAAATCTAGGATCTGTCCTCCATATCTCTGTTTCCCTCGCCCCCAATTCACAGTAGAGTTGATAGGAAGTCATATCACCTCTACTTCCAAAATGTACTCTGAAGACGCCCCCTTCTCCATCTCGACCACTCATCCCGCAGCCCGAGGACTCCCAGACCATCTCTTGAGTGGACCAACTGCCTTAGCTGCCAACCAATTTCCTGCATTCTGTTCTTTCCATCCTTCCCCCAAGAGTCAGTTCTCTGTACAGCAGCCAAAGTGATCTTTTTATAAGGCATAAATCAGAATTTACCACTCTCCTGCTTAAACACTCCAACAGCTTTTCCCTGTGACTAGAATAAAACACACTTTTTACTGTGATAGCTGCCAGCCTCTCCAAATTCACTCTACTCTGTCTGCCATTTGTTGTGCTTCCATGACACAGGGTACCTTCCGGTCCCTCTAACAGGGGGCTCTCATTTCTGCCTCTGGAACTTTTGAGAATTTCTAATTTGTGGCACGCTCTAAATTCTAAATCATGTACATTAAAATTGCAAGGCAGTATGTAATGCATTTGCTACATTTCAATATGTAAGTGATTCAGATTACAGATTCTTTTTAAAATTCAAATAATTTTATATGGTTATTTTAGTATTTACGAGTATTCAACTTCAGTTTACTTTGTTCATTAGATTCCACATATGAGTGGAATCAGCAAAATAGAGATGGACTCATAGGTAAGAGAGCAGGCTGACAGCTGTGGATTGGGGTTTGGGGTGAGTAGATGGAGCAGAAAAGAGAAAGAGCTCATGGATACAGACGACAGTGTGGTGACTGTGGGGTGGGGGATGGGGTGGGTGGGGGTGGGAGAGGGTGGAAGAGGACAAGTGGTAATGGAAAACAACAAAAAAATAACCTGTTTTAAAAAATATGGAAAGCAATGAAGACTTGTGGCCAAGATGGAGGCGTAGGTAGACACACTGTGCCTCCTCGCACAACCAAAATAAGGACAACAACAATTTAGAAACAAAATAAGAACCAGAGCTGACAGAAGATTGAACTGTATGGAAGTTGGACAACCAAGGAGCTGAAATAGACACATTCATCCAGACCGGTAAGTGAGGCGGAGGCGGACAGCCAAGAAGAGAGAGGTTGCGGCACAGAAAGTGGTGGCACTGGGCGAGGAAGGCACCCCGGGCGTGCAAGATGGCAGCAGGCGGACCCAGCAAGGGGGCAATTGTGAAGCGAGCTCAAGGTGGCTGACCGGGTGGTCCCACATTCATATGCAGATGAACCAGGTGAAACTGGGGAGTGAGACAGACCACACAACCCAGGGTCCCAGCCCGGGGGAAATAAAGCCTCAAAGCACCGATTGAAAACACCTGTGTGGGTTAAGGTGCTAGGAGAGACTTCCAGCCTCACAGGAGAGTTTGTTGGAGAGACCCACAGGGTCCTAGAAGGCACACAAGCCCACCCACATGGGAATCAGCACCAGAAAGGCCCAGTTTGCTTGGGGGAAGTGGCATAAGGGACTGAGGTCCCACAGAGAGCAGAGCAACCGCCATTGTTCCCTCTCGGACCCCACCCTCATGCACAGCGTCACAACCCAGGAACATGGGTTGCCCCACCCTGGTGAACACCTAAGGCTCTGCCCCTCATGTGTAACAGGCTCAACAAGACAAAAAAAAAAAATGGCCCAAACAAGATTTCCAGCCAAGATGGAGGCATAGGTGAAAATACTGTACCTCCTCACACAACCAAATTCAAAGACAACAAAGATGTAGAAACAAAAACACACCAAACAGACAGAAAATTGAACTGTATGGAAGTCTGACAACAACGAACCATTCGTCCAAACTGGTAAGAGGGGCGAGTCAGCCGCCGGCAGAGAGGGGTCACGGCTTTGGCTGCCAGGGAAAAGCTTTAGCTGCCAGACCGACCCTGGTGTGCAGGCAGCGGTTGGCAGATCCCAGGTGTGGGGTGGTAACGGGCAGACCCAGTGAGGGTGCAAGGCGGCTGGCTGACCTCGGTCACACATTCACACACAGATAAACCAGATGAAAAAATGAACAGTGAGACAGACCTTGCAACCCAGGGCCCCAGCACCAGGAAATAAAGCCTAAAAGCACTTATTGGAAAAACTTGGGGGGGGGTTGAGGTGCCAGGAGAGGCTCTCAGCCTCACAGGAGAGTTCATTGGAGAGACCCACAGGGTCCTAGAATGTACACAAGCCCATCCACTCAGGAACCAGCACAAGAAGGGCCCATGGAAAGTGGCAAAGGGGACTGAAATCTGAGAGAGAGAGAGAGCACGTGGAGCAAGTGCCATTGTCTCTGACCCTGCCCGCACATACAGCATCACAGCACAGTGACATGGGTTGCCCCGCCCTGGTGAACACCCAAGGCTCCGCCCATCATAAGTAATGGGTGCGAACAGACTAAAACATTATGGCTCAAGAAGAAGAACAGCTCAAAGCCCCAGAGCCAATACTTCTAAGCCACAAAGAGATAGCCAACCTATCAGATGCACAGTTCAAAACACTGTGATCAGAATGCTCACAGAACTGGTTGAATTTGGTCACAAATTAGATGAAAAAAATGAAGGCTACACTAAGTGAAATGAAGGAAAATGCACAGGGAACCAATAGTGATGGAAAGAAAACTGGGACTCAAATCGATGGAGTGGACCAGAAGGAAGAAAGAAACAACCAACAGAAAAGAATAAAGAAACAAGAATTCAGAAAAATGAGGAGAGGCTTAGGAACCTCCGGGACATCTTAAATGTTCCAGCATCCGAATTATAGGGGTACCAGAAGGGGAAAAGAAACAGCCACGAGTGGAAAACTTATTTGAACAAATAATAAAGGAGAACTTCCCCAGTCTAGCAAAGAAAATAGACTTTCAGAAAGTCCAGGAAACTCAGAGAGTCCTAAAGAAGACGGAAGGAGGAACACACCAAGGCACATCATAATTACATTACCCAAGATAAAAATGAAGGAGAGAATCTTAGAAGCAGCAAGAGATAAAGAGACAGTCACCTACAAAGGAGTTTCTATCAGACTGTTAGCTGACATTTCAAAAGAGACCTTGCAAGCAAGAAGGGGCTGGAAAGAAATACTCCAAGTCATGAAAGGCAAGGACCTACCTACATTCAAGACTGCTGTATCCAACAAAGCTTTCATTTAGAATGGAAGGGCATATAAAGTGCTTCTCAGATAAGGTCAAGTTCAAGGAGTTCATCATCACCAAGCTGTCATTTTATGAAATGTTAAAGGGACTTATCTAAGAAAAAGAAGATAAAAAACATGTATAGTAAAATGACAGTAAACTCACAACTATTAACAACCACACCTAAAACCAAAACAGAAACAAACTAAGCAAACCACTAGAACAGGAACAGAACCACAGAAATGGAGATCACATGGAGGGTTAGCAACAGGGGAGTGGGAGGAGGAGAGAGGGAGAAAAGGTACAGGGAACAAGTAGCATAGATGGTAGGTAGAAAATAGAGAGGGGAAGGGTAAGAAGAATATATGAGAAATGTAGAAGCTAAAGAACTTATGACACATGGAGATGAAGTAAAGAGGGGGAATGTGGGTGGGAGGGGTGTGCAGGGTGGAGGGGAATGAAGGTGTGGAAATAGGACAACTGTAATTGCATAATCGATAAAATATATTTTTAAAAATGGAGTAAATTCAAAATATATTCAAAATATCAGAGCCTCAAAAACTGTAATGATTGAAAAACTGACTCACTATTTTTAAAAATTTTGGACACTATGAAAACAGGAGAGCACAACATTTGGTCATTTTTGTTTCAGATATGTTACTTTTGGTTGAAAAAATAACATGATACAGAATTGATTGAAGTCCCATTCCCAAATGCCACCACTGTCATGAAATTGCTGTGTATATTTCTTGCTCATGCTTTTTTATGTTTACTACAATGTAGATATGCCCACAAACAACATACAGCATTGTTTTATGTGTTTTCTTAATTTTATTTATTTCTTTTTAAAGATTTTATTTACTTATTTTTAAAGAGGGGAAGGGAGGGAGAAAGAGAAAGAGAAACGGCCCTGTGTGGTTGCCTCTCGAACATCCCTTACCGAGAACCTGGCTGGCAACCCAGGCATGTGCCCTGACTGGGAATCAAACTGGCGACCCTTTGGTTCGAAGGCTGGCACTCAATCCACTGAGCCACACTAGCCAGGACTGTTTTCTGAATTTTAGATAAATGCTTTCCTACTCTATTCTGAAACTTGATTTTCACTCAATGTTTTTGAGTTCTGTTCTTGATATATGGATCTATTTACTTCATTTTAACAAAATATACCACATGTATTTGTCTTTCCCCCATTGCTATACATTTATGTTATTTTCCACTTTTTTTGTTACAAATAATGCTGCATTACATAGATCTATACATGTCTCTCGGTACATATGCAAACTTTCTCTAGAGCAGTTCTACATATCAGAATCACCTGGGAAATTTGTTTTTAACTTAAGATGTCTGGCCTCATGTAAAGAAATTAGCTTTTGATTGATGGGTCCAGACATCATTGTTTTTCTTGAAGCTACCCTGGTGATCCTTGTCATAAAAGGTAGTATTTATTTTTATTCTGTACTCTACACAATGGTACCCTGTTAAAGTAGGAGTGAAAGAACAAAGTAACGCCCTGGCTGGGAGGCTCAGGTGGTTGGAGCATCATCCCATACACCAAAAGGTTGTGGGTTCGATTCCCAGTCAGAGGGCACATACCTAGGTTGCAGGTTTGATCCCCTCCCACTGGGGTGTGTATGGGAGGCAACCAATGGACGTTTCTTTCTTACATTGAAGTTTCTCTCTCTCCCCTCCACCCTTCTTCCCTCTCTAAAATCAATAAGTACATATCCTGAGGTGAGGAATTAAAAAAAAAGAATAAGGGTCAAGAGGAAGGTGAAAAAAGTGGGGATAAATACCAAAAAGAGGTCTGAATATTTTTTTTTAAATGCTGCATAGTGCCACAGAGGATCCAGAAATTGGGCTATAAATTGGGGGAAAAAACCTAGTCAGTCATATCACTCAATGTTCATAACCTCAAAATACAACAACCACTTTTTATGAAAAAATAGAAATGTTCTCAGACTGAAGTTTTGCTGATGGTCTTCATACAGAAGACTGCCATGCAATGACCATTATCTTCTGTAACATCTTTATAAAATATGCAAAAGCTACTTTGAGAAAGCCACTGTTTATCACAACCCGCAATGTGGCTACAGAGAAGACATATTTCCACCTTCTATAGTGTGTGCCGCAGACCCTGCTGAACAATCTCCCATGTGTATTTAATTCTTTTTCGCATTAGGGACTGTGAGTCCCTCAAGGGACGCGATCATCTCTTATTTATCTCTCTGCTTAGCACAGAGTTGGGCATACACGAGATTTGTCGAAAGAAGATCACAAATTCCCTCTCCCTCTTATCTGCTGCCCTTTACCGCGGACGGTATCCAGCAGTGTCCCTTCGGTGGTATAGATGTTTAGTCCGTGCTGCAGACTGATTCTCACTAACCACTGTTCTATAGTCGCGACATCTGTTTGAAAACAAAAAGCAGATAATGAGCTGCTCTTCACCATGCCATGTTGGTACAATTTAAGACTATATGAACACCACTAACAATGATTACTTTTAATTTCCCAATCATTTTGACTACATTTATATATATATTTTCTGATGTGTTTCCTACATTTTGATGACATGATGAAAGGAAAAGGAATTGTGAATTGATCTACCACCAGAGCAATAAATCCAGGTCATATTTTAGATCAGAATTTTCCTCTGAAGGCAGTTGGTGATTGGTAAAAAGCAAATTACACACTTCAGGTGACCTGGTCTACTATATTTTTAAAGTAAACTGTGACTAATGAACATATATAGTGTAAACCCTAGGGCTGACAATAAGAGCATTTAAAAGCATAAATAATATGCCATTAGTGCAGATAAAATGGAATCACAAAAAATACGTAATGTGAACGAAGACAGAAAAGGAAAAGTGAAGCAGAAGAGGGGGAACAAGTGGAGAGCCCCTGATGGGAGGTTCTATTACAACCTTATCAACAATTATATTACATGTTCCGCATTTTTAGGACTGTAAGATGCACCAGACCATAAGACACACCTAGGTTTTAGAGGAGGAAAATAGGGAAAAAAATTTGAAGCAAAAAATGTGGTAAAATATTTAATAACCTGTGACCCTGCTCCACCGTGGCCTGCCCCCCCCGCCCTCGCCACAGTGAGCCAGGTAAGCTACTTTTGGACCATAAGATGCACCCTCCTTTTCCTCCCCATTTTGGGGGGGGTGCGTCTTATAGTCCGAAAAATACGGGGAAGTGCTCTAAAAATAGCAATCAAGAGTCAGATTTCCAGATTAGATGTAAAAATCAAGGCTGAACTATATGCTAACTCTAAGAAACCCACTTCAGATAAAAAGTGTCGATGAGCTGAAAGTGTGAGTGGGATCTGAGGAGGCCACGGCTGGGGACGTAGCCCGGGAGGTGCTGCGGCGGTTGTGCCCACAGGCCAGGACTGCAGCCGAAGCTGAAAGCAGGGTGCACCCATGAAGAAGATGCTAGACCCAAACAGCCTGACTGCACAAGCTCGTGTCCGCGCAGGCCTCTAGGTGGACCTATGCCCCACCCCAGCTAGACTATGGCGCTTCCTGTGACTGCGGGAGCACCTGGTACCCAAGCAGATCAACTGCTATTGGTGCTCTTGCTGTCACTGCTCTCTATCCAGCAGTTCCCGGACTTCGTGGAAGATAACGGTGTGATAAACATCACCTATGCTTCTGCAAAAGGACCTTCTGGCACAACTAGCTAACACAATGGCAGAAGTTGACCTTCTGATGGAGAACCTAACTGGCCTGCACTAGGACTGGATCAAAGTTGGCATACGCATAGTTTCCATGAACTTTTAAAAAAATATTTTACTTATTTATTTTTAGAGAGAGGGAAAGGGAAGGAGAAAGAGTGGGAGAGAACCATCAATGTGTGGTTGCCTCTCATGTGTCCCCTACTGGGGACCTGGTCTGCAACCCAGGCATGTGTCCTGACTGGGAATTGAACTGGTGACCCTTTGCTTCACAAGCCCATGCTCAATCCACTGAGCTACACCAGCCAGGGCTCCATGAACTTTTAAAACAGAAAAATATGAGCCCTGGAGATCCACAGGCCTTGGATAACTTTTACAAGTCTTAATTAAAACTAGAAACAGAAATAATGACGTGGTTCTTATAATGGTACATGAAATAACTGAACATAAGGAAAGGATGGGTTTGACATTTTCACTGGGAGTAACATTCAATATTTTCCGGATTGGTTTCATACCAGAAACATCTCTTTCCACATGCTTGTTAACCAGAACACACTTCTGTTTGGTGGTGATACTCAGCCTGCTCATCCTAAATACAAAGGAAGTATTAATCCCACCTGTAATATGGCTAAGGTAGTGAAAGATGCATATGAAACAGCCAAGAGGCAGTGTGAACAGTGTTAGCAGGTTGATCCAGGGCTGGAAGTTGAGGAGTTCAATGGCAAACTCCAGACAAATATATTCAGGTAGTTTATGAGCCCTCCCCACATGCTATTCAAGAACTCAGGACAACAGTAGGACTATTTGAAGAGTTATGAAAAAGAGGGCTCTCTGGCTGTTGAAACCCATGTTACTTTGGGTTAAGAAGACTTATCCCTTAGAGAAGTGACCAAGGGGATGGTGCCCACCCTGAAAATTAGCACCACGGTTATTCCAGTGCTTGAATGTTTATTTTCTTTATACTAGTTGGACATTTTCTGAAGCTAAGGTAATCAAGGCAGTGTGATATTGGTAACAGATAGCCCAGAAATAGTAATTTAATGGAGATAAAATATTTGTACAACAATGATGCTAGAATAATTGCATATCCATAATTCCCCCAAATTAACCTCAGTCCATACAATGCACAAAAATTAACTCAAACTGAGTCATCAACCTAAATACAAAATGTGGAACCGTAAACTTGGGCTAGGCAAAGATTTTTCAGCTGTGACACCAAAAGTACAATCCATAAAACTAAAAACTGATAAATTAGACTTCATCAAAATCAAAAACCCTGATATTTAAGAGGCATTCTTCAGAAATGAAAAACACAAGCCATAGACTGGGAGAAGGTATTTGCAAATCATATATCTGACAAGGACTTGTATCTAAAATATATAACAAACTTGAAAAAGATTTGAATAAATAATTCACCAAGTGGCAAATAAGTACAAAAACTGGGCTATCACATAACACTTAACAGTAGATTTCACAGTATAATAATACATTACACATTATAGCCTATAACATTTTAAGATTAATGATTCGGTTCAAATAAAATTAATTGGTATAGGAATTTCTCAATATTCTAGTTTAAGTTCTAGAAAATAAGTTTACTTTAAATAAAGAGTAATATAAATGTTATATGTGTCAGAACAATCTATTTCAGATATAGAAATTAAATTAATTTTCAATTAAATTTGAATTTCAGATTAAGTATAAGTAATTTTTAGTATGACCCCAGTACTATAGTATATGAGATATTTACATGGGATAGCAAATATTTTTGTAATATAATAAATATTTTTATTTGTTAAATTTGGGAATCCAGACCCATGACTAAAATAATCAATTCAGATCACTCTTACCTGTACTTTTTGTAATGTTTTCTCTGGGAATAACAATCAGCCAGTTAGCTTGAACACTGTACTTCAGTGAAAAAACATCAGAAAACAATGTTAGTAACACTTATTTCTGCCTATTACACCCTATCTCTTAAAAACAAATGTAAGACAAAACATCCATCGCACAAACCCTTTACCCAGTACCTTTATTGTTAGGAATTTATCCTACATTATACTCACATATATGTGAAATGTATTCAAGAATATTCTTATCAAATAATATTCAAATAATATTTTTATCATTATTTGTAATAGTAGTAGATTGGAAATAACTAAGATGTTCATCAGTTATGTATAAGTATAATATTACAGCCACAAAGTGGAATATCATACAGTCAAGCTCAAGTAGGCAAATGTAAAGCAGTGCTGGCTTCCTGTGTAAAGAGGACAGGCCTTGGTGTTTATAGAGCATTTGGGAATTTAAGAGGGAAATCCCAGGAGCAAATGAACTGCAAGTATGATCTAAGTGTTAAATATAAACTCTTCCCAAATCCTTGGGCAACACGAGTACAGAGAAGATCCATAGGAGGCCACATAAAAAACAAAACAAAACAAAACACCCAGCAGTGGAAGCTAAAAGAACTGTGCTGTTATATCAGCTGCTGAAACCATAGATAAGACAATTTGCAGTTTGTGCCAAGGGATATAATAGCCTTTTAAACCACCACCAACAAAAACAACAGCAAATTTTCATGGGAACATAACAGAATCCAGAGTTGCTACAGTTATTATCATCAATGTCCAGTTTTCAACCAAAAATGACAAGACATGAAAAGAAACAGGAAGGCATAACTGATTTTCAGGGGGAAAGGTAGACTCAGAATGAGTCCAGATAGCAGATGAAGGCCTCGAAGCAGCTATTACAAGTATGTTCAGAGATTTAAGGAAAATGTCCTAATGAAGGAATGGATAGGAAATTCCAGCACATGCATTTTTAAAAATACAGAAATAAAACCAAATGGAAAATATCAGACTGGAAAGTAAAATAACTGGAAAAAAATATTTACTAGATGAGTTCAAAAGCAGATTAGAGATAGCAAGAGAAAGAATACATGAACTTAGAAATATAGCAATTGAAATTATCCAATCCGAAAAAGAGGGAAATGATGAAAGAAAATGAACAGAGACTCAGCTATCTGTGGGGCAACATTACAAGTTCCAAAATGTGCATAATTAGAATTTGAGGCAGGAAAAGAGGCATAGAAAGTGGCAGGCCATTTTGGGAGAGAAATAGTGGCTGAAGACTTTACAAATTTGGTAAACTTACAATCCAAGCGGCCCAGAGAGACTCAATTCAGGTAAAGACCATTAAAAATTATTTATTTATTTTTAGAGAGAGAGGAAAGGAAGGAGAAAGAGAGGGAGAAAGACATAGATGTGAGAGAGAAACACTGATCGGTTGCCTCTCTTATACACCCTGACCTGGGACAGAACCTGCAACCCAGTCATGTGCCCCATCTGGGAATTGAACCGGTAACCTCTTGTTTTGTGGCTAACGCCCAATCAATGGGCCACACAGGCCAGGGCCACAGTGAAACAATCTTAAAACTATTCAGAGAAAGATGACACATATAAGAGAAAATGATAAAATTAACAGCTGACTTCTCATTCAGAAACAATAGTGTCAGGTGACATAATTAAAATTCAGAGTAACATATTCAAAATGCTGAAAGGAAAGGAAGTAAACCAGAAATTCTTTTTTTAAAAAGATTTTATTTATTTATCTTTAGAGGGGAAGGGAAGGAGAGAAGGAGGGAAGTATCAATATATGGTTGCCTCTCGTGAGTCCCCTGCTGGGAACTGGCCTGTAACCCAGGCATGTGCCCTGACTGGGAATCGAACTGCAATCCTGTGGTTCGCAGGCCCGCGCTCAATCCACGGAGCTATGCCAGCCAGGGCAAAATCAAATTCTATATCTGACAATATTGTTATTCAAAAATTGTGACCACTAAAAACTATTAAAATTCATAGGTGAATTCAGCAAGTTTTCAGTATACAAGATCAATATATGAGAATTAATTGTATTTCTACATATTTGCAAAGAACAATCTGAAAATGGGATTAAGTAAGCAATTTCATTTACAATAGCATCAAAACAATAAAATATCACATTATGAATATACTTAACAAAAGAAGTATACCACTTAGACTCTGAAAAATACAAAACATTGGAACAAATTAAGAAAATCTAAGTAAATAGAAAAATATCCCATATTCATGTTTGTAAGACTTAATATTCTTAAAATAGCAATACTCCCCAATTCGATCTATAGGTTCAATACAATCTCTAGCAGAATTTCAACTGGCTTGTTTGCAAAAATTGGCAAACTCATCTTAAAATTCATATAAAAACTAGCAAAATTCATACAAAGACTAGCAAAAACAATCTTGAAAAACAATAAAGTTGTAGGACTCATTCTTCTGATTTCAAAACTCACTACAAGGCAACAGTATCTAGGCAACAGGGTGCGGGCTTAAAAGAGATGGATAGAGCAATGAAATAAGAATCCAGAAACAAGCTCTCGTATTTGTAGTCAACTGATTTTCAACCAAGTCGCCTCAACAATTCAGCAGGAAAAATAATCGTATTGTATTTTCAACCAATGCTGTTGGGGCAGTAGGATAGCCAGACGCAGAAGGACGATGTGGCCCCCAGCAGCCTCACACCATACACAGAAATGAACTGAAATGGATCAGTAACCTAAATGTAAAAGGTAAAACTAGGAACATTTCAGAAGAAAACATGGGGCTGCAGTCTACAAACACACTAAAATCACTTACTTGTACACTTTGAGTAGGTGAATTGTATGTATGTGAATTATGTCTTAATAAAGTCATTACCAAAAAAAGGAAGGGGAAACAAGACATTTTCAAGGGGAAAAAATCCCAGAAAATTGTTGCCAGTAGACCTGCTCTGTAAGAAATGACACAGGAAGTTCTTCAAGCTAAAAATTAAGACACCGGATGGCAAGTTATATCTACAGAAGAGAATGAAGAGCAGTGGAAATAGTAAATATGTAGATAAGTAGTAAGCAATCATGTGCACTTTTTTCTTCTCTTAATTTCTTTAAAAAACATATGACTAATTTATAAAAATGATTTATTTATTTATTCTTAGAGAGAGGGGAAGGGAAGGAGAAAGAGGGAGAGAAATACCAATGTGTGGTTGCCTCTCGCACACCCCCCTACTGGGGACCTGGCCCACAACCCAGGCATATTCCCTGACTGGGAATCAAACCAGTGATTCTTTGGTTCCCAGCCCATGCTCAATCCTCTGAGCTACACCAGCCAGCCAGGGCTAAAAAACATATGACTGTTTAAAGCAAAAAGTATAACCTGCATTATACATATATATGTAATATTACTGCACTAGCTATTTTTTAAAAACACATTCTATAAAAAAGATTATGCTCCTTATTAATAACATATTGCAGAATAAGATAAAGTGTAATTACCAAAGTTAAATTAAAGTGGAAGGTGCCAGTATATGTACTGTTTATGATTTCCAAGCTGGGAGCAAGTCCTCCTGATGTGAACACGCTTAGAAATTCTTCTGAAGAACGCTTAGTTTTAGAATGGAAAAAGCAATGGATTTGCTTTAGGAAAGAGGGCAGAAAAACAAACAGGTGATGACAATTCAGTGGAGAGAAGCATATTACATTAATTTAAAAGTGAGAAGAAATCTATGAAAAATATATGCTGCTAAAGACTGGTATCTTTAGTAACTCTTTTTGGGGAAAGAGTCTGTTTTGAAAAACACACTTTCAGAACTCAGTAACTTACTATGCTAGTGTCTCAATAGGTTTTGTTATCCTCATAATAATCTTCACATCACAGAGATGGTCATAAAATTGTGACGCTTAATAAACACAGCGTCAAAGGCACACATTACCCCATGTAGAAATCCTTACTTTGTGTCTAAATAAAAAGAAGCAACATAGAAAGCAAAACTCATTTTACTGCATTTTGCTGGATATTTCCCAGTTTTAAGAAAGTATATGAAAATGCAGTAATCACAAATGGTGAGAAATACTAAGAGTTTTAACTTGTTTATTTCTCCCAGTACTTTGGGAGAGTTACCTGAGTTTCAGAGTCCCTAGCTATAAAGTAGCGAAACATACTCATTCCAAAAATATTTTCTGAGCCCTTTCTACAAATTAGGCAGTGGCGTAATGCTGGGGAGACAGAAATGAATGAAACAAAAGTCCCTGCCCTCGGGGAACTTCCATTTTAATGGGGATTGAAAGGAAGATAAACCTAAAACCCTTTTCCTTTGTCTTGTCACCCTCCGCACTCTATTGCTCTTTGTTAGGACGCCTTAAATTCTAACCATCCCTTTGAGCTCCTTATCATATATAAATACAATCTTTTTCTCCTGTCGATCTGTCTTTGCTCAGTTGTCTTTGTGGTTCCCAAGTCAGTGAACCTACGAGGGCAGGGTTAGGATTTCTCTACAGTTCTTATCTGAAAGAAGATTAAATGTCACAATGAACACACTCGGAACACACTTTTCAAAACACTTTGAAAAAACGTCTGACACACATAAGCTGTTTATACATTTAGTTATTGTTTTTACTAATACCACTTCTAGGCTACGACCACACAACTGCCCAACAAGTAGGTTCTAACTCCCCTTAAAAAGGACACAACTGAGGACCTGAGAGGTTGAGTAACCTGTGCCTGGGCACGCAGACCATACATGGAAGGACCGAGATTTCTCTCTACACGAGTCTCTTTCTCTAAACCCTTTCCTTTCCCGGAAAATGTAAACACAAATAGGAAAACCATTTTCTGACTCAAAGGGCATGCACTTCACAATAGTTGTAAATTTAAGAAAAGTATATATATGTTTGGCATATCAAGAAGGAACTGGAAGTAAGTCAAAGCAGAGTGTGGGCTGACTGTATGTGTCCTTGTAGGATGTTTTTGTTTGTTTTTATTATGTTTGTCATAGATTTTTAAAGAACCTGTTCACTTCTTATTAATCTATGTGTTTGTTAGCCTTTGCTGCATGGCTATGTGAATAGTGTGTTTTCTTTTGTTTTGGTGTGAATCTGCCATTATCTGAGTCAACGGAGTTCAGTCATCCCTCACCCAAATGACGATTGCAATGTGGCACTTGTCGTAAAGGGGAAAGGTTATTTCTGAAGGTCAGTGAGATGCCTTTCTTTGTCTACTAGGCGACATCTGTCAACCTTCAAAAGTACAAATCACTTCCATAACTGAGGAAAAGCATCACAGCCAATCTTTTAATAAGGGGAAGGATCAGGCATCTAAAAATAAAAAGCAAAACCACCGAGGGCATTCAATGGCTAAATGACGTATTTTACCTAGTCCCAGTGGAACGGCACACAGAGGATCATTACTTATAAACAATTGTCCCTCCCCAAGTCTGAACACGGTAGGAGCTATTTGAAAAGTGTGCAGTGCCGCTGGTTCTACGGACGGAGTTAAAAGGAATGAATGTAAAAGATTGCAACATGCGGGTAGTGGGCCTCACCAAGTCATCTGAGGACAGATACAACTTGATTATTTCTTCCTTTTGGTGAAGCCCTTGGCTACCACAAGAAAAGTGTTCCTCTGTGTCACCTAGATAACACAAATATATAAATATATCTTAAGTTACTGATAGAATTTCCATTAAAATCATATTTTGAAACTGATAAAATATTTTTAAAGAATGATTACAATTGTATGCTTTAAATTCATACATGTCTACCTAAAATTCAAATCTTTGACCATCTTTAATATTAAGGATACAGAATCAGGACACTAAAAAGGAAGGTTTGACCAAAGGCTAAAATAAAAAATACCACATACAAATCTACAGTGCAAACTTTTCAGAGATGGTCTAAACACAGTCCTTGACTCTTAGCTCCTCAACCTCAGTGAGCTTATGAAAGGGTCAGGAGTTGGAGACTGGGAAGAAAATTTGTTTTAATAGACAGCTTAGTAACACAAAGGTGACCCCTCCCACACAAAGGAGGGTGGGAGGCGGGGAGAGCCCTTCTCCTTATCTGCATCTAAAGCAGATCTCTTGTATAAAGCCTGGAGCTGCATGTGTGTGTGTGTTTTCATCCATCCTGCCAATCTCTGTCTTTTGATTGAAGAGTTTAATCCACCTACATCTGACGTAAATACTGATAAAGAGAGACTTCTGTCATTTTGCTATTCGCCTTCTCTATGCCTTCTACCTTTTCCCCCTCATTTCCTGCATTACTGACTTCTTTTGCAACAGTGAGCTGATTTTTCTGCAGTGAAACTTAACAGCTATTTTCTTCGCAGTTTCCACGGGGATTACACTTAACATCCGAAAGGTAAACACTCCAGTTTGAATGAATAGCAGCTTAGCTTCAATGACACACAAAAAGTTCCATCCCCATCCCTCTCAGTTGCTGATGTCACAGAGTCACATCTTTAAGCATTGTGCACCCCAAAACATAAACTAATACTTTTAAAGGTATTAATCTCTTAAGTTATGTAGAAAATAGTATCTAGAGTTCTAACTAAAATTAAGCAAAGTTACAATAACACTGACTTGTAGACTAATATATTTTTTTAGAAATGTCCATTTCTTAAATCACATTAAAAAAAAGGTAGAGTTGCAATCCATTGTTACAAGAATACTAGCTTTTATAATTGCCCAAGTATTTACCTTTATTGACATCTTTATTTCTCTGCATGGCTTTAAGTTACTGTCTAGTGTCCTTGCATTTCAGCCTACAGGACCCCCCTTGAGAATTTCTTGCCAGGCCAATCTAGTGGTAACAAACTACCTCAGAAAATGCCTTAGTTTTTTCCTCATTCCTGAAGGGAAGTTTTCCCAGTTATAAAACTCTTCATCGACAGGTTTTCTCTTTGAGAATTTTGAATATATTGGCCAGCTGCCTTCTGGCCTTCAAAGTTTCTCATGAGAAATCTGCTACTATCTTATTGAGACTTCTTTGAACTTAATGATTTGTTCTCTCTTGCTGTTTTCAAGATTCTTTACTTTGGTTTCTGAACGTGTGATTACAATGTGTCTCAGTGTGGATCTGCGTGAGTTTATCTTACTTGGAGTTTGTTGAGCTTCCTGAATGTTTATGTTGATGCCTTTCATCAAATTTGGGGTTTTCAGCCATTATTTCTTCACATATTCTCTCTGCCCCTCCCTCCCTCCCTCCCTCCCTCTCTCTCTCTCTCTCTCTCTCTCCCCCTTTTCTTCAGTTATTCTCAAATGTGTATGTTGGTCCATTTAACAATGTTGCAGAGATCTCTTATTCTATTTGCTTTCCTTCAATCTTTTTTTCTTTTTGTCTCTTAGCCTCAATAATTTCCTTTGTCCCATCTCCAGTTTCACTGATTCCTCAGTGTACATTTTCAAATCTGCCCCTGAATGTCTTTAATGAATTTTTTATTTCAGTTACTATACTTTCTATCTCCTGCATTATTTTTGGCTTCTTTTTACTCGATCTCTTTATTGATATTTCTATTTTGTTCACACATTGTTTTGTTGACCTTCTTCACATGTTTTGTTTGTTCTTTGAACATCTTTAAGTTGATTGTTTTAAAGGAATTGTCTAGTAGATCTGCCATCAGATCTCTTCCAAGAAAAGTTTCTGTGGATTTGTTTTTTCCCTTTGAATGGGCCATGCTTTCCTGTTCATTTACATGTCTTGTGATTTTTTTCGTTGCTGTTGAAGACTAACATTTAAATCTAATAATGTGGTAACTCTAGACATCAGATTCTCCCCATTCGCCAGGGTTCGGTTTTTTGTTACTGTGTTTACTGTGAGCTTTTGTGCAGGCCGTCTCTGTGAACAGGCTCAGCCCGTGGGGTACACGTTAGGTTTTCTCACGTCTTTTCTGAGCCTCCGCGTTTCTCTGGGCACGTGCAGTCACTTTCTCATTTGCTCCATTTTTTTTAAAATGTCCTAGTCCTAGTCCTTAATGTCTGATTCCCAGAAGGAGAAATAAGTGAAAAATGGAGAGGGAAAGGACATTGGCCCTTTAAATGCCCTGAAAGTAATTTCAGCGAGAGGGAGAGGTTCTGGCAACCACAGAGGTGGAAGTGGTAACAATAACGGCTGCCTGCCTCTTTGTCTGCCCGTCTGAGGTCAGAAGCAGCAATCAGAGCACTTAGCCCCAAGTGCTCAAAAGGCTCTTTTTGCCCACCCCGGCTTCCACCAGCTGTACACAACTTCTCGAGACGTGAGCACAGCTGCCTGCCATGGGGGTGAGAATGGGGTGTGGGTAGCTTCTACTGTGCTGAGTTGATAATGACTAAAATGAGCTACGATTTACTGTCCAAGTTTTCTCCTGGAAGTACCAAAGTCTTCAGTAGATTTCGGGGTTACAAAGGAGTTACATCAGATTCCTCCAGCACATTGCCTAGGTAGAGAGACACATTCCTGGTGCTTCCCACTCTGCTATCTTTCCAGAATCCTCTATTCCTTCTCCTTACCTTGAGTCTGAGAAAAGAGGCTTTGATGGGAACACTCAACAATGTAACATATATTGCTTTGATCTGGGGTACAAACTCAGACTCCTGCTTAGAAAAAGACAAGAGATGATTTGCCTGATAGGATAGGACAAAGAATTATGGGAAGGAGGTGGCTTTGTTGAGAGTCCTGAACCATCCAGGTTTTCTGGGGAAAAAGATGCATGAATTGGTCACTTGTGAGAAATAAGCAGCATTGGGTCATCTAGGGTCCTGTCCTCAAATGTCTCTGTGAGTGGCAAGTGGGTCTTAGCAGAAAGAATTTGAAGGGACAAATCAAAGAATTGATTTTCACAATAAGGTGAAAATCAAATCACCTCCTTATAACCCAAAAAAAGATGAAACTCATGGGATTTGCCCGAATGTTCATCCAAGAACAGAGGAGGAACTAGTCTCCGAAAATGGGAGGTGAAAATAAGTTTCCTTTATGATCGATTACATGTTATTCATTGTGTAACTTAACAGTTGCTATTCTCAAAATCCTATAAGAAAATATATTAATGCAAGTATCACAAATATGGCTTAAAGTATATTGTGAGATTATAATGTTAAACAGTTTTCAGAGTCATCGCATGCATTTACTTTGCTCACACCCGATAATGTTGTCAGATCTATTTTTTCTTTTTTTTAGATTTTTTAAAATTTATTTATCTTTAGAGGGGAAGGGAAAGAGAGAGGGAGAGAAATACCAATGTATGGTTGCCTCTCATGCATCCCCTACTGGGAACTGGCCTGCAACCCAGGCATGTGCCCTGACTGGGAATCAAACCGTGATCCTTTGGTTCGCAGGCCAGTGCTCAATCCGCTAAGCTACACCAGCCAGGGCTATCAGATCTATTTTTTAAAGCTATAGTTTGATTCTAAAGTCCAAATCACTTCTCTGCTTAAAAAAACTTTACTGCCATTCCATAGCCTAATGAATGAACTCCATAAGGGAAGAGCAGCTGAACCGAGGAAACTAATTCCTTTGGGTTAATCTGAGCCAGACTCTGGGTCCACCTTGTGCCATAGGTATTAGTGTCTGCTCCTTCCTGAACCACAGCTCTGGAAGATGAAGGTATTGCTCAAAGGTCACCCGACTCACAACAGGAAGTCAGAGTGGGACCAAGATGCCCCTGTGTCTGAGGGCCATTCTCCCTTTACCCTGTGGGACAGTGTTAAATGACCAAGCCCCTCCTCAAACTCCCCCGCACACAACCTACACTCCCGCACTCCGGGAGTGCTTGTGAGGTTCTATTTCCATTCTCGGCCTCCAATTTTAACACATTTCATGATCTGGGTGGGTATTTTTGATCCACCATTGGAAATCTGGAGATACGGGATGAGGGGCCAACTGTGTGCATTCTTCTACACCATGTCCTATAACTGACTTGAGCACCTTCGAATTTGGGTATCTGTGGAGGGTTCTGGAACCAATGCCCTGCAGATACCAAGGGGCCACTCTAGTTAAATTCTGTATTTCAGAAAATTTTCTCAGTCTCAATCTACTAGCCTGATAATTCAGTTTATAATTCATACTAGAAGCAACTATTCATGGGGGAAAAAAGAGGTTCAAATAAAGTTTTGCAAATATAAAATACTCCTTACATTTTAAAGATTCTATGACTTCTAAGTAATGAAATATCATAACAAAAAGAGAAGTCTCTATGTATACAACTTAACAATAGATTCACATCATTAGAAAGTTTTGAATGAGAGTAGGATAAATAGTACCTCAGAAGATTGGAAGACATGGTAATGAAGAGGTACTAAAAAAAAATATCTTAACTGTTAGCAAGGAAGGGATGTAAAAGAGAACCCATGGGAAGAAATGGAGAGTTAGAGAGCCTGAAACTTACCTTTGTTGTTATATATTATTCCTGATGAAAAATCAAACATGTTCAAAAGTAATATTATAACACAGAAAAATAGCAATTCCATCTGTTGAGAGAAATAAGAATTACTTCTATTTGATAACTTCAAACATACTTCTGAGTTCCTTTGCTATATGCAACTACAGAGTCAAGAAACATTACTTCCCTTAAGTTAAAAATGTTTCTCATTATGTGACAAGAGCAGATAACATAATAGTTGAGCATAATACGGCAAGCTCTACATTTACTCCCAAACTGGTATGAAAAATATTTAGAAATACAGTTATTGCAAACCAAAGAGGCGTGGCACAGGCTTTTCTTCAGTGTAGACAACTTCTGGAGCGGGGCGATCAGTTCCATAGCTGTGTAAAGACGGAATCTGACCGGAACACTCCGAGGACGGTAGCACTGCGCCTTCACCTGAGATTTTTGACCGCGGTGCTGTGGGCAAAGGCAGTGCACACGGACCCGGGGCATCCCTGCTGCACATTGCTCTTCAAGTCGTGTTTGCTGTGAGAAACCTTGAGGGATGAAGTGGTCTCCCTTGGACAAGAGCAGGCTTGTTTCCATGGTGGACCTCCCAGGCTCGGGGTTCCTCTCCTGTAATGCACCCTTGGTGAGTGTAAGCATCTATGATAGGTTGAATTGTGACCCTTCAAAACTCATATCGAAGTCCTAAACCCCAGTACCCGAAAATGGGGTTGTATTTGGAGAAGGTCTTATAGACATGATTGGATTAAAATGAGGTCATTAGGGTGGGTCCTAATCCAGTATGACTGATGTCCGTACAAGAAGGGGAAATTTGGACACACGCTCAGACAGACACTGGGAGGATGATGTAAAGCCACAGGGAGAAGGTGGCCATCTCCAAGCCACGGAGAGACACCTGGACAGATCCCTGCCTCATTTCCCTCGGAAGGGATCAACGCTGCGCTCACTTCAGTCCCAGATGTGGAGCCTCCAGAACTGCAAGACCATAGATTTCTGTGGTTGAAGCCCACCTGGTATGTGGTGTCTCACTTAGTGACCCTAGTAAATTAACGCAGCACCCACAATACGTACCTTGGGGGCATGGGGAATTGCAGTGAGTGTCATGCTGCTTTGAAAATAGTGCCCTTTCCAGAAAAATCTTGTATTATTTTGCTAAACAGTCAAATTCAGAGATACAGCACCATTAGAACCCATCAGTGGTCCTAAGCCCGGAAACAAATGACTGAGATGTACGATGCCCCAGGGCCCCAGTGCAGTGGTGTGGCCTATATTAAGTTATCCTTAAGGTTGTTCCTACTCAGTTCTCTTGAACAAATACAGAAAGATCTCTAATTTTATCTGCATGGATTTGGTTATATCTATCTTTGACCAAAGAACAAAAAGCTTATTTTGAAAGGGTTTTTTTTAATGCTTTCATTAGGGAATGGAAACCTGAGAGAACATAATTCAAGGGAGAGACAACTAAAGAGCAATGCTTGGGTCCTTTATGGCTTTGCTACTGGCTTCATATCCTCTTATCATGGCAATTCAACCTATACATACATTTTAATTTAGAGACGGAGTGTACTTTAGAGTTGATGTATGAGGAATTAAGTAACATATTCAAAGGCTGTTACTAGCTAGTGACAAAGTTGGCTTAGAACCAAGTTCCCCAGATTCAATCGATCTGGTCGGGATACAAAGATGCTACAAAATGAAAATTTTAAAAAGTGAAGACACAACCTACATAATTAGATGTGAATTCTCACCAAGACCACTAAGGCTGCCCACCATGATTCTGCTCCGTGCCTACATTAGTCTCATTCTTCAATATGACAGTGTCCCTCACTTTGGTGCTGGCTTCTCTCAATGATCACCCCACGGTGAAGGAAAGGGGCAGACTTTGGCCAGACATCAGTTCTGCCCATTGAGATGCCTGATCTTTGGAAAGCTACTCAACTTCTACAGGTTCATTTTCTATTCGGTAAAACAGGGGTAACACTTCACATGGTTATTTGAGAATTGAATGAATAATATATTTAAAACATCTGAGAGCTACTTTTCACAGAATAAACACTTAATAAACAAAGGTTGGAACCCGTATGTTTATACACTGAAACAACTTCTTCATCCCCCTCACACCCTCTACTCTCCCTCTTAGGAGTTAAACTAACCCCCGTTATCATTCCCATTTAATTATCATGAGTTTTACATACTTGTCAGATATGAGTCACCTCTATGGGCCTTTTTTCTTCTCTGGCACCAAGATAATGCAGGAAATTGACCCCAAGAAGGAACCTACCTCCCCTACAACTGGTTCATTTGAAGTTACACCATTACCATGCCAAGTATATACGGTACACATTCATCCCACAGTAGGGTCCTTATTTCCCACTGTCATTCGCTCTCAGGGGGATGCTGGACTGGCTGCACTTTCAGTTTTGTGCTTTCCCCAGCTTTCCTCCACAGAGGCTGAGAAGGAAGACCCAAGGCTGGGAGCTGAGATTTCAGTTTCCTGGCTGAGAAACCCTCTAACTTTGGTAACAGCCAAGCAGCTGCCACCCGGTAGAGAACCCTGCTTAGAAAATCTGAAGGTCAGGCCGTTGGAATGTCCGGCTAACTGCCTCTTGCCGAGGACCAAAGGTCGTTTTCTTTAAAAATCTACAAGAGCTGGAGTTCCTCAAACCCTACCACCTTCAGTACAGCATCCAGGGAGGTAGGTTCAGAAACTGACTGGAGACTGTCCATAAGATACTTGGATCATCACAGGAATGCTGAGCGCCTGGGGAAAACGTGAATGTTAAAAGATCCAGCACACCACTGCACACAGTGAGGTTTGAGAGAAGCAGCCTGTCAGAGAGAGCTTCGTAACTGTGTCCGGTAGGAAGAGTGGGACTTAAGCAGAGAAGACCTTGGTACCGATGGAGTAAACGACCTAAGTAGACACAGAAGGCGCAAAGATGTGACTGAGCCGTGAACACACTGGGATCAGGAAGACTGAATGAAATGCCAATCTATTCTCCAGATTTGTGTGTGAACGTCCTTTGCGGGGTTGGTTCTACCCACTCAGACTCCCTTTGCCCAGTGGGCCAAGACTAACCCTTTCTAACTCATTTAGTACCTGACTAGTCTTGAGTGGTCACAGATGCTAAGATTTAAATAATTCTTTAAATGATGACAATAAAACCTGTTTTATACTCACGTTCTTCGAAGTCCCTTCACGTGGCCACGCACACTCTGCCTCACACTCATGTTGTGAGAGATGGTTGGTCTCTGGGTTTAACCTATTTCTGGAAGGGCCTGGATGAGAAATATCTTTCTCTGACTTTTTCTGGTGACCTTAAATCTAAAAAAAGAAGTTACTCCTCAATCTGAAAAAATGTGCCAAACTCAACAAAATCTCTCTCCTAATAAGGGCTCATTTCCCAGAACCCCGGGGGCTCTCTCTTTTGTTGCTGGTTTCCCACTAGAGAAGGTGAGCAAGTTTATTAATAATGCAAGCAAGTTGCAGTTTTCAGTCTCTGTAGCAACCCTGACGAGCTGTTTCCCTAAGCTGCATCGGAACAGAAATGCCTGCACAGTCTTGGAGGTGCACATTGATGATGCGACGTGAAGGCCTGCACAGGAGCTGATACGACTAGGAACTGCAAGTCTATATCCCTCGCATCATTCTTAGGAAGTTCCTTGAAGATGCAACTTCCAAAGGGATAAGATGTAACAAGCAAAAGGAAAGACATGAGGTCCAGAAAGGGTCAATCTGGGGGACCAGGGGAGGGTGAGTCCTGGGAAGACAAGTGGAGAGCAATCAGTCTGGACAGGACAGGTGATAAGAAAGTAATGCATGCCGTGTGAAGGACGAGTGTGAAGACAGAAAAAACTTGAAGAGGCACATTATTCTTTGGTCAACAAGAAAAACAATGGAAGGGGATAGGGAAAAAAAAAGATCTATAAGGAAGTAATGTTCCAAATCATGATGCAAGATGGTACTTTTAAAAGAAAGCGTGCTTTGCTTGTCTGGTTTACCTTTTTTAACCCAAGTTATGGGTGGACATAGTTAAAAGGAGCCTTGTTGCCCAAAATAGCAGCCTTGTACGCTTCGCCCCATTCTCCCTTCCCAGAGACAACCCCTTCTTTGGCCCTCTGTTCTGTTTTCTGTGTTAGGCATTACCTGTTGACTTTCCACCACTCGGGAAGAGGCGTTGGTGCCCTTTCCCTCCACTCCCAACACACGGACACTCCGTCCGTTCCTCCATCATTCAACTGTCCTCTAGTCTGATTTTGGTCTAATCGTCTGTCCATGCCCATTTTCCAGCCCTCTGTGGTTCTGTTTAATTCTAAGGGTTTTCTGAATTTTGTCTCCCCAGCCCCTTATATTAATTTTTACAATTTCTGTAATACTTTCCTTTTGTAATAATTGTTTTATTCTCAGAACTTTTGACAGGTTCTATTTTTGTTTCATTTATGTAGTATTCTCTTTTTTCTGAGACTAACGATAGGGGAGTGGTGGTGGGTTTTTTTTAACCTCCCTGCATAGTTTGATTTATCCAAGTCATTTTTCCTTTTGATTTTTTTCTGGCCTCAGTCTTTCGATTTTGAGACTTCCCCAACATTTGCCATGATCCTTCTCGTTTTCTCAGATTTAAAAGCTTATTTGGGGCTCTGGACGCAAGAGATGGTCTAGCCACTGTGGAAAGGGGTAAGAAACAGTAGCACACTTGGTTTCGCTGAGGAATAATCTCCATGCTTTTAGGTCTTTCCCTCTTCAGCTTCCCAAGTTTTCTGGGGTCTTGCCATCTCCTTCCAGAAGAGTGAAGGCCTGCCTGTTAGAGTTCTGGGGTGCCCGTGCTTGGTATTGAACACTCATCTGCCACTGCTTTCTGTGTGGTTCCTGTTTCTCAAAAATTTCCACCAGCCCAGAGATCCTCAGCTCCACCCTCTCTCCCCCAAGAGCAAACCTGCAGCCCCTGCCCGGATCGGGGAAGGGCAGTTGCCAGACGCAGCACCGGGGAGAGGGTCTAAAAACATGGGTGGTGTTCAAACAGTCCCGCTCTAGCTCCGTTTCTCTGTTTCTTTGTCCACATCAGGAGCGCTGCCTGGCCCTGAGCCTGCGGGGGTTCTGCAGCGCGAATCCCATGGCTTCCAACCTTCCCCCTGTGCCAGGGGAGGACTCAGCTTTGCTAGGTCTGCCGGTGCAGTTACCCCTTACCCCTCTGCTTTCCAGTTTTCTAAATTTCATTCCGCTTCTTCAGGCCTCTCTCTGTCCTCAGGGGATGACGCCTCTTTAGAAAGCCCTTTCGTGTTTCGTTTAGTAGGGGTGATGTGTGTGTAAATGTGTGTGTTCAAAAACAATAAATAGAAATCTCTAGTTCACCATGAATTTACACATCATGAAACTGATGGAGGGTAGTGAAAAAGAAATCCATTGGATTTCAATGCTAGGAGCATTCTTTTTAAAATTGAGACGTAACTGACATACAATGTTATATTAGTTTCAGGTATACAACGCGATGACTCAGTATTTGTTTATATTGTGAAGGGATCACCAAAGGAAGTCTAGCTAATATCCCTCTAGGGACATTCCCTTTTTGATGGTCTGGTGGTTATGACATTAAAACCATAAAAGTGGAAACACAATATAATCCTGGCACGCTATTTGGCCTGGAAACAAACAGCATTTACACAGTCATTGCGGCGACATAACCTAAGGGGACCTGCCACGATCCGAGTGCTATAAAAATCCCCTCCCCCCAAGGGTAGGGGGGCCCTGTGACTGCTTCTAACCAATAGGATATGGCAAAGATGCCGAGCTGTCACTCCTTTGTTTAGGTTACGTTTTATGACAAAGCTGATGGGATGTCACGCCCGTGATTATGTTTCATTAGGTAAGAAGACTGAGACATTAAATAAGAAGACAGGTCCTTCCGTTGGCTTTGAAGACGCAAACAGCTGTGCTGGGGACGGCCTGTGGAGAGGGCCACAGGGCAACCGAGGCAGTTGTTAGGCACCGAAGGTGGCCTCCAGCTGGTAAGCAGCAAGGGCCTTTCGTTCCCTAGTGACAAGGAAGTCCGTTCTCCCCCAGTGGAGCCTCCAGATGAAAAAGCAGCCCGGCCAGCCCCTGGGCTGCAGCCCTGCGCGGTTCTGAACAGAGAGAGGCAGGAGTCGGGGCTCCTGTCCCACAGAAACAGCACAGTAGCAACTGTGTGGTGTAGGCCCGGGGGCGGGGGATGTCTGTCAGGCAGCAGAGGGCAGATCACACAGTGATTTCACTGCAAGCTGAGGCTGCTACCCGCCCACTGGGGCCTCGTGACTCTGAATCAACAGGTGAACAAGGGGGTTACTCTAATGGCTGGGGAGACTGAGCCTGACTCCGAGAGGAAACTCGGTTGGTATTATTACACACGACAGGCAAGCGAGAGGATGTGTGGCTTATAGGAGACTCCCCTGGGCATCTTTGAGTGTTCCCATGCCCTGTGATTGAAGTATGGAAAACAACCTAATAGACCAGACCTTCAGGGATGAGAGTAAGGTACGCCCCCCCCCCATAACAAAAAGATGCAGTCAGCCGAGGTGCTTGCTGAGGGCAGAGAAAATAAGGAATGGGTAGAAGAAAGTGATTATAAATAGTGACCAGCGGTAGAGATGAGGACTATTTAATAGTCAGGAGTATTTCCTCCATATTTTAATAAGAATATTTGTGTGTATGTGTATCTCCGATATTTTTGTGGCTCTCTCCCTATCATCCTCGTATCTTCTGACATGCGTTTATCAGAAGGCTGTAGTCACTCAAGGACTTGGGGTTCTTCTTTGGGGAAGGGTTACCCTGTTCTGTTGTACGTGGGACAGTTGTATCATGGCAGGCAGAAGTGTGGTTACTGCCCTTTCATGGACATTAAGGACAAGATGGGCGGGTGTTTACGGCTGGCGAGTTGACAAGGGGTGGACTGTGATAGTTCTGTGATGTGTCAGTGTGGCTACCTTCCCCAGAATTCCTGTTCTAGCACTCCCCTCATGAAGGTGGGCTTGCTAGAGACAGCCCCTCTCGAGCTGGAGGGCCAACGGGGAGGCAGGTGCCCTTTTGTGGAATCCACGTACCTTCTCCCAGTCCTTCAACCACAGGTCCAGGTGCTGCCATGAAGGGATTTAGCAGGTGCCGTCAAAGAGATGAATTAGTGAATGAGAGATTGTCCTGGGTGGACGTACCTTAGTTCAGAGGCTTCACACTTCAGCGTATGCTCCTGGGTCCCATCCTGCGAGGATCTCCCCTCTCTGACCATCTGCCCCACAGATTCTGGGCACGCTCAGCCAGCCCAACGGCATGAGCCACTTCCAGACAAGCAAACTAGTGAGTGCATGCATGCACGCACACATATACTCGTGCGTCTATATACACACATCGGTAAGTAGATGACTGATCGGTAGATGATAGCCATATAGACGTAAGTTGGATGTCCTGCCGGATTTGCTTCTCTTTAACTCTGATACAGTCATAACATTTGGGCAGCTTTAAAAAAAGAAACATTCTTCTCCCCACTGGAGACAACATAGATTAGTAAGAGGTAGGGACTCTGTAGTTAGATTTCCTGGGACCTTTGTTAACTTTGAAAAAGTTACTGAGCCTCTCTAATGCTGTTCCCTTATCTGAAAGCTATTGTTATAGTACTTCTCCCACACAGTATTATGAGTGTGTATACTTACACACATATACTTTCTTTCATTTAAAATAGCTTCCTATACAGCATGTTCTCTCTATACTTTTGAACCGAACAATACATCTTGGGAGACTTTTCCTTACCTCTGCTTCTTTCTTGGTTAGTGGCTGCCTCTTATTCCACTGGGTGGACGTACATAATTTGTATGACCAGCCACCTATGTTGACACGTGTTTCAGTCATTCCCAATTTCTTTCTATCACAAAGAGTATTTTTATCCAGTCCTCACGTCACACATGGGTAAGCGCGGCAAGATGCATTTCTGGGGAAGACATTGCTGGGTTGAAGGGAAAGTGTTTTTGCGGTCTCGGTGTCTCAAACCGCTGGTCGCTGCTGTGACGCACGCTCTCACCGTCGGCCTGGGATTGCCTGTGCTCGCACCCTCCCCTGCCCCCGCCCCGGCTGGAGCATTGCAACTTCGCTGCATTTGCATTCCTCCTCCTACACACGCCCTTTTTCCGTTCGGGTTCATTTACGGGGTTTGCCCATTTCTTCTGGATCGTTGATATTTTCTTATTGATTTGTAAGCAATTTTTCCATTTATTCATTTTAGAGAGAAGGAGGGAAGGAGGGAGAAAAAAAGAGAGACCAATTTGTTAATTTACTGATGTATGCATTCATTGGTTTATTCTTATATGTGCCCAGGCCACGGATCGAACCCCCAACCTTGGTGCATTGGGATGACACTGTAACTAACTGAGCTACTCAGCGAAGGCAAGCATTTTTACATGTTAAGGAAAGAAGCCCTTGGTCTCTGATGTGAATTGCAAAAAAAAATTTCCTCAATCTGTCCTTTGTCATTTGACTTTTTTATGGTGATGTGATTTTTTTATAGTTACATTAATGGGATTTTCTCTTTTATCTTTGGTAGTTTATGGTTTCACTTTTCATGTGACTTCTTCAGTTCATCTGGAAGTCATTTGGGTATGATCTGTGAAGTAGAGATCCAACTTTTTTTTTTAGGTGGCTGCCCAGTTGTCCTGACACCGTTTACTAAGAAATCTTTTCTTTCCCCACCGTTATTTACTGAAACAAGACCTTTATCTAATTGCTGTGCATATCTGGGTCTGGGTTTTCTAGATTGTTCCCTTGACTTTTTCATCCATTCATGTGGCAGTATCTCACTATTTTCATTAGTGCAGAAAAAGATTTTATATTTAGTATAAAGCTAGTACCCTTTCATTTAGTGCATTTAATATAGATAGTGCCTTCTTTTCACACTTCTCCTGGCAATTATTTCTTTCTCTGTCCACGTGGCTTTTAGAAGCTGCGTGTCCAATTCCAAACAAAAACCAAAAATGCCCTGTTGCGGGTTGGGGTCAGTTAGATTAACTTAAGGAGAATTGATATTATGACATTGAATTTTCCAACCCAAATGTGGCAATGCCTTTATATTTCTTAAATTCTTCTCCACGATGTTTTACAATTTTCCTCATATAGATTTGGCATGTTGCATGCTAAGGGAATTCTTTCTTTTTGTCTTTTCAAACTTATACAGTGGGGTCTCTCCTGTCTCTACTTCTAACTGGCTGTTGTTTGAATACACGAAGGTTTATTTCTGGGCTTTCTGTCTCAATGACCTTGCTCACTTATCCCACCACTTAGCCTTTCCATGGATTCCAGGGGGCTGCAAATATTGGTCTCATCTTCTTCCCTTTAAAATTGCATTTACTGTTTATTTTTTGCTTCCGTCTAATTGCAATGGCCAGTGCCTCCAGGACAAAGATGACTCTGATGAACCCGCCCTGATCTCATGCCTGCCCGTCACGGGGGTGCTTCCTCATCAAACATGACGCCTCGCGGGTCTTCTGCAGCCTGCAGTTGCTTTTGCAGTGGCTGGTCTGTTCCCATCATCCCATTTGAATGGGCTCAGTTCATCTCGGCTCATCGCACCCCGGGACACCGATTTTGAATGTAGGCTCTCAGAGAGGGACAGGCTTGGTGGGGCGTGAGAGCTCAGGGGAATGGTGTGGGCAGCAGAAGACGCCCGAGAGTAGGCACTAGTGCGGCAGGCTGCAAACTTTGAAAAATGGAACACAAAACCCGTATCAGGGTGAGGCAGTGACAGAATCATAGTCAAATAAAAACGAAAATAAAAATCACGTTTTACACGCAGGGCAGGATTCCTTGTTATTTAGACTAAAACAAGATGATTATTAGGAAAATGATTGGCTGGCATATTTCTAGTAATTTCTAGAGCGTCTCAATCAGTTTAATTTCAGTTCTTACAAAGAACTTGGAAGTAACTGGAAAAAAAGATTACCTACAAAGAAATACTGAATTTTGCCATGTATAATACACACTACTTTGCCAAAATTTTTGAGGGAAAAATAAGGATGCACATTATACATGGGAAGTACTAATTCCATATCTATATAAAATTTTAAACTATTTTATTTATATAAATGTTTTAAATTCTTTTATTCATGATTAGGCATTAAAAGTGCAATTCTAGGAAGCAATAATGATATTCACATGCAGAATAATACCCTGGAATATAATAGTTTTGTCTCTAAATATAAAGTAAAAAAATTGAATTAAAAAATTAAAACAAAAGATTCTTTTCCTGAAAGTTTGGACCAAAAACATTGGTGCACATTGGACACGGGAGCTCATTATACATGGCAGAATATGGTAGCTAGAAAGACATTTGACTTTAGGGATAATTAAAGCTAGGAGACAAAGAGGAAAGACCTTCGAAGTGTTGAGAAGAATAACTGTTAGCTTATAATTATGTACCCAGCATAATTATCTTTCAAGAATGAGGGTGAAATAGTCATGAGCAGACAGAAATAGAGTATATTTACTATCCATAGTTCCACACTAATAGAGCTTCTATAGTATGGACTTCAAGAATGAAAAGGACCCCAAGAAGATTTTTATAAGCCCAAGAAAGAATGGGGGTGTTAAGAGGACATAGGGGGAAAGAAGTCAGGCGAAAGCCCATGGCTTGACTCCCAGAATGGCTGGCAGGGCTCAGAGGCACCAAGGCCACGGCCAACTCTCATGCCACAGAAGCCACGGGTAGCACATTGTTGCTGCTGCAACGGAAACCACCAAACACCACTTACCGCACACCCTTCACCGGCACTGAGTGCGGCCTTGGCCTCTGGAAACTGGAGGTTGCTGAGGTGCTTTGCCCTTTGCACTCATTGAATAAATGGGTAACGGGGTAGGAGGAAGGACAGAAAGCAAATAGGTCCAAGATGAGAAAACTACAGCTAACACAGCGATGCTCTGTGATACGGCAAAACAAGAATCAGAAACTCTAGTCTTGCGGTCTCCAAGCCATTACACGCTTTCGCAAACCGGATTCTGGGTCACGTGGCTCCTGCAGAGATGAAAATGGGCCCCAGTGAAGAAGCCGCTGGGTGCTGGGGGCCAGGGCTGGGGCATTCCAGTACACTGCAGTGGGGCTGGCTGTAGGACAGGTCACACTCAGATGTCAATCCAGGACCAGCTCTTCAGGGAAACTGGCCCTTCGCATCAGATCACTCTCCTGCTCACACGGCCGAAGGGTGGAAATGTAACACATTCACATACTCGGAGCAGATGATGTTGGCCCTGTGCCCAAATCCATTGGGATTCGCTGACCTTCCCTGCACGCTGCCCCCCAGGTGCTCCCCGTGTCTCTACTGGCTGACTGCTCAGGCTTCTAAAGGCCACTGTGCCTGATGGCCCGAAGTTCCCAGGGATTTGTGCCTCCCCAAGGGCCAGCCTGAAGCCCAGGGCTCTCAGCTGGGGGCAATTCTGACCTCCAGGGTTCAGAATGTTTGGAGGCATTTTTGGCTGTCCCCATTGGGAGGAGTCTGGGATGCTGGCATCTAGCAGGCTGAAGCCAGGGATGCTGCCGAAACCCATTGTACCAAGGCTAGACCACCGCAACACGGAACAAGGAACTATTCCCCAGATGGCAGTAGAGTCTGGGTTAAGCAAGCCATCCTACACAATGACCCACAGGCAGGGGAGCATAAACACCCCAGTTCCCTGGGACCTGATCTGGGTAGTTCTGGGGTGTGGTCTCCAGAGCACTCCCCTGGGTCGGAGCTAAACTGACCTCCTAGGAAGTGTGCCTGCTCTGGCACCCTTGTTTAGTTTCCTCCTCTTCTCCGTCCCCTCCCTACTGCCCTGCCAACTCATCCTAAGAACACTTCCTAATAAACCACTTTTACACAAACCCTCATCTCAGGGGTGCATTTAGGGCAACGACCCATAACAATACACACAAGTGGATATTTAAGGAGAATGAGATTTTACGTGCACAGCGTGGAGGAGGTCACTAAATGGTGGACGGTGCTGTAGCAGAACCCACGTAGTTCGACAAGCCCCTAAGCAGGGGCTCAGAGTTGAGGAAACCCAAACCAAGAAAGCATGGCATGGTAGGAAAAGCGTCGCCCTTGTCAACCCTGTGACTAAGGAGTCAGGAAATCTTAAGTAAATCACAGCACAGAAAAAAAGAGAAAAAAATCAGATACTTGCTAGGGTCTTTTATGTAATGTTCTCTTACATCTTGGAGCGATGGTTCTCTCAGCTGGAGACATTTGGCAATGTGTGGAGACATTTTGGGGTGTTATCCTGGGGACAGTGTGCTATTGGCCTCTAGGGAGTCAAGGATGCTGCTACATCCCTACAATGATCAGGCAAGACCCTCAGTCCCGCCACCCCTAACAAAGTATTAGCCAGCCAAAATGTCAACGGTGCTGAGGCTGAGAAACGCTGTCTCCCAAGTTAGACTGAATGGGAGCTACAGGAATCCCTGGTGGTTCAAATTTATGAGCCATGGAAAGGACTGAAGCCTGCTCTCCCAATGCACCCGGACAAGCAGCACAGACGACAAGTGCTCTTCTGCGTAAGGTTTGGAAGGGCATATTCTGAACAGATCTTGAAGTGTGCTGTGGCAGAACTGAGCACTCATCCAAGCAGCTAGAGACAGAGGAGAGCAGGGGCCTGAATCTTAGCAAGTTGGACATTATTCTGAAGAATCAACTCTCAGCCCTGTATTGGGATTTAAATACACTATGAGTTCGCATCCTGGAACCCAGCAATTGCTGAAAAAAAAAAACCCTCACGTGTTAGCCTGTGGATACAACTTAGAGGGCAAAGTTTTCTCCTCGAAACATCTTCCTGAAGCGAAAAAAGCAAAAGGCTCCCCCAAACCACATGCAAGTAAGAGAGAAAAGTATTTATAGCTGGCGTATCTGAGTTGATAACAACTTAAATGCACAACCTATTTGCTTACGAATCCGGGTTTGTTCACGTGACAGGTGGTAAGATGACACCACACTTAACTTTGACTTCACTTTCTGTTTGGCGCGGCCTCTCACGCCCTCACTAAACAGAGTGCTGGCAGTGAAATCCCATGTGTCACGTAATCAGCCAACGTCGCATCTTGCTCGGAAAAATGGACACGCCCAACAAGACATTCCAGGAATGAAAGCACGCTCCGTTTTGTTATTAGAAAGGTACCCTGTTCCAGTAACCATAGTAAGTAGGCTAAAAGGAAAACATTCATTTCTGGATTGTTGATCTCTCTCGAAGGGATTTCAGAACAAACTTACACTTTTCGCAGAAGGCCTGACAGAATTCTCTCTCACCTTTGATAATGATTTATTGAAATGTGCATCAGAAAATCTTCTAAGGTGCTTAACATTTTGACAGACGAGTGGCGGTCAGTAAAGGTCGGGTGGCAGCTGAAATGGAGCCAGAAGTTTTCAGCTGGTTCCTGAGGAGGGGGACCCCACCCTGCACCTCACCAGAGTCTTGCTCCCCAGGAATCAGGCAATGAGGAGCATGCGCTTCTCCCTCTGGTGTCTCCAGTAGACGCCCTCGGTAGAAGAAGGGCCCAGATACCACCTTCCACAGCTGACCCCACGAGGCTCCGTGACGACCTGTTGTCAACTGACAAATGCACGTTTAACCCTTTTTCACACCTAAGATCTCAAGGTTCAGTATTTGCTCTCAAGCGTATAATTGCCCATATTTTAGTCAGCAGCAAATCAATCATTTTAAGCAGTGATTCATAATGCTGATAGTGACCAAATGGAAAATTTTTTAACTAAATAGCAATGACTTTTTCAACCCATAGATGATCGTGCCTTGGGAACACTGTGTACCATCCAAGAGGGTGCAATGAACATTGATGGAGATTCAACTCCAGTTTTTCACTATGTATAAGAAAAATGCACTTATTCTCAAAAGGGTGGGGCAACTGGGCACACTGATTCAAATGAAGGCTATTTTATGGCCACTTGTGGCATTTAAGAAATAATAATACATATAAAAACAAGGTTTCCTTTATTTCTTCCCAGTTTGACATGCCAATCTTTGCTTGGATTTAGAAATAACAAAAACTCAACGCACGTCCTCATAGCAAGGTATTTTTCCTTTCCAGTCATATCAAAGTAAATATGTAACTTAACTAGGTAGAACTCTAATTGGTTAAATAATGTTAAATAAACTATATCTAAAGATTCATTTTACTCTAAGATTCTATGATTCTAAGATCAGATAGGCTAAATAACTATTAATATTTTAAAATAGAAATTCTAGAGTGAAAGTCTACACTTACGTTATATGTCATCAATTACTGAAAAACAGGATTGGAAGAGGACAAAGAAAATTGGCCTAATAATAGTTCATGAAGAGCTGAAGACTCAGTGGTCTAATTGCAGATTCAAAGAGTGATATAATGTGGTGAAATGAATGAAATTCTGGGTCACATTAATAGAAGTATTCCAGCTAGACCACAGAAGAGAATAATCTTGTTGCAAGTGCTATGCAAACCATAAGTGCTGTAACTCCTTAATTTTATAAAATAAGTTATTTGTAATGCTTTTTTCACAAGCAAAAGTGGCACCGCACTGCCCATATTAATTCACGCATCCAGGGCCCTAAAATCCAAAGTTGGGTAAGGCTGAGAAGACGGATGGTGTGATCGCGAATTTATATGTCAAACAGGAAGGTGTTTTCAGATAAGAGTAATGTTTAAATCAGTGGGCTTCGAGTCCAGGAGACTGCCCTCCATAATGTGGATGGATTTCACCCAATCCCTTAAAGGCCTAAATTGGAAAAAAAAGAAAAAAAAAAGAGCAGCCTCCGTGAGCCAGGGATGAGAACGGCACCACCTGCCCTCCTGGGTCTCGAGCCTGCCAGCCCGCACTGCAGTTGTGGGACTTCCCAGGCCCCGTAAAGGGAAGCCAATTCCTCGTAATGTACACATCTACAACAAATTATTTTGACCACAAATGAAAAGAATTCATTTTCATTCGTATATTCATGAAATATTTTAATTTTATTAAATACATAATTAAAATATTTTTCTTTCTTTCCCCCTCACCCCCCAGCTCAGAGGGAAGATTAAGTGATCCTACCCTAGTCTTAGACAACACTGAGAAATGGCAATACCAGGTCAGACTACGCTTCACTCATCATGGCATAAACATATTTTAATCTATGTTTTATAAATAATATTGGTTCTGTTTCTCTAGAGCACTGTAATGCAGAAGGCTTCCAGGAGAAAGTGATTCTAAGCTGAGACTGTCACGCTGCATGGAAACTAGGAAGGTAAAGTGGGGCAGAACAGGGAAGGCACTGACCAACGTGTTTAGGCAACGGAAAAAACATGTAGGCAGGGCTGGAAAGGGCAGGACTGTGTATGAGACAAGAAAACCCCAGGCCTAAGTTAATGATACCAGGTACTGGGATTTTATCACAGTCTGTGTTTTACTCTGTATCCTGAGAAAAGCATTCCCAGGGGACACAGATTTACATATCATCAGATTACTTTTCTTTTTCTCAGGACAGACTAGTATTTCAAGAGACTTCTGGCATGTAATTAATCTCTCTCAGTTAGTATTAACTGTTGCTGTTTAACTTGAGTCAGATCAGATTGGGAACTCTCCAACTGTTAATGGCCATCCTGTTACAGCTCAAGCCGGCGGAGCACTTCTTCCCACCGCTTTCTCACAGACTCGCACAGAGGGCAGCCTATAAACACACGCCAAGTCAATGTAAAACATGAAACGTTTTAAAGGACTGTATGTAGATTTAATTATAAAATGGAAAAGCAGGGTACAGAAATGCAGTCTTCTCTGGATCCTCCATAAACAGACATCCAGTACACATCAGTTGACTTAAGAGCTACATTTACCTGGATCGATTTTAGGTCAGTTACCAAAGATAAACCATGTCTCAGGAGCTTGTAATTTTCCTTGGGTAAGGACATTAATTGGCCTCTTCAAATGGGCACGAGGACACTCATGACCAAATTGGCTTGGTGATGGTAATTGATACATTACTCCTGTTTTATCTTCACGCTTACAACTTTGTATGTATTTTCCCCTCGTTATTATTATTATGCCATGATGAAATTATTTGAAGTCTTAACAAACATAGCCTTCTTTATAAGTAAGCTTCCAGCGGTTTATTATAGATACACTACAGTAACCCTTCCCCCCCCACCAAAAAAATCATTAATAGTCTCTGTTATTGTGAGCACGTCCTACAGACGAGAGGCAGGAAGGTTAACCTTGGGTTGAGCAAATTCCTCAGTAGTTTTAGCTCTAGAACTTGTACCTCGCTAGCAGACACTGCTGTGATACGCTGAAGTGATAGAGGATGACAAAGGGCTTTCAGGCAACTTGGCACCACCACCCCACCAAAGGGGTCAAGGCATCACTGCGTGAAGGAACCTCTTCTCTTCATATTTGGTAACATTATCAACTAATGTTCCCATAATGAAGTACTCTCGACACTTGCAGAAAATATTGTGGCAGTGGGGGGAAGATGGGTAAACCTTTCAAACATATACCATAATATAAGACTACAAAACAGCTGTACACCATACTTGGAATGAAAAAGCTGTTTCTCATTACTTTCTTCCTAAGGCAGAAAAACAGACACTGTGACTTTCAGAGAAGCGAACGGAGATGCTGGGCACATCGGCAGTACACTTCCAACCCTTTCAAATGCCCCTGAGATAAAAATGGGAACCCTGCTGGAGAGGCGAGGTGCACGTAGAGACAGAGATAGGTGTTTTCCACCAACCATTTCCCCGGATCTTTGGAAAACAGATCCCCACTTGGAAGCTCTGAACTCCAGTCATCCAAATCCCAGACGGTTACAGATTCACATGACCTGCGAAGTTCTTCCACGAGTCCGAGTCCGAGAGGAATGCTGCGCTGATAACCTTCCCTTACCTCCCTGGCGCTGGGAAGCCTCCCAACCCAGCATCCGCCCTGTCTGGCTCCGTAACCCTTCAAACGCCAGTGCGGTATCTCCCGGCATGGCTCCTACAGTGTTAAAGCTATCGCAGCTAATGCAGCGAAAATGAGTCCAAAAGTTTCTCAAAAATGAAGAAAAGTGCTTTGTAATCAACCGTGTTAAATATTTCAACAGCATACTTCTATGCTGTTGATAGAACCAAAACTACGAACCTAGAGACTTCATTTATACATCACTAAACACACATCTACGAGCTACCAGAGTGGTGGGAATGCCTACACCTGTGCTGCAGATGACCTGGGTATGTCTGGGAGATGCCATAAAATGTGATTAGAACTTAGCAAGCTGAGACTTCATTGATTAAATAAATGATAACCTGCCGGGCCAAAGAGTCTGTAAAATAGGTGGAGACAATTAGAATGAAATATAGCAAAAGCGAAACTCAAAGAGGCAGGACCAGCTGTGTGAGTCCCGTGCTCTCCAGGAGAAAGACACTAAATATGGGCATCAGACAGTGAGAATCTTCAGCAGTCTCCTGTTTGGGGCAGGATGTTAAACTGTCCATACCAGAGCCTGGATAACTGTCTACAGTCCACTTCCCTTTGCTCTGATTTAATGCCCCAAACAATGATCTGGCTTCTAAAATTCAATTTCGTAGGTGCCTTGACACAAAACAGAGATTGGTTGTGAAGGCAGACATAAATATTTCTGTCGTTGGAAGGGACTACCCTCTCTTTGTAAATTAGGAAACCAGTATTGTAGTTTGAACATTAGACTTTGGAAAGTTTTTTTTAGCTGAGCCAATTCCCCTAATTTATTAGTGTTCTGAGCAAATGAAAACTCCAGCCCCGCAAAACTGTGGGTCCAGATGCTGTGCCCCCAGACTCCATCCGGGGGGAGCTGTCCTGAGCCATCTCGGTCACCCCGAGTTATTTGCACCTCCCCTCTCAAACAACACCCAGGTTCTTCTCGGGTCTCATGGCAAGCAGCAACAAGCACACAAGGTCCAGAAAAGAGTCATTTCTACAGAGGAATAATTTGACTGAATCAGTGTTTTACAAATGTGGCCCCAAGACCAAAAGGTTAACAGAACACCTTCCAACGTGATATTTTAAAAACAAAATATATGGGTACCTAGTTTACTTTTCTCACTCCTAGGACATGAAAAATAGCTAGGCAATAACATCAATAAGAAACAAGCACTCCAGGAACCCAAAGGGACAAATTACATTTTAATGTGTGAACTGCCTGAAGATAAAGCTTCAAGGCCTCGGCTTTACAATATTTCCTGGATGTAACACCTACGACACAGGCAGGAAAAGCAATAGTAGTCAAACTGGACTTCATAAAAATGTAAAAATTTTGTGCATCAGAAGATAATATCAACAGACTATCACAGATAATATCAACAGATAATATCACAGAATGAGAATATATTTGCAAATGATAAGTATATAAGGGAAGAACATGCGTAACATAGAGAGAATCCCCAAAACTCAGAAACAACAACCAAAAAACTTCAATCCATAAAAGGACAAAGAACCTGAATAGACATTTCTGTAAAGAAGATGTACAGATGGACAGATGGCCATTAAGCATATGGAAACATGTTCAGCGCCGCTAATCATGAGGAAAATGTAAATCAGAAGTACAAGGCGGTACCACCTCACACCAGTTAGGATGGCTGTTATCACAAAACACAAAACAGCTGGCCACAATGGAGGCGTAGGTAGACACACTGTGCCTCCTTGCACAACCAAAAGGAGGACAACCACAAATTTAAAAACAAAAAGCAACCAGAACTGACAGAAATTAAACTCTAAAGGAGTCCGATAACCAAGGAGTTAAAGAAGACACATTGATCCAGACCGGTAAGAGGGGCAGAGATGGGCAGCCAGGCAGAGAGGACTCACGGCAAGGTGGCAGCTTGTGACCAGGCGGTCCCCACATGGGCATGCAGATAAACCCGGAGGAACAACCGGAGAGCGAGACAGACCTAGCAACCCAGAGTCCCGGCGCCGGGAAATAAAGCCTCAAACCTGACTGAAAACACCTGTGGGGGTTGAGGCGGCAGTGGGAGAAACTCCCAGCCCCACAGTAGAGTTTGCTGAAGAGACTCACAGGGTCCTAGAACCTACACAAACCCGCCCACCCAGAAATCAGCACCAGAAGGGCCTAATTTGCTTGTGGGCAGCAGGGGAAGTGACTGAAAGTGGGGAGAGAGCTGAGCAAGCAGCATTGTTTTCTCTCGGACCCCTCCCCCACATGCAGGATCACAGCAAAGCCAGGTGGGTTGCCCTGCCCTGGTGAACACCTAAGGCTCCGCTGCTTACTATGTAACAGGTGGGCTGACAAAAAAAAAATTGGCCCAGATGAAAGAACAGATCAAAGCTGATCTTTTCCAGAAGAAATACAACTAAGTGACAAACAGATAGCCAACCTGTTACATGCAGAGTTCAAAACACTGGTTATCAGGGTGCTCACATGGTTGAGTATGGCTGCAAAATAGAGGAAGAAGTGAAGGCTATGAAAAGCAAAATAAAGGAAAATGTTCAGGGAACCAAGAGTGAAGGGAAGGAAACCAGGACTCAAATCAATGGTTTGGACCAGAAGGAAGAAATAAACTTTCACTCAGAACAAAATGAAGAAACAAGAATTCAAAAAAATGAAGAGAGGCTTAAGAACCTCCAGGACATCTTTAAACATTCCAACATCTGAATTATAGAGGTACCAGAAAGAGAAAAGGAAGAACAAGAAATTGAGAACCTACTTGAAAACATAATGAAGAACTTTTCCAGTCTGGCAAAGGAAATAGACTTCCAGGAAGTCCAGGAAGCTCAGAGAGTCCCAAAGAAGGTGGACCCAAGGAGGAACACACCAAGGCACATCATAATTACATAACCCAAGATTAAAATTAATGAGAGAATCTTAAAAGCAGCAAGAAAAAAGGAGGCAGTTACCTACAAAGGAGTTCCCATCAGACTGTCAGCTGATTTCTCAAAAGAGACCTTGCAGGCAAGAAGGAGCTGGAAAGAAGTATTTGAAGTCGTGAAAAGCAAGCACCTACATCCAAGATTGCTCTATCCAGCAAAGCTATCATTTAGAATGAAGGGGCAGATAAAGTGCTTCCCAGATAAGGTCAAGTTAAAGGAGCTCATCATCACCAAGCCCTTATTATATGAAATGGTAAAGAGACTTATCTAAGAAAAAGACAAAAAATATGAAGAGTAAAACAACAACAAACTCACAACTATCAAGAACCAAACCTGAAAAACAAAAACAAAAACAAACTAAGTAAACAACTAGAATAGGAACAGAATCAGAAATGGAGATCACATGGAGGGTTATCAGCAGGGATGAGAAGGGGGAGAATGAGGGAAAAGTACAGAGAATAAGAAGCATGAATGTAGGTAGAAAATAGACAGGGGGAGGTTAAGAATAGTATAGGAAATGGAAAAGCCGAAGAACTCATATGTGTGACTCATGGACATGATCTAAGGTGGGGGAATGTAGGTGGGAGTGGGGTGCAGGGTGGAGGGGAGTAAAGGGGGGGGAATGGGACAACTATAATAGGATAATCAATAAAATAGATTTTAACAAACAAGTGTTGGTAATGATGTGAAGCAACTGGGACCTTTGTCGTTCCTACACTGTTTGTGGGAATGCAAAATGGAATGACAGTTATGTCAAAAAATTAAAATGGCATTATCATTGAATCCAGAAATTCCACTTCTGGGTATATACACAGAAGAATTGAAAGCAGAATCTTGAAGAAATATTTGCACACCCATGCTTGTAGCGGCATTATTTTCAATCTCTAAAATAGGGAAGCAAACTCAGTGTCCATTGTCGGAAGAATGGACAAGCAAAATGTGGTATCTACAATACATACAATGGAACCACATTCAGCCCTAAAAAGTAAGAACATTCTGACACATGCTGTAACATGGATGAACCTTTAGGACATCATGCTAAGTGAAACAAACAAGTCACAGAAGGACAAATACTGTAGGATTCCACTAATGTAAGAGACCCAGAATAGTCCAAACCACGGAGACATCAAGTCAAATGGTGGTTGCTGGGGGCTGGGGGAGGGAGGAATGAGAGTTATTTTTGATGGGTATAGAGTTTGGGTTTTACAAGATGAAAAGAGTTATGGAGATGGACAGTGGTGTCTGCTGAGCTTTATGAATATATTTAATACCACCAAAGCATACACTTACAAGGGGTTAAGATGGTAAATTTTAAAAAATATGTTTATTGATTATGCTGTTACTATTGTTCCATTTTACCCCCTTCACTCCCCTCCACCCTGCGCACCCCCTCCCACCCACATTCCCCACCTTTAGTTCATGTCCATGTGTCATACATATACGTTCTTTGGCTTCTGCATTTCCCATATTATTCTTACCCTCCCACTGTCTGTTTTCTACCTACCGTCTATGCTACTTATGCTCTGTACCCTTCCCCCCCTCTCCCCCTTCCATTCCCCTTTTCATAACCCTCCATGTGATCTTCATTTCTGTGACTCTGTTCCTGTTCTAGTTGTTCGCTTAGTTTTGTTTTTTTTTTAGGTGTGGTTGTTAATAATTGTGAGTTTGCTGTCATTTTACTGTACATATTTTTAATCTTCTTTTTCTTAGATAAACCCCTTTAACATTTTACATAATAAGGGCTTGATGATGATGAACTTCTTTAACTTGACCTTATCTGAGAAGTACTTTATCTGTCCTTCCATTCTAAATGAGAGCTTTGCTGGATAGAACAATCTCGGCTGTAGGTCTTTGGATTTCATGACTTGGAATACTTCTTTCCAGCCCCTTGTTGCCTGCAAGGTCTCTTTTGAGAAATAACTTGACAGTCTGATGGGGACTCCTTTGTAGGTAACTGCCTCCTTTTCTCTTGCTGCTTCTAGGATTCTCTCCTTCATTTTAATCTTGGCTAATGTAATTATGACGTGCCTTGGTGTGTTCCTTCTTGGGTCCAACTTCTTTGGGACTCTCTGAGCTTCCTGGAATTCCTGGAAGTCTCTTTCCTTTGTTAGATTGGAGAAGTTCTCCTTTATTATTTGTTCAAAAAGTTTTCTACTCATTGCTCTTCCTCTTCCCCTTCTGGCACCCCTATAATTCAGATGTTGGAATGTTCAAAGATGTCCTGGAGGTTCTTAAGCCTCTCCTCATTTTTTTGAATTCTTGTTTCTTCATTCTTTTCTGATTGGATGTTTCTTTCTTCCTTCTATTCCACACAGTTGATTTGAGTCCCAATTTCCTTCCCATCACTATTGGTTCCCTGTGCATTTTCTTTTATTTCACTTAGCATAGCCTTCACTTTTTCATCTAATTTATGACCACATTCAACCAATTCTGTGAGCATCCTGATTACCAGTGTTTTGAACTGTGCATCTGATAGGTTGACTACCTCTTCATCACTTAGTTGTATTTGTTCTAGAGCTTTGATCTATTCTTTCATATGGGCCATTTTTTTTTGTCTCAATGCGCCTGTTACGTAGTGAGGGGCAGAGCCGTAGGTGTTCATGGGGTGGGGCAACCCAGATGCCGGTTGTGACACTATATGTGGGGAGGGGTCTGAGAGGGAACAATGGCATTTGCTCTTCTCTCTGCCAGATTTCAGTCCCTTCCCGATTCCCACAAGCAAATTGGGCCCTTGTGGTGATGATTCCCAGTGGGTGGGCTTGTGTACATTCTAGGATCCTGTGGGTCTCTCCAAGTAACTCTCCAGTGAGGCTGGAGTCTCTCCTACTGCTGCTTCAACCCCCAGAAGTGTTTTCAATAATTGATTTGAGGCTTTATTTTCTGGTGCTGGGGCCCTGGGTTCCACGGTTCATCCTGCTCCCCAGTTTCACCTGGTTTATCTGCGCTTGAATGCAGGACCACCCAGTCCGTAATCCACCACCTCCATGGGTCCACGAGCTGTCCCTTTGCCATGACCCATCTCTGCCCAGCAGCCCGACTCCACCCCTCCTACTGGTCTGGATGAATGGGTCTTCTTTAACTCTTTGGTTGTTGGACTTCCACAGAGTTAGATTGGCTGTCAGTTCTGGTTTTTTGTTTTTTAAATTGTTATTGTCCTTCTTTTAGTTGTGCAAGGAAGCACAACCATGGGTAGTGTGTCTATCCATGCCTCCATCTTGGCCAGAAGTCATTAAGATGGTAAATTTTATCTCATGTATATTTTACCATAAAAATTGATCCCCCCTCCTCCAAGAAACTATGTAACTTAGGTATGTGTATTAATTTCACTATGGTCTACATAGTTCATTAATTCCATAAGGAGTATTAACAAAATCACCTAGGGGGCTTTTTCCAAGATTCACCACCTGGTTGCAAATTATTACCACTGTGACTCACTGTTAGTGATGAAAGTGTGTCAGAACCCGCAGGTATGTTGGGGAAGAAAAAATAAGTCAAAATTATCTTGTTTTATATATCCAGGTAATACCCTCAGGGGAAAAATGAGATTTTTTAAAAACTCAGCCTCCAAGAAGGAATGAGGAAAAGGAAGCCTTAGAGAACTTCTTCTTATCCACACAGCAAGGCGAGAATGAACGCTGGACACAGGGAGCGCCTCTTGCCTGTGTATATTCTAGGCCAAAAGAACAAAGCTGTCATTCCTAACATTTTTCTGTTGCCCTGTTACTTTTTCTGTAACATACTTTCGTTTGAACTGGGAAAGGGAAAGTTTTCCCCTTCGTTATTTCTCAAGGTTAGTTTTTTCTAGACTGGGAAAAGAAACAAACTTGACTGCAATCAAATCTCTCACAGTATTTCTATCACTCTTCCAACCAGTCTGAATCATTTATTGTTCTCACTTTCAAGAAAACAGATGTTATTTTTTTCTGCAAGATACAGGACATGTGTGTTGCGTGCATGGATGGGCACATGTGCATGTGGGAACACACAGGCACACCGTACACACCAAAAGCCAAGTCCTACCACTGAATGTGACACTCTTGACCCTGATGTCACCATTTCCCTGCAGAAGCCTGCTGCCTGTAGCCCACCCCTTCTTCTAGCTTGCTCTCATGTTTCAAGAACAATGAAAATATCTTTAAGGAAGAATAAATGAAACGTTTATAGAAAAGTCTCAAGTACTGTTCAGTCTCCCAGAGAAGAACTCTACTTAGTTCAGAAACAACCTAGTGTTGACATTTGAGGAAAATGTCCTTGAGGCGTTTTTTTCCTTCTGTTTTCTTTCCTTCCAGCCCTAAGAGTTAGAAAAGATTTAACAGATGTGACTACACTGAGGAGTGGAACTATGAATACACGCAGGGAGAAAGGAAACGCAGAAAATGGGACATATTTTGTCTTTCGCCTTCCCAAATACTCTAAAAAATAACTCACTACAATGCAAAGATGTCCATGGTCTTTTTTTGTCCAAAGTCAATAAATATAAATCACATTTAGAAAATCGACTTTCTGTGATCTTTTAAAGCCAAATAAAAATTGATTTACAAGTGGGTTGGCCTTAAAAATTGCTTAAGCTTGGAGTAGCTCAAGGAAAATAATGTCTTTAAGTATACACTTTGGGGAGAAAAACCCTAGATAATAATGCATCAACATATTATAAACATGAGTATTTGAAATAAACTAAGAGGAAATTAAATGACGACAATTAGTATACAAAAGAGTCACATGAAAGACCACAAACATTTTCTGATCTCCTATTTGCTCATTCACTGCACAAAACTCAATGTTCTGATATATTCACTATAAAATAAGCTCTATGAGGGCAGAGTTGTTGCCTACGAGGTGTATTCCCAGCACCTAAAACAAGAGGCACACAGTGGCTATGGGGTAAATATTTCTTGATAAATATTCCTATATTGTAGGTAGATGGACATGTGCACTAGAGGACTCTTCTAGTCTTTTCCAGATACAACAAAGATTTTATTATCATAGATCAAACTAGTTTTCAGATTTTCTATGAAGAAAGCATAAATTGAGCACGCATTTTGATAAACAGCAGGGTGGGGGAGGGAAAGAGGAAGGAGAAGCGGGAAGGAGGTTGCAGGAAAGGAGGGGAGGGAATAGTGTAAGAATTCTGTACCTTCCTCTGAAGGAAAGCTGAGTTATGATCAGGTGACTTATGTAAAAACTATGCAGTATTAGGACACATATGCGCAACTCACTGAGAGTTCACTACACAATGGCCCCCTTACCTTGCTACTTTGCCATCCTTAACTGCTCTCTGTAAGCTTTTCTTCCTCTGCGAGGCCTCTCTCCTCTCTGGCTGCCAATCTGCTCTTCCCAGGGTTCCTTTTCATTGTAAGAAAAGATGACTCAGCAGTCCTCCCCACCTTCCTTATCTCCAGACTCATTCATGCCCTGTGAGGACAAGTCCTCAGTCCCGAGATGTGTATGACATTAGACTGACTTCTCTACACCCTCTTCCTCAAGTCCCTCTCTTAAATTCTGCCAGGAAAGGTCTCCAAAATTCTCCCTCTGTCCTTCCAGATAGAACTGTCGCCCAGACTGCCTTCTACTTACTCACCTTTCTTTCTACAGAAGTCTTATGGATCCTGTTTAAGATGCTAAATACAATAGCTTAAATATAAGGCTATTCACATCTGACAGGAACTTTTCAAAGCTGGACACAGTTAAGTATCTCTCCAATTTTATAAAGGAATCAAACTTACCTGGCTCCCTGCAAAAGACAAATGTTTAAAGTAAATAACATTTTTTTGCTTAGTTATACACATATTAAGTTGTTAACATGCAACAATAAGGTAAAGTCAGATGACTATCTCAACAGCAATCTACAAAATTTAGCCCTAATTATGTTATGAACACTGCCCAGAATTTCAGAAAAAATTTTTTTCTAGGTCTGTTTTTCCTAGGCCATACCTCACATTGTGAGGATACCATAGTTCTCTTTTCTATTATTAAGAAATACATCAATGACTTTTTTAAAGATTATTTATTTATTTATTTATTTTGTTGTTGTTGCTGAATCTGTATCTTTTTTTAAATTTTTTTCCCAGTTTTTTTATTTAATTATTTTTCAAGTATAGCTTTCTATTATTCCCATCCCATCCCATCCCCCATGCTCCCCCCTCCCTCCCATTTCCACCCTTCTCATTTGTTGTCCATGTATCCTTTATATAGGTTCCTCTAAATCCCTCCCTTATTTCCCCTGAAATTCCCTCCCCTCTCCCCTCTGGTCACTGTCAGCCTGTTCTCTATTTCAGTGTCTTTGGTTATATTTTGCTTGCTTGCTTGTTTTGTTGTTTAGCTTCCTGTTAAAGGTGAGATCATATGGTATTTGTCCTTCAACACCTGGCTTATTTCACTCAGCATAATGCTTTCCAGTTCCATCCGTGATGTTGCAAAAGGTAGGAGCTCCTTCTTTCTTTCTGCAGCATAAAATTCCATTGTGTATATGTACCATAGTTTTTTGATCCATTCATTTATTGACGGGCACCTAGGTTGCTTCCAACTCTTGGCTATTGTAAATTGTGCTGCTATGAACATTGGGGTGCATAGGTTCTGACTTTTTAAGGCAAATGTACCCAATACATACAATCCAGCATTCTCTCTCAATCAGAAAATACTGTACTGGCCTTTGCCACTTTACTGAGCAATAAACCATGACTCAGTATGTTCATTCATTTCTCGTTTTATTCACTGCTGTATCCCTAGCACCCCAAATACTGCCTATCAGGTCAATGAATGAAGAAACAAATATTTACTATGTACCTGTAATGCGCCAGGTACTGTGCCACCCTAAGAAATGTAACAATGTGACTCAGCTTTGGTAATGATTTAATCACAATTATGATAAATGCTATAGAAGAAAATCACATATGACCATAGACTATTGCTTTAGATGTAAAAAAAAAAACTCTTGAGAAACATTTTTTTAATTATGTATTTTTAAAATTTATTTATTTATCTTTAGAGGGGAAGGAGAGAGGGAGAGAAACATCAATGTATGGTTGCCTTTCGTGCGTCCCCTGCTGGGAGTTGGCCTGCAGGGAACTGGCCTGCAACCCGGGTATGTGCCCTGACTGGGAATCGAACCGCGATCCTCTGGTTCGAAGGCCCGTGCTCAATCCACTGAGCTACACCAGCCAGGGCTTGAGAAACATTTTTAAGCTAACATCTAAAACAAGACCAGAATTCAGCAGAGGACAGAATGAGGAGAGCAACTACTCCTGTGTGAAGATCCTGAGGACACCAGGGGTGTGCTTCCGAGACCTGAAGCAAGGTCAGCGGGAATCGTCCAAGATGAGGCTGGATGGAAAGCAGAGCTTGGACCATGCTGGGCCTGGGAGACCACGCCAAAGATTTTGGGTTTCCCACCAAGAGCAGCCAGAACTAAGGAATGGTAGCCATAGTTGCATTTCAAGAGTATCACCCTGGCTGCTGGGTGGAGAATGGATGAGAGAGAACTAACAGGGAGGCAGGAAGACCAGTTTGGGGGCAGGTGCAGTACTGGAGGTGGGAGATGATGTTGTGACTGACAAGGGAAGTTACTACACTCAAGCCCACTTAGGATGGGCGTTTCTGAATAGGGTCATGGATAGAGTGATGAGAGATGAGAGGAAGCTGAATTCCAAAGCGGCTCCTAGGTTGCTGGGATGGCCAAACAGGTGGGGGGTCATTCCTCTTACTTAGATGGGGACCAGTGAGGGCCAGGATTGTGGAAGGAACGCGAAATCAAAAGCTTGGCCTGGGATATGTTCGAGAAATAACGTCCGCATCATCCAAGCGACAGTGGAGCTCATCACTGAGATTTGGGTGAGGACCCGAAGTTGACAGCCTTCCGCTGGCAGACAGCAGGTGAGGTCAGGAGAATAGTTGAGATCGCCCAGAGAGACGATGCAGAGTGAGAAGAAATGTGTAATTCTGAAATATCCATAATGGCCATAATACAAAAAAGTTGAAATTTATTACAAATTTCTGAAATCCTTCACAAATAAGCAATTATTTCATTAAACATACTACAATGGAAGCTGTTGCTGGGAAATACAGTATCAGAGAAATTCATATAATTGAATTCAACCAAAAGTTCAGTCGAGGTTACTTTCAGACCACAATTATATGACATGTTTAAAATTCCACTGGTTCCTTCTTAACAGTCTGATAAGAGTTGGTACTGATATACTTTGGTGGTAATTTCTCTAGGAGTTACACTAAAGAAATCATGCAGAACTAAATGAAAGCCAAATAGTGATGCTGTGTTTCGACCTGGGTTGCAGATATTTAATTGTTTTCATCTGAAAGCTTCTAAGTAAATACACTGTTAGGGAACAGTACTGTGCAAACAATCAGCTAGCAACACGAACCTTCCAGGGCTTTCTCTGGCCACTCAGCGTTATTTTGGTTCCCTTCTCATTACAAGTGAGCAAAGGTCAAGAAAAGCCTAAGCAAATACACAGGGAAGTGATTTTTGTACAGTATGTCATATTCTTATGACAGGCTTCTAACACTTTCCTCATGAGTAGCTGTGAATGGGACAGTGTATTTCTTTTTATATGTCCACATAAGTCTTCAAAGAAACAGCCACAATATCTTCATTCAGCACCTCTTCCCCCGAGGAAGGCTGAAGTCAACACCAATGAACATGTTTGGGATCACAGCTGTGTCAGTACCTCTAACTGAAAGGACTTTCTGTTTTTATTGTTCAAGCACAGTGTCTCCATTTTGCAAATTAAATAATGAAAAATTGAGTTATATACGTAACTACAAATAATAAACTTAGGAATTGAAAGCAATAATAGAACACAAAAAAACTGCTCAAAGAAAATTCTAGATTTCTTAAAACAATAAAATCCATTATTTATTATCTAAAAGCCAATACACTTACTTTTCTGGTAGCTATTAAAATAGCTGCATTGGCAGAGGACTTGTAAAGTAGCAAAACACATCATTATGCATCTATCAAAACTCATAGAAAACAAGAGCAAATTCTAAGGTAAGCTACGGACATCAGGTAACACGGATACATTGATGTAGGTTCATGGATTGTAACTACGGTACCACTCCGGGGCGAGCTGCTGGTAGCCGGGAAGGCCGCGCATGTCCGGGAGCAGGTGATATATGGGGATTCTCTGTACCCTCCGCTCAACTTTGGTGAGAACCTAAAACAAAGTCTATTTAAAAAATGTATTTTAAATAGCTGCCATTTGTCTCATTCAAAAGACTACCATAAAAGGTGATTTATCTTAAAAGTCCATTTGAGAATTGACCAATGTGCCATTTTTCACAAATCTAAAAAAAAAAAGCATTTCAGCCCTGGCTGGGTAGTTTAGTTGGTTAGAGTATCGTCCTCATATGTCAAGGTTGTGGGTTCAATCCCCAGAGCACATACAAGAATCAATGAATAGACTTCCAGCCAAGATGGAGGTGTAGGTGGAAACACTGTGCCTCCTTGTACAACCGAATTTAGGGACAACAAAGATTCAGAAACAAAACCACAACCAAAACAGATAGAAAACTTAACTGTATGGAAATCTGACAACCATTCATCCAGACCGGTAAGAGGGGTGGAGCTGGTGGCTGGCGGAGAGGGGTCCTGGCAGGAAAAGGGGGTGGTTGGCAGGCCCGGGCAGGCGCAGGAACGAAAACCAAGTAAGTAAGGCTCACAAGGTGGCTGGCTGACCGCGGACACACATTTGCGCACAGATAAACCAGGCAGGTTTAAAAATGGTCATTGAGACAGACCACACAATCCAGGGCCCCAGCAACAGGAAATAAAGCCTAAAAGCACCAACTGGAAAAACTTACGGGAGCTGAGGTGCCAGGAGAGATGCCCAGCCTCACAGGACGGTTTGTTGGAGACACCCACAGGGTCCTAGAACATACACAAGCTCACCCACCTGGGAACCAGCACCAGAAGGGCCCAATTTGCTTGTGGGAAGCCACAGAGGGGACTTAAATCCGAGAGAGAGTGCATGGAGCAAGCGCCATTGCCCCTCTCTGACCCCACCCCCACATACAGTGTCACAACCCAGCAACTGGGTCGCTCCGCCCTGGTGAACACCTAGGGCTCCGCCCCTCATATATAACAGGTGCGAACAGACCAAAACATTATGGTTCAAGAAGAACAGCTCAAAGCCCCAGAGCCAATACTTTTAAGAGACCAAGAAATAGCCAACCTATCAGATGCGCAATTCAAAACACTGGTAATCAGGGTGTTCACAGAACTGGTTGATTTTGGTTGCAAATTAGATAAAAAATGAAGGCTACGCTAAGTGAAATGAAGCAAAATGCACAGGGAACCAATAGTGATGGAAAGAAAACTGGGACTCAGATCAATGGAGTGGACCAGAAAGAAGAAACCACCAAAGAGAAAATAATGAAGAAACAAGAATTCAAAAAAATGAGGAGAGGCTTAAGAACCTCCAGGACATCTTTAAATGTTCCAACATCCAAATTATAGGGGTACCAGAGGGGAAGAGGAAGAACAACAAGTGGAAAACTTATTTGAACAAATAATAAAGGAGAACTTCTCCAGTCTGGCAAAGGAAATAGACTTCCAGGAAATCCAGGAAGCTCAGAGAGTCCCAAAGAAGTTGGACCCAAGAAGGAACACACCAAGGCACGTCATAATTACATTAGCCAAGATTAAAATGAAGGAGAGAATCCTAGAAGCAGCAAGAGAAAAGGAGGCAGTTGCCTACAAAGGAGTCCCCATCAGACTGTCAACTGATTTCTCAAAAGAGACCTTGCAGACAACAAGGGGCTGGAAAGAAGTATTCCAAGTCATGAAATCCAAAGACCTACAGCCGAGATTGCTCTATCCAGCAAAGCTTTCATTTAGAAAGGAAGGGCAGATAAAGTGCTTCTCAGATAAGGCCAAGCCCTTATTATATGAAATGTTAAAGGGACTTATCTAAGAAAAAAAGATAAAAAATATGAACAGGAAAGGATAGCAAACTCACATTTATTAACAACCACACCTAAAGCAAAAGCATAGACGGTGGGGAGAAAATAGGGGGAGGGCAAGAGTAGTGTGGGAAATGTAAAAGCTAAAAAACTTATGACACATGGACATGAACTAAATGGGGGAATGTGGAGGGAGGGGGTGTACAGGGTGGAGGGGAATGAAGAACGGGAATGGGACAACTGTAATGGCATAATCAATAAAATATACTAAAAAAATAAAAGTAAAAAAAATTTTAAATGCATACCAAGCTAATAGGTAGAAAATATATCCCATAAAAAAAGAATCTCTTGCAGATCGCTCTGCCTGGTTTTAGGAATTGTATCTTGACCCCTTGTGGCTAAGGGCGAGGGACGACCTTCGGAATGTGAGCCGCAGGAGACAAAGCTTGTCTCTGGTTTCCTCTTCCTGCCCCCAAAGCCTGGTTCGAAGTCAATGACGGGTAAGACCCCTCACAGAGGGGGACAACCTAAGCCAGTCTCAATCACTTGGGAGGCCTTCATGGAAGGACTCGGGCTGCAACAAGGAGCAATGGACTCCCGTCCCCGGGCTTTAACATAGCCCGAGTCCCCATGTTCTCTGGGAGAAGCCTTCCTGGCCCTAATCCTCTTAAGCCTGAAAACCTGTTGGGAGGGGTGCAGCTCCTTGCCTTGCCAGAGCGTGTCCTGGGAAAAATCTGGCATCACAAAGACTTCCTGATAAACCTGTGAAATCTGCTCTGCTAAGAGTGCTTTCCTTCATATGTTAAGGGTTTGAGCAAGAAATCCTAAAACTCTGCTCCTGACAGACTCTGACTCATAGTAAGCCCTCAGATTTCTTTGAAATGTTATCTACTGTTTGATCCTTGCTGCCCTGTATTCCTGTGTATTACAACCCATTAAAAGGCCCTGGATGAGGGGGCTCGAGGCCTTTTTCTCCTTGGAGAAACTGGCCACTGCTGGCCTTTTCCCCCTGAGAAACTGGCCACTGCCCACAGCCTTTTCCCTCCGAGAAAATGGCCACTTCCCCTCCCTAAGCAGATCACATCATGTCTCAGTCATATTTATGCACCTCACCATGGCATTCAGGGGACCTTGCGAGAAAAGTCGCCCCCCACAAGAACCAATGAATAAAGGCACAAGTAAGTATAACAACAAATCGATATTTCTTTCCTCCTTTCTCTTTCCCTTTCTCTCTCTCGCCCCGCCCCCTTTCTCTTACTCTCTAAAAATCAGAACATAATGCGGAGAGTACCTGTCAACACCAACCATGTACCATAAACTCTAGGCAGTAGGACCAAAGTGCTTGTAAAGTATGTGCATTTTATAGTTTCAAGAGCTAATATCTAGGATAAGGGGAATTAAGTGTTTATTTGGAAAAATCTTAATAAGACACACAGAACAGAGGACCTGGAATGCAGAAGGCATGCTTAAGCTAATTCAAAGTCTACTTCTGGCCTAAAATATCAACATCTATTTCTTGGCATGTGTGAAACAAGAGAGAAAAAATGGAAGACCAGGAACACAGAGCACTTGGTCTACTCGTTAGCCAAAGGAAAGTCAAATCTCGGCATCCTGAGACAAAATCTGCAGCAAGAAGTGAACAGCAAAGTAGAGATCCAGTCAGTAATGATCACCGTGACGGTGCTCAGTCGTCTAAGTGTGTAACGGCACCAACAGAGACTCGACATACTAGATGAAGAATACCTCAGTAAAACGTTTTTAAAAATCTATAATATGGCAGTAACTATACAGGGTTGATATTCTCATTGTTTTTTTAATTTATTTGGTTGCCCTAATAATATGACCATTTTATTTTACGGTCTATTTTGGAAGAATTTTAAATATAAGAATTTTAAATATTTCCTTTACTTTGGATATTTGATACAATTCATACCATTTTTTATCAAGTTCAATTTTCTAACAGGTCCATTATATACTATAATTATGACCCCCATAAATAACTTGAAAAATATATTGATTTGTCTCTTCTCATTGGCAGCAAATTGAAATCACAAGTCTTCTAAAAGAATGTCAAATTCTTCACCAAATAACGTGTGCAGCCTTCAGGATGGACTTAATCTATGCCACTGGATGACAGCCTTCTCAGGATTTGTAACTGTCTCTTTCCACTGGTTTGCTGCTTCGATGTTGTTGCTGTCTTCACCGACACAGATCTGTAAAGGAACAGCGCAACCATTTCACTTGACACGGTAATGGCGAGTTCAGTTCATTAATCTTACTGATAAAAGACAACTGAAGTTTGTTGTACATATATTCAATTGAACATCTTTCCACTTTCCCAAAAGTTTGTTTGATTTCTGTATATGAAATTTAAATGTGAAAACACTTAACCTATTGAACATGGCAGGGTAGGCAGACATGGCTCACCTCTTTGCACAACCACATCAAAATTACAACTAAAACATAGAACCGCCATCACTCAGAACCATCAGAAATGAGTTGAATGGAAGTCTGACAACTATGGAGTTAAAGAAACCACACCCATCCAGACTGGCAGGGGGGGCGCAGACACAGAACAGGCTGGTCCCTCACCCACATGTGGTGGATAAAACTTGGGGAGGGATATCTCAGGAGCAAGGAGTCCTAGGCCCACACCAAGCCCCCCACCTAGGGTTCCAGTGCCAGGAAGATTAAGTCCCCACAGCTTCTGGCTGCATAAACCTGTGGGGATTGAGTCAATGGAAGAAACTTCTGGGGTCTCAAGTAGTTCTTAAAGAACCCACACATGGAATCACCTACTCAGACTGACTCCCTCTGAGCTCCCTCCAGCACTGGAAGGCACCAGGGGTACACAGGGAGGAACGGCATCAAGGCAAGCAGAGGCCATTGTCCCTTTTCTAACACTCCCCTCACAGAGCCAGCAGGCTGGTGCCCTATCTGAGACTCCATCTCCCTGGCTTACACTGTTCGACCTGCCTTGGAAATCCCCAGGAACCCCAATTTACAGAGGCTCTTCCCTTTACAGGCCCACCCACACTGCTTTTCCATATGAATGGCTGGTCTTGGCTCACACTTCACAACTTGCTAAATCCTCTCAAACAAGCAACAGCTGGTCTCGGTGAGCCCCAGGCCTGGCACTAGCAGCAGCCAGCTGAGATTCATAGCTTGGCTCTGCTTTGGAATCTCTAAGCCCAGAACAAGAAGTAGCCATCTCACATAGCTTTATAGCTCTTACAGGGTGGCCCTGGGAAAAACACAGGTTGGGGATGACCTTGGCTTGCACCACCCAGGAAACCTCAGGGCCAGAGCACCCAGTGGACAGCTACAGACCGAGCTGGAGCACCACCACCCTGTGCCTGCACAGCTGATCCTTCACAGAGGACGGAGGGTGGTGGTCAGTGATCACAGCCAGTCCTTGCAGCTGACGAGCCTAGGTAAATCCCTCCCATTGACCTGCCAATAGCAATCAAGACTCAACTACAAGAGGGGGTGTACTCAGCCCACACAAAGGAAACACTTGAGTACTCAGCGTGAGTGATAGGGGAGGCTGTGTCACTGGACCCTACAGGATACCTACTACATTAGGCCATGATACCAAGACATGGAGTCAAAGCAGCTCTACCTAACACATAAGAACAAACACAGGGAGGCTGCTAAGATGATGAGACAAAGAAACATGGCCCAAATGAAAGAACAGGTCAAAACTCCAGAAAAAGAACTAAACAAAATGGAGAGAAGCAATCTAACACTTGCAGAGTCCAGAACACTGGTTATGAGTTTGCTCAAGGAACTTAGTGAGGACCTCAACAGCATAAAAAAAGATCCAGTTAGAAATGAAGGATACACTTCATTGAAATAAAGAACAATTTACAGGGAAGCAACAGTTGAGTGGATGAAAGTGAGAATCAAATCAATGCTTTGGAACATAAGGAAGCAAAAAACAACCAATCAGAACAACAAGAAGAAAAACTCCAAAAAAACTGAGGACCGTATAAGCAGCCTCTGGGACAACTTCAAGAGGTCCAACTTTCACAACACAGGGGCACCAGAAGGAGAAGAGAAAGTGCAAGAAAGTGGAAATCTATTTGAAAAAAAACAATGGGAAAAAACTTCCCTGATTTGGTAAAGGAAATAGATATGCAAGTCCAAAAAGCACAGAAAATCCCAAACAAGATGGATGTGAAGAGGCCCACTCCAAGACACATCATAATTAAAGTGCTTAATGTTAAAGATAAAGAGAGAATCTTAAGACCAGCAAAAGAAGAGAAGTTAGTTACCTAGAGGGAAGTTCCCATAAAATTGTCAACTGATTTCTCAAACGAAACTTTGCAGGCTAGAAGGTATTGGCAAGAAATATTCAAAGGCATAAAAAAAGAAGGCCAAAACTATGAATAAAATGGCAAAAAATACAAATCTATCAACAACTGAATCTAAAAAGCAAACTAAGCAAACAAGAAGAACAGAGACAGAATCACGGACACATAGAACATTTGATGGTCGTGAGATGGGACAAGGATGTGGGGGAAAGGGTGAGGAGGGAAGGGGATTAAGAAGTGCAAACAGAGCCCTGGCTGGTATAGCTCAGTGCGAACCAAAGAATCTCGGTTCGATTCCCAGTCAGGGCACATGCCAGGGTTGCAGGCCAGTTCCCAGCAGGGAATGCACGAGAGACAACCACACATTGATATTTCTATCCCTCTCTCCTTCCCTTCCCCTCTAAAGATAAATAAATAAATAATTTTTTAAAAGTACAAATAGGTAGTTACAGAATAACCATGGCTATCTAACCTGCCCTACAAAGTGTGATGCTAATCACATCTTGTCAATAATATAGATTTTGGAATTTAAATGTGAGTCAAACAATTGTAATTAAGGGAAAGGACAAAAGGAAACAGTCCCTGTAGGGTCTGCAAGGAGGCAAACATTATGTTGTCTTACACAAAGTACTAAGAATTTTAAAACAGATTTATCCAGACATCCATAATGACTATTTAAATAATATCAAAAGTACTATAAAACAATGTTTTCTACAAGTCAAATCTAACATAGTTCAGTTAACAACAGACAGAGTTGAACATTAAACTGAACATAAAAAGAATAAAGTTGGATATCTTTATAGCCTTAAGAAATATCATTCATCCAAGACTGCTCTATCCAGCAAAGCTTTCATTTAGAATGGAAGGGCAGATAAAGTGCTTCTCAGATAAGATAAAATTCAAGGAGTTCATCATCACCAAGCCCTTATTATATGAAATGTTAAAGGGATTTATATAAGAAAAAGAAGATGAAAAATATGAACAGTGAAAGGACAGCAAACTCACAGTTATTAACAACCACACCTAAAACAAAAGCAAACCAAGAGGACAGCTAGATCAGGAGTGGAACCATAGAAATGAAGAACACATGGAGGGTTAGAAACAGGGGGGTGGGAGGAGGAGAAGGGGGGAGAAGGCACAGAAAATAAGTAGCATAGATGGTAGGTAGAAAATAGATAGAGGGGAGGGCAAGAATAGTAGGGGAAATATAGAATCTAAAGGACTTGAGACACATGGTCATAAACTAAAGGGGGGGATTGGTGGGGGAGGGGGAGTGCAGGGTGGAGGTGAATGAAGGGGGGAATAGAACAACTGTAATGGTATAATCAATAAAATATATTTAAAAATAAAAAAAAGAATTATCATTCAAATACTCAGTGATCCCTCCTTTATAAGGATAGTCAACAGTGCTAAAAAACTGACTGTTTTCATTGGTTTTAAAGTTAAAAAAAGCACAAAAAAAGATTAATTTTCCCACAATAAAAATGTAAAGTTTATTTGAAAAAAACATATTTTGAGATAAGCCTGATTGCTCAGAAATTCCAATTCCTTGTGTTTAAGGAGAAAGTTGGACACGATTAGATTTTTGTGGCAACACTGAATTTTTCATGATGATGCTGAGACTCGTCCCCACCAAAGCCCAATTCGACCCTGGATTCCTTCTGCGGACCAGCTGTTTAAATGCATAGAAAAACGCAAGGGAAGAATTCAAAATAAAAACTACCCCCTACTAACCTGCCCCACAAAATGCCGTCTTCTCACAGAGCTCCGGCTATAAAGCTTGATGAGAAAACTGATTTCTTTTTTGTTCTGTACAAGTGGGAAAATCATAGTCTCCCCCCACTTGACTCTTCCATTGGAGGCCTTCAATAAGCGTGTCTTCTTCTTATAAATCAGCTCTCCTGAACTAAACATCGCCACCTTCACGAAAAAGCCTAAAAAATAAGAAATTCTGATATAAAAGATTTGATCTAAAACACCATATAAAGATATATATATTTGATGTAAAATATAAAGAAGCCACTTTTCCAAGTTCTGATGAGCTACTGCCATAACACAAAACACCTTTAGTAAACTCTCTAATTTTTATCACACTCCATAATGAACTACTGTAACCCCAGGAGAATTTAATCTCCCTCTAACGTGAGTGGCATTAGAGACTGGAACTGCAGGCATAAGTACCGATCAGCCTCCAGGGAGGGCACACTGTAAAGGGTTACACAAAAGAGGGGGGCCACCTTTTCTGGACAGCTGGAGGAAATGACTTCACAGTTTCATAGAGATAAAATTGTGCTCTAGTGTCGGGAACTGCCCTGCCTGGTTTCAGGAGCTATAATGCCCCCATGGCTAAGGCTGAGTGAGTGACCTTTGAACCATAAGCCACTAAGAAGACAAAGCTTATCTCCCTGGCTGGAGCGCCACTTCTGCTCCTTTTTCCATAACTGGCCTCCAGTGATTGGTTGGTTAGCCAATGACGGGTAAGATTCCCCAAGGGGGTAATGACCTAAGACAGGCACGATCACATGGAGGCCCCAGGCAAGGACTTGGGGGGCTATGAAGGGAGTGATGGACCCTCGCCCCTCAGCTTTGATGAAGCCTGACTCCCCTGAGTCCGAGAGAAGTCTCCGAAAATTCCTTGGCTATCTTGCCTCCTCTGCCTGACTTAAGCCTGAAACAATGACAGAGGGCAGTGTAGCCCTGTGCTGGGAATGGTGGGCTCCCTGGGTGATTAGGCCTGAGAAAGGATATGTAAAATCCTGTGAAGCCTGTTTTGCTAAGATTGCTCTTAGTTAAATGATAAAGGCTGGGGCAGAAAGTGAGTTTGTTTTCCCAAAGTTTTATAGCCTTTTAGCTGATAGACCCTTACTTAGAAGAAGCCCTAATAGTTCTTTGTATGCTATCTACTGTTTACTGCCTGACAATGATTAATAAGTTGTACCTGAACTCCTGCGTAAAAAAAAAAAAACAACCAATAAAAGCCTGTCTAGGCAAGGGTCACGGCGCTCTCCCCTTGAGAGGATGGCCAAGCCATTCTAAGGGCTCCCCACTTGAGGGGGTAGCCATGCCATCCCTTTTCCTCCACAGGACTCAGTAGTTCATGTGAATTTGTCTCATGTCTCATCCATGACACCACGGGCACCGAGAGCCATGCACACGTCACTCGAGGCTCTGGAGGTTCAACACATGCTCACTAGAGAATATCTACTAAAATAAATTGGGGATGTAGAGCTTCCAGCAATGGTAAATGGCTTCTACAAACTAACCTTCCCATAGATAACAATGAGAAACTCTGGGGGAAATATAACGAGCGACTACTTCAGACACTAAAGACTGACCAAAACCAGAAACCGGAAAGGAGTCAGCACTTGGAAGATGGGAACTGCACCGGGTGAAGTTCAGGTGTCTACAGCTTTTCACCCAAGCAGACTCCCAAGCCTGACTAACACCAGTGGCTACGGCGTAAGCAGATGTGCAGACTGACTGGGTGGTCCCAGGGTAGAGCTGAGGCTCCCAGGTAGCAAGAGAGGAGGGAGCCACAAAGACTGGCAGAGACCTGGCAAGGACAGAGGGGCTGAGACTGGCCACTAGACGTAGAAAACAGAGGTCACTGGGAACCTGATCAGCAGTTTTAATTAAAGGAAGATACCCATTAATGTAACAAACTACATCTGTAGGTTTCTACCACTGTCTCTGTTTCCTAGAATTAACACTTTGTAGTCCTGGTAATTTCTTATTTTAATACCAAGTTAGACATTTTTTTGGTTATTTTTTATGCTTTTTTTCCATCTGTCTATGTGATGGCAGTCTATGGCTATTTTTGCGTGAACTATCTTTTCTCCTTTGACATAAATATGCTAACCCCACAAAATAACTTTTTCCATCTTTTTTCATACTTTGGAACAGCTTATATAAAATAGGAATTATATATTCCTTAAGTTTGGTAGAATCTGTCAGTAAAATCATCCTGGCCTTGTGCTTTTATTAAAAGTTAACTACCTTTATACAGGTTTTGTTTTATTGAGATTTTCTTGTTTTTATTATTTTTCATCAACCTTTTTTTCACTGTTGTTCAAATACAGTTGTCTCAATTTCCCCCTGCCACTCTCCCCTAGCCCAGCCACCCCCACTTCCCACCCTTGACCCCTCCCACCTTTGGTTTCGTCCACGTGTCCTTCATAGATGCTCCTGAAAGCCCCTCCTGCTTTACCACCACTCTCTCCTCCTACCTTCCCTCTGGTTACTGTCAGTTTGTTCTTAATTTCAATGTCTCTGGTTATATTTTGCTTGCTTGTTTTGTTGATTAGGTTCCACTTGTAGGTGAAATCATATGGTATTTGTCTTTCACCACCTGGCTTCGTTCACTTAGTTTTATTCAAATTTTCTTTTGTAGTGAACAGGAACAATTTTCTTTAAAAAATCACTTTTTGCTTGCTTGTTTGGTTGATTAGGTTCCAAAATACAACCAGAGACACTGAAATAAAGAACAATCTGACAGTAACCACAGGTGTGGGGTGGGGGTGGGTAATGTGGGAAAATAGGGAAAGTGCCAGCAAGGACCACAGACAAAGGGCACATGGACAAAGCCAAAGGGGGTGGGTTCGAGGGCAGGAGACGGCAATGGGTGGAATGGGTGGAATGGGTGGCTGCGGTGGAGTGAAGATGGAGGTCACTGTACTTGAACAACAAAACTAAACTAAACTAAAATAAAGCCGATCTCAAGGATATATATTAAAAAATCACTTATTTTAAATAAATTTCAAAGGCACTGGTAGTTGTAAAGAGGACTGTCTTATTTATTATGAAATCTCTTCTGAATTTGAAATTCTACTCTCATCCTTGTTCATGTTCTCTTTACTTTTTGCTTGATGCAGCCTACTGTAGTTTATCTACTTTCATGATCTTTTCAAAGAAAAACTTTTGGTTTTATTGATCGTCTTTTGCTGTTGCCTCAATATTTACCAACTTAAACTCTGGCTTTAATTCCTTCTTTCCTTTGTGATTGCTGTTTTTCTAGCTTGGTGAATGGAACGCTGAGTTGTATTTATTTTCAGTCTCATTAGTTACCATGGACGTCCAGATACCTTCCCTTCCAAGGGGTGCTCTTGCCCCACCCTTTGCCCTCCAGGCAGAACTGACCTTTACCTTGAGCTCCAGGGAGGCTACTGCAAACCAGGCCTGTGAAGCCAGAGTATCAGAACCCCTGGTTGCACCCAGAAGGCGGGGAGGAAAAAGTGTTCCAAGGGTTGTGTTTGATACTTTTGGTTTTGGGGAATTAAGTGTCTCGCTAGCAGAGTATCTAATGAAAGATGCAGGACAAACTCTGAGGGCTGATAAGACACGTCTGACAGTGCTCTGGACGCTCAGCCTGTGGCTACTAATGAGCCAAACAAGGAGCGGCCTCAAATGCAGAGGTCACAACTGGGTAAGAACCCAGAGGCTGGTGGATTCGGGCAGACACAGTGGCTAAAATCTGAAGTCCAACAAAGTGATTTTAAGTTAAAATATAACTGCTTGAGTTGAATAGTAAGTTACTAAAATTTTAATCTCCACTGTAGGAAGTGTAGGAAAAAAACATCTCTTACTAATATTTTCTTCAGATTTCACTTTGAACCACTGACAGACTTACTCAAAGTCAGAGGTGTTGACGAGCTTGGGAGGCACTGTGCCTCAAGAATTTGCAACTGAATCCTGCTGTTTACCGCTTGAAAGCAAGTCCCCAGTTCAAGTTCGGCATGGCACACCTGCACGTCAAAAAAGCATCATTTGGTAATTAAGAATAAAGTTTTGAGATATTTCAAAAATTCAAAAATGAAGAGCTAAATTAGAAATTGTGAGATCGCTGCTTTTCATCGGCACACAAAGTTATACATTATTAGGTTTAGAAGAAAAAAGGCATGGATTTTGTACAAACGAGGCGATAACTTTCATAAACTCTGAAAACACAAGTTGCAGCTACACACTGACCCTTCAAAATCAGGGAGACGGAGGGACAATGACAACTGAAAACAAATGAAATTCGTAAGCGGTTTAGTAGAGCAAACGTCAGTGCCATAAACACCAAAGAGCAAGCATACTGTCAAAAGCCTTACATGTAGTCATTTGAATTATTTTTTGAGAACATAGGAAATATGATTTGAAAACATAATGAGTGAGAATCATTATTTTTTCTAAAAGTGCGAATCAGAGTAGGTGCCACCAAAATCAGGAGACGACAGGTCGCCACAGTGCACAGGTCTGTAGGCTGAGAGCCGCGTCACCACGCTGAATAGGGGCAAGCCCACGTGGAGAGCTGGCGAGAAGGAAGCGAGTGCACGTCACAAGGTCAAAGAAAACCTGAGGCAAACGATGCAATGAAGGAGATGTAGAGAGCGGGCAAAGTAAAAATGTGCTTCTCCTCAGTGCCGCCAACCAAGAGCAGAATCAAGCCAGTACCTTGTCTGAAAGAGGACACGGGCCAGCCCACTGACATGGCTTTGAAGGTCCTTGGAGTGAACAGCACACGAGAGAGACGTAAAGCTGTCCACACACGAACACATTACCCTTCCCGTGTTGAAAAGATACGGATGGGGGCGAGGCAGGCACAGGCTGCTGAGAGGTCTCTTGGGGCTCAGCAGAGACGGGCAGCGCAGTCTCTGCTCCTGCTGATTCTGACAAAGCCACAGCCCAGCCAGGTTGGTGCTTTACGAGATGTTCATACGTGATAATTGCCCGGCAGCCCACTAACTGGCTCCTGGCTCCCTAAGAAAGAACCTCTCTAGGTATGGTCCACTGACTGAATCTTGGGCATTCACCTAAAACGTGATACTGAGTTGTAAAATTGGTTGTGCCGTAAGAAACCAAGAGAGAGTGCAAAGTGAATCACTTAAAAGCATAAACTCAACTGTTGAGTTTAAACTGTCCAATGCTAAGTCTAAAATAATGATAAACTTCCCTATTTTGGTGAAAAATAATGCTATGCTACATTTTAATACATAACTGAAAGTACTGCTTTTGTGTCCAATCAGAATCAGAATGAATTAATAGATCTTTTCACATGAACTAATTCAGTAGCCATATATAAAATAAAACCTTTGCTGATATAAAACTTCTGATATACAATTTGGTAGAAACTGAACCATAATCATTCACTCAGATTCTCCAAGCAGATAAGATTATAATGTCTCAATTTCCCAGAAAGTACCTTTGCTGAGTCTGATACTTTACCAGTCTCACGAACTTCAGTTTTGATTCATGAATTACCCATTTGTATATTTGTGCCTTCTATAAAATATTGTTGAGGATTACTACCCACTAAGCTCATTTCAAAGATGCAAGTGACAAACCCCTATCAGCTGCAAAACAAATTTGCTGTATTTGAACAGAAAACACTCTAATCTGGCATGCTTTCATTCACCATTTATTCTTCCAATCTACCCACATACAAATACTCAATGCAAGAACATGAGAGGCCCTCACTAAGAGCCCAGCATAACATGAAGAAAGATGTAAGTTTAAGTCTTGTTTTGTTTAAAACAAGTAACTTAAATTATTCTAAGTTGTAATAAATACTATAAAAAACCCACTGGGGGGATAGAGATAAAAAATAATAGACAAGGAATAAAGAAATCAAGAAATTTCAGCTATTCTTTTTTTTTAAGATTTATTTATCTTTAGAGGGAAAGGGAAGGAGAGAGGGAGAGAAATATCAGTGTATGGTTGCCTCTCATGTGTCCCCTGCTGGGAACTGGCCTGCAACCCAGGCATGTGCCCTGACTGGGAATTGAACCGCGATCGTGTGTTCGCAGGCCCGCGCTCCATCCACTGAGTTATACCAGCCAGGGCAATTTCGGCTATTCTTGATCAATTATAGTAATCCCTGGTTTTTAATTTTTTGCACACTTAATTTCCCTTGAATTCAGTGATTCTCAAGCCAGGCTGCGCATTAGCCTCACCTGCAGAGCTCCTGACACTTACAGATGCCTCTGGTCCTACACCCCAAATATTCCAATTTCACTGGTTCAGGAGTGGGAGTTTTTAAAGCCCCCTTGATGATACTAATGTGTACCCAGGGTTAAACATCACTTTAAGTCATCTTAAATATTTTTGAAAAGTAGGTAAAATATAAACTCTATATAAATTTAAAATCACATAAACTTTGACCTTATAAAAGCTTATGGCTGATTTCTATAAATGTTATCCTGACCTAGAAGCTATATAATTAAGTTGTATTATAAAACAATCTAAATGTCCAGGTGGCTAGTTGAGAGAAGCAAATATCAGGTCTCAAAAACAAACCAACACTGTAGCTAACCAAGGTCTTTACAAAAAATACCAGCTGTGCAGCTGTGCCCTGGCCAGTGCGTCTCGGCTGGGGGAGCATCGTCCCATAAACAGAGAGGTCGTGGGTTCCATTCCTGGTCAGGACAATACCTAGAGTGAGGCTCAGTCCCCAGTCGGGGCACCTGTGAGAGGCAACCGGTCAATGCTTCTCTCTCACACGGATGCTTCTTTCCCTCTCTCTCTAAAATCGCTAAGTTGTCCGTAGGTGAGGATAAAAAATACACACATTCCAGCTGTCAGAACTTCCTTTATACCCAATTTATAAACAGATATATAGCTGACTCATGATTCAAAACAACTTTCTTAATCTATTTGAAGGCAATCTGTGATGGAGTTTACAGTTCATGATTCTTTCATGCTTTTCCTGAATTATCTGCTACTAAAAAAAACTTTATAAGAGATTAATAAATAATTTTAAATGATTCATAGTCCAGGATTATTGACATACCACCATCACGTACAGAAATTTTTGAAGGAGGCGTTACATCCAAAGAGCAATCCATTTCCTGTGCGCCAAGGGTCCTGAGTGACAGCGAGCACTCTCCAATGGTTTTCTTCCTGGGTGTCTGGGTCTGAATCTTAAACACAAGCCTTACAGTTCGCAGGCTTTGCAGTTTAATAGCAAATACAAAAGTTTCCACAAATTCAATAGGCTGAAAAAAATAAAAATATATAAATAAGAGGACTGAAAAAAGAGTGATACGCCAAAACAAAATAAATAAAAATGACATTTTATAATCTAGAAAAGGTAGATCTGAGTTTTTACAACAATTACATTTTTTTATGTAAACAAAAATGAGAATTGCCAAAACTTGTTTTCCCAGAATTTATCCTGGATACTGCTTTCTTATTTTCACATGTCATCCTGTCAATTACTGAATCAGGAATTCAGGTCAATACCAACACCAAGTGTATCAGAATATATACAGCTTTTCCCCTTCTTGAAAATTGGGCTGTTTTCCATCTCTGGTTCTGGGGCATCTTTTCTGCTATGTACAATTCTCCACCAGTGAATAAGAGTGGTTTAAGAGTCCCAGCCGAGCTCTCTCAGGACCCCGAATATAGCTTGTTCAAGTTACAAGACCTGAATTGTCTCTTGAAAGGAGCGATTCTTTGTCTAACGTTCTTCCCATCTATCTTACACTTCAATTTTTCTTTCGGTGATTTGTTCCACTCTTTGCAATCTGAAAATCAATCTCCTTAACAGAGAAGACAAAGGACAATGTGAGCATGAAGTTCCTCCCTCTCACATTAGCGTCCACCCAGCACAGCAAGTCCGTGTTTTCCACGCTCGAAATATTTTCAAATGTTTTCTTACTTTTAACATTTTTAAACCTTGGTTTACCACAGGCTAAGATCTTATTCACACTAGGACTATTCTTCGCTACGTGCTCCCTTCTTTCCATCTTTAATGCATCCTTTTGAAAAGTGTTTTTTTTTCCCCTTTGGAAAAGTAAGATAGCTGGGCAACTAACATCAATAGTCTAGATACTGTGCCCAAATTTTCTCTTATTGTAATTGTTTGTGTCTGCGGTCAGAATTGTGTTTCTGAGAGTCGCTCAACCACTTGCGCTTTCTTTTCCTGCTAACTTTTCCTCAGTTAACTTAGTTTTATTTGAAAATCAGAAGTGAAATTGTTAAATAAGTGTCAGGATTACAACCAGAGAGGACTTATTTCCATTTAGATTTTCTACAATGCGTATTTTCATAATGTGAAATCCTACTATATACACATCAATTTGATTTCTGCCTTCTCACTTATTAAGACATTTTCCCATGTTCTTGAAAACTCTTCCTAAACATTATTTTTCATAGCTTTCTAGTGTTCTATCACATGATGTTATGGTTTGAATTGTGGGTCCCCCCAACTATATCAAAATTCCTAGACCCCCCAAAAATATGTTGAAGTCCTAACCCCCAGCAACTCAGAATGTGACCTTATTTGGAAACAGGGTCACCGAAGATGTAATCAGTAAAGCTAAGAGGAGGTCATGTTGGCGCAGACGGAGTGGTATTCGTCTAAGAAAGCATCCATGTAAAGACACAGAGAGACAGGGAGAGCGCCCTGCAGGGATGGAAGCTGAGACTGGAGTGGAGCCAAGGAATGTTGAGGACTATCAGCCACCCCAAGAAGCTACAGGAGAGGCATGAAACAGACTCTCCCTCAGAGAAGGAAGCAACCCTCCTGAAACCTTAATTCCAGACTTCCTCCAAAAAATGTGAGAGATCAGTTTCTGTTGTCCTAAGCCATCTAGTTTGTGGTACTTAGTTACAAAAACCCTAGGAAATTAACACATGCGGTATTCATGAGTTTTCTCAATCATTCCCCTATATGAGACATTTAGAATGTTTCCAGCTTTATTACTATGAACAAATGGTCAAGAATACTATATATATGAGGTCTGTCTGGAAAAAGTCCAGCCATTATTAATATAATAAGAAAGGTCTGCGTGACATCAATTTAATGTGGCAGACAAGGAGAGGGGACTGGAATGCACATGTGTGAACAATGACGACCTCACTGTACTAGACAGAGGGGGTGGCAGATGCCACTGAGTGAGCGTGTGCACTGTGAGGCCACTGCATTCAAAATGACTCAGAATAGAGTAAGAAATATGCACCCAGTTTTGCATTAAGCTTGACCATTCCTCCGTGGGAACTATTCAGATGATTCAGAAGGCTGCAGCTGTGGGCAACTGGTGATTGGCAGCTTCATCACAACAATGTCCCCACTGATGCACCACGTCTGGTGCAGAGTGTTTTGGTGAAACATCAAATCACCAGGTGACTCAGCCCTCCCTACAGCCCAGATTTGGTGCCCCGCGACTTCTGGCTTTTCCCAAAACTAAAATCACCTTTGAAAGGGAAGAGATTTCAGACCATCAGTGAGATTCAGGAAAATACAACAGGGCAGCTGATGGCAGGTGGGAGAACTGTGTGAGGTCCCAAGGTGCCTACTTTGAAAGGGACTGAGGCCCTTCAAAGGGCTGAATACTTCAACTCCTTAACAGTTAAGGAGTAGTTACATTAATACAGTTCTAAAATTACACTCTGCCCTTTGAAGGCAACCACAAGGCTGATGTGACCCCCAGTGAAAATGAGTTTGACACTCCTGACTGATGGAATTGTACCTGAGTGCAGTGTGCCACTGTGACATCCTTCAGAGTATATAAAGCTACGGTACTATTCACAACCTGCATGAAAACCCACAGTTTTTCATACCAAAAACTGTAAACTTTTGCCTGCCCTGAATACATATTTTATATATGTATAAGTGTTTTATATATATAATTATTTGCATGGAACAGATTCCAAGTATAATAACTATATTTAAAAAGTATAAATATTAATAGCTTAAGGTTTTGATGTGTATTATCATTAAAATAACTTTCAGAAAGTTTTGTTTTCCACAGTACTTATAAAATTTTTCCGTTCCTTAAAAATTTTCCTTTTTTTATTGTTCAAGTATAATTGTTTCCGTTTCCCTCCCACTTCTCCCCCATTTCTCTGGTTTTAATAAAAGAAGAAAGATAGGAAGACAGACGATAAAGAGAAGACAATATATAATTCCACATTTGAATTACTTTAGTTCTAAATGTATGTTTTTGGTGGAAAATACAACTTTGATTTGCATGGAAAAGCACTAAGCTTTCAACCCATATCAGAAGACAAAAATAAAGATATGTTTAAGTTAATGTGAAATCTGGAGCCTATAAAACCAAATCAGGATCATAAATCTCCCAATTATAATAATGGGATGTATTTAAAAGTAATTAATTGCAATCATGCAAGTATTTCTCAAAGCCATATGGAATGAGGGGAAAAAGGATGAAATATAGACATTTATTTTCCCTTTGTAAGAGAAAAGTAAAGCGTATTCTTATATATTGTTTATCTTCCATATATTTTAGTGATTAAAATTTTCTTTTTAAACATACTTTAATATTAGACAGAGAAATAGTAAATATTTTTCAGGCTCAAAATTGTCATTAAAAAACAAGAGGTACATAGTCTATACTTTCTCCCAAATAAAACACTTTCTTATTCCAATTCTTTACACGGGTTAAAGTGACAAATATGAGAGAAACATAAAGAGAAATCCAAACACAAAGACCCACTTACATTGGAGGCTTCCTTGGCTGAAGATTTGAAATGCACGGGTTTGGGCAATGTCAGCGTTCCCTTTATAGAAATAGTAGGCGTGTCACCACAGCTAGAGGGCCAACTTAAATCTCTGCACTAAAAGGAATTTAAATACAGTTTCAATTTTACTGCCATACCAATATTTTATGTGGTTCTTGAGTTAATGGCTTCAGGTACAAACTGTAAAAATAAACTTTAGCCCACTGAGACCTCCTGTTTCATCTACATTAAAATACTGTACATTTAATGTTCTAGATACCACATTAGTTTCCTTCTTGAGGTTAAAAAAATCAAATACTTTCATTACACCTACTAATGTATTTTTTAGCTTCTTTACTAAGTACGGTTTCCTGCAAAATACCATTGAACCCTAAATTCCAGAGAAAGTGACAGCCCACTTCCCAGAAGAGAGCAGCAGGTTACGCTTACATCACGTGTAACTGCTGAGCCCTGAGAGGAAAACTGGTGTCCCGTGACAGCGCACCTGTAAGACTGTGATCCAGATCTGCTCTGCGGAAGAACTGTAAAACACTCTCACACTCAGTCTCCCCAGGTCCCCTTCATCTCCCGAGAGGGTGATCGTGTCTGAATCACAGAAGAACAAAGGTATGTGAAATGCTATGCCGCCTTCTAACCCAATCAAGGTTTGATACAATCTGACTTTGAGGGCAACACTGAAAAATGCTACAATTATTTTTTAAAGTTGACAATTTAATGAAACACATCCCTGCCCCCCGCCACTATTTCACTGATGTGCTAGGGGGAAGATATAAAAAGTTAACCCAATTATAACGACCTGAAAATGTTCAGTTTAAACTAAGAAAGACTTCCCAAATAACATCGATATGGCCTTAATACCGAATGCTTCAGGAAGTCCCTTCACTGATATACTTTAACACAAACAAAGGAAAGATATTTAACTCCTTCACTTTTTTAAAAGATGAATTCACGCCTGAACACTAAAAAATGGACCCTCTGATGCAAATCCTCGTATGCAGGTAGCACTGCCAACGCAGACATAATCGCCTAGAGCCTCCTTCACTTTATCGCACGTACTTTCCAGCTCCTCCTGGGTGGAACTAACTCCCCCGAGAACATAACCGCTGGACACTCTGTTCCTTACCCAGGCTTCTGTTACTCCCCTGAGAGTTATTCCTTGACGAAGAGCTGCTGGGCATACTGGATAGCGAATCGTGTCTCTACAAAAAGAATTCCCCTTCGGTCAGAAACGGTGCATCAGACTTTGAGGATCCTGAAGTAATACCTACCCTACCACCAAACTGCATGCTGACCATTCTGACATTTACTGATAAAAACTTCCCACTTTTCACCCTGGGCGGGTTGCTGAGTTGGTTAGAGCGTCATCCCAATACGCCAAAGCTGTGGGTTCGATCCCCACGCAGGGCACATACAAGAAGCAACCAATGAATGCATCAATAAGTAGAACAACAAAGCAATAAATAATAAACATTTTTTTTTAGTTTCCCACTTTTAGATAGAAAAGAGGAAGAAAGACTTTGGTGTGTGTTATCAGAAAAATCTTAAATACCATACTAGATAACATGTGGAAAAGCCTTTGCTGGGGTTTGGTTTTATAATAAGGGTGAAGAGGTTATGGCTTATGTTTCATATGCAAAAGCACTAATGAAAATCAGAACGTATTTGGAAGTGCCCTGTTACCAAAGAACCTCAAACCAGAAGTTACTGAAGCACAGTCCCTCTGGACCAGGGGCATCTGCACCACCTGGGAAACTATCAGAAACACAAACCAGGCCCCGCTGAGGAGCTAAGTGAAAAGCTCAGGGAGTGAGGTCTGGCCTCCTGCATTTTACTAGCTCTCCACACAATTCCAATGCATGTTAAAGAACTGGTGCTATAAAGAGTGAAGTCTGCAAAAAATTAACTCAACTGGGACTATTAAGGGTTATTTAGAATACGCTTCCACACTAATAAAGTGTATGTACATACATTCACATGAAAAAGTCCACAAGTGTATACACACAATATTCGCACGGTGCTTTTACTCTCAGTTTTAGGAATACAGGAGACTTTTCCTTTTCCTTTTGCTTAGGTCTACTTTCTAAGTTTTTAATAACAATCACATTTCACTTGTATTAAAAAATATTTTCTGAATATCAAAAATTCTCAATTTTATTTGAAAAGTAGGACAGTGTTAATATTAATAATAATTAAAGTTCTACATCTTGATGGAAATACTTTTATTAACTACAAAGTTATGTTCATTAAAGGAAGTTGAATCAATAAGCGACCAGCCACTTTAAATTCCCAGTGTCTGAGTGCACACCAACTAAGAGATGCGAGACCCATAAAAGAGCAAAGTAAAAAGCACTGCCTTTTTGGGACTAGTTGAACACTTCCTCAAGTAATGCACATGGGAAATGCCAAGTGTTCATCTGAGGAGATATTAAAATAGATACCTCTACAAAAGATGTAAAACATGTTGTTCCTGATTGAATTCACAGGTTTCTGAGGTTTTCGCTTGAAAATAAATGATCAGATATAATTAAATTATTATAAATAATTTACCTGGGTGAACTTCTGTGATGAACTTGTAAGATCAAACATAGACTTGCTCAGTCCAGAGGAACCGAGGAGCTTGCTGGTCCTTAAATCACAAACTGCAAAGGGACACAGGTAAATGACTTATTTTTACAGTCAAGAAAAAGAAACACTGGATTCTACTTAATTACAATGGACTACATCTTTTTAGGAATACATTACAAATATTATATGGAAATCTACTTAAGAGATAAAACCTAACCAAGTTAATTATTTTTCAACTACTTTACTTTGAAACAAAAACCAACAGAAACCAAATGACACATTTTTACACCCACGTCAAACATCAAGTGGGCAAAACTCATTCTTTTTGCTCACATTCCTCAACTCTTCATCCCAGAAGAAGAATCTAAGAAGTTCTCTGTGCTAAATGCAATTCAACTATAATAATGAGCACTTGTTTTTAAAAAAATCACTACCGAATCCCATGGGATCCTGTACCCTGTGTGATCCCTCCTAAACTGTGCGATCCTTGAAGGATGGAACTCTGCACACCAGTTCTGTATTCTCACACAGTGCTGAAACAAGTAAGTGTTTAAAGAACTACTTCTGCTTTATTTTTAGTGCCTCATCCTGAATTCGGGGTTGAGCCAGCGATGCACGTACATGTACACCTACGTAAACACATACATACATATAAGACCTGAGAACAATGAGCTTCCTGTGACTCGGATATGTACAAGGAAGATTATAACTGATGTGGTCTCAAATACGAAACTAAGTTCTAAAAATCATCTAGGTATTTTCTACTTTCTTTCTTTATATTTCTAATCATATCATGAGTTTCTAAGTTTATCAATTTCACAGAATACGGCAGAAAAGGAAAAAGCTAGTATCTGTTGTAAAATCGGTGAATGGATAAATGATATACAAAATATATCCAAAATGATCTGTAAACAAATCTCTTTTCAGAAAAGGACAAATAAAAAAGATTTAGAACTCACTAGCACACATAACTTAATAATCTTTTCATTTTTATATTAGATATAATACCACAAAGAAGTCATGATGTTTACCACATCACTTCTGAAGTCTGTGTTTCTCTTATTTGTAAATTGTTTTTCATAATAAGACTCAAGCCTTCCAGGGTCTTAGATTTAATTTGACTTGTCCATGTGCTACAAGAGAAACACAAGGAGCCACCACGGCTGCTGCAGGTGGAGATGTGGAAACGAAGAAAGGAAAATCTGATAGGAGTCTGATGGGCTTTGGTCTTTTTGACTAGACCTCTTTTGCACACGTTCAATAAAAAGCTGAACTCTGAGAAAGAAAGAAAAAAAACACAAAGAGGAGAAAAAACAAAACAATTTTCAAACCTGATCCATATAGTCTTGTGGCTTCTAAGCAAGGAGGAATGCGCCGACTCAAATCTGGTGAAATGCGCCGACTCATATAGAATGGGTTGTACACGTCATAGCTGGGTCCAGGATGGGATGCGCTGGAAAGCTCTGCCTTTCGATCTCCAAAAGACGCTCTGGCAGACCCTGAAAGCAATTGTTTCTAAAGTTTTATGACATCCTTTTCCTGAAGTTATTAGCCAATAGTTGGTGCATTCAGGGCAAAGGAAAAAAAATTTTGTCTTGAGTAACATCCAGTACTGACCCACATGCAGTCATTATCTAAATAAGCACACATTTACTGGGCTCTAATTGTGTGTAGGATTCTGCCAGGGGTCAGCTGTGAAGCCTGCTCTTGAGACAGTCTGGGAAGTAGCAGACATTTTTCTTTGCCACTAAGCACACACTCCCAAATGCACATAATTCTATACTTTGTGATCAGAGTTTCCTTTTATTTTTCTGCTTATACAAAAGACATCTTATAAGTAAAAAGATTATCTTTTTTTGGAAATGTACTCTTTTCAGGAAGACCAGAACATTTATAAAAACTGACCACATGCTGAGAAACACAGAGCAAGTCTCAATAAATTTTAAAGCACTGATATCATAGAGTACGTTCTCTAATACCAATACAATGAGGTTTTTCTTTAACAATGAGGTTAGAAATAAATGGCAAGATAAATACAAATATTTATATTAAACATTAAGGACCAAAAATAATTAAACGAGTAATCTTTAAGGAAAACAAGACTGAAAGATTTGCTCTACTTTATATTAACAACAGAATATTGGCACAATTATAAGATCAATGGAACAGAATAGAGGGCCCAGAGAGAGACACCATTTTACGAATAGTTGATTTATAATCAATGTGGCACTGTACACAGTAGGGAAAAAATGGTCTTTTCACTAAAAGGTGATAAGAGAACTGAATATTGATATAGGAAAAAACCCTTCATCCAAACTAAATATAGCCACAAAAAAATAATGTGGATTTTAGCTCTAAATTAAATGTTAAAGGCAAACCAATAAAACATCTATATTAAGTAAGTTTATAAGAAAATCTTCATGGTCTTAGGGCAGAAAAGCAAGCACTCTTAAAGGGAACACAGCATTAATCAAAAAATGTTAATGAATTGAACTACATTACAATTGGAATTTTACATTTGTCAAAAGAATACTTAGGAGAGTAAAGCAGTAACCCAGAGAGTGGGAGAAGGTGTGTGCACCGAAGATAACGGGCAAAGGGCTCACACCCAGAAGTTAGGAGGAACCCCCACAAATGAGGAAGAGAAACAAGCCTGACTCCATGCAAATTAGCTTAAAACTTCAGCAGACACTTCAGAAGGGTCCGTCCAACCAAACAGCCAATAAACATGACCTAGTGCTCATCTCATTGGTCATGACAAAAATTCTAATAAGATGCAACTGCATGCTCTCCACAACTATTAAAATTAAAAAGCCTGACAGTAGCAAGTGTCACCAAGAATGTAGAGTGATATGAACTATCGGACTCTGCTGATGAAAATGTACGTTGATATGGTCATTGTGGAAAACAGTTTGCTAATTTCTACTAAAGCTAAAGATATTTATACCGTATGACCCAAAAATGTCATTCTGGGACACATGCACAACTGAAAAACTTACATATGTACACCAAGAAACAAGAATACTGACAAGCATCGTTACCCATAACAGCCAAAAACTGGGAAAAACTCGTGTCCGACAGTAACACAGATGGACTGCAGCATACACTTACTACATCGAAACATGCCATGGTGCGCTGCGCAGAAACACTACTGTGTGTCATCCACCGGGAACACAACAGAAATACACTCTGTGTACATATAAAAATAAACTGAAGCTGCCCATAAACCCAAGAACATATGCTGAATGTGTAATTTCATTTACACAAAGGTTTGAAGACAAAAAAAAACAACAAAAGCGATAAACCATAACATTTAGGAATATATCTTTAGGTGGGAAAAGGAAGCGAAGCAACAAGGTGACAATTAGAACAACTGGGACACTGATCGCCCTTTAGTGACTGAAAAGGGGGCGATGGGGGAGCTTTGGGCACGCTGCTGACAATCTCTTCACTCAATGGTGACTGCACATGTGGTTTGCTTTGTGATAAATCACTAAGCTGAGTATTTCTTTGTTCCTTTTTTCTTTATGTTTTATATTTATTTTTCTCTTTTAAAAATATATTTTCTTGATTATGCTATTACAGTTATTCCAATTTTCCCCCTTTGTCCCCCTCCACCCAGTAATGCCCACTTAGTTCGTGTCCATGGGTCATACATATAAGTTCTTTGGCTTCTCCACTTCCTATACTGTTCTTAACCTCCCACTGTCTATTCTGTACCTATCATTTATGCTTCTTATTTCCTCTACCTTTTCCCCCTTCTCCTCTTCCCCTCCCAGTGAATAACCCTCCAAGTGATCTCCATTTCTGTTCCTGTTCTGCTTGTTTGCTTAGTTTGTTTTTTAGATTTGGTTGTTGATAGTTGTGAATCTGTTGCCATTTTAATGTTCATAGTTTTGATCTTCTTTTTTTTTATATAGTTCCCTTTAACATCTCATATAGTAATTGTTTGGTGATGATGAACTCCTCCAACTTGACCTTATCTGAGAAGAATTTTATCTGCCCCTCTATTCTAAATGAGAGCTTTGCTGGATAGAGTAATCTAGGTTGTAGGTCCTTTCCTTTCATGACTTGGAATCCTTCTTTCCAGGCCCTTCTTGCCTGCAAGGTCTCTTTTGAGAAATCAGCTGACAGTTTTACAGGAACTCCTTTGTAGGTAACTACCTGCTTTTCTCTTTCTGCTTTTAAGATTCTGTTTTTATCTTTAACCTTTGACATTTTAATTATGTTGTATCTTGGTGTGGTCCTCTTTAGGTCCACCTTGTTTGGGACTCTGTGCTTCCTGGATTTGTATATTTATTTCCTTCACCAAATTAGGGATGTTTTCTTTCATTATCTTTTCAAATAAGTTTTCAATTTCTTGCTCTTCCTTTTCTCCTCTGGCACCCCTATGATTCAGATGATGTTTAGAGATGTCTCAGAGTCTCTTTATTCAATCCTCGTTTTTTAAATTATTTTTTTCTTCTTGCTGAAAATGTTTTTTTTTTAGATTGAATGGTTTTATCTTCCTTATGTTCCAAATCATTGATTTGATTCTTAGCTTCATCCCTTCCACTATTGATCTCTTTATTTCTTTTAGATTTTTCTTTATTTCACTTAATGCAACCTTCATTTCTGCCTGGGTCTCTTTTATGCTGTTGCAGTACCCAATGAGTTCTTTGAGCACCCTGATAACCAGTATTTTGAACTCTGTATCTGATAGGTTGCTTATCTCCATTTCTTTAGTTAGCTTCTGGAGTTTTGTTCTGTCCTTGATTTGGGCCATTATTTCTTTGTCTCCTCAATTTCACAGCCTCCCTGTTTGTTTCTGTGCATTAGATGGAGTTGCTTTGGCTACCTATCTCAGTAGCATGGTCTGCTATAGAAAAGGCACCTGTAAATTGTATGGGGCGGAGCCTTAGCTAATTGTCAGGGCAGGACAACATGTTTCACTGTTTTGTGGCTCTGTGGCAGGCGAGGGCTTGAAGAGGGGATAATGCTGCAGTCTGGCTTCTGGAGATTTGCCCAGGAGGAAGCTGTCTTCCAGCACTCGCCCTGTTCCCAGCCACTTGATTTTCTCCCCATCTGTCACTTGTGCCCTTCCAGCTGTTGCCCTAGAGCTGAATCCCAGAGGGGGTGAGTCTGCATTAAGTCCTGAGAACTTTGTGGGCCCTTTAAGAGGAGGCCCCTGAGAATCCTGCAGTTTCTTCTGCTGCCCCCAACCTCCACTAGTTTTTACAGCCTGAAGTTACGGGGACTTATCACCTTGGTGTTGGAAGCCTGGGCTGGGTGGTCTGGTTTGGGGCTGGGACTGCTCGCTCACCAGGTATGCCCCCCTCCTGAGGTATCCCTCCCTATTTTTATCCACCACACATGAACATGGGACTGCCCATTCCACCACCTCTCTAAATCTCCACACCTCTCCCTGTCTCCACCCCTCCTGTTGGTCTGGATGAATGCGGCTGCTTTCAATCCTTGTTGTCGGACTTCCACACAGCCCAATTTTCAGAAAACTCTGGCTGGTATTTGTTTTGTGGTCTAGCTGTAATTTCTGCTGTGGTTGTGTGAGGAGGCAAAGTGTGTTTACCTGTACCTCCATCCTGACTGGAAGATCACATGTTCTATATTTAGATCAATTTTTTTGAAAGCTAATGATCCCACTGGAAATAATACATACAAATAAAGTTGTTTTTAAATATTTAAATTAGTACCATGTTTTAATTTCCTTTGTCCCATTTAAATGGAACCAACAGTATAAACTAGTAGTGTTAAACCAACAGTATAAACTAACATAATTTTCTGAATTATGCTAAACAATAAAACAGTTTCACATTGAGTGTAGAAAAGAAAAAATTGGGGATGATGACGTGAGAGATTTTATACTCATCCTGATCCAAAAAACTGTGTGTACAATCCAAGTGCAGTCCACAGCCATGGGGGTGCCAAAGGGGGTTATGGCGCCAGAGAGCCTGAGCCCCTGCAGTGCACACCTGAGTCGTGCAGCACATGGACGCTGCTATGAAAGTCTGTTTATGGTGACGAGAACAGCACTGTGGAGAGTAAGTAGCACTAAAAGGGACTCACTACCTTTATGGCTATATCTAAAAAAGAATAGTCTGATTTCATGTTTCCTTTGTAAGTAAGCCACTACAGAATTCCAGTTTTCCCCTCAAACAGCCTACAGTGATATCCCCCTTTTTTAAAAAAGATTTTATTTATTTATCGTTAGAGGGGAAGGGAAGGAGAGAAGGAGAGAAATATCAATGTAGGGTTGCCTCTCGTGAGTCCCCTGTTGGGAACTGGCCTGCAACCCAGGCATGTGCCCTGACTGGGAATCAAACCGTGATCCTTCAGTTCGCAGGCCCGCACTCAATCCACTGAGCTACACCAGCCAGGGCTAGTGATATCCCTTTTTAAGTTCAGGAGGAATGCCTCTCAATTTAGAGAACCACAGTGCTGGAAGAGTAAACATAAAGTAACAAAACTGTCTACACCTCTCAAAAGCCCCATTTAAAATTTCACTATCAAAATGCATTCTCCGATGGATAGCTGGATGGGTGATAGGTAGACGGGTGATAAAGCAAGCCCAGGAAAATGTGAACCACAGAATATGTTATTGAAGCAGCCTCCTCATCAAGCAGGCAATGCAACAAAACAAATTTCAAACACTTGAAACACAACTTTAGTCACTATTCATACAGGTCTGCTTGATCATCCCTTCTAGGTTCCCCTGTCGGCTCATCCCTCACAGAGGCATATATACACACAGCTTACACAGATTGTACTTCTTTAATTGGGTACGAAGACCACCTTCTTGACTGCAGTGTATAGAGTCATTCTCTCTCCAATGTACTAAAAATCAGATGGCCTCACTACATCCTTCGTGAGGTTACAATTTCAGCATAGACAAATTTCTTACTTATTCAACTCAAAACTAATGTTTTCTAGTAATACAATAAAAAAAAGAGAGAAAGAAAAACTACCACATATTGCCAGGTAGGTATTTCTTACATATTTTCAGATTATTAAAAGAAACAAATGAACAAACATAAAATACCCCAAATGTCTAAAAATATATAATTTACTAGATACACTGTGGTTCACCCATATAATTTAATACTGTGGAGCCATTAAAAAGCAATGAATTGGAAAACATGTTCATAATATATGATGTGAATAAAACAAATGACAAGACTGTTTATATGGCTTAATCCCAATGTTGTTAAACAAGTATGAGAGGAAGAAAAAAATCAATTAATCATGGTGTCCTGTGAGCCAGAGCTTTTAAAAACTACTTTTTAGAGACACTACTGATGCATGAAAAATAAGGCACAGGGTTCATCTCTCCTTGTTTGTTTAAGAAAATATGCCACTCCTACCAGGCCCTCTCCTACAGACACAACACCAAGCTCTAGACCAAAACCAAGACAAACAGATGAAAACCCTGAGGCGTTGGAGAGTGAACAACTGCAGAACCTGGATAGGATTTGACTCTTGGAAAAAAAGGAAGAGGACACAGTTAGTTACCTGTTTTTAACAACTTTTTGCCTTAAAGGGCAGGCCAAAGTTGGCACTGAGCAAAGTGGATAAAACGCCAATAGAAAATCCAGTCTTTTGGCCTGAAGAAGCAGAAGGCAAAGTTGAGAGCAATCACAGTGGCTAAAAAGTGAGGCGGGAATCTTGGAAAGGAGAAAACCCCAAATGCCGTGAATCAAGTCTGCCCAGCTACCTCGCTGACCCCTGAACCACGCATGTGCGGGCGAGACTCCAACAAAGGACAACAAAACTAAGCCGAGCTAAGAGCTGCCACTGCCAAGCTGCAGAGTCCAGCCAAGTTCATTGTCTGCTGAAAAAAAGAAAAGAAAAAACCTTCTGAGTAATAAAACAGATTCTAGAGTCTCTACAACGTAACATCCAACATCCAGAATACAATCTAAGGTTACTCCCAAAGAAGGAGAATATGACCCATTAAAAAAAAAGGCAATACACAAAATCCAAACCTAGATGAAACTACGTGTTAGAATTTGTAGACAAAGATGTTACAGCTCACCCCTGACTGGTGTGGCTCAGTTGGTTGGGCATCATCCCGCAAACTAAAAGGCAACCAGTTCGACTCCGGGTCAGTGTACATGCCTGGGTTGCAGGTTCAGTCCCTGGGGGATGCACACATGAGAGGCAACCCACCAATGTCTCTCTCCTCTTTCTCCCTACCTTCCCCACCCTCTAAAAATACATAAATAAAATATTTTTTAAAAAGCTCAACAACATAAAAGAAAACAGGCTCACAATAATAAAAATAACAACAGCAAAGGCAGAACTATAGAAAAGAACCAAATGTAAACTCTATAGCAAAAAATTACAATGCCTAAAATATAAAATTCACTGGATGGACTTAACAGCTTCACGGAGATAACAAAGTAAAAACAATGAACTTGACATTAGATCACTATTATTTCATCGTAAGAACAGAGAGAAAAAAAAGTTTTGGGAAAAAAGTCTCAGAGATACCGCAAGCAATATTGAAAGGTCCTACATATATGTAACTAGACCCCAGAGGGAAAGAGAAAGGATGGGGAAGAGAAAAATATTTGAAGCAATGGTTTAGATCTTGACAAGAATTTTGATCACACTGCTATACGCATTTGCCAAAACTCAAAAATTACACACTTAAAAACTTGGGCAGCTCATTATGTGTAAAGTGTTTGTTGGAAGAAGAAGGCTAAACAGACACTGAACTCTAGTAAATGATGTACATAAGTAAATATTTAGAGGAAGTCCACTGATATCCCGGATTTACTCCGACATGCATTCTCCCCCACAAAATAGATTAATAATACAGAGCGGAATGGATGGATGAACAGATATGTGATAACAAGTATAGGAAAATGTAAATGTAAGAATCTATGTGGTGAATCTGAGGTCTGTCCAGAAAGCATCCAGCCATAGAAGATGAAAAATGGAGAGACATTTGTTGAAGAAGATACAAGGTACAACAAACACTGTACACAGGACAATGACGCCTCAGCCCCCTTCAAAGTAGGCACCTTGGGGCCTCACACGGTTCTCCCAGTCGCCATCAGCTGCCCCATTGTATTTTCCTGAATCTCACTGATGGTCTGAAATCTCTTCCCTTTCCAAGGTGATTTTAGTTTTGGTAAAAGCCAGAAGGCACAGGATGCCAAATCTGGGCTGCAGGGGGTCTGAGTCACCTGGTGATTTGATGTTTCACCCAAACACTCTGCACGAGACGTGGTGCATCAGTGGGGGCGTTACAGGGAGGAAGCTGCCAATCACCAGCTGCCCATAGCTGCGGCCTTCTGAGTCATCTGAAGAGTTTCCCTGGAGGAATGCTCACGCTTAATGCAAAATTAGATGCAGATTCATTGCTCTCCTTGCTCAGTCATTTGAATGTGACGGCCACACGCATGCTCACGCATGCTCACTCAACGGTGCCTACAGCCCCCACTGACTCGTGCAGTGAAGTTATCATTGTTCACTCATGTGCATTCCAGTCCACTCTCCTTGGCTGCCAGGTTACATCCATATGACACAAACCATTCTCGTTTTATTAACAATGACTGGACTTTTTCTAGACAGACCATGTATATGGGTATTCACCATTAAGTTCTTTTAATTTTTCTGTATGTTTGAAATTTTTCATAATAAAATTTTGAGGAAAAATAATCATTGTAGCTGACTGCTTCAATCCACTAAAACAAAAAAAAATTTTAAATACAAGAGTTACATGTTGTTTCCTCTTCGTTAGTCCAGCGGCCCTTACAACACCAGCCAAAATTCAGCCAATGAATCCACCTCATCGGAGCAGCTGTTTAAACTGGCAACTCTATTTGCAGACTGGGAAGTGTAGGGGCGTGGAAAAATGAGAGGGAAGGACTACTTCATGGCTTCCTTATTTCTTTGTACACTAAACTTTAGAAGACAGTAGACAAATATTCCCTATGTTTACTAGTCAAATGCAGAATAATCCCTCTATTTTTCTTTCTAGGTGTGTGAAGGGTAACTGATGTGCTGTGGTTATATTATTCCTTTAAAAGAGACCAAATCTACATACAAAGGTCTTGTATTATGATCAGACACTATACCTTAAGCTCCTCTATAGAAAGAACAAAATGTAAAAAGGGAAATACAACATCTGTGTATAAAAGGTATATCTTTATGTTAAAGATACAAAAAAGCACAATAACAGCATTTAAAAGCCGCGTGTTGATTTTTAAACCCTGCCATTTTATTGTTTACCTTCAAGTTCGTCTAGATGTGAAGGGGCTCCTTGTATCCTGGGCTGAACGTACGACAACTTAAACGTGGGCACCACGAAGGGCACCTGTTTGCCATCCGGCGGCAATCTGGAAAGCAAGTAATCCTCGGTGCAGCCGACCTGTGGCTTCACAGAGGCGGCGCTCAGTGGGGGCGCGCAGACGGGAGCGCTGTGACCATCTGAGACTGCTGCTTTCAGGTCCCCTTCCGCGGAGACTGCGTGTGAAAGAAGGGGGTGGAAAGACAAAGATCACAGACATGCATGCAGATTTACATATAATAATCCAAGCCTAACAGGCCTGGTACTTACTCAATCGTTCTAGAACAAACTGCTGCTACATAAACCACTCCAGGTCCTACCAAGCACGTCTGGACTCTACATCAATTCTCTCCAGCTGATATTTGAGCAATTAATACAGTACTGTCAAAGAATATTAATTTATTATAATGATAAGCATAGCTTATAGAGTCTCATTTCCACAGAAGAGTTCATAGATGAAAACAAGTTTATTTTCAAGTTCATTACTTAATACTTTCAAGTAAAATCTAGTCATTTAAAACTCTCAACAGAGCAGTCCTTGTTGTCAATACTAATGGTGAACAGCAGTCTTAAATACATAAAGCAACTCTAACAGAAGCTAAGCTGAGGTCTCCGAGTCTATGAAAATCTTTACCCAATCACAAAATAAAACACACACGGACCCGAATATAACAGCACCCCTCCCTGTGCTGGTATCACTGACCTATGCTGTCCACTCTCTAAAAGGACACGTGACTCCTAAAACACGTGAGTTAGGATGGAGAGGTTAGGGACACCCAGAGTTAATCTACGAATAATCAGTATTGTCTTCAGGATGAATAAAAGTGCAACGACCCTTGTGTATTGATTTATAAAATGTTTTAATGTAAAAAAGGAAGCCTTCATACTCAAGTATACTTGGAAGCTATGCTCTAGACTAAGACATACAAGAAAGCCAGTGAAAAGTAAAGTTCTGGTCACAGCCCTGAAGAGGTGAGAAAACCACGCAATAGGAAGAGAAATGGCCAGGACTCCTTGACAAATGTGGGTCTTGACAAGTCTATACAAGTCTCTTCCCTCCTTATGTCCTTTTCCTCCATTGGTCATTCGCCCACAAAAGGCATTTTTAATGCACTGCTCATAAAATGGACATTAAAACATTTGCCGGAGTGTGTTGTCCCCCAAACATACAGCAGACCTCTCTACCTTCACCAACATCTCATCCACCTGTAACATTCACGTCCAACGCTCAGCTCCTCTCACTTCCTTCTTCCCGCTCAGCTTCCCAAAGTCGTCTTCACACTTCCACACCCGCTGCCATCTTCTTCGTGGGATCGTCCCAGGGCGCCTCCTGCTTACCTAGTCCTCCTGTCTCTGCCTCTCCCATGAAGTTAGGATATATGTCTCATTTACCCTGATATGACAGAATGCCACAAAGAAATGTCTGTTGAGGTCAAAATATAATGCAACTTACAGCTGTGCTTTTCTGTTTCACCATAAAAACATCCTCTACAGCAAGTCTTCACAAATTCTGTTGCCATTACATTCAATTTCCAATACCGAGCAAAAGATACAAATGACCGATTTTAATATTAATCTGTTGGTAGAAGAGAAAACAGCTTAAAATGGTCATGCTCAATGCTATTAGGTATCACTACATACAATAAATCATATTATCCACCTTTCCAAGATGTTCAAAAGTTTGGAGGACGATAAATTTTTGTTCCTATATGTAATTTTTATATAACCTGGGCTCCTTATAAGTTAATAAAATAACATGCTTAAAAATTACTAAATGAACGATTTCAATTTTAATGTGGAAAAAAGAAAATCTCAACTCTCAATATTCTCTTTAGTCTTATATATCCCAATTGATGACTAAGTAAAATTTGAAACATAAAATAGCACTCACACAAAAAGTGTGAGAAAAATTTCACCTGCTCCAAATCGATTCCTTTGGTAACCCAAAGACTCCATCATAAGGGCCAATAAACAAATACCTTCATACTTTGTGAGACAGTGTAACGCTCAGAATTACACTAATAGAGAAATATATCTTAAACATGGTAACACACACACACAACACCAGCTAAGTCACAAATAAGATATATTGGAAAAAGGGGAGTCTGTTTAGACTTTACCTGAAATATAAGACTGTATAGGAACTTCATGTCCAGGAGGCACATTTACTGCAGGGACAGGGCACCAGTGGCAAGGAGTGACATTTCACAGACGAGCCAGACTGGCATTCGAGAGCAAGGCTCCCGGCTTTCCGGTTTGAGACGGCGGAGGAGGGACATCCTGAGCTCGCCTGCCCTCCCTGACGACAAAACCACAACGACATACAGAACAGCTATCGCCAAGAACAAACTGGAAACTAGCGAAAGAGATTGTCTACAACTGCAGATACCAAGAAAAGCCACAACGAGCCGGGTGGGAGGGGCAGAGACTCAGTCCAGTCAGGACCCACTCCGCCCTCCATCCCTGTGCAGTGACCCACAAGTGGGAGGGATATCACAACTGTGGAGATTACCCCACCCGAGAGCGAGAGGTCCGTGCCCCAGTCTGTGCACCCGCACCAGTAAGGGGAGCCGCCATGACAGACTAAGGCTGGAGGAAACCAAGACTGTGCTCTTTCCAAGTCCCTGCACAGAGGCTGCCGCTTGAAAGGCACCTGGGTAATACCTGAAGGTGATACGCGGGGTAATTTTAGGGGACGTGCTGGAGGGACAGGGATCTTTCCCCAGAATCAGGAGTGCTGGTAGGTGCCACTTTCTCCCTACTTTCTTTACTCTCTTTCCACCTAGCTGGCCTGACGCTGACAGGTGCCATTTCAGACCCTCTCCACTAACCCTGCCAACACTGTTCGGCCCACCCTGGCACTTCCCTGAGGACCCACCCGGGCTGGCACCCCTCCAGAGGAGCCTTCCCACGCCTGGTGGGCAGCCTCGGCTGGCACTAGCACACAGCAGCGTGTCTGCAACGGCCTGCAAAGTGAAACACATGCCCTGTAAACCCTAAAGCAACCACTAAAATAGGATAACAGAGGTTTAGCTAATGAGCCAAAAAGGCGATCCAATGGAATTACAGAAAAAAGGTCTTAATATAAAAGAAAGCAGGAAAAAAAGGGGGGAGACACAAACAGCTGGGATGAACAGTAAAAAAAGAGGATACCTACACACTAGGGCAAACAAAAAACAGGGGGGCGAATAAAAACCAGCAAAATGATACACCGAAACCTAACCACACCAATAATCACATTAAGTGTAAATGCTCTGAATGTACCAATTAAAAGACAGAGATTGTCAGATTGGCCAAAAACGCATGATGCAACTACATGCTAGCTACAAGAAATGTACTTTAACTATAGATACAAATAGGTTAAACGTGAAAGGAGGGACATCCCTCATGAATATAGACACAAAAATTGCCAACAAAATACTAGCAAGCTGAATCCAGAAACATGTAAACATCATAACCAGGTGAGATTTCTCCTGGAATGGCAAGGTTGGTTTAACATCTAATGTCAACTCATGTCATACATTACATAATACAGTAAGCAACAAAAATCACAAGATTGTCTCAGTAGAGACAAAAAAGATCTGAAAATTCCAATAATCATTCATGATAAAAAAGAAGCTGATCAAACGTGGAACAGAAGAGAATCTTCTTAACAAAATAAAAAGTATCTATGAAAAACCTATAATTAACAGCACAGTAGGTGCTGAAGGACCGAATGTTTTCCCTCTAAGCCCACGGATGTCCACTCGCACCATGTCTGTTCAATCTTGTAGTGTAGATCATAGCCAACACAATTAGACTAGAAAGCTACAAATGGCACCCATACTGGAAATGAAAAAGTAAAACTTTTTTTACAGACAACTTGATCTTGCAAATAAAAAGAGCAAAGGAATCCACTACAAACAATATATCAGGATAAACAAGTCGTGCAGAGTTGCAAGACATAAGACTGTTACAAAAATCAGCTGTATTTCTACAAACTGAAAAAGAACAACCTAAAACTGAAATTAAGAAATCCATTCTATCCATAATAACATCTAAAAGAGCCCTAAAATACTTACGAATACTTTAACAAGAGGAATGCAAGACCTGTACACTGAAAACTACAAAACATTTATTGAAAGATATTAAAGAAGACTTCAGGAAATGAAGACATTCCATTTTCATGGACTGAAAGACACATTAATAAGATAGAAATACTTCCCGGATTTTCTACAGATTTAACGCAATCCTTTTTAGCTTCTTTACAGAAACAGTGTTCTTAAAATTCATATGGAAATGCAAAAAACAGCCAAAACAATCTTGAAAAAGAACGAAGTTGGAAGATACACTCCCTGACTTGAGAATTTATTGCAAAACGACAGTAACTAAGACTGTGACACTGGCCTGAGGACAGACGTACGGACCAATGGCGTACAAGTGAGAACCTAGTGATAAAGTCTTCCATTTATGGTCCATCGAGGTGCCAAGAAATTTTAAAGAGAAAAGAACAGTCTTTTCAAAAAATGGTGCTGGGACAAATGGATATCCACATAAAAAAAAAAGGGATGACTACCACATAATATATATACAAATTAACTCAAAATTGATCACCTATATGTAAGAATTAAAATACACAACTCCCAGAAGAAAACATGGAAGTAATTAATTCTTTGAGAACATGGGTTAGGCACTGATTTCTTAGACATGACTCCCAAAGCACAGCGCTAAAAGAAAATGTAGATATAATTAAATCAGATATCAAAATTCTGATATATTAATCAGAGTTTAAATCTTTGTGCTTCAAATGACAGCATCAACAAAATGAAAAGACAATTCAAAGACTGTGAAAAAATACTTGCAAACCATAAACCCAATAATATCCTTATATCTAGAATATATGAAGGACTGTTACAATTCAGTAACAAAAGAAAAATTTCATAACTTAAGAATAGGCAAAGGATTTGAAGAGATACTTCACCAAAGAAATATACAAGAAGACAAAACAGCACGTGAAACTATGTTCAACACCATTAGTCATTAGAAAAAGCAAATTAAAACCACACTGAGATAATACTTCACACTCACTGAAAGGGGTAAGATGGCAAACACTGGCCATTCAAGAGTGTGTGAGCCTGTGGAAAGAGTAGAACTTTCACACTCACCTGGTGCCAGGTGAAGTGGTTTGGCAGTTTCTTAAATTAAGCTCACACCTACTTTATCTGATCAAGACATTCCATTCCTGGATCGAGAAAAGAGAAGTGATATTATCCACACAAAGACTTGCCCACCACCATTCACAGCAGCTCTCCTTGAAACGGCCCCAAACTACCAAATGTCCATCAACAGGGGAATAAACAAATTGTACTGAATCTACACGGTGAAATACTACTCGGCAATCAAGGAACACCCCACCCGTGGATTGATGCCTTTCCACCAGTGCCCGTAGATTTCCCAGTACGGAAAAATTCTCCTTCATTATCTCTTTAAATACAGCTTTGCCTACTCTTTCTTTCGGAAACTCCAGTTTATCAGACTCCCTCACTACAACTTCTCGTTCTGATCATTCTCACTTTCACGTCTCCTCATCTCTTTCACATTTTCCACTTCCGTCTCTTTGAGCTGTGTTCTGAATGATTTATTTTGGTCTATATCCCAGAATCTGTGGTTCAACGCAACAAATCAGTTTTGAGTTTTTACTGCATTTTTCACGAATAGAAATTACATTGTTCTTTTTTAAAGCAGCTGTGTATCTCTGTCACTTTTAAGCTTCCTGCTCCCTGCATCTATTTTTAAACTTGTCTTTTATATACTTAAAATAGCCTATCATAGTTATTTTAATAATCTATGACAGCAAATCAATATATAAAGCTTTTGTAAGTTTACTTCAAATTATTTATTGATTCTGCTGATTCTTGCTCAAGTTATCTTATTTCCTTGCGTACTTGGATTGCCTTTGGCAATAAATTAATGTTCACTGACTTCAAAACTTTAAGTCAAAGATGGAAAGTATACTCCTAGAGAGAATATTGGCATTTGCTTACCAGATGACTTTAAATGCATGCTTTCACAAATAACCCAATTTTAAAGTGGGCAAAGGATGTGAGTACCTATTTCTTCAAAAAAAGATCACTGAATGGCCAATAAACCCATGCAAATGTTCTCAACATGAGTCACTAGGAAAATGCAAATCAGAACCACAAGGAGATACCACCCCACACACACTGGGACGGCTCTGGGCAGACAGAGGGACAAAAAGGGTTGGCGAGGATGTGAAGAAACTGGAGCCCTCACACGTGGCTGGTGGGAATGAAACATGACGAGGCTACTCTGTAGAAACAGTCTGGTAGCTCCTCAAGAACTCAACCACAGAGCTAACGTACGACCCAGGAACTCCACTCCCAGGTAAATGTATCTATGAGACTGAAGAACCTACTTGCACACAAATGTCCGCAGCACATTACTTGTGGCAGCCAAAAAGTGGATGCAACCCAAATGTCCATCACTAACGGATAGAAAAACAAAATGTGGTATTTTTATGTAACAGAATATTATTCAGGTGTAAAAAGAAGTAAAGTACTGACTCAGGCTACAACACGAATAACCTCAAAAACATTATGCTAAATGAACAAAGACAAAAAGAGCACATATTATATGATCTCATTCATGTGAAATGCCCGGAATAAGCAAATTGACAGAATGTAGATGAGTGATCACTGGGGGTTGGGGGGGAAGAAACAAGGAGTGACTGTTAACAGGTACATGGTTTCTGGGGGGGTGATGGAAAAGTTTTGGAATTAGTGCTGACGGTTGCACGAGTTAGCGAATATACAAAAACACTGAAAAGGGTGAATTTTGTGGTATGTGAATTACATCTCCATATAAAAGGATGTTAAAAATTCCCATTTTGAAACTTTTTAAGACCACTATGGTGATGTCGGTTTCTGCCACGGTCTGGTGGCAGCGACTTCCTAAGGACGGGCTCCCCTCCCCCCCCACTTTCACCTGAGGCCAGAGTAACTTTCACTGCAGATCCTGGAAGGAAGTAGAGTGAGTTTTCATCTTGGACATCAAAGGCCTCTGGGATCCCAGTGTTATGGCAGAAAGTCTCTGCTTAGCTAACCTTGACCAAGCCCTGTGCTGGCTGCTAACTGTACCCCGAGTCCTGCAGATCCCCCCAGGCCAGCAAACACCCTCAGAGCGAGTAAGACCTGAGGGCTCCTTGAGCCTCTCAGGTCTCCCACTTTCTCTTAGTTTGAACATATCAATTCCTAACTACCATTTATTTTGTTTTAATACAGCACTCTTGGCTACTTTCAGTGCAAAAGTTTGTCCAATATCTTAACTATAATGCCCCAAATGAAAACCCTATATTTGCTTTTCAAGTTAAAATTAACTCTGGTGAGTGAGGACAGGGTTTGCAAAAACTAAAGACAGCCTGACACAGCCTACGTTAAAACAGTTTCAGTGTTACTTGTGACCTCAGGTGACTACTGTAGAGATTTGGAAGCTTAAATAACACATACCACCAAAAAAAGTTTACTTTAGAAAAAACTGAACACCAATTTGAGGGGAGTCTAGTTTTAAAAGCAGCGTGGCGGGGGAGGGGGGGCTTGTTCTCTTAAGCATCGAGGCTCCTTACACAACTGAAGTAAGTACGACTGCAGTGAGGATGCACAAGGAGACCCGGGGAAACAGAGCAGAAACACACACATGTGCAAGGAACTCAATGTGATACAGATCATCGAGAGGAAAATAAAGAACACTGAAAAAAGATTAGCACACGGGAGAAAAGAACTAGGTCTCACCACTTCGCTCCGCACAAAAACCACTTGCACACATATCAAGGACATAAACATGAACGGCAACATTTTAACGCTTTTTGAAATATCGGACGAGAGCTTTGTGACCTAAGGAAGGGGCAAGCTCGGTTAAATGAGATGCAGAAAGTACTAAGCTTTCTTTCTTTCCAATAAGGAAGAGGATGACATACTCACTCACGTTAAACCACAGAATATGTCCATCTAAAACCGCTACAGAGAAAGTCAGAAGACAAGCTGCCATATTTTGCCATGTGTAGTGCACACGTTGTATTCCAGTTTTTGTGGGAAAAATAAAGATGCGCATTATACATGGGTAGCACCTGAAACACTTTGTATCTGTTCTTGTGTTTTGTAATTATTTGCTACATAAAATTTCTTGTACCATAATGTTAAAAAACCAAATGCTAAAATTCCTTTATAATACAAAAAAACCATTTATATTTAGACACCAACCAAGTGTCTAAATATAAATCAATAAAAGTTTTGAATTAAAAAAACAAAAAAATTTCTTTTCCTGAAACTTTGGGTCAAAAACATGGGTGTGCATTACACACAGCAAAATACGGTATTACCAGGAAAAAGAGACTTACCACATGTATGACTGACAAGGAACTAGTACACAAATACGTCTATTTTTTAAGAAAGACATCTAGAAATCAATTTTTAACAGATTTTTAAAAACAATAAAAACTAGGCCAAAGCCATATACCGATATCCCAGAGAAGAGGAATTATAAAAGGTTCAACGTCATCAGGAATGAAGGAAATGTAAACTAACTCCCCAGGCGGTGCCATTTCCTAACCCACCAGACTGTTGAGAAGAAAGAATTCAGTTAAATACAAATGTTATTGTGCAAATGTCTCACTGTTGTTGAGACAGGGAACAGAACAAACACCTAACACACAGCTTGTGAGAGTGCACACTGGAACAGCCGCTCTGTAAAGCAAGTCAGTGTCATCTAGCAAAGCCGAACACCCACGACTCCCTCCCAGTAGGGAAGCCACGGGCTTTCTCGAAGATGAGAGAGGAGGGGATGGGACAGGAGGGGAGAGGGGAGAGGGAAAAAGAAATATAGTTGACCCTTCAACAATGCCAGTTTTGAACCGCGGGAGTCTGCTTATAATGGCTATTCTTCAATAAATACTGCAAGTGGATTTTCTCTTCTTTATGATTTTTGTAATAACATTTCTTCTCTAGCTTACTTTAGTATGAGAATACAGTATATAATTCATATAACATACAAAATATGGGTTAAGTGACTGTTTATGGCTTCCTGTCAGTAGGCTATCAGCAGTGAAGTTCTGGGGCAGTCCAATTTATATGCGGATTTCGGACTGCACTGGAGGTCAGCACCCCAACCTCCACACCGCCCAAGGACCAACTGTATGTTACTATTTAAATGGTGTGCTTTCTTCTACTCTCTGTTTTATAGCTTCATTGAGGTACAATTGACTTACAGTAAGTGGCACACATTTAACATACAATTACATGGGTCAGACATATGTATACACTGAGGAAAGCATCTTCACAATCAAGAAAATGAATACAGCCATCATCCCCCAAAGCTTCCTCATCACACCCCTCTTTAACCCAGCCTTCCTTATTTTCCCCTGCCCTCACTCTTGAGTAAACACTGATCTGTGTTCTGTATTTTAGACCAATTTTTGGCATTCTCTAGAAACTGGCCCGGTACAGTTTGGACATAATGCAGGTGCCTATTTCGCTTTAGCAGATACTGCCAGAGAGTTCTGTAAAATGCGCCAATTCACACTGCTACCAGCAGAGAAGGAGAGTCCCCCAGGGCTCCACAAGCTCGCTCACCCTTGAGATGGTCCCATGTTAGCTCTTTTCATATTCCTAAGGAAAATACATACAAAACTGCTTGTCTGAACAACAACCAAAGAAATGTAAACTTTCGATGGTGATTGAAGTGGCATTCATTACAAAGAAATTATAATCTAAGGGCACTTTCCCTGGAATGCACAACAATAATCGAAGCAAAGGCCCTGACTGATGCATGCCTCGTGGATTCTGATTTAGTCAAAACATATGATTTCTGCGGAAGAGTTCTAGAAAAGCCACTGAAATACACATGAAAGAATTACAGGATTGAAAGAGAGCTGGGGAGGCAGTGCCCCCCGCTCAGTGAAATGCAGTCTGACAGCTGCAACTGGACTTTAGCACTGGTAACAACCCCCGAACCCAACAGACCAAAACACCACTGAAACAGTGTTGTCCTTTGGCTGGGGGGAGATGGAACACCTTACAACACTGTAGCTCCATCAGTAGGCTCTGATACTTGCTCTGGGCTGCTGCTAAACCACGAGGGAGGAACCATGCTGTGAGATGCATTTTGATGTAAAGGTATTTTCCTTAGCTTCCTTCCCATCTGACTCTAAAGCCCCCTCTACCACCCTGTCACTTCTTTGAAAAAAAAATAAGGGGTCAACCATCACTATCTTGATTTCTTCATCCTCTCCTCCTCAAAGTCACTCAAATTTGGCTTCCAGCCACATCATTCTACTTAAATTATGTTTGCTGAAATCAATGACCCCTCCTTCCTAGCAAAGCCAATAGGCACTTTATCAGCTCCCATGACCCTGATTCTTGGAACTCGTCTGACTCCGAGATTTCTCTCCTCCAACCTGTTTCCTCTCTTGGCTTCCATGACCCCACAGTCTGCGCCTTTTCCTCCTTTCTTCCCCGACTGGGCCCACCCATCCCTTAAACATTGGCATTCCCCTTCCCTGGTCTTCCCCTGCTTGAATGATTTCTTCCACTCTCACGGAATTAACTTCCACCGTCCAGAGGCTTCCAACATCTACAGCTCTGATCCTGACTACACAAAATCCTGACACCAATAAATTGTGTCAGTAAAATGCCCACTGGACAGCCCTGTCGCATGTCTCGAGAGAACCTCCAACTCACTTTGTCTCCACCTGGTTAGTCTATCAACTTGTTAATTTTATTTGTAAGTTAAATTTATGAATTGAATCATTATAATAAATAATTCAAGAAGAGCCAAGAAAACACAAGAGATCCTTAAAATAATTTTCGTAAAGGAAAAAAAAGCTCAAATTTTTATGAAGTCTTTTCCTCCACTTATGAAGGTAAACTCAGTCATTAGTAAAAATGACAAAATACAAAAGATGATACAAAAGCAACCCTGGAATCCCAGCTCTCAAAAGCAAGGAATATCAACCTTTCCTTCTGAAAAACCAATTTTTAACCTTGAAAAAGGTACATATCAAAATACTAAATTGGTAAATGGGGGTGGTGGTGTTATTAACTCTCCATATTTCCAGGCCTTTTTTTTTTTAAACAGAACACTATTAACTGCCTACTTGGAGTTAGAACCAGTATACTGTATTAAAAACAAAAGCAGTCCTTTCACATGCTGTTATTTTAAATATTTTACAGGAATCAGTGCTTTTGGCTTGGCTTCTCTCTCACCTGTACCTGGACGTTTATGTGCAATGGTATATTCCTTTACTTAAAGGAACCCATTGCAAACATACACAGACGCACAAAACACTGGGAGAAACAGATGCGAAATCTAACATCTAGCTGGGTAGATCATTTGTGTTTTGCAAAAACCATAGTAAAGTGACGTTTTAACACTTCTTTGCCGCTTCAGAAAGTTCAGAAACACTCTGCTAATCAGTTCTCATCTGACTCTCCGGCGAAGGGAGTGCGCTTCCCCTTCCCCGGCCAGGAGCCCACCTGAGCGGGGGTCTCCCCACCCTCCGGTCCAGGGGTCCCCCTGAGTGGACCGGTGAACCCCACACCCCGTCTTGTTCCATAGGGCGAGTCACTGCCTTCCAGGCCGCGGTGATCGCGGCTGTCCAACAACCGTAAACCTCCCTCGGGCCTCCGGAAAGCAGACTCGGACACAGTCACCGGAGCCGCAACGAAGGAAGCATTCTTTAAAAAGTTTAAGGAGACCAAAAAACGTGCAGAACAGCCCTTAGGACCTTTAGCCCCGCAAGGCACCGGACAAGGGGTCTACGCGCCCGGGTCAGGGCCGCTCTCGCATCCACACCCAACCCCGCGCGCAGGACCCCGGAGGCCAGGGCGGGGGTCACTCGAGGCCCGCCCCGCTGCGCGCCCGGAGAAACGCCCCTGACAGCGCACCTGGGCCCTCCGGCTCCCTCCCACGCCGGGGCGCCAGGGTCTCCACGCGCGGCTCTCGGGGCGCCCTTGCTCCATACCTTGCGGAGGCTGCGCGGTACGACCCCAACAGGTTACCTGCTCCAGGCAGCGGACGTTCTGCCGTCGCCGCCCCCGCGTAGTGAGTCTCGGTTCATTTCTCCTGGAGGCGTCCCGAGGCCCCGCCCCCGTTTCCCCAGGTTCCCCGCCCGCGGTCCGGTAGTGCCGGCGGAGGGGCGCGGAGGGGCACGGAGGGCGGGGAGGGGAGGGGCGGGGCGGTGCTGTGGGCTGCGCACCTGAGCGCACTGCGCCTGCGCCATAGGCTCGTTTCTCCTAGTCTGTCTCTTCCAGCCCGAGCTTTCAGCGAGAGACGTGCTTTGAAAAGGTCTAAGGTGAAGCCAGGCAGAGTTTGGAGTGTTTTGAGGGACCAGGAGGGAGATAAAAGATAAAAGAGGAGTAGGGGGAAAACCATTTCTCTGATGAACCTCTTTGAATAGGGAAGGAAGAAGCATAGATATTTGCCAGGGATACTTCTGCACCCTTTTGGGGGGACGGTGGGGAAGCACAGAACCTGCTTAGTTGTAGGGTTACTGGACTTTAGTGTTTTTATATCCTAATTATAACGTCTTTGAGACTCAGCCGGCATCTCTTCACTTTTGTGGTTTTGCATCTGCCTGCACCTTGCCACAGTAGGTATGTTGAAAGCGATCCTAGGGGTATCCACTGCAGTGGGCCCCATTCTGTGCTGGAATCTAGCGCTCTGGCACGGAGTTGGCCGTCCCTGTCAATTTCGCCTCCGCTGATGGGAATTGTAACTCTAGTAGAAAAGTTGTTGAATGAATTCCTAGAGTATCTGTTAGTGAATAGTTCAGCTTTTGAGAGGTCAATGATTATAGATTGAAATAAAGGTAATACTTTTCTTCCTGTATAGCAGTCTTTCTCCAAGTGGGTTCTGTTAATCTCCAGGTCCTAGAGATACTGGAAAAAGATGGGAACGGGGAGATTGGGAAGGGGATAGAACCAAGATCAAATTAATCTGGGGAAAGAAACACAACACAGGGGTAGGCAGAAGTAGGTTTAGAGTTATGAGCATGCAAAACACAGTTTACTGTTGTATCATTAATTATTGTATTATTTTCCGTATGAACAACCCTTTTGCCCACCCCTGTATAGTTGCTCTCCTTGACGATGACACATTTACAGGCCTGAAAACTGTTTTACTTTGTATCATCCTACATTTCTGAAATGTATTTGACCTGAAGGGTGGCGGACTGTGACACCTTAAAACATACCCCTTTGGCGTAAGACCTTCCTTTTTCTTCTTGAAAGCAAAGGAAACTCCAGTGTGAAAGGTATCTCCCAGAATACCAGAGGGAAAGAAACATTCTGATCACCGGAGGTGTCAAGGAGGGAAATGTATAGACACTTTGTTAAACTGACCCTTATCTTCCTTGTCACTACACGATTAACTACCTTAGCTCAAGCCCCTTTGTCTTGTTGCATTTTCACTATTCAGTACTCTTTGTCCAACTTAGTATATAAATGTCTAGCTCTATCTGCTTTTTTGGGTCTTCAATTTCCTATTGGGGCTCCCCTGTGCATGTAAAATCTGCAAGTTTTACTCCTATTAATCTATGTCAATTTAATCCTCATTTCTGGTCAGAAACCCGAAAAAGTTAAGTTTACCTCCCCCAGAGACCACTCAACTCTCTTTCTTGAGAAATGCCTGTTACAATCCCAGGGTATTAGTGTTTCAACCAACGCACGTTGATAAACACTGCTTTAAAGCCCAAGTACATTTACCATGAATAGTTTTTCACTCTATTACAAATGCTTGCAAAGTTCTGAATGGTCTATACAAAACTTTCACGTGAGTCATCTGAGTTCATCTTCACAATTATGATGTAAGAGCAATTGTCTTCATTTTACAGTTGAAGGTATTGAGGATCCAACAAACAGTGGCTGCCCAAAATAGGGGTCAAGGTTGGCTCTGGACTTCAGACTCGAGGGCCTTTTAGAGGTATGTGATGTGCTGTATTTAAGGGTCAAATGGGAGAGAGAACGAGAGGAGAGGGAGAAAGGAAGAGAAAGGCCAAGGACCTTTACCTAGCTTTTACTCCCTGCAACATCTGATGTCCTAGTTCAGAGCACAAAGTTGCCGCTCAAATGTGCTAAATGAATGAGAAATGGATGAATGCGTGAACGCTCAGCAATACTTATTGAACTGGCCTGAGGCCTCGGTGCCCTAACTGAGCAACCTTAACAACCTCTTCACTGATGCCGAAGTTCCAAGAGCAGGAGCTCCCCAAATTGCACTTAGTTTTCTTCCGTCTTCCATCTAAAAAGGATTCCTTAGAATAATCCGCTCTGTTGACAGAAACAGTTCTTTGAAAACAATGAAACCACTTCCTTTATTTTCCTTGAAATGGGCCTTCTTCCTGTTCCACTCACAGAGGTGAGGTGCATTGATATAAATGGTGGGTATTGTACACACACCTTTCTTTGTGCCCACGGTGGCTAACCTCTTCCCACAAAAGGACAGTTGTGCAACATTCTGAGTGAGTTTCCGTTTTCTCTTTGCTTGCTCTTTAATATAAACATTCATGTTTTTAATATTAATGTCTTACATTACTTGAAGCAGATCTGAAGCACAAAATAGATTAGGGCTGATGTGGACAACAGTGCCATGTAGATCTCACTCTGTGTATGGATTCTTTCACTTGATAGAGACAAATCCCTTAATCCCTGTGCTAATCCCTCCTCGTTCTTCCTTCATTCAGCGCAGTTTAGAAGTGCTTTGTGACCCAGTCCAGCCCTGCCTCTCCAGGCTCACCTCCCACTACCCCCCACCAAAAGTCGTTGAACTTTCCGAATCAGTTGTAGTTCCCTAAATTGCCAAATTTGCGCTACTGTTCCCCCTAACTCTATTTTGTGGGTCCCAACTGGCAAGTTCATGTTCTTTCAGCTGAAGTATCACATCTTCTGGAAGGTGGAGCTCCGCAGCACACGTACCAGAGTGAATTAAGTGCCCTTCCTCAATGTTCCTGCCGTAACCCACCCGTATCTCTGTCACAGCAATGATACTATAGCTGTGGTCATTAACTTCTCTTCCCTTTTCCCACTGAACTCATTCCAGTGGAGTTACCAATGGACAGGAATTGGGACTTCCACCTGTTTCCCAAAATATAACATAGCACCTGACACATAGAAAGCACTGAACTATTTGTTGAAGGAAAAACAAATCTTTAAAAAATATGAATTCCTAGAGTGCTTATAAAATAATTTCATAAATACAAATGGCCATATCAGTACAATGCAGGGGTAGGGAGGAAAGACAGATTCCTGTTTCCCCTCAAGTTATTCCCTTTCCACGTTCGGCCTTAGAAAAACATCAGGAAAAGTTTATGCGTAGGTATTTATTTATTCACCTACTTGTTCAACAAACATTTTTGAGTGTCTATGGTACGCCAGGCACAGTCCTCAGCACTTGCTTCTGAGAGAAAGTGACATTTCAGTAGAGTCACGAATACTCACCAAACCTTGATTCCTCGTTCTGGGCACAAAACTAAAGTCCTTTGTCCATTTCTGTTACATCTGGGTAAGGCCATGTGACTGGTTCTCACCAATGGAATTTGAGCAGAAGTAGAGTTTCACTTCTGACCTAGGCAACGAAGAACTGGTGAGCTTTGTCCACACTCTCTCCCTCTTCCCCCTCCTTGACCACCCAGGACCAGCGCTAAACCATTGCCAATGCAGATAATGAGACCAGATGGGAGAAGTTCCAGTCACCGATTGACTTCACAAAACAGAGCTCCTACCACCATTCACTAAGTGTATCAGATTGTGACTCGAGTGAAAAGTGAACTTTATTGTTTGAACTAATCATATTTGGCGATTTCCTTCCCATCAGCCAGCTTTACTTACCCTGATTAACACTGTCATAAATTATGACATATAGATTACACAAAACACTAGATAAACGTTGTCTCCTGCTTTGCATGGGAAACGTGGAACGTGAAAATTTATCAAAGAAGGTATTAAGGTCGTAAAGACTTGAAGTTTGTCCCAAATGGATAAAGAAAACCTTTGTGGGCACACAGCTCTTTGTTCTTGCTCTCAGAGGGCCACCCGATCAAAGTGCTGATGTCTTGACTTGAAAACAGGCACAGAGTCACCCACCGCATCATCTTCATCGCCTTTATCAGCTACTGTCCGTCTCCTTCCTGCACTTTGAAGAATTTCCCGGAGTGACCTTCAGGAGGTCCAGTGTTATTCAAAGTGGAGTGCATATTGAGGGGTGATAGAGGATAGGAGTGAGAAGAGGGGTCTGGTAGGCTCTCGACCGTCTTATTAAGGAGTTTGTGTATTGATCTTCAGGACATACGAGTTGAATAAAGTAGGGACTATTTGTGGTGGGATGACTTTTTTCTTTATTTTTTCCCTTCTCCTGCCATATTCTTTCCTGGGTGACTGGTACCCACTAAGGCTAAGGTCACAATGGAAAAACTGGCTGGTCATAGATGCTTCACCAAGAGACCTAATCATGCTAAGGGCCTCTTTCCTCAGTGCCCTCACTCCACCGCCCTTCCCTCCTCCAAACCTCGTTAATCCATGAAACTTCATAGCACCAAAAGACTGATAGTTTCATGGGGCCCATTGGCTTCCTACTGTCAATTGACTGTAGAATGGAAACTGACTTTCAGCTTTTCAATCTCAGCAACTTGATTCTTTCCCTCTTTTGCCTGCCAAGTTAAACTCTGTTGAAGAAGATTCAGTCAGGCTCACTAGACACTGGAGGAGACAAATAAGGTCTATTAATATCAATAGGGCCTATTAATGTTGCATGAGAAGTAGAATTATTGCAGGCACCAGACATTTATATCTTATGGTCAAAGCACTACACTTGCAGAAATGGCCATACAGGAAGCTAAAGGATTATCAGGAGGTTGCTACGGAGGGATATGTTGCCAAGATTAGGAGATTTAAGAGGAATATCGAGTGGTGAAGAGCATCGAGTTGTGATAGCCACATCAATACCCCAGAATAGACTGGTCCGTCACAGATGCAGACCAGCTGTATGGTTCCGTCCACCGAGGGTCCAGTCACAGCCACAGGCCTTCTCTGTAGTAGATTACAGTGTTGACCTAGTGCTTCATCCCTCACTGTATTCATACCCTTCAGTATGACTTTGAAGTTCCTTTCACTCAAGGAGTGATGTGTGTTTCTCTACTCCTTGACTATGGCTTCAGCCATGTGCCTTGCTGTGGCCTATAGAACGAGATGGAAGTAACAGTGTTAAAGTTCTGAGCTTGTGCCTAAACAGGACTCTTCATGTTTCTGCTTACCCTCTTACACTTCTGCCAACACCATGAGAAGGTTTTGCCTGGGCCAGCCAGCTGGTCCAAGAAGGATGAGGGACATGGACCAGAGTCCCCAGAGAAGCCCACACTAGATCAGCATGCCCCCAGCTAACCAGCAGACAGATGAGAAATGATAGATGGTATTGTTGTATGCCATGGCGTTTGGGGACTGTTTGTTACCCAGCAGTAGTTACCTGACATGCCCTCCAACCACAATTTTCTGGGATGGTGGAAGAGGCACTCTTACCCCATCATGGCACCAGAGTTCAGACCAGTGCGCCCAGGGTTCTACCACCAAATCACTGGGCGGCACCATTTGGTTAGAAATGGTTAGAAAACCATCCTTGTTCCCTCAGTAAAATTCTGTCTGACATTTTTTATCCTTTTGGTTAGATGTAAAATCTAACTATTTGTCACAGCAGAGGAGAGAAAGATTTAAAAACTCTTCAGAAGGCTACCTCTGAATATTAATGGTTGTCTGCAAATACAACTCTAAATCACTATCTGAAAAAAAAAAACCTGAATCTAATCATTTGTGATTTTTGTTTTTATCAGAGTTTTAGGAAAAACTCATACACCCAACAAAATCCCCAGGCAGCTTAGGATGCCAAGACGTTCTTCCCCTCTCTTTCAATCTGCTCCAGGCCCACACAGAGAATTCACAAATAAATGTGGTTAGCAGATGAACCGAGTATCCAGAGACATGTTTTTATGACAATTGTATCTTAATCTTTCAGTCTGAAGTACACATTTGTCTTTATACGAATAAGAAGTATGGCGAGGGGTGTCTTCAAAACATTTTATAATCCTAATTTTTCAGACAGTCCTACTTTCCCCACCGCTCCCTGCCTTTCGCTCGCACCCCGCACCCTTCCAGTTTATCAGGGACCATGACGTTGGAATAGTTTTTGAGGAAATGTGGGAGGTCTGCAGCCCATTTCCTACTTGATGTGGGGCCTCATTTGCGAGAAGGACAGAAGTCACTAGCAACAGTGTGAGCACACTTCCAGCACAGCTCGACAGCACCTCGTGACAGTGCCGGCTATCCTGTCACCCCGCAGAGTAACAGCACTCAAGGGACCGGGCAGGTCTGGTGGGGACGGGCCGGTGAAGCCTCCCTTTCCATTTCTGAAAAACATCCCCCTCAGGAAACAATCTGGGTTTTCCTGCAAAACATGAACTTGCTTGGCAGTCTGACCGACCCCTCAACCCCTGTCTGTCTCGGGCTGCGTGCCCAATCGGCAACAGCAGCTCGTCCAAGAACATCGAGAGTGCGGCTTCAGTGGGAGAGGGAGGACAAACAATGCCCTCGCCAAACAAACACGCATGCGCACCCCACCCCCTCAATCCCAGACATATAAAGCCATTTTTTGAATGTTGAGAAATACAAAATGCCTCGATCAAAACCACTTTATATTACCGGGAGCAGGGTTGAAATGACTTCCTTTTTCTCCTCCAAGTATGTTTGGAGTGATAATAGCACCCATTCTCTTTTGGCCTATCCCGTGCCAAGCCCCGTGCTCATAGCCCACATATATATATACTTATTTTAATGCGTTCAACACCCCTGCAGAGTAGATACTATCGCCTGAAGTTTATAGATAAGTAACTTTTTTCAAGATCACAAGGAAGCAATTGAGGAGCCAGAATTTGAACCGCAGGCTGTGTGTGACTCTGAAGGTCAAGCTCTTCTCATTAAGACACAGCCACTGTTTTATGCCAGCCCAACTCCTTACTCCAGGCTGATCGCCATCGCCAACTCTTCTATGAATCCTCGACTTGTTCTGAACAGAGCTCTGATCGCGACAAGTAACAGAAACCCTCTGAAATTCATTCAAGTAGGAGGCCCAGCGTGGTCTTCTCGGCCCAGCCCAGCACAGACGAGGACACAGTGGGAACCTCGCGGAATTCAGGAATCCGAACAAGCGGGTGCTAGCACAGGCAGCGCCTGAGGCAGCCCAGGCGGCTCTCCGCTTCCGGTCTCCGAGAGGCCGCTTTTCTCCATGCACCTGCCCATCCCAACCGGCTTCCCCGGGCCTCCCGTCCCTCAAAGCAGCAGTCTGCCCCCACTTCCACCACTTCCTCGACCGCTGGACCACTGAGCATAGGGCCTGCGGCCTAAGAGTAATACCGGCTTGTCACTTTCCACATTCCCAGGAGAGCAGTCAGTGGGCTCAGTTTATACTTTTTAGCTGGACCATGCACAGGGCACAGGTTGCTAGCTAGTCTATGGTTGGGCGCCCCTATGTCACATGTTCACCGTGGTCCAGTCACAGGTAGCTGGGTAGTCAGGGGGGTCGGGGGGGAGTGAAAGAATCAGTGATCTGCTGCTGCCCCATCTGGATGGAGAAGCACCTTGATTTCCAGTAAATGCTCAGCTCTCAGTCACTCCCCTTTCCTTTATAAGGCTGTTTATATACCTGGTTTAACCCTTAATTTTGAGTAGTTTCCCACTGCTTTTCAATTGCACTTTATTTATTTTCTATGTTTCTAGAGAACCACATCTTTTTTATTTATCCTCACCTGAGGGTATGTTTATTGATTTGAGAGAGACAGAAGGAGGGAGAGAGAAAGAAACATCAATGTGAGAGAGAAACATCAATCGGTTGCCTGCTGCCCACGACCTGACCGGGCATCAAACCTGCAACCTTTTGGTACATGGGATGATGGTCCAACCAACTGAGTCACCCAGCCAGGTGAGAACCACGTCTTAAGGTCATGATATCTGCAGTGCCTGGCAGACTGCTAAGGACACAGTGGCACTTAGAAATGATCTGTTTTACCAGAACGAGTTGGTCACGGGGCAGGACAATGCAGATGGTCAAGAACGTGATCTTTATTCCTTCTCTTGCCCACAGAAAGACCATCAGAACTACAGAGAGAACATCACATGTGTTCACAAGTCTTTAACCCCACTGGCTTAACTGGAGCGTATGTGGGGAAGGAACAGAGTCTGACCCTGAGCTCATGAACTCTGAAGCACCTTCCCACTCTTACTAAGAGGGGCATCCAGCCAAAAGCTTTTAGCCAGAAGTAATGCTTGCAAGGACCACATTCTTGCTCTGATCCCATCACTATACCACCTGTTTAGAAAAGTCTACTAGAATTAAGATAAATGGCTCCAGTCCATTATAGTGTTAAGCTTGATGTTGTTCTAATTCACAAAAGGAAAAAGGGAAATAGTTTTGAAACCTTGGTATTAAATGACTAGTAAATTACTGACGAGCATGTTACTATTGGCATCGCTGTGGGGAAGTTAAGACATTCTGCTGCCCATGGCTGAGATGACACCAACCATATCAATAAGGATGTTTTTAGCCACAAATAAAAAAACCAGCTCAAATGGTCATAAAAATAAGGAAATGCATTAGCTGGTGTGGTGGTTTAAATCATGTTCATAATTCTTGGAATTTCCTCTCTTCAAAGATTGGGATGTTCTCTCCTCAATGTGGGCTAACCAGAGGGACTGGCTGACCAAGAGAGGACTGCGGAAATGACAGATTGTGGAAATAATGGAATATGACGTCCAAGGCTGGGTCATAAAAAGCAATACCATTTCTGCTTGGTTCTCTTTGGAGGCTCGCCTTTGGAACCCAGCCCCCGTGCTCTGAGGAAGCCTAAGCAGCTTGGGGAGCAGGAACCAGGGGTCAAGATGCTCCGACCTGACGGAGCCCGTGCCCACTTTCCAGTTGTGTGGTGAGCCATCTGGGAAGTGGATCCTGCAGCCCCCAGCTGGGACCTCGTGGGACAGAGACGAGCTGTCCCCACTGGGCCCTGCTCGTATTGCAGATTTATGGACTGAATAAAGATAATGTGTTGTTTTAAGCCACTATGTTTTGGGAAGGCTTGTTCTGTGGCAAGGGTAACTGACATGGCTGACCTAAACGGAAGTCCAAAGGTAGACCAGACTTCAGGGTCACTGATCCGGCAGTTCAGCTACGTATTATTGAAGGCTTTCCTCCCCCTTGCTCTCTTCCAGATTTTGTAAGCTTCATGCTAAATCCAGTTGCCTTGTGTTTATAGAATGCCTGCCAGGGACATTCAGAACGTCCTCTTCTGATTCGGGTGAAGGGGGCAGAATAAATGTCCCTGAACCACTCTTGAGAGAAGCAGGCAGACCTCTCCTCATACCTCTTTACCCTGAATTGGGTCACATGCTCATTCTTGAACAAATAACTAACAAAAAGGGTAAAATAATGTTTTGACTAATCAGGCCTAACCGTTGAGATCACCGTATTGTACCAAACCATGTTGCTGCTACTTATGGGATAGCACGGAGATTGGAAAGGACTTCACTGGTGTGAGAGCGTTTGAAAAGGAAGTCAGGCAGGTAGGAAAAGCCTCAGGCGGTGCCCAGGCCTGGCACGTACGTGATAACGAGGAGAAGATTCATGGGACTGGGGCTGGCCTGGGTAAGCGGAGCAGGGCTTAGCTCTGAACATGTCACGAAGGAGGTCAAGTCAGCTTTTGAAACCCATTGACTTGGGGTCTTCCCCTTGTCCCCTCACCCCATTTGTACCAGCTGTCCCATCTTCATCAGCTCCCTGCATAGTTATACCTGCTCTCTGGCAAAGGCCAGCCCGGTGGTTAAAAAGGTGATTCTGGTAACTTCCTCCAGTTTCCTAAGAATAACCCCTGACATAGGCAAGGGCTGGGCTCATTATTTTTCCTGTTTGTACCAATGAAATAAGTAAGGCTTTACTGTTTGGCCAGATTACTTCTTCCATCTATCTGCTCATACCAAAAATGAAAGGAATAGACCAGAAGGTCACTAAGCTTTCTAGCTCCAGAAATTTCTGCATTCTACCTCCTCCTTCTGCATTCTCCAAGATGACTACAGCCAGGCCTGAAAATCGATGGCATTTGGTGGCAGCCACGCGCTGTGCTCTGTCGTCTTCAGAGTCACCATCTCCCCATTTTTCACTAGTTTGTTGTCACCGCTCTGGGCCATCTCCAAATTCTACCTTCCTCTTTTACTTCCTGGACTGGCTAAAAGTAATGAGGATTCCTTAGCTTTTTCTCCATGGAGTTCTCCTGCCCCTTCCTTGTGGCAGGGCACTGATTCCTTTAAACACCCAAAATGTCGTGATGGGGTTCTGCAAATACTTCACTTCCAAAATGGAATGGGGTATTTCTTGAAAAAATATTTTTGTAGATTAAATTTAGGATGCTTGGAGTAGACATCTCTTTACATCATGAGACAATCATAAGAAGCACTCCCTCCCAAGTACAAATTTCCCAAATTTGTACTTCTAGCTGTGGCTACTATATTTTTCCAAGATCTTATTCCCCTAGTCAGAGTGGATTGGTTCATGAAAAGGCACCTGACTCCAAAGGGCACCCAGCATCTTTCTCTGGAATTCTCTGTCAAACAATCACTAGGCAAGAACAGTCCATCCTCTTTCCAGCAGCAGAAGGCACTTCGGTGGCCAGGTCCCCTAGGCAGTAGTCCATACGATGAGGGAGAATGAAGCTGGTAATCTGAGAGAAGCACAGATAAGAGGCTGTGTAAGAGGTTCCAAAGGCATTAGAGTTCTTGGCCGAGGTCAGTCCTGAGGGAAGCTACACTCTGGTTTCCCGTTGCACCAGAACACATCTGACAAATGACATCTTTTGGCTAAGCTGATGCATGTTAAGCTTTCATCACTTAAACACATGAGACTTGATATGAGTACTAAAAAAACAACAACACCCCCCCCCCCCAAACTAGGTCCCTACGAGATTCTTTGGAACTGAGTTTGGCATTTTTAATTGATTGAGATTTACGTATGTTTATATTTGTTTTAAGTGCTTGCCTCTCAGTATTTATTTATGGCATGGGATCCTAGAGAAAAACATGGGATTTAGAGGCTGAAAACCTGTGTTTGAATTCTAGCTTTAATATATTTTTCAAGCCAGGGCAAAGGCTGCCCTGAACCTCACTCCCTCTTTCAAGAAAGTGGGGACAATGATAATCTTTGCTCTAGCAACCTCTCAATATGATGGTCACAATAAGGAAATGGAAAGGGGCAGGGCTATATCTATCTTTGCATTTTCATGTCTGCCACAAAGCCTGGGACGGTGGTGTAGATAACATTCAAACGTGTGATGAATAACATTAAAAACCGAAAGAATGTTGTGCACTTTCAAGCACTATTTTTTTAAAGAACTTTTTAAAAAGATTTTATTTATCTTTAGAGGGGAAGGGAAGGAGAGAAGGAGAGAAATATCAATGTATGGTTGCCTCTCATGCGTCCCCTGCTGGGAACTGGCCTGCAACCCAGGCATGTGCCCTGACTGGGAATCAAACTGCGATCCTTTTGTTCGAAGGCCCGTGCTCAATCCACTGAGCTACACCAGCCAGGGCTCAAGCACTATTTAATGTGAGTTAATATGATCACGACCACTTCATGATAGGGGGGTGTGTGTGCAATGATTAACATAGGCAGGTTAAGAGGGTCTTGCGCTGAATGACAATATCGGTACCATGAACAAAACTGCCTGTTAGCAAGATGAGGAGTAGAGGGGACTTGTGCCCAGTACCCCTCCATTCTGTCTTCGGTGATGCTCCCTCTGTCTGACTCAGACAGAGTCGATGTGTCTCTGGACCCAAATTCTGAAAGCGGCCAGTGTCTAGGAGCTGCTGGATGCTGTTCACGGAAACATCAGTGGGAGACGACAGTGAAGGGAGAGAGTATTAAAATGGTCTAGGGCCCTTTCACTAACAACTAGCACACAAATTTACCTCCTTTTGAACCATCAGTATGACTAAGGCTCCCACAAAACTCTCAGGATGCAAATTGTCCACACATTCCTTTTTCTCTGCCCAAATCCCCATGTAAAATTATGCAAAGAAGACATGAGGGCTCAAGAAGCACAGTCAGCTGCGGGGCGAACAGCTCTCTGCTGTATGGTGTTACAGCAGATGCAGCCAGGAGAGTTCGCGATGATAATCCCGAATCAAGTGGAGCCGTACTTATGGCCTCCACGCCAGGAAAGTGGCCAACCCTTTACTTCTAATGGCCATCAAAATGACTGAAATTATTTTGAAGGTTTAATGCTTCAAATAGTATATTCCTAATTAGCTGAAACACATTTCCTAAAATGTTTCATTGTTTCAACTCTGCAAGGGAGCCTCAGTTTGGGGGCATCACTGCTCACTCAGCGGTTCAATAAGTTAATCGTAAGTACTAGATCCCCACCACGTAAAGATCCTAACCCTTAACATTTCACCGTGAGTGGAAATGGCCCATCTCCCAACAATATTGTATATTCTATCGGGATGGAAATACTTTTGCCTCACCAACCTTGACTTTTTCAATTTATAGGACCTGTTTGGGGCCAAGTTTCCTACAAGAAAGATTGTTGAAAAAATGAATCCTCATGGCCTTTGGATTTTTTTTTGACCCCACCAATAAATCCTTAACTTGTTGTCAATTGCTTGAAACAAATTATCTCCCACTGTCCTACCTTAATATCCATCATGCAACGCGTGTGCTGCAACCTATGCCGGCCCCATGAACCATCCAGGAGAAACCTGCCTGGCATGTTGGAGGGACAGCGAGAGGGTCAGATGACTGGAGCAAAAGAGAGAGCGGGAGAGGGTTAGAAATGGGGGACAGGGGAGTGTGGGCGGGGGTTGGGCTGAGGAGAGAGCGTGGGCCATTATTATTTGCTTTTACCCCGACAGCCTGAGAAGCCATTGGAGGGTATGGAGTAGAGGAATGACATGAACCAATTTACCATCTGCACTTGAGCCGTGGCGTTGAGAATACACTGCAGGGAGCCGGGGGCAAACGTGGCAGCAGAGAGACTGGGGTGCCCACGAGCCACAGCGGGGGCAGAGAGGAGGGTGAAGCTGACGGGCTAGAGGGTCTCTCCCAGGCAGAGAAAGCCGCCCCCAGCGGGTGCCGGCTATTGCTAGTGTCACGGCACTCTGAACCCCAAGACTCGCTCAATGGTTGGTTGATCAATGGCAGTCCCGGGTGAGTGAGTGCACGCCGAATGGTCAAATGTCGGGATTGGCAAAGAAATTTTTTAACATTTTGCATAGATCGACCAAAATGAACTGGAATTGAGTCAAAACTAAAGAGTTCAGACTCCTGAACTCTCTGCTTGGATTTTTTTTCTCTCCTTTTTTCTTCTTTTTTTAATTACACACAAAAAGAACCTGTGATCAAAAAACTTGTTGAAATGCCGCAACTACTCAGAATCCAGCCTGACCCTGTGGCGCTCTTAGATATGAAAATCGTTTCTATGGTCTCACATTTTTTGGTGTGACAAGTACAAGAGGCCACAACCTCCAGTATCTGAGGCAAACGTGTCAAACATCTGGGATCTGGCGTGCATTTCTCCTGTGGGACGCAGTGTTTGCGCAAATTTTTATCGAGTCAAAATATTCGTGTAACCTCGTAAGAACCTTTCTGAGGCCAAAGTCGAAATCCAGAATTCTTCCAACCAGTTAATAAACTTAATATAAAACCAGTCTAGAAATGGGTTTTTAAAACAGAATGGGATCGAAACGGAGTCACGTGCTGTGCCCAGAGCCCTCTCTCTCACACAATGGCCGGTCTGAACTCCGTGGAGTTTGCCAGGCTGCAGGTGGAAGCGCACAGCCACTCGACAAGAGGCCCTGGCCTCTGCAGGAAGGGCCCTGGCCTGCTGTTTAGGGTGAGCTCTGTCACTTAAATATAGGTGATCTTGGATAATTTCTTTTACCTCTGGGTTTGACTTGCCTTTTTCCTATCAAAGATGGAAAGTACAATACTGCTCCACATGTCTTAGAAATTTACAAGCATAAAAAAATTGAACAGTCCTGGCTGGGTAGCTCAGTCCATTAGAGCATCATCCTGATACACCAAGGTTGTGAGTTCGATCCCCAGTCAGGGCACCTACAAGAATCAACCAATGAATTCATGAATGGATGAGACAATAGTCAGTCGGTCAATCTCTCTCTCTCTCTCTCTCTCTCTCCCCGGCTCCCTCTTTGAAATCAAAAAGTTAAAAACATTTTGTAAAAAGAATTTAACATTTATAAAAATAGAACAACAAGGGTAACAGAAGGTTGAAAAGCTCTCTGCATACAGACACATAAAAGAAAAGGACATACCGGGAGGGAGGAGGAGGATTAGGATGTCAGCGATTGTTATCAGAAGACTGGAGAGACTGAATAAGCTGAACAAAACTTTTCAAAAAGACAAGCTAAGGGTAGTCTTCTGGAATGTTCCTCAAGGGTGGGATAACCTTTTGTACCCCCTTAGGGCCTCCCCGAAGTGCCCAGGGCAGCACCCCCACTGGCAGATGGGCGGGCTCCTCTGGGTCTCCACAGTCCATACGGCGGAGCATTCCAGTGGTGAGTGGGCACAGGCTGACAGTGGCCGCCCCACTGCCTCTGGCCTGCCCAAGGAAGGACAGGCAGTGGAAAAGGAATATGTCTGCTCAAAATGGGGACAGGAAGGGCTTTTAACACCCACATCTCCCTTCTCAGGGCTGCTGTTTCCTGCAAAGGATCTTGGTGCAGCCGAGCCCCTGGGGGGTTTCTGGCCTGAGTGTCGGGCTGGCAGCTGAGTGCGAGGGTAGCGTTTCCGAACGCCAGAGCCAGATGGATTTGGAGTTCAGGCGCTTCCTAAGAAGGAGGGATCAGGAGGCAAGGGAGGCTCGGAAGGAGAGCTAGTGAGAGAGTGCGGAGAGCCGAAATGGCAGGTCTTCTCTGTCCCACTCTCCACTCTCGGGTCCTTGGCAGACGTGACTCTGTGCCCCAGTGAAAATGCGTTTGCGCGCGTTTGCTAGGATTGCTGTAACAAAGTACCACAAACTTGGCCTGAAACAATAGAAACACATTCCCCCACAGTTCTGGAGTCTAGAAGTCCAGTGTCAACAGGACCATGCTCCCTGTGAAGGCCTCAGGGAAGAATGCTACCTCATCCCTCCTCTCGCTGTGGTGGCTCTGGGAAATCCTCGGTGTTCCTGGGCTTGTAGCTACGTCAGGCCAACCCTGCCTCCAGCCTTACGTGGCCTTCTGGGTCATGTATGTTTGTGTGTCTCCGCCTCTTCCTATAAGGATATTAGTCACTGGAGTTAGGGCCCACCTGGTCTCAGGATGACCTCATCTGACCTTGGTTAATCACATGTGCAAAGACATCGCATCGTGATGTTCCTGGCAGGTGTGGATTTTGTGGGGACACTATTTGACCTGCCACTGCACTGTTTCATCTTCTTTTCATGGAAAGTAAGAGGCGGTTCCGTGTCAAATGAACTGACAAGGGACCAGGGAAGGGGGCGGTGGTGGCATAATGGCCTAGGAACCAAGCAAACCCAAGAGAAATATGCATGGGAGGCTTCATGCTGTGTCACCACAAATTGTCCCCACAGTCCCCCAGAGCTGCCTATACCATGGCTGCTTGCTCATGACCCTAACCAACCTCCAAGGCCGGAGCACCATGTGGAACCCCTCTCTGCCTCTCTCTGCCTCCCAGCTCTTTAGACTGAAGTGGTGCGAGTCCATTTTCCACCCAAGGCCCCTGAAGTCTTCCGTTTTCCAAGGACGCACCTTCTGTCTCAGCTCTGGGTCCACTTGCCACATACTTCTGGCCTCTTTGAGACTTCAGCCATCCCTCGCAGCACCAGAGTCGACCTTACTGAGTCCATGGACATGGTCGACACTAGCAAAGGTCCTTCCACACAAAAGGGCAAGGAGAGCCCTGAGGAAAGCACACAGCCCTCACACCACTTGAGACACAAGCAGCTAACAGGTTTTAGGACTAGAAAGATTCTGTGGTTTAGGGGAAAGTGAGTTAGACCAGAAATCAAGAGACCTATAGGCGAGTCTACCGCCAGGTTACCTGGTCAAGCAATCCCTCACCCCCAGCCTCAGGTGCCTCACCGTCAACAGGTGGTCAGACCTCTTGATATAATATCTAGATCCTTTGAGAAGCCAGAATCTGTGTGGAGGCCACCAGCCTCAGTTCAAAAGCCCGTGTTCTTCGTGCTCCAGGGCAGAAAAGGGGGCTGTGCACCATCAGGTGCTAAATAGGAATTTCGCTCTGGCTGAGATAACTGCGAGTATTTGTGTGAGTCTGGTGAGGCACAGGGAACCCTGAGACTGGCGTTGAACGGACCCGGATTGGGGTCCTAATTCTGCATGCCCTAGTCTGTGACCTGGAGTGAGCTGCCTAGGTTCCCTGAGCCTCATTGTCCTGCTCTGTCAAAAAGGGATAAAGACGCCCCCTTGTTGTTTTGAGAAGAGGATGTGTGGAATGCTTTTCTTCCCTATTATTCCAGCAAGAAGCAAGTCTCCCCAGGCCTTGCTTGGCCTCAAACATTCTAAAAAAACAAAGCCTCCCTCCTCAGCCAAGACTCTGTCTATAAACAGAGTTCCTGGACCGTGGAGGACCAAAGTGGTCCATTTCCCTCAGCAATTTCCTTCTCTCTCCATTTCGGTTCATGGACTTGAAATTAGGTCCGTTTCATCTCCACTCTCTGCACACGGGGCTGTGGTTTCTAGCAACATTTGGACTCGGCCAGCACACTGTGCATGCACCAGGAAGGTCGTTTAAATAGGCCGGAGCAAAGACTTTTTAGAGCAGGATTCTTAACGGGCCAGGGCCAGGAACAGAGTAGAAACTTGGGAAATACCTGTTCCAGAGTTGAATAAATAGATTCAGGATTAAAATTTTCTTCAGGTTACAAAAGAAGGATCTGAGGTTCAAAGAGGCTATGTGACTTGCCCCAGATCCAAAGAGACCTAGAAAACGTTTTCCTTTTGTTCAGAGAGGGGTAGGAAAAAACTAGAGCTGTCTAGACTTCCAGACCAGAGATCTTCTGACCCCATCACCACACCTCCCAGGGCCCACAGAAATTTCCCTATACATTTAATTAAATGTGGTATACTTTGGAGGGGAATGAACGCCAACCTCCAACCAAGAACATTTATTTGACTAATGGGTTCATTAGAAAATGAGTTTGCTGTTTCAGGAAGCTTAGAGGTCACATGGTTAATGCAATTTTCAGTTTTCATATTAGGCTATGAGTCATTCTTGTTTGTCTTAGCATTCTTTCCTCACATGTGCCGAGCATCCTAGTGGGGGCAGGAGTCCTGTCACTCACTCAAGAAGCAATTCACTGGCTCACTCTGGGTGGATGACCACTTTCGAGAACGTATTTGGTCATTTAGACCAAACAATGTATCCTCACGTTTCTCAGCCCCAATGAGCTCCCTGACTGGCACCCCCAGAACCCCGTCACACAGGACCCTGGGCCCTGTCGTCTCTAGCACCAAACTCTCTCACCAAATACACACTTCCCACCGCCTTCTGAGTACCTCCGCCAGATGTCCGAGAGTTGCCTCAAATTCAGCACATTCTATTTGTGCAAGGGTATCCGAGGGTGTCAATGAGATGGATGCATTTCACTCTATGCAAATTACACCTCAACAGCAACAAAAACATTATGAGATGCACGTTTAAAATGGAATCCATCTTTCCCTACTCCCCAAACTCCTCCTTCTAAGGTATTCCTGAGCTCACTGCAGGCTGTTCCTTAGCCCCCTCAGCCTCCACGCCCGATAAAGCCCCGAGACCCAGTGATCCCATCTACCACATCTCTCTCCAGGCTTCCCCTTCTCTCCGTTTTCTCATCACGACCCATTGTCATCTTCACTCAATGACCCTGGCCACCTACGCTGTGCCAGGCACCGTGCTAGCCCTTGCGTGTACAGTGAAGAACCACAGGTCGATGGTGTCTGGAAGGAGCTGGCACTGCAGAACCCCACACGGTCAACACGACCAAAACCACGCCTTCACACTGCTGAAACGCTCCCACCACATTGCGGTCCGGTTCGCTCTCACAGGCTACATCGACCCCTGCGTAAACACCTTATCGGCGGACCTCATCTGTCTCGTTGGCTTCTCCGAATCCAGGGCCTGGCTCCACCAGCAGGACTCCAGGGGTTGAGAAGGAAGTAGAGAAGAGTCGCTCCTTTGTCGTGTTCTCTCTCTCTCTCCAGTGAGCCTTTTGCTTCAGGAAGAACTCGCACACGTTACAATAAACACTCAGACCACAAAAACACATTGAAACCACTGAAAATGAAGTAATCAGACCAAGTGAAATGTTTCCATTGTCTGGGGAAATAGCATCCCAAGGGCCAAGACAGTCACCTAAGAAAACTTCTAAGGACATTACCAGGCCAGAGGGGCAGCAGGTAAGTGGACTCCACACCAATTAGAAAGTGTTGTGGTTGGCACACGACCATGAGACTCTGAAACTGCACTTTAGTGGGAATTCTGGCTGTTGTCCCCAGAGAGCATTTCAAGGAATCTCAAAACTCGAGAAGTAGAGGCAGCTGAGTGGAAGTCTTCATCCACATTGAACCCAGATCGGGTGGTAACACGAGGATTTCTGCAGGCATCCCCCACTCTTCACCCGGTGCCCCTCCCACAGAGGTCCCATCATTCTTCAGGCCCTGGTGGAACAGCACTGATCAGGGGTCGAATGACGAGCTCTTGGCCCTCCTGGGAAATGGGACAACGCTGACAAGGGACAGATGCGGAAGGCCCAGGTGGCTCAGGGTTCAATGGTACGGCCAGCCCCACAGACCCAGCGGAGGGAGCACAATGCTGCGTGATTCAAAGAGCAGGCTTAGCCTCGGTCTTGTGAAAATAGTAACGTCTGCCTGTTCTCAAGGGCGAAGCGAACGGCTTCTCAGGTTCAGGGAGCCGCTGGAACTGCTTCCCAAGTGTTCGGGGTCTGGCCTTGCTGCACACGTTTTGCCGTGGGTGTTTTTTCCTTAATTTTTAGGCCCAAGTGTATTTTAAGGTAAATCGATCCACATGCGTCTGATTCCTTTATACTGAATTCATCAGACCGTGTTTGGAAAGAGCAGCCTGAGGCCCAAGAAGCCCTTGGAGCTGCTTTACGAGTCCCCGTGCCTTTTTTCTTAGGAGTGGGAAGCCACGTGTTGACATGGACAAATAAAATGCAAGGCCTACAGTCTGGGTCCAAATGTGGCACCTCTGAAACCAACGGGTCCTGAGGTCACCAAGACCAAGCTTCCCTGCCCCCTTCCAGAAGTTCAAGGAAACCTTACCCGTGCGCTGTGTGGAGCCTGAGTCTGTAACTGGGAGCTGCTCCGTGTGTGGCCCACAACAACCCCCAGCTCCCCTAACTCCACGCTCATGCCTGGGGCCTCGCCCCCACCCCACAAGGGGAGCTGGGCTCAGAGCCACCGTCTGGTCCCTGCTCAGCTAGCGCAGCCCTCCATGCTGGCAAGCCTCTAGGAAGTCATCCTTTCTCTTCTGAGCTGTGGAATGAGGCATTCAGAGCCATTTGCTGTTAATGGTATTGCTAACATTGCTTGAACCTGCTGAAGGAGCACAACGGGAAAAGGTTTGGATGTGACTAGTTTTAGAGGAAAAAAATTGCCACAGTAGAGCCACGTGTGCCGTGTGGCTACGAGACATGCTCTCTGGGTAAGAAAGCCAAGCACTCTGTCCCTTCCACCGAAGAACCAGCTATTAAGAATCTATGAAACCCCTCTTAAACCTAAGAAACCAGGGCACAGTTCCTGCCACACAGTAGGTTTTTAATAAATATATCCTAACAGGCCTATCCTGCAGAAGCAACTCTGGCCATCAGGGAGTACACCTCTTCCTTCTGAAGCCTTGGGTCGACTTGTGGGCTAGGGTACAAGAGAGCTGTCCCTCCCCCCCCACCTGTTCTCTAACCCGTGCCTTGCACTGCTGACCTTTCACCCCTGCCTGGGGTTCTACCACTGGAAGAGTCCTTGCTCAGGGGAAGGATGATGCACCCTACAAGTAAATGAAAAAGATGTGGATGGGGAGACTTCTGCCAAGATGGAGGCATAGGTGGAAATACTGCCTTCTCCCACAACCAAGTTTGAATACAACAAAGGTTGGAGAACAAAGACATAGCCAAAGAACAGAAAATTAAATTATACGGAAGTCTGACAACAACGAACCATTCAACCGGGACAGTAAGAGGGGCAGAGCCAGCAGGGGAGCAGGGTCAGGCAGGACAGATCCCCAGACCTAGGCGCACAAGTGGCCCGGACCCAGTCAGGATGTGGGGCAGACTGACCGCGGTCGCACATTCGCGCAAAGTGAGACAGACCACACAGGCCCCAGGGGGCAAGGGCTGACGGCGGTGGCACACTTGAGTGCAGTGGGACGAAACTCGCGGGCCCCAGTGACGGTGGCAGCTGCCGCACCTGTGGGGGCCGCGGCGGGAGGCGGCAGACGGGACACCATTGCTCCTCTTTGACCCCGCCCCCACATACAACGTCACAACCCAGCGACTTAGTTGCCCTGCTCTGGTGAACACCTAGGGCTCCGATCTTGCTACTTAACAGGCACGAACAGCCCAAAAGATGGTGCAAGAAGAACTCAAAGTCCCAGAGCCGATAACTCTAAGCGACCAACAGATTGCCAGCCTCTCAGAAGCCCAATTTAAGACACTATTTATCAGGATGCTCACAGAACTGGTAGATTATAGTCACAAATTAGAGGAATATAGTCACAAATTAGAGGAACATATGAAGGCTAAACTAATTGAAATGAAGGGAGATGCACAGGAAACCAATAGTGATGGAAAGGAAACTGGGACTCAAATCAATGGAATGGACCAGAAGGAAGAACAAAACATCCCACCAGAAAGGAATGAAGAAATGAGAATTCAAAAAAATGAGGAGAGGCTTAGGAACCTCCAGGACATCTTTAAACGTTCCAACATCCGGATTATAGGGGTACCAGAAGGGGGAAAGAAACAGCCACGAGTGGAAAACGTATTTGAACAAATAATAAAGGAGAACTTCCCCAGTCTGGCAAAGGAAATAGACTTCCAGGAAATCCAGGAAGCTCAGAGAGTGCCAAAGAAGTTGGACCCAAGAAGGAACACACCAAGGCACATCATAATTACATTAGCCAAGACTAAAATGAAGGAGAGAATCCTAGAAGCATCAAGGGATAAGGGGACAGTCACCTACAAAGGAGTACCCATCAGACTGTCAGCGGATTTCTCAAAAGAGACCTTACAGGCAAGAAGGGGCTGGAAAGAAGTATTCCAAGTCATGAAATCCAAAGACCTACAGCCAAGATTGCTTTATCCAGCAAAGCTTTCATTTAGAATGGAAGGACAGATAAAGTGCTTCTCAGATAAGGTCAAGTTCAAGGAGTTCATCATCACCAAGCCCTTATTATATGAAATGCTAAAGGGACTTATATAAGAACAAGATGAAAACTATGAACAGTGAAAGGACAGCAAACTCACAGTTATTAACAACCACACCTAAAACAAAAGCAAACTAAGAGGACAGCTAGATCAGGAGCGGAACCACAGAAATGAAGAACACATGGAGGGTTAGCAACAGGGGAGTGGGAGGAGGAGAAGGAGGGAGAAGGTACAGAAAATAGCATAGACAGTAGGTAGAAAATAGATAGGGGGGAGGGCAAGAATAGTGGGGGAAATATAGAATCTAAAGAACTTGAGACACGTAGTTATAAACTAAGGGGGGAGAATGGTGGGGGAGGGAGTGTGCGGGTGGAAGGAAATGAAGGGAGGGGAATAGAACAACTGTAATGGTATAATCAGTAAAATATATTAATAAAAAAAAAGATGTGGATGGCAAGGTGGCCTGAACTCAGGCCACGGTGGTCTCCCTCTCTTCATAGTGTTCATTACCGTGTGCTCTCAGCTCCGTGTGTTCATTAGAGTTTTAAAAATTCCTGATGCCTGGGTCCTGCCTGCAACCAACTCAATAAGAGTCTCTGGGAGTGACGCCCAGGAAATCAGTTTTGTCTTAAAAACCCCACTGGTCCCCCCGCTCCGCAGGCGAGGTGGGGGACCACCGACTGAGAGGGACTTGAATAGATTCCTGCTCTGGAAAAAGTCCTTGGAAACAACCCACATAACAGAGTAGCTGACAGTTTTCTAATCAAATGAAACAGAATTCAGGATGGGTGCTTCCCCCTAACTTCTCCACCCCGGTTTCTGCTCTCTTGTCCCCCACCTGCCCGAGTGACGAAGGTCAAGTTCTCTGGAGAGCTTTTGAAGCCAGTACAGCAAACAGGCTGAAAGGCAGCTAGCACCGACTGCAAGTGCTGAATCACCTAGGATGTCAAAATGAACCAAACGCAAAATCTCTTCAAATATTTAATCAGTTTGAGACCTCTGCCTTCTAACCCAGTTGGGTAAAAATTCCAAAGAAAGCATGAAGAAGGGGTCCTCGGAGAAAACACTGGGCTAAAACGGAGAGGAGACTGGGTTTGGGAAGAACATAACACGTGCCTGGAGGCCTTTTGAAGGAATTCTACCACTTGTTATTTCAAAAAACAAAAAACAAAAACAAAAAAACTCAAAATGAACAAAAAATAAAGGATTAAATAGTTATACAAATTTCAGGAGAACTAAAACTTCTTTTATGGCTGAAAATACCAGACACGGTTTTGAAATAGACTCTTTAAAACCCTTAGATCCCGCAGTGGTTTCTTTCCATCGCCTTCTCTGTACATACAAGAAGCAAACTAGCTACACACAGCATCCGCATGAGCTCTCGGGGCCTTCGCGAAGCAGCAGTCAGCGAGTGAGAGAGAGAAGGCATGGAGGAGGTGAGAGGGCGCTGTTCACAGTCTTTGAACATGGACTTGGACCCAGCAAGCCTACGCTATTCTCTTTACAAAATAAGATAAACTGAAGGGCTCCAAACATCACCACTGACCTCAGGTCAGGGTGCCAATTAACACTTTTCGATAACTGCTTTGTGGAAACGGGGGCCAGCGCGCCCTTCGGGACACCAGGTCTATGATAATATGGGCGGGGTCAGGACAGCGGGCTGTCTCCTTGGGAAACATTCAGCAGGAATGGCGTTGACGTCTGTCTCGCTCTCATTCTCCCTCTCATCTCGTCTCTTCCTGTCCCTGGGCGCTGTTGAGAGGCAGTGTCGGAGGCTCCAGCCCTGGGCCCTCAGAATGGGTACTGCGACACGTGTATCCGCAGTCGGATCACAGAACTGCCTCTGAAGTTGATGACGGTGTTGACAGTGATCATTTCCAAGTCCAGCTGTATGTCCCGGGGCCCTTTGATGGGGCGCGTCATCACCAGAGTGGCACTGATGGGACCCGTTTGCTGCGGACAGAACCCGGGACACTTGTTAGAGAAGATCTGACCAACCTAAGGGGGAAGGGTAAGCTTGACCCCAGAAGCTGTCACCAACAGCAGAGAAGGCAAGGAAAGCAGACGGCTGTCCATCGGGACACATGGTCTCTCACGTGATCCCCAAAGTAGAAGCCCTGGGTGGTCTGGCCCCAGCCCACCTCTGCAGCCTTAATCAGGGCACTCCCGCTTCCCCACTACGGTCACACTGGCACCCCCTTGGTGCCAAGAGCTCCCTGGCCTTGCCCACACGCCACCCGGCTCTTTCCTGCTAATGCTTCGGGTCTTACCTAGAAACATCACTTCCTCAGAGAAGCCTCCCCTTCCTCCCTCGATGGAAGTCACCCCTCCCTCCACCCCCCCCCCAACCTTCTGCCATTGCACCTACTACTCTGCACAGAATGGAAAGTAGTCATTACCATGCACCACTGTCCACACTATTTACGTGGCCCACATCCAACGGCTAGGTCCCCACTAGACCATGAGCTCCACAGAGCCAGGATCAGGGTTAGGTTTGTCACCACTGGGTCCCCTAAACACCACGGTGGTGCCTGGCATGCAGGTGTTCAGTAAATACATCTCGAATGAAAGAACAAATAAGTGATGGAACTGAGTGACCTAAAACTGTCACTTCATCCCCTGGGGCCCCAGCTCTGCAATGAGGGTTTGTGCCACATCAGTGGTTTCTAGGTAAACAGACTCCAAAACACCCCAGACACGTTTTTCGAACTAACAGTTCCAGGCACCGATTCCAGGATTTTATGCCTCAGAGGATTTTTCGACGACGCCTGAGGTGACTGAAATTCGATGATGAGCCTCCGGAAGGTGGCAACGGGCAGCCCCCACTGGGACCCCGCTGTCAGCTCCCTTTGGCGACCCTATCGCTGCGGTCCTAATAAGTTCGTGGGAACAATTCTTCTCCACTGAGTCTTTTCCCAAAAGTTCCGAGGTGGGAGGGAAAGCAGACTGACATCAGCGGAGACCCACCAGGGGTGAGGCACTCCTCTGGCCCCTCTGCGTACCTGCTTGTTTAATCCTCATGAAAACCCGGGGAGGCCTTGCTACTCAGAGCATGGGTCCCTGGCCCAGCAGCCTCGGCAGCACCAGGGAGCTTGTTGGAAATGCGAGATCCCAGGCCCTACCGGAGACCTGCTGAGCCAGAATCTGTAGTTAACACAATCCCCAGGTGATTTGTGGGCACAGTGACAACTGAGAAGTGCTCATCTAAAGGCACAGACCCCGCTCTGGCCGGGTGGCTCAGTGGGTTGGAGCACTGTCCCCTACACCTAAAGGTTGTGGGTTCAATTCCCAGTCAGGGCACACACCTAGCTGGCGGGTTTGATTCCCAGTGGGGGCACACAGGAGGCCACTGATGGGTGTTTCTCACATTGATGTTGCTCTCTCCCCCTTCGTCTGTCTCTAAAACCAATGAACGTAACTTCAGGTGAGGATTAAAATCATAACAATTTAAAATAAATAAACAAAAGCACAGACCCTGGCTGCCACATTAAAGGTGTCTCATTATTTCCCAATTTTAGAAATAAGCAAGCTGAGGCCCAGTGTGGTTAACAATTGCTTAGGCTCACCCAGCTGGCCAGGGACAGAGCCGAGGGAGTTCATTCAGGGGCTTCCATCTGACCCCAAGCCCCGGCCTACGGCATTGCCCAATTATCAGAGGAGACTGGAGTTTTACTTGTCTTCCCAGCCCTGCCCTTAAGGAGAGGAGATGCTTGGGGTTCCGTGAAATGGCCGAGCAGCGGACCCCTGGACAGGACACAGCATGAGGGAACGAGGGTTTGCTTCCTACAAGCTGCAGAGCCTGGCACTGTGCCCAGGAACAAAGCAATGGGCCCTGCAAATCAAGAAACTTGGCCACATTGGGTGTTTTATCCATTTCCACAGGGGAGGGCTCCCTATAAAGTTCTAGACGCCCCAAGAGCTCCACAGGTATGCCAAGGGTGGGGCTGGCAGACAGGTGTCGACCAGGCACTGAGACCTCCACTGTCCACTGACCCGATTTCCTGTTGGCATCAGCTCCCTCTGTTCACGTCAGCACCCACGCAACTGGCACCTGCTCATGCGGAGGAGCTCACGGACTTCCTTGTCAACTCTTGCAAAACCTAGAGCCCCGGGCCGGGTCTTCGGGGCAAAGCCACACAGGGAAATACAGCATTTACATGTATAAATATCCCACCAGCTTTCGCTGTTGGCACGAACCAAGGCCGAGGGCTGAGAACCCGGAGCTGTGGGTCGCCCTCTCGAGGCAGAGAGGCAGAGCCCGGAGCAGGGTAGAACAACTGGAAACTTCCAGGTTGTTTCTCTGGGCTTTCCCAGCAAAAGTCTCCGGAGTATGAGAAGTTCGTTGTCTCTCCTCCTTGAAAGGAACTTCAGAGGCCAGGGAACTGGATCCCCACCAGGCCGAGATCTGTGGTGGCCTCAGAAAGGCCTGCCCGCAGCACGAGGAGGGTTCACGCGCCAGCCAGGGGAGCTGAGGGCAGCGCCCCCACACTGCTCACTCAGCTTTTAGGGCAGAGTCAGGGCACTAATGAAACGGGACCCTGAGAGCCCCTGGTCATTGGTGGACTTGGTGGTCATAGAGCAAAATGATGATGGTGGTGATGGTGGTGGAGGTGGTGGGTGGGGACGCCTGTTGGGGGATGAGTGATGATAATGATAATGGAGGTGGAGGTGAGTAGAAGCGGTGGAGGGGCTGATACTAGGCATTTGGCTACGGCCTTTCACACATCTCTTATCTGACCCTCATCGCCCCGCAATGTGAGGAGGTTAAGTGCCCCCGAGCAGGTCGTCCAACTAGCACATGGTACTGGTGGGTCTGGCTCCAAAAATCGTGCTCTGACCACCATGCTCTACGGGGAGGTCTGGATGCCTCCTAATTTCCCGATGCCCCCAGCAGTAACTCTACTTGATAGCCCCCCTTTGCATTGTAAGTGTGGCTGTCCCTCCCTCCCTTCCTTCTAGTGTGGGCTCGTCAAGGGCAGAGGCCGTGGCCTGTTTGTCCTTGAGTGCACACGCCTACCTGGAGCCACACACAGGGTGGTGCCGAACCGCTGTTGGTGAAGGAAGAAGGAATGAGCACCAGGTGCCTGTGGAGTTGCCCACAGTGGGCATGGGCTGCAACGACACACCTGAGTATGACTTCTTGGCCCTGCTCCCACACGCTTGGCTTTGTTCTGAACCAGCCTGTGGGGCAGCACTGTCTGATGCACAGCAAGCAGCCAGACCATGGCCAGTTGGCTTCCCTGGCCCTGCCACCTGACCCACAGGCGTTATGGGCTGAACACACTTTGGCACAGTCCGAACCCCCTGACTGTGCTTCCTCCTCTGGTTCCAGTCATGTCCCTGCATCACTGGCCAAAACCAATCACCAGTCCTCCATCTAGAGCTCAGGGTGAGACGGACTGCCACTAGGGCTTGTGAAAGGGACAGGTGTGCGAGTGCAGGCACAAGTGGGGGTGTGAGCGTGTGCACGCACATGGGTGTGTGTGTTTGCACATACACGCATGTCTGTGCACGTGTGTGTGCATGTGCACATAAATGGGGTTTGCCTGCTGGGTGAGATGAAGTTCTCCTGAGTGTCTGTGGTATAACCAGTAAGCCTCAGGGTGGGACAGCCTGAGCAGCCATCAGCCCCCCTCCCACGTGACGCTCCAGGCCTGTGGGCAGCACTGCCGACTCCTCCAGGGCCCCGGAGCTCACAGGCTCCTAACCACAGCAGGAACAGCAGCAGCGGGAACCACCCCATCAATGCAATAGTAACTAATGTTTCCTGGATACCCTCCATTGTTACTAGACTTACAGAAGACTTTCCCATCTTCTCAACTTCTGCCGGGACCCCAAAGCTAGAAGAGTAAGTAAAAATACCCGACATCCTAAACAGAGCTACAAGAGTATGTCTAGAGATTTTGTTGCCAGACCATCAGATGTGAATCCCGCTCTGGGGCCTCCCGACTGAGATCTTGGGCAATTACTTAGCCACTTGGTGCCTCAGCGCTCCCCTCTGTAAAGTGGGCTGGCCAGGCAGGTCCTGCACATGGGACTGTGGGAAAACCCTGGGCACAGTGCCTGCAGCTGTTGAGCACGGCGGAGGACTTGGGTGGTGTCTGTTCTGTTTTACAGGACTTGGAAAGCGGCGGCCCCACGCCAGATCCGTTTCTCTCCCTCTGTGACCACTTCCAACCTATAAACATGTACTGAACACATGTACCAGTCCCCATCTCAAGCAAGAGAGGGTTTCAAGAGAACTGTTCAGACGTGTGGGTCCCCTGCCATTTCAGGGTGCAGAGGGCAGTATCCGACTCCCTCCTGGGGAATCCCAGAGAGCCCTACAGCGGCCTCGCACCCCAGCCAACAGCAGCCGCAGCAGGGACCTGGCTGCTGGTGTCCTGAAGCCCAGATGCGAGGTCTGCCTGCCGGGGTGAGGTGGCAACCCTGCCCCCAGAAAGTCTGTGCTGGACGTAACACCAGAAAGAGGGGTGAGAGGCCCTGTCGCCCACGCCAGGGACTGGTCAGTGCTCAGTTCTCAGGGAAACCTCCAAACATCCCACAAAACATCCACCCAAAGCAAGAGCATGTGAGGCTCTGGCCCAGGGAGCCCAGCAACACCTGCCTACCATGGCAACGACCAAGACCTGGGCCCCACCCTCTCCCTTCCGCCGTCTGCCTCCCCCCCCCCCCACCAGCCGAGAATGAGTCCGGGGCAGCACCAGTCAGTGGGGGCGGGGGAAGAGGACAGTGCACGGAGGCCAAGCCCTCCTCCAGAACCACGCCCCATCCCACCTTCACACTGGATGAGAGACCGACAGGTCAAATTTGGACTTTGGATGTGGAAGAGGAAACGCTTCAGCTGTAACCGAAAGCACCTGTGAGCCCTATCTGGTTAACCTGAAGTGTCGCCCAGGGTGCCTGGGCTCAAGACAGCAGGGTAGGGAAAAGAAAGTTATCAAACGCTTCCCCCTCGCCTGACCCCAGTCCTTTGATGAGAAGGCACTCGGTGTCCCAGGCGCTGCACAAGGACATGATCTCATCTAATCCCAAAGTAAATACTGTCATCACCACCCTGTCTGCACAGATGAGGAAGTGGAGGCTGGAGAGGTTTGGTACTGTGGCCAAGGTCATGCAGCTGGTGAACTGTGGACCGCAACTGAGGCGGGACGGCCTGGCTCCCGAGCCAACATTAGGAAGATGGGTAAGCCAATATTAACCCACTAGTTACGCTGTAACTTTTGAGTTAATCTGGATATTCTCATTTTTCTACCCTAAATATGTAAAAAATAGCCATGTAAAAAATCAAAATTAAAATGTGCCCTCCTGAGAAGGGTGCTGCAATTCTGGGCGGCTTGGACTTGGGGCAGTCCTGCCTTGCCTGTCTTCCTCCTCCCACGCCCTGTGGCCTCTTCACGGGCTCCCTGACTTGAGCTCCTTCCCTTTTCCCAGGTGCTGCCCGTGGGGCTGTCCCAGCCAGCAACCACCTTCCTGTCTTTAAGTCCCTGCAGGCATTCTCAGAGCAGGCACCCGTCCCCACATTCCCTCAACACCCTGGCCTCCTCCTCTGAATAAATACTAAAGAATCGGGGGCTTTCCCGATGTTCTGAGAGGACACAAGCCACACACATCTCAGCGTTGTGAGTTCCAAGGGTCCCCTAGTTGCTGTGACAATCCGGGCAGTAGAGGAAGCTTCCAGAAGGAACCCTCACACCTATACAGTCCATGTGTAGGATCATCCGCTTCCCCCACCATCCTGGGTGCCTCTTACAAGTCAGCCACACAGGGAACATTGGGGGATTTTAGTGGGTGGTATCTTAGTGGGCGAAATCTCGCCTGGCCAAGACCACCTTCTGCAGAGCTGCTATTTTGCTGGCAGGAAGGGGTGGGAATGGAGGCAGGTGGCATCAGAGATGGTATTTTAAGCCCCCAGGAGGGGCCCGCTGCATCTGTACAGATGAGAGGCCAGCCCGGAGGTGTCAGCAGGCAGCCTTCTGCTCCCACGGGCAGCAGGCCCACAGGAGCTCCCAGATGTGGGATGCTGCCGGACAGCTGTTGCTTAGGGTTTGGGGAAAAGACATAAACACAGTTCCATCTTTTTCATCTTGCAGAAGCTCCTTTCTCCTCAACTCCTTCCATCTTCTTCCAAAGCCCTCGAGCCAGCGACACTGGTCTACAGATGCTGGCTCGGCAGGCCGTGCTATCCCACGGACCTGGCCCTGCTAGGGTCTTGCCAAAAACATATCAGTGAGGATGCAGGCATGTTGCCAGCGCCTGGGACCTTCTCTAATCTGCCCTGACCTCTGTGTCTGAGACCTCCCTGTTTTCAGGCAGGCTCATCCCCAGAGGCAAGCACTGGAAGACTCTGCCAGGACATTGGGAGAGGAGGGGTAGAGAGCTCAGCTATGTGGTCCTCTGCAGGCCCTGGGGCCGTCTGCCCCCACAGTGGATAAACTTTCACAGCCTGTCTTTCTGAGCATCACTCCCCACAGTGACTCAAGGGGACTCCCTGCTGTAATTGGTAGAAACAGATTCCTGGGTAATGCCCCCCCCCTCCCCCCGCCAAGATATCAGGTCCTATGTCCTAGAACCTATAAATGTCACAGAAAAAGGAGAGGAAACTTTTGCAAGTGTGACTCAGTAAAAGGCCGGTGGACACAGAGAGATCCTCCTGGATGACCTGGGTGGGCCCTGCATCCAATCACAAGGGTCAAGATAAGAGACACAGAGGAGGTGGCTGGTGACCAAGGAGGCAGAGACTGGAGCGCTGTGGTCACAAGCTAAGAAATGCTGGCAGCCGCCAGGAGCTGGAGGAGGAGAGGAAGTGGATTCTCGCCGAGAGCCTCTGGAGGGAACAGCGTTCTGCCAACATGCTGATTGCAGCTCAGTGGGAGGAAGGTCCGACTTTTGGCTTCCCGGACTGCGTGAGAGGAAACTTCTGCTGTCTTAGGCCACCAAGGTTTTGGTGATTTCTTACAGTGGCCATAGGAAACTGATGTGCCAGGCCTCAGCCACCATATTCTGACTTATTCTGGGTAATTCAGATAATTCCAGATTCTCTGGAGATGAAGCTTCAGAATCCACTTTTTGGACCAGTGCCCAAATTCACACAGAAATGTGAAAAACATCTAAGCCAGTGGTCTCTGAAGAGGTCTCCCTGCCCTGACCCGTGTGGCTCAGTGGGTTGGGTGTTCTCCCGCAAGGCGAAGGGTCACCAGTTTGATTCCCAGACAGGGCACATGCCTGGGTTGTGGGCCAGGTCTCCACTTGGGGTGTGAGATCCACATTTCTCTAGCACATCAATGTTTCTCTCCCTCCCTGGCCCTTTCTCTAAAAATAAATACATCAAATCTTTAAAACAAAAAAATAGGTGTCACCACACCAGAAGTCACGGACATAAAGCTCAGTCATATAAATGGCACCGTGTTACATGCGTGGAATTCACAAACAAGCAAACGCATTTTAGGGCATGTGCTCTGCAATATTTTCTGGCATGGGTAGGTCAGTTCTTTTCAATCAAACTTTTAACGATGACAGAAATGCTCCACATCTGAGCTAATACAGCAGCCACGTGTGGCTACCGAGCACTCGAGATGTGGCTAGTGCCACAGGAAAACCTAGTTTATCATTTTATTTCATTTCAATCGGTTTAAACTTCAACAGCCCCACTACTGCATCAGGCAACGCCGGCAGAGCCCACCCCTGTGAGGCGCCCCTTTACCTTCACCGCAGTGTAGGGGCCAGGGGGGCAGGGCCTGGGGATGTTTTATCAACTGCTACGACCTCCGTTTCCAGTTGTGCAGAACAGGTACTTGATAAACATTCGGCAAATGGATGGATGGATAAAAGGCTATGTAAACGCCTCTCCCACAGAATTGTGGGAAGAAAGACGTGGGAGACGAGGACCGGCACCTTGACGTCCTCACCCCCCTCCACTGTTCTCGTCCCTCTTCACACCCACCCCTCCCAGCTGCACGCGGACCTGCCTCTAGGAGCACGTGCCAGGCTGGACAACACGATGCATCATCGCTGGGAGAGCGACCATCGCCCGCCATCCCCTCTTACCCGCATATAGAATTCTCTGCCCTCATTCCCAGACTTGATCTGGAAAATGTAGTAAGCCCCAGGGTAGCGTGTCGTCGCTTGCATTTGGAAGATGTCAGCAGGCACGGAGCGTCCTGACACCACGTCCATGTCCCGGAACAAGATGGTGAAGGGCTGGTCTCTGCAGCCAGGATTCTCGGCGGCACACAAGCAGCGGCTGTTGAGAAGGGAGACTGGGTGAGAACTTGGAAAGCCCTCTCGGGACGCTGGTTGGACCTGCTTCTCCCTTTTCAGCACTGAGAAGGAGGCCACCCCATTGTTAGTGTGCAAAGCTGTACCGGTGGGCCCGCTCTGTGCCTGGCTCTGGCTGAAACACTCTCCAGCATGCAATGGAACTCTCTGCTTCCTAGAGAGTGGCCTGCACTGGAGTGTGAACCTCAGAGAGTGAACCCCAAAAGTCTGGTCCTGGGACATTCTCTATACACCTCACATTTGTCACGTATGTAGGAAAATGTGTCGCTAAGGTACTGTCCTTCACATTGCCAGCTGTACATGCTCATCAGAAATTTTATTTCTTATTTTTATAAATAAAAAAGGAAATTTTCCTGGTGAAAAGTTACATTAGAGTGGCAGGTCTTCGGTGGTCCTTTCTGTTCTCTGACACGCTTAGCTTAGACGGTGTGCAGCATGATTTAATCTTTTCAAGAGCTTAGAATTCACTCTGTGGAAGACACGAAATCAAGAACTTCCAGAAAAGATGGCGGCACAGGTAAACAGGGCTTGCCTCCTCCTTGCACAACCACATCAAAATTACAACTAAAACATAGAACTGACAGACTTCCGCCAAGATGGAGGCGTAGGTGGAAACACTGTGCCTCCTCTCATAACCAAGTTTAAAGTCAACAAAGTTTCAGTAACAAAAATGCAGCCAAAACACAGAAAATTGAACTATACAGAAGTCCGACAACAACAAACCGTTCAACCAGACCAGTAAGAGGGGCAGAGTCAGCAGCAGAGCGGGGTCGGGCAGGAAAGATCTCCCAACCCAGGAGCACAGGCAGCCGTGGGCGGATCCCAGGTGTGGGGTAGCAACGGGCGGACCCAATGAGGGCACAAGGTGGCAGGCTGACCGCAGTCACACATTCGCACGCAGATAAACCAGCAAAGGAGCGAGCAGTGAGACAGACCGCGCAGGATCCAGCAGCGGGAAGCAGCAGAGGGGGCTGCCATTGCCCCTCTCTGACCCTGCCCCTACACACTGTGTCACAACACAGCAACTGGGTCGCCCCACCCTGGTGAACACCTAGGGTTACACTCCTTATACCGTAACAGGCACAAACAGCCCAAAAGATGGCTCAAGAAGAACTCAAAGCCCCAGAGCCAATAACTCTAAGAGACCAAGAAATAGCAAACCTCTGAGATGCACAGTTCAAAATATTGGTGATCAGGATGCTCACAGAACTGGTTGATTTTACTCACAAATTAGAGGAACAAATGAAGGCTAAACTAATTGAAATGAAGGGAAATGGACAGGAAACCAATAGTGATGGAAAGGAAACTGGGACTCAAATCAAGGGAGTGGACCAGAAGAAAGAAAAAAATGACCAAACAGAAAAATATGAAGAAACAAGAATTCAAAAAAATGAGGAGAGGCTTAGGGACCTCCAGGACATCTTTAAACGTTCCAACATCCGAATTATAGGGGTACCAGAAGGGGAAGAGGAACAGCAACAAGAGGAAAACTCATTTGAACAAATAATATAGGAGAACTTTCCCAGTCTGGCAAAGGAAACAGACTTCCAGAAGTCCAAGAAGCTCAGAGAGTCCCAAAGAACTTGGACCCAAGAAGGAACACACCAAGGCACATCATAATTACATTGGCCAAGATGAAAATGAAGGAGAGAATTCTAGAAGCAGCAAGAGATAAGGGGACAGTCACCTACAAAGGAGTTCCCATCAGACTGTCAGCGGATTCCTCAAAAGAGACCTTACAGGCAACAAGGGGCTGGAAAGAAGTATTCCAAGTCATGAAATCCAAAGACCTACAACCAAGATTGCTCTATCCAGCAAAGCTTTCATTTAGAATGGAAGGGCAGATAAAGTGCTTCTCAGATAAGGTCAAGTTCAAGGAGTTCATCATCACCAAGCCCTTATTACAGGAAATGTTAAAGGGACTTATCTAAGAAGAAGAAGATAAAAAAATATATAAACAGTGAAAGGACAGCAAACTCACAGTTATTAACAACCACACCTAAAACAAAAGCAAACTAAGAGGACAGCTAGATTGGGAGCGGAACCATAGAAATGAAGATCACACGGAGGGTTGGCAACAGGGGAGTGGGAGGAGGAGAAGGGGGGAGAAGGTACAGAAAATAGCATAGACAGTAGGTAGAAAATAGATAGAGGGGAGGGCAAGAATAGTAGGGGAAATATAGAATCTAAAGAACTTGAGACATGTGGACATAAACTAAAGGGGGGAATGGTGAGGGAGGGGTGTGCAGGGTGGAGGGGAATGAAGGGGGCAATTAGAACAACTGTAATAGCACAATCAATAAAATATATTTAAAAAAAAACATAGAACCGCCATCACGCAGCACCATCAGAAATGGAGTATAATGGAAGTCCAACAACTACAGAATTAAAGAAACTGCATCCATCCGGACTGGCAGGAGGGACACAGACATGGAAGAGGTTGGTCCCACATCCACATGTGGTGGATAAAAATTCAGGGGGGAAATCTGAGGAGCAAGGAGTCCCAGCCCCACACCAGGCCTCCCAAGCCCAAGGATCCAGTGCCAGGAAGGTAAGTCCCTATAACTTCTGGCTACAAAAACCAGCAGAGATGGAGTCAGTGGAAGAAACTTCTGGAGCCCCAGGCACTTCCCCTTAAAGAACCCACACATGGACTTCCTCAGACTCACTCCCTCTGAGCTCCAGCACTGGGGTAGCAGCTTAAAAGGCACGAGTGACATATAGGGAGAAACTAAAGTGTTTGGCATCAAGGAGAGAGCTGAGGGACAGCTTTCTCCCAGACAGAAAGGCAGACAGAGGACACTGTCCCTTGTCTTAACACTCCCCTGACAAAGCCACAGAGCTGGCAGGCAAATACCATATCTGAGAGTCCATCGACCTGGCTACCTCTGTTTGCCCCACCCTGGAGATCCTCTGAGACTCTGCCCCACCCAAATTATGGGCCCATAAACTGTCAAAAGTGACTTTTCCCTGTGAATGGCTGGCCTTGGTTCATACTTCACAACTTCCTAAATCCTATTAAAGAAGCAACAGCTGGTCTCAGTGAGCCTCTAGCCCTACTTCACCTTTCTAAGTGGCCCCAGGCCTGGCAGCAGCCAGCCAAGATTCACAGCTTGCCTTTGCCTGGGAATCTCCAAGCCCAGCACAAGTAGTAACCATCTCAGGTTGCTTTATAGCCCATGGAGGGTGGCCCCAGGCAGAACACAGGTGGGGGCTGACTGTGGCCTGCACCACTCAGGAAACTCCAAAGCGTGCACACCCAGTGGACAGCTACAGACCAAGTCAAAGCCCACAGTCAAAGCTACCAAACTGACCCTCCATGGAGGGCAAAGGCAGACTCACCTGGGTAAACCCCTCTCACTGACCTGCTCACAGCAATCAAGGCTCAATTACCAGGGGACAGTGCACTCAGCCCACCAAAGGACACACCTCAAGCACCCAGCTTGGGTGATAGGGGAGGCTGTGCTACTGGACCCTACAGGACACCTACTACATTAGGCCATGATTCCAAGACAGGGAGTCATAGCTGCTCTACCTAATACATAGAAACAAACATGGGGGTGGGGGGAGCGGTGCCAAAATGAAGAGACAAAGAAACATGGCCCAAATGAAAGAACAGATCAAAACTCCAGAACAAGAGCTAAACAAAATGGAGATAAGCAGTATATCAGATGCAGGGTTCAAAACAGTGGTTATAAGGATGCTCAAGGAACTTGGTGAGGACCTCAACAGCATAAAAAACATCCAGTCAGAAACGAAGGATACATTAGTTGAAATAAAGAACAATTTACAGGGAAACAATGATTTGAAATATAAGGAAGCAAAAACAATCAATCAGAACAACAAGCAAAAAAAAGAATCCCCCAAAATGAGGATATTGTTAGCAGCCTCTCAGATAACTTCAAGTATTCCAACATTTCCATCACAGGGGTCCCAGAAGAAGAGAAAGTGCAAGAAAGTAGAAATCTATCTGAAAAATCAATGAAAGAAAACTCCCCTAATTTGGTGAAGGAAATAGACACGCAAGTCCAGGAAGCACGGGGAGTCCCAAACGAGATGGATGCAAAGAGGCCCATCTACCACACATCATAATTAAAGTGCTTAATATTAAAGATCAAGAAAGAATCTTAAAAGCAGCAAGAGCAGCAAGAAAAGCAGTTAATTACCTACAGGGGAGTTCCCATAAGACTGTCAGATGATTTCTCAAAAGAAACTTTTCAGGCAAGAAAGGACTGGCAAGAAATATTCAAAGGCATGAAAAGCAGGGACCTACAGCCAAGACTGCTTCACCCAGCAAAGTTATCACTTAGAATCAAAGGGCAGATAAAGAGCTTCCCAGATAAGAAAAAACTAAAGAAGTTCATCACCACCAAACCATTATTAATTGAAATGTTAAAGGGGCTTAAGAAAAAGATCAAAACTATGAACAGTGAAATGGCAAAAAAAATGCAAATCTATCAACAACTGAATCCAAAAAGCAAACTAAGCCAACAAGAAGAACAGAGACAGAATCATGGAGACGGAGAACATTTGGATGGCTACCAGATTCAAGGGGCATGGGGGAGAATGGGTGAAGAGGTGAGGGGATTAGGAAGTACAAATGGGCAGTTACAGAATAGCCATGGGGACGTACAGTGCAGTAGAGGAAATGGAGCAGCCAAAGAACTTACACACATGACCCATGGACATGAATAATGGTGGGGGCATTGCCTGGGGGAGTCAGGGTGCTGCGTGGAGGGGGGCAAAGGCAGGAAATAGAGACAACTGTAATAGCATAATCGATACATTATCATTTAAAAAGAGACATAACCTTAAGGCATGTTGTAATTGTAATGGTAAATAAGATCCTGACCTCACATAGTTTTACCTTCTACCAGGGGAGATAAACCATAGACACAAATGTCTCTAATCCAAAGCAGTGAATTTGGAGCATGAGGAGGAGCATTGTCATAACATAAAACCATTGATTACTATTAAGCGTCTGTTGTAGACAGCCCTTAACTGAGCCCTGACCACCTCCCATCTCTCCCCTCGTCCCCGAGCCTCCCCTGGGGCACAGCATTCACAGCAGGAAGAGGACACCTGTGGATACAAGCCTTGGTGGCCAGAGTGAAAGGCAGCCTTGTCACGTGTCTGCCACTCTCCCCTAACTCCCAGTCTACTGAATATCTTCAAAACCTATTGGTTCTACTTCCAAAATACCACCCAAATCCAGCCACTTCTGTCTGACCATCCGCATTGCCCATTTACTGTCTCACTGTCTCACCAAACCCCTGAGATAGCCCCTAAGGGGTCTCCCTCTCCAGCCTATTCCAGAGTGCCCTTTGTCACATAAATCAGATCACGTCTCAACCTGGCTCAAGGACATCACAGTCGCCACCCATTGTGAGACGAATGGAAATGAATTGCCCACTTTCACCTCTGAGACTCCCCTGGGCTCTGGCCTCTGCCAATGTCTCTAACCTCCCCTCGAGTCACTGTCCACTCCTTCACAAGGCTGTAGCAACGCAGGCCCCTCCTTCGCCCTGAAGACATCAAGGTCGCTCCTGCCTAGCAGCCTGCGTACATGCTGTCCCCTTGCACTTCACTCTCTGTTACATTAACCTGCACTCTCCTTCCCACTCCAGCCCACACGTCGTTTCCTCAGGAGGGCTCACAAGTTCCCAGCCTCGACCTCAGGTCGAGGTCCAACCTCATCTTCTGTTCTGTGGATCCTGTTCTCCCTGTTCCCAGCACCCATTACGACCTATCAGGACGCAGCTGTGTGTTCACTTTCAACAGCTCATTTTATGTCTCTTCCCTCCACGGCCAAGAGAGCAATGCCCACAGCACCTAGCACAGTGTCTGGTGCATAACAGGAGCTTGACTACATGAATGTGGAAAAGAATGTTTGAAGTTTAGTTCTTTAAGGCTGCATCAACATTGCCAAGTCCAATGTCCCTGGTGCCAAATGGCCACATTAAAATGTCCCAGGTCACATGAAGAATGGTTTCCTAGAAGATGTGGGAGGAAGGAGTGATGGCCCCCAGCTGCAGAAGACCACAAACAGCTGCAGGAGGCGGCACGGGGCTGAGATCTGAAAGACGGGGCAGATCTGTCCGTGTGGCGATGACGGCGATGCCTGCTACAGGCAGGAAATGTGCGCACCAAAGCCGGGAGGCTGGACGCTCGAGGGCGTACGCTGTGTGGGTTGGCAGGAGTACAGGACACCTGGACAAGGAAAGGGCCTGGGAGAGGTGGCTGGAGTCACTGAGCATTTTCAGCGGCGTTCCAGGGACCTCACCAGTAACGCCAGCTCAGTGCTTCGGGTCGAACGGGGACAATTTCCCGGCCACAGACAAGGGCAGCCTAGAGCTGCCCAGATGGAACTGGGAATGGAAGCCCATGAGCACAGCCCAAAGCTCTGCTCTGCAGGGAAGGGCCCTGGAGCCAGAAATCAAAGAGCCAGTTCCAAAGGGCTGCTGAGAAGCACGGCTCTCAGCAAGGAGCGAGGAGTCTCTGCAGGACCTGCCTGTTGCTGCTCTGTCTTCTGTTAGTTTGGGTCAGAGAGGGAAACACACTGGTAAGCCACACATCCCCTTGGGTGCTGCATTCCTAGAGGACACCATGGACATGTGCAATTCATCCCAGGGCTCAGGGCAGTCAGTGCGCCCAGGTGGAGAGGAGGGCAGAGGGAGAGCGTGTGTGTGTGTGTGTGTGTGTGTGTGTGTGTGTGTGTCCTGAGGAGGAGCCGAGGGGGTTAAGTAGAGAATAAAAGAAGGACAATGCGCTCCTAGTAGACCACGCACAGAAAAACACTGCCCTAGTGCTTGTAGAGGTTGTCTTCACTTGAATTCTACCCTCAGCTCTAATATCTGCCATCTGGTGGTTTAGTAAAACATTGAACATGATGGCACCGGAAATGATCAAAGCAAGCTGAGTACCCTCAAGTCCTGAGAACGTTCCAATACCATCTCCTGGCCCTCGCTACTCACAGCACAGTCCAGGGACAGGGGCGGCCACTGTTTCACCTAGTGCTTGCCAGAAAGCCAGGTTCTTGTGCCAACCGCTGGATCAGACCAACAAGACCACCGCGTGGTCCCCATGTCCAGGACAGCTGGAAGCCCAGCTCTGAAAAGACCCGTGTATCCAGCACAACGTTATCAAAGGGAAAGGAGGTTTGTGAGCTCAGCCTCCCGTCTCGGTCAGCCCTCGTAGGGACGCCCGACCTGTGGCTCTGGGGCCACATGCAGCCCAGGATGGCTGTGAGTGTGGCCCAACACAAAACTGTCAATTTACTTAAAACAGTATGAGATTTTTCTTGTAATTCTGTGTCTCAATGTACTTAATGTGTGGCCTATGACAACTCTTCTTTCAGTGTGGCTCAGAGACGCCAACGAGGTTGGAGGACCCCCCAGAGAATCTTCATGTAGCTCTGACATGCCTGGGCGAGTGATCGAGAACCATGTGTGGGGGGTGGTGGCGGTAGCCCAGGCCGCCCAGCCCCCTCACACACGTCCCTGTTTCCCAAGGGGAAGCCACGACTTACTTATCGCTGATCTGGATGTAAGGCTCCTCGCAGCGGATGGGATCGATGCATTTGAACCCCCCTTGCAAGTTGTAGCAAGTCTGAGTCACGGTGCACGTGTGGTTTCTGTGCTCACACTCGTTGATGTCTGAAAGGCAGGGTGGACGAGAGGCTGAGGCAGGGCAGTACTTCCCAGGCATTGGCCCTGTGCCCGGGCTGCGGGGCTCCGAGTGCGCTGCAGGGACCCACCCCAGAGCGGAGCTTTCCAACATGGCGGCCGCGGGTCCCACGTGGCTGCTGAGCGCTGGGGAGGGAGGAGTCCGCACTGGGCCGCGAGGTCGTGGAAAATACACACTCGATTGGACAACTCAGTGCAGAAGAGTGTAAACTATCTATTAATAATTCCTATATTGTGTACATGTGGGACTCATATTTCAGATATATTGCATGAGATAAAATATGGTCTTAAATCTAATTGTACTTGTTTAGGTAAAGAAAGAAATTAAGAAGATAAAAATATTTTTACCTAAAAAGAATTACTCCTCTAATGTGACTCCTAGGAAAATTTAAATTGTACAGGGTCTGGAAGAAGCAAGGCATGCTGGAGTGTGGTTGGTAGGGTAATAATATGGGTATAATAATTTATAGTTTTAATTCGAACATTTCACCTAAAATATTACATGGTGTGCCTGTGTGTGACATTGTTACGTTACAGAATTACATGGTCACGATTTTGTAATGAAAGAGTTCGTGATAAAAAAAGAGGCGTCATTTGTGCCAGACCCTGTGTCTGTGGCTTCCCTTTGCAGCTCCCATTACATCCCTACTGCCTGGCGCTGCTACGGAGAACGCTTGCTTGGTGTGGGGTCAGGCGGAGCACAGGGCTGGAGGCTGGGCCAAGCAGCCCATCTGAACAAGACCCACCCCTTACACAGCCTGGGGTCCTGACCATCTGAGGGACAGAGCGGTCAGCTGCGTGAGGTCTCCCTGGCACCCATTCTCTAGGAAGTCAGTAGGAAAAAAACGACCAGGGGCCCGCAGGGGCCGTGAGAAAGCCTGAGCCCCAGTTGGTCAGACCACAGACGTCCTGGTGAGGGCAGGAGCAGTCCTCAGTGGCCTGCAGAGACCCGCCTGGGGAGGCAGCACCAGCCCTTCAGGAAGCCACCTGTCTCCACGGGGTTCACTTCCAGGAGTGAGAATGGTCACGTCCTTTCTGGGGCCAGAGGATGACTCACAGGGCAGGAAGGCACCCTGCCCAGAGCCTGCCACTCTGGGGGCCACCAACAGCCACTCATGCTCTTACCATGTCACGTTAAGGTCACCCCCAAAGCTGCACAGGACTCCCCAGGCGACAGCATCCTGAGGCAGCCCCACCTTACATCGCCCACAGCCAGAGTCCTCTGGACAGCCTTACCCTGGCAGCTGCGGTTGTCCTCCAGCAGGATGTAGCCAGGGGGGCAGGAGCAGAAGTACGTGCCGGGCTGGTTCACACACTCGTGTTGGCAGAGGAACTCGGAGAAGCTGCACTCATCCATGTCTGGGGGTGACAAGTTACACCTGGTGTTTATAATCACAAACTACTTGGAGAACGTAGTGGCCATCTAATCCAACTTCCACACCCTTCTGACACATGTGACAGTTTTACTGCTGAGAAGTTGCCAATTCATTTCTTGAATACTTCTGAAGATGGGGAGCTCACTACCTACGAGGAAGCCCATTGATGTTTGGACAGCCCTAATTGTTAGAGAATTATGTCCTATAGGGAGGTAAAATCTATCTCCATCAGCTCCCTACACCCTCCACCTCTGGCTCTGCTACATTATGTAGTCATTGCTGATTCATTTTGCCCCATAGGTGAAGCTACCCTGAGCCTGGAGGTGAGATTTGTTTGCCTGCTGCAGTTTTCTGGGTACAGACCTCATCCCCTGGATCCAAAAATCATTCACTAGTCCTGGTCTTCTGAATGGGTAACTGTACCAATCGTCTCAAGTTGAAAAACAATATTATTCCTAAAATTACAACTAAAAGGGACATACCCAGAAGTCCAGGGGTGTCCGTTATATTTGGGTTGGCCCAAAAGTTTGTTTGGTTTTTCTGTATGATGGTTCTAGTAGTGCTCAGTTGTCTTTAACTTCATTCAAAAACAATTTTTAGATTGTATTGTTACAGCTGTCATATCAGCATGCATTTAAAAAAACTTACCAAATTGGTGAATTTTTGTGCAGCCATATTAATATTGAAGATGGAAGGAAATAAGACAACATTTTTGGCATGTTACACTTTATTATTTCAAGAAAGGTAAAAAATGCAACTGAAACACAAAGAAAGATTTGTGCAGTGTATGGAGAATGTGCTGTGACTGATCTAACATGTCAGAAATGGTTTGCCAAGTTTCCTGGTACTATTAACATTTTGGCCAAATAATTCTTTGCTGTGGGGCTGCCTTATGCACTGGAAGATGTTTAGCATCATTCCTGGCCTCTACCTACTAGAAGCCAGTAGTGGGAGATAGCTGACATCCTCAAAAGGTCCAAATCAATAAAGTTATTGGAGAAAATGAAAAATGTGTCTTTTATTTTATAGGAGAACTAAAGAGACTTTCTGGCCAACCCAGTATTAAAACTTCATTACATCCAGAAACCTCCGGGAATGAGAAATCACTAGAGTGGCGCAGGGTGGGCGGGCACAGCGTCCCTCCTGCCTGCCTCGGAGGGCTCTGGGAGCCAGGAACCTGGCGCTGGGCCACTGCCCTGCTGCAGAGGTGGGGACGGGATGGGAGCCTCTGTGGCTGCTGATGCAGGAGCAGGCTCTTTATCACACTCGGAGTCTGGCAACGAAGCCCCCATTTGAGCGTCATTCAGTAAACATGCCAAAGAAAACATGTTTTCATTTCATTTGTCGTTTCCCGAAAACTTGCTTTCACTAGTTTCCCCAAGCGGCATGTCCTCGGATTGCTCTAACAGCCCGCTGATGGCTGGAGTCACCCGGGGGGGGGGGGCGGGGGGGGCGTCAGCAGTGGAGGAGGCTTCTCTACCATCGGAGGACTCCCGGTCACGCGCCCGAAGCCACACACATCCAAGGAGGAAAAACTCCTTCCAGGCTCCCTGGGGATCTTCAGGAGATGGGTCGTGACTAGCAGGACTGGGCTGCTGGTTTGAAAGTTAAAGCATGCATGGTGGGGTCTGCTTCAGCTGCACCCCCTCCCCCACACCCCTGGGAGCCTGAGGAGTCCTTGCCTCTGGCCCCAGCCCATCAGAACAAAGAGGGGCCTCACTCTCCGCGGACCACATACATGTCATGCTTGTAGCGCATGTTCTATTTCTATTGCTTGGCGCTGCTATGGAGAATTCTCGCCCGGTGTGGGGTCAGGCGGGTCCAAGGAGGCTGGAAATGGGTCAGTGTGTGGACTCCTTCATGTCTTCAGTAGGAGCAGTGGTAAATCCAGGTACTTCCTGAGACTCCATAGGTCCCAAGCACCAAGTTCACTGTTTTACCTGCCTCATCTGATTTGATTCTCACCTCAGCCCTCTGAAGGAGGCGCTTTTAGGAGCCACATCTTACAGAGAAGAAATGGAGGCTTAAGGAAGTGTGGTAAATCACTAATTCACAGGTAATGAGTAACCAGTAAAGCTGGCATTTGAACCCAGCCGGCCTCCAGATCCTACACTTCTCAACACAGTGCCATGATGTCTCCCTGAGCCTACCACATTCAGGACTTAAAGTGGGTGGATCTGGGGAGTCCTGAGTTTGGGAAACTGCCCAGAGGAGGATGAGCTCCTGTGCAGGCAGAGACGGCAGCACCCACCCCACCTCCCACTGGGCAGGCAGGGGCCCTAGCGTTCACACCCAGTTTGTCTTAGGGTCTGCAAGCCCCAGGCTGAAGAGCTGAAATATTGGGTTGGCCAAAAAGCTTGTCTAGTTTTTTCCTTACCCTGGCTCCAGTAGTACTTAGTTGTCTTTAATATCATCCAAAACACTTTCGTTAGATTGTATGTGACAGCTGTCGTATCGGCGTGCCTTTCAAAAAACGTGACAAAGTTGGTGAATTTTTTAAAAACTGGTGGATTTTTGTGCAGTATTAATATTGGAGATGGAAGAAAATAACACAAACTTTTGGCATGTTATGCTTTATTATTTCAAGAAAGCTAAAAATGCAACTGAAATGCAAAGAAAGATTTGTGCAGTGTATGGAAAAGGTGCTATGACTGATCGAACAAGTCAAAAGTGGTTTACAAAGTTTCTTGATACTACTGACATTTTGGCCAAATAATTCTTTGCTGTGGGGCTGTCCTATGCATTGGAAGATGTGTAGCAGCACCCCTGACCTCTACCCACCAGAAGCCAATAGTGGAGATAGCCGGCTTACTGAAAATATCCAAATCAGTAAAGTTATTGGCAAAAATGAAATATGTCTCTTTTATTTTACAGAAAAAACTAAACAGCCCTGGCTGGTGTGGCTCCATGGATTGAGTGCTGGCCGGTGAAACAAAAGGTCACCAGTTCGATTCCCAGTCAGGGCACATACCTGAGTTGCAGGCCAGGTCCCCAGTAGGGAACCTGTGAGAGGCAACCACACATGGATGTTTCTCTTTCTGTCTTTTCTCTCCCTCCCATCCTTCTAAAAATAAATAAATAAAATCTTAAAAAAAAAAGAAACAGATTTTTTGGCCAACCCAATGTAATATAAGCCTAGTTTCTGGCCGGGAACTCACAGGAGGCCATTTTCATTCATCCACGTGAGAACCCACCATGGTGTCTGGGATCAGCTCAGCTTTGCAAATCCCTGAGGGACAAGGGGACACAGCCAGGGAGGGTCCAGTGCCGCACGAAGGAACCACACCAGCTGTGATAACACTGAGGGTAACATTCCCTGGGGAAAATGACCAGCAGAGAAAGGGGCTGCGTAGCAGGGAAGAGGGAACACACTCTCTCGCTGTCACACTGCTGCCTGAGGCCAGCCCTGAAGCCCTGAGTATCCAGGGGTCAAGGTCACTCTGAGTCTAAGGAAAGTGGGCCTCAGGATGAATGGGAGGAGGTAGCCATGTTGGGGACAGTAAGTCCCCTGAAAACCCTTGCGAAACCACCGAGGATGTGAAAACTGCTCAAAAACCTAAAGACTTCTTCCACCTACATACACTCAGAGAAAGTACGTGACCTTGTAATGACACTCAGGTATGCCATCTCGCTTTACCTGGGTGACCACCCTACGGGGGCGCACGTTTGTTTTTAATGAACCAGAGAATGGCGCCTTAGGAAGTGACCCGGCCAGGCAAAGCACAACACGGGAGAGCCAGGAATCGAACTCCAGCCCCAGAGCTGTTCCACCGGGTGCTGGGCGAACCTCTGGGGATGCGCTGGAATTCTGGAGAAACGGATGGTCCTCTCCTCACCCAAACTTCCCACCCCCTTGTTCCTGAGCCCAGATTCCCCGAAGAGCGCCAAGCTGGGAGCTGGAATCCAGGAAGAAAGTGGCTTTTCATGCCTGCAGGTATTTTATTTCGGTTTCTGGGACTGACGTTGAATGGGTGTAAGGCTCCCTGTCTCTGCTCCCTCACTGCTCTGGCCCACAGAAGAGGTGCTCATTTGTTTCAGGGAACCCTGTCCCCGGAGCACTGCCGTCCTCTCACACAGCCCCATTCAGGACAGGGTTAGTTCCTGTCACAATGAGACCCAGGATTAGGAAACCTTCCATCCGCAAGACAAAAAGATGGTCACGCCCGAGGGCATGGCCCACTTACTCTGAAAAGTTCAACGGAGCATTATTAATTTGGACTGTGTTCATCTACCACTGACTGCTGGTAATGCCAAAAGTGAATGGGTTGGAGCTCGATACAACATTTACCAAAAAACAAAACAAAACAAACAAACCAAAAACAGAGAAAGAAGAAGAAGAAAATGAAAGCAGTATGCATGGCTCTACACAGGATACTAATAAATATGAGTGAGAGGCTGATCCAATTTTTTAAGAAGCTTACAAGTTTCTTATTACATGAGTTAATAAGAAAATTATAACAGAATTTCCAATCTAGCGTGGGCAGAGTCAGCTTCTTGGACTTGAAAGGCATTTATACAAGGTGGACTGGGCCATCAGATCTGTGTTCTCACAACAAGTTAAGATTTCATCCGTTCACTCTTCAGTCCTTCACTCATTGACCTGAAAACTGCTTACTGCACGCTCACCACGTGCTGGGCCTGGGGCTGAGCACTGAGTATCGCAGAGATTTTAGAAGTTCGCCGAGTGTTTGCGCTTCCATACCTGACCTGGTTCAGCCCACACCCCCCTCTCCCAACCCTGCCCTAGGAGGTATGCTGTCGGGCCAGGGTTGCTGCCTCTGCCAGGACTGTCTCTGCAGTCCCCAGGGCTTGAGGCAGTCCTGGATGAGGACAGACAACTCACACCAGTTGGGTGCCTTCTTCCCTCCTTCGCCCCCCTCTCGGACCCTCAAAGGTAGCTCCATTGGTTTTTGCATTTGGGCTCAAATGACAAGGAAGGGGGGCCCCCACTCCACCTTTCAAGCAGTGACTCATCTCTGTTTTGTGTGGTTGTGACCCCACTGCACTGGGAAGTGTTCCAAACTGGAGAGGCTTCTGGGAAATGAGAGGAAACACCTGTGAAGAAAGCCATCGACCTCCACCCGCCACCCCTGGGTCCCTAGTGCAGGTGGAAATCTCCGATGCTAAATAAAGCTCATTACCACTGCAGCGAACTCCGTCATCCTCAAGTTCATATCCTGGGTCACAGCGGCAGATGAAGGAGCCGTAGGTGTTGACGCAGGTTTGCACACAGGGGTTCTCGGTGGCACACTCATTCACATCTGTGGAAAGCCAAAGCCACAGCCCATCACTGACCATTCCCACAACAAAACATCTGCTGTAACGAGGCAGACGAAAATGCACCGGCAACAAAATCTGTGGCTGGGGGACCAGACCCACAAGCACCACGAATCTCTACCTGGGACCTAGCAGACTGAGAAGTCAGCCCCAGAAAGTGCTCACTAAAGAATCAGGGGCTCCACCCACATGTCCCTCTGGAGTCAAGAAGCGGGAAGGGTAGAAGCAACATGTATACATGTCATCGACATATATGCACATACACATGTACACCCTCTGAGGAAGTGCACTCTCTGAGGTCACCAACAGGACTTTCTAGCCAGTATCTGCTCTTCCCCATCACCTACCACATTCCATTCCCAATGAACTCTCCCTTCACTGCCATTGACTTTGATATTCAGGTAAACGAATAAATAACTGTGACAATTCTAAGAATGTCCCCGACCCAATTCATGTTGAAGTTCTAATTCCCCATGTTACAGAATTTGGAAACTGGGCCTTTTGGAAGTAATTAAGTGTAAGTGAGGATCTCGCGTGGGGACCTCCCGATGGGATTAGTGTCCTTCTAAAAAGAGACACAGAGAGCTTGCTCTTGCTCCTTCTGCCATGTGAGGATTCAGAGAGACATGGCAAGCCTGCAAGCCGGGAAGAGAGCCCTCGCAAGTGCCTGGCCACGCTGGCTCCCTGACCTTGGACTTCTGGTCTCTAGAACTGTTAGAAAATACATTTCTGTTGTTTAAGTCCCCAGTTTAAGACATTTTGTCAGGGCAACCCAAGCTAAGACAATTATGCGTAAATAACATCACCGATAATAATAGGACCCCCCACAGGACCACGGCCCTGTGTTACAAGGTCAGTCAGCTAAAGAGAGGACCACAAAGGGGCATAAGAAACTGTTAGAAAGGATGGAATATTCATCATCGGAGAGTGGTGATGCCTTGTGGGGGGTATGGACGTGCCAAAGTTCATGGCATCATGTACCTTTAACAATGCAGTTCATTGTGTATCAATTACACATCAGCAAGGGGCGCACATTTGTTTTAAAGTTGACAGATGTGCGCAAGTATAACGAGGGCACATACGGAACTGGGACGTGAGTCGGGTCTTTCTGTAGAACCCAAGACTCATTCTGCACAGCTCCTGAAGGTGGCAGGGGCCGGAGGGCAGAGGGGGGCCCTCCTACACTGCGCAGGCTGACCAGCTCCAAGCACGCTCCCCCCGTGGTCCTTACACCAGTGACCCCAGGTCCCGCTGAGAGAGTTTCTATCCTCTTCAAAAGCCCCAGTAAAGCTCTTCAGACTCTGAATAGAGACTGGAGTGTTTTCAGAGTTAAACACCTTCACAGGGAGCAGTTTGAGAAGCTTTTCTTAAGGCGGAGGGCTAATCCCATGCCCACATACTTCCTGCTTCCTGGCACGCATGGGGCAATCCGGAGAAAGAAAAATAATGGCCCACCACGCAGGGAGGGTCCGGCGAGATACCGGTCTCCGCCGGTGCCCACGGGAGCTTGGAGGCCTATGCCTGGGAGGCGGGGGAGCAGCTGCTGTGCCAGGCTGCAGAGCGCAGGCTCAGGCAGAATGGCCCTGGCGAGCACTGGGGCTGGCGTGCTCGGCTTCCGGCCAGACGCCGGTCACACAGATATGAATGAGCGTGAGTCCCACACTCTCTCAGCTCCCAGATGTTTCTGCCCAAGAGCAGGACCCAAAGCCGTGGTCTCCAACCTTGTTGAAACCAAGGACTGGTTTCATGAAAGACAAGTTTTCCATGGACCAGGGGTTGGGGGATGGTTTGGGGATGATTCCAGTGCCTTACATTCAAGCTCACCTCCTGCTGTGTGGCCCAGTTCCTAACAGGCCCAGACCAGTACCCGTCCACAGCCAGGAGGTTGGGGACCCCTGACCCAAAGGATTCTGCCCCCAGGAGCGCTGGCTGCCCTCCCCTACCAGCCCTGCAATCCACACACGGACAAATGTCCCTCTGAGTCCTGTGGGAGCAGTGCGCACCCCACTCCCACTTGCTGGACAGGAAGGCGAAGGCCCTCGGTTCTACTCTCCACTCTGCCACCACCCGGCTGAGGGACTCTGGCCAACTTGCTTAACCTTTTTGCTCCTTGATTTCCTCATCTGTGAGCAGAACTACAAACGCCTGCCCTGCCTACCTCACAAGGTCATTGTCAGGATTCAATGAGACGAATAGATGTGACAAGCCTGGGAGAGTGCAAAGCACACACTTCCTCCCATGAGGTGTCAGAATTATGAAAGCTCCACAGAGCTGGGGACACTCCATGTCACCAGCGGGCCCCGCTGATGCAACATCCTGGTGGCCAAGTGCCCGTGCGGCCTGGGTGCTCTGCCTGCTGCTGGCCTTAGCACTGCCAGGTGGCATTACCTGCTCCTGGTCACAGGCCCGACCCTGAGAGGCCTCAAGGACACGTGGTACTTTTGGCTCTGCTGCGCCTGGCTGTTCCTCAGGAGGTGTCGGGTGCACCGCCGGGGGACCTGGGCTGGCACCTCCAGCCCAGAGAAGACTGGTCTGTCCTAAGCTGCTTATCCCGGCAGCAGCGAGAGAAGGAGCCAGGCGCCCACTCGTCCACTCCTGCTCCAATGACGGGGCGGGATGGCGGGGGCGGGGATGAACCCTGCTCTATCAGCTCCTTCAATCTCCCAGCCCGGTCTCCACTCTCAGAAGAAAATGACTTCTCCTGGTGAGAGGAACACAATCAAGACCTCTTGGAACAATCAGCAGAACCAGCTTTGGAGGAGAGACTTCCAAAGAACTCAGGATCAAACTCCTCAACCCTGATGCCTTCCTGTTTACCCAATGATTTCCATACGATTAAACTAATGGAGACATAATATCCTCCAAGGAGCTGGCCAGGAGCCTGCCAGCCAGACCTCGGATGGTGTGACAAGGAAATGGGCCCTGCAAAGCCTGGTGGCAGACTCAAGACAAAGACCTCATTCTAAGCTCCCGGCACTGCCTCCACCCTGGAGCGAGTAGCTGCCAGGGGCCGGAGGCCCCACTGGAGGCTGGGGGTGGGAGCCGGCGGCCAGGCAGGCGGCACTCGCACTAATTCCTCGAGTCTTAAGTCTCCCATTCATTTCCTGAGCAGAAGAAACCTGCAGAGGGAAACTACAATAAGCACGTAGCTTGTTTGTCTTACTTATCAGTGTTTGAAGAGATCATGTGAAAACCAGAAAACGCCTTGGCTCCATTCCGTTTCTGTGGGGAATGCTGAGCAGGAGGGAAGTTGCCTCCACCACCCGACTCTTTGCTAAGGCAGCAGGCCCTCCTGGCACAGGCCGAAGGGAAAAAGCTGTGGTGACAGGCATCAGAAGTGCCCCCAACACCCCTGCCGAGAGTGTACATGCTTATTTTGTGATTCATCCAGGGTCAGTTCTTTCTGACCGCTCCACTTTGGCCCCAGGAATCGAACTTAGGCGACAGGGTACGCAAGAACATTTCTAAGTAGTCAAGAAAGCCGGCAGGACTCCTCCCGGGCTGCAGGGAGGAGCTAATGCCCGTGGCCCGGAGCTCCCGCTGGCTGATGGATGACAGCACTCCTCATCTCAGCAGTGCCCAGCGTACCTTCTGACCTGGGTTAGGTAACCTCCGTTCAGGATGCAGAGAGGTGAGCAGGCAGAGATGACCAGCAGAAAGAAAGCACTTTAAGGACAGCGCTTCCCACCAGCACAGACTGTCAGACTGTGGATGAGACGACAGCATGTTCCAGTCACCACCGTTCGGGTCACATACCTTGGCAAGACCTTCCGTCCTCGTTGAGGGTAAAACCAGGGTTGCATGTACAGGAGTAGGACCCAGGGACATTCGCACACAGCTGCTGGCAATAGCCATAGCGACATTCGTCGATGTCTGGCAACAGAGATGCGCACAAGGTGAGACCCTCCTTTTCAACCACCAACGCTGCCCCCCGCATCCTTGTTGCCCGTCCCTCTGGAGAGAGGTCACGAAGGGACGCCAAGGGGAACTAGCGTGAAGACAGTGCCTACTGAGTGTCAGCGATCATGATGTCCTCTGGATTCCAAGGCTCAAAATCCCTATAACCCCCCTCGACCCATCTCAGTCCTGTGAACACCCGAACCTGTCTTGAAAGTCGTAGAGGAAATTTCTGCTTAGGGTGAGCAAGGTTTTTATCCACGTTAAGAGCCAATTCTAAGATTCTATGTAAATGCTTCATGGCCCCGTGAAGGGACAAGGTAGCTCAAAGTATAAGAGGAACCTGTAGCCTCACTCCAACAGGCTCCTCACCAGTCCCATCAGCAGTGAATGTGTCCCCACGTCAGGAACAAGGGCAAGTGTAGGTGAGGATGAGCTGGTAGCACTATGGTCTAGGGACCTGTGAATCCAATGACACAAGGACTCCGGAGCTCCCTGGAGTCTCCAGCTTGCACCAGAGCAGACACAGAACTCCGGATAAACACACCTCTTCCAAGCCATGGCTGGCCTTTGCTGAGCAGGCAGCTCTGTGAGTGAATGGGTCCTTTTAGCCGAGTGGCCAATACGACCTCCCTGCTGACAGGTACCCATCAATGGGGAGCCTGATGTCCCCGGGAACGCTCTTTCCAATGCCCAGGGTGACGGGCTGATGGGCTGGAACCTTCACTGCTGGAGGCTGAGATGTCCTGAATGAAGCATAAGGGTGGAGACAGAATCCTCACCGATACGAGCACCTGCTGTCACCAACCAATGTGACTGGAGCTGTAACTGGTTCATATTGTGTCTCCACTGGCCCCTACACTAACCACATTCCCTCTCTGGTACCCTGGTTTAGCCAGGGTCCACCCAGGGCTCTGGTCGCCGGTTCAGAACCTTGGTCTCTGTGCCTAGTTCCCACCATCTGCTTCCAGAGGGACCCCCCTCCCCCCTGTTGCCCAACCTTCCTCAGAAGCTGTGTCCCACCCTCGGGGTTCTGTTTCATCTCTGAGTCCCATCTACTTCTAACCTGGCCCACCCGACTGCCCACAGGGAGGGGGCAAGGAAAAGAGGGGACATCCTGGGGTACCCTGGAGGAAAGGTAGTCTCCCGCCTGTTGTTTTTCTCCAAAAGCAATGCCCCCAAAGGTGCATGGGTTGGGGGGGGAGGTGTGGGTGGCTACAGAACTTGGGTTTTAAAAGAGAAAGACAAGTTTGGCCAGAGGCTGGCATGAGTTCAGCCACAATGAGTAAAGGCCTTCACTTCGGACCTGGGTTATCTGCAGGCCGTATGTGTGGTGCCACATTAGGCCTCCAGGAGCATCCCTCCCAGAGCTTCACGCTCTGTTGATGTAGCCACCCTCTCAGGTAGGTACAGGACTGTCCTGGGGCATGGTCCTCCTCGGATGGGGAGGGCTTTCCTCTGTAAGCAATCAATCCAGCCTGTGTCCCTGTGAGCCTCTCTTGCGCCCCCTTGTGGTGGAAAAAACTGGACTGAGAAACAAGAGAGATTTTAGACCGAATTCGCCTTGTCCAAAACGTCCTTCCTCTTTGAGGCCCAGTTTCCAGCTCTATGACAGTTGAATGACATAATATCTAACATCCCTTCCAGTTCTGAAACTCTGCGTATTAAGTTCCCGTACAAATAACTCACTCACAATGATCTACTTATATTCAAAGCCCTGGCATCAGATTTTCCATAATAGCTGAGATTGGTTAAGATGCCCGTGTGCAGCCAGCTCTTCGGGACATGCCTGGGAAGGACGGCCAAGCCAAGCCTAGGCGGGCTTATCAGGCCCTGAGGAGGCCGCAGACAGGGCCCTAGAGCTGGCCCCAATTCAGTCTTGGGCAAGAGAGACTTGGACAAAAGAACCTTCTTTTTCGGTTTCCATGAGGCAGTCAGGTTTGTTACTCAGCTCCTTCCGCACTGACTTGCAGGCAACAGAATAGTGACTTAGAGAATTTAAACTGGCAAGGCTTCTCTAAGAACACAGTATAGAAATAAGACCCCAGGGGAAAAAAATGGAACTGACAGCCTGAGATCGCTATGAATTCATTCGCTTGGCTGGACCAAAAGCTAGAGGGGAAGAAAGGAAAATAGCCCTCTAGTAAAAATAAACAGAGAGATCATGTAGCAAATGCCAACTGCAAGGAACAAAATTCTCAATTGGGGATGACTGACTGTTTCACAGTAGAAAGAAAGACCAGCTTGCGGGGTGGGCGTGACAGTGGATCCAGGGGGCTGCTGGGAGGAGATGGTGTGAGCTCGGAATCCACTGATCCACATTCGAGACGGAAACTTTCCTGTGACTGCACAAACTGTTCTCTGCTCTCGGCATGATCTCCAACTTGGACAGGGTGACCCTCACCTCTCCCATTTCCTGTCTTGGACATCAACTTTCAGAAGGAGAGGAGACAGGATAGATAAAAAATCAAACAGGAGCCTTAAAAATGCATTCAAAAATTCTGATGGCCCTGGCTGGTGTGATTCTGTGGTTGGAGCATTGTCCCGTAACCGAAGGGTTGCAGGTTCCATTTCCGGTAGGGGCACCTGAACCTGTGACCCCCCGGTCCAGGCACCTACAATCTCCGGTCCCAGCACAGGTCCCGGGCCTGGGTGCACACGCAGGCACCCAATCAATGCTTCTCTTGCATCAATATTTCTCTCCCTCCCTTCCTCTCTCTCTAAAAAAAAAAAGCAATTAAAAAATGTCCTCCAATGAGGATGAAAAGATTCTAATGAGGACATGACGGTGACGACTGATTTGAAAGAGTGGTGATGCGTGACACATGGAAGCTCAACAGGCTTGTCTGCCCCCGCCCCCCTGCAAAGAGAGGCCCACTGCCCTAGGGACCCCCAGCCAGGCCCACATTTCACCCCCCGCCCAGCCACCAGCACCTCCAAGAGTCCCCGTGAGCCCCAGAGCTGTCACCTAAGCACTGGCCTTCCAGGAGCCAGTAGCCGTCAGTGCAGGAGCAGGTGTACCCGCCTTCGGTGTTGATGCAGATCTGTGTCGGGTTGCACTGGTGGGAATCCGTTGCACACTCGTCCACATCTGTAACGAGACGTATTTCAAGGAATGTCACCTACATCTACTCAGAGCCACCAAGGTGCCAGCTGTTTCCTTGTCTGCTGGCAGGCGGTGGGTCGTGTCCCTGGGTTACAGCCAAGGAGACGGAGCACCTCCCTGCGGAGCGTCACCAGGAGACACTGGCCTCTTCTGAGGGGGCAGAGCTGGTCCATTCCCCACAAATCCACAAAGGGAAATGGCCACGAAGAGAACACACATCCATAAGCTCTTTTCCGCCGTCCTATCCCATCATTTTCTGAAAGCAAGTCACCTGGATAATCACCATTACTTGATATAGAAATGCATTTTGTTTGGGCTTATTCCTTTCGCTGATTAAATAGGGGTCTTTTATGTACCTACTGTGTGCACAGAGCTACGATACCTCTGAGACCTTAACAGAAGACAAAGAAATGTCCCCCGCCAAAGGAAACTTATCATCGGGTCACTGGACTGGATCCCTCCACAGAAATCTTTGGGTATCATCTGGGGGTCCTGCCCCTTCGAGAAGCTTCACGGAGCCCTCCAGCATTCCTTCCACTCCCGCAGCTGATTTCTCGTGCCCTCTGCTACCGCCAGGCTTGTTTACACTGCTCCATGCCCACCGCCCTCCCCCTGGCAGCGAGGAGGTACTACTGTCCAAGTCAGTCCCGTCTTAATGGAGCGCTTCCATGCACAAAGACCAAGCTGGGTCAGAGTCCTACTCGTCAAGACGTCTGGTGCACACAGGCAGCACGCACAACGGTTCATTTCCACTAGGGCGAACCCTTCTTCGCCGTCTCCCCGCGCTGTATTTTGGGAACTGCATGCAGCATTCTTGCACGGGACCTCCCGATACCCACTCTCATGTCGACCTAAAGCCCTGGGCCTGCCTGGCCTGACTCCAGCGTCCACCCCTGGCAACTGTCTGCCCGAACCTGCCTGCGCCTTTGGCTCCCACGTCACTGCATTCAGGTCTTGATCCCCTGCAGCTTCCGCCCCCCCCACACCCCCCACAACAGACAGCCGCACCGTTGGAAACAACATGAAAAGTTCTGGGGAGTGCGCCCAACTTACTGTCCTGGTTCTCGCTACCACCCTGTGCAGTGGGTGCGGGCGGGGACCCCACCTCACAGGGGGGAACATGGTCTGTCTGACTCCAACCACACTCTGTGTGGGAACGACAGAGGACATGACGGCCGGGACCAAGCCGGTTCGAGGGGGAGCTGGCAGGCCTGGCAGAGGAGATCAGACTGAGTTTTGGGTGCCTTCTCCTGCCCCTCCTGGAAAACTGTCTGTCTCTTGACACTGCATATTGCAGTGTGGTGGGGGTGGGGGCACCCACAGCCCCCGTGTGTAAGCACCTGAGGACATAGGTCTTCTGTAACACAGGTCTTCTCAGTTGTCTGCACAGGAAGTGAGCATAGCCGGCTCGGGGACACATCAGCCACGCCAGCACAATCCACTACCCACCTGCCGAAAGTCAAACACCAACAACGTGGATCGATTCCCACCCCCCAAAAACCATGTGTCTGGGCATGGCGTGGAACCAGCCTTCCGTCCAAACATGGACCGACTCCAACAACCTGGTTCCAAGGTGGCAGCGGCTCTGCTCTGCGCCGACACGTGGGCTCGGCGCAGCCCCGGTGGCAAAGACCTGGCCTGGCTGCAGAGCTCCGGCCTCTCCCTCCGCCTCCCTTCCACCCCCTACCCCTGCTCTGCCCTCCCAGTGGAGCTTCCCAGGGGAACCACGGATAAGGCTTGGCCGGCAGCCGCGCCCGCCCCAGCCCGTGTGGCAGCCTGGGATAATAAATAACGCCACTATCGGCGGGAGCATATTTACATTTTTCCGGAGGGGCGTGATGGATGGCAATTGTACCCTGGGAACAACGTTGCCTCAGGAATTTGTGCTCTTTTTCCTGCCTTGAGGGGAGTGCAGGGTGAGAGAGACCCAAGGCGAGAAGAGCTGTGGCAGAGCCTCGGTGACAGCAAGCTCCCAAGGCTCCGTCTGGGTGACCTGCACGCGCACCACGTGCCCACGGGCCCAGAGCAGAAGGCCCAACATGTGCGGGCCCTGAGACTGGGCTAAGCAGTGCAGGCGGGGCCCAAGTGTGCATGTGTGTGTGGGCACATCATAGGCACACACAAAACAGTCAAACCTAGNCCTGCTCTGCCCTCCCAGTGGAGCTTCCCAGGGGAACCACGGATAAGGCTTGGCCGGCAGCCGCGCCCGCCCCAGCCCGTGTGGCAGCCTGGGATAATAAATAACGCCACTATCGGCGGGAGCATATTTACATTTTTCCGGAGGGGCGTGATGGATGGCAATTGTACCCTGGGAACAACGTTGCCTCAGGAATTTGTGCTCTTTTTCCTGCCTTGAGGGGAGTGCAGGGTGAGAGAGACCCAAGGCGAGAAGAGCTGTGGCAGAGCCTCGGTGACAGCAAGCTCCCAAGGCTCCGTCTGGGTGACCTGCACGCGCACCACGTGCCCACGGGCCCAGAGCAGAAGGCCCAACATGTGCGGGCCCTGAGACTGGGCTAAGCAGTGCAGGCGGGGCCCAAGTGTGCATGTGTGTGTGGGCACCTCATAGGCACACACAAAACAGTCAAACCTAGACACAAATCTTTTAAGTTCATTTTTTAAAAAGCCCCACCGCTTTTACCGAGTTAAAGAATTAGCTTGGTTTTCTGCATGTCTGTTGATGTACATTGAAAAACAAGTAAATTTGCCACTTTTACTATCTGAATGGACTGTCAGTCTAAATGTATTTGGAGAACGGAAGTCCCTGGAGTTTTTGGGGGGGTGTCCTAGCTTTGTATCCTCCAAACCCACCTGGTAGACAGCTACGGCCATAGTAAGCGTTCAGGGCCTGCTTGGTGAATGAATGAACGGACACGTGAATACCAAGCTTTGCTGCCTCTGCACCCCAGGCGAGCTATTCCCAGCCTACCCGCTAACCAGAGTCCCAGTGTGTGGACCCTAAAAGCAACCCGCCCCACCAAAATTCGCGGCCAGCCGACACAGTGGGCGGCATGGATGCTGGACCCGCTCACGGTAGGGGCTCCACATGGGGTGAGGAGACCCATCCCACATTCCAGCTCACAGCTGAATCGCTTACATTAAATACATTTGACTTAAATAACAGAAGGGAAAATGCATCGACTCCCTCCAAGGACATTCTTTGGCAAAGCGTGCTTTTCGGCATCAGTGGAAAAGTACAAGTCACAGCAACCTGAGTGAGCGCCACCACCCTCGATGCAGACTGTGCCTGCAATTTCCTTCCCTTCTGTGTGACATTTAGGAAGCGTCTCCTGAGAGGACAGAGTGCCCTGTCCTCTCAGTGAACACATTCAGCCATGTGTTCACTCATCCTGTCATTCATCCTTCATGCCCTGCAGTGGCTCTGTGTGTGTGCGTCCTCCCAAACCTCGGGTCACCTGGGAGAGCTGGCAGCGAGCACCTGCGCTGCGTCTGCACCGACCCCCAGAGCAGACATTACTGACAGTCCTCTGCCAGCTCCCTGCCCACCCCCGCCCCTCCTGGGGCTGCAGCTGGAGCAGCTGCCTGGGCACTGGGAGGATGGCACCATGGCAGCCATGGCTCCTCCCCCACAGATGGGGCAACGCCCACCACTGTCATGGCAACCAGCACCCTGGGAACGGGAGGACGGGGCTTCTCACTGACTCCTCCAGAATGAGAGCCCAGCACTGTGCCGCCTGGGGAGGAACCGCCCGGCCCGTGGGGCAGCGCGGCTCTGCGGGCCCACCAGCCCAGTCCAAGGGGCCGCCCCTTCCTGCAGACGCCCCTTCCGTGAGAACACGCACAGTCCAAGACAACTGTGGACACAAGAAAGTCAGCAAAACCAGCCAACATCATCCTCAACGCCCCCCAGGAGGCCACAGGCAGCAGTGGCTCCCAGGCCTCATGTTAGGGACACTCCTGTAGGGTTTCATACCCCTAGCTGGGTCTCATGTCCCCAGCCTGATGGAAGCTCCAGGTGGACAGATGCATGACATAGGGTGACATCCTCCAAGTCCAAGCAAGGTCTCACGGAGGCCCCAGGTGGAGGGCGGGCCTCCAGTCTCAGAGCACACACCCTCCGCAACCCAGGTCGGCAAATGGCGGGACCTTCCAGACGGACCCCAGGGACAGTGTAGGGAGGGCCATGGGCCACGCACACCCAGGAGCAGGCGCTGGTGACAGATACCAGTGGTGACAGGCAGACATCTCCTTGTCAGACGGGCCCAGGACCTCATGGTCCCACACCGTCAGCCAATGCCTATGACATGGGCTTTCTGGGAGTGGCTGGCTCTGCGAAGACAGCACACAGCCCATGTTTCCATCCCGTGCAGAACTAATGGTGTGAGTGCCAGACTAGCGTGAACTCACAGGTCATTGTGTGCAAACCTCTGCAGTTTGGAATGACAGGCCAATGTGCTAACACAAGTATGTTTGAGTGTAGATGGTATGAGTACGTGTGCCAGCTACTTGCTAAGTTTGAATGCACATATTATATATATACATGAAATTACAATTCATCATTTAGTTCTATACTGTAAAGGGGAAATACTTAAATTGCTTTCCAAATACAAATTCTGATTGAAGTAAAGTATCCTTTGAAAGCTATAAAACAAAATGCAACAAAGCAAAAACTTACGGTTCCCCAACGCCCAAAGGGAGAACATTCTCCCAGCACCAAAGTGTAAGAGGAGAAAAGACCAAAGAGCTGAGCCTCCCCGGAAAGGGCTAGTGGGTAAAAAATAAAAATAAAACCAGAACCCAGGCAGAGCTGGGTGTGCGGACAGGGTCCTGCAGGTGATCACCGACGGTTACTGAGCAAGTTCATTGCCCTTGTGGATCCTTGGGTGTTGTGCAGGGTAAAGCTGTAGCATCCTGCCTCAGAGGCTGCATGGAGCGTTCACAACCGAACGTGCCCACAGGCCCCCTCGCCACTGGGGGGCATGGAGGAGGCGCCCGGCAACGCCATTTCCGGCCCTGGTACGGCGCTGCTTCCAGCATCTGTGACAGGCTGGGGCAGCTTGGCTCCTGCCTCCTGGCTCCTGCCTCCTGTGGGCTCTGTTCTGGAACTCACCACAGACACTAAGGTGACAGCCCTGGGGCTGGAAGGCATGGCCAGTTCTGAGGTTCAGCCAGAGCCAGAGCCAGAGCCTGCTCCCCGCAAGCTCCAGGCACGCGCCAGCGGACTGGGACGAGAGTCGAGAGGCACACAAAGGCAGCAGCATTCCTGCACGGGCCTCAGCTCCCCCCTCTCTTCGGCCTCTCGGGGCCCATCTGTGACTCGGTCACGGTAGACATCCGAAAGCCTAAGCGTGTGCGCATCCCACTGGATGCCACAGCCAAGGAGGATCGGCCTCCACATGACGCGTGATTCCTCCCTCCTCCTGCGTGTCCTCTTCCCCCGCACTGTGCACATGAAGGGCTGGCTCTGTGAGCCCATGTCCACAGCCTCAGCTGAAGGTCTCTGCTCTTGTGTGAGCACAGCCATCGGCCAACAGAAGACACTCCCACTGGGTGACACTGGGTGACACCGGGAGACACTGTCCTGAAGCACCTGGACAACTACGCCTGTCCAAAGGCCCCGCTAGTCCTTTTTTGGGCTCGGCAAAATCATTTCCTTGGTAGTAAATTTTTACCCGGTGAAACAACATGTTTTCCCAGCCTGTTTTTGCTCCTTCCTCGCTCAAGCTCATGGGGCTTGATAAGAAAGAAGAAAATAACAATGGCACATTCCTGCGTCTCCGACCGAAGCCAGCTTCGGGCCTGCTGCTGAGCTGGGCCGGTGCCATTTTTCAGCGAGACGAGCCCAGCCAAGGCTGGAAGCTCCGAGGGGCCTACTTCCCAAACACCTGCTTAATTAAAGACCTCAGCGTTTGAGAACTCGCTCGCTGAATTCCCGGGACATCTGCTCTCCGTGTGTCTGTGGGACCCGGGTGGTCGCGAGGACCCAGCTCTCTCCGTGTTCATGGCATGCTTCCTAACGCTCGACGTTGAGCCTCAGATACAAGGCTTGCTCGTCTTATCCCCAGTAAGGCAACAAGTATGCGGTGCATTTTCCAAGCAACAGACCATCCTCTCCTCTTAGAAGAAACCAGCTGGAAGGCAGGTTCCCACCTCTCTGTGAAGTCTGTTTTCTGTCCATAAAGTGAGAGCTTGGAGGAGGGTCTGCAAGGCCCCTTCCAGCGCTTAACCTTCCGCAGAAACACACTGTGCTGCTAATGGGGACCACAGTGAGTGCTTCTTGAGTAACAGTTTTCATCCCGAGGGCTTGGTAAACATCAGCTGACCTCAGCCGCTTTCAAACTGGGCAGTGAGTGGGCCAAGCCCCTGTGCTTCTGCCAGTGGACTGAGGGTCACTGCAGTTGCAGAGGATGTGGCAAGAGGAAGATGACAGATTCCTCCCTGAGCATCATGCATCAAGATGTCCTGGGAGCACGAGGATGAGCTGCTCACTGCCAATCTAGACGTGGTATTTTTCCTTAAAGGGCATGAGGCTTGGTCCTAACTGTGACTGTAACGCAAACGAACAGACCATTGCTCTGGAAGGGAGCGTTCGCCGGCAGGGTGGACAAAGGCAACAGCCCTGACCTCCTGCCGGCTCCCCGCAGGTCCCTCCTCCTGCTTCCCTGGGGGCTTGTTCTTGCCCCAGAGCCTGACTTCCTCGTTCCCTGGTTCTCCATCTGGTCCTTGTCCCCACCCCCACCCCCTCCTCTCCGTCCCTCCGTTCCCCAAGTCACTGCATTTCGGTATCCCAGGCCAGAAACCTCGGTCACCCTCAAATCCCCACGCCCACCACTCCCGGCTCTCGGGGAGTTCTCCTGGAACCCTGGCCTGCTGCCCTCTTCCTTTACGCCACTGACTTCTCTCTAAACAAACACCATAACTTTGTTACTAGTCCGCTGGCCTCCGGTGTCTCCCTCTGAATGCACAATAACCACAGCTTCCATGCCACCCGAGACCCAGAAGAGACTGTGGGGCTCTGCTACTCCCAATTGTGGGTCCCCTTCTTTCCGAACTCAGAGCTCTGCTTCCTACGCCAGCAGCACAGCACGTGCAGGCTGCGCAGACCCCCCCCCCCCCACATGTGCTAAGCACAGGCACGGCACATGGTAGGACGTGGTTCCCTGTGGACAGCTCTGTCTCCTCCTCCAAACCACGAGTCTCCTGAAGGCAAGAAATGGGTCTCAGTCACACTCGTATCCTAGGCAACGAACGGTGCCTGGCATGATAGAGAAGGGAAGGGAAGGATACTGGCAACCAAGGTACTTCGTTCTCGGGCTTTTCTGACCGCCAGAGGGGAAAGGTGGAGTAAGTCCTGGGCGTCAGAGGACACAGTTCGGCCTCCCACCTCCTCTGTGGCCTCATCTCACTGCCGTGGAATGAAGGACATCTGACGGACGCTGGCTCACAGACCTGGACCAATGGAGCCTCGGGCCCCGGCCTGTGGTGTCTGGGGCTTCACTCCCACCCCAGTCTTGGCCTGATGTGAGAGTGTCCTCAGCCCCCCAAGGCCTCGATGTGGTTGGCCTGATGGAGGTGTTCCCTCTTTCTTCCCAGACAGCGGGACGTCGCAGACAAGGGAGAAGTTTATTCACAGCAACCAGAGGAGGGCAGGGCCTCCAAGGACGGGAAAGGCACCCCGTCCGCCTGGCCTGAGAACAGGCATCCACGGAACCACTCAGGGCACAACCAGGAAATCCGACCCACTCTTCGGGCTCCGGACAGACCCCAGCCTGGGGCCGGCTGTGAGAATGAGCAGGTGCGCAAGTTCCCAGGCAAGGGACCAGTGTGCCCCTCGTCAGCAACAGTATTTCCCTGACGGCCACACTCGGAGAGCGATAATAAACCGTGCATATGTTCTCTTCCCCAACCCTGTGATCGATCAGAAACCCTGCCACCCCTCCGACTCCATTAATATCTAACCAGTGTCACCTGGCAAATGTCACTGACTTCCTGCATCTGCTTCCTTGTTGCTGAGTGAGGCCGCCACCTCTGGCCCTCCCAGGGCTCACAGGTGGGTGGGGAAAGCCGCTGTTGGGCCCAGCAGGTGCAGAGGACACTGCAGGGGCCGTGAGAACACCCTAACCCGGGCCGGTACCCATCTGGGCGGCGTGGGCAGATCTGGACACTGGACAGTGACGTAGGAGCACAGTCCCTTCACATACACCGATTCCTGGACCCCGAAGTCTCCTAGGAAAACGGAGGGAAGTGACAGGCAGCTGGCTCTTTCAACATCACAGGTTGCAGGAAGGGGGCCAAGCAATGAAGAAGGGTGTGAATGTTTCACGATGAGACCCCCACCCCCACTCTGCCGGTCTCCTCCCCTGACCTCGCCCCTCCTCCCTGGCCCGGTCGGAGCTCCTGGCTCCAGCAGACGACCCCAGCACGTAAGAGAATAACTTGAGGCTGCAACTCAGGAGATGAAGTCTCAGGAGAAGGCAAGAAGAGATAAAGAATGAGGGCCACGGGGGTAGGGAGATGATGCCAGACAGTCCTGGCGATCCCACCTCCTGCTCAAGGGGGCCACGTGTCCCGAGAGTGTGGAAGCCAGGGCCCCACGCCACACAGCACAGAGCTGAGACAGCCACACCCTACCACGCTTTGGACTTGCTAAGCGTTGGATTATATCACTTGAACTTAAAATAAATACTTGAACGGCTCTTTCCCTTCCACCTCCCTGTGGTCCCTGGCAGACTCCCGGCCTTCAGCGTGGAAGGCAGAGGTGAAGGAGCTGCCTGTGGGGCCAACCAACCACCTTGCCTGCCCAGCCAGTCCAGCCCCCTCCCACCCACGGAGCCCAGGGCCAGAGTCTCTGCGCCCACAGCACGGCCACTCGGGATTCAGTTACGCTGCGCACACTCGCTAGGAGCCCACGCTGCTATAAGTGCAAGGGACTCAGGGATAAACAGGACATGAGCCATGTCTGGTTACAGTCCAGCAGGGAACAGACAAGGGACCAGATCATTCCAATTCTTTTTTTAAAAAAATAGCGTTTAAAGATTTATTTATTTATTGTTAGAGAGATGGGAAGGGAGAAAGAGAGAGCGAGAAACATCCATGTGTGGTTGCCTCTCACACGCCCCCTACAGGGGACCTGGCCCCACAACCCAGGCGTGTGCTCTGACTGGGAATCAAACCAGCAACGCTTTGGTCCTCAGGCTGGCACTCAATCCACTGAGCCCCACCAGCCAGGGCGGGTCATCCCAACTCTGCACAGTACACGTCATGCTGGAAAGAAGAATGGGGATACCCCCAGCAGGAACAGACTTCCTGGAGCAGAAGATACGGGTGAGTCTAGATGGATGATGTGGCAGAAGCTGCCACAATTGGATATCACCCTTTCCTATCCATCTTCCCACGTAAAGACTGCTTTTCGGCTTCCTTGCAGTGAAATGTGGCTATGCGACTAAATTCTGGCCAGTGGGATGTAAGTAACAGTGACATGAAACAACATCTGGCTCACACGCTAAAAGGAATGAGCGTGTGTGGTCCTGTTGCCCCTTCTCTTCCTCCCACTGGCTGGGATGAGGGTGTGATGGTGAGAGCTGGAGCAGCCATCGTGGATCCAGAGGTGAAAGCCACACACTGGGAGTGGCCCAGCCACCCTACCAGTCCCGAAGCACCTGCCTCTGGACTATGCCATGAGACAGACATAAAATTCTCTCTTACCTAAGTGGGTGTGTTGAGGGTCTCTTTGTTATAGCAGCTTAGCTATAACATCCCTTATATATCCCCTAATACAAATGAATGGGAGTAAACCGAGAGAAGTAACCAAGGTGCAGTAACAAAAGCGAGTGCAAAGGTGCAGCGGACAGAGCACACTCAGAGTGAAGAGCCGTGGACATGAGCAGACGTGCAGGTGAACTCAGCGAGGCACAGGGAGGGGAGCCCCTCTGTGAAAGCATCAGGCGCCAAGCTAAGGAGGCTGGAGGAGGGAGAGACGGAGAAGGGACAGGAAGAACTGGAAAGGGGAAAGGAAAGAAAGTAAAGAGACGAAACGAACTTCAGCAAAAACTAAAACCACGTTTTATGTTTAAGTGAGCTCTCTGGGTTAGCTTCAATCATAACAACTTGACTTTTGCATTTTAAAAAAGCCACAATAAGGTGCCACCCCCCCAAAATGTAGTCCCCGATTCTAAACAATTGCATCAAGAGCCTGCTCGATCGGGTTCCTAGTAAATGCACTTTGGGTAAGTATTAGTAGCAGTAGCGAAGGAAATCCTGAGAAAAACAATAGAAACAGAAGGTCCAAGGCACCTCCTGAGGGACCGGTGCAGTTCTCCGTGCCCCTCTGCCGCAGACAGCCTTCGGGTTGTGGTCTAGTCGCTGCGTGGCCTCTGTGTCTCCCCTCTCTTTTATAAATTTTATATATTTATTTTTAGAGAGAGGGAAGGGAGGGAAAGAGGGAGAAAAACATCAATGATGTGCAAGAGAGACACATGGATGGGTCACCTCTCCCACACCCCCTACTGGGGACCGGGCCTGCAACCCAGGCACGTGCCCTGACTGGGAATCGAACCAGTGACCCTTCCGTGTATAGGCTGGCACTCAGTCCACTGAGCCGCACCAGCCAGAGCCCTCACCCTACCTCTCTTTAACCCACTCCAGTCAGGCTTTCCTCTCTTTCCCTTGACTGTAGCCTCTCTTTCAAGGTCATGAGCACCCTTCACAATGTCACCTCCAATGCCTCCGTCTGCACCCTTTGCTGTGTCTCAGCAGCATGTGGCACAGTCGACCTAGCCCTTCTTCTTCAGAGACCGTCTTCGTTGGAAAGTCTCCCGTGACCCCGCCCCCTGTCATGTCCACCAGCAGATGGGTGGACAAACAAAACATGTGTGTGTGTGTATACATCACATACATTCATAATGGAATATTTATTATTCAGACTTACAAAGGAAGGAAATTCTGACATGTACTACAATATGGATGAACTTGGAGGACATTGCACTCAGGGAAAGAAGGCACAAAAAGACAAATTTTGTATGGTTTCACTTATATGAGGTATCTAGTGTAGTCGACCTCGCAGAAACAGAAACCAGAATGGCCGTTGCCAAAGGCTGGGAGGAGAGAGGAGTGGGCAGTTCGCGTGTAATGGGTACAGGGCTTTAGTTTTGCAAGAAGATTAAGTTCTTATGATTGGTTGCACAATAATATGAAAGTACTGAACACAACTCCACTGTACACTTACAAATGATGAAAACGGTATGTGTTTTTACCACAATGAAAGAGTTAGCATCTGGACATCAAAGCCTATTTCCTCACTGAATTCCATTCTAAATTGTGTGAACTGGTCCTGCCCAGAGTCAGAATCCACCTCTGGTCTGCAACACAGTCCGGGTGAAGAAACACACAGCAGCAGCCTGAGCTCCCGAGTTTCCCTCGTCCGCCCAAACTGCCCACACTCCCCAGCAGCCCCTTCTCTGCACAGGAATTAAGGCTCGAGTATCCCCCGGGGTGGGTGCAGAGAACCAGGGAGGAAAAGGATGGAGGGGGAGAACACTGAAGGCAGCAAAGGGCTGGGGAGGGAGGAAGGGAAGCGGGAACGAGCAGGTCTGGACTGTAGGCATCTGGTGCTTCCAGAGATCCGTTCAAAGGCAACACAGGTTGGTGGGGACACAGGCTTTGGCGTCAGGCCTGTTTTGAATCCTACCACCCCCATGTTTTTTAGCTGTGTGATTTTAAACACGTTTTGTTGCTGCTATTAATGTTTGGTTTTACTACTAAAAGCCTTGGTTTCCTCATTTGTAAAAGGATGTTAGATACCTCATGGGGCTTTGTGAGGATCCCATGTAAATAAAGTCTTTAAATCATGCCTGGCAGACAGATGGCCCTAATTCGGGGAAGCAGGAGGAAGAGGAGGAGGAGGAGGAGGAGGAAGTGAGAGGGTGGGAAACTCACCCCCTAAAAGAAGAGAGGAAAGGAGGTTGAAAGCCTAGTTCTAGTCCAGAACCTTCTACAAGCTCATTGGTGGCCTTCAGGCAAGTCCTTTTCAGCCCGTTTCCACCCCTGAAAAATGACGTCTGAGGTCTCTTGTCCGGACAGGTTGATCAGTCAGAATCCTCTCCACTCCAGGTGAGTTCCCTACGCCATCACTCACTGTCCACCGCCTCTGTCCTAGGCAGGGCTCAGGACGCCCTCTGGAGGACACAGGAGGAATAGACACGGCATGGCTGGGAGATGCCCACAATTTGCCTCGGCAAACGAAAAATGAGGACATGACCTTGTAGACCAGAGTATTATAAAGCAGGATGCAAACTTAAGGTAACAGGGTGACCTGAATGGGAAGGGCTCCTAAGTTGATGCCACTTAAAAAGTACTGGGGAGCACAATTAAGTTATCTTCTACTGTCTGGTCAGCCTCATGTCAACTATCTACTACAATATATAAACATTGTTATAATGTATGATCAGCTACAGTATATGAACATTGTTACACGACATGAATGTTGTTGTAATCTAGAAACACTGCCACCTCCCCTGAGGTTTACTCTGAAATAAGAATGCGCCAGACCTCTTTCAGGACCTATTTAATAGGTATCTTCAAAAGGCATTTCTCAGGGGCTTAGGAAAAAGACAGAGAAGTGAACGATTCACTCTTTTCTCCCTCGTATGTCCAGGTGGTATTGATTCAAAAAGGCTAAAATGTAACTCATCAAAATGAGGACCAGTCGTTTGTTCACAGACTCACGTAACCACTATGTGTTGACTACTGCAGAGTGGATGTGTCTTCCAATTGTCTTCAAATGCCCTTTACCAGCAGAATTCAGTCAAATGCTGTCATGCCTTTATGTTCTCTTAGGCGAGTCTAAGGTGTTACCACCCCTCTATTCTAAGTGATAAAAATGGGGTGAATGTGGTCCCTGGATGGAACGAAAAGTTCTATCAGATCTGGAAGTCAACATTTTTTAAAAATTTTTTTCTTCTTTTTTAAAGATTTTATTTATTTATCTTTAGAGAGGAAAGAAAGGAGAGAAGGAGAGAAACATCAATGTATGGTTGCCTCTCGTGAGTCCCCTGCTGGGAACTGGCCCACAACCCAGGCATGTGCCCTGACTGGGAATCGAACCGGGATCGTGTGGTTTGCAGGCCCGCACTCAATCCACTGAGCTACACCAGCCAGGGCTCAACATTTTTTTTTACAAGGGGGGGATCATGACTGGTTACTTTCAGGGATTCAATGAGATAAGAGTTTCCTTTAGGCCCTGGCTGGTGTGGCTCAGTGGGCTGAGCGCCAACCTGTGAACCAAAAGGTTGCTGGGTTGATTCCCAGTCGGGACACATGCCTGGGTTGCAGGCCAGGTCCCCAGCTAGGGGCACGTGCAAGGCAACCGATGGATGTTTCTCTCCCTTTTCTCCCTCCTTTTCCTTCTCTCTGAAAATAAATAAATAAAGAGTTTTTTTAAAAGACAATGTTGCAAGTATTTTTTTTTTAAAAAGTTTCCTTTGGAGGAAACGCCACCTTACATGGATTTTTAGAGACTATTGGCATTGGAGAAGAAATACTTTTCTCCAGGTCATAGAAGAAATAAATAGAAAGCAATGATCTAACTGTATTACACTCAAGGCTGGGCATGAGCGTCTCATGCCACCAGCTTGATAAACAGTTTCTCACCCACCTACTCAGTGTCTGCTTCCCAGGCCACAGGAGGAAGGAGTGAGCAGGCTAGAAGAGAACCTCGGAGGACCCTTATGTTACTGGCGCTCGTTTGCAAGGCTAATTTGCAATGTGATGTAGCTGGCAGGACTGGACAACTGGGCTGAGCAGAAAGAGACAATTCCTCTAATGCTTGGTCACTAGGCAGTCATTCATCTGTCATCCGTGTCATCAGCAAATATTTACCAAACACTTCTGCATTCTTGGCGCTATGCAAGGCAGTGTGGATACCAAAGTGAACAAAATCATGTTCCAAACAAGTTTCACAGAGTCAGTATCACGCAGACCATATTCTCTGGTGATAACATAATTAAAAAGAAATCAGTTAAAGAAAAGATAAACCTCCGTAAATGTATAACATTTTAAACTCACCACTAAATAACTCATAGACCACACGAGTAGCCACAATAAATCAGACAATTCCTAGAACTTAATGACAGTGAAAATGCTACATATCCAAACTTGTAGGACGGGGAGAGAGATGTATAGTCTTAAGTGCCGATGTTCGGAAAGAAGATAGCCTTACATTTGACTTGAGAAATTAGGAAAGAAACAAAGAAACCCCCAAACTAGAAGAGATAATAAAGAGCAAAAATAAATGAAATAAACAGCAAAAAAGTAAAAAAAAGAGAAAGAAAAGAAAAGAAAAGAAATAGAGATCGACAAAGACAAAATTGGTTCTTTGAAAATGCCTAAAAATTGATTTGATTTTAGCATTTAAAAAAAACGAGCCACACAACAGCATTAGGAAAGAGACCAGCGACAGAACTAGACTCAGCAGACTTTAAAGACAGTACTAAGAACGCTATGAAAAAATTCATACAAATTAATCTGAAAACTTGAATGGACAAATTCTTAGAAAAAACATAACTGCAAAACTGACTGAAGGAGTAAAATGTCCAAATAGTCCTATAATTCTTAAAGAAATTATATCAGCAGCTAAAAATCTTCACATGCGCACACACACACACACACACACCAGACCTCAATGATCTATAGACACATTCCAATAAACTTTCTTTTCTAATAAACTTTTCATGAACAGATCATTGTAGCCTTCCAGAGAATAAAAAAGAAAGATGATCTCACTCCATCAAGCTAATATGTTGATAGCAAACCCAGGAAGAGTAGTTTTTAAAAGGAATGTGACAGGCATTTTAATACATACACATGATGAAAAAGCCCTAATTAAAATATTTGCCAAACAAATCCAGCGGTTATATTTCAAACGAATTATACTATGTCATGACCAACTTACTTATCCTAGGAATAAATGAAAAGCGGTTTAATAAGAAAATCCATCCATGTAATTCCCCACATGAGCAGATTTTGAAACATATATTTATCTCAATAGTTGTGGAAAACCCATTTGATAAAATTCAGTACCAGTCAATACTTTCAGAAAAAAGAGAAAACTTGGCAAAGCTCGCTGTGAATGAGAAAACATTAGACACAGTCATTTTACTATCAGGAAACAGACAAGGATGGCCCTGTCACCATCCATACTCAGCACTGTTTTAGAGGCAGCAACCAATGCAGTAGAACATGAAAAATAAATAATAAGGGTAGAAGTTAGAGAACCAAATCTCACTATTCACAGACAGTGTGATTGTCAGAATAACCCAAAAGATTCTACAGACTGAGTATTGAAAATAATAGGAGCATTTCACAGGCCATCTGGATATAAGATCAATATTCAAAAATAAATTGCATGTCTACAATAGAAACAACAATAGAAACACTAAATTTTGTAATGATGCTATTTAGTATAGCAACAAAAAAATAAGCTTCCAGGGAATGCATGTAGACAAAGACTTCAAGACTTCTTTGGAGAAAATTATAAAACCTTATTGAAAGATATTTAAAGAAGACCTTAAAAGGAGAAGAGATTTGAGGTTCAAGGGTCCAAAAAAAATAATAAAATGAAGATGTCAGTTCTCTTCAAATTTATCTCAAGATTCAGTGAAATAGAATGAAAAGCTCAGCAGAGCTTTGGGGGTAAGGCACTTGACTCAAGAATAGCCAAGGCACTCTTGAAGAAAAAAACATTGTGTAAGTGGCTTATCTAATAAGACATGATAGAACTACAATAATGAACACTGTGTGGCATCGGTGCACACACTGGCAATGAAAGATGGCAAAGCACAGAAAGACACAACAGAGGCATGAACACCTGGTAGGTAAGCTAGGGCCAGCACGGAGCAACGGAGAGGGATGACACAATAAAAAGTGATGGAGTAGCAGGCAGCTGTCTGTAGGACGGAAAGGGTGACTGCGCCCTGCCTCGCCGTTCACACAAATCACCTCCAAGTAGGTGCAAGATTTGTGCGTGAAAGCCAAAGCCTTAAAACTCTTAAAAGACAATATAAGAAAACGTGTTTATGCCCATAGCATAGGGAAGGATTTCTCAAATAAGTCCCCACAGAAACATTAACTACAAAAGAAAAGATGAGTAAATTCAGCTACATGAATGGAGGTTGTCTGTTGTTCAAAAACAGCATAAAGATAGTTGCAACTTAAACAACTGAAAAAGGTTCAGTATCTAGATATTAAAAGAATGCATACAAATCACAAGCACACAAAGAAGAAAATTTAATAGGAAAATGGGCAAAAATGATGATCAGACTATATCACAAGAATAAACACAGGTGGCCAATAAATATGTTCAAAGATGATGAACCCCATTAGTAACCTGGAAAATGCAACTAAGAATATGAGAAAAAGCGTTTTACAATTACTGATTAGAAAATATCAAGAAGTCTGTTGACACCATGTGCTGGATGGACTGTAGATCAACAGAGATTTAATCTCCACATAGCGACGTGCAAACTGGCGATCCAGAAAACGAAAACGCCCACACCTGCCCCACAGCCAGAGGGTCACCGGGAGAACACTCCGAGCACCCCCTTTCTGATAGTGAACACCTAAAACGACGCAAGTGTCTTCAGACAAAATAGTGGATCAATATATGGTACTCTCGTGCGAGTCTCAGAGTAGAAAAGTATACGAAAGCAAGAAATAGACTACAGCTACGTACAACCACATGGATGGGAACCTTAGAGACATGGTGAATGAGACAAGCAAATCACAGAAGACCCTGGAAGAAGGTAGAAGGGGCCATGACGGAGAAGCCCACGGGTCCCCAGGTTGGGTGCTGGGTTCTCCCACACGCACAGTCCATAGGCTTCTGGCTTACATGTGTCACAGACAATTTGGGGAAGGAATCAAATATTGCGCACGTCCTCTCCACAGTCCGGCTCACGGTTCACCAAGACAGACCGACAACGGCACCAACGCACTCATACACATTGTGGCGGAGCAGTTTTTAAAATGCTCTGGACACCATCAGTCCCGCAGAGTTCAGCAGCACTAAAGGCTCTGTTGCATCTCTAAGGATCCTGTGAAGCAGGCAGAGCAGAAAGTTTACCCCATTTAACAGGAGAGGAAACTGAGGTTCAGAGTTTAGGACCAGGTCACACAGCTAGCGAGGGGCTGAGCTGGGAAGACTCTAGTCTATTTTGGATACCTTAGCTCTAAGCTCCTGGAATAATCCTGATTGATTTTCAGAACGGTGTTATCCAACTGCTTACGATTTTCTTTCTCAGGCGCAGCGCAGTGGCGCACCCCTGACCACTGTCCCAGCTCGAAAGCTCTCAGAACAAGTGGCCATGCACTGTATAAGTGACCAGCGGGACTTTGTTTAAGGGAAAAAGTCAGTTGCTCTCAGGAAACCTGTCTCAGGGCTGTTTATAGATACGCATCTGACTGAGCACCTTCTAATGTCACATGCTTTAGTGTACTGTCTTTTCATCCTTCCCAAAACATTTATGATAAGCATTATCTTCACATTACAGATAAGAAAACAAAGGCCATTCCCAAGATGCACTACGGTAAGGAGACAGGAGGCAAAGAAGGACCAACGGCTCTGTACCTGGGAGTGGAGGCAGTTCGGGCGCACAACCAGGGTTATTGCCTTACAATAACACGGGGTCAGTGACACACAGGTGCTTTGATGTGCCCTGCTGGTTCAGAACAGACTCAGGGATCATCTGCTTCTCCCCTCTCCAGGGGGACGCTGGGGTCCCAGGCACAGCTCTTGCCCTCTCAACATCTGAACTCCCTCCACCTGGTAGGAGCACCCCACTTTCCCCATGAGGAATTGCCTTCCCCTACTTTGGGAGCATGTGTCAGGGGTGGCTTTAGACCCACCACTGGCTCCAGGTCTGGACTTGAGCCGTGGGCTGAGGGAGTCCAAGCCGCACATGTTGGAGCTCAGGGTGGGCATGCGACCCAAGCGGGCTACCGGAGCCCGGACGCGCCCCCTCGCTGGAGCTGGAGCAACAGAGGTGTCCTCTCCGTGGGTTGCCGAACTGGTCGGGGAAAAGCCTGGAGCCCTCAGGGGCCATCGCCCAAGAGAGGCTGCCTCGGGAACGAAGAAGCCTATGTATGGGACACGGGAGACGGAGAGAGAAGAAACCAAGTCCAAACAATGCCACATGAGCCCTTGGATCCCACCATAGCTAAAGCAAAGTCTTTTAGCTATGGAAAAGGCCAGCAAACTCGTGGCCTTCTCCATTATAAAAAAACATAAATTATATGGGCATGTAGTTTTTCTTAACTCTTGTGTCTTGTTGCTTTCTTTTCATCATTTGCTTAAGCTACACTGAGCTGGGTATCTGCGACGCGCAGCCCAGAGTCCTGGTGATTTTAATACACTGAGTGTATGCAAATTGCCTACAGCTCCACTGGTCCGACATCAGAGTTCGGATGTCGGACTGTCGGACCTCACTCTGTCAAAAGCCAGAGCACCGAGAGCAATAAGTGAACGTGTTTCATTTTCAAAGGTAAATATTGAGAAACCTGCTCTGTGTTCCTGGAATCTCCCCAGAGCACATCAGTCTAAAGTAGTCCTTCCCCAACTTTTCCACCTTGAGGCACACACAGAAAATTCTACAAGAGTGCAAGGCACCATGGAGAGCACGCCAGTGACACATCGCTGTGGTCCAAGGACTTGGTCCAAGGACTCAGGCATCCCAAGCGCCTGCCGGCCTTCCCAGAGCCAACCAGTCCCCAGGCACACCTCTGCCCCAGGTGCCAGGTGAGCAGCTTCACGAGAGGGAGTGAAAGTGGAGTCTTCTCTTACGAAGATGGGAGACCTGCCATATCCGGTACCTTCTTTGTCCTCCAAACGCCAAGCTGGCACGAAGTGCTTTTAAACTGTGAGCACTGTTTTTCAAAAGCAGCCTGCCCGAGGCCAGCTGTTTCTGCAGAGTCAGGCTTTCTGGGGTATGCGGCTCCGCACCCGTGGGAAGGACCCCTCACTCTGCGGAAACGGCTTTTGCTCTCAGCAGCAGCCTCAGACTTCCAGCCAAGAAACAAAGGGACAGAAGGTCACCAGACTGGGGGCAGAGGGAGGAGTAGCCATAGAGCTGAGCCAGAAGAATGCCATTATTCCAGAAATGATGGAAGAGTTTCTTCAGGACTGGCCAAAGGAGTCGTCCTCTTTGAACTCTGGGGGTTAAGAGTGCTGGGCGTCCAGTCTGCAGATTCCTCCACTGACCCGCTGCGGTCAGATGAGGACAGAGGTGCAAAAGAGCCTCTTTGCTTTATAAGTCCAGGAGCTGAGCTTTGTCGACGAGGGGTGCAAAGAATCTGAGGAAAGACACGTTGCTGTCGCTGTCTTATTAACAGCCACACTTTCGTGTTTAGCTGGCGTGGGTGACCCAGCTTTGTGGGCCAGCTGACCCATCAGCAAGCCAGCAAACACGGAACCGGCTCTGTGTGCCAGAGAGGAGGTGGGGACGGTGCAAGAGATGCAAATCCGTGAGAGCTGTAATGCACCAAGGACGCAGACACACTTCTCATTAAGTCTAAGGTAGACGGTTGACAAAGGCCCCAGCAGAGGAACAAGCTGAGCGTTTGGGGAATTCGGTGTGGGGTGGGAAGTGAATTCCAACGGATGGGGTAATAGAGATGAAGAAGGCCTCCAAGAAGAAATCGCATCTGGCCTGGCTCATTAAGGATAAGGAAAAAGAACAGTGTTCTCCGTGTCTCAGATCTCGGACGGGTCCCTGCTGGAAGAGCAGGGCTGTGTCCCTCCCCAAGGTCCTGTGTTGAAGTCCAGCTCCCTCGTACCCCAGAATGGGACTATTTGGAGTCGGTTAGATGCCTTTAAAAGGTAATTAAGTTAAAATGAGGTGATTGGGGTGGATCTTAATCCAGTGTGACTGGTATCCTCCAGGGATGAAGGCATCTGGACACAAAGATACTTGGAGGGAAGACAATGTGAAGACAGCTTTCTGCCTGCCAAGGACACCCAGAACAGAGCCTGCTGCGGTGGCCCTGGGAAGGATGCAGCGTTGCTGACTCCTTGATCTCGGATGCCCAGCCGCCCCAGAACCACGAGAAAACAAGTGTCTGTTGTTGAAGACCCTGTCTGAGGTATCTCTGTGGCAGCCCAAGGAGACTCGGACCTTCCATGTGCCCCCCCCAGCACCTCCCACACTGCAGCATACCTTCCAAGGGGCAGCGACAGTCTCACCGTCCTCTGTCCCCCATCTGGACTCAGGGGTGCTGTTGACCAGACCCCAGACGCTCCTGCTCAGGTCAGCGGGGTCAGGAGCCTGCGCTGGAATGTGGGCCTGCCCAGCCTCCCCCTCCTCAACAGGGAAGAGAGGAGTTGCACTATCTCCTACTGCCCCTCCCTTCCTGCTCTATTAACCCTTTGTGGGCTCGTCTGCCTGCTGAAGTACCAGGGTCTTCTGCTCGGTTTTTGTTTGTTTGTTTTTCTTCTTTAGGCAGAGTTCACGATAGCAGCCAAATGTGTTCCATTTACAACTCTTGAGGGAGCCCGAACGGGGAAAGAACAGAGCTCTACAACCGAAAACAACACTAAGCGTGGCATTTCTGCGGAGCTGGGTTGGAGGAGAGTTCTTGTGAAGCCAGAGTCTGCTTCAAGGACTGGAAGCCTTTGCCAGGAGCCCATTTTAGGAAGACAGCTCTGTTTACTGCCCTGCCCTGCCTTACCCTGACAAACACTCGCCTGACCAAACTGTTTAGAACATACAAAAATGAGCATGGGTAAAAGCAACGAAGCTCCCCAAACCGTCCATCAACATCCCGTATTTTGCATCCTCAGTACCTGTGAATCGCCCTCCTCTGGGACACCCACAGGGAGCAGGGACTTGCCCACGGTCACTCAGCTTCCAAAGCCAGTGTCTTTTCTCAGGATTAAGAATCCAGAGACTCTGGGCTTCCCGCCGGCTCTGTGAATGACCTTGGAGGTGATCTCGGAGGTAAACTACATCTCACCCCTGCTCTCCAGGTTTCTCAACTGAACTGTTAATGTCCTTTCTGGGCGGAGATCCCCGTGACAGCCTTGGGCAGAATTAGCTGCTCCCTTGATACTTAGTGCACAGTAGCCACAAGGTGAGGTGGCCCCCCGCAGAGTTGGCAGCACTCCCCCTACACACACACACACACACACACACACATTCCACTTCCTGTGAGTCCTGGTGGGGGGGAGCCCTGCCCCGACCTGGAGAAGGAAGCTTCAGCCCCATCTAAGGCCACCCTCGGCAGTCCTTGGCCACAGTAATAGCTTCAGGGGATCTACAATCACTCCAAATTCTATCTTCAACTCCCCCTTGCCAAGGAAGATAAAATTTTACAGTTCAAACCCAATTCCAGTCTGGCAAAGACCTCAACTTCGTTCTTTTGAAACCAAAGAGCAGGACCAGGCCCCAGACTCTCGCCGGTTCTGAAAGCACCGCTTTGGGGATTACGAGAAGTGTTCTGTGCAAGCCAGTCATCAAATTTTAATTTACTTACCCAGACGGTCCCCAGGAGGCTCAGAGCTGCGGCGGCTGGGCTGGGTCACACAGTTTGTCACAATGTGGTGCCGACAGGCCCACGGTCAAGGTTCCCTCCATTTGTGCCAGTCTGCTCATCACAGAGGAAGGCCCTGAGTCACAGCCTCAGCCCTCGATGCCCCACTGCCCCCCAACCCCATCTCCTGGGAGAAGAGTTGGTGTGTGCGCCCCTCCCCACCTGCTGGGAGGGAAGGCAAATGTCAGGGTCCCAGCCCAGCACAGAGATGTGGCAGGCAGGGGACCCACCCCTGGCTAGACGTCCTGTAGCGTGGTTGGGTATCTTCCAACAACCCGGCTCAAATCCAGACAGTCCAATTCATTCCCATGGGATTTTACAAACGTCACCGGCACAATCCACACACAAAATTCACAGTGAGCTCTAGACAAAGCTCGGGCATGAAAAGTTAAAGAAAAAGGTAATGGGAGAAGAGATCGGACCAAGTAACTCCTGGGGTTTCTGTCAGTGTTTGGCCTCCTTCCCCTTCTCATGAGTGGGAAGATCGTGACGCGAGGGGTCCTGACTGAGCCTTCAGTCCGCGCTCGTTAACAGACGCTCACCAAGCACCAGCGATGGCTGGTAATATGGCAGAGGCAAGGTAAGAGATGGGCAGACCACAAACAAATAAACACAGCAGACATGGAAACTACGGAAGTGTCCGTGACGGATGAGTAAACGAAGAAAATGCGGCACATACACACAGTGGAATATTACCCAGCCGTGAAAAAGAAGGAAATGGGTAGATCTTGGGGGCATTATCTGACTGAGTGAAGTCAGTCAGATACCTTATGCTCTCATGTACATGGAGTCTTAAAAAAACGAACTCACAGATACAGAGGACAGTGTGGGGGGTGGGGGGTGGGGTTGGCAAAAAGGTGAAGGGGGTCAAAGGCACAGACTTCCAGTTATAAAATAAGTCACGGGGACACAGTGCACAGCCTGCTGACTGTCGTTAACGATACTGTATTACACATTCGAAAGGTGCCGAGAGTAAATCTTACACGTTCTCACCACAAGAAAAAATATTTTCCTATATGTGGTAATGGACGTTAACCAGGGTTATATTTTTCTGTGTGGTGGTGGATATTAACTGGGGTTATTTGCTTATGCATACAAATATCAAATCATTATGTTGTACACATGAAACTACTATGTTCTATGTTGCCGTGGTCGGGTAGCTCAATTGGTTGGAGCCTCATCCCAGTACACCAAGGTTGCAGGTTCGATCCCTGGTCAGGGCGCCCACAAGAATCAACCAATGAATGCATGAGTAAGGGGAACAATGAATCAGTGTTTCTCCTTCCCTCTCCCTTCCTCTCTCTCGCTCTCTAAAATCAATAAATTTTAAAAAATGTAAATGTGATATGTCAAAATACCTCGGTATTAATTAATTAGTTAATTAATTAAAAGATAATTATCAGCCAGTGGTTCTCTTCGTGTGGTGCCCAGACCAGAAGCATTAGCATCCCTTGGAAATCCTGGCCTCGTCGCAAATCTGCTGAATGTGAAACTCGGGGGCGTGGAAGTCAGCAACCTGTGTTTGAGTTCCTCCAGGTGATTTTATGCATGCTCATTTGTGACGGACAATAATGACAAGGGCTGTGATGGAGAGTGACCGCAGGCTTATTTGGACAGGTTGGTGACATCTAAGCTAAGGTAATATCTAAACTAAGCTGAAGCCTGGAAGAGGAGGATGAGCCAACGATGAGAAGAGCCAGAAGAGAGATCCAGAAAGAACAGCGTGCACAAAGGCCCCGAGGTAGGGAAGGGCCCGATATATTGGAGGGAGAGAAAGGAGGCCAGTGGGCCCCGTGAGCCACGAAGAGCATCTCAACATCTCAAGGGCAGGGCAGGGCCTGGGAGCCAGCCAGCCAGCCTACTCTCTGGTGGGTCGCTCCCACAGACAAACTGTGGATGCTGGGACGGGACAGTCCCACGGCCCTTCCAGGTACTGTCCAAAATAGGGAAACAATATTGAGCCTGCCTGCTGGGCCGTTTGAGAATTCAGTGACTTAGTGAATGCGAAAGCATTGGGAAAAGCGAGAGGCAGTATCCAAGTGGGAATTATTATCACAATTAAGGGAGTCGATTAAGGATGTAACCACAGAAACCAGCATCCCACAGTGAGAAGCCAACTGACCACAGGCCAGCACCACCTGGCCCCTGGCCAATGGCTGTTCTCTGGAGCCAAACAAGGTTGAGATGATCCTTTCAAAGGGGTCTGTTAGGAGGTCTGCGGTGGGGGCTTTTCCAGAAAGGCCTGAGAGTGGAGCACCCCACTGGTCACTCTGAGGGGATTCTTGCCTTCAGAGGGAGTTGGTGTTTTACTCCGGCTGCTCGCAAACCCTCCCCAGGTGCCGTGAAGGCAATGCCAGATTTCCCCCGAACCAGGCCCTGTGTTTTCCCCATCTGACTGATGCCCCCTCCTTGCAGGCACGCAGAGAAGGGGCCCATTTCTGCCTCAAGACTAAAGGAACAAACTTTCAGGCACAAAACTTCCAGGACTCCAGCGGGCTCCCACCGGGACTCTGGGAACATGCAGGTCGTATCTTCACGAGGTGGCCCAGTAATTAGCCCCCAGAGCTTGGACTAAACGCAAAATCACTGCCTCAAAGGAAGAGACACTGTCTGCAGACTCCAGCTGCCTGCAGAAGGTCCCCTCCACCTAGATTTTCACACCCTGCGCAGTCGGGGTGGAGGGCACCTTAGAGGTTGTGGTCCAGCCCTCTGGTATCAGTGAGAGAATGGGGCCCAGAGAGAGAAGGGACTGGAGACACAGCCACCACGGAGCTTGCTGCGGCACCAGGATGGGACCAAGATCCCAGTTCTCCCGGCCCCACACCAGGCATCTTCCCCAGGCAGAAGTCAACGTGCCCCTCTCCCCCTGCAGACCCAGGGCTCACAGAATAAAGCCGGAGCCACTGGCGGGGCATCACAGCCCCCAGAGTCCAGGCAAGCTTCTGGGCCCCTCTCTCACTCTGTGCGGCCCCGCCCCCGGTCCACCGCCAGGCTGGGTCTCCTGACTGGGCACGTGGTCAACAGGCTGACGACCAGGCTGGCCTCTACTGCTTCCTCCATGTGCCCTGAAATTTCTAGCCTCCAAGGCTTTGTCCCTGTTATGCCTTCAACCCAGACAGCCCTTCTCCATCCCTCACATAAAAATCCTACTCAGTCCCCCCAAATCCACACCATGGACATTGTACCCATTCCTGGAACAGGATCCCTCTTTCTGGTGGGCACTCACGTCCCCAGCGCTCTTGGCGCCTCTCCCGCGCCAGCTCGTGCAAGACGCTGAGGAGTGATGTACACCCTCCCCCCACCCCCACTCACATCCTCTCCGCTGCGAGGGCCTGAGGGCAGCGACCACGACTGCCGCATCGTCAGATCCCCTTCCAGCACTTGGCGGCCTCCGATGCAGAGACGTGCTCGGGGAATGTCTGTCCAGCCAAGTGATGCACACATGTGGGACACCTGTCTGTGCTGGCGGTTTCCGGGACCGCTCCAGCCGGCGCCAGCGGGAGCCTTCTACCTGCGTTTGTGGCCACCGCATTGCACTGGGTCGCAACTACGAGAGTGGGGGGGCGGGGGGCGGCTTCCCCATTTTCCACCACCACACCCCAACTCTTGGCAAGAGAATGTGACCTCCCCAGGCCGGTCACGATGGATGATTTATCTTCGAGTGTGTGCATAACACCGACCCCAGCACATACATGATAAATGAATCAATAAAGTCCATTAATAATACCAAATTAACCTGTGTGGACATTTAAGACACAATCACTTTCTCTCGCTCCTCTGAATCCTACACTTACAACTCACCCTGTGTAGCTAGCTGTTCAGCTGGTTCAACAAAAACCTACCAGGTGCTAAAAATACAACAGCAACCAGGACAGAAAGCTCCCTGGGAGTCGAGATGTGAAATAAATAACCACAAATGTCTACTTATCACAGTTAAGGAGCGTGCGCCCGAGGGCACAGTACAGGACGCTGTGGTCACTGCTAAGTGGGCTTTGAGCTCATGGCTGGCCCCAGCAGCCTGGTGCCTCACGCTCCCTCTGCTCACGGCAGCCAGGCCGGGAGCGCCACCCCTTACAAGTCTCAGAGGCAGAAAAGGGAGGACTTGTCTTTCTCCCCAACAGGAATGAAGCTGAGTTGTGGGTTGTGTGTGTGTGTGTGAGTGTGTGTGTGTGTGTTTCCATTGTTTCATACCCTCTCCCTCTAGTTACAACCCCCCGATTCCCATGGGAACTATTGAAATGCCAACGCACACTGGTTCCGGATGCGAAGTCTGTTCTGTCTGACTTGCTGACTCCTGGGGGGTGTTAAGACACGCAAACTATGTGGAGCTCATAAATCAACTCTGGCTGGGTTTCTGCCGGCTCTTAGTCTGAGGGCAAGTCAGACGGCACTGACAAGTCCCCCGAGTCTCACTGCTCCCCTGGCCCGGCCCGCCTGCCCGAGGTCCCCTGGAGTCTGTGCATGCTGGCTCCCTGGGGCAGGGCCCAGGGCTGGCTGTCCCTGTCTCCCCTCTGGCCAGACTCTGCCAGCTGGAGGGGAATGGGAGGTCAGTCCTGGACATCCAGTCTGATGTCTGAGGCCCTTGGAGGGAAGGAATCCTGTGAATGTCCTTTCCCCACCAGCCCCCATGGAGATGGCCTGGGGACCCTTCCCCAAGCCCACTCCTCTGTTTCTGAGACAAACAGGAGCCTGGGGCTGGCTGTTGGGCTCCAGGGGGTGCCAATGGCATTTTACAGGATTGAATGGCACCCCCTGGAGCTGTGCAAGGAGCTGGCCCTGGGAGAGGTAAATCCTTGGAAGCCAGACCCTCCCCTGGCAGGAAGACGAAGCGCTGGCTTCAAGGTGGGAACAAGCACAGCCTGCCAGGATTCCCCTCTGGTACCTCCCAAAGGGAAGAGGGTAGGGGAGGCGGGTCTCCTCCTAAAGTCAGTCTGACCGGAAGGTTCCCCACAGGCATCTTTTCCCATCAGCCTCCAGCTACAGTGTAAATTCAGTTCACTCACAGAGTGCCCACAGTGGGAGGACCACACAGGGTACAGGCCACAGGACACTCAAGAAACATGGAGACCCCTGCTCCGGTTTGCAGGGGAGGTCACCTAACAGGGTGGGGGGTTCTTTGCACTAAAGGGTCAGCCCGACCCACCAGCACTTCCCCAGCCACAGCCTGCCAGGCCAGTGTGGTCTGGAATCTCTGTCTGGCTGTCTTCGTGTCCATGTGTCCTGAGAAGCTGGCAGCCAACGAGAGCAGAAGATGACTGTGCCCATATGCTCCTTGGCCTTGCCAGGGGTGAGGGTCCCGGGGAAGGCTCCAGGCCACCTGCCCACGCAGGGTCAGAGTGAGGAGCAGAGACGCGTCAGGCACGTGGCACAAGCCAAGAAAGGCGGTTTCTCCCTCCTGAAACCTCCCCGTCCGGAATGAGCAGCCAAGAGCACCCTACTCTCTGACCCGTGCCTGGGCAGGGATTGGTGGATGTGGAGCAAATACATCACTGCCCCCATGGGGAGGCGGGGAGGGTGGCATGACGGCAGCGATCGGTCACTGAGGGCATGCAGGCTGGACCGTCCGCCACTCGGCAGACCCTTTTGCTAGACCCCAGAACAGCCCCACGAGGAAAGTGCTAGGGTCCCGTCTGGCAGATGGACTCCAAGGGTCTAACGCCACAAGTAAGGCGACTGTGTGGGGGTGGGATTCGAACCCCAGGATGTCCGAACGCAAAGTCCATGCTCTTCTCACGGCATCAGACTCCCTGGGCCTATCAGATGATATTCCCACGAGGCTGCTGTCGGCAACATTAGATGTGATTCCTAATGTATGGTTTTAATCAGTTTTATTGTTCTCATGCACGTAGTCTCCGTAACACTAATAAATTGCATTCAGGTGATATTTCCACTTCTCTATTTCACTGACTCCATTCCAGATAGCACAAAGAGCTTCCAAAGTGCGCCATTCTTGCATTGTACGGCGGGGGGAGGGAGCCGCCAATGTCCTGCAGACGCCACCCACATAGCACATAAGGACCCCGAAGCACATCTGCAGAAGCTACCAGGGTAGGGACAGGACCCACACGAGCTGTTGTGGAGTTCACCAGTGGTGTACTCCACCCATTTCCATCGAAAGGACGTTCGGAAAGAAATCTCCTAGCCTTGATGAAAAAGGAAAAGCTATAATCACCTTCCTCTGCTTCGACCCATTTGGGTCCTGCCTGTTTGAGAAAGACCGTAACCTGCACCTGCCGGTAAATGAAAACACACCCGACTGACCACTCTGCTGAATGGTCTGCTGTCCTGGCCCTGGCACTTGGGGCTTTTTGCGACCTGGCAGGCAGCTGTGACCTCCTGTCCTCCGGCAGGCACTGTCTGGAGAACGGGCCAGAACCACGGAGAGCAGAGCGGAATTGTCCGGCCATTGAAAGTGCACACTCCTAGCCTCTTGCAACATCTCTTGCTTTTCGCACACACTGGCTAATTCCAGAGTGGAACATAATGAACAGGAACAGGACCAGACCAAGGAACATAAGGTGAGAGCCAAGAAAAATTTGTAGGTCATTGAGAAAACTGCCACACAAGGCACCGGCGAAGTGCCTACCACACAAAGGCACGGGCTCCCACCTCACGGCAGGCCAGGGCCAGTTCGCAAAGTTAGCTCCCGCTGTGGGTGGGAGAGGCCGCCTCCCGCAGGGGAGCTGGCTCAGTCCTGGCAGAAGATGTCCCTGAGCATGTGGGCTGGTTGGAGGACAAGGGGGGAAGCCCGCATCACTGAGTCATTCGGATGACCATGAGCTCGGAGAAGACCCAGACGGTCTGCACACGAGTGTCGGCGCCCCTGCGGGGCGGGAGCATTTGGAGTAGTGGGACATTCTCGAGTCAGCGAGGACCTGAGAAATCATCGCTCTGGTCCAGGGAGCAGAAGCCTCTTGGGCACATGCTGTGCACCCGTTGTGCAGACGGGTAAGTCCCAGGGACCCTTCTCGGAATGGTGCTTCTAAGTGCATAACGTTACAGTCATAGGATGACAAAAGAAAAGCGTCACACCGAAAGACAGTTATCAAGGTACTTTGCACGCAAACCTGTGCTATGGTGATATATATGTTTCTTCCTCAGTGCATTCAACAAGATTGGCAGCAAGAGTAATTATTATCTTCTATGATTTTTAAGTAGGAATAAGTGAGAATGATATTTCAAAATAATATTTTAAAATGTCAAATCTTCAAAGTATTTCAGAACTGCTACAGCTGTAGTGGGATGTATAAATATCTGTGTTTTGCCCTGGCTGGTGTGGCTCAGTGGATTGACTGCTGGCCTACAAACCGAAGGGTCACAGGTTGGATTCCTAGTCAGGGCACATGCTTGGGTTGAGGGCCAGGTCCCCAGTAGGGGGTGCGAGAGAGGCAACCACACATTGATGTTTCTCTCCCTCTCTCTCTCCCTCCCTTCCCCTCTCTAAAAATAAATTAAAAAATTTAAAACTATATCTGTGTTTCTCTTGTTAATACTGTCCCAGCTACTGCTAACAGTCCTATAACTTATCGCCTATATAACTGAAGGTAATGCTAAATTTCATTAGGAGTTAGTGGGGAAATCACATGAAAATGAATCCTCTAAATTCTATCCACAGACCCTAGATTAAGACCCCTAATTTCCTACCATCGCTTCTTTTTGCAAATAATAAAATGTAGGCCAGAAAGGCCAAGTGACTTCGGTAATGTCACTCAGCTAATACCAGCAAATATGAGACCAAAGACCAGTTCTTACTGACATCCTATCGGGTCCTCACCACAACAGCCCGCTGCCTCCGTGTAGGCTTTAAAATCATTTCTTTTAGAGTTCTTTTTGTTTTGTCTTTAAACAAAATACTGTCTTCTGACAAATTCAAACAAAACAAAAAGCGCACTTAAAAAATGCAGTTTCTACCATTCTTTACCTAGAATCCTGCGTAACAGCAGACAGATGGACCAGAACCTCGCTGATGCAAGGAGACCGGCTGCCTCACATTTGCAGGGAGCGAGTGAGAAAGGTGGAACCTTGGCCCCACCCAGACGCCCTTGGAGTCGGAACCAGCACTTCCCAGGTGATGCCTGGGCACATGACCTTCAGAGAAGAGCGGCTCTGTGATTCCTGGGGCCTCTTCGCTGCTGAGCTCTCCTTGGAGGTATAGGTCACCAACCCCTCATGCTGAAAAGTGACAAGGCTTCAACCCCCAACCCCCCAAAAGGCACGCACGGGCCAAGCTAGTCCCCAAAGGAGAAAACAGGCGCTGGCAGAATAACACAACTGGGCGGTGGGAGAAACCACGACAGGTTGAGTGGGAGGCCTGACAGGAAGAAAACAAAACCACAGTAGCTGGAACTGGCGCCCCACCCTCGTGCCAGACTCGGTCCGGGGGTATTTCACTTGCATTTTCGCCTTCTGTTCTCACCGCTGCTGCCCTGCGGAAGGAGGCTGGCCCTGCAACCCCCATGTGCAGATGGGAAAACTGAGGTGCAGAGAGGCTGCGCTGCTTGCTCACCCTCCCAGCCACAGATTGGAAAGGACCTTAAGCAAGAGGGGACAACTGGAGAAGCGGGTGCACTTGAACAAGTGTGCTAAGGCCCAGTTCAAAGGGCATCCGAGCAAACCCGGCTGTGGGCTCCCCCACCCCACACCTCGGTTCTGGGCCACCCCTCCACCCCCAACCCCCAGGCCTTCCTGGTGCCAAAGCCCTCAGCTGCAGAAGATCCCAGTGACCAGGGCTTCCTGCCTTTTCCTGAGAACTGGGTTTCAAGTTACAGCCCAGGCCTATATAAAAAGTCAGAAGGGAAGCCTGTGGGAGCCTGTGACATCAGGGCTGGACGAGGTTTCCAAGTGTCCTGCCCTTGCCTTACGTGCTGGGAACAAATGCCATCTCGGGCCCACTTCCCACTGTTTCGTTTCACCATTTAAATAAACCTAGGCCTTGGTGGTATTTCAAAGCAGAATCTGACTGATGTCTCTGTAAAGGGCTGACCTGGGCAAAGCCCCGCAAGGTGGGTGTGTGCCAAGTTCAGTTTTAGGTCATTTTAAATGTTTTGAAGAAGCAGGCCTCCAGCCCTGACCAGTGCGGCTCAGAGGGCTGGGCATCATTTTGCAAAGCGAAAAAGGTGGCCGGTTCGATTCCCAGCCAGTCAGGGCACACGCCCGGGTTTCAGGTTCAGCCCCCAAGTCAGGGAGCCTATGAGAGGCGACCGATTGATTTATCTCATATCACATCAATTTTTCTCTCCCTCTATTTCTTCCTCCTTTCCCTCTCTCTAAAAATAAATGAATAAAATCTTTTAAAAAGAAAAAAGAGTTAGGCCTCCAGTACACTTTCTAACTCCATGAATCTCTCCATGGTTGTCATTGCCAGACCCTGGCCGCCGCCTCCCTGAATATGTTCCCCTTCAATATTTACTGCGCGATACCCCGTGTAGACCCTGGACAAGGCATTTCCACCTGTTATCTGTGAGGCAGGCATAGTTATACCCATTGTCCAGAGGAGAACATGGAGACCCAGCTCTCACAGGTCAGAAGCAGCCAGACCAAGGTGAAAATCAAGACTCGCGTGACTCCTGAGTTCCAGCCCTCCCCACTCCACGACACCCGCCTTCTCAGGAGCCCAGCCGAGGCTGCCTGGTTTTTCAGCGGCTCGTTTGTATCTAATCTCCCTTCCTAGACGGCAAGTTCTGGAGAGAGCCCTATGGCTCTGCCCGGACTTCCTGCCCCCTCAGCGCCTAGACCAGAACCTGGCACCAACAAGGTGCTGTATATACATTGGTTGAGTGAATACTGGCTGGCTTTCAGGAAAAATAACTCAAGAGAAAACCTCAGGCCAACAACCATCCGTCTTCCAAAAGGACTGATAGCTGTTGCTCTCTGCCGCTCAGGCGCTTGGATCCGGGAGAAAACCCTGAGCCAGGAGAATACAGGTACCGCTTTATCGAAAGTGGCCAGAAGAGTTTCTGCAGCCCCGGGGTAGTGTGGCAACAAAGAACATCTGCTTCTATGCTGCAAACACTAGTTATTGGTGGAGTCCCGAAATCTGCCGTTGCCAAGTTGATCAGCAAAGGCAGAACTAAGAATGCCCACCCAGAGAGGTGACAAGTTGAGCCCCAAAGGAGATGAACACTCAGAAGCAAGTGGCATTCACATTCAGGGACCCGTATCAGAGGCCTCGGAGGCGGCGAGCTGTGACAGGAAGGTTCTTGAATGGGGGTTCGAATCCAGGGCGCCCCAGCCCCTCAGCGCAGCTCACCCCTCTCGCTGAGCCGTCAGCACCACACCATCCTGTTCCCCAGACGTCTTCGGGCCAACTCGGAACCCTCTGTGTGCGGAACCCTCTGTGTGCGTTTGGTTGTGCCTTTTGTCTGGTCTTGGTTGTTTTCTAGGTAGGTAAGGCTTCCTTCTGGCAGCCCTTTCCTCCTTGCCAACTAACCATGTCCTTCTGGTTCTCGATCTCGAGAAGCTGGTCTCCAGATCTAAGGGTCCAAGACCTGGGGGAAACACTCTAACTAGATGTGAGTCCCACCACCCTTGTAGAGGTGGCGCTGGTACCGAGCACCCCCAAGCCAAGATGCCAGCTTTCTTTCTTTTTTTAAATCCTCACCCAAGAATATGCTTATTGGTTGTAGAGAGAGGGGAAGAAAGAGAGGAAGAGAGAGAGAGAAGCATTGATCTGGTGCCTTCTGTCCACACCCTGACCAGGAATCAAACCTACAACCTAGGTATGCGCCCTGACCGGGAATTGAACCCACAGCCTTTTGATGTACAGGACGATACTCCCACCAAATGAGCCACCTGGCCAGAGCCCAGTTTTCTAAGTGACACAAAACACTCTTGGCTCCTGGGTCACCGTTCACTCTGTCTGCAAGTGTCCCAAGTGACGCAGATTCACATCTAGGGGCTTATAGACTCAAACCGAACTCTGTTTCTGAAGGAGCAGGGTCTAGTCACCGTCAAAGAGGAACCCAAATCGGAAACGGGGAGAAGGAAGCTCTAAGGGATGCTCCCAGGGACCCGGGTGCCAAGGTCAGGAGCCTGGCCCTGCCGGACCCACAGAAACAGGGCATGGTCTAATTCGGGCACAAGGGAGGAAACCGCCTCCTTGAAAGGGCCCCAAACTCAGAAACAGTCAACCCCAGTGAAAGAGATGCCCGTTTGCGTTCGTAAACTCAGACTTCCAGTGACTTAGGAGAAGAAACCAGGGCACAGAAGGAACAAAGGAACAACGGCGCTACCTGGGACGCAGTTTGCCAAAAAAACTAGACCTGAATTGGATCAAGTCACTAGACCTAAGTCTCACCCGTTTGCAGGCAAACAGGGGTGAAGGAGCATGAGAAATACCACCGCAAGAACACTATCGGCTAAACCCAAGTGCAGGAAACTTTACAGGACAAACAACGCGGACCCTGCAACGGGGAGGTGGCGAAGGAAACACAGGACCGGAGTGAAGAGGGCTGTCAACCAAATGTAACGCACAGGCCTTGTCTGGGTCCGATTCCAACCAACCGACTGAAACGTGATGTTTATGAGGCGGCCAAGGAGGTGCGGACACCACCCTGGTGTTGTTGTGGACTTTCGTAGGTGGGAGGGCAGTATCGTGTCTATTTTTTGAGAAGAAACTTTACCTCTGGGAGATACATTCTGAAGCAGTTCAGGATGAAATTATACGACACCTGGGATTTGCTTTAAAGAAACCCACGAGGTGAGGGGGACGCAGGAACGAGACCCGTCTACGCGGCTAATCGCTGAAGCTGGGTGACGGGCCGCTAAGAATTCACCAAGCTGTTCTGCTTTTGTCGAGGGTCAGAGCTTTACAGAACATGAACGTTAATTGCCAAAAAAACTTTTCAAAAGGGAGTTCCTAGTTTTTAATCATGGCTCCAGCTACAGACTCTCTGAGAGGCTCTGGACAAACCTTTTCCTCCCTGTACCTCTATCTCTCCACCCAGAGCCTGAACGGGCTCAAGTCCTGGCTTGGCCCCGCTGTCCTGTGTGAGCATCCATGGTTTCCTGACCTCTCTGTGCTCTGGGGCATCATAATACGAGAGGAATAATAATCATCCTGCCTCTAGGGCTGCTGTGAGGATTAAACATGTTCGTTCATGGGCAGATCCGGGCACATGGTACTCTTGTTTGCTACTGTTAACTGTTGTCTGTTATTTTTATCTGGAGGAGGAGGGGGAGGGGACCCCTTTGGAGATGGGGTCCGTCTCTCTTAGAGCACCAAAGTTTCAGAAATGTGTCCCACTCCTCCCCAGTTGCCCGCAGTTCACACCATACTTCCTCCATAGGATTGGACCTATGTTCTGGGAAACACCAATGTGCTCCTTCTCTCAGCGGCAACGACAACGGCCCCACTTCGGTCCTTCCCCCTGTCCATCGCCCATGTGCCTTGCTCCCCAGCAGCCTGTTCCTGGGCCTACCTCTCTCTTCTCGCTTCCTGGAGGAGACAGCATTGGAAAGAGAGACTCCCTTCCCTGTCCCCTCTCTTGACCCCTCCCCATGAGGCCACCTCTTTCAATGCCCAGAAGGACCCTCTGTAAATCAGGAAACCGTCGGGTGGAGTGAAGGGAAGTTAGAGAGAACTCCAGACTTATGAATGCATAATGCTGAACTTTCTGGAAATGGACGGGCCCGGTGCCAGTCCTCACCAGGGTTCCTAGATTGTATTTTTCTTACAAAAGGGCCATTATGAAGGCCCCACATCTCCCGTGTGACAGGGTTAGAGCTGTCACACTGCACGCTGTCACAGGGACCAGGAAGCGAACAGCTTTCCCAGCTGTGTCCTTATTCTCAAAGGCACTGGGGTCCTGGAAAGAGGTCTGTGGGAGACAAGGGGATGCTCAGAGAGCCCTGGGGCCCTTCCCAGCTGCTGTGCCAATGGGGCCTGGGAGACGGCCCAAGACATCAGACCGAGCAGCCCTGCCCAGAAACCTGGAGTGCCTCAAATGGCCATTATTCCCCCTTCTCCGTGTCAAGAGGCACATAGGTCACTGGGTCTGTCCAGCCACACAGGATGTCCTGGAAGAGCCACACCCCCACCCCAACCCCGCGTTCTCTGCATTTGCTTTTGAGATCATTTCTCTCTGTAGATGCAATCGAATTAGGAGAATGCAGACTGGCTGTCAGGAGAGCAGACCCCCACCCACCTCTGCCGTATCTAACCCACTGGAGCCCACATTCCCTTTTCTACAAAAGGAAGACACTAAAGGTAACATGTAGGGTGTCTTCCCATTCCAGTGTCTATCGCTCTGCTGCTCGTTACAAGAAAGAGTGTTCTTCTCTCCCCACCAAAGCTTCAGGCCATGAAGCTTTGGGTCCCACACTCTTTCCCTTTGCAGTTACTTGCATTCAGAGTGACCTTCCCTCCTCCCTTTCTCCCACAGCCCACCCACCTCGCGAGACCAGTAAGAATGGAGACATTTGGGTTCAGGTGCATCCAATGTTCCCTTGTAGCTCTGAAGGACACTTGCTGGCATGTTATTTGCACGCATTCAAATATAAATGAACATAAAAAGACATGACAAAATAACTACTCAGAGTCTACTGCTCAACACTCCAGAGCCCTGAAATGGAACCAAAAAATATCTCACTAAACAGACTGGGGACATTGCCCTTAACTTCTAGGGTAAAGGAAGGAAATGCTAGAATCTCAGGTCACATTCATCTTACCACATCCTGTAAATTTTTCTATTTCTTACGTATGCTTTTCACTCCTCAAACCGTATTAGTGTAACAGGATATGTATGTAATTCATACATCGCATATAGTGGGCATCCAGGGACAAAAAGACTTGGTACCTGAGTCACAGGATCACAAAAGTTGGGAGCCATCATCACGCTAGACCATCTCCCAAAGCTGGAGACAGACAGACACAGAGGGTTTGGTCCGGCCACAGCCAAGTGACCAGATGTGCAGGGCAGGGAGTCCAGGTAACCCTCCACCAAGGCCACACTGGCCACCAGAACACCAAGCTCCCCGGGGCCCAGTCACACCACTCACTGGCCCCTTTGGGACTCACGGCAAACTCCCTCACCCTGGGAAGAACCTCTTGCCATCAGCGAGGCTCCTTCTGGCCACAAGGCCTTGGTGCCCACTCAAGAAACCACTCTCTTTCCAGAACAGTGGTCTTGGCCCTCACAACTGCTTCTATTTCAGGAGCACACATTCCGCTTAGGGGTCAGGGGTGGTGTTGAAAAGAAAGCGCAGGTCCTTTCTAGATCTCATTCTGTGATTTGCTCACTAAGAGTGAGCAGTGGCATTTGTCATTGCATAGGGAAACTCTGAGGTTGGTCTTTAAACAGACAGGTGATAGGCTAGAAAGAGGGATGGGTGGGAGGATGGATGGATGGAAGACAGACAGATAGACAATAGGGAGATGGATGAAAATAAAGAAAAAACAAATCAGCTTCCTGGAGAACTGTCATGACCACCAAACCCACTACTCCTCAGACGGGAGGACACCCAGAGACGAGGGCTGCGAAGAGCGAAAAACCTAGGTCAAAGCAAGTCGTTGTTTCTCTACTGCACTGAAGGGCGGCTAACGACCCGTCAGGCTGGACCTGCGGGCTAGGACAAGGCCTGCAGCAGAGCACAGCGGACAGGAGGCTCAGGACACCGGGCTACTCACCCACACACTGGTTGCCCTCGTCCATCTGGAATCCGAAGCGGCAGATGGGAGGCCTCGAAATCGTGGGGTAGTTTGGGGCCGGTAGCGGTGGGGCAGCTGCTGGGTAAGGACCTGAGTAGGAGTTGGAGTAGGGGTTCGAGTAGGGCCCTCGGTACACCGGGTTGGTCCGGGGGATGCACAGGTACCCGCCGTTCTGGTTCACACACATCATGTCTCCTCGGCAGGCCTCAGGGATGGTCCGGCACTCATCGACGTCTGCAGGGCCACAGAAGGGACGGGCGTGAGTGGCCCCCCAGCCACGCTCTGCGGGGGGCTTAGTTAAGCAGACCTCTATGCCAAGAAGAACCTCAAAACTCCACCTGCTCCATTGCTGACAAGTGTACCACAGGCTCGTCACCTTGAGTCAAAATGACCCATGTCCCCCAAACGTCAGCCATCAAATGCTACCATCAGGATCTTGGCCTTATCCTCAAACACCTGAACAGTGGTCCTGGCCCTCACGACTGGTTCTGTTTCAGGAGCACACATCCCGCTTAGGGGTCAGGGGTGGTGTGGAAAAGAAAGGGGGGCGGCCAGGGTCTGGCAATGACAACCATGGAGAGATTCATGAAGTTAGAAAATGTACTGGAGGGCTAACTCTTTTTTCTTTTTAAAAGATTTTATTCATTTCTTTTTAGAGAGAGGGAAAGGAGAAAGAAAGAGAGGGAGAGAAACGTTGACGTGATATGAGATAAATCAATCGGTTGCCTCTCATAGGCTCCCTGACTTGGGGGCTGAACCTGAAACCTGGGTTTATCAGCTGCTTGATACTTTTTAAAACATGAAACTACATTTGAAACTCAAGTGAAGGTTTTTTAAATTTTACATAACTATAGCAAATGAAAAACACTATCTGTTAGCCTAAATAGAAGGTCACAGCAAAAATAAACATATAACTATTAAAATAAAGAGTGTTTATCTGTGGGGGCAGCATGTCAGATACACTTGTGCATTCACAGGATGCTCAGGAAACCCTGGGGCCAACCTGGGAACCATTTCTGCTCCAAACAGCAGCTGGGCAGGGAAGGAAGAGTCCCTTGCTCCAAACGAGGCTGGGCCGAGAGCTAGTTCCTGGTTAAGACACTGGGGCCCCACTTGGAAGTCAGCTCACACCACGCCAGCAAGCAGGGCACACTGCCAGCCAGGCTGGTGCTCTGCCTGTTCTGCCTGGAAGGAGAGGTGGGTGTTCCAGCCTCGCTGGCCCTGGGCGGGGGCGGCCTGAACTCTGGCCGCAGCCTGAGATGGGCAGCTGACCTGCTCCCCCACACATGGGGCTCTCCCGCCAGCCTCAGGGGCTGCTCCACATGGGATAGGAGTCTGGTGGGGATGTCAGGATGCTGATGGCTCACCCCAGCCATCTCACCTGGGAACCCCCCACCACCTTCCACCTTGGGAAAGGAGAAGTGGGGGCTCTCAATGCCCCATTCAGTAGCTGTCAGCCTGAACTCGTCCATGAAAGTGGTGCGCCGGGAGGAATTATATTTGGCCATAAAAAAGAAGAAACTTTTACCCTTTGCAACAGTGTGGATGAACCTGGAGAACATTATGCTAAGTGAAATAAGACAGTCAGAGAGAGACAAATACCATATGATTCCACTCATATGTGGAATCTACTGAACAAACTGAACTAACAAGCAAAACAGAGACAGACTCGTAGATGGAGAACAGATGACAGCTAGTAGCGGGGGAGTTAGGGGCTGGAGGGATTGAGCAAAAAGGAAAAAGGACTCATGGACACGGACACGAACAGCAGTGTGGTGATTGCTGGGGAAGGGGGGTAGAAGAAGACTTAATGGTAATGGAGAAAAATACAATAAAGATTAAATTTTTAAAAAAACAACGACCATATGGTCCAGCAAGTCCACATCTGGGCAAACATCCAAGGGAAACGAAAACGGGGTCTCAAAGAGGCACCTGCACCCCCATGTTCCCCACAGCCTTATTCCTGGTAGCCAAGGTATGGAAACAACCTGCGTGCCCATCTATAGATGAATGGATGCATAAAGATCTCTCTCTCTCTCTCTCTCTCTCTCTCTCTCTCTCTCACACACACACACACACACACACACACAATGGGGTATTACTCCAGGCACAAAAGAAAGAAATCCTGACATTTGCAACGACGCAGGTGGATCTTGGAGGTACCGTGCTAAGTGAGATAAGTCAGGCAGAGAAAGACAAATACTACAGAACCTCACTTATATGCGGAATCTAAGAAAGCCAAACTTATGAAAATAGTGAGTGGAACGGTGGATGCTGGGGACTGGAGGAAATGGGGAGAGGCTGGTAGGAGGGTACAAATGGCCAGCTGTGAGATGAGTAAGTTCTGGGGATCTAATGCACAGCACTGGGATTACAGTTAACAGTGCGTACTACCTACTTAGAAATCGCTAAGAGAGTAGGTCTTAAATGTTCTCATCACAAAAAAGAAGGGAGAATTACATTATGTGATGAAAGTGCAAGCAAAAGCTATGGTGTTAATCATATTTCAATATATAAGTATACCAAATGAGCATGTTGGACACTTTAAACCTACCAAATGTCATATGTCAATTACATCTCAGTTTAAAGAGAGAAAGAAACTCCATTTTGCCAACAATACACATGAGCGAGGACCTGGGGTCTCCCCTCCGGAGCAGAACAAAGCCCTGCTGGCCTGTGGGATCAGCCTGGTCAGACCTCTGTCGAACTTTCCACCTCCCGACCTGTGAGATAATACATTTGTGCTATTTAAACCTCTATGTCCGTAGCCATTCATTACGGCAGCCTGCGGATACTAAGACCAATGGAGAGCTCCTTGGGGACAGGGATCAATTTCTACCCATCTTTGCCCCCTCCCAGGGCTCACCCCAGTGCAGGGGACGGGTGACGGGGGGAGGGGGACAGAAGGTGATGGATGAAAGGGCGCTGTTGACTTCAACCCCCCTGTGGCACCGTTTTCTTCCTAACACCGTGCAGACTCCACGGCATTAGGCAACAGCTAAGGGAGACACACAGCCCTGCCCCGGGGCTGCCACCTGTCCCCCCCACGAGCCCATCCCCACAAAGGGTCTTCCATGGCCTCTTACCTAAACACCGTCCTGACTGGCGGTCCAGGTCAAAGCCGTTAGTGCATTGCTGCTGCGGGGAGGGGAGAGAAGGAGGAGGCAGGGTCGTTTTACTGACGCATTTTTGTTTAACTCTAAAAGCATTTGAATGGCATCACAGAAAGCTCAGGATATAAAGAAAATAAAACATCCAAACACCAGCACCTGTGTTACAACCCCCACTTGTCCTTGTGCACAATCATGTCACACTTGGCCTTACCTTTTAAGTCCCCGCACTGTTGCTTCAGAACCCCTGTTTCGAGCAGAGGGTTTCGGGGTTGTTTCACGCTCTAGTCATGAAGCACAATGATCGCACCTGACGCGCCTGAGGAGGCACTTCCTGTGTCCGTCCGCAATCGCTCTTTTTGGGTGCTATTCAACCTCCCCTTCTCAGCACCCAGCAGGAGTTCTTTGTACCCTATGAACTCCCCTACCTGACCCTGAAGTCTGCACATAAAACAAAAGCTACTACTCAGTGACGCCGTCTGTTTTCTAAGAAAAGTAGATTTGGGGAAATGCAGATTTGGGGAAATGCCTTCACTTCAAACGCAGCAAGACAATTCCACAAGGACACAGCCAAAAATACATCTCCAACAGTCCCCAAGGGTTGTAGGCTTCACGTACGACACGAGTTACAAATTTCTGCATTTAGAAAATCAGTCAGGGGGCCTTTCGGGAGGCCCCTGGAGGCTGCCATTTGTAGGAGGGAGGCGACAGGAGTTCCGCTTCCCTGAGCTGAGGGGTTCAGCCTGTGTTGCTGGGAGGACGTCAGGTGTCTTAGAGCCTTGGAGCAAAAGAGACAGAGCGGATGAGCCAGGAGGCGGTACTGTAAAGCTCAGGAAACCAGCAGAGCTGGGCGCCAGCCTTGGCTCAGCAGCTAATGCCAGGTGCAGACACGCAGGGGCCACTGCTCCCCAGATACAGTGGAGCACATTCGACTGAACATTTAAGATAAGTCAAGACACCCCCCACAGGGACGCAAATGAAGGGGGGTGCTCCGATGATAAGAATCTCCGTTTGGGAGTCAGGGCGCCGAGGTCCCAGGCCGGCCAATTCTGAACTACATCGCCTGGGGCAAGTCTCTGCTAATCTCTGTGTAAGGAAGAGCCCGACTTAGGCGGACTGTAAAGCCCCTGCCAAGTCTAGGATTCCAAAAGGCATGGCCGGACATCCTGATTTGTAGCCAAGTCTAGGATTCCAAAAGGCATGGCCAGACATCCTGATTTGTAGCACGCTTCCAGGTGGCTGACAAAACTAAAAGCTTACCTGTGCATTCCCAGGACTTGGAAGACAGATCGCCAGAATGGTAACAGTGAGTATCCTGCGGAGAGCAAAGAGTTGACATAAATGCCTGAGATACTTCGCGGATCCAGGTCTGGGGGTAAACGTGGATCTCATGCTGCTGTGCATTTACAAGGGTGATGTCACCTTGTGCTTATATCGGGGGAGGGGGAACTCTGGGGCGACCAAGGGGGACCCTGGATACCCAACATTTCATACAGAACAGGCCTCTTCTACTGGTTTTATACATTGGGAGAATGGGTTCGATGGCATTGTTATTCCAACAAAGGCTGTGCTACTTCAAAGAACAAATCTAAAACCCACTGCCGTGGTATGAACCATGTATCAGCCAATTGCTCTGATCTCACTCTTTACATACAGATGGGCCTGAGTTTCAAACACCTGCGTTAAGAAATGGTGACAGATGGAAGGAGCCAGCATGCCTACGATGAAGGGAAAGGAAAGGTGGATCCCACGGAAGGAAGGTGTCACAAGAAAGTCACCCAACCCCACAGCACACTTCACGCCGGCCCTGTGGGAGGAGGGGAGGAGGGAACCTGGGCAACAGGAGAAGAAGCACAGTGGGAAAACTTAGGGGGAGCCATGAAATTGGGAGCCAGGCCAGCTTTGACATTCACAAGCCACCAAACCTCTCTGAGCCTGAGATTCCTACCCTTGGACCACACAAGCTTCTTCCCCGCAAAAATCATAGTTGCCAATATGCTTTAAAAATACAACATTGCGCCCTGGCTGGTGTGGCTCAGAAGACTGAATGCCAGCCTGTGAACTGAAAGGTGGCTGGTTCGATTCCCAGTCAGGGCACATGCCTGGGTTCTGGGCCAGGTCCCCAGTAGGGGGAGTGTGAGAGGCAACCACATATTGATGTTTTTCTCCCTCTTCCTCCCTCCCTGCCTGTCTCCCTAAACATAAATATAAAAAATAAACATAAATAAACAAAACGTTTTTTAACAAACAGAGTGACCATATGCTCCAGCAATTCCAATTCTGGGCATATACTGAAAAGAATTAAAAACGGGGTCTCAAAGAGATACGTGTGTACCCTTGTTCATAGTAGCATTATTCACAATAGCCAAAAGGTAGAAGCAACCTTTCGCTCATTGATCGATGGACAGATAAACAAAATGTGGTATCTCCATGCAACGAAATATTACTCAACCTTAAAAAGGAAGGGAATTCTCATACAGGCTACACATTGGATGGACCTTGAAAACATCACGCTAAGTGAAACTAGCCAGTCACTACAAGACAGATGCTGTAGGATTCCACTTGCGGGAGGTGCCTCCAGCAATCCAAGTCATAGAGTCGGGGAGTAGGACAGTAGTCCCAGGGGCTGGAAGGAGGAGGGACTGGGAAGCCGTCGAATGGGAATAAAGTTTTGCAAGGGGAAAGTTCTGGAGGCTGGTTGCACAACGATGTGACTGTTAACACTACTGAACTGTACACTTAAAATGGCTTAAGATGGTAAAAAAAAAAAACAAAGTCTATGCAAATACAGAGCTTCATCTGGTGCTATCATTACCCAGTTCAACGGGGATTTATCTGAACAACTACACCTTACAGGTGTGGACCTTAGGCAGAAGAGCTACAAAACTAGGACCCAATGCCTGCCCTGGAGAGCTGGTTGGGGAGAGACATGAATCAATAATATCTACACACTTTGGTTGGGACACTGATAGAAATACCCATTGAGTGCCATGAGAGCCAGGCTGGAAGTTAGGGAAAGGAAGGTCAGGGAAGGCTTCCTGGAGGAGGTGATCTCAAGGGCTTCTTCAGCAGAGCAGTGGAACCTGGGACCCGATTGGATTCAGAGACATGTTCCTGTCAAATAAATCTCCACTGTATATACAATCCCTCCCTTCATAACGAGAGTGTTCAACAGACTACGAAGCTCACCCAGTTCAGGAAACAAGGATCATCTGAGTCAACAGCTTTGGGTACTTGGAAGCCAAGGACCCAAATTAAGCACCCTGGGATTAAGGTGGCACCCAGAGGGAACAGAAGCCTGGTGTGGCGCTGAAGATGCCAGCCCAATTCCTTTATCTAGTCTCCAGCCCAAAGACTGAAGATCCTGAGCATCCACAAGTTTTTGTTTCATCCAAGCGCCTGCATGAGCCAAAGTTCTGGGCGCTGGAGACAGCTCTGACCTTAGACAGTGCAGAGCCAAATCCCAGGGCTTTTTGATATTTGCGACAGCCAGATTTATATCTGGAAGGAATGAAAGAACAATAACAAGTTTATTTTCCAGGCTGTAGATTATGAATTTCAATGTTTTCCTGTCTCTTCGCATGAGGTTTTCTTTCGGTTAGTTACAAAACCCTGTCTCGTTTATGTTGGAGACGGAACAGGTAGCCTGAGCGCCGTGGACTCCAAGAGCTAGTGGAAAAGGCACGCTCACCCCATTGCTCCCCCCTACCCCTGACTCTCCCATTCCCTTTGGCGGGAGAGCAAGTCCTTAGACAGGTCCCCTCTGTGAGGGCCAATCTCAAGCCCAGACCCCGCAAAAAGCCACAGCTGGGTCCTGGGGCCAGGTCAGCTCTAGGCTGACTGAGAGGGCTTTCTAGAAAACGAAGTAATGCCCAAACAGGCTGCTCTCGCTTGTCACAAACAGTTGCACCTGGTCAAGAAAAACCCTAGCAAACCATCAAAAATGAACTAACTGGAGACGAACTAGGGAAGCCTCTGGTGCCCCTAACTGGTCCCTGGGACTTTAGAAAACAGGAGCGCCCACCCACCTTGTGCATCATCCCAACCATGCGGGGCAAGCCAGAGAGGCCCGCAGAACCTCAGGGCTGGGTGCCCCCACTCCAGGATGGCACTATGACTGCCCCGTTTCAGCAGAGGCACACAGACACACGGCCTGTCTAAAGCAGCGACGTTTTAGAGACTTTGCTCAGGAAAAGACTGGGCAGATAGAATCTAGACAGGTTTCTTCACAGTGGGAGGACTCCTTGCCTGGAATTACAATTTCCTTAAAGAACAGCAAAAAAACGTTTGCTTACATGTAGCTCTGTCTGCAGTCCCCACTTTTCATTGGCTTGAGACTTCTGGGTCGCATGCCCTTCCTGGACCCCACATAAGGGGCGAAGCCAGCCCAGGATGTGCAGCCCCCCCTTCGCTTGTCCAACAGCCAGTGCAGCAAAATAATTGCTCGGGAACCAGTCCTGGCTCTCCCGGGTTGAAAAAAAGACATAAATTTTTTGGAAAAACGGCACACTAATCTGCTGCCCTTTCCGAAAAGAAAGAGGAACCGAGCGCTGAAGTTTTCGCAGACCTCTGTTGGATGCTGACTCTGAAGCTGTATTCTAAAACACCCACTCCCAAAAGAGGGCTTCAAGATGAAAATCACAGAGGCACAGCTTTTTATAATTAACAATATCATTGCATCACTAGCGCGTGCCTTTTCCAATATCCTGACACCGCCTGAATCAGTCATAGCCATTTTCCACCCCTCAGGTTTTCGGGAAGGTTTCCAGACCCTGGAGGGAACAGTCCGGAGAGGGGAGCCTACCTTTGAAATCCTGGCATGTCCAAGATGCGTGAGCCGCAGAAGCAAAGCGGGGAAGAAGAGGGGGCCGTGCGGGACCCTCGGAGCAGTTCCTGAACTTCGGCCTCTTCTGGGCCCGTGGGGCTCGCGGATATTGTATTCCAGGGGGGGACAGTGAGCCGCGCAGAGGACGAGGGGAGAGCCTGGGTCCTCCCAGCCACTGGACAGCCCACAGCGAGAGCACCTGGTTTTGCTTAGCCCTCTTCAGTAATTCAGCATTAAACCAATTGGAGGAGGAATGTTAAAAATGAACACTTCATTTTCTAAGTATGTTAAACAATGCAAATGGGGCCTCAGTCTGGACACAGCTGGTTCAGATTACAGCGCTCACAACAATCTTGGGGCGTCTGCCAGGACCCAGTGCTCAGCGCTGGGAGGAGAGCGCTTTCCCCGGGGCCGAGCAGCCGCACTCGGGCTCCCAGCATCTCCGCTGGAGGCGATTGGCGGGCAAGTGCCGGGGAGTGGGGGGCGGGGGGGGGCGGGGAGGGCCTCTTGACCCTTTACTTCCCACCCAGTGAGGACAACTCCGCCGGGCTGGGCGGTCGTGGCCGCGGCGAGGTGGGGGCGGGCATCCAGCACCCCAGCACCCCTTGGCGTTGGGACACCCGTGAAAAGTGAGTCGCCTCTCCAATAACTTGAGCTCGTGACAAACGCCGCAACAGGGACTCGAGTCTTATGATTTATTGGGAAACCAGAACCAATGAAGCAGAGGCTTGGAGTAAGCGACAGGAACTCACGATTTTCCAGAAGGGGTGGAGGACGGAATCTGGCCGAGGCTAACTGAAGACATCAGCTTGTGCAAGGCAAACCTTCCCCGGGCGCGCGCCGCGCCCGCCCGCCTTCAGCCCCGGAACCTCCGGGCACGTTCCTGCGTTAATTAATAAGTGTCCACGGACCCCATCAACACGTCGCACACCTTAAACTTACATAATGTTATATGTTGATTATATTCCCAATAAAGCTAAAAAATTTAAAAAAAACTTTTTCATTTAAAAAAAAGTGTCTTGTGGCTGGAAAGTGATTTGAACAACAGAAAAGGTGGTTTGAAAAGACAAAAAGGACCGCCAGGAAAGCAGGACAATCCTCACACCCTAAAAGCCCTCTGCTAAGTTCTTCACATTCATTATATCAGTGGCGTCAAACTTCTTTTTTTCTTGCTTAAAAAAAAAGCATTAGAACCCTTTTCATCAGATGGAATCTCACCAAAGACACTATTCTGTAAAAGACCCAAGTGCCCTGGCAGTGGTCCAAGCGCCTCCCTCCCCACCTGCGCCTGCCCGCGGGGCCCTCGGCAAAGCCGCACCTACCGCTGGAGAGGCCGGAGCAGGGCCTGGCTCCGCGGACGGCCGGGGGCCTGGGAAGCGCCGTCAGCCCCGCGGGCAGAGGGCAGGTGAGCCCGGGGTCCCACGCGGACCTCCCACGGGCTGTGCATCTAGCCTGCTCAGAGGGCATGAGTTTGGTACTCGAATGGAACTGTACCGAAGGGCACCAAAGCTTTGCCTCCCTGACGCTGCCTTTTAGGGATTTTGATTTTCAAGCTGCGAATGAAGAAAAGACTCAGAAATTCGGACTGTCCCCACTTGACGGCCTGACAGGTCCAGAGGGACAGACCTCTCCCCTCTCCAGGAAGGGAACCTGAGGAGGTTGGCCTGGGCCGCCTGATCGGAACGGAGTACCGTGGCCAGAGGAGGTCCAAGGGGCCTGTTCACTAGATTTCCCCTGCGACCCGTCCTTTCTGGGTGGGCGAGCAGGAATTTACCAGCCAGGTGGGTTCTGGTGTCCCTCACCTGCCTCTAAACCAAAGGCTTGCTTCTGACACCTCAACCCCGCCCCCTGCTCCCCTCCTTCCTCCAACATGTCCCCCGTACCCAATGTTGCCTCACACGAAGCAAGGCTGCTTCAGGATTGTGAGCCTTCCCCATTCCCATGCACTAAAACTTTGATTTTCTGCTGCGAATGCGTCTCTGTTCAGTTGATTATTGGCCCACTTGAGAGAATTTAGAAGGTGGGAAGAAAAGGGTTCACTGTCTTCAGCCCCTCGGTAGTCTAAGACTCCTCTAGCAAAGGCAGCCGGTTGATGGTCGTCTGGGCTGAGTGTCCATTTATTCTCTCCTTTTAACTTATGAATTGTGTATTTCTGGAATTGCGCATGTAATATTTTCTGAAATCACAGAAAGCAAAACTGCGAATAAGGAAGAACTACTGTATTTCAGCCTCCTTCAAGTGTTTCAACCCAACTCTCCTAAAATGCATGGCCCGAGATTGAATGAGCCAACCCCATCTTTGAGCATGTTTGCACACATAGATCACTTTTGGAGCACACACATCCATGCAAGCACCTCTCTGCCTTATGCTTTCCCTCCCACTTTCTTATTTTACTTTATTTTAATTGTTGTTCAAGTACATTTTTCTGCCTTTTACCCCCACCCCAGCCCACCCCCCAGCCCTCCCCACCTCCCTCCTGTTTCCGCCATTTATTCTATTTACTTTGTGCACGTTGGAAATTTCCCATCATAAAACACTTTTAAATGCATTATATTTGCAAGGTTGTTCATAGTTCCCAAAGCTCACAATAATGCAAGGTTGTGAGCAGCCTTAACGTCCATCACTGGGGCATCAACAGAGTTCAACAAAGTAAGGGACTCCCAGAAATGGACGACTGCGCAACCAATAAAACAGAGTGACATGCATAAGGGTGTCTATTGGCCGACTCCACTGTATGGAAATCAAAGGGGGCGGCGGCTGGAGGGGCTCCAGCAACCTCCGGGTGATGGTAATGTCCTAATTATCGATCTGGGTGTTCATTCTGCAGGGAAGTGCACAGTTGGGGTTTGTGAAATCTTCTGCCTGTTACACTTTGTTTTTTAAAAAAAACACAATGGAGCAGCTCTGTATGTGCTGATATTCAAGGATTCCCCATATATTTTGTAGGTCAAAATGGGAGAATATTGGTAAGTTCACCTAAATCAACCTACTATAGTATGAAGTGGAAAGGTAAGTTGTAGACCTGTATCTAAATCAGGCCATTGCTGGAGAAAATATAGGCACACAAGTGTTTTGCTTGTGTGTGTATAGCAACGCAAGACGCTGTTCGCACTGTTGGTCTCCTAGGAAGGAGACCGGTTAGCTGGCCGGGCAAGAGAGGTGAGAGGCAAATTTGCTCTTCACTGCTCACACTTCGGTGTAATTTGAATTTTGTAGTATGTGCATGCATTGCCTCCTATTCAAGATACGAGGTTAATTTACTGAACAATATTCTCTATATAGGTAGGGCTCTTTGGAGGGGTAGAGAGAGTTTTAAATGACTTAGTACAACACATTACCTGACTCATGCCAGCAAGCTTCCTAAAGGCTCCTGGGGGAGGGGAAGTCAGCGTGCTCGTTTTCTACGTGAGCAAACAGAGTGTCTTGAAAGCAGAACTGTCCACGGCCCCAGAGATAGTTTCCATCCTCCAACTGCAGGGCTGGAGTAGAAGGGAAAGAAAAAGGGCCCCCATCAAAGACTTGGGTCTGAGTTGACCTGCCAGGTAGGTGACCTTGGACCCGTCACTTAATCTCTCAGCACCTCCGTTTCCTCATCTGCAAAAGAGAAATTTTGTACTAACCTCTAAGGGTTGTCGGGGGAATGAAATAAGTCACTTATCCTCATGGCTGTCACTGTGTCCAAATTCCCACCCCTACACAATCCTTTCCAAAATACCTTTAATGTCTAGTACACATTGCATTACCCACTTTCATGAGCAAGGAAATCACAGCCTCAGTAAGACAGCCTCACTCCCTGTCAAACAGTTTCCGATTGTTAGAAAATTGTCTTGAGTTGAACCTAAATCTACTTCCCTGCATGTAACCACCTTCCCTGGGTCGTCATTGTCCCCGCTGCAGCCATGGGCTACTCTCTCTGCTACAAAACCAGCTTCCTTTTTGGGAAAACAATTCCACCTCTTGCTGGAGCTGGTGTCCTTTTCCCCGGCTGAACACCCCGGTCCTATCCACAGGTCCCCGTGAGCCATGCGACCCTGCTGCAGCCTGGACGACCTCTGCCTCACCCTCGGTTCACACTGAACTTGCACCAACAAAAACAGTCCACAAGACACAGGCTGCTTAACACCATCTCCATCCCGTACTTGGCTTGCTGATGTTTTTTTTAATGGAAAACAAAGTTTTGCATGTGTCCCTATGAATTTTTTGTCCATTGTTCCAGATCTTTTTCAACGTGTTTACTACCCAAAGTACTAAGTGTTATTCCCAGCTTTGACAGCTACAGATCTGCTGGTAATGATGTCTTTATCACAATTTCCACCAAAAATGTACCAGGACAGCCCTGACTGGATCGCTCGGTGGTCAGAGCAGCATCCTGATACAGCAAGGTTGCCGGATCAGTCCCCAGTCAGGGCACCTACGGAAAATCAATCAATGAATGTGTAGAGAAGAGGAACAACATATTGATCTTCCTCTCAAAATTAATATTAATATTTAAAAATTTACCAGGACAGGTACTAGAAGGAAGCCCTCCATCCAGCTTGGCACCAATTCATTTTTTTCCACATTTCGGGGCCAGTGCTGATGTTCTAACTCGGGGTGCTACCAGCTTCTCCCATTCAGCTTCCATTTCCCCATCTTGTCCACAAAGACTTGGTGGGAGACTTTATCAGATGCCCAGCTAACAACAAAATGCACATTATCAATAGCATTTCCTGATCTAGCAATTCTGTTTTAAAAAAGAAAATGAGCTAAAGGACCCTTGCTGGCTCCTGGAGATGATCACTTCCTTTGCTAAGTGTTATTTTTTTTAATGTTTTACTTGCAAAATACAGATCCCAACATCTACCCCACCTTTCATTGTTGGAGTTAATTGCAATCACAACTACAGAATGACTTCACAAAACGTGAATTGTAACGTGAATGTAAGAGGTTATCATCTGCTGGGCGGGACTTTCCTGGCTCCAGTGAAACTCAATTTCCTCACCGTGGCATGGGTTGGAGAATAGATGACCTACTTAAAAAAAATATGGTGCCTCAAATTGAGGGTAAATGTCACAAAATTAGTATATATAATGATATATTTTGGCTATTAATATTAAATTGTTTATTTTTCACTGTCCAAAATAATCACATCAGAACAGGGAAGGGGACGTTGCCGCGTGTGTATGACTGTGCTAGACTCCACCACACGCTGCTCTTCGTTTTTGTCTGTTAGTTTTCTAACACTTAATATATACTGAGGTTTGGGGCAAAATTAATATTTAATATAACTTTTATAATAGGATGTTCAAGTGACCTCGTTTCCTGTTTACAATCCACATATAACAGCGGTTCCCAGATTCTTGAAGTTATCAGACCAGTCAAAGCAACACCCTCCAAAATTAGACCCCTGTGAGGGATTGACCCCTGTGAGGGATTGACCCCCGTGAGGCTGCCGCCAAATAGGACGCCCTCCACTCTGCACAGGAGGAAACAGACCGAGAGACGTCACAGCCACACAGACAGCGAACAATCAACACTCTGGCCTAAATCAAGCCTTCTCGATCCTCAAGCCCACGTGTTTCCAGTTCACCACAACTTGTCCCAACAAAAGTTCACTGCCACCAATCTATTGGGTTGACCGAAGAGTCCGTATGGTGTTTTCCATAAAATAAAAGACCGATTTTTCATTTTCACCCATAACTTCATTGATTTGGATATTTTGAGTATGTCGACTATCTCCTGCATTGTATAGCATTGATCGTTCTCAGTTAATGTCTCAATTTGATCACTATCAACCTCAACTGATTTACCCAACCGCGAGGCATCGTCCAGCGAGAAATCTCCAGCAAGAAACTTCACAAACCACGTTTAACACGTTTGATCAGTCACAGCACCTTCTCCACACACTGCACAAATCTTTTTTGTGTGTTTCAGTTGCATTTTTACCTTTCTTTAAGCAATAAAGCCTAATATGCCAAAATGTTACCTATTTTCTCCCATCTTCAATATTAAAATGGCTACAGAAAAATTCACCAATTTTGATAAGTTTTTTTAAATGCACACTGATATGACAGCTGTCACAATACAATCTAATGAAATTGTTTTGAATGAAGTTCAAGACAACTAAGTGCTACTAGAGCCATCTTACAGGAAAAAACAAAGGAAGTTTTGGCCAACCCAATAATGCCAACAGGGGTGTGTTGGTATTAATCCCCAATAGTCCCCAGTATGGGGTGTGGTAAAGGAGAAAGTATTCAGGTAATCACTTTGCAAACCTGGGAAATGCAGCCTCCAGTGGAAACCGTAGTAGGTTCTGTTGAGATAAAGGGGAGACTGCTTTTGCAGGCAGACTGCGTCTTGCCTCAGTCTCTGGTTGGTCCACTTTTATGCAAATGAGGAATCCAGATTTGCATAGTCTGATAGATCCAATAGCACTTTTCTGATTGGTCATGATCATACATCCTGATGGTCATTATGGGTCCTCTCTGATTGGTTAGTAAAGATGCAAATGAGGATGTAGTTCTACATGTCCAATTAGGGCGAGTCTCAGTCCTATTGGTTGAAAGATGACTTCAGGAGCATCTTCATAGGGTGGGCTCAGATGGCAGGAACCCAGTGCAGGGTGCTGGCGGCTCAGTCTTTTCACTAAAACACTGTGTGAGAGGCCTCTGCCAGCAGTGGTTAATTGAGCCCAATTAACCATAAGGAGTTCTTGGAAGATATATGTGTATTCCTTCTCAGGGTCAACACTTGCTTCCTCTGACTTCCTGCTTGCACAGCAAGTATCCATGATACATGGGTACATATGTCAGTCACTTTCTTACCAACTAGTACCACCCAAATCCTCTGACATCTGGCCATGTTGCCACCATTTACCCAAAATGATGCTTCCTAAGTTTCCTGGTGCTCTCGTGCCCAAATACCATACCCTTCATCTTTAATTGTTCTTTTGTCTCTTTGAAGGATTTGACCACTGGTAATCCATCCATCCACTCCCCTCATGTCTGTGACTTTAAGTTACCCCAGTTTGCTCACTACGACTCTGCCCGGCCTCTCTTCTTTCTCCTCCTCCCTAACTAAAGAGTCCCCCAAACGTAAATCCAGCCTCTCTACTTTTTCTCACCATCTTCTCGTGGAAACAGTCACCGACCCTGCAGGTGTTACGGGACATAGCTCCCGTTAATGGTCAGCATCGTGCAGGTGCCTCAAATCCCTCTCATCCTCCCTGACTTTCCTCTTTCTCTGCAGACCCGAATGTTCAACTCCTTTTGAGACGTTTCCTTAAATCTGCTTCCTCTCCTGACTTACCAGGCACCAGCCACTTCCTGTGAACTAATAAAAAAGTCAAAAGGATTCCACCCAGTGGTGGTTTGGGTTTGGGGTTTTGGGTGGTGGTGGGTGGTGGGTGGTGGTGGTGATGCTGGTGTGTGTTTCAATAGAAATAGCTCAACAGGTTTGTTTCAGGATAAAATGATGCATGTTCTCACATTCTGTAGGTCGGTGATCGAGGGCTAGTTCAGCAGCTCTGTTCCTTTAAGGTACCAGAGAAGCAGGCTCCTTCTGTCTTGTTGCCTAGCAGTCTCTAAGGTGTTGACCTACTCTACAAAGTCCAAAATGACTCACTGCCACCACACCTGCATTTTGGAACATGTCCCTTGTAGCAGTGTCTAGCTGCAAGAGACACTGGGAGAGGTAGTCTGTTCTGAGAGATCATGAACCTACTTGGACGAAAATCTGGAGTTCTCTATTGTGCAAGCAGAAAATGGATATCAGGGGACAAGCAGCCAGCTCTGCCGGAAACCTTAAGGGACATCAATTACCTTTACTTACTTTGCCCGCCTTTGTTTCTATAGTAAAGAGATTTCCCTGTTATCATTTAATTCATTACAAATGACATATAGAAATGTAAATGAATGCATTGCCAAAAATGCCACCTTAATCCCATCCTTCATGGCTTCTGACCTCTGTGTCATGCTTATGTTAAATGTATGTAATGTTTAAAAATACCACCTCTGTTTCTCTGGAGAATCCTGGCAAATGCAGCACCCTAAGCTAGTTTTTAACTTTGCTGAGTTTCAGGTTTTCAGCTATAAAATGGGGGGCAAAAGTAACATCATGGTGCTGTAAAGGAAATAGTGTTCAAAAAGCACCTAGCAGGTGCCAAGGCACAGTAGGTCCTCACTAAAGGTTAGGAAACTTCCTCTTCTGTTGTTACCAGGAGGGCCTGATCAGCCTAGCAGGTAAGCACAGGCCAAGGCAGCACCCACAGAGAACCCTTGCCAATCGAGGAGGTGTTGAAAAGATCATTGCCTGGAGGAGTGACCGAGTACCAAACTTATGAACCGTGTTCTGCCACCCAGTTTTACAGATGTGAAAGCGAAGGCCTACAGGGACTGATTTACCCAAGATCCTACCATCAGAGGCAGAACAGGGACTGGGAGCAGGTGTTTGACCCTCTGCCTGGGGACATCTCTGCCTATCGCACACCGTCTCTAACTGTCCTCCCCCGAAACCAACCGGCTCAAGGCATCCGGACCCGCTGCACGTGCTTGGAACTCTCGGGAAGCTCAGCGACTCATGAAAACACCTGGGCTCTCTGTATGGCTTGTTTGAACTGGGGTTTGCATGCAGACTCACGTGGGAAACGGGAGAGCTCTACTGTCAAAAACTTCAGGCTGGCGAGCTCCTCCCCACGGAGCCCCAGAGACGCATCCGAGAAAACGGCTCCTGGCCATCTCCTCTGTGCTGTCTCTGTTTTGGTTTTTGTCTGTTAGTTTTCTAACAATATATACTGAGGTTTGGAGCAAAATTAATATTTAATATAACTTTTATAATAGGATGTTCATGGTTTGATTCCCAGTCAGGGCACATGCCTGGGTTGCAGGCCAGGTCCCCAGTAGGGGAAGCATGAGAAGCAACCACACATTGATGTTTCTCTCCCTCTGTTTCTCCTTTCCTTCCTCTCTCTCTAAAAATAAATAAATAAAATATTTTTAAAAAATAGGATGTTCAAGTGACCTCATTTCCTGTTTATAATCCACATACAACAGCGGTTCCCAGATTCTTGAAGTTATCAGACCAGTAAAAGCAACAACCTCCAAAATTAGAAGACACATTACACTGTCAACTTTTAATTCTGCCAAATAAAAATAAAACATGTATGCAACCATCGTATGGTATGTCGCCATATTGCACGGAAGAATAGACTTTTAACCCCACATGTAGGAGAGACCACGTGAGATTCTCTATGTGTCCCGATGGGATATCAAATTTCAACAACCTCCCTGCAGAGTTCAGGAACAGGAGATGCACACCTTTGCGGGATCACTCCTATTGCCCTACAAAAAGTAGCAAGATTGGCTCCTGGTTGCCGCGTTAAGATATGCAAAAATGCTTCCCAAATAACAGGAGGGAGGGGGTGGTGGTGGTAAGGATGAAATGAAATAATCCTGAGCTGTTAATCTTTGAAGTGGGTGCTGTCCCATGTACTTGTGTCTATGTTCAAAATTTTCTCTAATAAAAAGTTAAAACCATTTTTTTAGGAAAACACAGTGTAATGTTCAGATTTGATCAAGCTGAGCCAGGCGCACACAAGCGTTCATTCCACACCCGTCGAACAGACCTTCCTTCGACTTTTGTATCGACAAACCACTCTTTGCGGTCTCTGCAGGCTCAACCGGGTTTCTTTTGACGGCTTTTTCCTGAGTATGGATCACACTTTCTTCTTTGCGTTCCTCATGGCTGTTGGTTGAAATCTGGACAATTTAGATTATGTGTAGTAGCAACTATGGATTCTGATGTATTTTTTTTTTAAGTTTGGATTTAAACTGAGGAAGCCATCTTCCCCACAGGACAGTGTGGCTCCTAATGTCTGTGCTGGTTTTTTTCTTACTGATGACAAAGAGAGAGAGAGAGAGAGAGAGAATATTGTTGCCTTCATTAGTTCTTTACATGCCCTGACCAGGGATCAAACCTGAAACCTTGGCATATTAGGTCAACACTCCAACCAGTTGAGCCATCTAGCCATGGCTCTTTTTATATCCTTACTTTAATCCCTCATCTGGCTTCCCAGAGGTGTCTGTCTGTAGCTTGACAGTCAGCAGGAGGTTGTGCTCACTGAACACGGAGAGCCCACGTGGCTTCCGTCCGTTGCCAATGGATCTGCGTGTTGACTGAGAAAAGTACACAGCCAGGCTGCTGTTGGCTGAGGCCCTTCTGCCCACTGGGCTTTCTTGNTCTGGACAATTTAGATTATGTGTAGTAGCAACTATGGATTCTGATGTATTTTTTTTTTAAGTTTGGATTTAAACTGAGGAAGCCATCTTCCCCACAGGACAGTGTGGCTCCTAATGTCTGTGCTGGTTTTTTTCTTACTGATGACAGAGAGAGAGAGAGAGAGAGAGAGAGAGAATGTTGTTGCCTTCATTAGTTCTTTACATGCCCTGACCAGGGATCAAACCTGAAACCTTGGCATATTAGGTCAACACTCCAACCAGCTGAGCCATCTAGCCATGGCTCTTTTTATATCCTTACTTTAATCCCTCATCTGGCTTCCCAGAGGTGGCTGTCTGTAGCTTGACAGTCAGCAGGAGGTTGTGCTCACTGAACACCGAGAGCCCACGTGGCTTCCGTCCGTTGCCAATGGATCTGCGTGTTGACTGAGAGAAGTACACAGCCAGGCTGCTGTTGGCTGAGGCCCTTCTGCCCACTGGGCTTTCTTGTTCCCCCCCTGTGCATGAGTCAGTTCCTCCCATCAGCCAGGACCCTTCATGGCTGTCTCAGTTCCAGGGGTTCCTCATCAAATTTCCACTGGTCAGCCATTTGCCCTACCTGGAACTGCGACCTCAGGCTAGCAGAGCTGAGTTTTCTCCACATTTCCTTCCAAGCTCACCACTTTTGACTGACAAAGTCACGATTTTTTGCACAGCCTCCACCCTCACTCCGTGGAGTTCACCCCTCAGGCAACAAAGCTGCTGCTTTTCAGACTTGGCTTGGTGCTGAATAAACCAGGATGCTGGGGGTGGGGGTTTGCGGGGAGCCTCACAGGAAGGCTACAGACTCTGGGGGTTCTTACCCGAAGCTCTAGAAGTTTTTCAAAACTGAGCCGTTTTCAATGTCTTGTCTGCAAAAGCAATTACCAGGACCCCCAAATGGTTGTTTTTGACCATTTTGGTTACCACACTTGTTTTTTGGCAGGGGGGACTGGCTGACCTCTTGACATGGCCGTGGCCAGTCGTCTGCCCCTCCTCATATCCGTACTGCCCACTCTCGAATGACGGAAATACCTGACACACGCCAATCAAAGCATGACCACAGAAATGAAGTGACTTCACCAGGGAAAGCTACTATGTTTAAAAGAAAAAAGGGAGTGAAAACATTTTAAAAAATGGAAGTCAATTTGTCAAGGAGCAATGCTGTGGAGAACGGATTTTTGCTAGCGAAATTTTTCAACACGGGAGCTGCAGCTGGCAAGGGCAATCCCAGAGAGAGCAATGCAGGTTGGACGCACATCTCCAGACTGTTCTGGTGGTGAGTGTGCGTGCACGAGGCATGCTAAATGCTTTGGGGAAATGAGTTTGAAATGACTCCAAAACTGTTCAAAGACTACACATTCCATATACGTTTTCAAAAATAAAAAATTACCTCATTAGTCTAGAATTTGTAACTTTATCACCGCCACTCCATTTTTATTTAGCGAGTGCCTGCAAATCCCTTTTATAAAGGGATGAATGTGTTAACTCACAGATGACACCATGGTTTTTAAAATACAGCGAAATGGAAGGAGTGGCAGAGGAAACCTGAAGCAAATTTATGTTACTTTGCTTCCAGTTCTTTTCTTGAAAAGAAATCATATTTCGCTTCACCATCTGGCGTGGACCTCGCCCTTTGGGAAATGTGTTCATTCAAGAATATACACCGATTCACCATTGTTAGGAAAAAACTTCTCACAGTTTCATGGCCCCCAACATTTAAATACCTTATGTTCCCCAAACAAAAGAATAATATATTTTACATTCTTAACAGTCCAAGGATAGCTAGGACACAAGTTTACCAAACTCTTATGTTAAGTTCACAAATATTTTCAATCATGGAGATTTAATTTTTGAGGGTCAGAAATAGTTCACTGAAGTCAAAGAATGGCAGGGCTGAAAAGGAGAGCGCTCTTGTAAAAAAAAAAAACAGTCACAGCTGAAAATTATCACAGTTAAAATATCATCACAGTGCAAATGATTCATTTCTTAATGCCAAAGGGCTAAAATTTTGATGCACAATTAGCCAAGGAAGAAAACAAACTACGGGTTCAAACATTTGCCTCAAGTGATCCACTTACTAACATTCTTGAAGTTTCCTTCATCTCCAAAACAAATATTGGTGTATTTAAAATGGATTATTGACTTACTGGATGTATTAAATGACTGACATGCATTAAAACCTTCCGCCACATCATATATTCATGGGACCTGAACCCCAAGGACAGGAAAACAAGTCCAGGTTAATAACCTTTCGTATTCCATCAGAATTGGTTGGGGCAAGAACCGCTGGACGTTAACTGCTAGCTCGCTTCCTCCTTGACTGTGCAAACGTTACTTTCTTGAACAACCACACCCCCTCCTCCCATCGGTCTGCCAGGACTGAGTGAGGGCCCTAGCACCTCCCCCATTTCTCTAGTAATGGGGACAGAAGTCTGTCTCCCCGACTTCCCAGTGAGCTTCTCAAGCCTGGGACTCTCCCCAGGCCCCTCACATTAGCCCATGACGAATTCCCACTTCCCTGCTCCCAGATGCACCTGCTGTCCACCTCTCCCTTTCCCATGGCTCCCGTGCCAACAAAGGAGCCCTCTCTATCGAAGGCCAATCCCTCCACCTGTGTCTGGACTCTCAGCATCTGCTCCTCGGGAGCTCCCCCTGCACCCTTTTTATCTGGTTAGTGTTCACACGTGCACATGCTTAAGCCTCCCCACTGAAACCGATTCTCCCCCCGCCCCACTTTCTTCCCCTGACATCTGTCTCCCCACCATCTAACTTCTCAGAAGACTCGCCAACAAACACTATCTCCAACGGCTCATCACTTACTCAACCCCTTTAAGAATCCTGCTATTCTTCCGCCAACATGGCTCTGGGTCAAAGCCAACAACTCCCTGGTCCCTAAATCCAATGGAGTTTTCTTAAAGCTTCTCCTGACCAGAGCTGCAAGCACTGCCCACTTCCGACCTCTCCCCACCTTCCTGACACAGTCTTGGCTTTGGTTAACACTCCACACGCCTGGCATTGTTACGCATTTTTTGGCAATAATTTCAACTTCCGACACTTGTCCACAAGTGGCACATGTATTTACTTAATAAATGCTATGAATGAACGTGTCTTTGGGTCCTTCCAACCCCAATTTGCTACGTAGGGTATTTCAGAGATGAGAAGAATCAGTCCCACAGTCAAAAGTAATGTTGTCAAAGGTCCCACAGGAAGAGTCAACCCAATGCACCTATCACCTTTGAAAGTCATGCTCCTTCCAATACTGCCATCATGCCAACAGTTAAAAATATTCACCGCCCTGGCTGGTGTAGCTCAGTGGATTGAGCGAGGGCCTGCGAACCACATGATCGCGGTTCGATTCCCAGTTGGGGCACGTGCCTGGGTTGCAGGCCAGTTCCTGGCGGGGGACGCACGAGAGGCAGCCATGCATTGATGTTTCTCTCCTTCTCTCCTTCCCTTCCCCTCTAAAGATAAATAAATAAAATCTTTGAAAAAAAAAACATTCAAGTTCCACATCTTAGAGAAAACGAAGACATGACTTGATTATCTTGCAGAAACTCCAAGAGCCCAATGATGCATAATACACCTTTGAACTTAAAAAATAAAAATAAAAGGCTTATGGCTAGTGTTAAGCATATATTAGATTGTCTGTACTTCACATTTCCAAGGCTCACAGACTACCCTCGCAGCAGACATCCGGTGAAGACATTAGCTTCAGTAGTTGATCCACTGCCGTTATAAACAACACGTGTAAGTCATTTCTCTCCTTCTAAAGAAAAAGTCAGCAGCTGTTTGCTAAAAAATCTTTTTTTTATTGTGGATGAAGACATGGCCAACTCACATATATCATTTTTATTTGGAGGGGTTTTTTTTTCCTGCCTTGCAGTGCTCCCGAGAAATCCGGATATGCAGACTTTAGCTCTATAAAACACAACCCAGTCTTATGGCTGGGTTGTGAATTTCCCACATTTAGTTATTTCCCTAAAAATCAAAAGACAACGTACCAATTTTTAGTACAGAAACCTTCATAAGTTAAAAAAAAGTAAATGCTGGCAAATTATCACAAATGCCAGAACACTAAAAGTGTCATTATTTTTCCATAGGAATTATGAAATAAATATCAAGTGTAACTGACTCGATCCTTACAAAATAAATTTTTGGTGCAAGATGTTTTAGACACTTTGACATATGAAAAACTTCATTAGCTTTAGCAAATTCAAATGCTTCAAAAGTTTGACGAGTAGCACTTTTGCAATAATTTCCATCCCTCCCTGTCCCTGAAGAGTTTATTGTCCACCTACTGATGAAATAAATAAGCATTTTGAGAATCTTTTCGCCCTTTTCGATTAACCATTAAAAGGTTAAAATGAACTGGAGGCTTTATTTGAGGGGGGGAGGGGAATATTAAATATTTTAACTGGTTGATTGTAAGGAAGTTCTTTCTTTTCCTCATGTTTTTTGTTGTTTTTTCTTTTAAAGCAATAATGGCTGGAACCAAAACTCAAACAACCATATGATACAGAATTGTACTAAAAATAATCACGTTCAACGTCTGGTTGCATTTTCTATTACAGTATTGAAAGCCGTTAGGAACGTGGTGAAAAACTGTGGCAGCTAAAGGAAAATTCAACCACAAAGTCTCCTACGTTTGCAGAGAAGTAAACAGTGAAATTACTGTAGTTCAAACACTGCAGTAAGGCTCGTTAGCAGCGCCCTATGGCTGACAAGAGAGTGATGTGCTTCGTCACTCTATGGCCACTAAAAGGTTCCTTGAGCAGATGCAGATGGTCCGTCTCTCACACAGCTTCGTTTCAGAAAAGGATGAGTTACGTCTGGTTTAGATCAACAAACACTTAGTGTGCATACCAGCAAGCTCTAGCTCCAACGATGACACAGCTGAAACATGAGGTACTGCAGCTTCGGTCCAAGGTCACAGACTTAATTGAATAGCAGCCACGTAAGGTCACGCAGTGACATTCAGATATGCAATTTACCCACAACAGCTTTCAAACTCATGTTAACCTATGGGGTGAAGGGGGAACAGGCTGTTTTGAGTAGGGAAGGAAATACTTAACATTTCATAAAAGGCATTTAAAATATGACGACATGCTACTTAAATGCCCACTGCTTAAATTTTCATTTTCAAAATAAAAGAAAAAAGTTTTGCATTTTCTACTTCTCCGAAATGAAGGATCAGGTGTTTGTTTTTTTAAAACTTAGAAACGTTTATTTCAGATGCTCCACACTGAAATGAAACTTCAATGGCAAGCAGCAAATAATTTAGGATGGTCAGTGAAAACATCTTTGAAAGGATCATACAAAACCCAAGGGTCATAATTTCATAAAAGAAATAATAGGTAAAACAGAAGGGAGGCAGTTTGACAGTTCTAATGTAGAACCGGTATGACTACTTCCTTTAACAGACACCACATAAAGAATGGTGATACAAATACATTAGTGAAGGAGACACGATGTTGTGAAGCAGCAATGCCTCAGTTTCCAAATTCTTCAGGAAAACCAGTTTTATCCATCAATACACAAAGATCTCCAATCTTCTAAATACAATAGAAAGTATAGAGTTAGAACAAAATTTACAGATAATCAAATCTACCCTGGCTGAAGCCAGGACTATTTACATATTTGGATTAGTACCATTTCACCTTTCCTTGTTATACGGATGGTTCTACTTTGAAGGCATATTGAAATTTACAAAATTTCCAAGAAACGTCTTTAAATATACAACATCAACAACTAATACAAACGTGAACATCCTGATTAAGTTCCAAGTCAGGATTTTTCATGATGGGCTTATAAAAAATTAAAGAAATACTTCCTTTATTCTCAAATACTCCTTTATTCTCAAGTTCCCAACACCTGCGCTGGTGCTGAAGTAACTTCCCCACGCTTGGCGACCTGAGGGAGAAGGGACGGCTCCTGGACTGCCACAGCCCTCCCGGCAACGCCTAGATGGGGTGGGAGGGTCACATTTAGTGATATTGCTACTTGTAGTTTCATAAGTGCAGCTGTACGATTCTACACTCGTACGCAAGTTGTGTGAGGAGACCATCACTTTAGGATGATACCCTGAAAAGGCGCCTCCGCCCGCACAAGCAGAGCGGGCACCAACAGCACCTGCTGATGCCGCGCATGCGACCTTCACATGGGTCTCAAGGGCGCTGGACTGGGAAAGTCCATTTCAAAAGGTTACATCCTGTTTGATCCCATTTGCATAGTGCTCTGGAAATGACAACACCCCGGAAACGGCAGAGCACTGGGTGGTGGCCAAGGTCGGGGACAGGGAAGGGGGCGGCTGTGATGACGGACGGGCAGCCCGAGGGGTGGCACGATGCACCTGTGCCGTAGTGGTGGGTCACGCAGGTCGCACGTGACAGAGCTGCACAGAGGCCGGTGTGCTCCCAGGGACGGCCTGCGCTCCGCCCGTGCACACTGGTCCTCTGAGGATGACTGACGTACACTTTGCGTCAGTTTCCTGCACTTTGCAGATAAGCCACTGCTATTTTCTTTTTCCTTTCCTTTTTTGGGGGGCAAATCTCTTGGTTATCTTTAAAAGACAAAGCACACAGGTTTCTACTAGCTTAAACGAATTTGAAAATCAGAGGAAAAAAATTAAAAGTTGATATATAGCTACTAGTATTTTTGTCTTTTTATTTTTCTATTTTTGTTAAAATAAATGTTTCTAGCTTAAATTGGGTCAAATCAGAGAAGGAAAAAAGCAGTAATGTAGCAAACATTCCCTCCTGTGACACCTGCAATTTCTAAAAGTATTAAGAATATTTTTATTAAATTTAGAGAAAGTACAACTGCAGACAAACACAAGACTTTTTCTGGAAGGCCACTTGTGATCAGTACACCCATGTAGTGTCCGTCGTTCCTTGAAAGGGCTAGGTCTGTCGTTTTGGCTCCAGAGCCGTCTATTGCTTCAGAAGGTCCTTCAAGATGACCCCGGCACTGTTGTCAGGCGACACCGGCAAAGGCGTGAATGTGGGCAGCACGTCGGAAATGGGCTTCAGAAGCAGGTGCCCGGGCCCGCCCGGCCCGAGCCCCGCGGGGTACATAAGCGGCACCGCCGCGGAGCGGGTGGCCAAGAACGGGCTCACGTCTGCTCTTCTGCCAGCCCTGGGTTCTGCCACATCTGGATGACGAAACAGGAATGATTTAGTCTGTTATTTAGTCAGCACTACACATGTGTTTTAGGCTCCCAGATTTGGCCCTAAGTAAATTTAATTCATATGTTGCTGGGTTCTGGGTCCAATAAGCAGGGTCTATGAAATACAGCAGAATGAAGGGCAAGAGAAAGAAGGGGAGAAAGAAGCGGGGAGAGAAGAATATCTGACCGAACACTACTTCATTAAGCACATTAATATTCCCGTTTTACATTCACATACAAATCACAGAACTGATAAACTTCATTTACTATTGACGGGGAACAAAAGTTTTGCTGTTTAGGACATTGATTTTTAAGCTGGTAATTAAGAAAAAACCCAGAGAGACCTGAGTGCCTCACTGTTCCCCAGAGGTGCAGTGGTCCGGCCCTCGCCCTGGCAGCCCCCCAGCAGGAGCCCGGTGAGTCGGCGGGTCCCAACATGTCCGAGTGGCCAGCAAGGGTCTTCCCGCCACATGTGCCCACTCCTCCTCGTCCGTGTGCCCAGCCCACTCTCACTCTGGAAATCTCAGACCCTATCCCAAGCCCTCTCTACTGTCCAAAATTTTGTAACACACCCAGCATTGCCTGTCTTTGGAATTTTCATGCTTACGTGAACTCCCCAGGCACACACATTAGAAATTTGATTTTCTCCTGTTGATCTCTCTCTGCTAATTTGGTTGGCCCAGATAAAAGAACACAGAAGGTGAGAGGAAACTTATTTCTTTTTTTAGCTCCCACACTATAACCATTTTTTAAAAAGTGTTTTCTAAGTGGCAAGGCAAACTCTCTAACCACCCACCTGAAAGGTGAGGGACTTCAGAACTTGGTTTTCCTCAAACAATGATGATGACAATGAAAACAACTGGCACCCAGATTATGATGCTCACAATCAGGTTTATATTAACTTACCAAACAAAAACAACAAAAAACAAGTGTTCTTTGTAAAACACTTACTACATTAGCTCAGCAATTCGAACCTTCTGCACTCACGGCACATATGCACTAATTACCGAAGCTCTGTGGCACACCAAAAAATATTTTTTTGCCAAGATTCATTCACACTGGATGACTATCCCTGTGTTGGTTACTGTCCTTTCCTTGTCTGACAATCTCAGGGACCACCTTCGGTCAGTGCCCCTGACTGAACAGACAGGGACCGTGCACTTCAAAGTTCTTGTGGCGCACCGGGTGGAAATTGCTGCAGGACCTGATCACTGTTTAGATATTCGGAGGTTTAAGAACAATTTTCGATTAGATTACTTCTCTACAAAGCTGAATGATCAGTTTTCACTGGCACAGGTATCTGGTTTAAGCCCAGTGCTCACTGTACAGAGTTCTGCTTCAGCACCCAAGACAAGGGAAAGAACGGGAGGTTCAACCATGTTGTCTAACAACGCCTCGGAACTGGATGAGCAACCTCCGTGACCACTGCGGCTCAGGCGGCTGCCTGTTGGACTGTGACCTGAAAGGTCGCTGGTCAGGGCATGGGCCTGGGTTGTGAACTGGTCCCTTTGTTGGGACACATGTGAGAAAAAACCAATCAGTGTCCCCCTCTTTTTCCCTCCCTCCCCTCTCTCTAAAAATTAATGAAGTTTAAAAAAAAGAATTGTTTAAAAAAGAGACAAGTGGTCCCTTGAAGGGCCCACTTCAGTCGTGGAAAACTCAAATCCAAGACCTCTAATGCAAAAAAACCACTGAGACAAACTCAACATGTCTACATTTCGATGGCAGCCGAGGGTTCACGAGCTGTACTTTCCCGGGAGCGACGACTTCCCAAACTCTGGAAACGCCTGTGTGCTGCTGAGTGAGCTCTGCCCAGCCATGCACTTCCAGGGCAGGATTAGAGAGCACGCTTACTTTCTTCATGCAAACCTTGGACCAACTCAGAACGACAGTGGCTTCCGTCTCTGACCAATGAAGACCAAGGTGGACACAGGACTCGGTAATGCGGGGGGAGAGCAGGAGAGGGGGAGGGGAGGGGAGGGACTGAGAGGGGAGAACCGAGGGAGGAAGGGAGGGGAGGCCCTGCCACAGTGACCTTTGGAACCTTCCCTAAGATGCCACAACCCAGCGTAACAAGAAAAGCATTTTTTGTAGTCTACACCTGTTAAAGTTAAGACTTTTCACTAAATTTAGCATCCAAACCTTTTAACTAAACAACAAATTAATTTTACCACCTTCTCTTTCTATAAAAGTTCAGGAGAATATAACTATTTGCCTGAACGACTAGGTAAACTTTTTAGATTTCAGAATATAAATTATTAAAAATTTTATCTAAATTCAAGTATCTGACATGTGATACAAAACCGAAAAGAGTACGTATTAACATGTACCTTTACAGTCCAACTAGCAAACGTGTTAGTCTGAGTTAAAACAAAGATTTCAGGAAAAAAGAGAGTTTACAATAAAGAATCCGTTTACAGCCTAAAGGACATACTTAAATTTCAACTCAAGAAACTTTACTGAATGCTGCTAGGGGGGACATGAGTATGAAAAGACCCCAGTGCCAGTGGGTAGGAAATTACGCAGCACATGTTTGCCACTACACCACGTGCTTCTGGCAGGTCTTCCGACGACGTGTAAGGATGCTTCCCAGCGCCCTTGGGTGTCTAACCGGTGTCTGAAACTACTCTTATAGTAAACATTATCAACATGCTGAGCTTAGGGTACTGAGCTAACACTTAGGTTTTCAGAGGGAAAAACACCTTTCTCTAACTGTACACTGCGCTTCCCTGATTAGAAACGAGCCCCATCCATGGGAAAGGAAAACAGGCAACTAAGCGAAGACCCACCGCCTCCTCCAAGAAGGACGCCAGTAAGTTACACAGAGAACGATTACATCAATATACAAAGGGAAATATTTCATATTGTTTAAATTAAATCTAAACCAATTAAGTATCAGGTTACCAGAATATATGAAGCCAAAATACAATGCCTTACTGGAATTTTGGAAGAAGCCATTGTACATTTTTGAAAACACTATAAAAATTTAGTTAGTATCACTGTGAAACATAATCATAAATTAAACAGTTAATTAAAACCAAAAATAAGTATCTGGTTTTACCTTTGTAACTTTCTGGTACATTTGCATTTAGTTTTCTCCTTGGTGAATCTAAAGGCTTCATGTCATGAACAGAAAGCTTTGGTGGTGGAATGGATGGATGAGATTCTGTTTCTAGAAATTTAACAAAAAGTTCTGAAAAAGACTAAGAAAAAACATTTGGTTTATATTAGGCAGATATTAAAATTGTATTCACTACCACTCAGAAAACACCAACTACTCTAATTAAGCATTAAAAACTAATCATGTCATCTGAATAATCTTTTAATAAATAAGCTTTATGAATAGTTAAAAGTGCTAGCACTTTAGTTACATAGATATCAAGTAAAACCTTTAACTCAGTCTTTGATGAGAACACTTTACAAACCTATAGTCGGAATCAGCCACATGCTACAATCATTTTAATAACTGTTTACACAAACATGAAAACTTGTGTTAACAGAAAAGAAATTTTCTAAAACTTCCATTTTTCTAAAGTAACACTCAGCCAATGAATACAGCCAAAGCTCATGAGCAATTCAGTCTGATTAAAACATCGGAGTGCTGACCTTTCTTTTACATTTTGTGCTATTCAATTTAAACTACTTAATTATTAATTGTAATTAAAAAATAAAAAGATTTAAGAAAAATATAGGTAAGTAAATGTTTATGTAGTCAAGTATATAAATTCTTTCAAATTATCAAAAACCGTAAATTTTATGACATTCGATTTAAAATAGGGTTTTGCTGTTAGCTACCTGTAATTAGGTCATGTATCCTCAGTTTCTTCTTTATCAAAAAAATAAAGAAACTCCACACTCCACCCCACAGTGCTCCTCAATGCAAGGGCGCTCACCTTGACCCTACCAGAGACCCAGCGGGCACTGCCGCCGGAGTGACGCTCCTGGAGGGGAGGGCAGGCACTTTCCTGCCGCCCCGCCCCCTCTTCCCCACCCCCCACCCCACCCCGCCCCGCTGAGGACAGCTGGGCGCAAAGCAGACGCCCGCTGTAGTCGTTGGCTCAGTTACCAGGTAGATCCCTACAAGCACAAAATAAAACCTACGTCTTCAAGAATCTCGTAATTTTGTAGTAAGACAAATGATTGTGTGCCTACGGTATCATAATCAAATACAAATTAAAAATAGTTAATATTTTGAAAAATAGAAGTACTATGTAAATAAAAACCTAAAAAAACCCCTACATGCAATAAACTTATTAAAACTGCCTTATTATCCTTAAGCTAATTATGCTTCTGGATCTCAGTTTCCCAAACTCCAAGTAAACAAGGGCTGTATAAAATAACCAGAAAAGGAAACCTGGTGCTTCGCAAGTGAGCGCGGCGTACAGGCCGCTCCCGCTCCCGCCGCTCCCGCTCCCCAAAAACAAAAGCAGCCCTTACACTGTTGAACACGGTCTGCTGGTTTGGCCTCAGAGGCGTGTTGGGAACACTTTTCGATCCTCCTCCAAGCCACCCAGTCACCCATCTGGTAACGCCGCCCTGATCTTCATTCAACAACTGAAAAGTTTTTTGAAAACAGAAAAGGATTATTAGTACAAGAAAAAGAAAAAATAAGAACCATTTTTACATGATTTCAGATGGTGGCAAAACATGCTTTTCAAGTCCAATTTCTAATCGTTTCCTACTGACAGTGTCTACAAATACAGTGAAATGTCCTCCCAAACACTATCTTGAATAAAAGTTGAGGACTGTCACTCTCAAAATTTCAGCTTTCGATATTTCTCAATATCCCACCTGATAAATGAGGTGGAATGTAAGTTACAAAATATTTAATATTATACAAATCGAACAAGTCTACCCCTTCACTGTAGTATGAAATGATTCCATTTTCACATCACTGAAAAACTCTATCAGGAAAAGTCACACAACACACAGAGAAAGGAATGTGTCTGAGGCAAGCCACGTTCGGAGTGGCTCTCGTTCCTCTGTTACCTGCTCCAGTTCCTCTTTCTTGATACCCAGGATGCTTCCCATTAATCGTAACACTTCGTGACGCTGATTTTTTGGTGTGTGGAAGTGTCCAATGAAGAGGTTTCTCATCAGGATTCTACAAAAGCAGAGGCAGAAACAGCTCAAGCTTACTCAGCAAGCTACCCCAGTATTCAGGGTTCTGGAGTAATAAACATGAAACACATTAATACTTAGTTATACATAAATAATAATTACAAAAGGCACTAAACAATAATGTATTTTGAAGTAACACTTAAAAAAGTCTTGCCATCTCTAATGGAGACTATTTCAAACAACCTGAAATGTATACACCCAAAACATCATTTACTGGCCACCCACGAACTTCGACCCAATGACCAGCTGAGATGGTGACCATCAGTAACTCTCGGTGACTGCACTGGTATCGCCCTTAAAGGGATACTTCAGACTGTTCTCTCCCCACCTCAGGTGTAATGACAGTTTGTGGGCTTAATGGCTATGCTTGTATTTCCCCATTCACACTTACTTAAAACTTGCTAACAATATGGAAGTCTTTAAAATATTAATAATACATATATACATACACCTACTTAGATTTCATACATTTGAAATCTAGATCTAATACATTTGAGCAAAATATGTTCCTTTCAGGATAGTAAAGAGGAAAAAAAAAAGAACGGTAAGAATACACTTTTTATTTTACAAGGGTGGTGATATTTTAACTTTTCCATATGGTTTTAAGGAAAATAATTTGAGCTGGAAAACTATTTAAAAGCCAAGAGAAGAGAAGTTATTCTACTGACCCTTCATTAAAACTACCTACATCTTCTCACTATGTAAGAAAAAGTCTGTAAAAACCCTAGTCATATATAAACATCTACATACACAGGTTTTTAGCATAAAAGTACTCCTCCCAAAATACATGGAAGTTAAAAGGCAGAGCATACTTGTCCACTTTTCCTTCTGTGCTGTTTACTAAGTTCATCAATTTCTTCTGTACATCATCCAGCATTTCCTGTCGCAGCTCATCTGTTTTAAAACGTGAATGAAAAAAGTCATTAACTGATTAAAATAGTCCAGATGAGTATGTGATGAGATTTAAGACATTTTCACCGTGAATTTTGAATATACGCACTTATTCCAATTACTTCCATCTCACCTCTTCTTAGGTTCAGTGAACTAGGTTTGCTGGTATAGAAATTACCTGGAAGCCAGACTATGCATTAATTCCTATGGCTTAGCCCCAATAAAGTAATCCATTTTTAGCAGAAATTTTATAAACCCCCCAAAGTTTTTCATTCTCTTCAGAAACTTAATAGCAAACAAGAGATTTTCACCACTGTTTCCTTGCATGAAACATTTCCAAAGAAATGTTAAAAGGGAAGAAATAAAAAGGACAATTTTAGATTCTCCTTCTTCCACCTTCCTGGCTGGACTCTGCTTTTCGGTGAGCTAAGAAAAGCATCAGAGCTAAGACCATGGCTTGGGACGTAGCTGATTCGGCAAATTCTCGGGTACATTGCAAAATATAATTCATATCACTGATTCTAACATGCTGATCAAGATACTGTAATTTAGAACTGATTCAGAAGGAAGTTTGGACCATTTTTAAAATTCATGCTCAAAAAGGAAGCAAAATCTGTAAAATCTTGGTGGAAGAGTCCGAATTTGAGCAATGTTAAAAGCAAAGTCTAGAATGTCAGTCGGAAATACTCTGTTCCCAAAGTCAGCCACGCTGCAGGGCCAGGGGTTCCTAGACGAAGGGGCACTCAGCCAAACCTGTGGAGCTCACACCTAGTACCTCAGACATGGGCGGCGTGACCTGAAGGAGATGCTTATCACCTTCAAGATAGATCACGAATTTCATTCTGGAAATGAAGAAGACTGCTTTGTAGCAGAGCTCAGTATTTGTAAATCAAGGAACACAGCCACACAAGACACACTGACATCTTTCCACAAACTTATTCTTTGATTTACGTTGCATTTCCTATAAATAGCTGGACACGAGTTCTCTTATCAGAGATATGACTTGCAAATATTTCCTCCCATTCGGTGGGCTGTCATTTCACTATTTCAAAAAAGATGTTATTTATTTATTTTTAGGGAGAGGGGGAGAAAGAGAGGGAGAGAACCATTGATGTGAGCGGTAAGGCAACTGGTTGTCCCCCCTTGTGCCTGACGGGCAACCCAGGCGTGTGCCCTGACCAGGAATCGAACCTGCAGTCTTTCACTTTGCTGAACAACACTGAACCAACTGAGGCACACTGGTCAGGGCTCATTTCACCTTCTTGATGGTATCCTTGGAAGCACAAATGTCTTTAATTTTGTTGAAGTCCCAGTTAATTTTTTCTTTCATCACTTGTGCGTTCAGTGTCACAGCTAAGAAACTGCTGCCTGACCCAACATCACAAAGCTCTGTTCCTGTGCTTTGTTCTAGAAGTTTACAGCTGTAGCTCTAAGATGTGCGTCTACGACCCAGCTGGAGTGGCCTTTCTGTTCACAGTGTGAGGCAGGGGCCCGACCCGGGCTTGTGAGTGTGGACGGACGTCCAGTCGGCCCAGCGCCACACGGTGCCCTTGTTCAGAATCTACTGACTTACAGAGAGGAATGATTTGTCTAGGACTTCCGAGTCCAACTGCAAGACTTCTATGATTTTTTTCTGCCTGCAAAGCTCTTTTCCACTGGCGCTGTCTATTAACTCCTAGTCCCCCTTCACGTCCTAGTTCCTAGGTCACTTCCTCCAAGAAGCTTCCTCTGACCCCCCCAGACTGAGCCAGGTCTGTTTGCTTTTTGTTTTCCTATTGTCTGTACAGTGGCTAAAATTCAACTTATGTATAGTACCAAACGTATACACAAAAGACCCAGTTTGGCTACGGGTCTTCTAAATTACAAAAATCTGAATTGCAAAATGTAATTCATATAATAGGCTAATTTACCAAAACAGAGATGGTTGCCATAACCATATTATAAAAGTGAGGTCTGTGTTCGGAAAATCTACTACAGTTTCCTTTCCTGTCTTTCCAGTAAGAAATTTAAGCTTGGGCATTAAAAAAGGGGGGGGTGGGAGGAGAACGAGGTCAAACTTTCCTGTTCTACCCTTCCCTTCCCTGAGATTTCCCTTCTCCTCTCTCCTCTCTTCTAAAATCAATGATTTTTATATTGATTACATATCAAAATGGTAACATTCCTGACATACTGGGTTATATAAAGTATAACATTAGAGTTCACTTCACCTGTATCTTTTTACCTTTTTAGTGTGGTCACTAAGAAATTTACAATTATACATGTGACTTGCATATTTTTGGAAAGCACGGCTTTGGAGCATAACTAAGATATAACCAGTCCACATACTGTCTCTTACTTAAAAAGAAAAAACTGAATGATAGACATATTCAGAGTAAAATTCACAAAGCAAAGAGTTGATTCAAGTAAAATAAATCAGAAAAGTATGACTTTATGAAAAACTGATCAAGAAATCTCTTTATAATAAAGTTTGTCAAAAATGTTTTCTTAAGCCCTGGCTGGTGTAGCTCAGTGGGTTGAGCGCAGGCCTGCAAACCACACAATCGCGGTGTGATTCCCAGTCAGGGCACATGCCTGGGTTGCAGGCCAGTTCCCAGCAGGGGGCGCATGAGAGGCAACCATACATTGATATTTCTCTCCTCTCCTTCCCTTCCTCTCTAAAGATAAATAAAATCTTTAAAAAATGTTTTCTCAATAAAAATTCATTAATATTGGTATAAACTTGATTAAAAATCTGTGTTCTGCCCTGGCCAGGGTGACTCAGGTGGTTAAAGCACTGTCCCATAAACCAGAGAGCTGCAGGTTCAATTCCCAGTCAGGACACAAGCCTGGATTGTGTTTGGTCCCTAGTTGGGGTTTGTGCAAGAGGCAATTGATTGATGTTTCTCTCTCCCACTGATGTTTCCCTACCTCCCTTTCTTCCCTTCTTTCTCTCTAAAACTACATAAACTAAAAACAAACCTCTGCATTCTGAAAGGTGGGGTCCAAACGTCCGGAAGGCCAAAATATCTGGGTGAACATCCCTTAAACTCATTATCAGACCACAGCTGGTCCTGAGCTCATGTGATAGATAGAGCGCTGGTCACTGCACGTCCTGTGGGCATGCACAGGGCTGTTGCAAGTGCAAGCCGTGTTTAAATGCATTCTGGTGTTTAAGTTTAGAAAAACCTGCAGGGTCCAGGGGAAGAGGGTGGAAGGCTGGCATTAACTAGGAAAGTGTCAGAAAAGTCAGTCAAGTTCCTGCACAGCTTCTTTCCAGGTACCGTTACTTTCCTCCCGTCAGAGATTCTGAACATTTCTCCACAAAACTGAACATTAATTCAAACCACAAATTGAAATCAGAACTGTATTTACACGGGCAGGGAAAAATATGGTTATTCAGAAATGGGTTTTTAGCCAAATACAATATCCCTGTGAAATAATCTAAGATGCCAAAAAAATACTTTGGAAGTTAAAAAAAGAGAGAGAAGGCAGGCAGGGGGATGGGGTACACTTTAAAGCTGAGCAACAAAGCAGCTGAGGTTTCATCGAGTTGAGGGGAAGCGTCACTCTGAAGACAGGATGTCCTAACGCCCACCACATCAGCCTCTACTCTGCAGCACTTTGGGACGGCGCAGTGACCGTCCTCATTTAATTCAAAATCCAAGGAACAGACCAGCATGTCATAATTTCACATTTTATGTGTGATTATTAACATTGCACTCTAACACTGTCTTCAGAAAAACTATAAAGTTAGGTCACACTCCTTACAAAAGTCATGTGGCTATTTTATGACTATGCTCTCTTGGACTGGACTCAGTCAACTGCGACAGTCGCCTGACTCAGAAGAGAATGGTGGTCGCAGCAGGGCAGGAACTGCCCTGCCTGGTTTCAGGAGCTGTAACCCGCCCATGGCTAAGGCTGAGTGAGCCACCTTTGGACCATAAGCCACTAAGGAGACAAAGATCGTCTCCCTGGCAGGAGTGCGGCTTCTGCTCCTTTTTCTATAACTGGCCCCCAATGCTTGGTTGGTTAGCCGATGACAGGTAAGATTCCCCAAGGGTGGAACGACCTAAGACAGGCATGATCGAGTAGAGGCCCCAGGGAAGGACTTGGGGGGCTATGGAGAAAGGGGGTGATGGACCCTCACCCCTCATTTTTGACAAAGCTTGGGTCCTCATTTCTCCTAATTCTTTGGCTATCTTGCCTCTTCTGCCTGACTTAAGCCTGAAACAATGACAGAGGGCGGTGCAGCCCTGTGCTGGAAAGGGCGGGCTCCCTGGGTGATCAGGCCTGAAAAAGGATATGTAAAATCCTGTGAAGCCTGCTTTGCCACAAATGCTCTTAGTTAAATGATAAAGGCCCCCGGGCAGATAATGAGTTTGTTTTCCCAAAGTTTTGTAGCCTTTTAGCTGATAGATCCTGACCTAGAAGAAGCTTTAATAGTTCTTTGTGTGCTATCTATCGTTTGATCCTTACTGCCTGATAATGATTAATAAGTTGTACCTGAACTCCTGCACACAAAAAAAACAATAAAAGCCTGTCTAGGAAAGGGTCAGCACACCCTCCCCTTGAGAGAGTGGCCTGCTCCTTTTCCTCCACAGGACTCGGTAGTCGTGTGAATTTGTCTTGAATCCCATCCGTAACGCTGCGTACACTGCAGGCCCGTGCACGTGTCAGCAGCAGGACTCTGGAGTCAGAAGACCTGCGTGAAATTGTGGTCCTGCCACAAGACGTGTAGAGGAAGCATGGTTCTGTCACAGAGCGAGCTTCTGCTGCCTGTTCTGTAGAGTGAACGTGCTTATCTCAAAGGATTCTTAGAGTCTGAGTGATCAACTATGACTCCTCTAAACAGGAAAGTGCTATATAAAGCACTGGTACTCATTCATCTGATTTATTAAAACACCATCTTTAACCTAGCCCTAATCAATATCAATAATATGTATCACTTAGGTTAACATTAACATAGATATTTTTTCCACCATTTTGCCTTGTCATCTTCATGAACAAACACAAAGGTATCAAAAAAAGGAAAAATGTTAGAAAGAAGATTAGATTACGTTTATAGATATGTCAGTAAGTAAACTGGGTCTTGTGTCTTACATGAACTGGCTACCTAAAAAATAAATATCAATCTAATCCATTAAATCTGATACAAGAAAATTTGTCTCTTCATTTAATACAATCAAAGCAAAAATGAGAAATTAGATGCTCTTTTTATTAGAGAATTTCAACTTTTACAAGATCATTGTGATTGTAACACCAAACAGTATTTTTAAAAGGCACCTCATACTTATCGACACTTGAAGACACATTTGCTTTCTCTTTCAACCCACTTCGCTCCACCCCGTCACACAGAACTCTGGGTGCCCGGTCCACTGCGAGCACGTCTGGTTCTCCACAATCACACTTTCTACCAGGTGAGGGCAGCAATGAAGTGGGAATGGCAACGCTGAGGTTACGGGATTATCCGTAAATGAGGTCAGAGTTACTCTGAACACCTGGGAGAGATTTTATATACATCTTTTACGTAACCAGGTCAAATTTATTTTCTCTCTAGCCTCTTCCTTCAATACTTTAGTATGAATTCTGATATTCTGTACTGAGTTTTCCATATCAAAACAAAAATATTTTAATGTGAGTCAAGTTGTATTTAATTTTTAAAGGCTTACACAGCCCAGCCACTTCCCTCCAAAACAGAAGGTGATCCCTCAGCGGAAAGTGAGGTCACTACAGAGACTTTGGCGCTCACCGTCACCCCCACCGTAGAAAATGCACTACTGACGAAAGGCTTTCTAGGCTGCGGACTGACTGGACCTTAACTCATTTCTGAGAGCTTTTTGCTACAAATCAGTACGGAGTAACTCTGGCCCCTGAAAGGTCATTTCGGGCCACAGGCTTTTAGAAGACTTGAATTAGGTGTCACATGAAAAGGTGGAGTGTCTCCCCGCCGGGTGGCTCAGTTGGCGACAGCACTGTCCAAGCACCACAGGGCTGCAGCTTCATGCCCCCGGGCAGGGCACGTACCTGGGTTGCACGTTCCATCCATGGCTGGGGCACATGTGGGAGGGACGCAACCAATGTTTCCCTTTCACATCAATGTCTGTCTCTCTCTCAAAATCAATAAACATATCCCCGGGTGAGGATTTAAAAACTTTGGAATAACTCACATAACAGCCCACATTTCCAGGGTGAAAGAGCTGAAGTCGGGGCAACACTGGGCCCCCCTTTCTCTATGGCAAGAGTCGAGTGGGGCTGAGAATTCGCTGCCCCTGTAAGAAACTCTCCAATTCACCACAACCTCCACTCAGGCCTCCCTGCTCTTCTGGGTCATCGTTCAGGCCCCAGTTCACAACCTGTGCTTGTGATCCATACTCACTGTTTCTTCACACAGCAAACTACTCCCCACTCTGTCCACTCAGCACTCCACACCAATGCCACACACACGTGTGCGCATGCGTTACTTTGGCCATTACTAGTTCTTCAGATCTTTGGCCAATTTCCAGATTATGTCACATAGGTTCACATGAATTCCTCCCCCCACCGTCCAGAATGTCCTTCCCCGACTCCGTCTGCTCAGTTACACCTTCTCATCATTTAAGCGAGGTCAAGTATGCCTTCACTAGCCTTTCTACCATCCACACCACCATTACCGAGTAGAGGGACTGCTCCTTCCTTCTGAAACAATCTACTGCGTGTATGAAATTGCTGATAGTCTTCCCCTTCGTGCCTGACTGGCAGCCTGTTCCCTACCGTTGCAGCTCTCATGCCTATTCTAGTGCTTGGTAACACACAACAGCAAGCAATGAATTTCTGATAAATAAGTGAAAGAGTTACTGATTTTCCTCTGGGAGGGGAGAATATCTAGGAAGAACAGAACACAGGACAAAAGAAATGATTTATGCTCTGAATTACTCATCCATATGAAGGAAAACACACAAAACATATTAATTCAAAACATTCTCATCTCTACAGAATTTCCTTCTGCCCTTACACTTGGAAGAATTAATAAAACACACATGTAAGAATAGAACCATTAAGTTGAAAAGGGCTTAATTATTTATCTAACTGATACAAACTTTTCTCTTAACTAAAATTTTGGCATTGTGTAGTATACCCAGATGTTTATATCGTCACAAATAATTTTTTAACCATTTATGATAATTCAGAAAACTGCATCTGGAATTTCTTATATGTTTCCTCTAAAATCACCACTTCTGCCAAAAACATCTATAAAGAAACCCCTCCAAAGGTCTGGGCAACAAAGCGTCTGGGAATGTGTCTGGCCCACGTTCAACAGGACATTGTATGTTTTCCTGTATAAATCACGTCCTGGAAAATGGGGTGTCTTTATTTGAAATAAAAACTCTACCATCCAACACCAAGAAGTTAGTTCCATGACAAGCACTTTAAACTTCTTTTATATTTGCCGTCTCAAAATGCCAAAGCAGGTTTACCAGGTCTCATTTTCATGGTGTTCTAGATTTTCTTTAAAAAACACTCTAAGAAAACTTTCCATTCTCAACTCAGAGATACTTTAAAAAGCAGCCACCAAACCTTCCTTAAAAAAATTAGTTATGGGGCCTTGGAAGACATGGGTATAAACCAGCAGACAGGCCAAAAGACTTCCCCATTGCGAGAACCTGAACTTGGATTGTTTATGAAACTTATTTTTCTTTTGTGTACCACAAAATTCACTACTCCTTTGAATAATAGTTATCAAAACAAAAAGTTTTTGTACTCATTCAATTTTATCCTGTCACCTCCATTTAAGCAGGAGTTGATCTTAAGAATGATGAGAACGACCGAGAGGTGAAAGGAGGAAAATCTGGCCATAAACGCAGTAAGGTAACATCACACATCTTTCGGTGGGGCGGCTGTGGTCCAGGTTTCCCCAGGGGTGCATTTTCCCGTGAAGGACAACTCCACAGAAATTATGAACTCTGACCGACTCGGAACAGTTCATGAAATACGCTGTCCTATGTGTTTCATGAAAAAATCAGCACAAGTACAGGGTGACACATGAAGTAAGTCTTTGGAGCTATTAAAAAAAGTATTTCAGGTAAAACCTTGCAAGAATAATTTCTAAAAGGAAGGAAAGCAGTAATTTTTCTACTAGCCAACATTATCTAATAAATACAGCACCTATATCATTTTCGGGCTTTCTTTCACTGTTATTTCCCTTAGGGCGTAGGGGATGGAGAGAGAGAAACTTTTTACATTTTCGGGGTGAAAGCCCTGAAACTACCGATGTAGGACTCTGCTCCAGCTCCTCCTGCCCATGGACTGCTCCCGACCCCAATGGGATTCTTGAGGAATTAAATGCACGTCATCTTACGAGCAGTGCTGTGCACCCTCATCTTGTATCATGAACCTGTGTTGTTTCTATGTTCTGTGTTACATCCTTAGAAAAAAAGGACCCCATCTAGTATCTCACGCAACACTGGAAATGAAGCCGAGTCATTGGTTCTCATTCATCATTCAAAGCCCGATAAGGCATCTTCCTACTTTTCGTACAGAGCCTGTAAATACCCTGACCTCATAAGCACGGTCCCACGTACACAGCTCTAACAGTTCTGTATTCCAGGAATGACTGAAACCATCAACAATCTGCTGTTTTAATACTGGTATTATAGGCAATAGCTCCCTTTTTTTCATGTTTGACCAGACTGAATCCGCTCATTTCTGGCAGCAATAACATAATCAGCATTTCCAATAAAATATCACTTTTTAAAATGAGTTTCCTAATATTGTTTAAATGTTGAAACTGCATATCAACTAATCATCTGTCTACAGATGCTTAGGAATAAAACAATACTTTGCCCCTACGATTCAAGTCTCTATGTACTTTCTTGCAACAAAAGCCAATCCGTCCTTTTCAAAATTGTTTCTCCTGGCAAATATTTTTGCTGTCTGGCCAAGTTTTGTGTTAAAAATAAAGTACAGTATTACCGTATCAATCAACATTTAAAGTACTTAATGATCTATGAAAGAAAATATACAGTGATTCTTTTGAAACAACCAAGCCAATCAAAGTTTTATTTATATTATCAAATCAAGAGTATAGCTTTGAGAAAATAAAATCACACCAGTGTTTAGAGATATAAAAGTGGTATCGAGCACTTAGGTAATAAAAGAACAGACTGTTAAGAGCTGTAAAGGGCGAGAACAGCTTGAAGACATAACAAGCTGTATCTGCCCCCCTTCCCGTCTGTGCGACTCTGGCCTTTCGCCCGCCCTTCCAAACGCCAGTGGTAGAAGCATAATTAGGTTTTTTTCTGTAGGGAACGTTGACTCTCAACGTTACTATACATTTACAATGAATATTAATTGTAATTTTTTCACATAAATAGGGGTCCAGGCCACCTAAACCTTGTCATTTATAACCCAAATCTGAAAATGCCCCACTGCTACCAGGTGCCTGGACAAGCACTAGGTAGTGCAGTGACTCTGGTCATGGCTACTGACCGCAGTGAGTCACGGTCTGTCGTCTCACCGCTACCTACTGGGGATGACTCGGGGAGATGTCCGAAGGGGATGTGGCCTCAGACACTCCAGCAACTTGACATACAACCCGCCTTGTCACAGACCAAGGGGCTCGCTCCGAACACTGCCTTTTCCGCTCTGCAGGTTCAGCGCTGTGGCCCCGTGATCCTCAGGCTCGTCCCTTGGGGGCCTGGTGCACCCCTGGTGAACAGCTGGGGCAGCTGTCTTCCAGGTAGCGCTGCAGCTGCACTGGCCTTCAAGACCTACTCAGACTGTTTTCCCATGAATGCTGCCTCTAGACATGGCAACCACTTCAACACTTAGGGTGCGCCCGAGAAGGGGCTGTCTCTCTTCAAAGGAGATGGAGATGCAGAGAACAAGCGTAAGTCAGACCGCACAGTGCCCTTTTCCTGACAGGAAGGAATGCAGCAAACGTGCCAAGAACACAGACTTTGGTCACTGTGTGACAAAAATGTCAGCTCCTTCCAGTTCTGCCTGTTTCTAATTTTTGTATTATTTTAGGTGGCACTTAATTCCTGAATCACGTCTCGGTGTGACTGTGACTACCCAGACACCGAAAGGTGGTGAGTTTCTAGGTCCCCTTATCACCTTCTGATCGACATTACATCCTCACCTACTAATGGCTGCCCGAGAATAGCTTTACCCTCCTGGAGACCCTTAAATCAGAGATTAAATAAGGACACCTGCATCTTTGTCCTGTTAGATTCAACAAAGCATTTATAAGCCACCTGATTATCTAAGGCCCAGGTGACAACCCTAAGCACAGGACCCAACTCAGGGAACTAATGGGGCTATGATAAACCTTACAAGCATCAGCAAGTCCCAGAGGAGCGGCCTGTAGGTGGAGCGCCATCTACAATCATAAAAATCCAGCCATGCCCAGACATTCATCACACAAGAAACTCCTCTTACTAGCCAATGCTGTACTCTCTAACACAGCAATGGCTTTAGGTAAGATGAACACAGACTGACTGGGGAGAAGTCATACACATAAGAAATCAGGTCAGTCAGAGCAGCCCCTTGGTGGTCAACAGGGTGATGGCCAACACAACCTGACCACCTCAGTGCCAAGGAAGACCAACTGGACAGCCAGGGCCAACTTACGACTCTGGTTGCACCAGGACCACAGTCGAATGGAAGCACATCGGTTATGGGAGGTGGAAATGGAAGCCGACCACCCATGGAAGTTGGTCTCACTCAACTTTACCAACGCATGGGGGAAGGCATCTGATTGAACACTAGGGTGCAGGGGAAAAAAGGAAAAGGAAAAAAACCTACTTTGTTTTTTAAGTTGTTCAATTTGTTCTTCCTTTAAATCTAATTGCTCTGTGAGTCTTGATGCTGAGTCCAACGCAGCATTTGCTTCATCCAAACGCTCCTGAGAAAGGGAAGGTAATTAAAACGCAGCATGTCAAAAAACTACTTCACAAACTATAGGGGTGGGAGGCATCTCAGAGTCAGTTAACCCTTTTCATTCCCCCTGGTGCACTTGGGCAAGGTCATGCACTGAGTGTCACAGACGGAACCCCCACTCCACAACACAACATTGTCTCTTTTTAGAGGAACTGACTAGGACAAGAGGCTGCAATCTGAAAAGACATGGTTACAAATATAAAAAAGTGACAGTAGAGAACAAAAGCTACAAAAAGCAGATACAAAAAGTCAAGAATGACAGCAACAAATGCTGTAAGTTTTGTCAGCTTGATGGGTATAAACTGATGTTTCATTACTTTTTATTTCCTTAACTCTAGTGAGTTTGAGCCTTTTTTCCTGATTACAGAATGGCCGGGTCTGCTGTTCCGTGAACACCTCTCCATGTGCCTTGCCCGTCTTCCTACGGCACTTTCTCCGGTCGGTGTGAGAGCACACTTTACGGGGAACATGGACCACTTGTCAGCAGGGCTACAAATATCACTCGCTCGATCTGCCTTTTGTCTACTGACCAAATACTTTTGCATGTGAGAATGTTTAAATCGTACGTGGTCAAACATGTTCCACTTTATGTTCACAACCTTTTGAGTCTGAGTCATGGTTAGGCTCCTTCTTGCCCCTAGACTGGACATGTGGCCTTCTAGATTTTCTTGTAAGACATTTACTTTAAAAAATATTCACATCTTCAGCCCTGGCTGGTGTAACTCAGTGGATTGAGCACAGGCCTGCGAACTATATGATCGCGGTTCAATTCCCAGTCAGGGCACATGCCTGGGATGCAGGCCAGTACCCAGCAGGGGACTCACGAGAGGCAACCATACATTGATATTTCTCTCCTTCTCTCCTTCCCTCCTTCCCTTCCCCTCTAAAGATAAATAAATGAAATCTTTAAAAAAATATTTACATCTTCAAAATAATGTTTCTCAATGGAAGTATTTTTGACATTCTGGCCCCAGACCACAAAATGCCAGGAAGCCCATGCCATCACTCAAATAACCAGAGAGACCCCCGATTTCCAGCGCCGCTCCGGTGGAGCACCCTCGCCTTACTCTACATGAAATTTAATTCTGCATATGGTGTGACATGGGCCAGTTTTATTTTGTTTCATATAGAGAGCCAGTTGTACCCACATCACTAGTTAGATATCTCCCCTTTTCCCATTAAACTTGAGTTAGTTTAGTTTAGGGTTTAGTTTTAAATTCTCAGATCTATCTTGAGCCCTGTTTCTGAATTTCCCATCTCTTCCACTAGTCAATATGGTACTGATTGATAGCTCTGTTTCAATATTTAGTAAGCAAGGCCCTCCTCACTGTTGCTCCTCTTTACAATTTTCTTAGCTGTTCTGGAGTATTCGCTCATGTCAACTTCAGGTCAGGTTTTCCCACATGAAGCAGAATGTGGTACCTTTTTTGACATGTCGTCTTGGACAGACTGTAGCCCCCAGTTACTCAATCACGCATAATCTACATCGTGCTGTGAAGGTATTTATAAATATAATCAAAGCCTCTCATCAATTTAATTGAAGGAAGGCACATACATTATCCAGATAATTAGGGCGGACCAGTTCCAACGGACTGAACCAGCTGAAAACCCTTGGAAGCGGGCCTGAGGCTCTCCCCAAACAGAAGCACTTCCTTCCATGCACAGCACCTCTGGCCCTGCCCCTGGAGTCCCGTCCTGCTGGCGATGCTCCTCCCGAACCACCTGCGGACAACAGCTCTGGCCTGTATCTGTGAGTCTCGGCCGGCACATTCTGTGATCTCCCTGTTCTGCCTGCCGGGACCACGAAGTGTGGACTTGCTCGGCCAGGCCCACGGTCACACCGTCAGCTCCTCGTGGTAAATCTCAGAGGTGCGTGTATCATATGTACCAACGTTTGCCTTCACACGTGTCACACACAAAGATTTAATATTCAAAATCCACAACACTAAGCCTTGTGTAAAAGAAGTTTAAATGCTATTTTAATCTAATTGTTTATAGTTAATCAAGTATTAAAGCTAAAACTACACTAAGACTTTATTAAAAATTAATATTCAGATTTTGTTACTCTTTCTACCATTGTTTCATTTTTATTTCATTAATTTCAGCTTTCTTCTTTACTAATTCCCTTTTGTTTCTTCTAATTTTACTTTTTCCAAATAAATGTTACATTTTAAGTTAAAAAGAAACAAACCTAGTTTAAAAAGAAGATCTGACTTCTACTTGAACAGTATGACAGACTAGACACTCTGCACCCAATGGAAGCAACTAAAAGTATTGGATAAAATACTCTAAACATATGAATGAGCCAACCAGGAAGTAACCATAAATGACCAATAGACATTAAAAGATGCCCGACCTCATTAGTAGTCAGAGAAATGCAAACTAAAACCAGAAGAAGAGAGCCCTCTGTTCCTACCACATTGGCAAAACGTTAAAAATATTCCTATAATGTCAGGTGCTGCCAAGGACGTCGAGCGAGACCTCTTACGTACCACTGGGAGGAAGAGACCAGCACAAGCGCTTCAGAAAACCAAGTGCCACCCTCTGCTACAGTGGGAACTGCTCACACAGACCCCCCGACTCAGCAGTTCCAAGCAAGACACCACCTGGGAGAAACGCCTGTGATTCGTACCAGAAGGTATGAACAAGGAAGTTCATAACCACACGGTTTGAAGAGCAGATACTGAAAACGTCTTCATCAATCAAATGGGTGGATGAATTATATATTCATGCGATGAACAGCGCAGTAAAAGTAATGAACAATCTGCACACAGCAACATGGCTGGAGCTCACGAACAGACTACTAAGCAAAAAAAAATCTCAGGAAAATTATTCGATGTACACATAGTTCAAAATGCCACTTACACAGAGTTCACAGCTACGCGAAACCACACCACGCACCGTGTGAAGATACGCATCCACGTGACGAAACCACCCGAGATGACGAGGGCTGGCAAACACAACATGCTGGAGGAGGGGGCGGCAGCAAGGAAGGGGCGGGAGGAGGAGGGATGCACTCGCCATCCTACCCGCCATCCTACCCGCCATCCTTCCTACCCGCCACCCCGGGTGGGGGGGGTGCGGGCCTCCACTGTGTTCCTGTCCTCGTATTTTATACATACTACCTAAACACTGTTCTGCAGACACTCAATAGTTCACCATTTCAAAACTTTACAGGAGCTATGGCTTCACTTATTTGGAATATTAACGTACCTGAAGAGCACATTCACCACCAAGGACAGGTAAACACATTTTATTTTCTACCAGCTATCACCAGAATCTAATCAAACTTAGAAAAGTTTATCCTAAATCTAAAAGCAAGTCACTTCGTGTCATATCTCTTCATAAGGGTTCATTTTGTTTGTACCTTACATGTACATTTCTGCATGTATAACATATAGCATAATAAAGAGAAAACACATTTTAAGGGATTATGCTGCAAAATAGACCTAATGGGATAGTATCTACTATTTCAATCCATGCGAAATGAAGAACCCAACATATCTTGTTGAAAAGAGAAAATTACAAAGTTAAAATTGTAAATTTGTTTCTCTTCCTTGGTCTCTAAAATACTCATCTGTGCCCCCAAATTAAAACACCCTACCATCTCGTATCCACTGTGTCCCACGAGGAAAACCCTGAGGACCTTGTTCACTGTGACGCCACGACACAGGGACAGACTGGTCAAACTACTAAACTCATCAGGAAATTATTTCCAGGATGACGATTCTACAAGCAATTGCTTTGTAAATAATAATAGGTCCAGGGGAGATTATTTCAACTCACCTGTAATGACATCAGTTTCCCTTCCAGATATTCTGCCTTTTTCTTCCACTCAGCTACGAGCTGTTTGTGCTTTTCTAGTTCAGCAGAATACATAGCTTTTTCCTCTAAAGAGAAAAAAAGTTACATAGCATTTTGCAATCATGTGATTAGAGTTTTAAACCACCTGAAATTTTAGTAATTCAATAAAAACAGTTCATGTCTCAACAGTTATGCATTCCTCAGTGATAGTCTTCACTGGAATTGAGGTAACGAGGTCAGGCTCCTCTGCCTAAACCCTTCCGTACCTGGGCCACCTCACCAACGCTTCCCTCCGTCTAGAACGCCACTCAAATACTTCCTCTTTGGCAAAGCCTTCCCTACAGCCTCAGTCCCACACTATTTTGAACATATGTTCACTTCAATATTATGCGGAGTGGATCTAGAAAACACTTATACTTAAAATTATTCAAGATTTCAACCACAAGAGTAACCCTGAAGGTCTACAGTGTTCAAGTTCAGAGTTTAACTTAGGCGCAAAGCTGAAACTCCTGTTGCTTCATTAGCCTCACATCCCCTAATCACTAGCCTGCTCATCACCAGCACATAATTCACTGCCAATAATTACTAAATGTATGAATAAATAAATGGATGCATAAATGATCTCAGAGGAGGGGAGGTAGATGGGAAAAAGCATATTCAGTTATCATCATTATTGTGTCTCCAAAAAATCATTTTCCACCTAGACTAGAAAACAGTTCCCTCAAACTATAGTTGAAGAGCTAAGAACAGGTCCTGCACTTTTCAGAGGAGAGCAATTACCGACAGTCAACTCTTTAAGTAGGTTCAACCTCCACCTGGGATCTCAAACCGAACCCCCTTTCCTCCGTGCGACACTCTTCCTCTGTATTCCACGCAGGACTGCGGGAGCATCCTCTCCACGTCACCCTTACAGCCTCCCCACACTTAACTGGTCATGGGATACTAAGACAAATCTTAGTTTAATTGTAAAAACAGTCTAAATTCACTGGCTAATGCCTACATGTCTCCCCCCTACAAGTGGGCAACCTTTCAAGGACACCCATGTCCCCATGTCTAATCCAGAACAGCACCGAAACAAGCCCAACTTCCCAATAACGATGGTAACTTTTCCTCACCGGGAGGCAGACAGGGCTCACCTTGCTGGAAGTGCTCCAGGACCATCTGCAGGTTGGAGAGCGACAGCGCGTACTGCTTCACTTGCTCCCGGGACATCGTGAGCTGCAGGGTAGCTTCATCCCTCTGCTTGGAGACGACATTCAGCTGTTCCTGCAGTGACTCCACCTGCAAACTGGCCTGATGGCTTCAAACAACGAATAAAAATCACAGCTTCTGTTCAGTCACTTTACAACATGAAACACCTTCCCTATATAGTTGGATTAAATGCAAATTAGATTTCACACTATTTGGGTAACTTTGATAAGATGAAGTCTCTTTCCTACTTTCTTTATTGAGATTAAATACACATAATATTTACTTTAATCACTATTAAGTGCAGAGTTCAGTGGCACCGAGGACACTCCCATTATTGCACAACCGTCTCCACCACCCCCCGCCCCTGCCAGAACGGGTGGCCTCCTCCCCAGCCGAAACGCCACACTCATTAAACAGTAGCTCCACGTCCCCCGCAACCACAATCCCACTTTCTGTCTCCGTGAATCTGACCTCCCCAACATTCTACTACATTACATTCCAGGTAGACTTCAAAGAACCTGGGAGTGCCTCCGATCTCCATTCTCCCTATTCTGGCTAATCCAACCACCCTTCCTGTGAATGCGACCTGTGATTAAACAGCAATCATTTTAAAGACAGTGCGGGGCTAGAGAAGAAATGTCACCATAAGGAAAACTTACAAACAGCCTGCAACTTTCCTGTTTCCCGGCTAAAACTCTAGAATGTAATTTATCATCAAATTGTAAGTTGTAAGAAACCTCAGAAATCATTTTATCCAGCTTCCAAATCCAATGAGCAATGAATTCTGACACCCCTTGCTTTCAACGTGTGAAATCACAGCCTTCCTAAGGGGAGAGCACTGACTAACTGCTCTGATTACTAGTTCATTATCTTTTACCATTATCTTCCTTATACATTAGATAACCCCTACAACTGTCCCAAATGATAAGTCAAAGTTCTCGAAGAGATTTACATAATACCTATGCAGACTCGAGTCATTGATGTACTATAATTATTACATACAAAATACTGCAAGTCTTTCCTGAGTTTTTAATAATCCAGATAAATCCTTACTCAAGGGCAGCCCATCAAAGCCCATTTAGAACAGCTATTAATACTTTAAGAAGAAACTTTACCCATTTGCACCCTCTTGTGGCAAAAGCAGTAAACTGATAAACAGTAGACAACTGCCCTCAAATGTCCGAGTTTTATTCAACTTTGCTGGCTAGAAAAGCACTCAAAGGGAGATTGTAAAGATGAAATGAGCTGTGAGGCTGGCCACTCAGGAGGTTAACAGCTTACCACGTGGTACTGTTGTTAGGTAAAGACTCAAACACCATAGTCTGGTTTGTAGACTTGCATTACTTATAAAACAAGTATTTGTTGACAATCTATTAAGCCATGTGTAAGAATGTATGCTTGTGGGAAGGGCGCAAAATAAATGGCATCCTTCCTGCCCTCAGTGACCTTACATCCCACTGGGTGGAATAAGGTGTAAGATGAGTCAACAGTTCCCTGTAAAATATAAGCGCCCTATCAAAGACGCAAAAATATTATGCAGGGTCAAAGGAAAAAAAAATGTTTGGTTTTGGACTTGAGGAGTGGGGTGCTACACAAAGCATTCTTTATGAAGGAAATGCTATCTGAAGAATAGGTGAGGTTAACAGGAAAACTGTTCGAGAGCAGGCCCACTTTAGAGCAGAAGAAAGAGTATGAAATGAAGAAGAAACAGAAAACCAGTCGCTGTGTCTGGAGAACTGAGCACTACGGTTTGGTGGGATGTGCACTACAGTAAGAAATAAGGCGGAGGGGTACACGGCCCGGAACCGAACCACGGGTCCACCCGGCCGTAAAAAGGAGTGCCAAGACCACAGTTCTTCCTAACAATGACACTCTGGCAGTTACTACGATGGGCAAGTGCAAGGGCAGAGCAGGCAGGGCCCGAAAAGTGAGACAGCAACGTCACAGCCTGAGCATGTCCTGGCACTTCTGCCTGTGTGAAACACACACAATCACCCACTGTTCTCACTTTACACGAGTTATCTGAGCGTGACACAATGATGATGTACCCTACAATGCGAGGGGACGGTTCACCCTCTGAAGTATTGTCTCTACTGGCCCATAGCTCTTTGCAGACAGATGTATCTACCATCTTCTCACTGCTCCGTCAGCATAATGTGCAGTAAACAAATAAAAATACATGCATAACGGTAATGGAAATAAAAGCAGACACGATTTTTCTCTAAGATTATTTAGAAATATATTTCAGAAGCTTTAAAAATACCCTTTGAACCAAGCTTCCATTTCTAAAACTGCACTGAGGAAATAATCCATCATAACAAAAAATACCTATCATAAGATATGACAGCACTCTTAGTAATTCTGAAAAGTTGAAACACTCTACATGTCCAATAATAAATAACTGGATTAAAGAAATTACGGCAATCCCCAAGATGGTACACTATGTAGCCATAAAATGATACTACCAAAACATATGGCTTAATGTGTACTGGTACCCAGAGTAACAGAAGGTTACAAAACAGTGTGAGTATATGACCTCTAGTTTCCGCCCCTCTATCCCACAAACCACTGTTATCAAAAACTTCCCCCATACTGAAGTATATTAACTGTATACTAGTTTCTCATACTGCAAGATGTATATTTATGCTAGGAGAAAAGTCTCCTGAAATTATCCTGAACATTCATTTGGAAGGTTCACTTTGTAAGACATCGGTCCTGTGGCTATAACGGAAAATGAAATCATACAGAGTCCTAGGCTTTTTGTTTATTCATTTATTCAAGTCATAGGCTTTAAGTTTATTCATTTGTATAATATGTACACAAATACATCAGAGCATATAAAGACACAAAGAGAAAGATTATTTCTGGGTGGGTGGGACTGTGACTTTATGTTCTTTTGGTTTATGTGTTTTTCTTTAAGTGAAAAATATGTTTTGTAATAAGAAAAAAGACATTTTATTGAGAGAAATAAATTTTTTAACTGTGTAAGTAGGGCCCTGGCTACTCAAAAGTTAGAAATAAGGAGTTTTTATTTTCTCATTTTATTAGAAAATAAACCAAGAGTTAATGCACACTAACCTAGGTCTTTACCTTGCTACTTCCTTTACTCTCTCCCTTCTTAGAGCCAAACCTTGTTCAACCTTAGACCATTTGATTAAAAATAAAATGATACAAATTACTTCTTTTAGAGTCAGAAAAGCCAGTTCAATCAGTTGGTATTTTAATCTAAACTCCAAAAACTATGAGAAGCAATTATCCAGGGTAACGGTTAAGCCTCAGAGGCCCTCACTCTGAATGCCTGATCTGGTTAAGAGCCAAACCTGAGTGTGAAACCCCCGGGCACACTTTGTGCCTGGCCTTGGGAAGGTTGGTAAACTTCTTTAAGTTTATTCATTTGTAAAATAGAGATCACACATTTTGTGAGAATAAAATGAGGTAAAATTCGAAAAATGCTTATTGACTCTTAGACTCAAGTGTAGGGTTAATATCAAGGCTAAGAAAATGAGCCCTGGCTGATGAAGCTCAGCGTATTGAGCATGGGCCTCTGAACCAAAGGGTTGCTGGTTCAATTCCCAGTCAGGGCACATGCCTGGGTTCTGGGCCAGGTCCCCAGTAGGGGGCACATGAAGGTCAACAATACATTGATGCTTCTCTCCCTGTCTTTCTCTCTACCTTCCCCTTGCTCTAAAAAATAAATAAAATATTTTTTAAAAAAAAGAAAATGAGAGTTACCTTGCATTTTCCATTGCACTTGAGGATGAAAGTAGCTTTTCCTCCAACACTGTGACTTTCTTCCTTAGCTTCGCCTCTCTGTCTTCCGCAGCCAAAGCCTCACGGGTGTAAGAATCTTCTGTCTCTAAAAGATGGTTACGCAGTCTCTCTAGCTCCTGATTTAAGCGTAATTCTTTGTCACGTAAATGCTGAACCTAGATAGAGGACATTTTTTAATTTTCCTTCCACAAAATGCTCCCACCCCTCTATCCCACAAACCACTGTTATCAAAAACTTCCCCCATACTGAAGTATATTAACTGTATACTAGTTTCTCATACTGCAAGATGTATATTTATGCTAGGAGAAAAGTCTCCTGAAATTATCCTGAACATTCATTTGGAAGGTTCACTTTGTAAGACATCGGTCCTGTGGCTATAACGGAAAATGAAATCATACAGAGTCCTAGGCTTTTTGTCACAGAAACACTTTTCCAGTAAATCTCATTTTTCCCATATTTTATGAGCGGGAATTGTTTTTTTTTACATCCAAGATATGTCATGGTTTTACTTTTTTATGTAAAAAATTCAAGGTATATTTTAGGGTCAGGTGTACAACATGAATGATTAGATCATGATTTTCACTTTGAAAAATGAAATAAAATGCATTCTGAGAGTTCCAAATTCTACCACAGCACATGATAGGAAGACTCAGCAACAGTCGCCTCTGAAAGCAATTCAGTTCAGGTGATAATCTTTCCAGTCTTCTTACTTAGAAGCTATTAACGCCAGGGCTGAAAGCGCTGCCTGTCCACGGAGAGCGTACCTCCTTCTGTAGAGCGGCGTTTTCCATCTGCTTCTGTTTCAGGGCCAACATGACTTGATCTCTCTCCTGCTGAAACGTAACTGTCTTCTCCTGCAGTGACTTAACTGTGTTCAAAAGCTGATTTAACTCCCCAGTCTCACCCTTTAGGAAAGAAATAACTTTAGCTTTAAATAGAAACACATTTAAAAAAGACAGTTCTTCATTAACTAGTTTTAAAATATAGCTAACCATGTCAAAGTCACCAAAAAAAGCAAATCTGAGGGACAGCCGGTCTAAAGGAGCTGGAGCATGCGTGACACCGCGCCGCGGCCTGCTGGTGCCTGCTGGTGCCTGCTGGGGCAGGGGAGGCCGTCCCTTGAGGGATCGGGGCCATTCCAAGGGAGCATGGACTTCGGTGAACAGTAATGTACCAACACGGGCTCAGTAGTTGTCATGAGGGTAATGGAACAAAGGAAACTAGGTGTGAGGTACGTGGAAATTCTACACTGTCTTTGCAACTTTTCTAATAATCTCAAATGATTCTTAAAGTTTATTAGAAATATTTTAAAAAGAACTCAAAGACACACTTTGTTCAAAGTTCCCCTAAACAACAGTGTTCACAAATCCAAAATCACTCAAAAAAGCGTGAGAGTGTGCATCGCCCCACTCATCAGACAGACATTCGCAGCTGCCATTGGAGAGAGTAAGTGTCAATCAACACACTGGCAGAGGGGGACAGGTCCGTCATTCCACAGGCATGGCCATTTTAAAAGAATGTTTTGGCAACAATTTAATGAATGAAAGCAACTCTGGAATAGTATCTTGCTGTATGGGGAAATTTACTCTTGATTGCATTCCACGCAAGTACAATATATTAAAGATAGCAGAAAAAAGATAACCATTGCACCCTGGCTGGTATGGGTCAGTGGATTGTATACCAGTGCTAACCAAAAAGTCTCCAGTTCGATTCCCGGTCCAGGCACATGCCTGGGTTGCAGGCCAGGTCCCCAGTTGGGGGTGAGTGAGAGGCAACCAATCAATGTTTCTCACATTGATGTTTCTCTCCCTCTCTTTCTCCCTCCCTTCCCCTCTCTCTAAAAGTAAAATAAATACAATCTTAAAAAAAAATAACCATTGCAAAAGTAGGGCTATGAAATTAAGACGATAACTGGATTTCTAAAAAGCACAAAAAGTGATAGGCTATTTAAATATGTATGTTGTGTAAATCTATTTATACTTAGTGTTATTTCAACTTTTCACGGAAACTTTCCATTTCCTTAATATATAATGTGTCCCCCAACATAAATTAAGCTAAACCAAAACATAAAACCATCTGTTCCTTTTATCTCAACACTCTCTCCTCGATAGTGAGGCCAGGAGTTTCCAAGTAGTTTTTCAATTAAATTTTTTTCCATACTACAGAAAAAGAACAAGTGATTGAAAAAAGAACAAAGTGATTGAAAGAGTTAAAGACTCCCATTGAGAACATTCCTTTCATCCTAAAAAAAGAGATGTTATTTATTATATTCAAAATATAATAAAGGTATTTTCAGCTACATAGAGTATTGGGAAAAATTAATTTACACTAATTACCTTCAAGTAACAGCACTTAATTTTGGCTTAGGGGGCTTCCTAAAAGGTGAGTCTTAATTAAATCTGTATACTTTAGATCTATAAATGTCAATGAAATGGAACTAAATTGTATAAGAGGCTAAAACTACAAAAGGAAAAAGCGTATTAAAAAAGAACACCTCACTGTCCCACACTCCTGTTGTAACCTGCCAACCCTAAGACACCACTCCCATCTTGGTTAGTGAGCACCAGAAAGATCTATTTCGTGCCAACTGCAGACCAGTGCCCCAGGAAGCTCAGAAGTTACACCTAAGTGAGAGCACCTGGAAGCCCAGAAGTTACACCTGAGCGAGGGCACCTGGGCACCCTCAGCGCACCTGCTCAGTCAGATGGCAAAGGGAAAACGACTCCCCTCGGCGAAGTGCGCAGTACATGAAGTGTTCCCAAACTCAAATCCAAGACTCTGAGAGAACTGGCAAAAGAAGTTAAATCATTTTGTATCATATGCCTGGCAGCACTTAACTGTTCAAGAAGCACTTGTTCAATATTCTCATTTCTTTTCCAAACCTCTATTACTAATACCACAGAAATCAGAGTAATAAGCATAACCAGAGTATGAAGTACTACTGCAAGGTCTTCAATATATTCTTATCGCAACCAAAATCAACTGCGTGTAAAGATTTAAATACCTCAAAACTCCTGATACTTTAAATACGTAGCTGCTACAATCCTCCGTTCTGATCAAAGAAACTAACCAACAAGGTCAAAACACACCAAAATCACACCAGTGGCAGAGCTAGGAGGAGAGTATTTACGAGTCCACTGTGTGACAAGCACCCCTCGTGGCTGTTTCGTCAACAGCAGGTTCTGACTCGCTGATTCATAAAAATCAACTTAATGGGTCACCCAGCACTTTCTCTTCCCTAACGGAGCATCACACACAGTAAGGATAATTTCTGATTCCTGAAACTTTTCAGTTTTACACACAAGTGCTTACTGTGTCACAAGGTAAAACATATATATTCTTTAAATCCTTTTTTGTAATCCTCACTTGAGGACATGTTTATTGATTTTAGAGAGAGTAGAAGGAAGAGAGAGGGTAGGAGGGAGGGGGACAGGCAGAGAGAGAGAGACAGAGAAACATCCATCAGCTGCCTCCCGTACATGCCCCAGCTGGGGATCAAACCCGCAACCTAGGTACACACCCTGCAACCTTTCAACGTACCAGACAATGTTCCCACCAAAGACACCTGGCCAGGGCTGTATTCTTAACACTGACTGTCGAAGACTTCGAATGTACCTCACAGAGTTTCTCGTTACATTACATTCTCATTAAAAACTTCTGAAATGTTAACCATTACTAGCACCTACTGAAATATGCCTAAAATTTGGCACTAACTTCAAATTTTCCTCTTGTAACACATTTCTGCTTTTTGAAGAAAAATATTAATTGCTACTAACCTTTTCTATTTAACAGGATGAAAAAAATTAACCCACCATTTAAAAATATTTAGAAATACCCAGTAACTGGGGAAAGAAACTTCCAGGTGCCTCTGAAGAATATTTATTTACAAGGAAACTCACCACCTTGAGATAAGGATGTCTAAGTGAACAAATCTACACCCCCTTCGGAGGCAACGCCTATGAACAGCACCAATGAATCCCGCCCGGCCCCGCCTCACTCTACACACAGTGCCCCATCCAGACGTACCTCCTTCTCTTCCAGCAGCTGCTCAAAAGCCAGAGCCCTCTCCCTCGCCGAGTGACACTCCAACTCTTTTTCTTGCAACATGATAGAGAACTTCGTATTGGTCTCCTGTAGCGCTTGGTACTCTGTTTCCTTTTCCTTGTTTCTGTCTACTATTTTTTCATTTTCCTTTTTTAATTTACAAATGTCCATTTCTAAATTTAACATCCTCTCCTTCAGGTTCGTCACCGCCTGCCTCAGCAGCTCGCTTTCATTTACCTTGTTAGTGTAGTTTTCATTTAAGGAAAGTAGCTGATCGCTTTGGGCTTTGATTAAGAGGTCTTTCTCCTTCAGGGACTTTTGCAGACCGTCTAGTTTGTCCTTCAGCTCCTTAATTTCCACCCCTGCTTGTTCGTGTTCTTTCCTCCCTAGCTCTGAGGCGGCAGCCACCGAATCAGACAGTCTGTGATTAGTTTCCTGGAGAGTTCGAATTGTTGCATCCTTGTCCTCCAGCGACTTTCTGAGCTCTTCCACCTCTCGCTGAGAAGGTTCACTCGACGTTTCAGACGTTTCAGACTGAACCGTTCTGAGAGCCTCTGCCGACTGGGGAGTGAGCGATGATCCGGAAGAGAACTGAGGGGAAATGATGTCAAGCTTTCCCAAAAGAAGATCTTTGGTATTACAGAGTTGCCCTATACTGTGTTGGACTTGTGCTAATTCCTGCCCAAAATTTTTGAGCTTGGTCTCGTTCTGCTCGTAACTTTGGATCAGACCAGTATAGTCCACTTGCAACTTTGAATTATTGTCACTGTCCACCAAGACTTGTGCCTGAAGCTGATGGAGCTCCTCCTGAAGCTGGGCTGACTCGTGCTGCATATTCTGGACTGTGGTCATCACCTGCTGCTTCCACTCCTCCATTTTCTTTACTTGTTGTTTCAACTTGTCTCGTTCCTGCAGAAGCTCCTCAAACTGATTGCTGTTAACGCCGCCCACCTGGTCACCGGTGCCGGACATCTGCAAAACTGTCAGTAAGGTCTGACATTTCTGACTTAACGCATCTATTTCAATGTCTTTTTCTCGAATGATACGTGACAAATTCTGAACAGTTTCTCGAAACATATCTTGGCTTGTACTTTCAGAGTTAGTGGAAATTTTTTTATTTTCATCTTGCAGCTTAATGAGGGCTGCTTCTTTGGCAGCAATGATATCGATCACTTTGTGGTATTCTGTTTTTAGATGGCTGTTCTCCCTAGTCTTCTCATTCAGAACAGCCAGGAGCTGCTCTCTCTCCAGGGCGAAGGCCTGCAGCTGCTGTTGCAGGTACACAATGTCCTGTGCGTAGGGGGCTGAGGAAATCCTCGCGTGAAGAGCCTGTATCTCCACATCCTTCTGCTGGATAATCTGAGTTAGTTTACCAACCTCATCCTTGGAGAGCTGATCAATCTGTTTCGTTAAAGATATATTCTTTTCATTTAGAAGTTTAATCTCTAATTCTCGCTCTTTTATTCCTTTTACTAATCTTTCAGTTTCAGCTTTAGATAAATCATGCTTTTCACTTCCGTTTTCTATGTTAAGGTTCTGAACTTTTGTTTCCTGAAAAATATCAGAATCCTCTGTTTGAACACTCCGCCTTTCTTCATGCAGCTGGGTTTTGATTTCTTCGATTGTTTTTTGCAAGGCCTTAATTTCCTCATCTTTCTCTAAACAGAGTTGGGTGTGTGTGACACTCATCTGCTCCTGCTGGCACTTAAACGCATCCATTTCCTTCTTCTGCTCCTGTAGAGACTGAAGTAGTTGCATTTTACTCTGGTTCTGATCTTCAATTACCTTCTGATGATGTTTTATTTTCTCTTCAAGGTCGCCTTTTATCATGTTCAGCTGAGACACCTCCGACTCCAGTTCCATAACGCAGGCCGGGGCTCTGGGCTCGGCCACAGGCGCCACTCGGCTCTGCTGCTCCCTGAGTCGTTCCAGTTCCTCTTTCAGGTGACTGTTTTCTTCTTTCATAGATGCGAGAATCCTGTCTTTTTCCTCCAAGGTTTGCTTCAAAATTTCACTGTTTCTTAAGGCCTCAGTGTGTTTATCTAATTCCTCCTGGAGCTCTGAACTTCGCTCTCTAAGCTTTTCAATGGCGATTTCTTTCTCGTTCACGAGCCGTGTCAACTGCTCCCGCTCCTCCAAACTCGAAGACAGCATGTTCTGAGCTGCTTTATGGTCACTACCCAGCTGCCGGATGTCCCTTCTGAGCGCGGCTACCTCCGAGTCCTTCTCCTGGCTGAGTCTCATCAGACGCTCCCGCTCCAGCTGCAAAGCAGCACTCGAACTGCGTGCACGCGACAGCTCTTCAATGGTTTGCTCACACTTGTTTGCTTCTTCCACCAGTCTCTTTTCAGCCTGACACAATTCTGCTTCTAACTGTCCCTTTTCCATTTTCAGAGCCTCCAAAATAGTGTTTTTTTCTACAGAAGTCTGACTGTGACCAGCAATGGATTCTTCCAACTGACGTCTTACCTCTTCACACGCTAAAACCAACTTTTCATTTTCCATTTTGAGATCAAAAGCAGCTTTCTTTAAATTTTCATTGAGCTGTTCTACTTCTGAAAGATTTTGCTTTAAGTTTCTAATGTCAGCTTCCTTTTCTTTAAGTAAGTCATCCTTAGAGTTACTGTCAGAGTCTTGATTAACAGGCTCAGTAAACTCATACCTGACTCTAGAAAGTTCCTCCTCCTTGTGCTTAATATGTTCCTTAAGTTCAAAGTTCTCCTTCTGGATATTTAAATTATCGTTTTGTGATCTACTTAGCTGATCTACTAAATTTTCTATTTTCTCCTCTAGCTCCTGCTTGGTTACATGCAAGTAATTCAGGACCAGTTCACTCTGAATTAACTTTTCCTTCTGCACATCTAACTCTTTAGTAATGTTCACTTTATCATCTTCAAGTTGATGAACTCTCCTTTTTTCACCATCTAGCTCTTTTTTTAGGTTACTGATGATGTTATCTCCCTCAGTTTGTTGTTTTGATAGCTGATCTTTTATCAAAATCATGTGCTGAAAGAAAAATTAATTAGCATGTTAACTTAAAACATTCTCTCATTTCAGTACCTAAAATTTTTTTAATAAAATTTCATACACAATAAAATAATAATCCTCAGATATTTCTAATCCTTCTTAAATGCTTTAAAAAAATATCCCCATAAAATTATTAACATTTTACAGCAAATCTATTTTATCATTTTAGAGATTAGAATTTAAACTAAAGAAGGTAAAAGATATACGTTGTTTATCTCAACTGTTAAACATGGGGCAGGAGTCAACAGACCACAGCTAATGGGGCAAATCATGCCTGCCACCTGTTTTAGTAAATACAGTTTTATCGGAAGAGTGTCATGCAGAGTTGAGCAGCTGAAACTGAGACTGCATGGCTTGCAAAGCTGAAAAAACTTACTAAGACTTTACAGAAAAAGTTCGCAAGCCTCTACAACCAGAGCAGCGATGAACAAAGTATCACTAGAATGTGAAGTTAAATCATACCGACCACCCGTGCTGGTTAACCTGGCACGCAGACGACTGAGCAGAAGGCCCTGCCGCACTGTCTTTCACACGCGCCCCCCACCTTTGTAGCCTCCTGGTTCTGCTTATCCAGCTCCTCCAACTCCGCTGTCAGCATCTCCTTCTCAGTAAGACTCTGGTTGAGTTCTCGCTCCTTTGCCTCCAAATCACGTCTTAGGTCGTGAAATTTCGATTCCAAATCCATGTCTTTTACAGCTGTACTTTTAATTTCCTCATGTTCATTGTTTAGTTTGAAAAGTGATATCTGAAGTTCTTCCTTAAATGAGAAAGGAGAAAAACAACATATACTATCATTTGGAAGAAAAGACACTGAGAATAAAAACATGAACACAACTTGGGAATCAATTTTAAATGCTGGGCCAGAAACATTATTGAGTAATACCTCAGCAATCACATACAAAATTCACAAACCACAGCCTTCATCCGTATGCAAAACGTTTCTACAACCTAGGCAGGAGCGGATGATGACAACCTCACCCTCTGACTCCAGCTTCTGCAGAGACACGCTGCCATCTGAGACCCCCCAGCCCACTCCCACCGCTGCTTCTCTGTGGTTCCTGCCCCTCCGCCCACAACATACTTTACCACACAGCCAAGTCTCCTGGCTGGCTCTCTCAGCTTCATTTCCTAATAGCCAGTCACCAACAGCCACAGACAAAAATGTGAAAAATCAACACCTGTTCATTCAGAAGTTTCTTCTAATTAAAATACAAAGGCTTCTTTTCCCTCGTTAAAGGAATTTCCTGTATTAACTGGCTTCTGTCACCATGAAACCTTTTCTTTACCCAAGAAAGTATCCTCCTTCCTTTTTTCCCTTCTAACCTGAGCACGCACGAGGTTCTCCCTTCTCAGACAGGGTTTGTAAAGCTACATCTACATGTGTTTTTTAGTGTGTTTATGTTCTCTTCTATTGGTGTTTAATGCTTCCCTTCCAAAATCCAAGAAGTAGGACAGTTCTCAATGGTTCAATATTACTTCAACCTGATTATGTCTGTGATAATGCTGCAATGCCTTCTTTCATTGCTATTTTTTTAAAAATCAAATTTCTATAGAATATACATTAAAGTGAATAAGAATTTCAAATTTCTATAGTTTAATATACACCTTGCAAGAGACAAATGAAAACTGTATTAGAATATGTGACTCACAGTTCTCATTATTCTTCCAACACAAGCATCCATTCTGAATTACAACTGAAAGATGAAAACAGCCCTCTCCTATGCCTTTTTAGAGCTATCTGTAAAGTTGGAAGAATGACAAAACTTTTTTCCAGGTGGATCTTAAGATCATATACAGCCTTTCAGTATTTTTAACCAGTGAGCAGACACAATTCAAGGAAGAGTTACAATGGATTACTCAACATCAAAAGAAAGGATAAACAGCTACCAGAAATAGCTACAGAATCCAAAATACAACGAGAAAGTTACAAGCCCTATCGGACATGTGCAGAGACCTGCAAACTACACTAAACTCCTAGGCCAGTTACAGAAAGAAGTAACTGAAAGGAGAAGGCAAGGAGAGCACAAAAGAACAGAGGAAACACATGCAATAGAGCAACAAAAGATGACTAGGAGACAGGGCTGGCGCTAAGGGGGCACAAAAAGTGGGTGCGAGGACCCAGTGACGAACAGGACAGTTTAAGTGACTCAGAATTGTCCCAGGCTGGGTAGCAACAGCACCCCTTTGAGAAACACTGCCAAGATACTAACATGAGAGAACGTCCAAAGTGTGTTAAGGTACGTATGCACAATACGCACAGTATGCTCGTATTTGTATTCTAAAAAACTATATATCCACCATATCCACATGCACAGCTACAGTCTGGCAGGATATAGAAGAAACTGGCGAGAGAGGCGACCTCGGGAAGGAGGCAGCCAACAGAAGTACGGCCAGTCCGCCTGCCCTGCCTGAAGTTTTTCAGAATGTATTACTAAATACGTGTATCAGTAACTATGTTACTTTTTAAAAATTAAGATCTTAAATTGAGTTGAGACACTTGCCTGCAATAAATACCAGCTTATCACTGCCCTATATTTCAACACCTGCCTTAGTCAAGGAATTAGCTCCCCCGGTTGCACAAACATAAAATTGCCTTTCCCCACACCCAACACCGCATCACAGAATCTCACAGAATCTCACGCTATCCTTGCTACGCATATATGCCAGAGACCCGACTTCCACCACTGAGAATGCCCTATCACCCCTCCCCTCTAAGAAAGCCCTGTGTGCCACACCAGACCCACTCTGGGCCGGGTAAGCAGGACGTGGTTACCACAGTGCGCCGCTCCGGACTCCCCACCCGCCTGCGCGCGCTGCCGTCAGGACTTCATCGGAAATCGAAGAAGAACCTTCACCTACTTTTTCTGCTCGTATCTGCGTGCCTACTGGCTTATCTCTAAACACAGACTCTGGCCAGCCTCTCACACTCTGAACTTCAACCTGGCCTAGCAATCATCAACAAGATCAGCTTCCTCAGGACTCTCAAGAACTAAACACTCATTCAGACAGAAACCGGCCCCTTGCCGAGACGGGCATGGGGCACACACACACTGCAAGGCCGCCCCCATTTTCACCACACCCACCTTTGCTTCACTCAACAAGGAATTCTCTTTCTCTAACACCTGGACACGCATTTTAAGTTTCAGATTTTCTTCAGCAAGATTATCCTATAAACATGTTAAAAACAGTGTTTCAAATAACAGGAAATTTCAAGTTTACAAGAAAGCAGGCAAGCTATACGACTGTGCGTTTCTACTCAGCATTTCTTTAGTGATATATAAAAACTGTAAGCAAAACCCATCCACTCACTTTATAGACATGTGTACAGAAGATTTCTTTATTACAATTGAAAAAATAGATATCAATACATTTACAAAATAACCTATCATCATAAGAAAAAGGAACAACTCCCTGAGTATCACGAAGGGCAACCAAAACGCGCTCCTCACTTTGGTACAGGACTGGCTTCCACTGTTGCTTCAAATGCAACATTAGGCAAATTAATCTTCAAAGGAATATACTTGCATTTTTCAATTGTGCAACCTTTAAAATTGTCAATATATAATGCAAAGTGTGTTATGAATGAGCAAACATAAAATTACTAAGATAAATGTTCTTAGGATAAATTCGTATGAATTTGTAAAATAATAAAAAAACAAAATACAAAATAAGCAACTATAATCATCAGAATACTTATTTTTTGGTAAGCCAATGCCAAAAGCTTTCTCTCTTAAAATGAGTTTACCTGTTTTAAATTACTCAGTGTTGTTATCTCATTTCCAGCATCTGTAAATAAAACAATGGATCTGACATTAAAATTCTTTAAAATACCTGAATACTTATCTCCTAAAGTTAAACTCAGAAATGAGGCCCAATTAAAATATAGTTTAAGAACAATTTGTAAGCCCTCTGTGTTATTAGATGAAGTGTATTTTTGTTATTTTGCATTTGTATTTTGACTCTAGGAAATCATAATATAAATGCCAGTTATAAACTATGTCAAAATCCAATTCTATGAAACAATATAAGACAGAATTATAATTGTACTCTGAGTGAGTCATGAGTTATTGCCTTGATGAAAACAATTACAACTCTTTCAAAGTGAGCTGATTAGTTTGCGTAGAAGGAAACAGTATAAGGACTAAGACTAGGGGAAAAATACTCAAAAATACAAATTTATATGTATACAACAACAATAATCTATCAATTCTCTGAAGTGACTTAAACATAACTACTAATGAGAAGACCATCCACTATGGTATTCCAAATATATCTATAAATAGAGTGGGTTTTATTTATAGATATATTCTGTAAATATATTGTTTTATTTATAGATGTATTCTGAAGACAGAATACCATGAGTTCAGCTGAAGTACTTCACTCAATGTTTACATAGGAAACACTGAACATTTAATACGAGGTCAGCTGCTAGACCACGGAATGGGGAGTTTAGTCGTGCTGGCTCTGGAGGAGCCGGAAGGAAGACAAGCGGGCCCGTGATGGCACCACAGGGCGACGCAGGGAGCGCGAGGTGCCAAGGACCAGAGAGGGCAAACCCCTAACTCAGGCCGGCCGGGAGTCGGGTGCCGGTGTGGCCTGGGAAGCGGCTGCTCTCGGGGCCTCGGAGGCGTGAAACACCTGCACCGAACCTCGATATGCAGAGTCAGCGGAGAGAGAAACACTACAGAAAGCAGCACAAGCGAAAGGAACAGAGCCAGGAGACAACATGCCAGCTTACAGAGCTCTGCAGAAAGTTCAAAATGGCTAAAACTTGAGACTGTTAGAAAAGGAAGAATTGAAGCTGAGGAGGGAGACAGGGAACAAATCATTACAACATTATATAACTGATTAAAAAGTTTAAACTTTATCCTGACGTTCACGGGGAGCCCCAAAGTATTAAAGTTGAGAAAGTAATCTGCTTTGCATTTCTGAAAAATCATTCTGGCTGCAGAAAGAAAAAAAAATTTGAAAAGTGATTTGAAAAATCTGAAAAAAATTTGAAAAGGATCACGAAGAACAGAGAATAACAGCTAACACTTTTATAATGCTTACTATGGGCTAGACACTATTCTAAAGAGAACTTTGCAGCTAGTAGCTCATAAAACCCTTATTACTATTACCACAACTATGAAGAAGATAACATTATCACAACCACATAGATGAAAAAACCAAACCAGAGATGTTAATTAACTCGCTCAAGGTCAACCACTTAGGCCCTAGCTGGTGTGGCTCAGTGGACAGAGCACCAGCCTGCAAACCAGAGGGGTGCTGGTTCAATTCCTAGTCAGAACGTATGCCAGGGTTGTGGGCCAGGGGCAACCATACATCAATGTTTCTCTCCCTTTCCCTCTCTAAAAGTAAATAAAAAAAAAAAAAAAAGTTCAGCGGGTTAGTGATAGAACTGGATTCCAACTCTATCATGTTTTTAACCACTATGCTATCCTACTTTGTTCACACTATAAAAGTTGTGTAAATATATATATACACATATACATGTATATGTATTTATACAGGGCCCAGGGCAGCAGATTCATATGGATCACCTAATACACTAAATAAATAGATACATTTATTTTGAAAAGACCAGAGCTACCTGGAAGCCCAGCAAGGAAGTGTAGAATCCTACTGCACAGCCTTCCCTCTGCCTTCGTGGCCGCTCCCAGGACTAAAGTGCCTATGAGACACCTCGAGCCCCTCTGGGATTCAATACCAAAGTGCCACTGAACCCAAGAGAAGCTAAGAAAATGGAACCTACAGAACTTGCTAGGGGTAACTTCAAATTTCCTGTTTGGGGATACTGGTAAATGCTACCAATTACCAAGGTGGGAAAATAAGAGGATGGGGGCATCGAAACTTTACTTTGAACCTTACTTGGTTTTAAATTTATACAGGGCTGGCTCTCCAGGTCAGGAATTCATGATAAACCACGAGGCGAGGAATTCAGATGGGGCAGGGGGCTCATGAGCACTCAAGAGCTAGAGGCCTCTGGAGCAAGAATGAATGAGTTCATGGAGTGAGAGTCTGCACTGTGAGAAGAGGATACAATGCATCGTTTCCACTGAAGATCTCCCACTGTGTTTTCCTGGCATGAGTCATACTGCTGCTTAGCCTGTCTCAGTCACTGCCTGTGTCTGTAACGTAGAGCCCTGTATGGTAACGAAACACCTAGAGCACGGACAATGGTGGAAGACCTAGGGCTCCTTTCATTCTCAGGTTTGCTCAGATTCAGGAGATCATTTCAAAATGATCTCCAAATACAAATTTTTGAAGAAGGTAGGCTGATTCCCTAACTGGAGGGTCTGGGCACTTATGAATTCTCATATAGAAAATATCTGGTTCTCTGGAGATGAACAGAAAAGGAACCATTTCTACTCCCAAGAAATGTCTATACACACATTTCTCAGAAATTTGCATGGCCTCCTGAATCAATGAGTTCCATGTAAATGCTTAAAAAATGAGGAAAGGAAGTTAAGAGACAACTACCAATACTTAACCCTTTTTGGTAGAAAATTCCTATTTGTGATCTATTATGGCACTGACTCTAAACCAAACAATTCCGTTCAAATTCCATAGTCAATTCCATGAATATTCCATTTCCACAAAGTACCCAGGTATAGAAAGAGGTTGTCTCTAAAACAATTAGTATGCAGTGAACTCCAAACATTTTATACCGGACAAGGCTTGCTGTGGTCTGAATGCTTCTTCTTCCAGGGACACATCCTGTGGAAGAATTCTTTCCTTTTCCTTCGCATCGTCACTTTGCTTCATAGCATAAGATTGCAATTTACTATATTCCAGTTTCAAACTTTCACATTCTTTAATTATTTGTCTGTTTTCCACATTTAGTCGTTCTTGTTCCTTCCTCAAAACTTCCCTGTCATTTTCAGAAGAAGAGAGTTGTTTACGTATGTCTTGTATTGTATCCTCAAGTTCTTCTATTTTTTTTGTAGACTCTACTTTTTCAGTTTGTAGAACGTGAATAGTTCTTTGCATCTCATGGGTTTTAGGGTGATCAGTTACCACAGTTCCTGAGCCACCTAGAACCATAAACAAATGTACCAAGAATTCAGTAGCTTGTTATACACAATGGACTCCAGAATTTGGAAGGCTAGAAAAGTTGAAACAATTATATAACACTATACTCCTATTGGATGGTAAAACCCCAGAACAGTGACACCAACAAATGCTTGTGAGGGTGTGGAGCGACAGGGCTCTGACCCATTGCTTGTGGAAGTGCAAAACGGTGCACTGCTGCAGGAGGCAGTTTGGTGATTTCCTACAAAACTAAACATACTCTTATCATGTGATCCAGCAACCATACTCCTTGGTATTTACCCAAAGGAGCTGAAAGCTTATATACACACAAAAACCCCAACAAGGACACTTATAGAATCTTTGTTCATAATTGCCAAGACCTGGAAGCAATCAAAATGTCCTTCAGTAGGTGAATGAATTAATAAATTGAAATATATCCAGACAATGGAATATTTTTCAGTGCTAGGAAGACCTGAGTTATCAAGCCATGAAAAACAAGAAAACTTAAAGGCATATTACTAGGTGAAAGAAGCCAATCTGAAAAGGTACATAGTATATCATTCCAACTATGACAATTCTGGAATAAGCAAAACTACAGCAGTAATAAAAAAATCAGCTGCAGCCCTGGCTGGTGTGGCTCAGTGGATTGAGCGTGGGCCTGCGAACCACACGATCGCGGTTCGATTCCCAGTCAGGGCACATGCCTGGGTTGCAGGCCAGTTCCCGGTTCCCAGCAGGGGACGCATGAGAGGTAACCATACATTGATATTTCTCTCTCTCTCTCCTTCCCTTCCCCTCTAAGATAAGTAAATAAAATCTTTAAAAAAAAAAAGAAAAGGAACTTAAAAAAAAAAAATCAGCTGCAGCTCTCACTGGTGTGGCTCAGTGGATTGAGCACCCATGTACAAACCAAAGGGTTGCTGGTTTGATTCCCCATCAGGGCACATGCCTGGGTTGTATGCTGGGTGCCCAGCTGGAAGAATGTGAGAGGCAACTGATCAATGTTTCTCTTGCACACTGATGCTTCTCTCCCTCTTTTTTCCCCTCCCTTCTACTCTCCCTAGAAAAATTAATTAATTAAATCTTTTTAAAAAAAGAAAAGATCAGTTTCAGGGGATAAAGAAGGGGATGAATACGTGGAGCACAGAGGACTGTAGGGCAGTGAAAATATTCTGTATGGCATTATGATGACAGATACGTGCCATTATACATTTGCCCAAATCCACAGAATGTACAACACCAAGAATGAACACTAAAATAAACTATGGACTTTGGGTGATTACGATTGTGTCAATATAGTTTCATCCTTGTTTTTTTTTTTAAAAAAAGGACCCTTCTGATGAGTGATGTTGATGGTGGGAGAGAATATGCAGCTGGGGGACAGGAGGAGAAGGGGATAGAAGGGAAATCCCATCCTTCGTAATTCTGTTGTAAAATTAAAAACGCTCTAAAAAATTAAGTCTAAAAAAGTTAAATAACTACATATAATTAGCAAAGCATTTAAAAGTGAATAGTTGGGGAAAGCTCTCTGAATCAAACACTCAACAGCCTACGTATCTGAGTTTGAAAGGCAGTGAGAATGCATGAAACGCACATACAGTCTCCGCACTGCAACGATTCCCCACAAAGGCAAAAGGACCCTTCCGTTTCGACAGAACCGTGACCGCGCAGCGCCACCGCAAGTTTCTGCGGCAGGGGCAGGCCTGGTCAGTCACTCATCCTTCAGAGCTCTGTCCAACTTTGTATTAGTACACTGGCCTTACAGTGCCAGGTTCGTCCCTTAAAATTTCACCGAGTAGGTTAAATCAATGAAATTCATAACCTTGTTGTAACAGGTTTTCCAGTTCTTCAATTCGTTCTTCATATTCATTTAATTCTTCTCGATGCCGACGAGTTATTTCTGACAGTTTCTGTTGATGTGCATTTTGTAAAAATGACATTTCATTTTGATGATCATCAATTTCCTGACTTCGACTCTGTTTAAGTTCCTTAAAAAGAAAGACAAAGTTAACCACATTAATAATCAATGAATTTACCTAAACCATTTCATTTTCATCCAAAAGTCTATATTATGAAAAATAACTCTCCAAATATGCTAAAGCTGAAAAGAATTTAAACACAAGCCCCAAATTTGGACAATTCTGAGACTTCACCCTTTCTTTTCTTGGGCCTTAAAAACAGTTTTCCTATTTTTAATGGGGGAATACCAGCAAGAAAAAACTGAAATAAAAAGTGAGCAAAAATATCTTTTTTAAAAAAAGATTTTATTTATTTATTTTTAGATGGAAGGGAAGGGAGGGAGAAAGAGAAGGAGAGAAACATCAATGTGGTTGCTTCTCGAGTGCCCCCTACGAAGGACCTGGCCCGCAACCCAGGCATGTGCCCGATTGGGCATCAAACTGGCAACCCTTTGGTTCACAGCCCATGCTCAATCCACTGAGCTACACCAGCCAGGGCAAAACAAATGTTTTTCCTTAGTATGTGACCATGAACAAATCCTGCTAATGACATTCAACCAATCTCAGTGTCAGCCTCCCGGCCAGCGTGTCACTGCCGTGCTGTTACCCCATCCTCCCGCTCACCGCTCCTCCTCCAGTCTCAATGTGACTCCCGAACTGCCAACCACGGTGGCTCGCTGCCCACGTTGAAAGCCCCAGCTCTCCCATAGGAAGCTAACCCTTGGGTTGAGTCCCTCCAAGGGGGAAACTGGTGAAACCAGAAGCAGTATGACAGCTGCATCCTCAAGAGATGGTCCACTGTGTACCGCTTCCCAAATCCCTGCTGCTGCTCTCATTCCTGTCTTTCCTGAGGCCCAAATGCTCCAATCTCCCTTCAACCCTGCAAACAAGCTACCCCAGGTCATTTCAATCGATCGATCAACCAACCAACCAATACATCCTCTTGCTTCATTTCGCCATCTCTGGTTTTCATTGCTTGTAATGAAGGACCCTAATCTATAAATTAGCTTCTATTTTCTGAGAAGACAAGTGAAGTTACTCTTTAACCCTATGCACCTATGTGCCACCAACATGGCAAGGAGCTTTACATTTACTCTTTAAACAATTCTACAAAGGCAGTATTAAGATGACATCTCCTTTAACAACAATAAAACAAAAGTTGCCCAAAGAAGCACAGCTTGTAAAAATAGAGCCTGGATTCAAACACAGGTCTGGCTGAGAACCCATACTAGCACTATAACAATAAAAACAAAAACTAAAAATTTTACACACACTAAAAACAATCCATTACTGTGAAAAGAATATGTAATTGAGCCCTGGCTGGTGTCGCTCAGTGGATTGAGCACAGGCCTGTGAACCAGAGGATCGCGGTTCGATTCCCAGTCAGGGCACATGCCTGGGTTGCAGGCCAGTTCCCTGCAGGCCAACTCCCAGCAGGGGATGCATGAAAGGCAACCATACATTGATGTTTCTCTCCCTCTCTCCTTCCCCTCCAAAGATAAATAAAATAAAATCTTTAAAAAAAAAGAATATGTAATTGAAGATTTTTCTTGAAGGAAATAACTGATACAAACTAGCAAAATTCCAGCATTAAGAGAAAATAATTAGTTGTAATGTGTAACATGAGCATTTTGTCAATATCCTTTAATCCTAAACATCAGAACTTCAGCAACATTAGAATTATTTTATTAAGGACCATTTTATGAAATACAAGAGAAAATGGAGACAGAATACAGCAATAATTGCACCTTGGATAAACCTCACTGGCTACGATACTGCCACTGCGCAAAGCTAGAGACAGAATATAAACTACCTAATAAATAAATGTTTAAAACAAATTATTTTGGAGAGATATATTTTACTTATACACCTTAGCTGTCATAAAGAATAAGATACAAAACAGTAAAAAGAAATGAATATCATAATCCAGTTACTTTTATGACTGAGATTTTATTAATTTAGCCTTGCAATTTTCATAAGCAAACGCCTCACCTGGATGGTACTTTGCAGTCTGCAGATTTCACTTTGATCAGAGCTACTTGGTCCTTGTGCTTTAGAAATCTAGATCAGAAAAATGATTAGAAAATTGTATCGATCTTATAAAAAATGTAGTCACAGACTAACTTTATTAAAAAATACTTTTCAAAAATAGGGCATTTCCCAGATAAATTATGATTAAAGAATGCCAAGAACCTCTGAAGAAACTTAGTCCAATAGTGAGTAATACACAATAAATAAAAGATCCCCTCAAGCCCTGACTGGTGTGGCTCAGTTGTTTGGGGTCATTCTACAAAGCAAGGACTTGCTGGTTCAATTCCTGGTCATGAGGAACAAGAGGCATGTACAAGCCCTGGCTGGTGTAGCTCAGTGGATTGAGCGCGGGCCTGCGAACCACACAATCGCGGTTCGATTCCCAGTCAGGGCACATGCCTGGTTGCAAGCCAGTTCACAGCAGGGGACTCACATGAAGCAACCATACATTGATATTTCTCTACTTCTCTCCTTCCCTTCCTCTCTAAAGATAAATAAATAAAATCTTAAAAAAAAAAAAAGAGGCATGTACAAGAGGCAACTGACCAACCAATGTTTCTCTGCCTCTCTTTCTCCCTCCCTTCCTCCCTCCATAAATAAATAAATAAACTCTAAACTCTTTAAAACAAAACAGATGCCATTCACGAATACGTTAACATTTTTACAGACTAAGAAGGAAAGCACCGTAGAACATTTTACTTAAGAAAATGCATATTTGATAGCAACTAAGCAGCTTCCTAAAAGGTAATTTCTAAAATGAAAAGTTATCCAATATTAATAACAGTAAAAATCTTTAAAAAAATATTTTACCAAGAAGTTCTGCATCCCAATATAGAATAACCTTTGCTTTGACAAGTAAATAAAAGAATTTTGGGTTCTTCTCTTCTCATTCAAAGCTGCATGTTGTTCGTTTACCTCTCTTAACACTTACTAAACAGTGTGATAAGGAACCCAAGACAGCTCTCTGGATGGAAGAAGGAACACAGTATGACAGAAAGAACACAGGATGTGGAGTCAGAAGACATGTGTTTGAATCACAACTTAATTGCTATGAAAATGGGTGTATTACTTAAACTTTTAATTTGCTCATCTACAAAACAGAAGTAATAAATACTTCATATACCTATTAAGAATAATATAAGGTAGGTAGATACAATTTGCCTCCTTGCACAACCAAAAGGACAACAAATTTAAAAACAAAAACCAATCAGAACTGCAAGAAAATCGAACTGTATGGAAGTGTGACAACCAAGGAGTTAAAGAAGAAACATTCATCCAGACTGGTAGAAGGGGCAGAGATAGGCAGCCGGGCAGAGAGGACTCACGGGAAGGCAGTGGCTGGCAGACTGAGCGGTCCCACATTTGCCTGCGGATAAACCAGGAGGAACAACTGGGAAGTGAGACAGACCACACAACCCAGGGTTTCAGTGCAGAAAAAGAAAGCTTCAGAACCTGTTGCTATAAAAATCTGTGGGGGTTGAGGCGGCATGAGAAACTCCCAGACTCACAGGAGAGTTCACTGGGGAAACCCACAGGGTCCTAGAATATACACAAACCCACTCACCCAGAAATCAGCACCAGAAGGGCCAAATTTGCTTGGGGGTAAGGGAGGAAGTGACTGAAAGCTGGCTGAGAGCTGAGCAAATAGCAGTGTTCCCTCTCGGACCCTTCCCCCACATAACAGCGCCACAATGCAGCCACATGGGTTGCCCCAACCTGGGAAATACCTAAGGCTCCGCCCCTTACTAGTAACAGGCACACCAAGACGAAAAAAAATATGGCCCAAATGAAAGAACACATCAAAGCTCCAGAAAAAATACAACTGAGTGATGAAAGATAGGCAACCTATCAAATGCAGAGTTCAAAAGACTGGTAATTTTTTGCTCATAGATGCTCACAGAAATGGTTGAGTATGGTCACAAAATAGAGGAAGGAGTGAAGGCTATGCAAAATGAAATAAAGGAAAATGTACCGGGAATCAACAGTGAAGGGAAGGAAACCAGGACTCAAATCAACGATGTGGAGCAGAAGGAAGAAATAAACATTCAACCAAAACAGAATGAAGAAACAAGAATTCCAAAAAGTGAGGCGAGGCTTAGGAAACTCTGGGACAACTTTAAACATTCTAACATCCAAATCATAGGGGTGGTAGAGGAGAACAGGAAGAGCAAAAAACTGAAAACTTATTTGAAAACATAATGAAGGAGAACTTCCCCAATCTGGCAAAGGATAAAGACTTCCAGGAAGTTCAAGAAGCTCAGAGAGTCCCAAAGAAGGTGGACCCAAGGAGGAACACACCAAGGCACATCATAATTACATTAGCCAAGATTAAAGATAAGGGAAGAATCTTAAGAGCAGCAAAAGAAACGGAGAGCGTTACCTACAAAGGAGTTCCCATAAGTCTATCAGCTGATTTCTCAAAAGAAACCTTGCAGGAAAGGAGGAGCTGGAAAGTAATACTCAAAGTCCTGAAAGGCAAGGACCTCCTGGTGAGAGGGGGTGGGGAATAAACAGAGCAGGGGGAAATAAATGGGAGAAAAAAATGGGACAGCTATAATGGCATAATCAATAAAATGTTAATTTAAAAATAGAATAATATAACATATATTGGAATAGTACATATGAAAGCACCATGTAAATCATAACTTTTATTATGCCATGCTAGAAAATTAAGTTTCCTGAAAGGTTCCGTTTATGTTTTCACCTTTATATCCCAGTACAGGTCTGGGATATAGTAGGCATTCAAGGTACATGTACAAAAAATCCAAAAAATCCATCTCTTCCTTACAAAATCTTACCCCAAACAATGTTTCTTAAAATGTATTCCTCATCAGAATCACCTAAGGTATTTGTTAGTCTGAACATAGTTTCCAATGATCCAAAACAGGCTACAAAACCCTAGTCTCTGAGGAGAGGAAAGGGAATCTACAGTACTATCGAGTGCCCCAGGTCAGTCTTACCCACGCAAAGTTTAAGAACAACTATGTTTTTAGAGATAAGATGGACAGAGCATCCTCTCTAGATTTATTTATTTATTATTTTTTATCCTTACCCGAGGACATGTTTTTCATTGATTTCAGAGAGAGAGGAGGGAGAGAAGGAGAGAGGGAGAGAGACAGAGAGATAACGATGTGAGAGAAACACTGACAGGCCCCCTCCTGTACATGCCCCAACTGGGGATCAAACTCACAACCTAGGGACGTGCCCTGACAGCAACGAGAACCCACAACCTTTTGGTGTACAGGATGGTGCTCCAACCAAATGAACCGCCACCGGGCCAGGGCTTTCTTGATTTATTTTGGGTATTAGGAATGTGTAGCCACTTGGGAAGCAAGGGGATCATTTTAATCAGGAAGATTTCTCCTTTCCACAATTACATTATGCTCACAAAAAGACAGAAAATAATATCTTTACTTATATGCTTTATTTTTCTCTACACTGATGAAATCAAATTCATACAATGTCCCAATTTATTTTGAATCTCATGTCTGTTGACAACCTTAGTAATATAAATAAAATAGCAAGGATGTAATGTTGAATGCATGAGAAACAACATAAAATACTTGAATAAATCTGTAATACCGATGATCAGCTTTTCATTTCACACACAACCAATGCAAACAGGCACCGCAGGCAACACCCGAGAGAGTGGTTTCACATCGCGGGTCCCGGAGCCCTGCTTCTCACCAGCGAGGCCTTGGGGCTCCGGGGCAAGAGGTGCTGGTTCAACCACAGCAACCCCATTTTTACTTTGGAGATTTCTTCTAAATATGTGCAGAAGGGGAAACTGAGGCTGAAGGATGACCTGATTAAAATCCCTTGGAAAGTGACTGGCAGAACCAGAACACAGGTTCCGATTTCCTACCCAGAGTCCTTCCTGACACCAAAAGCTTACGCACAGCACAGCACAGCACTTTCACTCACTCACAGTTTCCAAAAATTCATGAAAAGTTCACTACCTGAGCAACATGTCTCCAATGTCCAACTTCAGATTCAAGTCTGGAAATTTCATTTGACAGTCTGTTTATTTCTTGTTGTGATGAAATTATGTCACCAAAGTCCATGCCATCGTCATGGAAGGCTGAAGCGTGGTGACTGACGCCGTAGCTGAATGAAGAGGCAATGGCTGCTGGCCCGCTGCCAGCTCCTGAGCTTGCGGAATGAGCAGCTGACTGCAGCTTCTGCAGCTGGTCCTGCAGTGCGCTCTGTCTTGCTTTAAGATGACTAATTTCCACCTATATATTAATAACCCACATTTTAGAGAAGGTACTTTAAAAATACGCACACTTTATTTATATTAAGTTTTATTAATATGAAGTTATAATTTCCTCAACATTATCCAATGTTAACTCTATCCATGGTACTCTTTCAACTGAATTCAAGTCTTCTGTTACACAACATACCAACCATGACATTTCTATTTAAAAAACAAACAGAATTACCATAGTTAAAGCATAGATAATGTTTTTAACTAGTATGGATATGAGAAGTTCACTCATATGGTAACTGAAGCAATGAACGAACTTCTCATTAAACATGGGTTTACTATCTTCTACGTATCAGGTAGGACAGGCAATTTCTCAGAGTTCTGTTTGTGATTATCGAACCTGAAATGAGGAGAAAGTGAAAGCTGAGTCAGCCTAACCACTGAAAAGTTTCTTGAGAACATCTCGAGAAAACATCTATTGGAAGAGTGTTACGTAACTGATTACAGCTGGGCTGAGGATTCAAATGCACCCGCATCATGAGTAACTTTGTAGCGATCTACACTGCACAGCCAGAAGGAGGCTTTGAATTTCAGTCTTCTCAGACAACTCAATGACCTGTGGTTATGAGTCTTGTGAGTCTTAGAAGGAAATCACGCATTGGAAAGGCCTTGGCTGTGGCGGCTGTTCAGCAGCAGCCTGAATATGCCTGGGTTGCAGGCTGGGTCCCTGGTTGGGGGTGTGTGAGAGGCAACCAATCAATGTTTGTCTCATATATCGATGTTTCTCTTCCTCCCTTTCTCCTTCCCTTCCCCTCTAAAAAATAAATAAAATCTTAAAAAGAAAGAAAGAAAGAGAGAGAGAGAGAGAGAAAGAGAAAGAGAAAGAGAGAGAGGAAGGAAGGAAGGAAGGAAGGAAGGAAGGAAGGAAGGAAGGAAGGAAGGAAGGAAGGAAGGAAGGGGCAAGCCTTGGCTTTAGCCTCAGCAAAGAGAAGCCAGTGAAAATTTGACTTTACTCAGGGAGAGAACAGTATAAACATTCTAAAACCACAAGCAGTTTGACAAGTCATTGTCCAAAAGAAGTTAAGGACACAGGATTTAACCACAATGCCACAAGCATTCTTACACAAAACAGACATGTAAGCTGGAGAGACCTAAATTAAGCTTTGTAAAATATTTGAGCTGGTCCAAAAGACACCCTGCCACAAGTGAGGAAACTTGGATACTGAAGAGACAAGCCAGCCAGTACTATAGTGTTTCCCCCTGCGTAATGTCAAGCAACTACACAGAAACCAAGCACAACTCTGTCAAACGTCACAACAAACCACCTTTTCACATCAGAGTTCCTTCTCTAATGGAGGTTTCAGCAGCACACAAATTTCATCCACCTCCCATAAATGTCAGGAGGCAAACTGCCTCTTTAGGGAATATGAATATCACCGTGAGGACAGCAAACACATCCAGAAAATAGCAGAACTAACCATCTGCTAAAGCATGTAAATATATTATCTTTCGTTCTAGTAAGTTTCAAAATCCACAACTTCCCAAAGGTAGCTATAATACAAAGAAAGTTCTCTTTACACAATAGACATTTACATCAAGCTGTAAGTTAAAAAACCTAAGCCCTAGTGCCAAAGAGGCATTTCTAAACTTGAATGCGTACTCTGCCTTCCAATATCAATAGTTACGTGGAATATAAATGCCAGCATTTTCCACAGCAGCATTTTCAATAAGAATTTAAGCATCAGAATCGCCAATGGAGTTTTCAGAAAACACCAGCACCAGGGCCGTTTCCCCTACACTGAACCAGAATCCCCTGAGAAACAGGAGCATGTGCACTTTTTCAAAGTGCCACACGATTCAGCTGCAGACCTCGGTGGGGACCACTGCTCCACTGGGTATGCCAGTCGGTTCTGCTCAGCGTGGTCACTGGACTGTCACATGAGTGTGTGCTCCCTGTCCCTGGAAAGCACACAAACTGACACAGTGAGACTCAAACATTTTCAAAGCAATTTAACAAGAGTGATTTTGTATCTCCTGAGTCTTAAAATTAAGAGGTGGGCTTTTAACTTTAATTTAAACTTGTAGTTTTGTTTTTTTACATTCATTTTTTTGCAGTAATTCATTTTTAAAATTTATTTGTTTATCTTTAGAGGGGAAGGGAAGGAGAGACGGAGAGAAATATCAATGTATGGTTGCCTCTCATGAGTCCCCTGCTGGGAACTGGCCTGCAACCCAGGCATGTGCCCTGACTGGGAATCGAATCGCGATCGTGTGGTTCGCAGGCCTGTGCTCAATCCACTGAGCTACACCAGCCAGGGCCATTTTTTGTAGTAATTCATTTTATTTTATGAAATTCCCAACAGACTTAAAATTAAGCTCTTCTTTAAATGTTTGTATTTATCTTTAACATGGTTTGCTTTCATTTTTCATCTTAATATGTCCCTAAAGGAATAAAAATCAGTGTATCTATATTTTAAGAACCTAATTATGAATTTATGGTAGAAATGAACATTTAATTAACAAAATAAAGAACATCCTAATGATCTGGGTAATAATACACGAAATGGTTCAATTCAACAGAACTGTTTACTAAATTCCGGTTATGTGCAGAACATTAAAAGAATTCAACAACAGCATGAAACACACAGACACAGTCTATTTATTAAGGAATCATGATAACATTGGTTATATTGTATTATATCTATTACTGGCACTGCAAAGAAAAGATAAGTCTATTCTAAAATAACCGTTTCTATCAAACTAAAAGGGGAACAATTTATAGAACAGTATAAATAAACTATAAACACTCAATATTCTGTTTTTCCATGGAAAATTAAGTAAATCAAGTAAATGCCAATTCAGTATATATTAACACTTGTTAAAATTAGCAATGATCATGCTGATTTCAAACAATTTTAGGTAAACAGATGAGAAATTAGGTTTCATAAAATGAGAAATTATAAGCAACAGATGCCTAAAGATATTTTATACAAAGATTTTTCTTCTTTTGGAAAGCAGAAATTAAACTCTACAAAGGTTAGTTTATGTAACATAAACAGAATAGAAACCTTAAATTAAAGTGCATTAAACTGCATTGGTAATTATTAACTTCTACAACCTTTCAATGTTTTCATGAATCTACATAAAGCTTGATTTCTTTCCCTTTTTTTAACAGTATGTTTCACTGATTATGCTATTATAGTTGTCCCATCTTTTCCCCCTTTATCCCCCTCCACCCTGTACCCCCTCTTCCCTCCAGCATTCCCTGCCTTAGTTCTTATCCAGGGGTCATACACTTAAGTTCTTTGGCTTCTCTCCACATCTACCAATTATGCTTCTTATTCCCTGTACCACTTTCCCCATGCTCTCCCCTCCCCCTCCCCACTGATAACCCCCCACGTGATCTCCATTTCTGTGATTCTCTTCCTGTTCTAGTTGTTTGCTTAGCTTGTTTTTGGTTTTGTTTTAGGTTCAGTTGTTGATAGTTGTGAGTTTGTCATTTTACTGTTCATATTTTTGATCATCTTATTTTACTTAAATTTCTTTAACATTTCATATAATAAGGGCTTGGTGATGATGAACTCCTTGAACTTGACCTTATCTGAGAAGCACTTTATCTGCCCTTCCACTCTAAATGAAAGCTTTGCTGGATAGAGTAATCTTGAATGTAGGTCCTTGCTTTTCATAACTTCAAATACTTCTTTTTCCAGCCCCTTCTTGCCTGTAAGGTTTCTTTTGAGAAATCAGCTGACAGTCATGGGGAACTCCTTTGTAGGTAACTGTCTCTTTTTCTCTCGCTGCTTTTAAGATTCTCTCCTTGTCTTTAATCTTGGGTAAATTAATGATGATGTTTCTTGGTGTGTTCCTCTTTGGGTCCAACTTTTTTGGACTCTCTGAGCTTCCTGGACTTCCTGGAAGTCTATTTCCTTTACCAGGTTGGGGAAGTTTTCTTTCATTGTTTTTTCAAATAAGTTTTCCATTTCTTGCTTTTCCTCTCCTCCTCTGGCACCCCTAGATTCTGATGTTGGAATGTTTAAAGTTGTCCCAGAGTTTCCTAAGCCTCTACTCACTTTTTTAAATTCTTGCTTCTTCATTCTGTTCTGGTTGAATGTTTATTTCTTCCTTCTGCTCCAAATCATTGATCTAAGTCCCAGTTTCCTTCCTTTCACTTTTGGTTCCCTGTATATTGTTTCATTTCACTTTGCATAGCCTTCACTTCTTCCTTTATTTTGTGAACATACTTAATCATTTCTGTGAGCATCCTGATTACCAGTGTTTTGAACTCTGCTTCTGACAGGTTGGCTATCTCGTTACTTAGTTCTTACTCTGGAGCTTTGATGTGTTCTTTCATTTGGGCCATATTTCTTTGTCTCAGTGTGCCTATTACATTCTAAGGGGTGGAGCCTTAGGTATTCACCAGGGCAGGGCAACCTACATGGCTGCACTGTGGTGCTGTATGTGGGGGAGGGGGTCCGAGAGGAAACAATGTCACTTGCTCAGCTCTCAGCCAGCTTTCAGTAACTTTTCCCACTGCCTGCAAATGAATCAGGCCCTTCTGGTGCTGATTTCTGGGCGGGTGGGCTTATGTACATTCTAGGACCCCACGGATCTCTCCATTGGACTCTCCTGTGAGACTGGCAGTTTCTCCCATCACCACAACCCCTGTAGGTTTTTACAGCCAGAGGTTTGGAAATGTTCTTTTCCCAGCACTGCAACCTGGGTTGTGCTGTCTGCCTCCATCCCCAGTTATTCCCCCCAGTTTATCCACAGGCAAATGTGGGACCTTCTGGGTCCACCAGCCATCACCTTGCTGGGCCTCCCCCGCCCCCACCTCAGCTGCTTACCTCCACCCTTCCTACCAGTCTGGATGAATGTTTCTTCTTTAACTTCTTGGCTGTCGGACTTCCATACAGTTCAATTTTGTGGCAGTTCTGATTGGGTTTTTTTTGTTTTTAAATTGGTTGTTATCCTTCCTTTGGTTGTGTAAGGAAGTGAAGTGCATCTACCTATGCCTCCATCTTGGCCAGAAGCCTAAATAGAGCTTGAATTCTATTATACCTCTTAAAAAACTGCCTAAATACCTGAGTGTAAAACAAGCACAGAGTGACTGTTGTGACCTTTACCTCTTTTTGCTGTAGTTGATTTCGGTAATTTGCTGACTGATGCTTTATTTGAAGTTCTGAAGCTTCAAGCTTCTCCTCCAGATCAGTACAAAGTTTCTTAAGTCGTTCATTCTAGAAGCAAAGAAAAAAGTACTTTCAACAAAAAGACTAAAACATAAAACATGTAATAGTTATATGCATGGAATTATGAAAAACATTGCTTCATACAAAAAAAGATGTAAAATACAGGCCTGACAAAATTCTGGCCTTCAAAATACACTTTTAATTAAAGTCACTGGTGTAATAAGCATGTTTATAGAGATTATGCATAATTCTGAACCAAAGTCTAAAAAAAGACAACTTCCTCACTTCGATTTTTCACTGAGAAAAAGCCACTGATCAGTGTTTCCCCACCTTTGCGTGCCCAGTGTCTAGCACAGAGGCAGTAAATGTCTGGTGAATGAACGAACTTGATTACACGCTTTAACTTTTGTCCCCAAACAGAATTTTTTAAAAGAACTGTCTCTTAAAAAGCTTTTGGCTTAAGTACAGGCAGGAGGCCAAAGACTTGTGCCCCTCGTCTCCCTGACCCCAGAGGCCCCGAGGCCCCTCCACACGAGCCAATGTATAAACTACTTGGTTTGTAAAACTACAGTAAGAAGCACACAAAATATTCTAAGAATACTTTAATCAATCAGATATACAGTCCTCTGTTTAAAGATGTTGACCTATGTGAAAAAAGTAAACTTTACGTACTTACACATAAAACCACCCTATCACCATGATGTGAGTGCTGAAAGAGTAAGTAGTACATATGGAGCACGAGAAACGGGGCACTAAAACTTCCTGCAAAAAGGAATCTATAGATGATCACAGATAACAGCTTACTGAGAATTCTGCTGATACAGTATCTCTCCAAACAGTTAAATAATGGTAACTGAGAATACGGAAACTGACGGTGGGAAAGAAAGCCGCTGATAAAGGTCGCATGTTTTCTTCTTAAATTCCAGGAATTTTTCTATTGATGGATGTAAAAAACTATGATTCAGGAAGATTATATGAATTCCTAGAGAAAATCAGCGGAGTAAATTAATGGAAAAATTCCAACATACGCAAATCTTACTTTGGGAGCCTATCTCCAGAAATCTAACACAGATCTTGGTTACCTAAAAGAAATATTAGTAAGAAACAGGACCGATGTTCACACAACTAATTCCTTTCTATTCTATTGGCTGCTTTTACATGATTTTCGGTTAACAAGAAAAACACCATGCATAACTGAAGCGATGCAATATGGTGAAGTCAAAACCTACCCATAAAAATCCACTCTAAGCTTTTAAAATAAGATACCTATGGCTTCTTTTTAACCACGATTAATGACTAGAATTAAAGACTTCCAACTTGCCAATACCTAATTGGTTGCCTCCCCTCATCTCCTCAGCTCTGTGAGTCAGCAAGGTTGAGAAAGGACATGAAAGACAGTTCCTTCTCAAGTGGCTGACCCATAACATAGCGGAGCTGTTATGGGCCACTTTCTACTACGTAAAATATGGAGCAGAGGGGGCTGGTCTGGAAGGAGAAGGGAGTAAACACCCAGAAAGAAGAGCAGAGAGGAGCAGTAATGAGAGAGGAAGATTCCTGAGGGCCTCCAGTTCTGGGTGCAGCCCCTCCTAAAAACCGGATATAATTCCTCGCTTGGGATCCATGAAATGCTCACATCCTTCAATTATTCCATCCTGCTTAACCCCTGTTATACCATCAAGGTCTACAGGAACGAATTTTAGCTTGTGAGTTTCTTTTTTGAGTAGCCCTAACTATCTAAAAGGACTGATATTCATAACTTCTCTCTGGTTTCTCTTCAACTGTATAAATCTTTCACCTTTTTAAAAAGATAAAAGGTCTCTGGAGATATCATCTTTGTAGTTTTTGTGTGGGTTTTTTTTCCCTTCATTGAACACAGCTGAAAATTTAGATTTTTCATTTTTCAACAAACAGGGGAAAACAGGAAAATATCAAACGATTACTACACAACTAAGAAGATCTAGGCACAGGGATAGCAAACAGCGCTCCAGAGCCTAACGGCTGTGGTGAACCCAAGTGTGGAAGCAAAACCACAGCCAGGCCTTCAAATAACAACGCCCCGGGAAGTTTTCCCAAACTCGAGAACTGATGGTGAGCAACACACTGCTAAGACCAAAAAGGAAACACAGTGTTCTCGTCATAAGAAAAGACTTTATCTCACGGCATTTTCTGACAAGGACCTGAACCTTCTCCACTGCGCTAGGTGGGTAAGCGACAGCCTCTTCCACCGTGAGCACCTGCGCACTCCTTTGACACCTTCACACCTGGCCGAACGCTGCAGACAGGTGATCGGGAGGGAAGGGGCAACACGAAAATGAACAGAAAATCAGAGGACCAATCACTTAAGTCGGTGTTTCTAAATCTAAGAATAAAAATGCTTTCTAGTTATGGAGCAAAGACAACAAGCCTCTTCGACAAAATCATGAGCCATTAGAGTTTTCAAAAGCACGGGTTTAACGACACAAACAAAGGAAAAGAACAGGAAGTAATGGCAAGCTACAGCCTATCAGGAATGTAAGTGAACCTAGAACCAGTATTTACAAGGTAAGATACACCCCAGTTCAGGCCTGAGAATTAATAAGTAGTAAACCGCATTCAAAGAACCTTGCCTATTTTGAGTATGTTTTTAAAACCAGAAACATAAAGAATAAAAATGGGTGGGTTTGCTACATGTAAGTTCTTAATAAAATGTCTAATAAAGTTTTTCACTACAACTTTATTCTTCCATTAATTACTTTTATAATCATTGATATCAAAAAACTAAAAGAGCCCACTGGATCCAAACAGCACATGTAATAACTATTTTTCTTGGCAAAGAGGGTTTAATATACTCAGATTGGTTGCAGTTACTTGCAACTAAAGAAACCTAGTTAATTCAGTCACCTTCAAATATTAACATCTGTGTGCAGGTCTAATTTCCTGAGGAATACACAGCGCCCTCTGTCTTCTCTAAAACCTTCTCAATAGAATGTTATGTTGTGCTTCCTGACAGCTTCAGTCACACCTTCACTTTACTCTCTCATTGCTCAGTCACATAAGGCCTTAGGGTGTGAAATGCTTACCTGCTGACTTAAGGCAAGAATCACCTTTACATAAAGCCCTTAGGATGTCCAATAGTCTGTGTTCCTCTAGTAAACAAGTAGCTACCATTACTTTGAATAAGCAGCAAATGTGGAAGCTGGCTTTCCTTTGGGGACGTGTTATACTAAAAATACGTATTTCTAAACACTGCAATCGCACTTGGCATGCAGTCCAGTGACAGCGCTACGAGAGACCAGACCTGAGATCAAAGAGGGACAGAGGGTTTCCACCTTCCTTCTCAAGCCCAAAGCAGGCTAACCGTACTTACTGCCACCCACTGAATGTACGCTGGCAAACGCACCCAAATTAATGCCACCACACGCCTCGGACACAATTTTTCTTGGTGGGCCTGTAGTAACGACTTCTCTAGGGACTACAGGGACAATTTCCCACCTCAGCCTCACAAAAAAAGAAGCTCTTCGTTCATCTGTCACCAAGGCACCTATTTATCAGGTAATTACAGCCATGGTCTCTTAAGTGCCACCAAAAACCGCCACCTTCTTTCTACTGAGGCGGACCACTACCATAATTCCTCTTGGGAGGTCCCTCTGCTTTCAAATTCCACAATCTCATCCTGGTAATCTAGACCAGAGCTTAAAAATGCTTCTTGTAAGTATTTTCTTACATTTAAATTCAATTTTCTCTTTATGGGCTTACCACAGTTCTCTAAGAGTATCTTTTGCTGGCCTCCTGTTAAGTGTCCCCTCACTGCTCTCACCAGAAGACCACCGTAAACCACTGAGTCTAGTACTTTACAGTGGATCCCACGTTAAGTCCTTCTGAGTCTTTACGGCCTTCCTTTGAACCCTTTCCAAGTTTTCCTCAACCCTATTAAGTACAATGTTCAAAACTAGTCACCATGAGGCACTGAATAATAATGAAGAAGATGAGAAAATTAATTTGCTATTCCGATATTATTAGCTTCTTTGTATATAAATATCACATTTTTTTAATGTTAGGGGGTTAAAAAGCTATAGATTAACAGAATTGCATTCTTCAAATTGTACTTCAATAAAGGTGGTACTGCAATTTTGCAACACTGTTAAAACAGAGTAAATCCTAGATAATGATAAATTATTGCCACTATTATTTCTATATTTGGCAGTTCCCCACTTCCAGCATGCAGAAGCAGAGATGGGATATCAAACAGCAAAGTCAAGTAACATATAAATATACCCTTCATCCAAAGGAAGATGAGAATGCTTAAAAAAGTTTATATTAAAAGAGCAAGATATAAAGAGTGGTAAGCAGTGAGTGCATTAAAAAGAGAAGACCAAAATAAAGCATAAGTAACTTTCATGGCTCAGAAAAAGAAAAATCTAAGTTTAATAACAGTCTTTAATTTTCCTTACCTCTGATCGCAAGATTGTAACAGTGGCTTCAATTTCCTTTCTTATAGAATTAGGTAATTTTGCTACAAAAGAAATAGCAGCACATATTGAATATGTGATCAACACCATATAAATTAATAAACAGGCATTTTAAGGGAAATATATTTCACTGAGCTTTAAAGAGAATGGCATGCTGACCTTCGAACATATCAAAAGCTAAATATCACTTGATTTTATCACAGCTTTCTACTGCCACAAATGTGCTGTTGTGATCAAGAGCATTCTCGTTGTCTATCTTCTACACTGGGGTGTATATCTTTATCCCTTGGAAGTGTTCATTAATATTTGGGAAGTTAAGTTTTACAAAGTAAATCTCTCTGTTTAGATGAAATTTATGCAAGTGGGTTTAAGCCCTTATTTCTAACGTCTTCTGCTCCCAGTACTATCAAATAATTAATGACCTATAAACAAAGAATAAAAATACACTAAAAGAACACCTATTTCAAACAACACAGACACAATTCATTTAAAATGGGAAAAACAGTGTGGGTTTGTACATCTTCGTTTAAAAGAGGAGTCGGAAGTCAGCGGCGGCAAAATGGCACCACTGACACTGCCAGAAAAACCATCATCCCCAAGAGGTTTTCCCTTAGTACTAGTATTCTTCATTACTCAGCACTTTTAAAAGATTTTATTTATTTATTTTTAGAGGGAAGGGAAGGGAAGGAGAAAAATATCAAAGTGTGGTTGACTCTCACATGGCACCCACTGAGGACCTGGCCTGCAACCCAGGCATGTGCCCTGACTGGGAATCGAACCAGAGACCCTTTGGTTCACAGCCCATGCTCAATCCACTGAGCTACACCAGCCAGGGCACTCATAGCTCTTTAATATTATAAAAATATATAAATAGAAAGAAAATACAAGTGGCATTCAACAAAAGAGACAAACCTACCCTTCTTGTTTTGAAAATCACCAGGTGGGGCTGCTTCTGTGATTGCTTATACATCTTGCTTAAAGCTTTGACAGACTAATTGCTACTCCAAAGAGAGCAAATTACAGTCTAATCTGTTCAGGGAGGTAATTATAGAAGCAGCAATTGTTTCAGAGGGGGATAAAAATGGTTAATGCAGACCTCCTTCTCTCACCCCCCCCTCCCCCCGCAAAAAACCCTGGCTTTTTAAGAATAAAAGGGAGATGTATACAGAACAAAAAAAGTCTTCCTCCATGAAAGAAAACAGAACGACAGCTGCCGGTGATTAACACTTACTACTCGCTAGGCCCAGTGCTGGGCATTTTCCACTCACAGTTTTACTTAATCCTCCCGACCTCCTGATAGGTCTGGGTACCCCTATTTAACAGGCAAGGAAACCCTGCCTGTTAGAGGTTAAGAATTTCATAAATGGCCAAAGATCCCACAATTTGCAATGCATGGAAGCAGAATTTCAACCCATGTTTGACTTCAAATCTCAGCTCCCTAACTTTGAATAAATCAGCACGGTGTTAGTTTGGCAGACCAGCAACTTTCTGATATTGCCTATATGTAAACAGCCATGCCAACAGTGCTATTTTGGAACTAGTATCTTGTTCACTGGTGACACTGAATACACACTCAATAAATACTTGTTGTATGAATAAATGAACTATACTCTGACCCTGTTTTTAAATTATTTATAGACTCAATAAATTAATTAGGTGTTAAACAAGTCTCCTTTTAATACAAAGGAAAACAAAAGCACTAAGCAACTTTGCAGATTTTCAGTCGCTGACAATTTTTACTGAGCACCTACTATGTACCAGGAAACATGCCACACACTGGTAATATAAGAATAAATAAAATACAGTACCTTGGCATCAAGGAAAGAAATAAACTATAACTCAACATGGTAAGTGCTGGCAGAGAGAGTTCCACAAAGTTCTGTTAGAACACAGATCCCCTGCAATCAATTCAACCTGCCATGGAGTCAGAATGGCTTCACTAACTACCTGACATGTGAGCAGGGTCACACAGGAAAAATATTCTTTTCTAGGCAAAGAAGGACAGAGGAGGAAGTCGGAAAAAAAGGGCTTCCCATGCAGCGGCTTGAAGCTGCGCAGGCACACAAAGTCCCATGAGGCCTAAGCATGCATGTGTATATTACGTGCTTACATTGGGCACCTGGAAGAGAAGGGGAGGGAACTAACTTACCTTTCCAGAGGTAAGACTGGAAAAGGTGAGTTGAACCCAGCTGGATAGCTCCTTTGCTCTTCCAAAACTAAGAGGTCTGAATTTTATCCCATAATAACAGGGTAAAGAGATTCTAAACCACATTAGTTTTTGGAAGAGTAACTGGCACCACAACAGAAAATGGAGTGGAGTGGGGATGGCAGGATGGAAACAGAAACAGTGTGTGGGGAAAATAATGGGGCTATGAACTTCCTTAGTCAGGAAGCAGGAATAATAAAGGAAAGTACGAATAAAAGAAAATTTTGGCACAGGATGAACCAGATTTGGTGACCAACTGGAAGAGATGAAAAAGAGACAAAGCAAAGATGAAAAAGATTTCTACTTTCAGAGACTGATAAATGGCAAAACCATTAGCACTGAAAATGCAGGAATATATTTGGTGGAAAGAACAAAATGAATTCCACCTTAAAAGCCTGCAGGACACTCAGCATGTTTTTTGTGTAGGGTCAAAGGATGGGGCAACTGTTTTCCCTTTGCAGGAGCCAAAAGAGGATTGGTCACTTCCCGTGGTATCCAGCCCTTTTCTGCCTCTGACTGCCCTCACACACATGACCCTCTCCTTCCCATTCCCAACCTTCCCCACCTGAGGTACCTCCCACCCAGGGGTGCTCTTGTCAGTAAAATGGGTTGAGGCAGCTCCCCAATTTTCCTCCCCTCTAAATGGACCCCACAGAAATTCTAAGTGCAAATACTATCTTCTTATCAAACTAACTTTACTTCAGCCAAATAAAAATGAAGGTTCAGTTAAATGAGGATTTTAAAAATTAAACCAGAATGCTAATTAATGTGTAAAGAAAAAACTGTCAAAGGAACTGCTCTCATCCATAAGACCCGCCCACTACCCCTCTGGAAGCAAATCTAGATTGAAATGAAAGGTCTCTTTTGATATAAACACTATTTGCTGAAAGAAATAGTACTAGTTCAGAAAGTCAAAACAATAATTCCCTATCGATTACCATGTAACTCCGGATCACTCCTCATTAGTGATTAGTCTTCATTAGTAAAACAAAATGAAGACTTCAAAAATGAGTGAAGGGTGCTAAGGACACGCAAGAACAAAGTATCTCCCCTGTTTTACTTGGGCAATATGCAACTGGGGAGAAAAACACATTTTCAGTTGGAACGCTGTCACCAGAATAAGCAAAAATATAAAAAACATAGTTGTGTTACCCCACAGTATATTCAAATCGGACAGGGTAAACGATACTAAATAACTTATCAGTTACCGCAATTGTTACATAAATCGAAGGCGAAAGTGACTATGTGTCGCACACAAACCACTTTTTTTAACTGTCAGTATAAAGAGTATCAAAATGAGTTCCGCCCCCAAGTTCAGGGCAAAGTGATCGGTAGGCGTGGATAAACCAAACAAAAATAAACTCGGCTCAATGTCGGAGCAGTTTCGCTCCGCTCGGAGAGATCCAGAGGATTTAAAGGGAGAACTCTTCTCCCGGCGCCGGCGGTGTCTCATCAGAGAAAATCGGCGAGGAAGAGGCAAAAAAAAAAAGTGTAAAGAAAAAGAAAAGGGCGGAGAGACACTCCTCCGCCACCCGTCCACGTCTCCTGACGGATGGACGTGGGGACCAAACGGACGCTCCCAGGGTCCCAGAAAAGCCCTCCCCCATCACTCCAGCTGTTACCTTCTACTTCCTCCGCTTCTTCCATCAGCATATCCTTGGTAAAATTTGAAATCTGGCCAGTGAGGGAAGCCAGGCTGCCCCCTACATGGCCCAAGCCGGAGCCGAGGCTCCCAAGCCAGGACGACATCGCTGCGGGTTAGAGAACGACCTGGTCCGCTCCGAGAAAAGCGTCCAGCACCGTCGGACGACCCCGCCAAGTGTCCTCGAAAGGCTGCCTTCGCTCCAAAATCTACACACTCAGGATTCGACAGCACAATGTGGGGTTCCTAGGCAACGCCGGCTACGGGGGCGCCCACCAACGTCCGGCTCCGCACGCGAACGCGGAGGCCAGGCCGGACACTTCCCCGTGGGCCCGCCCCCTGCGGCACAGTCTCCTCCGCGGGGTTTCTGCTCCTCCCACGACTTCCCACCGTCCGGGCTGGGCCACTTCTTCTTCTGGCTCAGTGACTTTCCCTAGTTCTGTGGGCAAGTCCTGCCAACTCGACGCCGGCCACCATGACACCCACTAGCAACGCGGCAGCGGACCATAGAGAGGACCCGGTGGCATAGAAGGGCCGCGCGGAGCCGGCGGACGTGTCCTGGGCGCAAGGGAGCGTGGGATCGCGGAGGACCGAGTGCGGCCGGCAGGGGTCGCCGCTCGCCGCGGAGGTCGAGGTCGACCTCCAGCTCGCCCGCCGGCTCTGCCTGCGGGACTGGCCGCTGGAGCCCGCGGCGAAGCGGTCCTGTCAGCGGGCGGTAGTTGTGTGTAAGGCAGAGCCGAGCCTCAGTGTGTGCGCCCCTGAAGCCGGCGCTGTGCTGGTCAACCCTGAGTGTTTTAATTGCGACACCCGCGGAGGCAATGGTGCGAGGGGACACGGTGGGTCGCTCCAGCGCGCGAGGAGCGAGGAACGCAGGTTACTGTATCCAGCCACTCCTGCAGTACTGCTATGCCCCGGGCCAGCCCCGCGACAGGTGCTGGAGATGCACAGAAAGGATGGATTGCAAGTTCAAGCGTCAAGGCATGCAACACACACTATGGGTTACCTTTTATAGGAGAAATTTTCTCTCGTGGCTTTCCAACTCAAGGTTGAAACCTTGCCTTCCTGGATATAAGAAGACCTTTATCCTTGAAGCCAGTTTAGCCAATGAAGTTAAAAACACAGACCACCCTCTCCCCCAAATAACTCATTAGAGGATAACACGGCAATTTAATACGGAAAAAAAAAAAAACAACCCACCGCTATTCTAATGGAAACTTGCCTATTGCTCCGGAAAAGGGACGGGAACTGAGGCCGGTCTGCCTTGGCATGGTCTGGAATGTGTGGGTTCTTGACTTTGTGTAGGAAAGATTTCATTGGTGATTTTGAGAGTATGTTTATTAAAGCTGGGGATAAACAGGAAAGGTTTACAATGGAAGAGGCAAGTTCACAGCAACAGGCATGAGCCTGGACTGGGCTGCCTAGATGCAGGAGTGGAAGTCACAGAAACAAGTGAGCCAAGCTGAACTTCGTGGACTCAGGAAACGAGTTACAGTAGCAGCAGTGAGCCACATGGCTGTGTGGACTCAGGAAAGAAGTTTAGAGACGAAATAAGGCCTTTGGAGACAGTTCAGGAGATTAGCCTGGGATGAGGTGGTGCTGCCTGCTGCTCCCCTGGTTGCGTGTCTTGCGGGGCCTCTTAGAGCTTAGGAGAGAGCGAAAATATACACCTGAGGAAAGGGGGGCATGGGGTATGCTCCAGAGCACATGCTGGGCCCTGTCTTGAGGGTTCTTACCTGTTTTCTCAAGGCAGGAAGGAGTTTTAGGGGGCTTCTCAGGGGAGGGTCTCAACAGAATATTCAGCAGGTTTCCGGGTGTGACCTTTAATATGCTGACACATGGAAATGAGCTTATAGGGGAGTTGGGATCATTTGCTGGTCACCTTCACTGCTTTACTTTTGTCTTGGATTTGACTGGCTTTTTGGTTATTGTTAAATATTCTCCTGACTTCATCTATTCAGGGGTGTGGCTGGCACTAATGGCATCAGCTGGGTCTCTGTTATCCATCTCCCTGGCCAGGATGATTCAAGTAAGCTACTCACTCTCTGGTTGGGAAGGAGAGATATGTACTATTTGCTCCTAAGTGTCCTTGGTTAGGCAGGGTAAGATCTTGCAGTTTATTAGTAGGCTGTTAATTGCTTGGCTGTCTTTAACTATGTTGTCTGAGTTTTTTTCATTCCCCTCACCAGGGAATTTTCCTGGCTTCTTTTACTATCCTGCCTCACTATGTATCGGTGGCACTTGATGTTACACAAATTGCACGCGTGAGTGTCCTGCCTTGCTCGCTTTCCTCCTTAAAGTCACATGATTTACAAGCTATTGCTGCAGTGGTACAAGGACACAAATTACCCGGCCAGAGAGACTACTGCATTTTTTGATAAAAAGAGGACAGGTCTGCAGGTCTTTCAAGCGTAACACTCAATGCACTGCATTTCTCCTTCTCTTCATGTCATTCGCAGGAGGGACAAGCACAGGTGGCACTTGTTGTGAGTAGCACATGGCAATGCCTCCAGGAGTTGGAATCTGATGGCACCAGGCCACAGGCCTCCCTGAAATTGAAATGATTTTAAAAGAACACTTGCATCTCGTTCTGGGAGTGTTTATTACACATTTGCCCATGGGTTAGATGTGCAGACTGTGGGGCTGACTGCCTGTCGTTCACCTGTGAGCATGACCTTGAGTAGGCTACTTCTCTGTGCACCAGTTTCTTGTTTGTAAAATGACCTCCCTCATTAGTTCAACAGCACTTCAGTTCATTTCCTTGGGTTGTCTAGGCACACAATCATTTCAGCAAATGATGATGTGGCATCATCCCTATCAATGTTTACACACGTTATTCCCTGTAATGGCACGTGACAGGAATGAAGGTCCACTTGAAGGTACTTGGAGTGAGGGGGCTGAACAGCTTTGGAAAGGCTCGACTCAGACACACAGAGGCTGAGGGCAGAGTGAACAGCTGTTATTGTCCGAGTGTCCAGGTGCTATGGAGTAGGAGTGGCTGAGAAAGGCAGATGTTAATCACTACAGTTGATGATGTGGATTAACCAAAATGCTACCAAGGTTTCAAAACTGAACTGTGGTTGTCTGATGGTGATGGAAGTAACTGCAGAGAATTAACAGGAAACACAAAATGCACAACTAGGCAGGAGGAGTCCAGACTAAAATCTTGACCGGATATGGGTTAGGTATCTTTAGTGTCAAACATCCAGCCAGTGTTTTGGGCTACTTGAGGTGGACCTGGCATGCTCTTTGGTAGAGGATGCAGTTAAAAAGCCTTAACAATTTTTTAAAAGGCTTGAGAATATTCTAGGAGGTGATGCTAGAGTGTCTGGTGTAATAAAATACATATTCCATATTAATCAAACCATGTTTACACGGGAAGATTCTGTGTACACCCCATCTCGTTCACTAGCGCCAGCTTCTTCAGACTGCTCTGTCAGAGACAAGCCACCCCCCACACTGCAGAGCCATCACGCTTGCTGTTTCCTCGGGACAGTTTGGTGGCACCACATCTTTGCATGGCTTTCTCATCATCTAAGGCTAAAATGGATATACAACCCTCATAATAAAATTGGAGAATTCTATCATCCTCCATCAGTCCTGGTGGAGTCCAATTACTAGCTGGATTCTGGTGTCCAGTTGGGTGAAATAAGGAAAACCCGGCACTCTTAAAAATTGTTACTAATGTGATTTTGGCCCTTAGGGTTGAAAAATAGAGCCAACATTTAAAATTTAATTTCAAAATGAAAACGTGAAAGCATTTCTTAGCTTCGTAGAAAACCCAGCGGCTCCAGCAGCAGAAGGCCCTTTGGCACCAGCTAGGAACCACGGGACCAGAGGCCTCCCCTGGCCTGCTTCTCCAACTTCACTCTGCAGCCGAGCCCCCTGGGCATTCTGTTAAAAACACAGGTTCACAGTCCCTCGGAGTGTGGCCTGAAACGCTGCACTTACGAAAAGTTCTCAGGTGGTGCAAATGCTTCTGGTCCTCCACCCAAACTTTGAATGGTAAGGCTGTGAATGACCACCACAAAAACGAAAATAAAAAAGCAAACATCTTTATTTAATAATCTTTGATATTTAAAATACAACTTATCGAACATCCACACCAACAGTAGAATCCTCAGTGTCCAACAGTGCTTTGGAAGCCCCGCTCTCCTCAGGGCCAGACGGGAAGGCCTGCCGTGCCCTACAGCCCAAGAACTCGGGGAGGGCTGCAGAATAGAGCCCTGAGCAAAAGGCACTGTCCCAGTGCACTTGGGGCACGGCCAAAAGACAATGCTTTTTATTTCAGGTGTTTCTTGAACTTGAATTTCAAATAGTGTATTTATACAGAAGAGTAATTGTTAAAGTTATTCCTAGTAACCCACTGCTTTAGAAAATAGAGAAGCACATTCAAATGCACGTTTTCCTCTTTAGAGGCGGATACACAGACCGGGCTGACGGCTGTCGGAGGGAGAGGGATTGGGGGGCTGGATGAAAGGTGAAAGGACTAAGCAAACACAAAAACGTAACACACAGACACAGAGACCGATGCCTCTGTCAGCCAGAGGGGAAGGGGGAGTGGGAAGCGGAAGTGGGCAAAGGCGGGGTCGAATGGGGACAGAAAGGAGCCGTGCTTTGGGTGACAGGCACACAGTGCAGAGTGCAGGTGATGTTTTGCTGAGTTGTGTACTTGAAACCTGTATGGTTTTGTGAGCCAATGTCACCCCGGGAAATTCAATCTAAAAAAACAATGCTGGAAACATTTACCTTTGAAATATGCAAGAAACAATGGAAGTGCTTCCTCAATAGATCAGGAATTTCCAAGTATACTTCACGATTACTTCCTACTCCTTTCTATGAGTCCACAGGCTTAAAAAATTGATACATTATTAATTTAGCAGGCCAATTACTGTACATTTAAAAATGATGTTACTAGCATTAATTCTTAAAATTCCAAATCATTTTGGAAAAGAAATTAAAATAGTAAAGGTTTTATTCAAATTTTTAAAAATCAAAATTCAAGAATTAACCATGCCAACCTTCTCATTCATCAAAGCAGAATGGAACAAAAATATTTTTATGTATAAGACTTTAAAAAACAATATAAGCCAGTTCACTCCTTTAGCAGAAGATGTTGATTATAAAATGGCCAGGAACAAAAGTAAGTTTTTATGTGAAAAATATGAAAACTCCTTTACTCCACTGAGATGACCAGTTGATCCAATCTGATTTTTCTTGGTTAGGACCACACACACAGCCCTCTGGGCTCGTCAGGGCCCACACATAACCACCCCCTTTGAGAGCGGTGGTTACAAGCCTCTCCTACATCAGGTCAAGTTTTTAACAGGAAGTCATCAGTATATATCACTGAGTCTTAAGGATTTAAAACATTACGTTTTCCAACTGAATATATTTGTTACTATGTTTTGCTTATGTACTGACTCAATTCTTTTTTGAGTCTGCACAGGCTCAGTGGGCCAGTGTGAAGACACTGAGTGAATCTTGGCACCAGCATGGCACTGTTTAAGCAGGCAGGCATGAAACATGTGGCTGACGTTATTGAACTTGATATTCACTGAAACAATGTAGACTAGTGGCGGTTTTGCCCATGATGATTCTCAACTAGTTTTGAGCTTATTTCTTCATTAACTTTGGCATGAATAAGTCTTATTTAAGGAAAATCAAGTTTTAAGGGGAAAAAAGCACCTCCTTAAATATTCTGTGAATTGTAAATTATTTGGCCAAGATCTTAGAGTTGAAATCAAGTTTACCTACAGCAACCATTTCAAACAATGTACAATACGGAAATGTTTATAAGTTACTTACTGTAAAAAGTATATTGATGGTTTTAGATCACAAGTTAACTATTCTGAATTTTTAAAACATAAAAAACTACTTATTAAATCTATGACATCTCAAAATATGAAAGTGACATTTCTAAAGCTTATTTAAACTTTACTTATAAACTTTACTAGCATTGCCACTATATGTATGTTATCCAGGTAATACAAATTATGCATTAGAAAACGATACCAAGAGTTTAAATGTTAAACAGTAAGGTGTTCCCAATTAGTAAAACAGAATGGAAATCTCAATATAAAGTTGTTAGCAGGGCAGTTATTGTAAATTTCATTGTTCTGGACTTTCTTGCAGGTGGTTTATTATAAATAGCAGTTCCTGCTGTGTGACCCATAGCTTTGTGTGGCTTTTAAATGTTCTGATATTGCGGTTATGAACACTGGCATCTTTTCATACTGGCCAATCAATGGTGTTGCAATGTTCAATTAACTTTAAGCCAATGTAAACACGATGGCAGTTTACAAGTGATTCTGTAACTGCCTGCCAAATGTAACAATGTCACACAAATGAAATAAACACATTCATATGTATCCAGTGTATGCTCAGCTTTGCTGTTAAAAAATCCTTAACAAATGAAGGTCAACATACCACATTTCCTCAAAGGCTTTAACAAGGGTATGCAATATAGGAAGTTTATAAACTCTAAAGTTAAAACTTATACATATTTCTCTTCTCATTTTTATATTAGATAGTTCATCAATTAAAGTGTATGAAAAGTTGTATGTAAATTTCCTATGGGAAAAAGTAAGGCCAAATACATATTTTTATTTGTGTATCTTGAGAGCAGTATAAAACTCTTACATCCCTTGCCATTCTAAATTCTTGTAATTCTTCTGAAACATTTTCAATTATCAAAAAAAACTAGATTTTAAAGTAAAACTGTCTAATTTTACATAAGGAAAACCTCAAGACACTTCACTTGGCACAAAACAATGACTAAAAAAAGCCTGTCTCCAAGAAAAAGCTGTATCAAAATCATAAACAAAAGGCATTTTCTCATCTTTTTTGCTTAGCAATAAACCCTAATCAAAAAAACTTCCCTGATGAAATGTGTGCTGCCACACACCATCCCTTAATTTTCTAAGTTGCTGGCTGAAATGACTTCCTAAATTTTAGCTTATGAATAGTTCAACATACAAAAGGGCTTCAAATGGGAATAGAGAATGAGGGATGCGAAGTAGAAGACAGAATCTAAAATGCCCGTTTCAGAAAGACATGGTTAATTTTCCCCTAAGTCACACCATTGCATTGATCTAGCAAGAAACTCTCTGTGCGTCCTAATTAAAGACTGTTTATCAAAATTAAAGACTTTCTCATCCACAGACCCATTGAGTACTTTGCGACTTCTAGCATTCTTATGCTATTTTAAACATGATGCAAGTGTTAAGTCACAGTACACATTTAAACATGTTTTTGTTAGTAACCTTTTTCACGTTCCAGATCCTCATCTCTGGCAAGCTATTCCTATGAGAAGACAGACAGCAGAGGCAGACATCTACACTCTGGAACTCAGCTGTAAACAGAACGGAGAGCTCCAGTCACAAGAGAAAAAAAATAAAATCAATCTGCTACTAATACTGAAGGCCGAGTTTTGTCTCTTATACATTCACGGTGGGTACTAAATGCTGTCTGACAACAGGAGACTTGCTCGCAGACTACGCTGTTTTTCTCAGCTGGCAAAGGGGAACTGAGAAGGTGCTGGACAGAGGATTCCCACAGAGCTGCAAAGCTCTGCTGAAACCGAGAAGACATCACAGAGCATCTGGGGAAGGGTGGGCTCGTGCTTTTTAAAAATGTTCCTTTATTCTTAAATACTTGTGCAGAGCTGATTTCAGAGGTTAGGAATGCACCAGAATCCTGAAATAATGAACCCATCTTGGAGGCCTTAACAAGCAAAAGCTTAAGAAAGACATCTTTTAAAAGAGTTGTAGAAAAAGAATAAAAACCAGGCAGCAGATAAACTGCGACCGGAGACACGATGACAGGAGAAAACACCCACAACACATGGGGGGTGGGGGGTGGGTGCTCTCCCTTCTGGAAGCATAACTCTCACCAACACAGAGAGCAGCCACTGTCCTGAAAGGTTACTCCAGTTAATGAGACAGGAAGTGAGCAGCAGGTGCTGAAGGGGAGCCAAAGCACCTACACAGCAGGGAGGAAGAGGAAACAAAATGAATGGAAAAAGTTCTGTGGCAAGAACTTATTAGCTGGTCTGCAAAAAGATCCAAAGGCCCTAATTTTCAACATGTTAGATATTGCACACTTAAAAACAAAAAAGGAACATTTAAAAAACTATTTTTAATTTCTTTAATTGCTGAATGCCTCTTTGGCTAGTATCTGAAAGACCATTATTTAGTCCTTTCACGGACACATTTTGCCACTCACGCATCTTTTTCTTTGCAAACCACCTAAGTTTCATGTCCCCGGTGAATACTGTCCTCTGACACATGATCAAAATGGGCCCCATGCGTGAAGTCACACAGGATGATGCTGGGAAGGAGGAATATTTTAGAGGTTTGTAGAAGTTATTTTTTTTCTTCTGTTATGAAATTATTTCTAACAGTTTCTAAAGACATGGTCACGGCCGCCTGAAGCATGTCTTCTTCACTCATAGTATCACCTGCTGGGAAAGAAAACACACGTATTTCTTAGACATTTCCAGAAAATCATCAGTTATCAAAAGATAAGCTCTTCAAAAACCTATTTCTGACTAGTTTCCTGTTCTGATTTTTAAAAATTTATGTACAGTAAAATTCACTCTTCCACAGTTTGCTAAGTTTGTACAAATGCACACAATGGAACCACCACCACCACCACCCAGATACAGAACTGTTACATTGCCCCCCACCCCCACCCAAAGTCCCTGGCGCTGCCCTCTGTGGCCAAGCCCCACCCCCAATCCCAGGCAACCACAGATACACGCCCCGCCCTCTAGTTTGCCTCTTCCCGCCTGTCACCACAAGTGGATGATACAGTTCTAGTGGAGCCTTTTGAGTAAGGCTTCCTTCACTCAGCACAGTGCAGCTAAGCCAAGGGAAAGAAGACTCAACTTTGTTGTGCAACAATTCATTACTTAAGAAAAACTCCGAAACCTTTATTCACAGAAGTAGCAAAGCTAGTTCAGACAGAACCCTGGTACACTTCAGCTCAGATTCACCCGATCTGACATAAGCATAGCTCACCCCCAAACCTCGCTGTTGACATTGGGCCAATGTCGTGCCTAGTTCTACGGTATCTGATCTGAAGTGTGGACTGTGTGACCACCACCACCGCCACCGAGACAGACTGTGACAGAACCACAAACACCTGCCCCTGCTATCCCTGTATATTCACACCTGCTTCTCTCCCTGCCACCTTCCCCAAATGCAGGCAACCACTAAGTCGTTCTCCACTTCATCAATCTGTCACTTTCAGACTGTCGCACAAACAGAACCACATAGTGTCTGACCTTTGGAGGCTGGTTTGTTTGCACTCGGCCTAATGCCCTTGAGAGTCATCCAAGTTGTTGCTTGTATTAACAGTTGGTTTCTCTTTTTAAAAATTTACCTTTTATTTCTATTTTGACAGTATATTTATTAAAGCTGGGGGTGGTGAACCCTGACTGGTGTGACTCTTTTGATGCCATCGTCCAGCAAACGGAGGAGTTGCGGTTTGATTCCCGGTCAGGCGCATGCCTGGGTTGCAGGCCAGGTTTCTGGTTGGGAGTGTACCAGGGGCAACAAATGGATGTTTCTCTTCCTCTTTTCCCCTCCCTTACCCTCCTCTAAAAATAAATAAATAAAACTTCAAAAAAGTAAAAGCTGGGGATGGTAAAACAAAGGGCGGGCTTAGGATAGACTCAACTGGACCAAGCCCAGGCAGGGCTGCTTTGGCTCAACGATAAGTCAGAGAAAAGGGGCCTTGGAGGCAGGTTCAGGGGGTCAGTCTGGGATGTGCTGCTCCCCTGTTGCAAGTCTTACAGAGACTTCCAGTGTTTTTTTAAAAAGTATGAGCCCGAGAGAAGGGCACAGCCATACTCCAAGGACGGTGCCCACAGCTGGTTTCTTTTTAATCCCGAGGAGCAGTCCACAGTGTAGATGTACCAGTTCATTTAACCACTCACCCCTATAGGGTTTTCATGTCTCTGGGATAAATCCCAGGAGTGTAACTGTTGGGTTGTGTGATTAGTGTACATTCAATTTGTGAAGAAACTACCAAATTATTTTCCATACTGGTTGTACCAGTTCAAACAAAATGCAGACACCTGACCTCCCTTTATATTGCTTTACTCTCCTCAATTTACAATTGCCTTAAATATTTCCTCTGTACACACTAGAAACCAAATAAATGTTATGATTCTTGCTTTAATCATCAAACATAATTTAGAAAACTCAAGTCTATTGTGTTTACCCATGTTTTTATTTTCTAGTGTTTTTCTTTCCTTCCTGAAGTTCCAAGATTACTTTGTTAATCATTTGTTTAGAGAACTTCCTTTAGCCATTATTTTAGGGCAAGTCTGCTGTGACAAATTCTCTAACTTCCCTTTCATTCCTAAAGGAAACTGTCACCAGACAGAGAAATCTGGATTGAGAGTTCTTTCAGCACCTGAAAAATGTTGCCATTTCCTCTGACCTCCAAGATTTCAGACGAGAAATCTGCTGTCATGTAAACTGCTGTACATTAAGGTATTTCTAGCTGGTTTCAAGATGTTCCTTTGTCTCCTGTTTCCAGAAATTACATTATCTGTGTCCTGGTGTGGATTTCTCTGGGTTTTGCCTGTTTGAGGTCCACTAATCTTGAATGTGTATGTTTCTATCTTCTCCCAAATGTGGAGAATTTTCGGTCATTATTTCTTTAAACATTTTATAGCCCACCCCCTTTTTCTTGGCTCCTTCTTAGATTCCCATGGAACAAATGTTTGATCTTTTATTATAGTCCCACAGGTCTCTAACTAAGTGTGTTAATTATTTTTCCAGTATAACTGCTCAGAATGGGTGATTTCTACTGTTCCGTTTTTCAGGTTAGCCGATTCTTTCCTGCCCTTCCATTTGCGTGTAGGGTCCATCCACTGAGTTTAAAATTTCAGTCAGTTATTTTTCAGTTCTAAAAGTTCCATTTGGTTCTTCTTTACAGCTTCTATTTCTTCCCTAAGGCTTCCTATTTTTCACTTGTCTCAGGCATGCTTGTAATTGCTCACGGTAGCATTTGCAAAACAGCTGCTTTAAAAATCCATGTTGGAAAATTCTAACATCAGTGCCACCTTGGTGATGGTGTCTATTAACTGTCTTTGTTCTTCAGGTTGAAGTTTTCCCGCTTCTTGGAAGGACGTCATTTTTGATGGAATCTGGGACATCTGGATATTACAATACTGTGGATCTTACCCAAATTTTTGCTTTTTGCTGGCCTCCTCCGACACAGCGCTAGTCAGGGAGGAGTGCCCCCTTGTCGCTGCCAGACTTTGGGGGAGGGGCGCATGTGTGATCATGGCTGCTGAGCACAGGCGGAGGCTCTGGCTTCCCACTGCCCTCCGCGGGCACCTGCCTTGCTGGGAGGCAGGAATGCCTTGTTACTGTTACTGCCACCAACACCGTTGGGGTGGCCTCGTTACTGCCGCAGACTGGTGACAGTCCTGAACCTCCACTAAGTCACCCCTGACACCACCCGGGCAGGAAGGTAGAGGGATGCCGCTTTATTGCGGATGCAAGTCCAGGCTCCCTGCGACCACTAACAGCTGGGCAAAGGCAGCCTGTTGTCTCCTGGAGGAAACAGTGCCGCTCCTCACTTGGCTTCCCCTGACCCCAGCTTGGCTAGGGGATGGGGGGTGGGGGAGGGTCTCCTGACGGCTAGTCAGGGATACAAGTTGAGGCTCCCACCTGTGTCAGCTGAGGTGGTGGTAGAGTCAGTTTATTTACCTAGCCCGGTTTGGCTGGACTAGTGGTGATTATGTAAAAGTTCCCATCTTACTAGGTGGTCCCTTTTGGCTACACAGAACAGGCTTCTTTGTCATTGCTAATGCAGTCCACTGTTTGAAGTACCACGAAATGTGCAGCCATTTCCCAGCTGAAGGACAACACTTAGGCAGGTCCCAGTTTGAGGCAATTATGAATGACACTACTGTAAGCATTCACAGGCCAAGATTTTTGTGAGCCTCGGTTTTCTCTTGAGTGTACACCTAGGGGTGGGACTAGTGGATCACATGGTTTAGTGGAAGTTTATCAACACTAAACTGTGTTCCGAAGGTCCTATGCCATTTTATACCAACAATGTATAAGAGTCCCAGCTGCTCTGACGCTAGTCAGCGTTGTCGACTAGCGTCAACTTTATCTTCTTTAAAAAAAAATTATTTCTTTATTTTTAGAGAGAGGGGAAGGGAAGGAGAAAGAGTGGGAGAGAAACATCAGTGTGTGGTTGCCTCTCATGTGTCCCCTACTGGGGACCTGGCCTGCAACCCAGGCATGTGCCCTGATTGGGAATTGAACCGGCGACCCTTTGCTTCACAGGCCCGTGCTCAATCCACTGAGCTACACTAGCCAGGGCTTCAACTTTATCTTCTTATTAAACCATTCTCACAGGTGTAATGGTATCTCATTGTAGTTTTTATTCGTATTTCCCTAATGATGAGTGATGTTGAGTGTATTTTCATGTGCTTATTTGTCACCCATATATTTTATTTGGTGAAGTGTCTGTTCAAATCCTTTGCCCATTTTTGTTTTTTCTCATCTCAGTGTTGAGAGTTCTTTACACAGTCCGCTTAGAAGTCTTTTGTCATAAATGGTTTTCCACTCAACTTCTACTACCAATAACTGGCGAAAGTTTAACACTTACTATGTAAGGCTCCAAATGGTATTATTACCAATGCCCAATATGTAACTCTAGACTTCCTGTTCTTATTTAGACTACACTTAGGTCGTTTTCGTTTTCCAGGGGGTAAAATGCATTTATTTTCTACCTGGTAATATCCATTATCTCTGAGGAACTTTCAGAGAATGTACCAATTACTTGTGGAGCTGCATGTATCATTAGTAACTTTACAGCAAAACCTTTCTGGGGTGCTCTAGTCTGCCAGCTCCCCAATCTAGGGAAATTTAAACAAGTTCATTCAAGGTTTCAATGCAATTAAAGGAGAAGAAAACAGCCTGAAAAGCCACAATCACACAGAGCCTGTGGGTCAAAGAGTGTGTGCAGTAGGAGACAACTGTGACTCATGGTCACAGGTGTACCTGGATCACTGCCCAGGGCTCCTGAACTTGTGCTCCGTGTTTCAGATGGGTGTGAAGGCTGTCCTGGCGGGTCCTGCTGCTGCTGCTGCTGCTGCCGCTGTTGCCTAAAACATGCAAAAGAGAATGCACATTAAAAAAACACAAACAAAAAATAAAAACATGCCATGAGAAACACATTCATGGGAAAAGAAATGGTTCCACAAGCCACAGGCATGAGCACCACAAAAGAACGCCGTAAGAGCTATCAGTCTGATATATATATATATATATATATATATGAGTTGGAAGTATCACTATGCAATCCTAGGAAACCTAGACATAAAGTTTGAATTTATTCAGAGAAACGAATAGGTGTTTTTTACTACAAAATAACACACTGTACACAAGGATTCACTGGTAGCTATTTTTATGCAAATGTGTTGGCTTATAGATCCTTAATTATTGTGTGAGGTCACTGAAAATAAAGACCTTGAAGGAAACATGAAGCACCCCAAATTACTGTGTCTTACCATGATCCGTCCGTGGCTGGCTCCTTCCTGTATTCAGAACTGAGTTCACAGGGACCTTTCCTGCCCACCCTCCTCATGCAGCCTCCGGGCATTCCTACTGTCTCATCGCTTCATTTTAATTCTCAGCATAAATTTACCAGCATCTAGTAACTCCTGTCTGTCTCCCCCTTTAGAGAATAAGTGAACAAGGGTGCACACCTTATCTTGTTCGTTGCCCAGTGCACAAAACTGTTCCAGTCACATTGTAGGCATTTGCCAAATACTTGATGAATGACAGAAATGAAAACTATTTCACATACATAATCCAGGTTCTGTAATAGCTATTTGCATTAAAATAAGATCTCCCTGTACATTTTTAACCAGGAAAAAAGTGTCATAGGCCATTTAAACATGATGGTTATGATGTAGTATGTAGGTCCTTGTACTTAGAAAATAAACGCTGAGACATGGTAAGAAATCATTCCTGCAAGTTACTCTCAAATGGTTCAGAAATGTCAGCAACTAGAGAATCTGAGCAAAGGGTCCAGGAGCTCTGTGAACTATTTCTGGTTTTATGTATAATTAAAATGATGCCATATGTACATATATGGGCTAAAATGTAAAGAACTTAAAAACAGAGGGCAATCTGAGAAGCCATCATTTTAAAAACATGCATGAGGATCTTTAAAGGAACCAGAATTTTTAAATTACCAGTAACACTATCAACAGAATGGCACGTTTTTTTCCTAGGGTACCCGCTTAATCTTGTGTTTCAAATAGGAGCAACCAAGAAAATTCAGCTAGTGGGGAGTCGCCCTTTCCCCCACTGGCCTTCGGGCCAGCACACCAACTTGGGCGCAGAGGGCTGGTGATGCACGCGTGGACGGGCGGCACGCTCCCACCGGCACCACCAGATTCCGGACAGGGCGAGAGGAAGGCTGTGAGTTGGGTGGACTTCCTGGCACGTCAGATCTCTCTCCGGACCACTTCTTCCTTCACTCAGGAAGACATGTCAGAATGCAAGGTGACAGCGATTTTAGAGGGGTAACTTTTATTCTACTTTGAATTCATGAAAAGTGAGAAGTAAATGAACTGCCAACCGGGAAACAACTCTGACATGTGATGACACCGTGAGACAGAGGTGCTTGGAGAGCACTTGGCAGCCACTGCCACTGTGCCTTCTGACGTCCCTTCAGAACCAGAGTCCAGAGCGCTACAAACTACCTGTCTTAAAACACTGTGCACCTAGGGTTCTGGGAACCGATTCAGCATCGCACAAGCTCTTAAAAGGCAGAGAAACGAGGCACAGCCACGTTCCTGCCACTTTGGTTGTTCTCTGTTAGCAAGTGATATCATGAAGAAGCCCATCCCAGAGTTTGGCTTCGTGGCAGCTGCCCTTGGGGGCCAGACTCCTCCTGTGCCCATTCTTCACGTCTAGGCGACTGTGGTGGCAGTGCCCTGACCCTAGCATCACAGCCCTAGCAGTGCGTTCTTAAACTCAGTCTCCTGATTCGCCGTCGCCCCAGCTCGGGCAGTGGTCGCCGCTCTCCGAACAGGCTGGGGCTCCGGAGGCCTGGACCACTGCCTGCACTGCAGCTCTTCCCAGGAGTGTGTAAGACCTTAATTTCTGTATTAGATACTTTTGTGCTTCAAACACCTGTAGTAGGTCGTGTTTCTTAAACTAAAACCCTGACGATGCCACGCCATTGACGTTGTGGCTCAGGTACTAGACAACCAAAAAAGCAGGGCGACCAGCAACCATGAAAACAGTGTCCGTTCCTCCTCGTTGGGAAACACTTTCCAAGTGACGGAAAGAAGGATTCCTTCTGTCCTTTGTCAGTTCTGAGTTACACCTACGAGAAGACATTAATGATGCTAACGCATGCCTGTGGAACATGTTACAGCTTACAAAATAGTTTGACGCACCTTGCCTAATTTATGTGCTCATAGCATGTGAGTTAAAGCAAGTTTTGCAATGACATGGCTGATACAATAGTTTTGCTTGGAGTTTTATGATAGATAAAATGGAATTAGAGGTTACTACTGAAACAGTGGCTATGAAAGTATTTAACGACTCTTACTTGGGATGTGTAGATTTGTAACGGTTTTTTTAGGCTTCTTGTATGAGTACTGTGGTTACCCCATTAAGTGTGAAGCTTCAAGTACTGTACAAAAAAAACAACCCACAAACCTATAAATTTGAATGAATAACAAGTTAGCACCAGGGTTGGTTTGGAGAAGGTCAGAAGAGAGCCAGCTCAATAACCTTCTAGCTACGCTCCCCAAGACAGAAGCTACAGAGAGAAAGACCCACCTGGGCTTAGTGATCAGAAACTCCGGTGAAAGGTAAACACAGTGGAACCTCGGTTCTCAATCAAAATTCATTCCAGAAGGCTGTTTGAGAAACAATTTCTTCGAAAACCGAATCATACTCACCTCGTTCATTCTGTCTCTTGTTTGTTGCCTGAGAGACTCGTGACTGATCACACAGGTGTCAGCATGAAAGGAATGCCAGGTTGAGAACCAGAGTGTTGTTTGACAACAAAGACAATTTTTCTGTGAACTTGGTTGAGAACTGAATTGTTCGAGATGGCAGACATTTGAGAACCGAGGTTTGACCGTGTATCGGTTTCTCAGCTCCTTTACTAATGAGGCCTACAAGATTTTGAATGCGAGCCATTGTTAACAAGACACTCCAGGAAGTTAGCTTGTACGTCTTCTCAGCAACACGAGACTCTAAATAGTCTCTAGTTCTCCTTAAGTTCCCATCAGTACTTCTAAGCTCGAACCAGAGGCTAGAAACCCGAAGCTGGAAACCATCACCACACACCTTCCTCGCCAGTCACCTACTCTCCAGCACGAAGGAGCCACACCGACACTCATTCATTCCAAAAGAGCACCGAGTCGACTAAAACATCTGCATTATCACTAGCGCTGTGTTTGCTATAGTTAATTAACCACTAAGGACTGTGAATGCATTATTCTTTCTACTCTAAAAAGTTTAATGTACTGGAAGCTCCACATTTGTAATCCAAAAAATCTAAAAGAAATTCAAGTAAGAGGGATTTGTTTTTATACTTTGAAGGTGTTTTCCTTTTATTAGATGTATTTGTGAATTTTTTAGATTCTCTAAAGTGTGAGAGAATGGACAGTTTTATTCTGGTAAAAGACAGAGCCTGAAAAATCATGGTAGAAGTTATCACTTGGAAGTTGTTCTGGCAAGCAGTTAGAAATCTGTACCAAGGCCTTGAAAATGTCCATGTACTTTAACCCCCAAATCTGACATCCTCAAAATATTAGAAGAAATGATGTGCCCTGGCTGGTGTAGCTCAGTGGATTGAGCGTGGGCCTGCGAACCAGAGGATCGCGGTTCGATTCCCATCCAGGGCACATGCCTGGGTTGCAGGCTGGTTCCCTGCAGGCCAACTCCCAGCAAGGGACACATGAAAGGCAACCATACATCGATATTTCTCTCCCTCTCTCCTCCCTCTCTGAAGATAAATAAATAAAATCTTTAAAAAAAAAAAAAAGAAGAAATGATGTGAGATTTAAGGTATAGAGTTAGTACAAGGATAATTTGTTGCACTATAACTACAATAGCAAAAATAAAATGTTCATATGTAAATTATGATCTATATTCGTTTTATGAAATATCACGTATCCTATTTATCAATACATAGAATACTTCCTATCATGGGAAAATGGGTATAACTAATACATATGTGTCTGTGTAACTAGAAGATATGATGTGCCAAAATACTAACATCAGTTATTAAAGGATAGTAAGACTAATCCTGATTCATGTGGCTTAGTGGATTGAGTACCAGCCTGTGAACCGAAAGGTAGCTGGTTTTATTCCACACAGGGCACAGGCCTGGGCTGCAGGCTAGGTCCCCATTGGGGATGAGTGACAGGCAACTGAGTGATGTTGTCTCTCACACATCAATGTTTCTCTTTCTCCTCTTCTTCCCTTCTCTCTAAAAATAAATAACTAAAATGTTTGAAAAAAAGATAAGATTATATTTTCTTTAAAGTTTGATATGTCTTTTTAAAAAGATTTTATTTATTTATGTCTATAGGGGAAGGGAAGAAGAGAGGGAGAGAAATATCACTGTATGACTGCCTCTCGTGCGTCCCCTGTATTGGGAACTGGCCTGCGACCCAGGCACGTGGCCTGACTGGGAATCGAACCTCGATCCTTTGGTTCTCAGGCCTGTGCTCAATCCACTGAGCTACATCAGCCAGGGCTAAGTTTGATATGTCTTAAGAGAAGTTTTCTAGGATATTAATTTTTTTAATTTACCATTTTAAACACCTTTCCCCCTAAGTATTTATTTATTTATTTTTAGAGAAAGGGGAAGGGAAGGACAGAGAAAGAGAAACGACAGCATGTAGTTGCCTCTTGCACGCCCCCTACTAGGGACCTGACCTGCAACCTGAGCATGTGCCCTGACTGGGAACCAAACCCGAAACCCTTTGCTTTTGCAGGCCCACACTCAGTACACTGAACTACACCAAAATAGGCTATTAATTTTTATCTAAGTTATGTTTAACACTAAGTAGATATTTGATGATATTATAGAATTACCATTAATAATTATCACTTGATAATTACTATTATTGTATGACAACAGAATTTAGCTTTGTTTAAAAAAACAGCCCACCCTGGCTGGTGTAGCTCAGTGGATTGAGCACAGGCCTGCGAACCAGAGGATCACGGTTCGATTCCCAGTCAGGGCACATGCCTGGGCTGCAGGCCAGTTCCCGGCAGGGGACACACAATACATCGTGTGTCCTCAGCAGAGGCAACCATACATTGATATTTCTCTCCCTCTCTCCTTCCCTTCCCCTCTAAAGGTAAATAAATAAAATATTTAAAAAAACAAAAAAAACAGCCCATATATTTTAGAGGCACGTACTGAAATAAATATAGATAAAACGACATGATGATTTAGATTTGCCACAAAATAACCCCAGGGTGGGGTGGGAGGGCGAAGAGCAGGGGCAAACGGGGCATAAAAGCAGGACGGGCCACGTTCTGATGTTTGTTAAATCTGGGCTCCTTACGCTGGTTTCTCTGCTTTTATACAAGCTCTAAGTTTATTGTATTTAAAAAATAAAAATTAATTTTAAAATTTAAAAGGAAGTAAAAACCACTGATAAACATGATTTTGAAATTTTATATAATTAAATCCATTAATCTACCACTGAATAAAGACTGGAAATATCTCACATTAAGAAGTTGTCAGTTGATCAGAATTTCCTTCATATACGTCTGAGTTGTAACTTTAAAAAAAACAGAAAACAAGGTAAACATTATCTTCATTTCACCATCAAGTGTAAAATGCTTCAGTATCTTCAACACCACTAACTACCACCAACTGTGACTGTAAGATGCTTCTCAGGTACCCAGATGCTGAAATGTGAGAATATGTGCATCCTAGAACTGATGAAATATGGTAAATTAACGGGCCAGGTTCAGCCACTGGCCTTTTGGTTTCTGATCTGGGATCTGAATATCTATTATACAGACCTTGTAATCTTTAAGATGAGTTTTTACCACTAAGAAAAGAAAAAGGGACTTCTGGCCAAGATGGAGGCGTAGGTGGAAACACTGTGCCTCCTCGCACAACTAAGTTTAAAGACAGCAAAGTTTTAGTAACAAAAACGCAACCAAAACCCAGAAAACTGAACTGTACGGAAGTCTGACAACAATAAGAACCGTTCAGCCAGACCAGTAAGAGGGGCGGAGTCAGCAGCGGAGCTGGTCGGGCAGGAAATTTCAATGAACAGGCCCAGATGTGCAGGCGGAGGTTGGCGGATCCCAGGCCCAGGGTGGCAATGGGCAGACCCAGTGAGGGCACAGGGCAGCTGGCTGACCATGGTCACACATTCGCACATAGATAAACCAGGCGAAGAAGCAAGCAGTGAGACAGACTACCCAGGCTAGGGCCCCAGCGACGGGAATTAGAGCCTGAAAGCACCAAATGGAAAAACTTTCGGGGTTGAGGTGCTGGGAGAAGCTCCCAGGCTCACGCAGAGTTTGTTGGAGAGACCCACAGGGTCTTAGAGGGTACACAGGCCCACACACCTGGGAGCTGGTACCAGGGTACCCGGTTTGCTTGGGGGAAACAGCAGAGGGGACCAAAATTCAAGAGAGAGCAGAACAAACGTCATTGCCCCTCTCTGACCCTGCCTCCACATACAGTGTCACAACCCAGCCACTGGGTTGCGCCGCCCTGGTGAATACCTAAGGCTCCACCCCTCATAAGTAACGGCACAAGCAGACCAAAACATTATGACTCAAGCAGAAGAACAGCTCAAAGCCCCAGAGCCAATACTTCTAAGTGACCAAGAGATAGCCAACCTATCAGATACACAGTTCAAAACACTGGTGATTAACACTGCTCACAGAACTGGTTGATTTAAGTCACAAATTAGATGAAAAAATGAAGGCTAAACTAATTGAAATGAAGGGAAATGGACAGGAAACCAATAGTTTTGGAAAGGAAACTGGGACTCAAGTTAAGGGAATGGACCAAAAGAAGAAAAACATGACCAAACAGAAAAGAATGAAGAAACAAGAATTCAAAAAAATGAGGAGAGGCTTAGGAACCTCCAGGACATCTTTAAACATTCCAACATCCGGATTATAGGGGTACCCAAAGGGGAAGAGGAACAGCAACAAGAGGAAAACTCATTTGAGCAAATAATATAGGAGAACTTCCCCAGTCTGGCAAAGGAAATAGACTTCCAGGAAGTCCAGGAAGCTCAGAGAGTCCCAAAGAAGTTGGACCCAAGAAGGAACACACTAAGGCACATCATAATTACATTGGCCAAGATGAAAATGAAGGAGAGAATTCTAGAAGCAGCAAGAGACAAGGGGACAGTCACCTACAAAGGAGTTCCCATCAGACTGTCAGCTCATTTCTCAAAAGAGACCTTACAGGCAAGAAGGGGCTGGAAAGAAGTATTCCAAGTCACAAAACCCAAAGACCTACAACCAAGATTGCTCTATCCAGCAAAGCTTTCATTTAGAATAGAAGGGCAGATAAAGTGCTTCTCAGATAAGGTCAAGTTCAAGGAGTTCATCATCACCAAGCCCTTATTATATGAAATGTTAAAGGGACTTATCTAAGAAAAAGAAGATAAAAAACATGAACAGTAAAAGGACAGCAAACTCACAGTTATTAATAACCACACCTAAAACAAAAGCAAACTAAGAGGACAGCTAGACCAGGAGTGGAACCATGGAAATGAAGAACACATGGAGGGTTAGCAACAGGGGAGTGGGAGGAGGAGAAAGGGGGAGAAGGTACAGAGAATAAGTAGTATAGACGGTAGGTAGAAAATAGACAGGGGGAGGGCAAGAATAGTGGGGGAAATATAGAATCTAAAGAACTTGTGACACATAGACATAAACTAAAGGGGGGAAATGGTGGGGGAGGGGTGTGCAGGGTGGAGGGGAATGAAGGGGGGGAAAAGGACAACTGTAATGGAATAATCAATGAAATGCCTCGGGGCGAGGAGCCGAGCTCGCAGCCAGCACCTCCGTCTGGGCGCAGGACTCGGCGGGACTAGGCAACCAAGAAGCACATTCAGAGGATCATCAGGCATTGTTCTTGCCATGACCCAATCCCATTTTCCTTCTGATGACTGAAATTCTGCACGGTTTCCTTGCCTCTAGTTCACATAAGTTTAATTAGTATTGGGGTGAAGTTTTCCCCTAAAACTACACTTCATTTCAGTGTATTTGTTGTGAGTTTTTAAAAAATACATTCCAATGCTCACAGGGTCAGGCAGTAACCAGTCATTTTTTTAAAAAAAGAGAGTGTTAAGTAAAATAAACAGTTCAAGCCAAAGCTGTAAGTTCACAACAAAGAGAACAGCCAAAGTAAATACCAAAGATGCAATTTTAATATTGTACGAACTACTTTACTTTTCAAAGTAGGCTTCTCTTCTCTTCCGTAGCTCTTCTGAAGTAAGATGTGTACCTGATGTCTGTGGAGTCTCTTGCGATATATTTCTGGAACTACCTGAAAACAAAACAAAATAGAACAGAAAAACAATCATTTTATTTACCAGGTCAAGTAACAGTATGTTTATATTCATGTGAACAAGTTTTTAAAAAGTTTTCTTCTTGTCCTGTCCAGGTACCTTTGTCAGTTAGAGCATTGCCTGCGTATGCCAAGGTTGCCGGTTCGATCCCCAGTCAGGGCACATACATGAGCCAACTAATGAACGTATAAATAAGTAGAACTACAAATCAGATGTTTCTTCCTCTAAAAATCAGTAAATAAAAATTAAAAAAATAAGTTTACTTAAAAATACTCTGCTAGTATCCTGCAAATCGAAGGCAGGCTCTGAAAGCCTCAGGGAAAACCTGAATGAGGCAGTTCAACTCGATCTCACTATCCACTGCAACCAAAGCTGTTGTCACCCAGAGGCAGCAGCGGACGTGAGGACTGAAGCCCAGCCACCAGCCTGGCGGTAAGAGCTACCAACAGCACTCCAGCGTGCTCTCCGGAACTTACCGGACATAAAACTACCCCCTCAAAGACACAGGATTCCTTATAAGCAACTTAAGTGGATGCCCACAAGACAAACCTACTCTCCATGTTCCCTCACCCTCAAAAGTTGGGGTCCTACCTCCCACAGCTTCAGCATGTCCCCACGCACAATTTACTGCGCCAACCAGACTTCACACAGATTGTGAAATGAAGTGGTAAGAAGAGTGAATTACCCCAAACTACCTAAAATTATAAAAGCTGATGTCTGCCATTACTTTAATTTTCAGATATTTAAGAAATTCACGACTTCCGCCAAGATGGAGGCAAAGGTGGAAACACTGTGCCTTCTCCCACAACCAAGTTTGAATACAACAAAGGTTTGGAGAAACAANATAAGCAACTTGAAGTGGATGCCCACAAGACAAACCTACTCTCCATGTTCCCTCACCCTCAAAAGTTGGGGTCCTACCTCCCACAGCTTCAGCATGTCCCCACGCACAATTTACTGCGCCAACCAGAGACTTCACACAGATTGTGAAATGAAGTGGTAAGAAGAGTGAATTACCCCAAACTATCTAAAATTATAAAAGCTGATGTCTGCCATTACTTCGATTTTTAGATATTTAAGAAATTCAACGAATAATTTCATTAGAAAACATGAAGGCAAAAACACGTTAATTAGATCAAACAAAACCACACAGAGAAACTCCTCACGCCCTCATGAAGCCATTCGTGCCTCCCCCAGACACTGTCCAGGCCTGGCTTCCCTGGAGCCACACCTCCGCACTCCTCTGCTGGTGGGCTGGCACCGCGGTGACAGCAGGCCCACTGAGGGGACCTGGGCTGCGAGTCACATAGACATCGACGTTAGCTTTCTATAAAGTCGGTTTATGCTCTTGTCCAGGCCTTCCTTTGTGCATTTATGCAACAGCTGCGCTGGGAAGAGACCTTGCACTTTTGCCCACAAAGATCAACCTCAGTTTATTGCTGTGTTAATACCGTATTATAGCCAAGTGGAATAACCAGAAATAAAAATAAACAAGTCCTAAAGTAACACAGGTGGTAAGAGTTATTTGTATCACAAGAAAACTAAAAGAACAGCTGAAGCTGACTGTACATAGCCACTGCTTCTTCAGCTAACTGTCAGATTGCCAAACAACTTCTCACAGTTTACCCGGAAACCAAGAATTATCTGAATCAATTCTGCACCCGGGGAAAACCCGCGGCAGAAGGTCTGTACCTTGCATACTGAGCTGAATAGCCCTGCGGAGATCTGCTTCTTCATCCTCCATGTCAATCTGCTGGCGACTCAGGGCCAGCGCCCGCCGCAAGTCCTCCTCGTCCTCGTCCGACACTCCTGCCCCATCGTTTGCTTCTAAGGCTTGTTCCAGGTCAGCTTTCTGGACTCTAAAGAATGAAAGCGCTGACAATGACCGCAGGCCGGTCTTGTAGACATTTATAACCTGAAGATTTTGTATAAGTCAAAACTTACACATTTTCTTGCAGATTAGGTCCAATATAAAGATTGTGTTGTGATGTGACTCTAAGTTAACATATTTAAGTAATTCAAAGAGTTCACTCAAATTTCGACCAATAAACTTGACTACAATCTACGGGTCTAAAAAAAAATCACCAACTATAATACGACCACCCACTCCATGTTAGCATGAAAATGTAATTTGTGCAACAAGACACTATCACACATCCCACAATTCGGGTTCACTTTACCTCTGCTCTTTCAGTTGTGCTAGTTCCTCTCCAATGAGTTTTGGTCGATGCATCTGCTGGACCCTGATCATCTGCAGGAGTTGGTCAGCTTCACAATCTGGCAGATCACCCTTAACAACAAATATAGAATAACCTAAAAAAAAGGCAAAAATAAACTAAAACAGCTAGTTAGAGATTCAAAATCAATTAAAAATTACTATAGCTACAGAGGTGGCATGGCATAAAATTGTGGAAAGAATATAAATTGAAGCCCTGGCTGGTGTGGCTTAATGGATTGAGTGCTGGTCTATGAAACAAAGGGTCAGTGGTTCAATTTCCAGTCAGGGCTCATGCCTGGGTTGCAGGCCAGGTCACCAGTGGAGGGTGCAAGAAAGGCAACCACACATTGATGTTTCTCTCCCTCCCTCCCTTCCCCTCTCCCTAAAAATAAATAAAATCTTTTAAAAAGTAGCACTCTTACACTCACATCTAATGAGTTAGTTTTATTCAGCTACTTTGAAAGATAACATTATAAAATTTTCCATGTTAACTTACCTTCCTGTTGTAATTGAGCCAAGAAAAGTGCAAGGTATGTGTCTGATATTAATTCTGGACCCGTCAAGAGAGAATTCAAGTTGAACCACTAGAAAAAAATGCCAATGTTTAAGTTAGTGTACATTATAATTAATAAGGATGTTTCACATGTTAAGAATAAATATAAACTGTCTAAACAGTGTCTAAACAGTGAAAACACATCAAACTCAGATTCTTCAAAAGTAAATAAATGTGTTCTAAACCCTGAAATAGAATGATTTATCACTGTTAAATGTTTTTTAAAATAAAAGTTTGTTTTAAGCCATAAAATTGAAGTCCCCCCAAAAGAAAATAAACTGATAGTACTTTAAATTATCTTTATTAAGAGCTATGGTTAAATCTCTTTTCAAAGCATGCCTAAGAAAACCCTAATATAATCACACTATATTGATGTGGAAGAAAAATGACAACTACACAAAGTTTTCCTACTACTGAGTATTCTGGTCAAAGATTTCAACTGTGAGAAAGCCAGTCTATACCGGGAGGAATTTAAACCACCAACTCATTTTGGGAAGACTGCGAAAGCCGCCGCTGCGTGTAATTATCATCATCTAGTCACTGCTTCATAGGAGCCCTAATTTAACCTGCAACAAGGGACCTCAGACAAGAGAGTCAATAGTGAAAAATACAATTTTAAACAAAAATATAAATTACATGAGCGCAGGCCTGCGAACCACACTATCTCGGTTCGATTCCCAGTCAGGGCAGATGCCTGGGTTGCAGGCCAGCTCCCAGCAGGGGACTCACAAGAGGCAACCATACATTGATACTTCTCTCCTTCCCTTCCCCTCTAAAGATAAATAAATAAAATCTTAAATATATATATATATATAAATTATAGCTAAAGATTAGCCAATGTTTGACATTTTCTGTCTTTGTCAAAAATAAAGTAAGTTAAAATGTGAAAATACAATTTTGAAGAACTAAAATTTTAAAAACCTCTCAAAATAATGATATAAATTTACATGCAAATCAATATAAAAGAACTTCTGTAAATCCAAGCCGTCACATCTTAAAAAAAAAAAAACACAGATTACTATACACACAAATAGTGAAGTATATGTGATCACAATTTTCAAAGACACAAATGAGACCTAGAGGTAAAGATCCCCAGTGCCCTGCCCGCGCTCTTCCCTAGAGTCAGTTCCTGTTTGCGTCACCCTCTGCTTGACCACATCTCCTGCTCTTTACTTGCTTAGCTCTGAGCTCCTCAGGAGGGACCTTAAGAAATTTAAGCTCTGGCTGGTGTGGCTCAGTGGACTGAGTGCTCACCTGTGACCCAAAAGGTCACTGGTTCGATTTTCGTTCGGGACAGATGCCTGGATTCTGGGCCTGGTTCCCAGTTGGGGAGTGGGAGAAGCAACAAATCAATGTTTCTCTCACACACTGATGTTTCTCTACCTCTCCTTCTCCCTCCCTTCCACCTTCCCCCCAAAATAAATAAATAAATCTTAAAGAAAAGACATAACCATTTACGATGAAGCCACATTTAGGCAGCTGAGTAAAAAGATAATAGCAATGTCTTTTTGGTTTTGAATTATCTTTTATTGAATTAATTCAACATACTCTTTCTTGACTTCATTTTCTTTTCATATTATTTTTAAACAGCTTTATTGAGGTATAATAGGCATGCAATAATCTGCACATATTTAGAGTGCACGATTTGAAAAGTTCTAACATACGCATATACCCATGAAACCATCACCACAACCAGAGTGAATGCCCTCGTCACTGCTGAGTCCCTGTGCCCTAGCACCTCCTCGCCCTTCCCCGCCCCCTCTTCCTCTGGCAACCCCGGCTTGATCTGCTTTCTATCAATACAGGTTAGTTTGCATTTTCTCCACTTTTACATAATGGAACCATACAGTAGGAAGTATTTGTTATCTACCTTTCACTGAGCATAATTATTTGGAGATCACCCATGTTAATGCATGTATCAATAGTCAATTCCTTCTGCACTGGCTGGTGTAGCTCAGTGAATTGAGCACCGGCCTGCAATCCAAAGGGTCACTGGTTCAATTCCCAGCCAGGGCACATGCCTGGGTTGTGGGTCAGGTCCCCAGCAGGGTGCACCTGAGAGGCAACCACATGTTGATGTTTCTCTCCTTTTCTCCCTCCTTTCCCCTCTCTAAAAACAAAATTAAATAAAATCCTTAAAAAAAAAGTTAACTCCTTATTATATTAGCCCACTTTCATTAACACTCATTCAAAGATTCAAAATTCTAAAAACAGGCTTCAAATAATTGTTTCAAAAACAGAACAGTGTATACAAAGATCATTGGTAACTATTTAAAAAAATATCATTTTAGCCCTGGCTGGTGTGGCTCAGTGGATTGGGCATGGGCCTGTGAACCACACGATCGCAGTTCAATTCCCGGTTGGGGCGCATGTCTGGGTTGCAGGCCAGTTCCCAGTCCCTGGTTCCCGGTGGCAGACGCATGAGGGGCAACCATACATTGGTGTTTCTCTCCCTCTCTCCTTCCCTTCCCCTCTAAAGATAAATAAATAAATAAAATCTTTAAATAAATAAATAAAAATAAAAAATATCATTTTAGGTATGTTTCTCAGTCTTAAAAAAGGCTTGCTCAAGCCCTGGCTGGTGTAGCTCAGTGGATTAAGCGCGGGCCTATGAACCAGAGGATCGCGATTCGATTCCCAGTCCGGGCACATGCCTGGGTTGCAGGCCAGTTCCCAGTGGAGGACACACGAGAGGCAACCATACATTGATGTTTCTCTCCCTCTCTCCTTCCCTTCCCCTCCCCTCTAAAGATAAATGAATAAAATCTTAAAAAAAAAAAGGTTTGCTCAAGACACATGTCATGTTCTTTGTACCTTTCAACAGAAATGATTTTATGGGGGTGTGTGCACTGTGTGGCGGCCTGGGATGTGAAGAGTCTCGTTGTGCTAAAGCAAATGTGGCTGAAAACGTCACTCCCTCTGGACACTTTCAGGCTTCGTAACACTACTTTGCTAAACACAACTCTATTAATGGAATAGCTGACTGACAAAACACTTATCACATAAAACCCACTTAAAAGTAACCACGTGTGCTGTGGTCTTAAATAAAATATTTTTCTTATGATACAGCAAAACTGCATAGGGTTCTCACAAATAAATCTATAAGGCAAACTGATATTATCTTTTAAAATAGAAAATTTCTAATTATGCCACCTACACATGACTGATGAATTTCTTCATCTAATCTTTTACATTTTAGTTACAAATGGAATGTGGAATGAGAAAAATGACAAGGAAGGAGGAAAAACATTACCTGTTTTCCTAATTTTCTAACTGTAAACCAGTGTTCTTTATAATTGCATATAAACGATCTTTCATTTCTAGAAAAGGAAAAAAAATAGAGACCCAATATTAAGTCTGTCTACTGGCAAGGGTTATACAAAACTTGCAATGTCAGACCATGTTTGCAGAGTGAGTCTGTGCGCAGGTCCGTGGCGCTATGCAAACGACTGTGTCACAGGAAGCCCGGGGAGCAGCCTAGTGCCCAGACACTGAGCTGCCAGGACAGCTGAGGGCACATGGACGCCCCAAAAGGCGAAAGGGGAGTGACACGGGGCACGTCAAGACCAAGGCATTAGACATATATTTTTCTCCTTTAAGAAATGATAACTTTCAAAATCAAAATTAGGAGAAGAAATGTAGGAAAAGAAAATGAAACCTTACATGGGGTCAATCCCAAGCCTCTGATACTCTGGACTGTTGAACAGGATTAGTTCTAAACCCCAAACTTTCAAGGCATTGCTTATAACCTGTTAAAAAAAAAACAAACAGCAATTTCTCATGAGCGACACTGTTCAATTTCAAATTTAAGTAGGGAACGCCATGTGAGCTGTGCAAACAATTGTACTTCACACACCCATTTCTCCAGAAGGCTATGATTTTTAAATAGGGTGTGTAATACACACCACGACATCTATCAATAACATACAAACATAGCATTTAAAAAAATGCTTCTAGGGACTTGGAGTCAAATGGTGGCACAGGGAAACATGCTGGCCTCCTTGTACGACCTCATGAAAATCACAACTAAAATATAGAACAACCATCACTCAGAACTGTCAGAAGTCAAGCTGAATGGAAGTCCGACAACTCTGGAATTAAAGAAAATTGCATCCATCCAGACTGGTAGGAGGGGCACACACCCACAGGTTGTGGGTAGAAATTTAGGAGGGGTACCTCAGAAGTGAGGCCTCCCAGCACCACACCAGGTCCCCCAGCCCAGGGTTCCAGAGCCAGTAAGTTCCTGTAACTTCTGGCTGCAAAAACCAGGACGGACAGAGTCAGTGGAAGAAACTTCTGGAGTCCCAAGCAGTTTCCCTCAAAGGACCAAAACATGGAGACTCACTCCCTCTGAGCTCCAGCATCAGGGTAGCAGCTTAAAAGGCACCAGTGACATACAGGAAGGAAGTGAAGAGACTGGCATCAAGGCCAGAGCTGGTGGCCAGAAACCACTGTCCCTTTTTTGAACCCTCCCCCAACAGGNTGGAATTAAAGAAAATTGCATCCATCCAGACTGGTAGGAGGGGCACACACCCACAGGTTGTGGGTAGAAATTTAGGAGGGGTACCTCAGAAGTGAGGCCTCCCAGCACCACACCAGGTCCCCCAGCCCAGGGTTCCAGAGCCAGTAAGTTCCTGTAACTTCTGGCTGCAAAAACCAGGAGGGACAGAGTCAGTGGAAGAAACTTCTGGAGTCCCAAGCAATTTCCCTCAAAGGACCAAAACATGGAGACTCACTCCCTCTGAGCTCCGGCATCAGGGTAGCAGCTTAAAAGGCACCAGTGACATACAGGAAGGAAGTGAAGAGACTGGCATCAAGGCCAGAGCTGGTGGCCAGAAGCCACTGTCCCTTTTTTGAACCCTCCCCCAACAGGGCCACAGAGCCAGCAGGCTGGTGCCATATCCGAGACTCCCCAACCTGACTAACACTGTTCACCCTGCCCTGGAGATCCTCAAAGACTCCGCCCCACCCAACTTGAGAGCCCGCCCACGCTGCTTTTCCATACCAACGGCTGGTCTTGGCTCATGCTCCACAACTTCCTAAATCCTCTCACAGAAGCAGCAGCTGGTCTCAGCAAGCCCCCGGCCTGGCACTAGCAGCAGCCAGACAAGATTCACAGCTTGGCTTTGCCAGGGAATCTCCAAGTAGCAGCCATCTCAGACTGCTTTATAGCTCAGCCAGGGTGGCCCCAGACAAAACACAGGTAGGTGCTGACCTTGGCCTGCACCACCCAGGAAACCCTAGAGCCTCTGCACCCAGTGGACAGCTACAGACCACGCTGGGGCACCACCACCCTGCCCCCGCACAGCTGATCTTCACCGAGGGTGGAGACTGATGGACAGTGGCTACAGCTGGTCCTTGCAACTGACTGACCTGGGTAAATCCCTCTCATTGACCTGCCGATAGCAACCAAGGCTCAAGTACAAGAGGAGAATGTACTTGGCCCACATGAAGGGCACACCTCAAGCACCCAGCTTGGGTGATAGGAGAGGCTGCGTCACTGTCTCTACTAAACACCTACTACATTAGGCCACGCTACCAAGACAAAGCAGCTCTACCTACTACATAAAAACAAACACAGAAGGAGACGAAGAAACATGGCCCAAATGAAAGAATGGATCAGAACTCCAGAAAAAGAGCTACACAAAACGGAGATAAGCGATCTATCAGACGCAGAGTTCAGTTTGTAACTGGTGCCATCTTTGTAACACCAGCTATAAAGATGCTCAAGGAACTCAGTGAGAACCTCAACAGCATGAGAAAGACCCAGTCAGAAAGGAAGGATACACTAATTGAAATAAAGAACAATTTTACAGGGAAACAACAGTAGAGTGGATGAAGCCGAGAATTAAATCAATGATTTGGAACATAAGGAAGCAGTAAACCACCAATCAGAACAATAACAACAAAAGAACCCAAAAGATTAGGACAGTGTAAGTAGCCTCTGGGACAGCTCCAAAAGACCCAACATTCGCATCACAGGGGTGCCAGAAGGAGAGGGGGTCAAGAAACTGGAAATCTATTTGAAACGACAATGAAAGAAAACTTCCCTGATTTGGTGAAGGAAATAGACATGCAAATCCAGGAAACACAGAGTCCCAAACAAGATGGATGCAAAGAGGCCCACCCCAAGACACATCTGTATTAAAATGCCAATGGTTAAAGAGAAAGAATCTCAAAAACAGCAAGAGAAAACAAGTTACCAAATTTTGCCATGTATAATGTGCTCCTGTGTATAACATGGACCCACTTTTTTTGCCCAAGCTTTCAGGAAAAAAAAAAACCTTTCCTTTAATTTTTTTTTAAAAAAACCTGGTATTTTTTTTTAAGATTTTATTTATTTATTTACCTTTAGAGGGNAAGGAAATAGACATGCAAATCCAGGAAACACAGAGTCCCAAACAAGATGGATGCAAACAGGCCCACCCCAAGACACATCTGTATTAAAATGCCAATGGTTAAAGAGAAAGAATCTCAAAAACAGCAAGAGAAAACAAGTTACCAAATTTTGCCATGTATAATGTGCTCCTGTGTATAACATGGACCCACTTTTTTTGCCCAAGCTTTCAGGAAAAAAAAAACCCTTTCCTTTAATTTTTTTTAAAAAAAACCTGGTATTTTTTTTAAGATTTTATTTATTTATTTACCTTTAGAGGGGAAGGAGAGAGAGAAACATCAATGTATGGTTGCCTTTTGTGTGTCCCCTGCTGGGAGTTGGCCTGCAGGGAACTGGCCTACAACCCAGGCATGTGCCCTGACTGGGAATCGAACCGCGATCCTCTGGTTCGCAGGCCTGTGCTCAATCCACTGAGCTACGCCAGCCAGGGCTCATTTAATTTTCTAATTCAATCTTTTATTTATATTTAAAAACAAAAGCAATTATCATATTCCAGGGTATTATTTTGCATATGGATATCATTATTGCTGTCTAAAGTTATACTTTTAACACATAAGCATAAATAAAAGAATTAAAAATATTTATAAAGATAAGGAATTAGTACTACCCCTGTACAATGAACATCCTTATTTTCTCCCTCAAAAATCTGGGTAAAAAAAAGTGAGCATTATACACGGCAAAATACGTTACCTATCAGGGAGTTCCCATAAGACTGTCAGCTGATTTCCCAAAGAAATTTTGCAGGCTAGAAGGGATTGGCAAGAAATATTCAGTCATGAAAAGCAGGGACCTACAGCCAAGATTGCTCTAACCAGCAAAGCTATCATTTAGAATCAAAAGGCAGATAAACAGCTTCCCAGACAAGGAAAAACTAAAGGAGTTCATCATCATCAAAACATTATTATATGAAATGTTAAAGGGACTTTTTTAAGAAAAAGAAGATCAAAACTACAGGCAATAAATACATATCTATCAATAATTGAATCTAGAAAACAAACTAAGCAAACAAGAAGAAAAGAGACAGAATCATAGATACAGAGAGGGTTTTGATGTTTGCCAGATGGGAGAAGGGTGTGGGGAAAGGGTGAAGAGGTGGGGGGATTAAGAAGTACAAATGGGCAGTTACAGAATAGCCATGGGGATATAATGACTACAGCATAGGAAATGGAGCAGCCAAAGAACTTTTATACACACGACCCACACACATGAACAAATGGTGGGGGAACTGCCTGGGGGGGGGGGTGCTGGGTGGAGGGGGACGAAGAGGGAAAAATTGGGACAACTGTAATAGCATAATCAATACGATATAATTTTTAAAATAGCACTTCTAACACTAGGTTTCTGGGATATTCTAGGGATCCACACAATTCCTAGATAAAACTGCCTCAAAAATCCAGATGTACAGTCTACCCGCAAAGTGCATTCTTAAAACTAGTCCTCTCTCCACGCACACAGGATGACTTGGCTGACATGCGTCCTGCTGGAGAAAAGTTGTGCTCCAACCCACTACCTGATACGTCAGTAAGAGTGTTAATTATATGTCTAGTAAAATGAGTTCTTTCTGGGGATTTAAAATGAAGTTTTTGTAGGTTTTAAATTTCTGTTATTATATGTTCAGAATCTTAGGAAAAAACCAAAGATAATACTGACTATTTCTAATTATCTGGAAATAAAGCGGAGGGTTCTAAATATTCACTACCTACCCTCCAAGCAGGTAATGAAGAAACAAGCGCACTTGGTACCACGAGACAAAAGTGGAGGCAATGAAGTGGGCACGTGTGAATCAGCACCAAGGGCAGCGCTACACCCGGGAGACAGCGAGAGCTGGGCCCCCTCTTGGCCTGGATCCCAGCCCTGTGGTGTCTGTTACCCAGAATAGTCCACAGGGAAGTGCTGAACGGAAATGCTGGTGGGGAGGTGTCAGGGACAGCACAAGGGGAACACACACAAAGACATCTGCCTACACCAGTCCCTCAGGAGACTCCAGACACACCTCCCAGGCATTAGCAACAGAACCAGAGACCTAGAGATCAAAGAACCTCACAAGCAATACAGCTTTCCTCTGAATTCTAGTTGTAGATGTATGTTTAAAAAAAAAAACAAATAAAAAGCATAGCCTCAGACCACCATAGAAGAATCTCGTAGGCTGATTTAAAGGGAGGGCAGCAAGGTGTTGAATTTTTCTCAAATTTATATGAAAGATAGTAAGCTTAAAAGGCTCTGACTTACTAGAGTTAAGGTTATTAGTATCCACATGCAAATTAAATAATCTTTTTAAAAAACCCTACCGTAAATTGAAGACTCTACAATCCTAACGGTTCACGTTTATCTATAGGAAAACTTACTACCCTGGAGCACAGTCTCATCCTCTTAGACACGATCTACTGGAGGAACTTCTGAGGATCATGTATATCACTATAGTGAGTTTAAAGGCACTCATATCAATCACACTCATATCAATCACTTTGAGCTTCAACAGAGTCTGGGACAAAAACAACACGTAACACTTGCATGTGACTACTTACTTGAATAGAGAAAAAACCGCTATCATCCATATTTCCGGAAGGCTGCTGTTTAATTTGAATAAGCAGTTGAGGCAGGGTTGGAGGGGGGAGAAAGGAAAACTGTTATTAGTGTGCATATTTGAAATAACATCTTATACATCCCCATTTAGAAAGTCAAGAGAAGAGTTGTAATTAACAGATCCCGATAGGGAGAATGGTATGTTCTCTTCTAAACAATACTCAATTTTTTCCTTCTTTTTTCTCAATACCCACATTATTTGTTAAAGAGGCAACTGGATGAGTCTGAAATCACTACCTGTAAAAATGTGCGATAGTCTTCGCTAGTAACTCCGCCTTCTGCCATCCGCATCCTCTCTTCTTCATCCAGCTGGTGTGCAATCGACGACAATTCCACAGGGCTAAAATACTCCCCTTGCAGCAGATTGTTCAAGCAATGCTGCGCACAGAGTGAGCCTTCTTGCTAATGTTTCCAAAAGAAAAAAATCCAATGTGATTTGTTAAACAGATTTGTACAGTGTCTTTCCTTGAAGAGGAATTTAATCATTAACTTCCTAACACTGTCAAAGCTGAACCTCTTTAGCTTCAGACAAACAGGACTAACAGGAGGCACATGCATTTTCATTTAACACTCATTTTACAATTCTACCATTAATGAAACTGCGATGATTTACCTGCATGATCACAAACTTAATATTTACACTAAACAAACATCTATGCAATATACCAAATATCATATTCTATTAGAAATTGTAAGCATTTATTCTCCTTCATTTTCAGTGCAGAAAATAAATTCATCTTTAGAGATCCCACAGAAAATTGCTAACGCTGAAAGGAAATTTTAATCCCTAGAACATTTGTTCTTTTAACAAGATAATCTCTACTTGATCAAATGCTTGTGTATGCAATTCCCTACCTCAAGAACTGACACACCTAAGAAAAATTCTGTTCTTACTGAATTTTATGTCCCTGAACTGTTAGTGATGTTACCAAGACTTGCAGCTATAGCTGAGGTTTTCTCCAGTGAACTCTGAAGATGATGCACACACAGAGACTGACCAGAAGCACGCCCAGAGCTCACCTGTGGACAGGCCCAACCGGGGGCAGCGTCCACGCTCACTCCCCGTCAGGTGAGGTGAGGGAGCACAACTTCCCATGGGCCCTGGGGTCTGCGGGCGCTGGGCAGCTGGCTTTCTCACACGCATGACAAGCCAAATCTATGTCCAGACTGCCTGGCACTGAGACACCTACTCAACACCCCTCTACAGAGTTGCCCTCCCAAGCTTGCCTTGTAAGCAGAGAGACTCACAGGTGAAGGAAACCCCTCCGGTGAACGAGGACCAGAGGCTTGCCTCTCTGAGGGATGATGGCAGGGGGGAGAACACGTTCTACTCCTGAGGACCCTGGCCCTGAACCCTTCCCCAGGAACGTCTACCCCGTAAGGCTGGCTGTCTGACACCCTGCAGTTCGTTCTGAACTATGTCACACAACAGACAGTAGCCCCGAAGAACAACTCCTTGCAGGACATGTATTCTTCCTGGTGAATTAACATTCTAGGAACAAAACTCAGCTGCTGAAAAAGATGTAAGGAATACACATACAAGGAACAGGTGGGAGGGCTGAGACAGGGGCTGAGATAAATTTATCTTCAAACCTGGTTGCTTCTAGGTCTTCTGGCTAAGGTCAAATGCATATCCTGGTATGATGGTGAGAGAGAACTTGTCTCTACCTCCTTTCCTTCTGCTGTGTTCTCACCGCCAGAGAGCAACTCCCACTGAATACTACGTGCAGACTGAGGATACAAAGACGTCCTACTTACACTCCACTGAAAAACGACAAGGCAGACAGGCATTCACAAGAGCCAAGTGGCAAAAAAACCACAAAAAGGTGCTCAACTTCATTACCATCAGGGAAGTGTGTTGAATATAACTATTAAAACCACAGTGTGTTACTACTACACACTCTCCAAAATGATTAAAATACTGGAGAGGACTAGAGACATCAAAAACTACTATTTACTACTTAGGGAAATTGTAAATTAGTATAACCACTTTGGAAAACTGTTTGCAGTACCTACTAAAGCTTAACATCTACACGCCCTACGATCTAGCTACTCTGCTACTAGAGACAGAACGCAAACCATGAAAATGCAAAACTATGTTCATCAAAACATATATAAGAATTTTCAAAAAGCACTGCTTAATTCATAATGCCCCCCCCAACTGGAAACTACTAAAATGCCCATCAAAGCAGAATGGATACACCGTGTTATATTCACAAAGGAATACTACATAACAATAATGAATTAACTACAATTACTTTCGACAACATGGATGACTCTCTCAAACAATGTTAAAAAAAGCCCTGGCTGGTGTAGCTCAGTGGATTGAACATGGCCTGTGAACCAAAGGATTGCGGTTCAATTCCCAGTCAGGGCACATGTCTGGGTTGCAGGCCAGTTCCTGGCAGGGGATGCACAAGAGGCAACCATACACTGATATTCCTCTCCCTCTCTCCTTCCCTTCCCCTCTAAAGATAAATAAATTAAATCTTAAAAAAAATAAAAAATAGCCCTGGCTGGTGTAGCTCAGTGGATTGAGCACAGGCCTGTGAAGCAAAGGGTCACCGGTTCGATTCCCAGTCAGGGCACGTGCCTGGGTTGAGGGCCAGGTCCCCAGTAGGGGACACATGAGAGGCAACCACACACTGATGGTTCTCTCCCATTCTTTCTCCTTCCCTTCCCATTTCTCTAAAAAATAAATAAGTAAAATATTTTAAAAAATAAAAAAGTAATAATAAATAAAAATAAATTTTTCAAAAATGTTTAAAAAAGCAGACTCCAAAGAGGACACACCATATGATTCCATTTACAGAAGTTCAAAAAGAGGCACAACCAGCCTATGATGTTAGGACTCGGGACCGTGGCTGCCCTTGCAGGGGGCAGAGGCAGGGACAGAAGGGGCCATAGGGAGGCTTAGAGAATTCGCGGAAATACACGACTGCTATTTGACTGCAGTATTATTCACACGTGTGTTCACTTTGAGAGAATTCACTGAGCTGCACTCTTAGGATCTGTGTGCTCCTACATGTGTTTGATTTAAAACTCAAACAACAGCCCAGGCTGGGGAGCTCAGCGGGTTAGAGCTTTGCCCCAATACACCAATGTTGCCAGTTCAGCCTCTGGTCAGGGCAAATACCTATGGCAGCAATCAACGAGTGCGTAAATAAGTGGAACAACAAACTGATGTTTTCTCCCTACATATACAGTCAACAAACAAATACTGCAAAAATCTCAAACAACAAAAGAGCCTCTGCTAAGACACAGCTACTGAATATGGTGACCAGACAAGGACTTTCTGGGAACAGTCCTGATGCAAATTTTGTCCTGCTGTCAGGCCACATGCCTCAGTTTAGGGCTCTCAAACTATGGTTACCATATTAAATAGTATACAAGGTTCGTCCAGGAGAAGTCCAGCCACTGTTAATATAGGGAGAAGGGTCTGGTGACGCCCATGGACCCTGGCAGTCAAGGAGAGCGGACTGGAATGCATATGCAGAACAACGATGACTTCACTGCACTCGCCAGTGGGGGTGGTACACGCCACCGAGCGAGCGTGTGCACTGTGTGGCGGTGGCATTCAAAATGACTGAGGGAGTAGAGCAGTGGATTTGCATCACATTTTGCATTAAGCTTGAACATTCCTCAGAGGAAGCTACTGGCGTGATTCAGGACGCAGCTACGGTCACCTGGTGACTGGCAGCTTCATCACAACATGCCCACTGAGGCACCACGTCTCACGCAGCTTTTTGGTGAAACATCCAATAACCCAGGTGACGCAGCCCCTCTACAGCACAATTTGCTGCCCCGTGACTTCTGGCTTTTCCTCAAACTAAAATCTCCTTTGAAAAGGAAGAGATTTCAGACCACTGATGAAATTCAGAAAAATATGATGGGGCAGCTGACGGTGATTGGGAGAACAGTGTGAGGTCCCAAGGTGTCTACTTTGAAGGAGACTGAGGCATCATTGTCCTGGGTACAGTGTTTCTTGTATCTTCTTCAATAAATGTCTTTATTTTTCATATTCCATGGTTGAATACTTTGTGGACAGACCTCATATATAGAAATAGTGACATCCAAATATTTGATTTAAAAAATGACAATTACGCAATTCAGCTCTAGCCGGTGTGGCTCAGATGGTTGGTGCGTCAACCCGTAACTCAAGGGTTGCAGGTTCAGTTTCCAGTCAGGGCACATGCCTAGGCTGTAGGTTGGGTCCTGAGTCCAGGTGTGTATAATTCCCGGTGTGCGCATGTGTGCGAGACAGCCAATCGATGCCTCTCTCTCATCAATGTTCCCCTCTCTCCCTCCCTCTCTCTCTAAAAGCAGTGAAAAAATATCCTCAGGTGAGGATAAAAATAAAAAAGGAGAAGCACTTAAAATCAAATCCTAAGAGAAACTGTGTTGCTATAGGAAATAATACCGTTCTGTACTTCTACTATGATTTAATGGAAAGAAAAAACAAATTGTCCATTCCAAATTTAAAATCACTCTTTAAAGTCCTAAGAAGAATCAAATTCTACACAGATCAAAAAAAAAAAAAAAGGACAATGGCCCCTCTCAAGATCACGCAACCCCCCCTCCCCACAACCTATCCCCGGCCACTTCTTTCTTATCAACCTTTAACCAAAGCTGAATAGCAGCTCTCTCTGCTATAGTCAAAGTTCAGAGGTATTCAAATTGCATGATTTTTGGCCCAAACTTTATTGTCTTGCCATCAGAGGATGAACAGATTGCCTCTCCAGTTTTCCCATGATATTTCATAAAACCACAAAAGGGAACAGCACCTAATCGTTCCTCACTGCCCTCAAAAGTCCTCAGGACCAACCTGAAAGTGGTTCGAACTCCCAGAGGCACTACTGCCTACAAAAGAAACCAGGCACAAAGCTAAGGGTGTGTCTGGAAGAGCCACGGGGCTGCCCCATCAACCCAGCAGCATCTCATCTCCTCTGAGAGACAGTAAGGTCCCACCTCTTGCTGCGGCAAACACACGCCTCCAAATAAACAAAGGGCAGCACTTCCACGGCAGGTGCCAGGTAGCATTCTCGGCACTCAGAACTCAGAGGCAAACCCTGTAATAACCTCACCCCACAGAGGAAGAAACTACAGCAGAGAGATAATAAGTAACTTCTCCAGGAGCACACAGGTAGCAAAATGGCAAAGCTAAGGTCCAAACCCAAGCAGAGGCTTCAAGTCTGTGGTATTACCACTTCCTCCCACCACCTAGGTGAAATGCGGTTTATTCCTAATCCTCAAAAATACTGCAGACGGCTAAGAGCCAGCAATCTCAAAAGAGCATAACTTGTCAGTGTCAATACTCAGTCTTTTCAGTATTTTCACTAGTTTTAAATACAATGCCAACAAGTTTGGCTACCATCCTCAGTTCACATTATGTGAAAGTACCAATTAAGATGGCACAGCGACCTCACAAAGAGCAGTCAGCCATAGAAGTGATAACAAAAATGACAGAAAGCAGGCAACAGAACAAAAAACAAACAAACAAAAAAACAGTTAGTGGCCAGTTAATAATAAGGTTCAAGTTAGGGACTGGCAAACTCTCACTCCTGAGCCAAATTCAACCTGCACCTGTAGCTAAGAGAGGTTTTATGTTTTCAGATGACTGTGAAAACACAAACAAACAAGAATATGTGACACCATCTATGACCTGCAAAGCCTAAAATATTTACAGAAAAAATTGTTTAGATAAATAGCAACATATACGTCTTAGACGCTCAAAGAACTCAAGTTATTCAAATGTTTATTGAACATCTACTTTGGGCCAGGCACTATAGTAAGTACTGGGGACACAGTGGTATACAACTTGCTGAGTTTACCTTTCAATTAATAAAAGGGCACTCAAAGTAACAGCTCTGAATACGAGGAAACCAACATTCCAAGTTGTAGGTCCCCTTTGCAGGCAGATACCCCACTTCATGCATAGCTTCCTTAGAGTCAGAGTTGGTCCTCTGGCTTTACAAACCCAGGACACAGCAAGTGCTAAATATATGTGGTGGAGGGGAAGGGAGGATGCTGAAAAATGGCACATTAACATTCCCACAAGAGACTGTGATGATATTAACAACGGTCCCCACGATTATGGGTGTTTTCCATACTCTTGAAATATGCCTGAAGAACCACAATTCAAAAGCCTTCATTTGCTAAGCACATGCAAGTTTATGATAAGGGTAAATATATTCCTGAAGTATGTTTAAGCTTACAAACATGTTGATAATTGAGTGACTTCTTTCACATAACCAAATTTTCATTAGGCCAACACTCTGCTTCCTTTCATCCCATGGTTTAGTAGTTACCTTCACTGAAATCTATCTAAAATGAGTAACGATATTGTTAAAATATACATTGCATAATTCTCAAGAAATAGCGTTGAAACATTTGGTCTTATACCAAAGCGTCTGAAAATCGGTAACAAAAAGACGTATATACAGTCCTGACTGGTGTATGTAGCTCAGTGGATTGAGCACAGGCCTGTGAACCAAAAGATCGTGGTTTGATTCCCAGTCAGGGCACATGCCTGGGTTGCGCCCCAGTCCACAGTGGGGGCCATGTGAGAGGAAACCACACATTGATGTTTCTCTCCCTCTCTTTCTCCTTCCATTCCCCTCTAAAACTAAAAAAAAGAAATAAAATATTTTAAAAAAAGATTAGGGATAACTACAGCAGTAAGTCCTTCCTCCCCAAACATAAAAATCAGTGTATTCTAGTGCCAAAATTTCTGAAATGGTTTCTCTAAAGACAAGCACTCCATTTAACAATTAGTTTAGATTCATGCTGTGCCTCTTTCGTCTTTATTTGATTGCTTTAGTTGATGGTCGTGTATGTGAGGCTTTTTAAATAGATAAATGATCAGTTACAAGTATTTAACAAAACCAAACCTCTTTTTTCCTATTAAGTAAGACTTACCAGCAACCCGTTCAAAACATGAAACTTTTATGAAACAAGGTATCATGTGCCAAAGTCCTCCGAGGAATGTTTCACTCACACCCAGATGGCTTGATAATTGCATATGGGAAGAGACGAGTTTTTCCACATGCGAACAACAGAATTTTTCCAAGTGCCTGGCCATTGAAGAATCAAAGCAAAAACAAGCTGGGTGGACTACAACACTATTACTTCAGTCCACCCCTAATATCTAATAAGAAAGCTGGTTTCCTAATCCGGAAAGATGGGTCTAGCGAAAGAAACGAAACCCAAACATTTCGTAACAAAAACTCTTAATGACTTCCCTGTTTATGGGCCTACTTTACATCCCTAAATGGCAGGCCCTCCATGGGATGGAGCCAAGCTCCCTGCACTCAGAAATTCCCAGACGTTGTGCAGGAGAAAGACATGAATATACTCCCAGGGAGCGAATCGTATGGGAGATTCCAACATAGACCTCAGGAGCCCAGAGAAGGAAAAGTTAATTCTGCCAAGGGCAGGACTGGAAGAGTTGGGAAGGATCGAGAAAGGTGTTATGAGAGGTGTACTAGCTACGGATAATGCGGGGAAAGGGACTGGAGAAGGAATCCTACGGAAAGTGGAAAAGCACAGAAGCAAGCCCACTCGGTGCCACCCCCTCTCTGGGGCCCCGTGGCACCCCCGGCCCCACCCTATCCTTACTCCCTCCGGCTCCCGGGACTTCCCCGGCCCCAGACTCTCCAAGAACCTCGGGCACCGGCCTCACGGGTGAGGATGCGCCGGGGGCTTCAGCGAAGATCCCATTCTAGTGAAGCTCCTCCCCCCGGCAAGATCTGGAAGGGGCCGACACATGCCCCACCCAGCTCTCAGGGAGGTGGCGATACCGCGCTACATCCGCCACAGCACAGCACACAAGTAACCCCCGAATGCGGATACTCACTTTCTCATGGAATATGGACTCCATGTTTATTTGTCTGGAGCCAACCGCCCCCGCGCTGGACCACCCCCTACTGTTCCGCCCCACCCTGGCCCCACCCCTCCTCCCACCCAGGCCCCGCCCCATTCTGGCCCACCCCTGGTCACGTGTCTCTCGTAGACCAATCATCCCCGAAGACGAGTCACGTGGAGGAAAGGGCGAGGGAACCTGGGGCTGTAAAGGCGGAGACACGTGACCTTTACAGCTTGTCCACTTATTCACCATTAGCTAGCTGGTCGGGGAGGTGCTGCAGCGCCACCTGCCATTTGGAGGATCGTCTCCATTTCCCATCCATTGCTTTAGATTCTTAAGGACCTCCCGGGTTGTACTTTCTTTTTATTTTCCCCTTTACTTTGCATTTTCTACTTACGATATCTAATTACAGTGATTTACTGTCTTTCTCCTCCACCCCACTAAAAGCTTCATTAAGTAAGAGGCATTATTGGGCCTGGTCCCATAGCTCAATTGGTTAAAGTGTCATCCCCGTATCGCGAAGTTGCAGGTTCTGTCCTGGTCAGGGCAAATGCACGAAGCAACCTATGGATGCATTAAATGGACCAACAAATTGAAGTTTTCTCTGTTCTCCCCACTTCTTCTCTCTCTAAAATCAGTCAGTAAATTTTTTAAAAAAAGAAACAGGTATCATTGCATCTCCCAATACGTTCCACTAGTTAATAATTATATAGGGTTTACTGAAGGGTAGATACTCTTCTAAGAGCTTTGCATACATTAATGAATTTTATAGAATGTTTGTTGCGGGCATTGTTATTATCTCTATTTTACACATGAGGAAACAGACACAGAGAGGTGTGAACAGCACAATGTCCAAGGTTCTCGGCTGGAGTCCAAATCCAGTTTGTTACAGGCGTATGTATTGGGGGCCCTGAAGAGTGTCAGCTGAGTGATGCAAAAAGTTCAGTAAAGTTGGTGGGGCAGGGGGCGGGTGTTGATGAAGCTAAAGGCATAGACTAGGGGCAGATTTTGCACCCTGAAATGAGGTTAAGTCATTATGTTGTGTAATCGTTGAATAACGAGGTTTGACTGTGGCCCGGGGAGTTGTTGACATAGAAAAGGTGATGGCCACCACCACAAGTGTGAGTAAAACCACCAGGGTGGAACAGGAAGAGATCGAGAACCTAGAGCAGAGCTCTGAGAGCAGCGGACTAGCTCAGGGGAAGGGAAGAAATGCAGCAGCAGTGTGTAGTATTATGAAAGCCCTGAAAAAGGAACGTGTCACACAGCAGCCATGTTGCTGTCAAGAGGTCCAGCAACATAAGGTCAAGGGTCCACTAAATTTTGGTATGCACACCTCTGGTGACTACTGAGTGCGGGTTCAGAGGACCATAAGGGGCAGCGGGACGGAAGGCCAGGAGACTGTTAGTGAGGACCCTGCTCAGGGGGAGGGTTCAATGACCACTTACTGAACGTCTCCGAGGGCTCAGTCCGCAGTCCCGTAAGGTATTGAGGAAGCAGTCCGTGTTCTTAAGGAATTGTGGCCTAACTGGGGAAGAAATTGTGGTCTCTTGAAGAAATATGCAACACATTTTTTTCTGATTTTTAAAGTGTATCTGTGTACAGGGTCAGAGGATTTGTACTCACTATATAAGGGTTGGTACAGAACAATGGATAAATGCATGGACTCTTTTGGATTTGTCAGCACAAAAAAGGATTAACAATAATTCTGAAGAAGAGAAGTTACTAGGCTAATCAGGAGAGGTTTGGAGACAGGGAAGATGGAATGTATACACTTCTGCTACTTCCTGTCTGTCACCTTGAACAACTCAGCTTTTCCCTAATCCACTTCACTGAAACTTTACGTTAAGTAAGATTGCACAAATACATTTCCATCTTCTTAAACACGGGACCTTTTAAACCAGCCCTTTGTTAATAAAACCCAAATAGCTTAGGAATCTTAACATTTAAAAATTTATGTGTCATTTCATGTCCTGAGTTCTGGCAAGAACCAGTGATAATGAGGGAGAATTTCACTGTAATTTTACTTCTACACTCAATCTTACATAAAGCAAAATAATTCCCCAAGAAGAGGTAGTTGAATATAACAGATAACATATATATCCACTCATGAAAGCATCACAATCAAGAAAATGAATGTACTATACCCAAAGCTTCCATGTGTCCCTTTGGCATTTTTCCCTTCTGACCACTTTCTGCATCCTGGTTCCCCAGGCAACCACTGATCTTTGTTATTACTGATGAGTTTGCAGTTTCTAACATGCTATATAAATGGGATCATACAGTAGGTGCTCTCTGTTTGGCTTCTTTTCATTCAGGATAATTAACCTGCAATTCATCTGTTGTATCAATAGATCATTTCTTTTTACTGCTGAGTAGTCATCAATCATATGGATTTAACACATTTATCTATTCATTCATGGATGGACATTTTGGTTATTTCTTAATTTACAAATAAAGTTGCCATGAACACTCATGACAAAGCCTTTCTGTGGACGTGTGCGTTCATCTCTTGGGCGACACCTCAGAGTGGAATGGATGGGTCAGATGGTAGGTTTATGTTTAATTTGAAACCGCTTCCCTGATTTACAGGTGCTCCACACCCTTGCCAACCCTTGCCAAGACCAATCTTTTAAATTTTAAGCGTTCTAATAGTGTGTAGGGGTGTCCCATTGTTTTTAATTTGCATTTCCCTAGTGACTACTGATGTTGAACAGATTTGCATGTGCTTATTCTCCACTCTATCTTTTTTGGGGAAGCGACTGTTAAAACCCTTTGCTTACTGCCCTGGCTGGTGTGGCTCAGTGGATTGAGTGCTGGCCTGTGAATGAAAGAGTTACTGGTTCAATTAACAGTATGGGGACATGTGTGGGTTGTGGGCCAGGTCTCCAGTAGGGGGTGCGTGAGAGGCAACCATACATTGATGTTTCTCTCCCTCTTTCCTTCCCTTCCCCTCTCTAAAAATAAATAAAATCTTAAACAACAACAAACCTTTGTTTACTTTAAAAATTGGGTTTGTCTTCCTTGGTTATGAGTTCTTCAGCCCTGGCTGGTGTGGCTCAGTGGACTCAGTGATGGCCTGCGAACCAAAGTTGCCGGTTCAGTTCTCAGTCAGGGCATGTGCCTGGGTTGCGAGTCAGGTCCCCGGCTGGGGGCAAACAAGAGGCAACCACACATTGATGTTTCTGTCTTTCTCCCTTCCCCCCTCTCTAAACATAAGTACATAAAATCTTTAAAAGAAAAATTCTTTACATATTCTAGATACTATGTTGTTTTGAAAATATTTTATTACAGTCTGTGGCTGCATTTTCATTTTCTTAACAATGTGTTTTGAAGAGCAAAAGTTTTCAATTTCAACAAAGTACAATTTCTTTTTTTTAATATTTTATTTATTTATCTTTAGAGAGGAAGGAAAGGAGAGAGGGAGAGAAATATCAATGTATGGTTGCCTCTGCTGAGGACACACAATGTATCGTGAGTCCCCTGCCGGGAAGTGACCTGCAACCCAGGCATGTGCCCTGACTGGGAATTGAACCGCGATCCTCTGGTTTGCAGGCCCGTGCTCAATCCACTGAGCTATACCAGCCAGGACTAATTTCTTGATTTTTTAAAACTAGTACATGCTTTATGTGTTTTTAACACGTAAGCCCAAGCACTGAAGAAATCTTGTAAAACACAGCACAACTACAATTCTTGGCTATATGATTTTTAGCAAAACCCCCCTTAACATCATCCTTTTAAATTGCCTTTTAAGCAAGTGGCTTGCAAAAATTTTCCTGGAAAACATCTGAGGAAAAATCTGGCTACATGAGTTAACAGTACTGTGACTGAAAATAAGTAACAGCAAATTAAATGCTAACTGTAAAGTTAACATCAATGTACACAGTCAGGCACTCAGTATTTTTAAGGCTAGGGTGCCTTTTACTTAAAATGTAAAAGACTACTTCAGCATTAAAAGAATCACATTCCAAATTGTTTAAATTAAATGTTTTTATTTTTCTCATAATTAAAAAAATGTGAACATTCTGTAATTCAGCCCCAGCCTTTACTTCCAGGTGACTTCTTCATTAGGTCTCAGTTCCCTGTGTGGAAAGAAAAAAGGAAGGAAAGGAAAAAGTATAAATAAAACTTTTATGAAGTGATAAAATGGAGAGTCAGATTAATATGAATTCAATATTTTATATTCTACTATATTGACCCATTAAATTTTTTTATGTTGATTCAATATATTCTATTCTCGCATGATTTTAAACTTTTACCATCTTTCCCATTTTGTTTCTCCAGATTAAAGAGCTGTAATTTCTTAGTCTATCTTCACATGAAAGCTCAAGGAGTTTGCGAGTGTTCCTAGGCCCTTTCCAGTTCACTTCATCTCTCCTGAAACTCGACTGGGAAGCTCCCCTGCAATGACTGTGCCGCTCAGCTCTCCTCTCCCTCGAGCTTCCTCCCACCCAGCTCCCCACCCAGGGGCAGACACCCTGGCTTGTTAACTCTCTCTCCTACCAGAGGAGCCACCTCCAGAGACACAATAGAATCAGGGGACTACCAGTTGCCATTCGGTCACTCAGCCACCACAGCCAAAGTTCTCAAGCAGAGCTGCTGAGAACGGAGCACTAGGCCGTAACCACTACCATGTATTTCAGCTACACAATGACTTACATAAAACAGGACTATGATAATGTTTGTGAAAGCTGTATACAAAGTAGGCTCTGGTGAGCTGGTTTAATTCAAAACATTGTTTCCATGCTAAAATGCATCCTGAATTAATAAAAAAAGGGGGGGGGTTCAAAGATCTGAAATACCCTGTTCACAAAGTGAAGACTTGTTTACACTCTGAATGTAATCGTGCAGTTTTATGCAAGCATTAAACAACAAAACTACAAAATAATATCACTTAAATCGAAGTCTTTGGGATTGGGGATTACCCCTTCTATTTATTTTGATACATATATTAAGAATGCTTCCAAAAGCTGGCTAATTAACTGTTGATTTAAAAATGCCCACACTAACCTTTTAAATAACAAACTCTTATTCCGGAAGGTGGTTAGCTTCTCCTCATTCCTTTTGTCCAGGTAGCATCCAACAACAAATCCCATAGGGACGAGTATATGTACCCAGTGGTCACGCACAAGCTGAATTAAATTCATCCTGAATGCCGTAAAAAAAATGGTCAGAAATATAACTGCCTGTGAAATGCCTTTTTAGTTGCATCTGAAACAGGAATATAACAGCAGATGTTAAAAGTGTTTTTAAATTTGCCTGGCATCAGAACGTAGTACTACTTAAAATCCACTTGAAGATTATATAGGTGACAATGATTAATATAAATGTTACAATGCACTAAGTCAGTTTATTCACTTTTTCCTAGTTCCAGCAGTGATCTGATGATACAGTGCAGAGAAAGGCAGAGCATAAAAAATTCCACCAGCAAAAGCCGAGTATTGGTATTAATCTAGAAAAACTTTTAAATGTGAAAAATACTGTTAGCACCCCTCACAGTTTGCCAGAAGCAGAATTCTTTTTTTTTCAAATGTTCACCAATTTTAGAGAGGGAGAGAGAGGGAAAAAAAAGAGAAAAGTATCCATACTGGAGACAAACATCAATTGGTTGACTCCCATACACGCCCCGAAGGGACCGAACCCACAACCCTTTGGTGCATGGGACAACATTCTGACAGAGGCACACCGGCCAGGGTAGAAGCAGAACTCTTTAGAGAAAGCTAATTACTGAATACTAATTTTTCAATTAGCAATAATCTTGTCTCGAATAAACCTCATGGGCTAGCATACTACCACAGTGCAAAGCTGCAAACTAATTTTTGAAAGGAAATTAAAAGATCCAAGAGAAATTTCAAAAAAACAACCATATTCAATAATATCACAGTAGATCTAAATATCAATTAAACGACTCTATAAGCAGATATGGAGAGAGGGAACTTTTTAAAAAAGATTTTATTTATTTATCTTTTTAAAGGGGAAGGGAAGGAGAGAGGGAGAGAAATATCAATGTATGATTGCTTCTCATGAGGCCCTGCTGGGAACTGGCCTGCAACCCAGGCACGTGCCCTGACTGGGAATCGAACCGCAATCGTGTGGTTCGCAGGCCCGCGCTCAATCCACTGAGCTACACCAGCCAGGGCTTGAGAAGGGAACTTTTATAAAATGACTATTAGCTACCAGAGACATCATAGTACAGCTCCATATGTAGCATGAAGTAACTATTATTATTCTCATTATAAAAAAGAAAGCAGGACTTCTGCCAAGATGGAGGCATAGGTGGAAACACTGTGCCTCCTCTTACAACCAAGTTTAAAGTCAACAACGTTTCAGTAACAAAAATGCAGCCAAAACACAGAAAATTGAACTATACGGAAGTCCGACAACAACTAACAGTTCAACCAGACCAGTAAGAGGGGCAGAGCCAGCAGCAAAATAGGGTCAGGCAGGAAAGATCTCCCAATCCAGGCGCACAGGCAGCCATGGGCAGATCCCAAGTGTGGGGTAGCAACAGAGGGACCCGGTGAGGGCGCAAGGAGGCAGGCTGACCGCGGTCATACATTTGTGTGCAGATAAATCAGCAAAGGAGTGAGCAGTGAGACAGACTGCACAGGCCCCAGCAGCGGGAAGCAGCAGAGGGGGCCGCCATTGCCCCTCTTGGACCCCACCCCCACATACAGTGTCACAACCCAGCAACTGAGTTGCCCCGCCCTGGTGAACACCTAGGGCTCCGCTCCTCATACGTAACAGGCACGAACAGTCCAAAATATGGCTCAAGAAGAACTCAAAGCCCCAGAGCTGATAACTCTAAGCCACCAAGAAATAGCGAACCTCTCAGATGCACAGTTCAAAATTCTGGTGATCAGGATGCTCACAGAACTGGTTGATTTTGGTTGAAAAAATGAAGGCTACACTAAGTGAAATGAAGGAAAATGCAAAGGGACCAATAGTGATGGAAAGGAAACTGGGACTGAAATCAACGGAGTGGACCACAAAGAAGAAAGAAAGAAACAAACAAAAAATAATGAAGAAACAATAATTCAAAAAAATGAGGAGAGACTTAGGAACCTCCAGGACATCTTTAAACGTTCCAACATCCAAATTATAGGGGTACCAGGAGGGGAAGAGGAACAGCAACAAGAGGAAAACTCATTTGAACAAATAATAAAGGAGAACTTCCCCAGTCTGGCAAAGGAAACAGACTTCCAGGAAGTCCAGGAAGCTCAGAGAGTCCCAAAGAAGTTGGACCCAAGAAGGAACACACCAAGGCACGAAGGAGAGAATCCTAAAAGCAGCAAGAGATAAGGGGACAGTCACCTACAAAGGACTTCCCATCAGACTGTCAGCTCATTTCTCAAAAGAGACCTTACAGGCAAGAAGGGGCTGGAAAGAAGTATTCCAAGTCAGGAAATGCAAGGACCTACATCCAAGATTGCTCTATCCAGCAAAGCTCTCATTTAGAATGGAAGGGCAGATAAAGTGCTTCTCAAATAAGGTCAAGTTCAAGGAGTTCATTGTCACCAAGCCTTTATTATATGAAATGTTAAAGGGATTTATCTAAGAAAAAGAAGATTAAAATACGAACAGTGAATGGACAGCAAACTCAGTTATTAACAACCACACCTAAAACAAAAGCAAACTAAGCAGACAGCTAGATCAGGAGCAGAGCCACAGAAATGGAGCTCATATGGAAGGTTATCAACAGGGGAGAGGGAGGAGAGGGGGGAGGGGGAAGGTACGGAGAATAAGTCCCATAGACAGTGGGGAGAAAATAGGGCGAGGGCAAGAGTAGTGTGGGAAATGTAGAAGCTAAAGAACTTATGGCACATGGACATGAACTAAAGGGGGGAGGGTGGGTGGTGGGGGTGTGCAGAATGGAGGGGAATGAAGGGGGGGATGGGACAACTGTAATGGCATAATTAATAAAATATATTTAAAAAAATAAAATACAGTGAATAAATCAGGCCCTGGCTGTGTAGGTCAGTTGATTAGAATGTGGTCCCGATACACCAAGGTTTCGGGTGTGATCCCTGGTCAGGGCATATAAATGAATCAACCACTGAAAGCATAAAGCGGAACAACAAATTGATGTTTGTCTCTCCCTCCCCTAAAAAGTCAATTAAAAAATGAATAAATCATACAGAATGGTTCAGAAGACACTGATGACACCCTAGAAAGAGAATTCAGCCATGTGACAGGGATGCATTCTCAGAGGCATCCCGAGGAGATTCTGTCACTGTGCGGACATGACAGAGCACACCGACACAAACCTCAGTGGCACAGCACACCACCCAGGCAGGGTGTGAGGTCTAACCCATCGCCCCCCCCCCCCATCTACACACCTGCACAGCCGCTACTGTACTGGAAACAGCAGGCAACTGTTACACAAAGGGAAGTAACTGTGTATCTAAACACAGAAAAGGTACAGTGAAAACATGATGTGAAAGATAAAAAGGCGCACCTGTCCAGGGCACTGACCACGGACGGAGCCCACAGCACTGGAAGCTGCTCTGGGTGAGTTGGGAGTGGGTGGGAGTGACTGCGAAGGGCCAGGACGTCCCTGGACCAGACTGCAGCCTTTGCAGACACTGTCCCACAGCCCTCCCCGCTCCCCTCTGACAGTGAGGGTCAGAAACAGAATTCCGAAGCTGTTGGGTGCTCCCTGAGCAGGGAGGCAGGCTGGACTGAGGGAAAAGCTGGCTGGGTAGAGCCGTAACAGTGACCGTCAGGTGGGAGCGAAAGGGGGCCTGAGGATCAGCAGGAATATGAAATCAGTACCGAGAGATAAAGGAACATGGGGATGCCATGGCAACATGGTTTGCTAATGCACATTGGAGCAGTGGTCGGACTGAGGAACTCTGTGCTATCCATAAAAAAGGCATTTAACATGGACAGGGTGCAGCATGCAGGACACAGCACTCTGACCCTGGACATTCGTTTTTGGTTCCACTGACCCTGCCGGGCACCAAGGGCCCTCGCTGGCACTGAGCTGACAGAGGAAATAACTCATCTATGCTTCCCATCAGTACAACCGGAAAGTATTTCCAAAGCATACAAACCGGCTGGCTCTCTGCTACCACAGAGCTTTCACTAAAGCAGTGGTGGCACTGAGTACTAGCTAAGGTAGCTCCCGTGGACCTGTGTCCTTGTACAGGGTCCAAGGTCCTCAACGCAGAATTTACAGCAATGTTCTCTGGAGACCACGGAGCCGGACCTGGGAGGGCTGCAGCTCCCTCTGAAGGTGTCCTGCCAGGGGCACAGGCTGTGCTACACTGTCAGACTGGGACGTCACCTGTGCACTAGAAACTGAGCTGCTGTAAGTGACAGGGAACCTGGGGCCAAGTCCCACAGACACTCATCCCATCAGAGGAAGAGACTCCTCCTGACCCATACATGTTCCCGTTTCTCCCGGGACGTTCAGTTGTTGCAATCCTGGAGAACACCACTGCTTATGAGGTCTCCTGTGGACTGAAACATCATGGCACAGTGCCGTAATGTACATCACTGCCACCGGAAGTGCTGAGCCCTAAACTGTGCTAGAATCACACAGACTAGATTCCTGCCTCTCCTTCCAAGACACTGGTTCTCACACTTTCACATTCTGACCTTGTATTTCTCAAACTTTAAGCACTCACTTCTATTTAAAGGCACTGGGTTAGGAAATGGTCATGAAGTTAAAAATTTCGTAACTACAGGCATACCTTGGTGACTTTGCAGGGGTGGTTTCAGACCACGCAATAGAGCACGTGTCCCGATAAAGTGAGTCAATCCCTCTGCTGGTGGAGGGTCTAGCCTTCAATTTGTATAAAACGCAACACCAGGGAAGCACAGTGCAGCAGAGTGTGATAAACAAGGTGTGGCCCTACTACACGCTGTCTTTCATAAAGTATACTATCGAGGCAGGTTCCATCCACTCTGACTGCCACTGATTTGGGAAATTACAGTGTAAAAGGATGTTTAAATAATTTACAATGTAGTCATCAGTTAAGTTTCAGTTTTAGTCTATTGCCTACAGTTGGAATCCTTGAACGTGACTGCCCATCAGTATCACCTGGGGAGCCTTTTTCCAAACAGGACTTCCTTGGCCCTCCGTCTGGGCTGGGCTGGAAAAATCTGTCGAGTTGGAAGAACTCTCCAGCCGATTTGCTGAAATAGCTCTTGGATACAAGATCGTGCGGTTGACTAATCTCACCTTATTTCCCAGCAGATGGTGCTTCTATCGGTGTTACGTTCGGGATCATCATTTAGATCCCGAAATGCTTCTGGATGAACACTTGATTAGATCACTTGGATCATTTTTATGATTCTGACCGATGCCCGCCAAGTTAGCCACTTGCTCTATACACTGGAGCCAGTCAAGTACTGGAATAACCACTCATGCCCAAGTCAAATAGGAAAATGTAACTTTGAAAGCACTAAACTGCAAAAATACGACAATGGGGGTCTCTGTAGCAGTCTAGTCACCATCTATCTGCCACAGGTCTTCATTAAGTTCCTTAAACTTCTGACCAGGTGTCAATTCTAACTCTCAGCATAACTGTGACATACTGTTTGTATTAACTGAGAGCAAAAATGTGCTTGGGAACTCTCAACTCAAAACCATTTTTAAGTACGCCCACGGCCACCTGTGGGCTACCAGCCATCTCCTATTCACATTCTTCCAACATGGCGGGAAACTACTTTTGTCTGGCTCCACGCAGAGCAGATGAGGCCAGACGGGCCCCTGAGGCTCTGGCTGAATAAAGGCCTTATGAGATTCCAGAGGAAAGAAAGTGGGACTGATAGATAAAAGGATTCTGTACACTTAAAATGCAGAGCTGGACGCAACCACCATGAAAGAAGCCTGATTCCATCCCTAAGGAGTAAATGACAAATCTTAGTCCCAGGGTGATTTCATAGTATAATTGTAAAAGCTACAACTTAATGGGAACAGTAGCACTAAACATAATGTTTCCTGTTTATTTCACTGAGTGGATGACCAGGGAAGACAAAGATGTATGGACATAAAAACTGAGCTAGGACTTCCTGGAGGATAGAGAGGAGAGGGGGCACAGAGCAGCTTTTAGGCTCTGGGTCAGGGCCCAAGACCACAAGGGATGGGTACGGGGCAGTGAGGGAGGGCTCAGGACAGGCTGATGAGACAATCCTTGGCTTGGATTACCAGTGACATCCGTCCACATGGGTGCTCACCAGGCCACTGTATATACAGGGGTGGGCACAAGTAAGTTTGCAGTTGTGAATATGCAAAACAGTTTATTCTGGCATTATTTTTAATTACTGTATTAGTTTACATATGAACAACTGTTAACCTACTTTGCCCACACTCTATTAGTGACTTCTTTGTATGAAAACTCAAGAAAAATTTTGCTCCTAAATAGTTCAGAACTGGGAGTGGCTATGGTATTCCTGGCAGGGGGAAAAAATACCCAACTAGTTGGTTTTTATCTTACGGACTCAGGGAACCATAAAACTGACAAAAGCCGTTTTGCCTGATTCTAGAAAGAACCGAATCTTACGCACTCTCTGTAAGGCACTACTCTTAATGCTTTTTGTAATCACCAATTCATGTAATCCTCACAGGACTGTACAAGTATTCATTAATAATGCAGTGGATGCTTTTTTTCAGGTGAAGGAATCCAGGGACAATCAACTTGCCTAAGGTCACAGGTGCAGCAAGCGGCAGAGCCGGGATTAGTAAGGCAGGCTGGCTCCCCGATGTGCTTTACGGTCTTTTACGGTAAGTACAGAGGTAAATATTTATATCGATATTACTCTTCACTTTAGCTTATGTTTCTTAGTACATACTAGTTTTTCTTCAACCCAGTTTTTCTTGCTCAACTTCTAAAAATAAACTTCTACCTGGTGTGTATTTCTGCAAGTCACTCCAATTTTTCCAAATTCACGTTGGAAAAATAAAGATGATTAGACATTTAAATATATGTATTTCTACTTTCTAATTGGTCCCCAGAGCATTTTATATAATATTACTCAAGAGTGTCGACGTAACCCAAGGAGAGGAGTACTGGATGCATGGAGAAAACGGAACTCCTGAAGTCACCTGTCTTAATGACACATACAGCCAAGAAACGTCTTTAAAAAGTGCACATTTTGTGGAATGGTGGGCTCAGGAGGGTTTGAGGTTTAGAAGCGAGGGCGAGGTCAGCTTCCAGTGGTGAGGAACGAGGAAGACAGACCCTGGCACGGGGTCGGACCTCAAACGCTCCCTCGCAGCTGCAGCCCAGCACCTAGTCCCTGCCGCTTTACTTTCCGGGCCGGCCGGGGGCGGTCACCGGGTGATCTCTAATACGTTTCCCAGTTACGACAGCCTCGGCGTACGCTTTCGAAGAGCCACCACACTGGGAACCAGAGCCCAGCCGTCCAGCAGGAAAAAAAATCCCACTTTCCTGTCTCTTTCCCGTCTCCTCCGCTCTGCAGCCCGGGGAGGCCCAGACAACCCCCCCTCCAACGTCGAGAGCTTTCCTAGGGGTGCACCCTCCCCGCCTGCACAGCAGTGGCCCGCGACGCCTCGGACACCCCGCACCCCACACCTACCTGAAGTCCCGGTCCTAGAAACGACCCCTCGACCAAGGACAGCGACGAGTCCCGCCTCCGGCTCCAGCGGAAGCTAGGGCCCTGGGACCCGCCATTCGCCGCGCCGCTCCAAGACAGGGGTGACATCGCAACACCATGCTTCTTTTTCCCTATAGTATTCTACTCTTCTCACATTTATGCTATATTTGATATACTACTAGTTATTTAAAAATAAAATTTCGGTCCCAGGTGATGAGACTTGGTGTAAGGGCCGTCTTTTTCCTAAAACCTCCTTCCCACCCCCCCCGAGAGGTGGTACCTCCCCGGGTTTCCCCCGCCTCGGCGGTCAGTCTCCGGTTTCAAAATGGCGGCCGCCATTGCGGACCTTCTGCTGGCTGATAATCACAGCTGCTGCTGAGCGAGCGCCAGCTTTCCTCGCTCTTGAACCTGGATTCGACTAGGGGTTGGGAAGGGCAGTGGACGGCGTTGGGGGAGAACTGACGAGGCAAGTGAGGGCGGAAAAAAGGAACGAGCCTTTAGCTGGGGGAGGGGGCGTCCTGGGCACTCCGGGACAGCCTGGCCCCAGCTCCCAACCAAACGCCACTGGGACGTGTTCCCGGGGTTTCGGTTGCGACTGCCCTGGTCCTTCTTGGCAAAAGTGTTCAGCGACGGAAAAAGTGCCTTCCCCGTGGGTCTCAAGCTTCTGGTCTTGTGTGGCAGTCCATACGATTCACTCTCTCGCTCTCCTTCCCTCCCTTTTTGCTGCTTCCCTTTGCCGTTGGGGGCTCGCGGTGCCGGAGGGGTTAACCCTACGTCAGCTTTGGCTCCTTGGTCTCGTGGCTAGCGCGTTCTCAGTCTCCTCGCTCCAGATTTATCCGTCGTCTCGGGTTGAGGCTACTAAGCATTGGGAAGAAAGTAGGCGTCTCTTTTAGTTAAAATGGTCTTGGCCCTCCCTGTCACCCGCTCCCCAGCCCTGCCAATCTACTTCAGACTCTGTTACAGTAAACAGGTCAGACTAGCCGTAAGCCCGGCAATTTCTGGTCTCCCAGGGCCCGGCGAACCCGCATTATCAACTGCCCATCTAATAGGTTTTTTGTTTGTTTCTTGTGGGTTTTTTTTTTTTTTGGAACCCCTTCGATCATGTTAGAAAACCACTACCTTTACGCAACTGACCCGGAAGAGACTCCGCTCTCTGAGCTCGGAGGTCAACCCAGACTCCTTTCTTTTCCCTGGCATTTTACAGAATTTCCCTTAATTGTCATCAACATTCAGGGTCATTAATGAGAGAACAAATAACTATGATAGACAGTTGTGATGAAGTATTGTAGTATGGGTCAGGGTCACTGCCCAGAAGGAACTTAGAATACGGTTAGCGTGCATTCCTTCCCCCAGCACACTTACGTTGCTTTGGGTGCTGTGCTCGGTACTGACGATGCAGAGGTGAGCTCATATTTATTCTTCACCTGTGCACTCAACACCCATTCAAGCGATGTTCTTTATGCTCAGTTTTACTCCATTTACTCCATAAATGACCTTTATGGAGTAAAAAATTGAGCTGGGTCGTGAAGGGTCAAAAGGCATTTACCAAACTCAAGAGACGGCCATTCCTGGAGGGAGAGCAGGGATGCAAAGACTTGAGAAGTTTTGAGAAAATTTCATTCTGTAATTAGCAGGAAGCCAGTGAATACTTTGCATGAGAAAGGGGATGGGTATATTTGTTCTTTGGTTTTTTGTGTGTGTGTTTTTTTTAGGACGGCAGCTATATGGAGGATCAACTTGGAACAGGAAAACTAGATGAGAGGAAATTGCACTCATTCAATTGAGGTATGATAGTAAAGGATGTCAGAAAGACATTTCTGAAATGTCAAATAGGATTCAACTTGTGGCATCCAGTTGGTGGTAAGCATGTGACTCCAGAACTTTTAGCCTGGGAGACTAAATGGTTGGTGATACCATTCAAATCAAGCCTAAGACCTGTATGTAACAATAGAGTGGTGTCCAGCAGCCCTGTGGGGGTGGTGAAACACTCTGCCCTGCGCTCAGAAGCATTGATTTTAGAGTCTGGACCTGGCGCTGTTTCAGTAGCCAGGGGCTACATGTAGCTCTTGAGCACTTGAAATTGTGGTTAGATCAAATTGAGATGTGCTGTAAATAGGAAATACACACTGGATTTCAAAGATACAGTACAAAAAACAGTGTAAAATATCTCATGAATAATTTAATAATGACTACATGTGAAAATGATATTTTGGATATATTGGGTTAAATAAAAGTATATTAAAATTAATCTCACATAAAACTTCAGGGTGGCTGTGAAGAAATTTTAAAATACATTTGTGGCTTGCATTTCAGATAAGATTTAAATTTCTTGCTCTTCCTCTTCTGGAAATCATATCCTATGATTCAGATGTTGGAATGTTTATAGATGTCCCAGAGGCCACTGGTGTTATAGATGTTCCTAGGCCTCTCCTTGTTTTTTTTTGAATCCTTGTTTCTTCATTCTGTATTGATTGAATGATTATTTTTTCCTCTGCCTTATAGATGTTCCTAGGCCTCTCCTTGTTTTTTTGAATCCTTGTTTCTTCATTCCGTATTGGTTGAATGTTTATTTTTTCCTTCTGTTCCAAATAGTTGATTTGAGTCCCAGTTTCCTTCCCTTCACTGCTGGTTCCCTATATATTTTTCTATTTCATTTTGCAAAGCTTTCACTTTTTCCTTTATTTTGCATCTGCACTCAGTACTTTCTGTGAGTATCCTGATTACCAGTGGTTTTTTAAAAAATATTTTATTTATTTGGGTGGGGGGTGGAAAGGGGAGGGAGGCGGGGAGCATGGGGCGGGGGGCGGGCAGGGTTGGGAATATAAGACAGAAACCTGTACGTGAACAAGAATTAAATAAAAATTATATTAAAAATAAAAATTAAAAAAAATATTTTATTTATTTATCTTTAGAGAGGAAGAGAAACATCAATGTATGGTTGCTTCTCGTGCATCCTCTGCTGGGAACTGGCCCCTGCCAGGAACTGGCCTGCAACCCAGGCATGTGCCCTGACTGGGAATCGAACCTCGATCCTCTAGTTCACAGGCCCGCACTCAATCCACTGAGCTACACCAGCCAGGGCTCAGTGTTTTTAATTCTGCATCTGATGGATTGGCTATCTCCTCACTTAGTTCTTTTACTAGAGGGCTTTTCTTTTAAGATTTTATTTATTTATTTTTAGAAAGGGGAAGGGAGGGAGAGAGGGAAACATCAGTGTGTGGTTGCCTCTAGAGGGGGCAACCTGCTGGGGACCTGACCTGCCACCGAGGGATGTGTCCTGACTAGGAATCAACGGGCAACACTTTGGTTCACAGTCCTGCCTGCACTCAGTCCACTGAGCCACACCAGCCAGGGCTTTTTCCGGAGTTTTTTTCTGTTCTTTCATTGGACCCAAATGACATTGTCTCAGTCCATTTGTTATGTTGTAAGGGGCAGAGCCTTAGGTATTCGCCAGGTTGGGACAACCACCTGGCTTTGTGGAGCTGTCTGTGGGGGAGGAGTCCAAGAGGAAACAGTGTCACTTGCTCAGCTTTCTGTTACTTTTCAGTCACTTCTCCTGCTGCCCACAAGCAAGTTGGGCCCTTCTGGTGCTGATTCCCAGGAGGGTGGGTTTGTGTATGTTCTAGGACCCTGTGGGTGTCTCCAACAAACTCCTCTGAGGCTGGGAGTTTCTCCTGCTGCTGCTGCAACCCCCACAGATTTTTACAGCCAGAGGTTTTGAGGCTTTATTTCCCTGCTCTGGAACCTTCGATATTGTGGTCTCACTCCCCAGTTCTTCCTCCTGGTTTATTTGCATGTGAATGTGGGGACGCCCCTCCTCGCCTACCATCCTTGGCCTTGCCCACCCTGGTCCTCCAGCCCACTGCCTTGCCTCATGGGTCCTCTCTTCCCCTCCTGTGGGTCTGGATGAATGTTTCTTCTTTAACTCCTTGGTTGTCGGACTTCCATACAGTTGGATTTTCTGGCAGTTGTGGTTGTTTTTTGTTTTTAAATTGTTGTCCTTCTTTTGGTTGTGCAAGGAAGCAAAGTATGTCTGTTTATGTCTCCATCTTGGCGGGAAGTTGGTAAACTGCATATTTCAACCCCTGATTATTACTTTGGTGTATTATTACTTTTGTCTTTTATTATAATATCTTTTTATCTTACTCCTGTTTATTTTATGTAAGTGTAAGCTTTCTAAAATCATGACAAGTTTCTTTAAAAGATATCATGTAGTATACTATCTTTTGCTACTCACAGTGGTAAAGACATAGAAATTAAACAACATAATTAAAACTGAAGTAAATCATTATGCCACATTCATGAGACTCTTTATCTTTTTAAAAATTTTTTATTTATTGATTTGAGAGAGAGAGAGGAAGAGGGAGAGAGAAACGTTTGCTTTATTGTTCTACTTATTTATATATTCATCGGTGGATCCTTGCATGTGCCCTGACTGGGAGGTCAACCTGCAACCATAGTGTATGGGGACAATAATCTAACCAATTGAGCTACCTGGCCAGGACTCATGAGGCTCTTGTTTCTTTATTTTTTAGGTTTGTAAAGAACTCTTCCTTTGAAGTCATCGTGTTTCATCGTGTACACGGCTGAGATATCAGTAAGTAATGAATGTCTAATAAATAGCTTTATTATATTCTGAGCAGTTGTAATAAAAATACTTTTTATGTGTTGAAATCCGGGTCTGTCTGCAAGAATATTTTATCATGAATTCATTCCATTCTATCTGCAAGGTAGTTGGTGTTTTCACTTCATGATGTAAATAAAGCGGAAGGTAAGATAGGGTTGAGAAGAACAGAGTTTCTCTTAGGCCATTAAATACAATTGTGGTGTGTATGTTCTGTGCTGTTTCATTGGCTCCCACCCCTGGCAACTCCGTGGGTGAGTGATGTGCACCAGTCCTGACCTCGGCAGCCCTGCTCACTCCAGTAGACCTGCCCGTGGCTTCCTTTGTGGAGTCAGTCCACCTCTTATTTGGTCTTCTTCTTTTCCTGCGGCTTTCTGTTTTTTCCAACATTATTGCCATTTCCAAAGAGCCTCACCTTCTCACAATGAGTGCGAAGTAGAACAGCTTTAGTTTTGTCATTTTTTGCCTCTCGTGATGTTTCAGGCTTAATTTGTTCTAGGACCTACGTGTTCATCTTCTGGCCATTCAGGGTTTTGGTCGAGTTCTGTTCCAGCACCGTTGTTTCAGATGAGTCATTTGTTTCCTATCAGCCCTCTTCGCTGTCCAGCTTTCCCATCTGTGCGCAGTAGTGAGGAATGCCAGGTCTGTGGGTAATCTTAGCCTTGGTCTCTAACAACATGCCTTTGCTCTTGGTGATTTTTCTTAATTCGTCCATTGCTGCTCTTCCAAGTCTCAGCCTCCTTGATTTCTTAACTGCAGTCTCTATTTGAATTGATGACTAAACTGAGATAAGCACAACATTTAACCATTTTAATGCCTTCATTGTCTGTGTTCAAGTTCTGTATTTCTTCTTTAGTCATGGTATTTGTCTTCTTGATGTTCAGATACAGTCCTGCTTTGGTGCTTTCTTTTCTCACTTTTGTCAGAAGTTCCAAATCATGGCTGCTTTCTGCTGGTAAGATGGTGTCATCTTCATATCTTAAGTTATTGGTATTTCTTCCACCAGGAGGGAAACTCACCCCTCCTTCTGAGTCTAGCCCAGTTTTTCACATGGCATGTTTCGTGTATAGATTAAACAAATGGGGAGAGAGAATGCACCCTGGCTAAGTACCTTTGCTGAGAGGAAACCTTTCTGTTTCTCCATGTTTTGTTCTCACTGTGGCATCCTGTCTGTAACACAGGTTATGCCTTAGGACAATCAAGTGGACAATCAAAAAACCCTTTTTAAAAAAATTTTAATTTATTGATTTGAGAAACATCAATTTATTGTTCCACTATTCATGCCTTCATTGGTTGGTTCTTGCACGTGCCCTGACAGGGTATCAAGCCTGCAACCTCGATGTATTGAGACGCCACCCGAAGCAACTGAGCTACCCAGCCAGGGCCGAGGCACACCCATTGCTTCCAGAGTGACTCCTAGCTTTTCGTGGTGCACACAGTCAGAGTCTTTCCTGTGTCCGTGAGACGTAGGCCAGCCTTCCGAAAGTCTTTGGGCACTTCTGTGTGTATCTAACGAATGCTTACAGTTAGATCCCAGTGCCTCTTCCTTTTCCGAATCCAGCGGGAGCATCCAGCGTGCCTGGTCCCTGCGAGGCAGAAGACCTCCATTGTTTCACGTTGCGCGTCGTGTTACTTGTGTGGGAAATTAGCGCGGTGGTCCCACAGCGATCGCTCTCCTTGGCATCTCCTTGCTGGAAGGTTTGGGTGTATGTTGAACATTTCGTATTTGTTGACAAGTTCCTGTTAGGATTTTAACAGATTCGGTCTTTTGGGGTTGAGTTAAATCTGTTGGTGTCCCATCTACCCCTGGTGATTTATTTCCTTCCAGTACTTTCAGGGAAGTTTTCACTGTAGCTTCTAGAATTACATGCTCTTCCTCAGAGGAATCTTCTTCGGGGCACCCGTCGTCCTTTCGTCTCTTCTGTGTAGATTTTCAGTGTCCTGTGTCCACCTTCCCTTTGCTCCTGGTCAGACACTGTGCTTCCTTGTTGGTCATTCCACACTCCTAATCTAGGTTTAAATTTCCTTTTTATTTCTTGTTTCTCTCGGTAGAGATTTCTTCTTTTTCCTTTTTTGCTTTTCTCTTCTAGCTTTTCCATTAACTCCTATAATTCTCTTTATATCTTTGCGGTAGTCTTTGAAAAACTGTTCAGAATTCTAACTAGATTTTGTCTGTCGCCTTTTCATTTTGCCTCTTGCCTGTCTAACTATTTTTTAGTGTTTCTTCTGTTATCTATCTCAATTTTTCTTTCCTTTTTACTTCTTCCTCTGTCTTTTCCCATTCTCTAATTTTCTAGTTTTAGTCCATAGGTCTTCTGGTTCTCAGTCAATGAAATTAAACAGTTTTTTGTGTGGACTTCTAATCCACAGGGTGTTAATTACATTTTATTTTGGTGCTTTGAGTCTTTTGTGCTCTTCAGCTTTACTCTAATGTTTGATATTAAGAGTTCGTGGTCAGAACCACAATCTGCTTCTGGTCTTATTTTGGCAGAGAGAATACAATGTCTCCATCTCCTGTCTTTAATTACATCATCTATTGATTTCCATATTGGCCATTTGGCCATGTCCCTGCATACAAGTATCGGTTGTTAGAAGCATGGGTTTGTGGTGGACCAGCTGGTGGCTTCACAGAAATCCGCGAACCAGTCTCCTACTCGGTTTCTGACCTTTAGTCCCAATACTCCCACAACATTTGATTCTGTCTTATTTCCTACTTTTATGTTTTAATCACCTGTAATTATTAATGTGTCTTGTTTTGATGTGTGATGAGTTTCCTCTTGGCTGCTTGCCTAAAAGCTTTCAATTTCATCTTCAGCCTCTGTAGTTGGAGCATAGACTTGAATAACGGTCGTGTTAACAGGTGTTCCTAGAAGTCTGACAGGTGCTGTTCGGTCAGAAACTGCATTGGAGGCCCTCACTGCCTGTGCTGCATCTTGCCTCCGGGTTAAAGCCACTCTGTCTCTCCTGCGTTTGTTGTTTCCAGAGTAGAACGCCAGTAGTTGCCCCTTTCCGGCGCGTTATTTGCTGACACCAAGTACTGCAGTGTTCAGAATGTTCCGTTTCTTTACAATTTCTAGTTGACCTTGGTTCACGCGTCTTAGGCTCCATGCTCCAGGTACATGTGCCACGCAGCATGGTACTTGCCTTTGTGCTCATCAGCTGCTGGAAGTCCTTTCGGCCTCAGTCTGGCTGCCTCATTAGCAACAGTGCTGTTTGTACTTGTTCTCTGCTTTTGCTCCGAAACGACCTGGGAGTCTCATCTTTGAGCACGGTCTCATCGCGGGGCTTTTTAGGTAGAATGATAGATACAAGGAGAGGAAAGAAGTGCAGCGGTAGTTCCCCATTGGCTTCCGCTATGCAGCGTGCGGGTCCTACTACGTGGTGTCAGGCCCGCGGCATCGCAGCCACCGAAGGCCTGCGAGATACAGAGCCCCTGCAGGAACTGTTGGGGTTCGAGAAGCCTTTTGGCCAGGAGAATCTCTTAGCTCCCTTCCAAAGTTGTATTTATGCACATTCTTTATCAAGCAGGACACTTCAAGCAGAAGTGTCTTTGTATTTCTCATACCTTACAAATAGGAACAGGCTAAGTCAGTATATTTTTAACTTGTTTCAACAACTATTAATTGAAAATCCACTGTGATTAAGTCACGTGCTACTATAGGAAGGATAGGAAAATAGATCAAGCCTAGCCCGGCACTGGAGACATCTCCCAAGCAAGAGGAAATGGAACTGTTAATGGTGCGGTAAGGGCGTGAGGCTCTTTGATACTGGCTGTGCTTCACGCACCCAGGAGGCATTTGTTGACTGCTCCCGTACGTTGGGCGTGGTGGGGGCATGGGACTGTGCCTCTCGTGGGGTCCATGTTCTAGTGTCAGGATGGGGAGAAGGGATGGACCAAGTGAGGGAATTGAGAAACAACGAGTTGACAGTAGAGAGCACCAAGTCAGATCTCTGATAAGCAGGAGAAGAGAACTTTCGAAGAAGAGGTCCAAGTACCAGGCGAATATAATCGTTGTTCCAGAGGTGTGCTGGGAGGGAGGGGGCGGGGGCCCACCAGGACGTATGCGCATCGGTGATAGTGAACGAGGGGGTCTCTTGAGTTTTGGCTCTGGCCCAGGAGACCCAGGTGGCAGGTGTGGTGGGATTAACTCCTGACAGCCTGTTATGACAGGTGGGCGGTCAGTGTATCCTGGGTTGTCAATATGACCGTGGGCAGATAGATGGTGACATGTTTTCAGGTATGCAGTGACCTCTCCCACCTGCATGGGTAGCCAGGAAAGGCTGATTTATTTGAAGGCACTAAGATCTGGATGTTTCTATAGAGTTGTGTTTTCTTTTCTTTTCTTTTTTAAAAATTATTTATTTATTTTTATTTTTTATTTTTATTTTTATTTATTTTTTTTTTTTTAAGATTTTATTTATTTATCTCAGAGGGAAAGGGAAGGAGAGAGAGAGAGAGAGAGAAATATCAATGTATGGTTGCCTCTCGCACATCCCCTGCCAGGAACTGGGAACTGGCCTGCAACCCAGGCATGTGCCCTGACTGGGAATCGAACTGCGATCTTGTGGTTCGCAGGCCCGCGCTCAATCCACCGAGCTACTCCAGCCAGGGCTATTTTTTATTATTTTTTAAAGACACATTTTTATTTTTTTTAAGATTTTATTTATTTATTTTTAGAGGGGAAGGGAAGGAGAGAGGGAGAGAAATATCAATGTATGGTTGCCTCTTGTGGGTCCCCTGCTGGGAACTGGCCTGCAACCCAGGCATGTGCCCTGACTGGGAATCGAACCACGATCGTGTGGTTCGCAGGCCCGTGCTCAATCCACTGAGCTACACCAGCCAAGGCTTATTTATTTATTTTTAGAGAGAGGGGAAAGGAGGGAGAAAGAGAGGGAGAGAAACGTTAATATGCAGAAGAAACACTGATTGTTGCTTTTCCCATGCCGCAGCTGGGGATGTGGCCTGCAACCTAGGCATGTGCCCTGACTGGGAATTGAACCGACAATCTTTCAGTCCACAGGTTGGCATTCAATCCACTGAGTCACATGAGCCAGGGCGAGCTCTGTTTTCTTAAGGAATATTTTTACATCTGTTTAATAGCCCACAATTCTAGTTTTACAGTAGCAGTGTTCATGGTATATCTTCTTGAGTATATGTAGTAGGCATCCCAACAAACATTCTAACATCCTTTGCATGTATATATGAATATTCATGTGTTGTAGACTGGGATACATGGTGAAGAAGGGTTAATTAGCTTGCCCAGAACCACATGGGAGTAGATTTAAATCTGAGTCTGTCTGATTCCAAAGTTCACTACATGTCAACAAATCACACTGGGAAGCCACTGAGGGACTCGTAGAAACAGGAGTGTGTAATATGTTTGTCCTTTTAAATTCAGCAATGGTGGAAATAGGTCTTTAAAATGTTTGCTTTCCATGGTTATGGAATTTCTTCCCACTTAGAAATTAGTTTGTCACTATGTATGTCAAACTGTACTTTTGTACTTAATTATATTTCTGTTTCTTTTGGAAGAACCTTTGGACTGTTGTTACTGGACCAAAATGACGTCTATTATCAAATTAACGACCCTGTCTGGGGTTCAAGAGGAGTCTGCTCTTTGCTACCTTCTCCAAGTCGATGAGTTTCGCTTCTTGCTGGACTGCGGCTGGGACGAGCACTTCTCTCTGGACATTATCGATTCACTGAGGAAGTAAGTTTTACGTGTAGTGTTTCTAAACGATTAGTTAACCAGCTCTTCTTTTCTGCACTGTATTGCTGTTTTCACATCGCACAGTGTTTCTTTTTTTCTATAATTTAATTTGTAGTAAAAGAGTTAGTTTTCTTTATGCCCAAGGGCCAAAGAGTGACTATTTCACTTGTAAAGTTTTATTAACTTACAAACTGTGTTATTTGTATTCAGAATAATCTTAAATTAATTGTTACTTAGCTAATGGATCTCAGTAGAAGTTATTGCACCGAATTTTAGAAAAGAGCAAAGTTAAGTTTTTAAGAGCGGAAACACTTTCCAGGTGAAAGTTCTGCAGTCGGACCACATTAACTTATTTCTTCATCTTTTGATGCTGGACTCTGAGAATCGGTGCTCAGAATAATGACCGCGAGATACAGAGCGATGCTAACCCATGAGAGAAAAATTCAGTTATGTCTGCAGTATTGCACTAATTATGGAAGGAAAGAGGACTTAAACATTTAAAAAATGTAGAGCTTGTAGCAAAATTTTTTTCTTTTGTCAATGAGAACATGCTTCATTGATTAATTGAAGTTTTACTATAATGAATATGCCTGTCAGTTACCATGATAAAAAGCTGGGCCAAAATCCATAATAAATATATGTCCATTTAAACATCTTCTCCTGACCAGGAATTGAATGGGTAACCCTTTGGTTCACAGGCCGGCACTCAATCCACGGAGCCACACTGGCCAGGGCTACATATCTTCTTAATTTCTGAAACTCCAATCTGAGTTCTTGAACTTAGATTAATAGTATATGAGATAGCCATTTGAAATCAGCTTACAGTGGTGTCTACTGTGTCTTTGACTTTTCTTTTTTAAATGTGTCTAGACACTGTATACTTATGAGTGACTTGTACAATAATTTTGACGGAGGTAGTAGTAATTGAAATTTGTGGGCATCATACTTTCAGTTCTTTGACTCCAGCATAGTCTTCAGGTCAGAACACTTAGAGGAATCAGAACTGGTGAAAGAATTTTGACTATCCCGCCTTCACCCTTAAAAAACACTTTTGCCGAGGCTGTTCTCTGTGTCCCCCAGGCACGTGCACCAGATTGATGCGGTGCTGCTGTCCCACCCCGACCCGCTGCACCTCGGGGCGCTCCCGTACGCCGTCGGCAAGCTGGGCCTGAACTGCGCCATCTACGCAACCATCCCCGTTTACAAAATGGGGCAGATGTTCATGTATGATCTTTACCAGGTAACTTCAGCAGTTAAAAAAATGCTTAGCCCTTCTGCCCTGATCATTTCTAACCTTTGTTTGTGTTACTCTTTCAGTCTCGACACAACACAGAAGACTTCACGCTCTTCACGCTGGACGACGTGGACGCAGCCTTTGATAAAATCCAGCAGTTGAAGTTCTCTCAGATTGTGAACTTGAAAGGTAAAAAGTATTTCTAGTAATAAATAATTGGATTAATGGGGTTTAACATGCTGAAAAGTACAGGGGAAATTTGTAATAAAAATTGTAGGCATTATGGTCCAAGGAATAGAAAATTAGCATTTAAAAAAATGTTTTGTTTCTTTATTTTTAGAGAGAGGGGAAGGGAAGGAGAAAGAGGGAGAGAAACATCAATGTGTGGATGCCTCTCACATGGCCCCCACTGGGGACCTGGCCCGCAACCCAGGCATGTGCCCTGACTGGGAATCAAACCTTTGGTCCACAGGCCCACACTCAATTCACTGAGCTACACCAGCCAGGGCAAAATTAGCATTTTTTAATAAGAACTCTGAACCTCCCCCAGGTCATCTAGATGGAAAAATATTCCAGATGAAATGCTAACAAAATGTGGACAACTCAGGTCTTTTCACTTTTAACTCAGGAGAGACATCTGTTGTCTGCTCTGTACAAGGCACAGAGGTGCCGTGTCCAGACCCGCCTTCCTGGAGCTCCCGGGTAGGTCGGGGGCGGGGGCATGAAGTTGCTCAGGTGACTGAATGTTGTGACTGAAGGAAACAAAGTCTGACAGCGGCAAGGAGGATAAATAACTGAATTCTAGAATTGGGCACCAAAAAGTTCACTCTTTCATTAGGTCAGGAAGTCACATATTAAGTGCATCTGTGTCATCCACAGAGAATGTAGTAGAGACTCTCGGGTGTGAACCCTAGCGTTGAGAAAACCGTACAGCAGTGCGATGGGAAGGTCTGGCCGGGAAGTAACGGGCTCAGCAGTTGTGCGTGCCCTGAATTTTTTTATAGGATGATTCTTCACGGTAATGAGATTGGAATGGTCAGTTAGAGGTTAGCAGAAATGGGAACACCTGATAATTGTGTGTATAGCGTAACTCTTCCAATGTATTAGTTCATAGTAATTAATATACTAATAAGATTGTGAGCCCAGTCTCTAGCCTTTCGTCCATAGGCACAAAATGTCTGCAAGAACGCTTAATAAAGGGACAACAGCATTGGCCTCCATGAGGGAATGGAGTAGTTAGGGCAGCAGATGGGACTTGCATTTCACTCTGCGCCTTTTTACTTTTGAGTTTTGTATCGTTGTTTGCATTATGTATGAAAAAGTAGTTTACATGTAAATAGCCTTTAGGGATTAAGAGGAATCTGAGCATCACCATTGTCTTGCTGATACAGGTAAAGGACACGGCCTGTCCATCACACCTCTGCCCGCTGGTCACATGATAGGTGGAACAATATGGAAAATAGTCAAAGATGGCGAAGAAGAAATTGTGTATGCGGTTGACTTCAACCACAAGAGGGAGATGTGGGTACATCTAGAAAACAGCTGATAGAAATGCAATTGGTATTATTTTGTGCATTGGAGGGAAAATTAGAAACAAAGTGTTTTTTTAACCAGAAATCTAAAGCAACTTAAAAGTACCAACTAGTGAATATTTTCAGAATGAATGAATGAATTGCATTGTAGGAGATGCAATTAATTGCATTGTAAGAGATGAAAGAGATAAAAGATATATTTGAAATGTACATGTTAGTATCTACTCTGTAAAACAGATTTTTCCCTGGAGATTTGCAAAGGAGATTAATTTTTGTATATCAAACTGTACTTTATATGTTCTTGACCTGTTAGTTAAAGGAACTTTGTGAATTTTTTTGTCAGAGTCAGTAATAATTACCATCTAATATAATCATATGTAAAGTCAGACTCCCTTTAAAAGGGTGTACAAGAGTTTAATTTTAAATACTTCATTTTGTAATCAGAGCATATTATGTCAGTTACATCTGAATGATGGTACTCTGGAAGGTCTTGGTTTTCCTTTTTCTGAATTTACCAGATATTCTTACCAGTGAGCATGTATATATACTTTTGTAGTTAGAAGAGGAAAAAACCTTATAAAAGAAGTTGCTTAATTTTAGGTGAGATAAACTATTGTTTATTTGAAGTGATATAAAATATTTCTCTTCTTCAAATTTGCTATAGCCACTTAAATGGATGTTCCCTGGAAATGCTGAGCAGACCGTCCCTGCTTATCACAGACTCATTTAATGCTACGTATGTGCAGCCCAGGAGGAAACAGAGAGATGAGCAGCTGCTGAGTATGTACTCCGTGGGTCTTTTATAGAGCGTGGTGGAACTGCTGCTTTCTCTGCGCTGGTTAACGCTTCTCTTGTCTAAGGAATTGGCTGACTAGTATTTTTTGGAAAAGTACTGCTTCACCATATTGATATTTTGTACAGAAAGAAACTTCTGCTGGTTTGAATTTCATGGGATAGGTATAAAGATCGGCTTCTCCCTGCTCTTCGGCACAGAGCTAGCTCGCCCTGCCATTCACTGGTGTAGGTCGGGGGAATGCCGAATGGGAAGGTCTCGAATGGGAAGGTCTCGTACTCGTATAAATTCATTAGGAAAACACACTCTAAAAGAAGGACGAATGAAGGAGGTAAGTGAAGGTGCAGACAGTTGGCTGATTTTGGTGGCGGGCGTTTTACGTGCTAATCCAGTTGTCTCGGCTCTAGTTGATGGCCTGTGGGCCATCCCTGGTGGCTTCTGCTTTGTCTCCAGTTGCTTCGCTTTGTAGTCCCTTTTTATAAGCTCCGTGGGATTTCAACAGGGAAGGTTCGATTCCACTTTTAAACATGTTTGAAGCCACTGCTTTTGTCTATCTCCTTTCAAAAGAAGAACATGTATACTATGTTACACTAACTTTAAGGTTTGCAATTCTTGTTTTTGCTAGAGTTTGTTTTTACTAAATATTTTCAAGCAGACTTCTAACTAGAGCAAGTGAATCTATTTAAATCTGTAAAAATACTTTTGTTTGAAGAGAGAATATCGTTTATTTTGCAGACATACATATGATACAAAACATGTATGTGTTAATATGAAGAACACGTGTGTGTATGAATTGGGAAATTGTTTGTAACAACAGCATTCATTGTGGTGGACAGGCAGTACTGGAGTGACCCGGAAACCCCAGGGTGGTTGCACTTGACCTACACATTCAGTTTTCCCAGTGTGCTGTAAAAATATCTTTGTGTGTACTGTGGGTGTTTGGGTTTAGAAACCAGAGATTTATAATTTTTCAGTGAAAAAAACTGAGAGACAAAGGCATTGTTTTTCATTCCAAGAAGGATATATTCATAGAATAGAAAGTATTTGCAGTGGCCTGAATGAAATTCTTTTATTTTGTACCTGGCCTAGTGATGGTCTATTTATAAATTATAGTTTTTATGGTAAAAACATTTGAGATAAAGTTATCTTTAATTTGGTGGCCAAGTGCTGTGTTGTATAAGGACTTCACTCTCTCGTTTTCTAGCAAACGTCCTGGAAACACTGCGCGGCGACGGCAACGTGCTGATCGCAGTGGACACTGCGGGCAGAGTGCTGGAGCTCGCCCAGCTCCTTGACCAGATCTGGAGAACCAAAGACGCGGGCCTGGGCGTCTACTCGCTGGCACTCCTCAATAACGTCAGCTACAACGTGGTGGAGTTTTCCAAGTCCCAGGTTTGCTGCTTTGCACTGTCAGTTGTGATGACGCTCGCTGTGGAGACTGGGCCTGTGGAGAACAGTGTAGATTTTGTTTTTCTGTCGGAGAGGTTGATGATGGCGACAATAGTAAAAGCTAAAAATTAACCCCTTCCTGCTCTTCCTGCTTTACTTGTGTGATTTCATCCAGTTCTAGACTCTGTGCAGTTGGTTCTGGGTTCTCCCCATTTCACAGGTTGAGCAAGTTGCCACTCCTCTAATGCTGAGCATCACAAGCTGTATTATGGGGACAAAAATTGAACCACCCTCATATTCTATAAACTTGAAGCTCTTTATCCTTGAAATAGCGATGTCCGGGTTAAGATACTCGTTTAGAACTTCCACATAACCTTCTCAATAGATTTAAAGTAATTCATAAGTGAAATGTGACGCAAAATTGGATGTTTAGGGATGCACACTGGGGCCGCAGGATCTAATGGGGAACGGAAGCAGAAAATAATTGTCTAAAAAGCTTAAATTTGAGCAGCCGGTGGGGAGCCGGGCAGGACTTGAGGTGGACCTTGAACTCCTTGACTGTTGAATGCACCAAAGTCATCCCAGAGCCGTTGCTCACTGTTGCCGTCTCTCCTCCCGTGGTAGGTAGAGTGGATGAGCGACAAGTTGATGAGGTGTTTTGAAGACAAAAGAAATAATCCGTTTCAGTTTCGCCATCTCTCTCTGTGTCACGGGCTTTCTGACTTGGCTCGGGTCCCCAGCCCTAAAGTGGTGCTCGCCAGCCAGCCCGACCTGGAGTGTGGATTTTCAAGAGATCTCTTCATTCAGTGGTGCGAGGACCCTAAAAACTCAATCATTCTGACGTACAGAACTACTCCTGGGACCTTAGCACGTTTCTTAATTGACAATCCTTCTGAAAAAGTTACAGAAATAGAGGTAAGTGCTTGTATGTGAATTTCATTTTAACACTGTTTTGAATACATTACCCATGATGCGTAAAAATCAGTGACCAAAAACAAAGCCCAAAATTGTTTCAGGATTTTTGTCAGGATAACAGTAGACAGCCTTGAATAGCACAAATTTCAGAGCTTCTCCATTGGAAACTCTTGTTCTGGAACCCTTCCATGCTGCCCTCTGGGACCACACCCACACAGTACACTTATATACTGTGTTCTCAGTTTCTTTCAAAACGCTGCTCTCATCCTCTCCATAATTGGAATCGGGCTCGTTCCAGACAATACTCATTTTCCTGTAGCCCTTTCAAGTAGATGCTCTTCTCTTCTGTCTCATGTTCCATGTGCTTTGGGTGGGGTAGAGATTCTCGTTCTGTGTTGTGACTTCGAAGCCATTTCTCTCCCCTTGGTAGTTCGTGTGTCAGGCCCGATGATGTGCAAACCCCTCCCTGTTCCTGACATTTACTGGTCGCTTGGTCATTCTCTGTCATTCATTGGTGACTTTGGACTCTGGTTGCTAGCCTTCCTCTCCACTCGTACCCAGGACTTCATCCTAGAGGCCTTTAGCACTCCTGTCTCCCCAGTTCCTTGGCTCCCCCAGGTCCTTGGCCTCTTGTTTCTTAGTGACCTTTGCCTCCACCCCACCTCTGCCACCGTCCCACCATCATGCCGTCTACTCCATGGGCACGCCCTGAATCAGCCTCCTTATGACTGAACAGCCTCCACACCTCCACTCCCGCAGGCCTTGCACTCTGGTCTCAGAGATGGCTTTCTCTGTTACTGCTGTGCCCTCGGTTCCCTTGAACCCCGCCACTTTCACTCTCCGACATCCCTCAGGCTTTGAGCCAGGGGCCATCATTATTTTGCAAACACCTTTGCATCTCACCCTTCTTTCTGCTGTTGTACTCACCTGGGCCAGCCTCGACTCCCGTTAAACCATTCCTTTAGTTTGTGCCTGTACCCAAGCAACGCTAATGTCAGCTGGAGCTACACACTCCTGTGTGGACAGGTTTTCCTTCGCACGCGGGACCTCGCGTCTCAGAGGGGCACCCACCACTGGCACTCGGCATTTTGTGGGCCATTCCTTTGTGCTCTCTCGGATAAGACAACTCCATACCTTCTTTCTTCTCAAAAGCCCTGCACCTGCATCTCGGCCCTCACCCGTACGCAGCCCATGACCTTGTTTCACACCTTCCCGAGAAGCAGAAGTCAGATAGGAGTTCCCCTTTCTTCCCGCCGCAGGGTGGCCTCGCCCGTCCTGCATCTGCGCTCACCGCCTTGCCTCTTGTTACAGGAGTGAGGCGGTTCGTCAGATGGGCGTTATGCCTAGAGACAATTTCACTAATGACCAACCCATCAAATGTACCAGTTTTCCGAAACTAGTGTCCCCACCTTCAAGTCTGCAGCAGGTGATGGTGAATAGGTGAATAGCGGCCGGGGCTTTACAGGTTTTTAGGTGGCCGCTTTTCATTTCGCCCTCATAGAAGCTGTTTAAAGGAACGTTTAGTTTGTTAGAATCTGAGGAGGGAGGGTATCTTACTAACTCCACTTAAGGAAAGCATAATAACAGTAACGAAAATCTGATACATGCTCACTGGAAGGGCAGAGTCGCTGAGGAAAGATCCCAAGCGAGCAGCACACCAGAGTGCTGGCTCTTGGGTTATGTGATAGCTTAGAAATACAAAATTACGAGAACTCAGAAACACATGAAACAGTTTCGTCAGATATGAAATGCAGTATTAGAAAATATTACCAGAAATTCGATGAAGGTAGACACACCATTTGAGGAATTCATAAAAGGATATTAAAAGTGGTTTAAGTTTGAAAAACTAGAAAATGACATTTGGAGCTGAAACTCAAAATGTTAGATTTTTTATTTCTTCTTAAGTAGTACTTCTCAGGGTTTTTTACCCTCTCGTCTTGTTCGGGGTACTTCTTCCGTAGTTACCCCTTTCCCGTCTGTTACTCAGCACGGACCCCTCTACTTGGTCACATCTGAGACAGTTTTCACTGTGTCTCCTCTCCTCTGAGCCGTCTTCATCTCAGGGAATAGCACTTTCCACATGTTTGCACAAGCTGAAAACCCAGAAATTTTAAAGAATGTAAGTAGACTATATACTGAAAAGTGTGCATATTAAAAGCTTATAGTGTGATGAATTTTCACAAATCGAACACACTTGTCCAGGCTGTAACTCGATCAAGAAATAGAATATTACCAATACCCTGGACACTCCTGTCTGGTCTTCCCCACTTCTTCCAAGGGGGACCACTGCCCTGACCTCTAATGCACAGATTATTAAAACTTATTTTCAATTCCTTACTTCTTTCCACGCCCACAATCAGTCTAGCAATACGTCCTGTCCACGTGGCCTGCAGATACGCCCTAAATCTGTCCACTTTCTGCAGCTCCACTGCCCGTGCTTGCCCGGACTGTGCCTCAGTTTCCTAAATGGTTTCTCTCTTTTTATCTTTACACGCTCTTAATCCTTTCTTCTCATAGCGTCAAAAGAGATATGTTTTTCTCTTGGCCTCCCTTTTTGTTGTGGTATAAACCACATGACAAAACTTACTGTCTTAACCGTTTTTAAGGGTTAAGCACAGTACTATTAACTATGTGAACGTGATTCTACAGCAGATTCTAGGACTTCTCACCTTGCACAACTGAAACTCTGCACCCACTGGACAACTCCCAAAGGCGTTTTGTAAACATTCACCACTTCATGCCGCTCCCTTCCAGAAACCCTCTAACTGCTTCCTTCTGCTATTTGAATAAAATCCAAATGTCTTACCCAGACTTTGAAGATCCCACATGACCTGTCTCTCTACCTACCTTCCTGACCTCATCTCACTCCACTTGCTCCGTGCCCCGCACTGCTCCGCGGCATCAGGACCTTCGCACCAGGTGGTGGTGGTTCTGCCCATTGTGTTTTTTCTCAGCCTTTACTTGCCTGGTTCCTTGTCATTCAAGTTGCAATTCAAAGGTTGCCTCCTCAGAGAGGCCTTCTCTACCAATCGAAAATGATTACTCAGTTGCCAACCCATCACCTAACTTTATTTTTCCTAGCACTTATCAGTGTTATTTTCCTTGTTGTCTTCTGCCCACTACCAACTAGAATACAAGTTCCGTGAGAAAAGGGATCTTGTTTTCTTTGCTCCCGAGGACTCAGAGAGTGATACGGTGTTTCTCAAAACTATGGTGCAAGGACCCCGGGGGTGTCCCCAAGACCGTTTGGGAAGTCCACAAGGTTGAAAGGATTTTTCATAATATATTAAGGCACTGTCTCCTCCCCGTCCCTGTATTTATACTGATGAGCAAAAGCGGTGGCAGGAGACCGCCGCAACCTCAGTGTAGGTCGAAGCAGGAGCACGCAGCCGCACCTGCAGTGCCTGCGTTTGTCGCCGCCACAGGCTTGTTAGAGAAGTCCAGCTCACTTACGGATGTCCTTGGCAGAGTGGTGAACATTAGTAATGTTCCTGCACTTTTTAATAAAATATTTTCTGCTCTGGGTGACAAGATGGGAAGTTTATATAAAGCACTTGTGTCATACACTGAAGTACCGTAGCCGTGTCTAAGGAAACCGCTGGTATGGCTGTGTAGATCGCGGGTTAGACTAGCCACTTTCTTCTTTTTTTTTTAAATATTTATTTTATTTTTTTAAAGATTTAAAAAAATCTCCCTCTAAAAATAAAGAGGGAGGGAGAAAAAGGGAGAGAACATCAATGTGTGGTTGCCTCTCGTCTGCCCCTTCCTGGGACCTGGCCCATAACCCAGGAATGTGCCCTGGCTGGGAATCAAACCAGTGACCCTTTGGTTCGCAGACTGGTGCTCAGTCAGTCCACTGAGCCACACCAGTGAGGCTAGCCACTTTTTTCTCGAAACACTATTTTTACTTGAAATAATGACACAGCTAATTTAGACTGATGTTTGGCAGATAGTTTCTCAAAAACGAATAAATTGAGCCACTGACTTTAAGGAAAATAATTGATAGTATGTGTTGTTTAAATCTGATAAAGTTCCAACTTTCAAGTAAAAACTAGAAATTTCAAGTGAAAATTTTAGAAAACTTAAATCCCCGTCTCTGTCAGATCAACTGCTTAAAAGATTTTCTGATGAGATTGGTGGTGATATTTGCGAATGGGGTTTTTCAAATACTGTCAGCATTTGTGAGATCTGTATAACCTGGTGAACCAGTATTTTCCAAGTAACCCAATGCATGATGTTACGAAGAAATGCACAAATGAAAGACCCACTTGAAGTGCGAGATCAGTCCGTACATTTTCATGTAACAGTACAAAAACTGACTGGTGTGGTTTCAGACTCCGCACACCTTTTGAGTTTTAATGTAGTATCAAGAAGAAGAGTATTTATAAAAAGAATGATTCTTCATAAGAACACCCCTGTTTGAGTTTTTTTCCCTTTTCCAACTATACATGTGTGTGAGGTGGGATTTTCTTCATATACTTTTTCTAAAATATTTTATTTATTTATCTTTAGAGGGGAAGGGAAGGAGAGAGGAAGGAAACATCAATGTATGGTTGCTTCTCGTGCATCCCCTGCAGGGAACTGGCCCCTGCGGGGAACTGGCCTGCAACCCAAGCATGTGCCCTGACTGGGAATTGAACTGCGATTGTCTGGTTCGCAGGCCTGTGCTCAATCCATTGAGCTACACCAGCCAGGGCTTCTTCATATACTTTTTTTAAAAAATATTTTATTTATTTATCTTTAGAGGGGAAGGGAAGGAGAGAGGAAGAGAAACATCAATGTATGGTTGCTTCTCGTGCATCCCCTGCAGGGAACTGGCCCCTGCCAGGAACTGGCCCCTGCCGGGAACTGGCCTGCAACCTAGGCATGTGCCCTGACTGGGAATCGAACCGCGTTCATCTGGTTCACAGGCCTGTGCCCAATCCATTGAACTACACCAGCCAGGGCTAATATACTTTACAGGAGCAAAATATTGCAAGAGGTTGGATGCTGAAGCAGATGTGGGAATCCAGCTGTTTGCTGTTGAGCTAGACATTTAAAGAGACTTGCAAAAAATGTAAAATAACACTGTATTTTCCACTAATTTTTTTCTCTTTGGAAATATAATTATCTTTTGTACAAATATGAGGTTAATCTTAGCATGTGATGGCTTTATTATTTTTAATGAATATTTGTTTAATTCCTCAGTTTCATTTTTTTTAAATTTATTTTTATCTTAGAGGGGGAGGGAAGGAGAGAGACAGAGAGAGAGACAGAGAGAGAGAGAGAGAGAGAGACACATATCAATGTATGGTTGCCTCTCGTGCGTCCCCTGCTGGGAACCGGGAACTGGCCTGCAACCCAGGCATGTTCCGTGTGGTTCGCAGGCCCGCGCTCAATTCACTGACCTACACTAGCTAGGGCTCAGTTTCAATTTTTGATATGGTAAATATTGATAAATATAAGCAAAAAAACCAGAAGCCCTATATGCCTAAACTAATGCAGTGTTTCATGTCAATTGTATTTTAATTTAAAAAACTATTAAAAACAAGAGATCTTTAGTATCCCCAGTAATTTTAAGACTTAGGAATTCTGAGATCAGAAAGTTTGAGAACTATGGATTAGATCACTTTGTATTGATAGATTTTATATTGTGCCCAGTTTTTCACTATCATCAACATTGCTGCATTTGTGTGATTGTTTTAGGAGGGTAAATTTCCACAACTAGAAATGCTGTGTTAAATGCTGTGTTAAACATCTGTTAAATGCATGTTTTTTGTTTTAAATCTTGTATGTTGCCTTCTAACAGAGTTGCATTAATTTCCCCATAGATGTTATAATAGACTAAAGTACTTTCCCCATTTGGTATTGTACTTAGTGTTGTCAACCTCATATTTCAAAAACTGGTATTACATTTAAAATATTTTGCCTTTAAAAATAATCATTAGTGAAATTAGACATGTTTTCATGGCTATCAGTTATTTGTTTTTCTTGTTTTAGAAACTGCCTATATGTCTATTTTGATCCACACATCTTTTCCGATGTATGGATCACCTTTTTCTCAGCTGATTTGGAGGGGGGTCTCAGGAAACAGCAGCTTCCGGTAGTCATACTGTGCTGCAAATAATCCTTGCAGTTTCTTTTAATGTCATGAGATTTAAAATGTTAAAGCAGTTTTATTTTTCATGTTGCCCTATTTATTCATGTTTTCCTTTAGGGCTTTTGGGTTTTATGTCATACGTAGGCCTTACCTACACCAGACTATGAAATTACTTAGCTGTGTTTTCTTTTCCTGATTGGTGATTTTGAACTAGTTTGCTTTAAATTAAACCCATCCTAAAAATGTGAAAGCTCAATGTTTATAGTATTCCAAATAGGATCTGTAAGTACATGTAATGGACCCTCAAATGATTTTAGAAGAAATTTTAATTTAAAGATGACGAATCAATTTAGAGACGTGATGTTTCTCATTCCCCGCGGCCCTAACCCCTGATATCAGTGTTTCCTTTTGTTTTCTGTTTACCTTTAGTTGAGGAAACGTGTAAAGCTGGAGGGGAAAGAACTTGAAGAATACTTGGAAAAGGAGAAACTAAAGAAAGAAGCTGCTAAAAAGCTTGAGCAGTCAAAGGAGTGAGTTATTTTTAGACACAAGTTTATGTATATAATTTAAGAACTTCTTTCTAAGACAGAAAAGTTTAATAGAAAATATTTAACTTTTGTTTTATCCTCATTGCTTTTGTTTCATCTTTCAAATGGTGCTAGAACACCAAATTCTTTCTTTACCAACATTAATACATATTCATTAACTGGTAGTTAATGCTGTGTTTTACAAAATATCAACCCAGTAATATTGATGATTATTGAATGACTATCCGGTTAATGTTCAGTATTCAGTAATAATTTTATGAGCACTAATTCAGAGCCCTTGGGGACTTTATGGCCTCGATTTGTTCCGACCCCTCCCAGGGCAGACATAGACTCCAGCGACGAGAGTGACGTCGAGGAGGACGCCGACCAGCCGTCCGTTCACAAGGCCAAGCACGACCTGATGATGAAGGGTGAAGGGAGTCGCAAAGGCAGTTTCTTCAAACAGGCTAAAAAGTCTTACCCCATGTTCCCTGCCCCAGAAGAGAGAATTAAATGGGATGAATATGGAGAGATTATCAAGTATGTGAAAAAATACGCTTTTCTCTCTTACGGATTGTAGGAATCAAGTGTGTTACCATTTGAGCTCAGTGAATATGGTTTTTCTGGTGATCATTTTGTTGGAATAAAGATGATGCTTTCTTGTTAATATGCAAATGGAGAGTTACCTGCCTTCTTTGATCAGGGATGGGAGGACTGGGGCCTTAGGGAAATTAAAGGAGGCGTGAGGTTTATAAGAACTGGGAGTTGGCAGAGAAACCACAGAAGCTGAGAAACGCATGCAGGACCGGGTCATCCTGGTGCGTCTGCTGACCCCTGAGCTCTCCCAGGGCCTCTCGCTGGCCCACAGGGTGTGGTGCGAAGGGCACTCCCTGTGGTGTGTATGGTCACAAGGGACATAACGCATATGCAGTCACCTGATACTTGACACTGTGAAGTTGCTTTGGCTTTGGATCAAATGTATTTTTAAATCTTGATATGTGGAAGGAGTCTAAAAATTATGCAATTTACTAGTTAGTTATATGTAACATAATATTAGCTTACTTGTTATGACTTCTAATTAGAGACTTATTATTTAGACCAGAGGATTTCTTGGTGCCAGAACTTCAGGCTACTGAAGAAGAAAAAAGCAAATTAGAATCTGGCTTGACAAACGGAGATGAACCCATGGATCAGGATTTATCTGATGTTCCTACTAAGTGCATTTCTATGACAGAATCTATTGAAATAAAGTAAGTGCTTTCATTGCATTTTGGAAATACAAATTTTAAACACTTGAACTATAATTTGCATTGTTTCCAACGTGAAATTTCTGAATATCCTATAGTAAGTTTGCACTTTTAAAATTTAATTTCTTTTTTCATGTAAAGACTTGTGAAGTATGGAGATATTTTCTCTCTGTTAATTATATCTGCATGCTAAAGTAATTGAATTGGTGGAGAGAGGGGAGTTAAACATTAAATTGTACACTTATATAAAGAAGCACTCTTTTGGCACTTTTAGTATGTTCAGTAGCAGGTGAGGGCTACAGTAAATAGGTTTAACTTTCTTTCCTAAGTGCCTGTTTCATAAAATATACTCCTTGACTTAAACATCTCTAGTGCCCTAATGTCTTAAAAATACTACAGTGACCTGAAGTAGTTAAGATTTTTTTTTCCTTTTGGTATAGTAAATAACACTAGAAAATCATCATGTTGGAATTTGAAAAACTCATGAGAGAGCTAAGTGGTTTATCTGTGCAGTGGTACCATTCAGTACACATCCTCCGGTGTCCTGAGGTCTCAGTAATGCGTGGGAATGGTGGCGTAAACGCTCTCCGCAGTGGCTGCACCAGTGTACGTTTTCACCAGCTGAGCAGGGAGCTTCCTTCCTCCCTGTTTCCCGGCCAGCACTGGGCCTTGTCTAACTCGGTGATGTTTTCTGGCCTAATACATAGAAAGTAATGCATCAGTACTATTAAAATTTGTTTTACTGTGGTTATTACTAAGTTTGATTCTCTCTTCAGATGCTTGCTACTGTTTCTGTTTTTATGAAGTCCCTATTTATTCCCTTTGTGCATTTTTTTTCTGGAGGTTGCTGCCTTTTGGTTATTGATTTGCAGGAGTTCATTGTGTGTTTTGGATGTTGTTGGTGGTTGGTTTTAGACAACACAAATACAAACCATCCGCCGTTGTGTTCACTTGCTTGCAGGAGTTTTCCACGGTCTGTTTTGTTTAAAACATTTTTAATTTTGATGTAAGGAAATAATAAAGTATTTCTCATTATATTTTTTTTTAAAGTCCTTCCCTGTCCTTGGTCATAAAGATAAATCTTACATTTTATTCTGTAATTTAATGCTTCACTTTTTTTTGGAATGGCTCCAACTCACCTGCGATTTTATGTGGCATTTAGGTCAGGATCCAGCTTTGTTTTTCTTTATATAGTGGGCCATTTTTTCCTAATGATACTTACTAAAGAATCCACAATTCCCCCAAATACATAATAACAGAACCCATGTGTCTTTCTCAAATCCTCGTTTTAATACTATAAACAGTTTTCTTTTTTTAGTTTTTAAAAAATGCATGTGTTGTATATGTTTCTTTCCTGATAACAAAAGCCATCAAACATGTAGTATTTGAGTGAACTTATCAGAAAAAGAAGTCTGAATAATCCTGTTTAATTACAGAGCCAGGGTTACCTACATAGACTATGAAGGACGCTCTGATGGGGATTCTATTAAGAAGATCATTAATCAGATGAAGCCACGACAGCTGATCATTGTCCACGGACCCCCAGAGGCCAGTCAGGACCTCGCTGAGTGCTGCCGGGCCTTCGGTGGGAAGGACATCAAAGTGTACATGCCCAAGCTGCACGAGACGGTCGACGCCACCAGCGAGACTCACATCTACCAGGTGAAATGTGCCGGCCCTGGAGCCACATAAAAGTGCTTTGTGCTGCCGTTTGGGGCAGACAGATGCGTGAGGGCGCAGTGCTGAGTAGGACAGAGTAAGGGTGTCCCCTGCCCCAGCAGATCCTAGTCTCTGGGGCTTTTAAGAAGGAAATAGTGTTTATTATACAGTTGCACCTTTGATAGAGAAAGTAGAGGATATTGTGAGAACATACAGAAGGAGACCCCAACCCAAATTTAGAGATCAGAAAAGATTTCTCAGAGAAAGTGGTAACTAAGCCAAATCCTTACGAATGGTTTCTCAGGGGTGTATGTAGAATGGGAATGAGAGGGAGGGGAGAGTGTTCCTGAGGGAACGGCTTTAGCAAAAATATACAGACGAAGGGAGTGGTGAGGGTTCAAGAATTCAGAAGTTTTATAGAAATTCACAGATGTCAGGGTTCTATTAATAGAAAGAAATGGAGACAGGCACAGGAAGTTTTATAGAAATTCACAGATGTCAGGGTTCTATTAATAGAAAGAAATGGAGACAGGCACAGAAAATAGGAGTAGCAGAGAGATGGATTAACTCTTACTTGGTAGTGGGAGATGGGATCAGTTCCAGCAGAAGCGATGTCTATTTGTTTGGGAAAAGCAGATCGGAATTCAGCAGGCAAAACCGTCATTCTGGGCAAAGCAAGAGGAAGCAGCATTCCAAGAATACGGAGGTGTGAAACCGTGTGGTTATTTAAGAAACTATTAGCAAATCAGTGCTCCTCTGGTACCATCAAGTGTTAGAGAATGACAGGTGCTAGAGGTGTTCACCTCGGCTGTACAGGAAGGTCCTCTGGGGAACTTTGGGGTGAGCGAGGGTCTCGATGCTCTGGTCTCAGCCTCACTAGTTACATTAGAGTCACTGTGGGTGGGGCCTGGTGCTGTTAATCTTAGAAAGTTGCCTGTGTGGCCTCAGTGTGCAGCCAGGGTCAAGAGCCTTTGTTTTGGAAAGTGGACAGGGTCCCAGAGATCTTACAGGTCATTAGGTCGTCACCAGTCGTGGTGAAGGTCAGATGAGTGAGAGGTTTTGACGTTTTAATGCACATTATGAGACTTAGGGCATGGTCATAGTAAATAATAGGTTATATTTAATTGTTAGTTTACACTCTGTGGGTTTTATTTTTCTTCCTCCCCCTTGCACATCTAGGTGAGATTGAAAGACTCACTTGTTAGCTCCCTGCAGTTTTGTAAGGCGAAAGATGCCGAACTAGCTTGGATAGATGGTGTCTTAGACATGCGGGTTTCCAAAGTGGACACGGGAGTGATTTTAGAAGAAGGAGAACTGAAGGATGATGGAGAAGACTCGGAAATGCAAGTGGATGCGCCTTCAGATTCTAGCGTCATTGCGCAGCAGAAGGCCATGAAAAGTCTGTTTGGAGACGACGAGAAAGAAACAGGCGAAGAAAGTGAGATTATTCCGACTCTGGAGCCCTTGCCGCCTAATGAGGTGAGTGGGCATGTGCTGCGTCTGCCTTTTCCTTAATTTGTCATCTGAGTTTTCCTTTATGCTTCTAGCCATTTAAAGTAGGTCATATGTAGATTGATTTTGGAGTTTTTAGAGAAGATTCCTCAAGGTGTGTTTGTGTGTGTGTGTGTTTGTCCTGTATGGCTAGGGAGACTAATAGTAACTTAAAGGAAACCTGGAGAAGATCTTCTTATAAGATACATAATCGTTTCACGATTTGCTTTTGTTTTTCAGTAGGGATTTTAAAGTATGAAGTCTGATGATTGTGAGAGTCATCTGCCTGCTTCTCATCAGGAGATGTGTGGTTTTCTGGGAATGTCATATGCCTGCACTCCGGTTTTGCCTGCTGTCAATTCAGTTCAAGTCACTTTTGGTTTCGATATAGTTCGAAAGCTTTTACTTAGCATAGGTAGAGTTCTATCTAGTCTAGTATTGACGTGTCTGCAAGAGGTACCTACTTAATTACCAGAGGTGTCATGGAATTAGCTTGCGGACAGTGTTAAAAACGGTGAGTCCTGCGTGTGTGTCAGTTGACATCTTTAGCCCTTCCAAACACTGAGGACAGAGAGACGGACTCTGTCACTGGACCCCCTGCACTGCTCTTGAAATTGGGAGCAGTCGGAGCTGTTTCTCTCTCTGTGCTGACGCTGACACTCTTCATAGCAGGTTCAAAGTAGCAGCATCAGGTCAAACCACTTGCCTTCCCGATTCTAAAACCTGCGGCATCCACTGCATTTGCTCTGAGGGAGGAGGGGAAGTGGAACCAGGGTCAGGAGGACATTCTCCTCTGACCCAAGCCAAGGACTAGGGCCTGAATCAGAAAGAATCTGCAGCTCAGCTGTGCCTGCCGGCACTCTAGTTGACCCCGTTAGGTAAGTGGGTGAGAGAAGGCATAACATCACCCAGTGTCTCTCTGTTATTGTGAGGCATGACTAATAAAATTGATTGAAACATTCAGTCAGCAAGTGTGAAGGGCTTTGTAATGTTAAATAATGAGGTGAAGTTCAGAATAACAACTTGGAATGTGATTTACAGTCTTGAAATGATCTGTCAAAGGACTTTAGGGAATAATAGAAAATGTCTTAAAGATCATATGTTATTTTACTTTATTCAGTACAACTGTGTGTCTGGTATTCTAGTTGAAGTTTTTCTTTCCCCTTTAACCCTATCTAAGGTTCCTGGACATCAGTCCGTTTTTATGAACGAACCAAGACTGTCGGACTTCAAACAAGTTCTTTTACGGGAGGGGATTCAAGCTGAATTTGTAGGAGGGGTCCTCGTTTGCAACAATCAAGTAGCTGTCCGCAGAGTACGTGTTTAAAAAGGGTGGATTGAACAAATGCTTCTGATGCTTGGTCACTTCCGATTCTGTCACTCTTAATTGATAGTTTCACAAAACTGGACATCAGTAATTTATATTCATAACGATGACCTTGAAGGCTATAAAAAGTGACTCTCAAAGACTTGATAATTTAATTTCTTTGTAAACTTTTATTTGTATTCTCAGACATTGACATGTCTGTAAAACTCATGATTTGAATGGTCTATCACATTCTGTGACTCAGAGCCACCCACTTCCTGACCAGTCATAAAGTACCTTTGGTTATTATGTCTGCATATTGATGGTAGAAAAATGTACTAAAGGACTTTTTTTTTTTACTTGGTTTCTAGACGGAAACTGGACGCATCGGATTAGAAGGCTGCCTTTGTCAAGATTTTTATAGGATAAGAGACCTTTTATATGAACAGTATGCTATTGTGTAAAGGACGTCATGTCAAGAAGTATCTGCTTGACCTTTATAAGAAAAAAGGGATTCTTATTCTAAGCTTTTCTGCTTTTTTTTTTTTGGTAATGTACAAAAAGAATCTGCCAGAAAAACTTCACATGTATTAGATTTTTTCCTAATGCTCAAATGAGCGTTCTCCCCTCTAGTTTGAGTGGGAGAGCCCCTGACCCGTGTGCAGGCCTGAGAGGTGAAGCTGATGCCTTTCCTTTGCCGACCCCTTACTCTAGAAGGGCTTTTACTTGAATAAAACAATGCAATTAGCAAACCAGTTCATGGCCTTAGAGAAACATATTTGCATGAACTCTTGCAAACTGTTTCTTACATTTTTCTGGAATGCAAAGTATAAATTATTTAGAAAAGATGAGCTATTAGAAAAAAAACTGATGAAAGTTTTTTGAGTCCTACTTAGTTAAGAACCAAAAAGCAAAGAGTACGGGCTGTAACTCTTCTGAGTTGTAATATGCAGTTGTCCTCACATGCAGCGTATCTGCTCCATGTCTGTATTTCCCAGACTCACTCTAGTGTGAAGCTGGAAGTGATCAATTTTTATTTCTCCCATTTCTTGTTTTATCAAGACTCCGTTGTTGTTCAGTATGAATTATAATGCCATCATTTGAATATACATAATTCAGAAGAACTCCTCGATGTGTTCCAGTCTTAAGGGTTCTGCATACGCTTTAGATGCATCCTGTCATCTAGATTACTATTAGAAACTGTTTTGTGCTCTGTTTTCAAGAAATAAGTTTGAACCTCACATTTTTATGAGGTAGCAGTATAATTAAATTACAAGGTATAAATGTTTTCATCTCTTAGGCTTGCTTTCTCCTAAGGTCGCCCGAGCGGTGGGTCGATTTTATACACGTCGCTACAGAAGTAACGTTGAAGATGGATGCAGTCGTCTTTTCTGCATTTGCACCTTTCCTGGGGCTGGCAGTGCTGATGTAGTGCCCACCGCTTGTGTTTAAGAATAAAAACTGCATATATGCAATTTCCATTGAACTTAAAAATGAAATCATTTTGCCCTGTTGTAATCTCAGTGCTTTTTTAGCATGTGGCCCAGTCACAGCAGACCTCGAGGCTCATTTGCTAAGCATGTACAATTGGCATTTTTAGAAGGATCAGTCTTATTTCATTTAGATGGAACTGTGTACAGTACAACCCAGTGGTATCAGACCACAGTTGATTCATTCCATTTCAAAGCTTTTCTTGTGGATTATGATGTTAATGCAGAGTTTACGGGCTTCTTGATACTGAAAACCAGATACACAAAGCAATGTTACAGAAGATGAAGATGAAGAGTACGTTTTCTTTGCAGAGCTTTGAAAAAATTCACTTAGACTCTTCTTACTGAATAGAGTAAGCCTAAAATTCTATTTATTTTCCAGGTGAAGCAAAGTCTGCATTTGTTTCATGGATTTAAAAATTGGTTATATATATTATGTTGAAATTCTGATATTGAAAATATGATTTTTGCCTGACCCGTGAACAAGAATTAAATTTTAAAGTACTGCTTGAAGATGGCTGTGCTGACTAATGTCACTGTAGGAGCAATATTTTTACGTTTCTGGATGACACTGTACTAACATTTCAATGAAGACATTGAAAATGAAGACATTTGTTTAGCCTCAGTTACTGAAGAGAAATACAAATTTTAAAAAGGACTCTGAGATAAACCATGAACTCAGGAATTTTTAGATCTTTACTTGTTAGAAGCAAAGCAAACACAACTAGACCATCAGCTGGTATCTGTAATTAGCTTGCAAATACTTGTGTGTTGCACTTGCTGCAGTGGGATTATGAATGTCGGATGTCATGGCTGACAGTTTAGTATTTCCGTGAGCCAGTAGGTGGTCTCGGGGGGATGTGAGGAGCCAGTTTTCTAAGAGCCATTTGCCTTTTTTCTTTAAATTGAGGTAGCGTGGTTCACATTCCATTAAATTCTCTCTACAGTGTACAGTTCAATGGTTTTTAGTATATTTACAGTGTTGTACGACCATTACCACTAATTCCAGAACGTTTTCATCATCCCCCAAAAGAAACCTCATACCCACTAGCTGTCAGTTCCCATTCTCCCTTTTCCCCAGCCTCAGAAAACCATGAATTTATTCTCTGTCTCCTATGAATTTGCCTGTTCTGGATGTTTCAAAAAAATGGAGTCATAACATATGTGACCTTTTGTGTCTATTTCTTTCACTTGGTAGAGTGTTCTCAAGATTCATTGATGTGGTAGCATGTATCAGTTTGCTTTTTATGGCTGAACAACCTTCTGCGACGTGGACGGACCGCATTTTGTTTCCCCATTCATCAGCTGATGGACATTTGGGCTGTTTCTCCTTTTTGGCTGTTACGAAGAATGCTGCTGTGAACATTCGTGTACAAGTTTTGGGGGATACGTTTCAAGTTTTCTTGGGTGTGTACAGGATGAGGCAAAAGTAGGTTTACAGTTCTTCATATGGAAAATAATACAATAACGAATAAATAATGATACAAGAATAAACTGTGTTTTGCATCCTCACAACTCAAAACCTACTCTTGCCAAACCCTCTATCCAAGAGTAGAGTTGCCGGGCGATGTGCTGCCTCTGGAGGAGCTGCGGGTTCCAGAGCAGCGGCCCCGCTTTGCGTTCCCACCCGAGGTGGATGAGAACTCCAGACCTGCCACGGCCTCCTCGGCGCTGGTCGCTCACCGTCCCTTTCAGCGGTGCTGTGTGTGCACACGGGTGTCTCCTCATGGTTTTGATACGCATTTCCCTGAGGACTAATGATGTAGAGCATCTTTTAGGTACCTATTGGCCGTTTGTGTTTCTTTTTTGGAGAAATGTCTGTTCAGATCCTTTGCCTGTTTTCTTCACTGGGTTTTTATCTCTTTATTGTTGGATTGTAAGAGTTGTTTGTGTAGTCTGGGCACCAAATCTGTGTCAGACGTATGGTTTGCAAACGTCTCCTCCCCTCTGCATGTGGTTCCCTTTCTTGGTGTCACTGGAAGCATAAACATTTTTGACTTTGATCGTCTAAATCATCTTTTTTTCCCTTTGGTTCCATACGCTATTGGTGTCACGTCTCACAAGCCAGTACTTCATCCAAAGTCCAAAGATTTATTACTATTTTTTTCCTAAAAGTTTTATAGTTTCAGCTCTCACATTTGAGTCTTGGACCCTTTTGAGTGTGTTTGTATGTGAGGTGTGAGGTGTGAGGTGGGGACCCATTGTCCCCGTGTCATTGTTGAAAACACTATTTCTTCATCACGTTTTCTTGCCGCCCTCGTTGAGAATCAGTTGCCTGTAACTGTATGCATTTGTTTTTGAGCTCTAAATTCTATTTTACATATCTATCCTCACACCAGTATCACAGTATCTTGATTACTGTAGCTTTATATTAAGTTTTGAAATTGGCAAGTGTGAGTCCCACAACTTTGTTCTCTTTCTTTTTGGGGGGGGTGAGTTGCCTTCCATATTTTTCTTATTGATTATACCATTACATTTGTTCTATTCCCCCCTTCATTCCCCTCCACCCACAAACTCCCTCCCCCACCATTCTCCCCCCCACTTAGTTTATAATCACGTGTCTCAAGTTTAGATTCTATATTTCCCCTACTATTCTTGCCCTCCCCCTATCTATTTTCTACCTACCATCTATGCTATTTTCTGTGCCTTCTCCCCCCTTCTCCCCCTTCCACCCCCCTGTTTCTAGCCCTCAATGTGTTCTTCATTTCTATGGTTCCACTCCTGATCTAGCTGTCCTCTTGGTTTGCTTTTGTTTTAGGTGTGGTTGTTAATAACTGTGAGTTTGCTGTCCTTTCACTGTTAAAATTTTTCATCTTCTTTTTCTTATATAAGTCCCTTTAGCATTTCATATAATAAGGGCTTGGTGATGATGAACTCCTTGAACTTGACCTTATCTGAGAAGCACTTTATCTGTCCTTCCATTCTAAATGAAAGTTTTGCTGGATAGAGCAATCTTGGCTGTAGGTCTTTGGATTTCCTGACTTGGAATACTTCTTTCCAGCCCCTTCTTGTCTGTAAGGTCTCTTGAGAAATCCACTGACAGTCTGATGGGTACTCCTTTGTAGGTGACTGTCCCCTTATCTCTTGCTGCTTCTAGGATTCTCTCCTTCATTTTAATCTTGGCTAATGTAGTTATGATGTGCCTGGGTGTGTTCCTTCTTGGGTCCAACTTCTTTGGGACTCTGAGCTTCCTGGATTTCGTGGAAGTCTGTTTCTTTTGCCAGACTGGGGAAGTTCTCCTTTATTATTTGTTCAAATATGTTTTCCACTCGTGGCTGTGTCTTTCCTCCTTCTGGTACCCCTATAATCTTAATGTTGGAACATTTAAAGATGTCTTGGAGGTTCCTAAGCCTCTCCTCATTTTTTTGAATTCTCATTTCTTCATTCCTTTCTGGTTGGATGTTTCTTTCTTCTTCTGGTCCATTCCATTGATTTGAGTCCCAGTTTCCTTTCCATCACTATTGGTTTCCTGTGCATCTCCCTTCATTTCAATTAGTTTAGCCTTCATATGTTCCTCTAATTTGTGACTATAATCAACCAGTTCTGTGAGCATCCTGATAAACAGTGTCTTGAACTGCGCTTCTGAGAGGCTGGCAATTTCTCAGTCACTTAGCGTTATCGGCTCTGGGACTTTGAGTTCTTCTTGCGCCATCTTTTGGACTGTTCATGCTTGTTACGGTGTGAGGATCGGAGCCCTAGTTGTTCACCAGAGCAGGGCAACTAAGTCGCTGGGTTGTGACGCTGTATGTGGGGGCGGGGTCAAAGAGGGACTATGGCGTCCCGTCTGCCGCCTCCCGCTGCGGCCCCCACAGGTGCTGCAGCTGCCACCGTCACCGGATCCGCGCGTTTTGTCCCACTGCACGTGAGTGTGCCACCGCTGTCAGCCCTCGCCCCCTGGGGCCTGCGTGGTTGTCTCACTGTGCGCGAATGTGCGACCGCGGTCAGTCTGCCCCACACCCTGACTGGGTCCGGGCCACTTGCGCGCCTAGGTCTGGGGATCTTTCTTGCCCGACCCTGCTCCGCTGCTGGCTCCTCCCCTCTTACTGTCCCCATTGAACGGTTTGTCGTTGTCGGACTTCCGTATAATTCAATTTTCTGTTCTTTGTCTGTGTCTTTGTTCTCCAAACCTTTGTTGTATTCAAACTTGGTTGTGGGAGAAGGCACAGTGTTTCCACCTATGCCTCCATCTTGGCGGAAGTCCTCGTTCTCTTTCAAGAGATTGTTTTGGCTCTTCTTGTTACCTTGTATTAATCCCGATGAAGTTCAGATCAGCTTATAAATTTTGGCAATAAAGGCCATGGCGGGGGGGAGAATGTGGTTGAAATTTAGAGCTTAACATCTTAGAATGGTAACAGCCGAGAGGGACTGTGGAGGTCTTGTAGTTCTGCACCTTATTTTAGTATTGAATTCATGGGCCTATGGAAGGGAAGGGTTTGCTTGCCAGCCGGAGAGCTGATTACAGATGGAGTTGGAACGGGAGCCCAGCCTTGCAGAGTCCATTCAGTACCGGGTGAATGAATCTTGCGTCCTTACAGAATCCAGTCATGCAGTACTAAAGTCAGTGTGCCGGGCTAGATGACTTCTGCAGCCCCGCTCAGCCACAGCATTCAGGGCATTTGGGCTGTGATTTTCAACTGCATGTTTCTGCACTGCTTTTTTTGTGTTCGCTTTGCTTAGGAACAAGTATGTCCAGTTCACCAGTACTTAGGACAATAGCATGGTGAGAGAGAGATTGATGTCCATTCTATTAATATATGGTGGTCAGTAAAGTGAGGGGAGGGAGAAAGGGTAGATGCTAGCTCCTAAGTTTATTTAAATACCGATGAACCGATGACCACTTACAGCAAAGGGTGTAACGGTGGTTAGTAATTCAGTGATTGAGAGGTTGGTGATTTGTTGGCTTGTTGTGGGGGTGGGGTGGTTCCCGTGCACCCCAAGGCTCCTTTTCATTCAACCATCAGTATCTAGAGAAGGACCGCGCAGGTGATGACACAGGGGACTGGAGAAGGAACACGGAGACCTGCCTACCTGGGCAGGAGTCAAGGGGAGGGCTTCTTTCCCCTTTGGGGAGTTTTCTCTCACTTTTACCACTTCAGTTGTGTTTGTGAGAAAACACCAACAATCACTAAAATCCATTAAAAACCCAGAACTTTCCTGGAAGTGAGGGCATCTTTACTTCTCTCCTGTTCCCCTCCTCCCCGCCTTCGTGCATGCACCCAGCACTCTACGCTTTAGTTCTTGAAGTCACAATGTGACTTCAAGGCATAAAACAGAAGTGTGGAGTTTTCCATCTCTCTTCGTCACAGTTGAAGAGAACCGAAGTGTGTGTTTCTGTTGTGCCATTGTTAATGTATTCTGTGGATCCTGCTCACATTTGAGTTACCATCGAGGGGACAAGGCCCACAGGGCCCACAAGGACGTCTGACAACATTTCCCAAGGCCTGTTGATTTTCATGTTTGATACCCAATTTCTTGTGTGTATTTCCTTTTCCCCCCAACACAATTATTACACTTTTTAAAAAGGTACTACTAAATTGTGCATTCAGAACTGGTGAAGTCCACACAGAGCTCCGTGGGAAGCCGTTTTTATTCCATGGGCGCTGCTGCCGGCCTTGTTTCATTTCCTTTCGCATTCATTTGCCAAACGTATGAGGGGCGTCAATGATTTCTCTGAGAAAAATTGTGGTCTTGGTCCAACAGGACATATCCAGTTGACTCTAAATGACAAGGACAAAGGTTAAAACCCCCATTCCTACAGACACTTTCTACCATAGGAGATTTATAATATTAAAAATGGTTTCAGCCCTGGCTGGTGGCTCAGCTGGCTGGAGCGTCGTCCCGTATACCAAAGGGGTGCAGTTCATCCCTGGTCAGGTGTGTATGGGAGGCAGCTGAGTGATGTCCCGATGTTTCTCTCTTCCTCCCTCTCTAAAATCAATAAACATATCCTTGGGTGAGGATTTGAAATATTTTTTACTCTAGTTTCTAACATCACCCATAGGTCATAGTTCAGGTTAAACTTTCATATTTAAATATCAAAGGATATATCAATCTAATGAAATTGTATAAATCCTTTATCAGTTATAAGAAAAAAATTAACTTATTAATTTTATTCTAAATTATTCTAAATTAACAGGATTCAAATTTGTAAGTTTTTTCACTATCTTATGTAATGATATTTGTAAGGAAACAATTATTGCAGGAAGAAGTATCTTTAATGAAAATTGAGAATTTCATGCATTTTTAGCTTTTAAGCAGAATTTTATATCTACATTATTGCCCCCTGAGAAAAGTTTTCATATTTCAACTACTCTTGAGTAGTTTAGCCTGAGATAAGGAGACAGTTAAGCAGATTTTTCTAGTAGTATAAAAACTGGTACAATAAATTCCTGATAGCTGAAAGACCATTTGTATGTATCTTACCTTTTAATAAGAGCCTGTACATCCTTTCTCCCAATTCTGTTTTTAACATTTTGCTATGTTTATATTATCTTTCCATCTATACCTATTTTTTAACTATTTGATGCTAAGTTGCAGTTAAAATGTCCCATTGGCCCTAAACACATTGGTGATTTTTTAAAAAAACAGCTTCTCCTGTATAACTAGTTCATCCATCAAAATCAGGAAACTAACACTGATAAAATTCTGCCATTTAATCCACAAACAATATTCAGATGTCACCAATACTCAAGAAAATGCACTTACCATCTTTTCTTTCTGTTCCGGGACCCAACCCAGGAAGGTGTGTGTGTGTGCGTTTAATGTTTCCCCTTCAGGCTCCCTTAACCCCGGAGACTTCCTCAGGCTTTCCTGTGTGTCTCTTCTATGGCTGACATTTTTGAAGAGTGCGGGCCAGTTACTTTGCAGAGTGGCCCTTACTTTTGGTTTGTCTGACGTGTTCTCGTTATTAGATTCAGGCCAGGAATTTTGGACAAGCACCCGAGGAGTGACCCTCTGTCCTCTCTGTTGTGTCAGGAGGCACACGTACTCCACGTGCCTGTTCTTCCCGGTTCCAGTGATGCCCTTGTTAACAGTAGGTTACTCTGCACGGTTTCTCCACCATGAAGTTAGCAAGTATATTGTACACGCTAATTGATGAGGAATGAGTACTTTGTGGGGAGCTACACTGAGACTGCATCGACATCCCGTGCTTTACGAATTTTTACCCTCTCAATTGAGCATCTTCTGTTCACGATTCTTGCCTGAAATAGTTATTGCCAAAGGGTGATTCTCTGATCACACCGTTGCTTCTACATTTCATTGGCATTTGAGGACAGGCACTTTCTCTTTTCACTGTTTATTTAGTCATTGTTTATTTTAGTGTGGAACATGGATTCTCTTTTATAATTTACAGACGATCATGATTTATGTTGATGCTCCATTTGGCCTGGATTTGGCTAGCGGGGCACTTCAAGCTGGCTTCTGTGTTCTTGACATGTTCTGAGGTTTTTTGCTTTTGTTTTTACTTGTGGTAAAAACCACATGTTAAATTTACCATCGTAATTATCTTTAAGTGTATCCAGTTCAGTAGTGCTAAGTGCATTTACATTGTTGTGCAACAGAGCTTGCAAAACTTTTCATCCTGCAAAACTGAAACTCTGTACCCACTGAATGTCAGTTTCCCTTCCGGTCTCCCCCAGCCCTTGGTGATTGCCTTTCTACTTCCTGTTTCTAGGGTTTTGATAGTTTTGGTTGCTTCACGAGTGAAATCACACAGTACTAGTCCTTTTGCGACTGGCTCATTTCCACTAGCATGGTGTATGTCCTTGATGCTCATCCATGTTGTAGCAAGTGGCAGGAGTTCCTTTTTTAAGGCTGCATCATATTCTGTTGTAGGGACATATGCCACATTTTCTTTATGCATTCATTTATTGGTGTGCATCTGGGTTGCCCCCACCACTGGGCTATTGTGAATCGTGCTGCAATGATCATGGCGGTGCAAATACTCCTTTGAGACCCCACTTTCGATTCTTTTGGATACATAGCAGTGGGACGTCTGAGTCCTGTGGCCGTTCTATTTTTAATTTCTCACGGAACTGTTTTCCATAATGGCTGCACATCCCCATGGTTCTTAGAGCACTTTCTTGCTTTCGGGTACCATAAAATGTTCCAGGCACCTTCTTTCTCCCTGCTAGTCCTGGGGTTGGCCATCTTGCCCAAGAGTCCCGGTTCACGTTCATGGAGAACGGTATTTGGAACCCAGCTCTGGGTGCTAGGTTGTGCTCGCTGCCACTGAGCTGTCATTGCTGGTAGGTCCTCTCCGTGCACAATTAGGAAGTATCTACATCTGTGCTTGTCTCCTCACCCATCCATCCGTATCCATAAAAAGCCACAGTTCACACTGACCTTCCATTCCACTTCTACCCCACAAAGGCTATTCTAGCCTTACCCCGTTCCACATTTGCCCTTCCTTTATGGTAAAAAAACAGGGCTCCCATAATTCTCAGTACATTCTCTAACTCGTTCACTCCCCATGGCTAACCGATCCCAGACCGTGGGGCCGGCTGCTTTGCTCCCAGCCCCCTGCCTGTGGCTGCTGTGAGGAGTGAGTTCCCCCTGTTCCTCGGTCCGTGGCAGCACCTGCCAACAGAACCCTGGAGCAGGTGTCTGAGAGAAGGCCCCGTGGCTCCGATGGCAGTGCTTCTGTCGGCGTGTGTTCCAGTGGGGTCACCCAGCACATAGTGGAACCACCACGGATTCCGAAGGCGTCTGCTTTCAATGGGACTGTGCAGTCTCCGGGTGTTTGTCTCGGTGATCTCGTTACCATGTTTCCCTCGGCACTTCTACTCTGTGGTTAGGCCAGACAAAGCAACGATGGCTGGAGTGGGGCTAGCAGGGAGGAGTATACAGAGGAAGGCAGGAAGTGGGGGCGGAGGGAGCACATCCCCCGGGTGGCGATCACCTCCACGCGAGAACACATGCGCAGTTCAAAAATCTCAGGCTCTGTTCCTATTATTTTATAACTGTCCTTGACAAAACTTTGCCTCTCAACGCATCATCTGGCTCATCCGCCCCCACAAGTCTCCAGTTTTAGGAGTGTCAGGACCAAGTTCACTGCTCTGAGCACTGAGGAGTTCTTTTATCGAGCAGTCAGGTGTTCTTTAGTCTTCGCAATTTGCAGTGGGTGGAATAATGTCCTTTGCCCCTGGACAAATGATTCGTGGTAAGCTCAGCATGGAGCCCAGTTATGTAACGATGCGGGGACCCGTATTGTTATTAGAACTCGTTCCTGCCCATGGGAACATGGAATCCACGGCCATAATTATTTGCATTTTAGAGATTTGGTTCACCTCATGGGAATAATTGCTCCAGTGCTTTTTTGTTTTACTTTTTTGCTGAAATGTAACTGAGCCTTAGCAATAGTAGCTGATACACAATGACCGTGGGCAGTGGGCCCTGAGGTCACCCCATTTGACTGAGGAGGAAGCAGGAGCTTCTGGTCTGTCAGCCCTCCGGTGCCCACGCATACTGGGCACTGCAGTGTGTACTGGTCTGGGTGTGTTACCAGAGTTCTTTAGTTCTGAATGCAAGAAACCATCTCTGGCTGTCTTAGGGAGAAGGGGAGTGGACTGAGATGCTAATCCCAGGGGATCTGGGCCGCAGGCCCAGCGGTCCTCCCAGGCAGCACCGAGCAGATGAATCCACTGCAGCTTGGGGCCCTGGCCACACACAGTCGTGAGGGAAGTCTGCCACTGGCCCGGCGTTGGTTCCATGCTGAGCCTGGCTGGAGAGACGGGCACCGTGACCGTCATTGTTGAAGCTTAGACACAGAACTCACCCACGAGAAATCTAAGGGGCTCTCACCGCGAGGCAGGAGAACGGGTGCTGGGAGGCAGAGACAGCCAAAATCCACTCGATGGGACTTGCAGTAAGGAGCTCAGGCTGTGAAGTCCAGGGCTCCCCATGCCATGGCCACCGCTCTGTGGGTTGGGCCACTTATATCAGCACTTCACACGTACGTGTGTGCGAACACAAGGGTCCCAGGAACATTAAATGACATGAGCCATGCAAAACACTTGGAGTGTCGGGCACAGAGTGAGCACCTTTCACATACGGCGTCCCATTTTCTCTCTATTACAGTCCCGAGTGCTCGGTGTCACCTCTGCTTTTACAGAGAAACCAGCCCTGGGAGGTCTCAGTGGCGCATTCAGGGTCATGCAGCTAGCTGGTCAGTAATGAAGCCGGTGCTCCCGTTATGGCTGCTTGACCCACCAGCGGGGGCTTTAATACCTACCCTTTGGGCCTTTGGGTGAGAATCCTTTACAGCCATTTCCGACATGTGACTCATAACTCCTTCAAACGGTGGGGCTCACACCCGGTGACATGAAGTAGACCTAAGACGTCTTTTATCCTGAGACATTTTCTAGGACAGTTCAAATGCAGTCAACTGCCTGGTTTGGTCAAAGTGATTCCGTCCATCTAGAGATACCGAATCTTTTCTTGTCTTTACACAGCCAATGTTATGCTCTTCTCACAGAACTACAGAAAACGGGCATCCCTTGGTCGGAAATGAGAAAATACACAGGCTGCGTGAGAATCTTGGACCATACTCATCCAAGAATGCTTATATATTGATTCCAAAAAGCCATCCACCCTGGCTGGTGTAGCTCAGTGGATTGAGCGCGAGCCTGTGAAGCAAAAGGTCGCCGGTTCGATTCCCAGTCAGGGCACATGCCTGGGTTGCAGGCCGGGTCCCCAGTGCAACCACACACTGATGTTTCTCTCCCACTCTTTCTCCTTCCTGTCCCCTCTCTCTAAAAATAAATAAAATATTAAACAAACAAACAACCAACCAAACAAAAGGCCATCCAACCCTTTCCCATAAGGTCTTTAGCGATAAGCAGTAGAGATGTGAGTCGGGTTAGGATTCGGCCAAGTGGGTTTCTAACCCCTCTGAAGCTGTGGCCCAAAGGTTGCTCCTTAAGGGCCCTGTGCTCCTCAGAACCAGCTGGCTCTGTCCTCATTTTACCCTCCTTGCCTTTTTGTTTTACTCATGTGTCCAAGGCGTGAACCGGGCTTGGGCACAGACCAAAAGCCAGCCTGGGATAAACAAGGAGCTACTTTGTCCCTGGCTGATGGGAGACACGCACCACCAAGCCAGGTGCAACTCGACCCAGATCAGGGACACCTACTTGACATTTTCATTAATATTCTGGTTGAGGATATTGGGGACAGGTTAAGAAAACGTGCAAATGGCCTGCGACTAGAAGTAGCTCCTGTACAGGAAGACAGAATTAGAGCCTACAGGGATCATGCCCAGTTGGGACAATGGGCAAAATTGAAGAAAATGAAATGTTCCCTGTCTTTCTAAACCAGTGACCCAAACATCTAATGGAGGGGAAAATTCTAGGATTCTAGGTTTACAATAAAAGGATTTTATGGGACCGTAAGGATGACTGCCCCAAAAGGCAGCAACTGCAGGCCACATTGCTCGTGGACTAATGGACTCTAATTATGAATGCACTGCTTCTAAGAAAGGTGGCGATGGCCCTGTTTCATTCTTTTGGTAAACCGCACTTAGGGCTCTTCATTCAGTAAACACTCCCCCTCAGCACCCTGCCACAGCTTTTTTAAAAAAAACTGTTTAATAGCGCCTGGCTGGTGCGGCTCAGTGGATTGAGTGCCGGCCTGTGAATCAAAGGGTCACAGGTTGGATACCCAGTCAGGGCTCATGCCTGGGTTGTGGGCCAGGTCCCCACTAGGGGGTGCCCTGGAGGCAACCACACATTGATATTGCCCCCTCTCCCTGTGTCACAGATGGGCACAGGTCATCAGGTTCTTGGTGATCGGGACAAAGAATTGAACCGAACACCTGGAGTTTATAGCAGAGAATGTGGGAGCAGGCCAACTCCAAGCAGAGACTGACCTCACGGGCTGGAGGGACTCTGTTCTTATGGGTGGATCCTTCCTGGCTAGTTTTGACAGGCTTGTACTGTGCGTGTACAAGTACTTGTGTTACTACAAAGCTACTGCACCTGTGGTCTCCCATGGTTTTCCTGGATTGGCCGCCAGGGAAGGGGCTCCCACAATGTTACCTAGTTGACCTACTTTCTCCTGGGGTCCCCCTGGACTAGGTTTGCTTTTCCCTTCGCCAGAGAATTATAGCTCTCCATGTTAGAGATTGGAGAAAAGGAAAGGAATTATTTATTCAAGTTATACAGACTTAAGAGTAATGACTTAATGTCTTCATCAAAACCCCAAAGTCCCTTCAAACACCCACAAACACACACAGTCCTTCTTCCCCCTTTGCCCAGGCCAAGGTACCGTATCTCAGGAAAAGAAATAGAGAGCTGCGTGGTGGTTCTTTGCTAAAGCTGCATGATGATTCTTCTCATGGCTGGGGGGGGGGGGTGTCCCTCGACTCTGGCCAAAAGCACGTGGTTCTCTCCTCTAAAGCTACATGGTGATTCTCTGTCACATGGCTGCGGGAGTCCCCATTCTGGCCAAAAGCATGCGGTTCTCTCCTCAATGGCTGCTGTGTCTGTGTTTAAATCCCCACACCGACCTACCTCTGCAGCCCCATTTCCGACTCCTCCCGCAATTGGCTACACCCGCCAGGACCACCATATCCGTCCAGCTTTACTGGGCTGCCACAGTGAGTCTGGGCAGGCATGTCCCCTTGGCGTGGAGCCAGTCCCCTCCAAGCTCTCACGCAGGCACTGTAACAGGGGCTGGGAATTGCCTCCCAGTTACATCTTGAGTGGAAGTCACTCCTATCCCCCTGGCTCAAAGCGTGGCCACAGCTATTTAACATATCTATGAAACCAGTGAAAGGTTGTAGATATGTTAAGTGACCATTCTAGAGGCTATCTGCCAAACAGTTGCTATGTAACACAGCTCTGAATGGCCCTGCTCCATGTGTCCCATCCCCCAGCTCAGACTTGTGGGGGTGAGGACATCCCATACTTTTAATATTTCCTGGACACCCTGAGTTTTGGACCCCATTGCAAATCCTTCTTTTGGGGGCCCCCTGGCTGCACCCTCCTACACCTTCCCCTCTCTAAAATAAAAACCTTTACAAAATAAAATCAACTTTAATCAGTAATACACATTGTAGAAAATATAGAGGGTTTAGAAAAACAAAGAAATAGGGAAGAGCCCTATACTAAATGTAGTACTTTAATCACATTGGCCTATTTCCATCTTTTTTCAATGAGATGATTGTGTAATTGATAGGTACACAATTCCTCATTGTGTCTTTAGAGAAAAAGTTCCCATGTTTATAAACATCTCTTAATGTTTCAAGTCCTGGAACCAGCCTGAGGACTTGAGCTCACCGCATGCTCGTCCCCAAACTGCCAAGCCCCTGTGCCGCTGTGCAGACTGGGGGCTCTTTCCACCCCTGCTGTCATCCTGTGAGAGCCCAGCCCCCAGCCTCTGTGTTCACCCATCCCGAGGAGAGGTACTTCGGAGAGGTACTGCTCGGGAAGGGCCAGGGTCGGGGGTGGGGGGATGGAGGCTCCTGTTTCGAGGCCTCAGCCGCTGGTGCCTGGGGCGGGAGCGCTCCTGCCTGGCTCCCGACTGAGAGCAGATGGGTCGTGAGCCTGGCTCTTGGAAGAGCCGCTGGCACAGGACACGGGGCCCCAAGGGCTTCTAACTGGACAAGCCAGGGAGTCTGCCGCTCAGACCTTTTCCCACCCCACTTGGCGTCAAGGACTCTTACCCTCGGACAGGGCCAACAGTCCTCACCTCGGTGCCATGGCGGCCAAGGCCTGCTCTGGCCTCAGAGCCACTCGGCGGCTGTAGGAAGTGGTGGTCCAGGAGCTCAGAAGTGAGACCAGGAGTTCACCTGAATATTTCTGTGCCTCAGTTTCCCCATGCGTAAATTTAGATTGTACCAGTATGTACTTTGTATTATTGTGAGGATTAAATGAGGCCGTAGATATAAAGCACAAAGAACAATGTCTGGTGATTTGTGTTCAATAAATGCTACTGTCTATATTCTTTAAATTTCCTGAATAATCGATTTTATGTGGATTACATAACTTACCCTCATACATGTCCTTAGTGATACCGTCTCCACATCCTTGGGAGGAAACCCTCAGCCCTTTACCAGCCCCAAACACCACCCACACCTACTGGCTCTTCCATTTGTTCGTTCTGCCACTCATCGCTTATTCATTCGTCACATTCTGTCTCTATGTAGGTGACAATTCAGTCTCTTTCTCTGCTGTCATTGCCTTCAAACCCAGTAGGAATCCCAAATCCTTCTCAACCTCCTCCCTTCCACTTCGGTATCTCAGGAGCTAGGTGGCCCAGCGTTCCCATCTCCCAGGTAAGGGGACAGAGGTCTAGAAAGGGAAGGTGGCTGGCCCAGGTCACACAGGGCCGGGACCCACTCAGACCCCCTCATTTCCAACCGCCAAGTGCCTGTCCTCCACAAAGCTGGTGCATCTGGTCAGAGGTGCCAGGAGCGGGTGGTGGGGACAGGTGCCTCCCCAGAGAGAGTCCTCTAGCTTATGAGTGACACCCTCCTGCCAGCACTGCCCCCCCCCACAGTGAAAGGGGGCACCTGTTCCTTGCAGATGTCAGCTACAGAGGAGCCACTGGTTGGGAGTTGCCCTAATCCTGCTCTCCCCTGCTCTAATTCCCTGCAAATAATCTTCCCAGGCCGGCCTTAGCCTACTTCCCCGGGGCTGGAAGGCACATGAGGTAAGCCGGGCGGCTTAGCAGGGTGGCCCGGCTCCAAAGCCACAGCAGGGCACTAGCGTAGCCCCCTGCAAGGGCGGCTGCCGGTCCTCTCACAGGTCAGGAGTCTCGGCCACACAGCCGTGGGGGTTGAATTCTGAAGCTGCACCGTGAAGCTCCACGGTGGGGCGATTAGGCCGCTGCAGTGAGGCCCGCTTGTCGCCTCGCTAGGGCTATGCTAATGAGCGAGTGACTGCCTACGGGGCTCCAGCCCCTGCGGGGGACGCCTGGGCTGTTTTCCTGGCATGACAGTTGGAGCAGGCTTGCTTGTCACCATCATTGAAGGACTATTTGTGAATGGCTCCGGCACATGCACGCACACGCAGCTCCGCCTGGGGTCGGCGGGTGGCTGCCCAAAGTCCCCACGGGGTGGCTGGGCCATGCGCAACAGAAGGGCTGACTCCATGTGTCAGAGGCTTGAGGAGATGGCTGTCTATTCAACAGACACTGACAAAGCACCTACTATGTGCCAGACACTGCTGCAAGAGGCCCACCTGTGTTAGTCCTCACAGCAGCGCACACTGGCTGGTGCCACAGCTCTCATGTTCTGTACAGTCGCTGCCAGGTGTCACTCCACACGCAGCCCTTAGGAGTGACTGTGGCTTCTCCCACAGAGGGTGCCAGCTGGGACATCGCCCCCGAAGTGTAGGGCTCAGAGGTGACAGTGCCAGAAACCAAGTTCTGCTAAAACTCCCAGGACCTCGGAGGAAGAGGGCTTGCATTTACTTTATTGAATTAATTCCTTTATTTTTTTTTTGGTTTAGCTTTACTTATTTGCTTGTCTGTTGTCTGTGTACTAGAGCTAGGAACTAAGTTCCATTCAGAGCAAGACCTTGGTCTTCTCACCTCTGCTCAGGCTCTTTACTGTGAATATACATTATTTATATAATCACATGTCAGAAGCAAGGGTTTGAGGGAGGAGCGGGAGAAAAACAGTAAATTGAGCACAAGGTTTTCCCACAACACAGGCGATAGCCTTGAGGATTTTCATGGCTATTTTTGTGAGGTGGAAGAATTAAAAGAACCTACGTTTTCACTAGCAGACTTCAATCCAACACTCAGTCTATTCTATTCTGTTAAAGAATTTGCCTGATGTTGTACAGCTGGTTGTTGTACAAGCAGAAATGAGGGCAAACTCTCTCACCTTAACAAAGTGCAGCTACACAAATCTACAGCTCACACTATATTTCATGGTGAGAGACCGGCCACCTTCCCCCAAAGATGGCGGAGAAGGCAAGGACGTCAGTCTCACTGCTCAACATCCTGGTCAGCGCGATGAGGCCAGAAAGAGAAATGCAAGGCATAAGGATCGGGAAGGAAAAAACACTGTGGGCAGTATGATTGCCTACTTAGAGAAGTCCAAAATTTACCAAGACATTGCCAGATCTAGCAAATGAACTTAGCTAGAATGCAAGATAAAAGGTCAATGTACTGCACTTTATTTACCTATTTAAATCTTTATATGCTAACAATGCAGAAACAGATTTTTTAAAAAAAAAAAAAGATACCATTTACAGTAACACCAAAAACATAAAATACTTAGGGATAAATAATATGTAAGGTTTGTAAGCTGCAAACTACAAAAATGTGGACTTAGATAAATGAGATATACAGTGTTCCCAGGTCAAAAGACTGAATATTGTCAAGATAACGATTGTCCCCACATTGATCTCCAGATGCAACGCAGTCCAGGGCGAAATCCCGGCAGGCTTCTGCGGAGAAGTTGCCGAGCTGATTCTAATATTTATATGAGGAAACAAAGGTCTTAAATCAGCCTGAGCAATTTTGAAAAGGGGGTGGTGGGAAGGTAAATTGGTACAGCCACTATGGAAATGAGTATAGCAGTTCCTTTAAAAATTAAAGACAGAGCTACTATGTGACTCAGCAGTTCCAATTTTAGGTGTCCGAAGGAAATAAAAATGCCGACCTGGAAGGCTCTCTGCCTCCCCCACTCACCGCAGCATTATTTCACAACAGCCGAGACACAGAAACCACCTCAATGCCCACCAGGGAATGAGTGGATAAGGAAAATCCCACCCGTGAGACACGCACCCGCTCCCATGCACATGCCCACGGGCGCATTATTCAGCCACCAAAAAAATGGAGGAAATCGTGTCATTCGTGACAGCATGGCTGGAGCTTGAGAGCTTTGTGCCAAGTGAAATAAGTCAGACGGAGAAAGGCAAACACCGCGTGATCTCACTTATATTTGAAATCTTAAAAATACTGAACTCGTAGAAGCAGAGAGGAGAAGGGTGGGTTCCGGGGCCCGGGCGGTGGAGGACACGGGCAGATTTTGTTCCGGGGCCCCGAACTTTCAGTTATCAGATGAATAAGGTCCAGCGTGGTGGCCATAGTCACCCACACTGTGTGCTGTGTACTCAAAAGAGGCTGTCAGGTCGGAGCTTAAACGTTGTCACCATAACAACGACAAAATGGTAATTACGTGCAGGGAAGGATGTGTTAACGAACCTTATTGGGGTAAACATTTCCCCAAATAGCATGTAACATCGTATCCCTTAAACTTACACCATGATGCGTGTCAATTACAGCTCAGGAAAGCTGGAGAAAATACCCAAATACATCTGAAGAAGGTGGGCAGAGCTGTTAGGAAGACCAGAGAACCTGGTTTAGAGACACGTGGCCGTGAACAATGGTCAGAGCCATGCTGGCGAGTGTCCCTGAGTGTGCGGTTGGGAACGGAGGGAGCGCCCCAGAGTTTCAAGCAGAGAGGAATCAGCCCATGGGCTGGACGGCTGGGTACGTGGGGCCTGGGCCTTCTGCAGCCGCAGCCAGGGAGGCAGGGACTGGGAACACCTGCATTCTCAACTCCTATCGTCAGAGGCAGCCTCACCAACACTAAAGGGGTTCAGTGCTAGAGGCCAGAACAAGACAAACGTCCACTCTAACTGGTAATACGAAAGTTCGGTTTCCAGCCCTTCGAAACCAGGGTTAAGCACTTTGATCACTCCATGGCGGGTCTGGAGGGGGTGCCTGAACCCTTCTGCTGGGGTCCAGAACCTCTCAGGCTGGAGTGGGTTAAAGACTGTGGATCACCGCCCCCACCCACGGCCACTCCCACAACTCTGGCTCCGGAGCAGCATGGGGCCCAGGGAACAGGAGGAGGACCAGGAAGGGCTCCCCCGACCCTGGGCCCCAGGAGGCTGGAGCTTTGAGCAGCATCAGTGTCTAGAGGGGCCAGGCAGGAGGAGAGGGAGTGACAGTGGGCCAGGCAGAAAGAGCAGAGGTCCAGCTGAGGTTCTGAAATGAAAGCCCTTTCCTCCCCATGGCCCATTTGTCCTGTTCCCAAAGCAGGTCTGGCCCCAGGCAGCAAGCCCTGCTTCTGCCTGGGCCCCTGCTGACCACACCCCCCTCCCCGGGGTTCCACCACCTCCAGCGACATCTGCATCTTCTTCTATCTCATTCTTACTAACTCCCTGCAACCAGGCCTCGAAACACCCACACACCCACACAGCAACACCTGCGGGCCTCCTGTTCAAACAGGGACTATCACAGCTGAGAGAAAGGCCTGGATTCCCTAATTCAAAACCAGCTGGGCCTGGGAGGGCACCTCGGGAACAGGAAATGCACGGGGAGAGCGGAGAGGAAAGGGAAGGAAGATGCGGGCAACCTTGAGTACACACACCCACCCACCATTTTCCTCTGGGTCCTCTCCTCCCACCGAGGCCGATGTGGCTGGGCACACACGCAGCTCGCCAAACTCCTCCGGCGGCAGCGGAAGCGGGGGCACGTGCCCCAGTCCTGGAGATGGGACCAACGGGGGGAGGTGTCTTCCGGGTAAGGAATGCTACCCTACCAACAGCAGATGCATGGGCAGAAATGCCCTTCTTCTCCAGGCAGATGTTGTCACCTCTGCTTGGGAGGTGGCAGCCATCTTGTGACTATAGGGACATGCCTAGGACTAGGCTTTCGTGCTGAGGAAAGCTGAGCAGAAAGATGAAAGAGCCTGGGTCTCCCCCGCCCCCCCCCCGCCATGACAATGCTGAGACCCATCCCCGGGCAGGTGTTCTAATTATGTGACACAGTGAAGCCCCTGATTGTTTAAGCCCCTTGCAGTCGGGTGTTTGGGTCCACGCAGCAGACAGCATCCAGACAGAGGCAGACAGAAACCGGCATTTGCCAAATGCCCCAGAAGGAGTGATGGCACTGGGAGCATTACAAGGGAATGACCACGTTATCCCCATTTTACACAGGAGGAAACTGAGGCTCGTGGCACAGGGCTACCTATTAAGTGCTGGGGTAAAAATAAGCTAGGATGACTTCAGAAAAGCTACTGAGCGCTCACTCCATGTGAGGCCCTGTCCAGGGGCTGGGGCGACGGGGCACAAGGGACAAACGAATCCAGCCTTCATGGAGGTTCCGCCCTGGGGGAGGAGGCCAGCAGTGCACTGGCACACGAGGCAGGGTCACTGTAGGTCTGTGATCACTGCTACCGAGGTAACAGATGGGGCGGCACAGAGAGAGGCAGCTGTGGTTTCTGGGATATCCTGGAGGGGAGGGGACATTCTAGATGGGGTGACTGGGTGAGGCTTTGGGGTGACTGAGCCACATCGGAATGAAGCCTTGATGGACACGAAGGAGCTGCCGCCGTCATGAGAAAACCGAGGGAAGGGCCTTGCAGGCAGAGGGAGCAGCAAGTTAAAGGTCCCCGAGGCGCCGGAGAGCAAGGGCACTCAAGGAGCCGAGGCCGGGGTGACCAGCGCTCTGTGAGTGGTAGGGACTGCTGAGAGGGCGAGGTTGGAGGAAGGCAGGAGTGGGTCCTGGGGCCGTGTGGGCCGTGGGAAAGGGTCTGGGTATTATTCTGAGGTGAGGAGTCACTGAACGGTTCTAAGCAGGGGGAGGCATCTGCTTCACGTTCTGGGTGGGTCTCGCTGGACGCAGTGCGGAAAGTGGATTGCAGGGAGTAATAGGGTCAGCAAGTCCACGGGATGCTGTTGGTGTGGCCCCAGGGAGGGGGTAATGGTGGCTTGCAGTTGGGGGTGTCCTAAAGAGGAGTGAATGGACTGCAAGCAGGTCCCCAAGGCTCCAGCAGCAGGACTTGCCAGGGGGTTGGGTGTGCAGGGAACAGAAGTGGGAGGAACACAAGTTGACCCCTGGGGTCAGCCCTTGGGCAGCTGGGCCAACGGTCATGCATCACGAGAGAGGAAGGGGCTTGGGGGGAAATCAGGAGTTCTTTCCTGGGGGCTCTCTGCCCCATTGCCTCCCTCAGGTCAATAAAACAGGAACCGTCCACCTGCAGCTGTTCCTGCCCTGGGGCAGATCCCAGTGGGGCGAGAGAGGGCGGTGGTGGGAAGCAGGAAAGGACTCCAGGGAAAGCAGAAGCTCAGGGACAGCATTTTCGTCTCGCCTCCAAAGAGCTGTCGCAGCACAGATTCGGTGGTTAGATCGCTGGGGTGGTTCAGTTGCTGAGCGCAGTGTCTTAGCTGGAGCTTCGCAGGAAGTGGGTGACCAGACGAGATGAGAGTGTGCGGGGCATGACTGGGAGGCCACCTCGGGAAGCACTGGAAGGGATAGTCAGGGTGTGCGAGGCGAGAGGGGAGGAGGCAGGACAGACTAACGGGCAGGCCACCCCAGTGGCCGACTGGGGTCCAGTCCTGCCGGGGGCCTCTGGGGCAGAGCACAGAGCGTGCATCAGAATTGTCCCTCCCTGTGGGCAAAAGGCTGGGCTGTTTATCCTCCAAGTCCTATTCACTAGCCGAGGGGTGCCCCCAGGGGCGTCAGCTCCAACATCTTTCCCTTTCTTTCGTCTTCTTACCTCAACCAAGGGGAACACAAACATTCCTTGTGCTAACCGAAGCAATGTCTTTTAGCAGTAGGCCCAGCAGAAAACCCCAGAACACTCTGTACTATCCTTCTCCCCTGTCTTTCTGAACCAGGGAAGCCTGAGGCAGTCATATTTTGGAGAACCTGCCCCTATGGGAAGCACGGGGAACACCCACCACCCACCCTGATGGACACCTGTGCTGTGCCGATCACCGACTTTCCAGCTCACTTTGGTGAAACTGGAGACAAGTTCAAGAACTCACCCTCTCAGTCCCCTTTGGGAGCGTGTGCTGCTCCAGGGCCTCAGTGAGTGCAGATCCCAGGCTCCATCAATAGTCCCCTCGCTTTCACACAGTGGCACACGCAACACGCCTGCAGAATCCAAACATGTATGCATAGTGCACGCATAGATTTTCTTTTCAGCTTCTACCTTGCTATACTTCCAGAACTCTGAGGGAATGTGGCCAGCGAATGTCTGGTGAACTCGGCAATCTCTAGTCCCGAGAGAGAATGCAGAGGCACTCCCTCGCACCCCTGCGGACCGGGTCTTGTCATGGTCCATGAAGCGACTTCCAAGGTGAGACTCTGCCAAGCCCCTGCTGAGCTGACAGAGGCTGGCAACGAAGCTGAATTTGTCAGAGCAGGAGGAGGCTGGCTCTCTGAGGGCCCCAGGCAGAAGTGCTGAATGTGTAAACTGTATCACTGTTTAAAAATGAGCCCACCTAGGGACTCTGGCCTCAGGCAGCACGGCCTCAAACAGCGGCAGCAAGCAGTTGGAAGAGCCCCACCCGTGATCCTGCCACGCAGCAGGGGCCACCTGCTCTCCCTGCCAGTCCAGCCGTGGGGAACAGCAGCCCGTGGGCTCAGTGTCCCATCCCAGAGGTGGGCACTGTGGCGCACACAGAGGGTGTGGGCAGTGGCAAGATGGAGGCCAGGCACAGGAAAGAACATAAAGGCAAGCAAAGAGGGTGAAGACAATGCTTGTGTGCCTGACATTTGCAGACGTGCAATAAATATTTCTTGTAACGGACTGAATGAATGGATGGCTGGATGCCTGAATGCCTAATCTGTGTTCTAGGAATTGTTCTAGGCTTCGTACAGGGCATGTGTGAGTGTGGTCTGTTCGTGGATACACTCCCACGAGTGTATCCACGAACAGACCACACTCACACATGCNAGTGGCAAGATGGAGGCCAGGCACAGGAAAGAACATAAAGGCAAGCAAAGAGGGTGAAGACAATGCTTGTGTGCCTGACATTTGCAGACGTGCAATAAATATTTCTTGTAACGGACTGAATGAATGGATGGCTGGATGCCTGAATGCCTAATCTGTGTTCTAGGAATCGTTCTAGGCACTGGGAGTGTATCCACAAACAGACCACACTCACACATGCCCTGTGGAGTCTATTCTAGAGGCAAGGAGGACACAAGAAACACACCAAATAAATGTGTTTGACTGTGTGTCGCCCTCTGCTTCCTGTTAATGGATGTGTCCATCCAAAGTACACGCTGAAGTCCCCACCCCTGGCACCTCAGAAAGTGACGTCATTCGAAATAAGATTGTGCAGATGTGATCAAGTGAAGGCGGAGTAGGGTGGCCCTTCATCCAGTCTGACTGTCGTCCTTTTAAGAAGAGGAAAATGACGTGAAGACAGACACAGGGGGCGGCGGGGGGCACATGACAACAGAGGCAGACCCTGGAACGCTGCTTCTGCGAGCCAGGGGGTGCCCGGGATCGGCGGCCACCCCCAAAACCAGGGCGAGATAACAAGGCTGGCTTCTCTACCCAGAATCTCAGAGAGATCATGGCCTTACTAAGCACCTTGAATTTCAGATGTCCAGATTCCAGAACTGCAAGGGAACGTACCTGCTGAGTCCAGTTTGTCGTGCGTGGGGACAGCAGCCCACTAGGACTCAGGCCAGGGCTATTGCCAAGGAGACCCAGCCCCACCAAGCCGGGCATAGAGTTGGTATCCAATAAATACTTTCTGAGTGAGCTTTTCAATTATTTGCCATGGTGGGTTGAATGGTGGCTTCTGAAAAAATGTGTCCACGTATGAATCCTGAGAGGCTGTGACTGTGACCTTACGTGGGAAGAGGGTCTTTGTCGGTGTAATTATGTTAAGGATCTTGACACAACATCATCCTGGACTCAGCGGGTGGCCTCTCCGCCCAATGTCAAGTATCCTTCTGAGAGACAGGAGTGGAGAGGAAGTAAACACAAGGAAGAGACGGCGATGTGAAGGTGGAGGCAGAGATCGGAAGGACGTGGCCACGAGCCAATGACACCAAGGAACGTTGATGTCACCTGAGACTAGAGGAGCAAGGGACAGTTGCTCCCCAGAGCCACTGGAGGGACCGTGGTCCTGCCAGCCCCTTGATTTCAGACCGCTGGCCTCCTGCACCACCAGGGAATGAGTTCCTGTTGCTTTAAGCAGATAATTTGTCCCGGTAGTCTCAGTAAACCCAATAGAATTGGTGGCTTCTGCTACAGGAAGAGTCAATCCTGATGGTGACAGAAGCAATTAATGACTAAAGAAAGCATCTGGGTGGCATCGAGTCATTGGCTGGACTCAGGAGGGCTCAGGTCTGGGAAGGGCCAAGGAGAGTTCGAGCTACTGAGCCCCGAAGTGGGACTCAAGACAGAAAGTGTTAGTAGCCAAGCCTGGGTGTTTGTGTTCCTTTGGTCTCTCTTCTTTTTTCTTTTTCTTTCTTTTTTTAAGATTTTATTTATTTATTTCAGACAGAGGGGAAGTGAAGGAGAAAGACAGGGAGACATCAATGTGTGGTTGCCTCTTGGAGGCCCCCTACTGGGGACCTGCCCTGGCCCACAACCCAGGCATGTGCCCTGACTGGGAATCAAACCAGCGACCCTTTGGTTCGCAGGCCAGTGCTCAATCCACTGAGCCACACCAGCCAGGGGTCCTTTGGTCTCTTTATCCTATTTTGCCATTGGTCCAATACCAGTCAGCATCCCTGATGAGCACGGTCCCTCTTTGATGAAGAGGTCCCTGTGGAGAGGAAGGTCCGTGTCGGGAGCGTGTTCTCTTCACACTGTTCCTCTGCCTTCCAGGGGTCCTGTCGGCAGTGGCACAGTCCCTTTCAGCCACCAGCAGGACAATTAACTTTAGGTTCCTGGACAGCCGGTTGGACGTGGGTGGCCCAGAGCAGGCCCCTCACCTCCCTGCTGAAGGCTCCTCCTGGAGACTGAAGGGAGCAGCACCATCTGGCTTCTGGGACATTTGGAGCAAGACGGTTCAGACGGAGGCCGGGCCTTCTGCCCCGAGGCTCCTCACCAGCCAGCCTCGCCAGCTGGCCCACACGCTGGCAGCCCGAGTCCAAGTGTGAGGGTCCAGCATCCCGCCCCTGCCTCCCTCATGCACACCTGCTTTTTTGGACTGAGGGTTCTTCTGATCAAATGAAGATGCAAGCATGTCCCAAAGAGACATGAAGACACAGGTGCTGGGTCAGCCTGGAAGGGCGGAGACACAAGGGCCGGTGAAGGCAGCCTCAGCTGTGGGAAAGGGGTCGGATCGGAGATTGACTGGGCCTGGTCTTGGGATGCCTGACCCAGAGCGGGCAGAGTCGAGAGACAGATTGCTGCTTCAGATGTAAACATGAACACGATTACCTTTCAGAACTCAGGGGTGTGCTTTGAGGTCCCCCTGCCTCCCCGGCCCCTTGCCCGTTTCTGTGATAACCAATTACCCAGCCCAGTGCTTCTGCTGAAGGAGAAGGTCATGACACTTTCCTAGGCTCTGACCACCCAGCCTCAGACGACTAGAGGGAGGGTTACCACGTGACCTTGGGCCGACCAGCTTATTGGCTGGACCATGACCAATCAGGTGCTCTCCCTTGAGAATTGTAACACAAGGCATAGATTCCTCAACTTGGGTGGGTGCTTGCAGGCGATATTGGCAGTGCCCCAGGCACATCTCCTCCACCCTCATCTCTGGACACTCACGATAGCAGCTGGGCACACCCATGCTCTCCATGGGAGGGCTTCGGTCTGGCAGTGGGAGCTTGCTTGGGCCATGCACAAGGCAAGCCAGCAGTGCCCGAGTCGAATATCCCAGAGGCAGTCCAGACCTTGACGAGCAGATCCAGTGCGAGAAACACATTCCTTAGCCTGCCGTTGGGTAACTCCATCTCCAAGCTCCCCATCGGGATGGAGGTCTGTTGCCCACGGTGGTAACTTGCTTGATAATGGTCCCTTTATTGACTTCCTTCTTCTCCGTCTCACTTTCTCACCCCACAGTGTTTGTGGGGTACCTCCAATCCAACTATTTACCCAGAATCCTCTTGTCATGGTCTGCTCCTGGAACATCCCGAACTAAGATAGCCGAGTCTCCTAGGTCCCGCAGATGTGGGATGGGAGGCCACACTGAGCAGACATTTGTACGAAGCCAAGGTAACAGAAAGATGGGTCCAAGAGAATCCAGCTGTGAGGGTCCATATGGCCTCCAAGAGACAGGAAATAGAAGTCACAAGGCACCTGAGAAATACGGGAGACAGTTGAGTCCCAACACACCTGCAGTCCCCTTTCCTGTGCTGTGAGTTTCCCGTTCCTTGTAGCCAAAAGCTTAACAATCAAAGCAGTTAACTTGGGTTAATTTACAATTAACCAGGCACTGTCTTACCAGTTGCACCAATGGGATGGTCAGATTCAGCAATATAACAATCCAGGATGCCCAGTTCAACTGGGGACATCCTTTCACTAAAAATTCACCTGATACCTGAAGTTCAAATTTAACTAAGTGTAATCTGGCAATTCCCCCTGCATTTTATCTGGCAACCTGACGTACTAGGTATACAGCAAGTACTCTCAGGTTTTCGTTTGTTTGTTTGTTTTTTCACGACAGAGAGTAAGGGAGAGAGAGAGAGATATCAGCGTGAGAGAGAAACATCGATTAGTTGCCTCCTGCACACACCCCAGCTGGGGATGGAACCCACACCCGAGGCATGTGTACTGACTGAGAATTGAACCTGCAACCTAGGTATGTGCCCTGATTGGGAATTGAACCTGCAATCTTTTCATGTTCAGGACAGCGGTCCAACCAAATAAGCCCCCTGGCCAGGACCAGGCAAGCACTTCTACTACCATTTACAGACGAGGAACCAGGGCACTGAAGTACCTTACCCAGGTGCACACGCTGCTCTGTAGTAGGGCTAGTGTGCGCCAGGCAGACCCCACCCTCTCATCTGTCTGGATGGGACCTTGACCTGTTTGACATCACATAGGAGTCCGATGTACCCTTTCTCAAAGGAGCGAGGGTCCTGTCGTGTGTTTTCTGTGGTCAAGCAGTTGGGGATGTCAGCACTTAATTCCTGCCTGGGGAACCGTTAAGGCACCTGAGATAAGCCCATGAGCTGTCTTAATGGAAGAGCTAAGGGGAGTCACTGCTGACGGGGGACCAGAGCTGGTCTGGGCAAGGAAGCGTGGGTTTTCCCATAGGCCCTTGGTGGCCCCCCCGGTAAATGAGCACCTGCTCTAATTCGTCCCGACGGCTGCAGTTAGCACCTCTTGTCTTGGAGTCTCACCCTTTTTCTCATTCCATTTTTCACCCGAGCATATTATATTAATAGATCCATTCAAACAGACTCGGTGGGTTTGGGAAGCCTCTGGTTGGTACTTGCAGCTTCCCCCATGGTCTCTTCTAGTTGTGTGTGACACATTCGGACCCTTAAACACGGGGTTAAAAACAGAAGTTTCCTAGCAACCTCCCCTTGTCATGGTTACACAGTTAAACCAGCACCTTGCTTTTGAGGATGGCATGCAGGGCACTCGCAAATAAGTGACATGTCATGTGACAGGAGTGACAAGGGAAAGCTACCCACTGCCACTCTTGTCTGATGATGGGAGACAAGATGTATTTGATGCTGCTGATCCAGTGGCCCCTCGGTATGCCAGCCAGCTCTGCCAATGGCCTGTGCCAGTGGGCCGGGATGCAGCATGCAAAATGTTCTAAGCCACCAGGCTGCCAGGTGAAGGTGTCAGTGGGAAATATGAAAAACTGCAGGTTGGGTGTTTGGAAGAACTGAGTGGGAACTGGAAGCTGAGCGGTCCTGTCGCAGAGCAGGCAGAAGCCCGAGTGCCCTTGTTAGAGTGGTCTTGTCCCTTGCCACGTGGTGTAACTCAACTTAACTCACCATATGGTTCAGGAATCTTTTTTCACGTTTTTCAATAAATGCTTCCAGCCATAATGAGCTCAAAAACTTTGTGTGCATTAATGAACATTTGAACACCACATTTCTGTTCCTCTAGAAAGTCGATGATGAACTTGCGCCTAGCACAAAATGAACTTGTGCCTAGCACAGGGTGCCCCAAGACCATTGTCACTGACCACAAGAAAGCCCGAAGACACCAGTCTGCTGAAGCCGCATCAGCATCCCTGTGAAGGGTAGTGGTTATTTTCTGGGAGACGATGCCCAAAGAGGATGACTTAGCAGGCACAGCTATAGAAAAGTGTGTTTACATGCCTCTCTGTGACCCAGGACATTGGGCTCCTATCAAATGACTGTTCTTTAAAATGCATCTGGCCTATTTTGGGGGCAAAGGACTTAAATAGACATTTCTTCAAAGAAGATATACAAATGGCCGAAAGGCATATGAAAAGATGCTCAGCGTCACTTGGACACAAATCAAAACCATAACAAGGCAGCACCTCAGACCCATTAGGCTGGCTATTATCAAAACCCAGAAAATTACCAGTGCGGGAGAGGATGTGGGGAAATTGGAACCCTTGTGCCCTGCTCATGGGAAGGTGAAACTGTGTAACCTCTATGGAAAAATGGTGTGATGTTCCTCAAAATGTTGAACAGAATTACCATATAACCCAAGAATTCCGCTTTAGGTACAAACCCCAAAGAACTGCAACTGGGGACTTGAACCGGTGTTTGTACAGCCACGTTCCCAGTAGCATCATTCACAGTCACCAAAATGTGGAAACAGACTAAATGCCCATCAACCGTGAATGGACCAACAAAATGATACAATGGAGTAATGTTTAGCTTTAAAAGGAATGAAATGATGATACGCGCTATAATACGGATGAAGCTTGAAGACGTTATACTAAGTGAAATTAGCCAGATGCACACAAAAATCAAACTGTCGAATTCTGCTTGCACGAGCATCTAGAATAGTGAATTTCGTAGAGAAAGAACAGACTCACATAGAGTAAAATGCAGATTACTAGAAGCTGGAGGGAGAGAGAAATGGGGAGCTGGTGGCTAATGGGTACAGAGTTTCAGTGTGGGGTGATGGAAAGTTCTGGAGGTGGACGGTGGTGAAGGTTGTGCAGCAATGCGAATGAACGTAATGCCACTAATCGGTACCCTTAAAAATGGTAAAAAAATGGTAGGTAAAGTTTATATTATGTATCTATGACTATAGTAAAAAATTAATCTTGCTTGCCTTGGTTCCCAGTGTCCTTGCACACATATGCAAAGAAGGTGTAAGTGTTAATGTGTGGGCTCCATTGGCAGAACAATTTTGCAGACCATGCCACGATGCCAATCTGGTCTGGTGTTTTAAGTAGATTAGTTAACTCCAATGTGGATTTGTTTTCCAACCAATTCATGGGGTCAAAATAAAGCTTTAGGACCTTTATTCTGCCAAAGGTAAAACATCAAAAATTAATGTAAACACTACCTTAAATTTAGTTAAAATATCTGATATTGAAGACAAAATTCTAGTCTCAATATAAACATATATATATATATGTGTGTGTGTGTGTTTTGGTGAAACACAGCTTCATGATAAAAATGATATGTTTACTATCATTGATCACTGAATTAAACTATCAAGTAACAATGACCTTGGAATTGGCTGAGATGCCCATGCGATTTCTAATTCATTCAAACCAACTGTGATATTCCACCAACTGAAACAGAGGCTGCAGTTGTGAAACATTACAATATTTTTATCTGTACTCAGAGTGGCTGTGATAAAGCTGGTGTAGTATTTAAAAATACTTCAGCGTTTCAGTACATACTTTCTTTTTACGCCGCAAGTCATCAGACATTAGAAATGCTCAAGCTTTTGTGGAACTATTTTCATCAGGCAAATCCGCTCAAGAGTCTGGGCCTCTGGGTGACAGCGCGAGACAAAAACCAAGTTTTTGTCAGGATTGTAAGCCATACATTCTGCCTGTAGCACATGTTACTAAGCAGGGCTTTAACAGTGCCACAACACAGGAAAGAGGGTTGCCCCGCCCTGGCGAATATCTAAGGCTCCACCCCTTACAACGTAACAGGTGCACCGAGGCTAAAAAATATGGCCCAGATGAAAGAACAGATCAAAACTCCAGAAAAACAACTGTTATGAGGAGATAGCCAAGCTATCAGATGCAGAGTTCAAAACACAGGTAATTAGGATGCTCACGGAAATGGCTGATTATGAGCAGAAAATAGAGGAAGGAGTGAAGGCTAGGCAAAGTGAAATAAAGAAAAATGTACAGAGCACCCACAGTGAACGGAAGGAAACCAGAACTCGGATCAATGATTTGGAGCAGAAGAAAGAAAGAAACCTTCAACCAGGACAGAATGAAGAAACAAGAATTCAAAAAAATGAAAAGAGGCTTAGGAGCCTCTGAGATAACTTTAAACATTCCAACATCCACATTATAGGGGTGCCAGAAGGAGAAGAGGAAGAGCAAGAAGTTGAGAACTTATATGAAAACAATGAAGGAGAACTTCCCCAGTATGGTAAAGGAAATAGTCTCCAGGAAGTCCAGGAAGCTCAGAGAGTCCCAAGGAAGTTGAACCCAAGAAAGCACACACCAAGGCACATCATAATTACGTTAGCCAAGATGAAAATTAAGGGGAGAATCTTAAAAGCAGCAAGAGAAAAGGAGTTACCTACAAAGGAGTTACCATAAGACTATCAGCTGACTTCTCAAAAGAAACCTTACAGGCAAGAAGGGGCTGGGAAGAAGTATTCAGAGTCATGAAAGGCAAGGACCTACATTCAAGATTGCTCTCTCCAGCAAAGCTTTCATTTAGAATGAAAGGACAGATAAAGTGCTTCCCAGATAAGGTCAAGTTAAAGCAGTTCATCATCCCCAAGCCCTTATTATGTGAAATGTTAAAGGGACTTATCTAAGAAAAAGAAGATGATCAAAACTATGAACAGTTAAATGCAACAAATTTACAACTATCAATGACTGAATGTAAAAAAACGAAAACAAAAACAAACTAAGCTAACAGCTAGAACAGGAACAGAATCACAGAAATGGAGGGTTATCAGCAGGGAGGGGACGAATAGAGAAAAAGGTACAGGGAATAAGAAGCATAATTGGTAGGTACAAAACAGACAGGGGGAGGTTAAAGACAGTATGAAAATGGAGAAGCCACAGAACTTATATGTATGACCCATGGGCCTGAAATAAAGGAGGGGGTGGGGTGGGGCGGGAAATGCTGGTGGGAGGGAGAGTGCAGGGTAGAGGGGAATAAAGGGGAGAAAATGTGGGACAACTATAATAGCATAATCAATAAAATATACTTAAATAAACTAAATAGGGCTTTTTGCATCAAAGCACATCAACTGTGTTCTTGGGAAATTAAAAATAATTTTCAAGGTCCAGTTTTGACTCCACTGGAATTTCACCTACTGTGCTGACCTCAGAACATTAACTCCACATGCTCTGAGCCGCAGTTAAGCATGAGGCCAGGGGACGTGAGACAGAGAGCAACACCCTGAATCGTCCTCCGAGAGCTGAGGCTCATGAAGAGGAGAGTTCCGGGCTGGGGAGGTCTGCACACTTCTGCTGCCACAGACTTGGGCCACTTTGGGCCCAGAACCAGCCATGACTCCCCGACTTTCCTGTGGTCCAACTCTTCAGCACGTCCTGAGTTACCCTGTCTCTGGATTCTGACCTACATCCCCAGTTCCTGAAACGGACTTTGTGCCTAGCAACCAAAGAGCTGGCTGGACAGTGCGGAGTCTAAGAAGCCTGCTAAGGCAAGAGGTGACAGGCATCCTGGTTGTCTGTACTGGCTGGTGTGTGCCCCAGGGACGGTGGGCAGACTATTTAAAACACTGGCAAGGCCTTATAAGTTTTAAACATATAAATGTTCATTAACATCAGAAACTGTTAAACCAGAGAAATAGAGAAGTAATTAAGACCCAAATTATGCTATGGACTCAAGCAGGTCACTTGACCTCTCCATGCCTCAGTTTTCTCCTCTGCAAAATGGGAATCCTTTTGATTTAAGTGGGTGGCTGTGAGAATAAGAAGGTATAGATACATACAGAGATGCTTTGAAGAGTACAAAGTGCAAGATGCAAGGGCTTTACCCAAGCTGATTCACGGTGGAGCTTCCTTAGACACACACCTAGTGGTAAGACCCAGGGCTTTTGATACGTAGGGGTGAGGCGTGCCAGGCCTTACTGTCTCTCACAGGGCTGGCCGGCCTGTTTGGGCAGCATGCAGATCCCCTGGTCTAAATTTGTCATCTGCTAGAAAGAGGAAACTAGCTAGAAGGGTAACCTCAAATGAGAAAAATCATCAACCTCATTATAATTGTCTTTGTTTCTCAAGGTCAATAAATCCCAGGTCATAAAAATAATACAATGATTTCAGAGTTTAAAATTTGGGTATTAATTTGGGTATTAATTTGTGTTTTTTAATTTTTTAAGAAACACTTAAGATGTGTTTCTTCACCGTTTACCTGGCTGGGAGGATGAAGGCTTAGTGTTTAAATTGGCTTATTTGGGATTGAGAGAGTTTGATCTGTACGCTCCCTTCTCTGCCTCCCAAGATGAAATTCAGTTCAACGTGGTAGACACGGACTGAGTTCCGACTTTGCTACCCGGCTGGGGATACACAGGCACACGAGGTGGGTTTCCACACCTCTGGGTTGTGCACGTGCTCTTGGAGCTCAGCCCCAGCGTCTGAAGGAGACGGGAGGCCCAAACCTGCAGACGTACACACCCCACACCCTTCAGGATGTACTCTGGCCCGGGATTCCCATGGAATTAGCACTGGCAGAGGTGGTCAGTCCTTCAAACAGCTACAGAATCCTCCGGTCCCTTACGGAGAGCCTAAATCAAGCGTCTGGCGCTTAAAATGATAGCCACACATCACATTTGAAGGGCAGATGTCTGAAATTAGAATACCCAAAGATCGGGAAAGCAGATGATATTTGGTGTGTTTTCACAAGGCAGTGTGTTTTAAGATATTATGCTCATCTGTGTGGTGATGGGAGGAATTGTTTTCTTTAGACAACCACCAAAACCCCAAACCAATTTTCCTCTTGAGTACTCTCCATGATATCGCTCCAAAGACTGAACAGATGGACCTTGCGTCGAGTTTGCCTGAATCTGAGCACCGGAAACCTCACCCAGCTCAGGAATACAATAAGCCGGACTCACGCCCTAAGGATAAGAGCATCGATTTTAAAGAACCGTATTCCTCGCAGGACCACAAAACATTTGCCCTGAGCTGCTGCCGAGGGCAAGTTTCTTTGGGGACTTCCTGTCTCCCCTCGGCTAAAGGACAGAGCAGCCAAACCAACCTGTTCCCATCGGGTGTCCGTTGTTCAGGTCTTGGAAGCACAGGAAAGGCTGAGGATCTGCCATTTGGGGAAGGGATGGGGGATTCTCTTATGCTCTTGCCCCAAGAGGCATCGAGTTTCAGAGCTGGGCGGTACCTTAAACTTCGCCCAATGATCCCTCTTTATTTTCCGTTTTTGGAACATTTTCCCTTTCCCAAATTGAACTGGTGTACCCATTAAACAGTAACTCTGTATTCTCACTGCCCCCCCAGCCCCTGGTAACCACCATTCTATTTCCTGCTTCTAAAGTTCCTAGAGAACTTTACTACTCTAGGTCCCTCATATAAGTGGAGTCATTCAACATTGGTCCTTTTGTGAGTGACTTATTTAACTCGGCAGGTGTCCTCAAGGTTCATCCATGTTGTAGCACGTGACAGGATTTCCCTCCTTTTAAAGGCTGCATATTATTCCATTGCATGTGCAGAACACAGTTTGTTTATCCATTCATCCAATGGTGAACCCTCATTTGGATGGCTTCCCACTTTTTTTTTGGAAAATTCTGCTATGAGCATCATGGACAAATTTCTGTTTGAGTCCCTGCTTTCCATCCTTTTGGCTATGTGCCCAGAAGTAGAATGACTAGATCATACGCTAAGTCTGAGTTCATTTTTTTGAGGAACTTCAATAGCGTTCTTCACAGTGGCCACACCATTCGACCTTCCCACCAGCAGAGTACCAGCCTTCCAATTCCTTCACGCCAACACTTGTTATGTTCGATTTTTCCCTTTATCCCTATGGGTATAAGATGGTATCTCACTTTAGTTTTTTATTTTATTTAAAATTTAAGTATAGTAAGTGTATTATATTATATATTAGTTATATTAGCTTCAGGTGTACAATATAGTGATTCAACAACTTTTATTTCACTATAGCTTTCATTGCCATTTTCCTAATGATGAATGATGCTGTGTGTCTTTGTATGTGCTTATTGGCCATCTGTATATCCTCTTTGGGGTCCTTTCAAGGGCTGCGCCTGTTTTTAAATTGGATTGTTTTCTCCTGTTGAGTTGACAAGAAAAGACTGGGTCATGACAAGTCGGCACGTACCTAAAGTCACTCAGCTGGATGGTGGCAGAGCCTGAATCAGAACCTGGGGGCCCAGTGCAGGGCTGTGTCTCATGTCATTTGGGGAGGAGACCCACCTCTATGACTCAGGGCTATAGCCCTTTAGGGCACAACTGCCAGCGACAGGCCGCACTTGCAGCATCTTGCTGAGCGACTGGAGTCTAGTTTCTCAGCCCTGGTGTTAGGGACTGACCGGTGCCTCCACTCCCGAAATCCATATGTTGAAGTCCTGACCCGCACAGTGTGACTGTATTTGGAGACAGGGCCTTGAAGGAGGCAATTAAAATAAAGTGAGTGAGGTCATCCTGGTGGGTCCTAATGTAATAGGACTTATAAGAAGAAGATGAGACACCAGAGCTCTCTCTTTGTCTCTGTGTGCACAGAGGACAGTCCATCTGAGGACACAGTGAGAAGACAGCTGTCTGTGAGCCCAGAGTAATCTGATGGTTTAGAAGCCCCAGGCATGTGCATGTTAGATTCCACTCAAAGTGCATTGCCACCAGTGGTAGAAAGTATACCACCGGTTCAAGCGCATTGAACTTCCCCTTCTCCTGTTCTCTTCTCTGTGATGCCTGGCCGGGGTGGTTTTTTCTTTAGCTATGTCTGATGTCCGCATCAGCCTAGCCCCTCCCTATCCACCAGATTATACGCCAGATCCCTCTCAAGCTGCCTTATTTCTATAAGGTCTAGTTCTACTTCAGATGGTCTTAACCTTAAGACAAAGGGGACCTAGCAAACAAGGGCCAGAGGTTAGAGGAGGAAGCTAGGAGCAGCTGTGGGTGGGGTACTAGGGAGAAGGGGAGCAGGCTGGTCATCGGGCTGGCTCTTAAGGACGGGCCTGAGGCAGGGGCTGGAATGCTCATTGGGAAACTGTGGCAAACCCCATGCAGGTGGCAGGAATGGATTCAACACCACGCTAGTTGCCCAGCGTGCTGGGCCAGAATGGTGTTTGCAGATGAATAATGTTCAAAGCCACTGACTTCCTCCTTTCTGCCCCTGATCTTTTTTTAAAATTGTATTTTATTGATTATGCCTCATCCTTTGTTCTGTTTTCTCCATTTCTCTTCCAGAGCTTACCTACCCCATTCATTCAGTTCCTCTGTTTCAGGCTAAGTGACCGTCCATCGCTCTTTCTCAGTTTCACCCACTCACTGTATACTCTCAGGGTAAATTCAGAGTCCTGGAACTTCTCTCAGGGTCAAGGGCAGGATCCCAGCAGGGGTTAGGGGTCAGCTGACACTCACCTGTCTGAGCTTCACAGGGTGAACTCTGGCACACATCCCTAGGGCCTCTGAATATTTTGCCTTTTGTCAGGAGGGGGGGCAGGTTGGGAATTCTAGATGGAAGGGCTAAGAAGGCGGAGAGGTTGGAATTTGCAAAACACTCAGAAATTAGACCCCAAACCTAGTGCTCACTCTGCTACAGTACTTCTCAAACTAATGTGGATCTGAATCTTGTCGACACGTAGATTCTAATGAGCCGTGGCCCTTGTTTCTGCATTTCTAACAAGTTCTCAGGTGATGTTGTTGCTGCTGTTAGTGCCCTTTGAACAGCAAGGCCCCTGCAGCACATTAAGGGAGGGGTGCCCGTACTGGAAGCACAGCGACCATGAAAGGCTAGGATGTTTTTGTGTGTACCATAATCGTCCGGTCATACCACCTCTTCCTCCCCTGCATCTCTGCAGGCTTGGATCTGTCGCAGAGGTTCCCGAGCTTGAGTGCACAGTGGCCTCACTGGGAGAGCTAGCCGGGGGGGGGCCCCCTTCCCAGACTTTCTGATTCCATAGGTCTGGGGCAGGGCCCAAGAATCTGCATTTATAATAAGTTTCCAAAGTGCTGCTGACAACTGCAGGTCCGAGGACCAGACTTGGAAACCCCTGTGACAGAGTAACTAAAACCAGGGTACCACGTGGGCCCTGTAATAGAGAGTCAGACGTCCTTGGGTTTGAACCTGAGTCCGCCCCTTCTGAACAGTCACTCCCCGTCTCTGAGATCCAGTTTTCCCGCCTCCAGAGGGAAGATAATGCACCTCACTGTGCGGCGTTTACAAGAGAGAACTTTCACAAGTGCCTCCACGCACGTTTGTCCTTAACAAAGTTCCCAGTGTGCTCCCCGGAGTCTGTCTGCGGCTGTCACAGCAAGAGAAGGTTGTTTCAGTCAACTGGTCAGTAGGTTTAGTTGTTGACTTATCGTTTTCGTGGAATTGAGTAAATGAACCAAATACATCTGTATATTTGAAGGCAACAGCCTCGCAGTTGCCTTCAAAGGGCTGAACATAATTTTAAATCCTTAACAGTTAACTAGTAGAAACATGTCTACAGTCCTAAAATTATTTCCGTCCTTCAAAGGCAACCATGAGGCTGATGTGGCCCCCGGTGAAAATGAGTTTGACACCTCTGATATAGAAGTTGTTTAAATCATTAAGTGTAATTAGCACATGCAACAGCTGGTGAGTAATATAAAATAGCCCAGACATTCTCCAGTGTAACAATCAGAAGGATTTTTAAAAGCAACCCATTTACCTCTAACATAGCTAAAGTCCAAAAGTAATAAAAAGTCATAGCAATAATGTGTGAAGAGCATTATGGTTTACAAAGCATTTCTGTATTCACTGATCTTCACTTCGTCCCCATTTTAAAGATGAGGAAACTGAGGCTTAGAGAAGTTAAGAAAAATGAAGACCACAGAAGCAGTAAGTAACAGTCCAAAAGTTTGAGTCAGGCCTGCTGATTTCAGGACAGTGCACGTTTATGGCCTTCTAGAACCAGTCCCAGTGAGCAGAGTTCCAAGGGATCCCCCATACATATCTACTTCCACATCCATGAGGTCTGGGACTCTCCTTCACCTGCCTCACCTGCCCCCATCCAGTGGGGATTCATCAACACAGGCCAAGGGCAGGAGTATTTATTACTCAAGAGAGAGAGAAACTGCTTTGGCAGGTGGTGAGGGACACCTTTGGCCTCTAGGGCCCCTAGCTGCCTTTCATTCCAAGGGGCCTGTCTCATCTCTAATGGGAAGAAAAGTCACTGTCTCTAATTTAAGCAAAAAGAAAAGGGGGGGTGGTGTTGCTTAGGATTTGTTCTGGCTGAGACGTGAAATAATATTGGCCCATATAAGATGGAGGACTATTTTTTCTCTCACCTAAACTCTGAAAGCAGGTAGTATAGAGTGGATATGCTGGCTTCACAAGCTCCTAGGCCAAGGGCTTGGCACATTGACTGTATTTAACATACTGTAGCCATACTTATAATACATAGCCTGGCACAGTTCTGAACACATGCAGTTCAGTAAAAATTAGTCAGCATTCTCCCTTTCCTTTATACGTGTAGGCGGTCAATTCCTCCCACTGGCGAGGTCTGGGCTGCAATGCAGAGGGCTGAGCCCAGGTGGGGAGGATTCTTTGTAATCAGCTGTGCACTGACTCGCCCTTTAGTCGTTCCTTTCCACTCTTCACCCTGGCTTTCCCTTTGGTCCCTGCCCAGCACGATGCCGAGCTTGGGGTAGCCACCACCAGTCAATGATTTGGGTGGAGATTGGGACTCAGGAACACTGTCAGCTAGAACCATCCATTCCGACAGTTCATCATGGCTCTCTGAGATCTGACTTGTCCCAAATAGCCCCTGGGTTTCCTGGGTTACCAGTTCCCCTCTCCCACCCCGTGCTGACCGGATCTAGGCAACAGTTGACACAGAGGTTTCCATGATTATTAGACTCATGGATGGTTTTGTTGTTTTCATGTTTTGTTTTGTTTTGTTTTAAAGCAGGACACAGCTCTCAGGCAGTTCTAGAAATTCATCTTGTTAAATGAATTGAACTAATGAAAAGGAGAATAAAAATCATTCCCAAACAAGTGAAATCAATGGGGCAAGTCAAGAGCTGGCTTCCTTCCATGTCTGTAAAATGTGGGAAGTGGGTGGCGTCTCTTGGCCCCGGAGGGGTCATACTCCTGCTCCCCTTCTCTGGTTCCTTGACCCAGGCTGCGCACACTAGAAGAGGAGTCTGGCCTTTATTTTCCACCAGGGACACCTGGGGAATCCTGGCGCCAGACTCAGGAATGCGACCCAGGCAAGCAGTCTGGCTGTCCGGAGCCCTCCTTCCTCCTGGAGTCTTTGGCCTTCAGGGGTCTTGGCTCCACGGAGGCTGCGCGACGGCAGAAGGGACATGCTGTGATGTGGACAGGGGAACCCAGAGGAGGCTCGGGGAAGTTCCCCAAGCCAGAATTCCTAAGGAAACCATTCCTGAGGTTGTTTATTGTCCCCCCACAGCCCTGCAGGAGGTCCTTGCTTAACTCTGGAGTTCTTCTTCAGTCCCGCAGACATACACGTGGTCCCTTGTGTCCTGGAAGCTCAGACTCCATCCACCGAGTGTGTGGGAGGGAGGTCAGGGCCCTGAGGGAGCAAGGTTTTCTGCCAGTAATCCAAACACAAGCTTTTGGGAGGTAAATCCACCCCTCTTGGAAAATTCTAGCAACCTGTCATATTCTGTGCTATGCACATACTTTCTATAAAAGTAAAAATTAAATGATCTTTGGGAGGCAGGGCGGTGGGGTGTCTCGCACCACAGCCCAGGAGTGCTTAAGGTTTCTTTTATTAGACACACTCCTCCTCAGGCAAGATTTCTCTTTCCTGCTCCCGGATCTTTATTCAAATGTTCAGTACAAATCCAGTTACAAATGACAATGTCTTTTCAAAACCGTGATGGTGAGAGGCTCTTGGGTGTTTTTAAAGGTAAACGGAATGCAATGATCAGGCGTTCTTCGTTACCAGCGGACCACGTGCAGGCTGTCACTGCCCATCCGTGTAGCTTGTGTAGAAGTCGCCTCTGGCTGCCCTGCACAGCACCCCCAAAGCAGCAGCTTCGAACATCACTTATTATCTCCCAGTTTCTGCAGATCAGAAATCAGGAGCGGCTCAACTCAGGGCCTCTGGTTCACGGTCCCTCCGGCCAGGGCTGCCATCCTCCTCCGACTGAGGAAGGGGTCTGCTCCCAAGCTCACGCCAATAGCAGTTGGCAGTCCCCAGTCCCTCACCACGTGGTCCTCTCCATAGTGCTGCCTCGTGACATGACACTGGCTTCCCCCCGAGTGAGTGATCAGAGAGACTGAGGCCCACGGCGGAAGCCACAGTTCTTTCATAGCCTAATCTCGAAAGTGCTGTCCCAGTCATTGTGCCGTATTCTGCTGGTTAAAATCATGCCACTCGATCCAGCCTGGACTTGAGGGAAGGGGAGGGGACCAGGAGGCAGTGACACTGGCGGCCCAGTCAAAGGCTGCCTCCTGCAGCTTCGGCCTTTTCCTGTTTTCAAAGCACTGCAAACTCTTCAAGGATTCCTTTGTCTTACTCATCACCCCGGTGTTCCTACCATTTTTTCATTTGTTTCAGTCTAGAAGTTCCTCGACTGCGAACTCCGCTGTGTAGGAATTCTCGGGAGTTGAAGTCTTGGCATCGGAGAGGGAACTCCCTCCAGTTGTTACAGGGTCCTCACCTTCCTTCATGGTTTGGGGACAAATATTCCACAAAGCAGATTTTTTTTCAGACTACCAAGGGATTTTCCCTTTAAGCACCCAAATTCTTTCCATTAGACAGAAGGCCTTGTTATTATGAAATGTAATTCCCGAGGCCATTGGGAAAGCCTAGATTACAAAAGGAAAGGTGTGCATGCGACGTGTGTATGCAACTGGATTTCTCAGGAATCAGGATTTCATGATGTCACCTGTTTCTCAACAAGTTCCCCACCCATTGGCTAAAATCTCTCTTACCTGGCTAACACATTTTTAATTGAATTTATTGGGGTGACATCAATCCATAAAACCATACAGGTTTCAAGTGTGCAACTCAACAAAATAATTTTTGTGCTGGTTGGAGCGATTGCTGAAAGAGATTCAAGAATCAATATCTCTTGTTTCCGAAGGACTTGGCTTTATCTTCGCAAAGAGCCACCATTGAACTAAACCTTTCATTCTTCTTTTTAGAAGAATTATCTTTTATTCTAAGCCGAACCATCAGTAAAGTACAGTTACATAGGCAACAGAGAATTCCCACACATTTAAACAGCGGAATCCACTTGAGGATAAAATTAGACCCATCAAAAGATGCCAGGAAAAGCTGCAACAAAGAACAGGCAGAGGGCCCTGGACCGATGTCCCTACAGACCAAGGCAAAACACAGCAGTGACGACGATGGAAGAGTAGACTCTAAAACGGTCTAAAATCAATAGCATTGACAAAAACTCAGATGTGGAGGGGAAACAAAGTTAGGATAACTTATAAACATGCTGTTGTATAGATGAAACACGTCATTCAATAGGTAACTCCAAATATCTACTTCCTGTGAAAGAAGCACTGATTTCTTCGTTGTTCTCTCTCTGTCTTCATTTCCATCACAGCTCTGGAAATCAGCTTTCTCGGTGCTCATGCTCTTTGGGGCCACGGGCGCAGGGTCCTGTGGGGAGGCACAGGAGCCACACTGCCTTGGCCCTGCCACTTCCTGGCTCTATGACTGTGAGCGAGTCGTGGACCGCTCTGACCCTGGTTTCCTCACCTGTAAAATGGGGCTTATTCTGCTTCCACCTACAAGGCTGTTGTGAAGACTAAATGGAATGGTCCACATCAAGTTTTTAAGAAAGTGCCTAGCACATAGTAGGGGGTCAATAAATGCTGGAGGTGATGATCACTGGTTAGGGGATAATGGCCAACATCAAGGCCATATTAAGAGCAGACTCTGGACATTGACAGGTGTATTCAATGGTCATCTTTGTGTCCAAAGTTTTGTTCCAACTATAAAGAAAATCCATGCATATCCAACCTTCAGGGTTCCCATGAGTAGCATAGACACCCAAGGTCGCCTCTACTGGGAACTTCCCAGTGCAGCAAAGACAGCCCAGAGCCTGAAATAACCTTTCCACTCAGATTCACTTTCCTCGTCAGGAACCAGGATGGCCATGCGGGTGTGTGTTCGGGGCCGGTAGCCCAGGAACAAAGCGACCTTGACACTGGCGTGTTTTGAATATGAGTGTTTGCATTTCATAGCTTTCTGCCTTCTCTTCTCTGCCAGCTGCTCTGGCTGTTATTGCCAGCCTGCCTGCTTCCAGCAGCTTCCTTCCTTCTAATTTCCTGCTTCCATGGGCTGAGAAACCTGAGGGTGAAGCTTATTAGCATTTCCTGTGAAAGACAGGCTTCGAGGGAGAGCCCGTGGGCCATGCTGTGAGCAGAGCCTGGAGCCAGCGTAGGCTGTGCACTGTGGTAGAGACAGCAGTGGGCAGGGGGTTGACCTGGTTTCAAATCACCAATTTTTAAAAAGTTTTAATAAAAAATTTATTGTACAATAAATTTGGCTCTTTTCCCTTTTGGTGTGCAGTGCTCTCTGTTTTAACACATGTACAAATCCAGGTAACCACCACTGCAGTCAGGATACAGAACAGCTCCATGGCCCCAAGGGCACCCTGGGGAGCCCACCCTCCCTTACCCAGAAGCCCTGGCGACCACCGTTCTCTGTCATTGCAGTTTTGCTCTTTCGATCATGTCGTGTAGATGAAATCATACAGTTTGTAACTCTTTGAGACTGGCTTCCCTCCTTCAGCAAGCATAATGACATCTTTGAGACTCAGCAAAGTTGTTGAGTTTGTCGAGAGTTCGTTTGTTTTTACTGCTAAGTAGAATTCCATTCTATTGTTTAAGTATTCACCGGGCGAGGATCATTTGGGGTTTTCCAGCTTTGGACTATCATAAACAAAGCTGCTATTAACTTTCACGTCCAGGTTTTTGTGTGAACGTCAGTTTTCATTTCTCTAAGGTAAATATTGAGGAGTGAGATTGCTGGGTAACATGGAAAGCATACATTTAATTTTATAAGACACCACTAAATCATTTTCCAGAGTGACTTGTACTGTTTTGCGTTCCCACCAGAAATGTTCCAGTTGTCCTGCATCCTTGTCATTGTCCGTCTTTTTAAGTTATAGTCGTCACAGTGGCAGAATTGAAATTTCACCGTGGTTTTGACTTGCATTCTCCTAATGGCTGTGCATGTTCATGTGCTTGTTTGCCATCCTTACACCCTCTCTGCTGTAGTGTTTGTTCTTTGTTATTTTTTAAAGGTTGGTTTTCATATTGTTCAGTTTTTTTAAATTTTTTTTAAGATTTTATTTATTTATCATAGAATGGAAGGGAAGGAGAGAGAGAGAGAGAGAGAGAGAAATATCAATGTATGGTTGCCTCTTGTGTGTCCCCTGCCAGGGGCCGGGAACTGGCCTGCAACCCAGGCATGTGCCCTGACTGGGAATTGAACCACGATCCTTTGGTTCACAGGCCCCACGTTCAATCCACTGAGCTACACCAGCCAGGGCCATATTGTTCAGTTTTAAGAGTTCTTTATGTCTTTTGCATGCAAGTCCCTTGTCAGGTCTGAGATCCTTGAATGCTTAAGCAAGTTATTCAAGCATCTAAGCCTTCCCTCTTATTGAATGTGGGTAATGTGGCTTTCTCTGCATGCTCCCTGGTGTCACTCTGAGCATCAAGTGACAAGCGCAAGTGAAACTGGAAATCAGGAAGGAATCACCATTGCTGTTTGGATGACCCAGGTTCTCTTGGGAATGGTCTGTGACTAATGACTATTTTTTAATTTGCACAGCGTGTGCTCCTTCCAAGGGTGTACTCAACAGATTAAAACGGTTCACATTACAGGAAAATGTGTGGAGAAATGGGTTTTGCTGACAAGCCATGTTGTTTTGTCTCAGCCACAACCTGGAGTACAGTGTCTTCTCCCAGAGCCCTTGCAGATGCAGCCAGGGAGGTGCTGGGGGTCAGGGGTCAGGCGGTGGTGGAGCACCTGGCGGCAGAAGCCCCTCTGCACGGTCTGCTCCCGTGGGCAGAGCCCAGTGCTCCTGTTCACATGTCACGTCTGAGGATTAAGGGGAGATGAGCTAGGAAGGATGTGCCTCTCTCCCAAATGAAAGGAGGATTACTGAGCCCTACCTTCCAGTTCCCATTGCTTTGCAGGGTCTCTTGGTGGTGAGCCCTGGCTCGAGGGTGACTAGGAGGAGCAGTGGTGGCGTAGGGTAGGAGGGCTTACCCATGCTCTAGTACGATCACCTGCATCCCGGCAGCGCTCACTGTGTCCCAGTGGGGCTCACCTGGGTTCTAGCAGTGGGCAGGGTGATGGTCTCCCCGCTGCACGTTCGTCCCTCCCACCGCACACACCAGAACGTCAGTCTGAAGCATTAATGTCAGCTCACCGGGTCATCCTTGAGAGTAATCCCATCTGTCCTGCTCCTGGCTGACTCCGGGACGGGCATGACCTGATTCTGCCAGTGAGACAGAAGTGGTTTGCTGAAGGTCTCTGGCAGAATGTTCTGTCTTCTGCAGAGGGATGTGAATCCGAACCCGTTCTTTCCGCCTCTGTTGCTCTGTTTCTCTCCCCTTTGCTGGGGTGCTAGTAGCCCTGACCACAGGGCCCCGGAATTGGAAGGACCTTGGTGCTTAGGATGGATGAACAGAGCTGTGGAAAGAACCCGAGTCCTTCATTCTGTCCTTGAGCCACAAAACTGACCCCCACCGAAGCCCGCCTTGTCTGGATGACTTCTCCTGAGGTTGACGGTCTTCTCTTCGTTGTAATTCAGTCCGAATGGGATCCCCTACAATTTGCAGCCAAACATGATGATGGTGCAGGCTATCCCCTCAATGACCTCGGGAGCCCTCCCGACTAGCTCAGCCTCAGGGGTACCAGGAGGTAGGTCCTGGTGCACAGGAGAAAGGAAGGAGGTGGGAAAGACATCGGCCTCTTTCTTTTCAGTGTCCTGACATTCAGGCCGTTTTGTTCACCAAGTCTCACTTTGATCTGTTTTAATAAGGAAGCACTAAAAATCACCTAAATCCTATTAACTTGGGTTAAATAGGGAAGAGTCTGAAATACAGTCTCTATTCAAAGGAATGCAGTTTTATTGTTCCGAAGTGCACAGTAACTCAGCACCGGGGGAGAGGTCCTGCTGGCCCTCTTTAGGCAAGACACAATTAACATATTGTTGCCATGCCAACGCTAATCATTTCTTTGGGGATTTTTCTTCCCATATATTGCATTGTGCCTGAATCAATAGTGTAAACGAGGTAACAGAGCCGGTGGAGGGGGGTAGCCTATTTCAGGGAACAGGGTGTTTGCAAGGACTCAGCAGCGGCCGGCCGTTGGCAGAACACCCCACTGCTCGTTATGCATTCAGGGCAGCAGGCTCCGCCATGCTGAGCCTGGCGCTGCCCAGAGGTCCACACATTTTCAACCTGAGGAATCCTGATGGTCAGCACTCCACAGCACACGCACACTGAAAGGCCGTGCCGCACCAGGACTCCCGCAGTCCGCCGGTGGCTCCAGAGCCGTGCATGTGGGACATGCCAGAGGCAACTCGCCTGTGCCCTGTGATTCCGCAGAGGATTTCTCACTGTGGGGAGCGTGGCTGCTCCTGGGCTCTTTTAGTAACCACTGGTTACCAAGGCAGCGTGTGTGCACGCATGTGCACGGGCATGGGGACAGAGAGACAGGGAGAGGGAGTGAGAATGGGAAGGGGAGAGGGGGAGAGAGGGAGAGAGAGGGAGGGAGGGGGAGGGAGGGGGAGGGAGAGAGAGGGAGATACGGAGCACCAGCTGGCAGGATCACCACTTCATTTGTGGTGATTTCTCTCAAGCCCTCAGAGCCCTGAAAGGACGGTGTGTCCTTCATCCTGACCCCACACCGGGTTTCCCCGTGGACCTCCTGGGTTGTCCACCCGAAACCTTGAAGACAGAAGCACATCAGGCTACTTTCCTTAGCAGATAGAGACTTGCTTATTTTAAGAAAAACAGCCAGCTAATACTGGTTCATATTGAAGGTGGGGATGGTTTTACTAGCTAGGAAATGACTGTGGAGGAGGGGCATGCCTCAGCAGGTCTCAGGGGTTGGAAGTGTTTCCCTGAGCTACCTGGGCCAGGTGTCCCCCTTTCTTCCTTCACCAAGAGTGACACTGTGTGTCGGTGCTGTGCAGTGTGGGTATGAGGGTGAACAAAATGCAGAACCTGCCCTTGAGGGGCTCACGGTGTCATGAGACTCACACATGCACACATGCACATGCGCACACACAGATGCACATGCACACATATGCACACACACAGCTCTGATGTGTGTTGAGATGTGGCTGGAATATCGAGCTCAAGGAGGTGTCCCCAGCACAGGAGGGAGGCGGGGTGGTGGATCGGAGGTGTTTGGGGACCAGGGATGACCCCAGGCTGGCCACATGGTGCGGTGTATAGGCTCTCTGGGTGGTTGCTCTTCAGTAGCAGGATAAGGACTCCTTGGAAGGTAGATGATCCTGTTGCAGCCAGAGAAATCCAGGATGGAAAGTTCTGGGTTGTCTTATTTGATACCAGAAAGGAAGAATGCTTTCCAGGGTGCTAATAGCCTCCTGCTGGTGTTCACGTGGATAAGTGTGACAATTCGGTCATCTAATGATGTGGTTAATTAGAGCAAACTCATGAAAGGCTATGAGTTTATAACGATAGGCCAATGAGACAAATTAGTCTGACGTTGAACGAAAGGGTAGTCAAATGCTTTCAGGTGGGCACGACTGGTAGGGTGTATTTACTTTTTATTCTAGTAAGCAAGGGGGTTACTACATATGAGAAGTTTGTTTCTTCTATAAGGCGTGTGACTGGTTTTCATGGTTGAGGGCACGTGTGAGCCTCATGGTCACTCTGGGCCCTTCTCCGCTTCTGCCGTGCCTCACGCAGGGGCCGGGCCCACAGGCTGCGTTCCCCAGCCTCCTACCTGAGTGTGGCCTGGAGAGTGGGAGGCAAGGAGAAGCCGGATTGTGTCTCCCCTGCAGCACAGCAACCCCTCCCTGGGCCCCTGGACCCCAGAAGCACCTTCTCCTTCTTTGTCCCACGAGTCCAAAGGGGCTAGCACTATCCTGTCGTTACTAATCTCTGGTGACCTTGCCATCCCCCATTTGGCCAATGCCCTTAGATAAGTTCCCTCTGTGTAAATGACGGGCATGCCCTCCTCTGTCCCCTGGTTAGGATCTGGTAGAACATGTCACTGATCTATCTGCAGAAGCAGGGAAGAATAAACACCAGCGACTGCTAGTAAACCGAATAATCCCAGAGTAAACAGACACGGTAGCAAGGGCGGGAAGGGTCAATGAGCACTGTGGTCACAGAAAATCCAGGCAGAAGGGACCCAGAGCTGATGGGCACAGGTGGGCACGCTCAAGGAGCAAAGAGAAAAGGGGCTCCACAGGGTGTCCCCAGCGGCAAATTCATCCCGCGTGCCAAGGACAGGGGCTCCCTTTGCTCGTTTGATCCTTGAAGTAGGAGAAGAAATTTTTAGATGCTCTTACATGAGTTATAATCAAATTCTAACAAGGATAATGAAAGTTTCAAATAATGTCATCAGACCAGGTCCACCTATTCTAATAGGACGATGTGTTAGATGCTGTCAGCCAACAGGTGCTTAAAGGTGGAATGTGATCTGGGACAGACACGGAGAGTGGTGGGTGTCACCAGTGTCCTGTCCCTCCTCCCCCACACATATCTTCCCCTTATCCAGACACAGGAGACAGCTCCAGACCACTTGCAGCGCCATTCTGCCTGGGGGCTGTGCCAGCTCTGGCCTCAAGGCCTGCTTGGCCTCTGGGGGCCACCCAGAAGTGCCCACCTCCAGGGCGGCCCTCAACCAGGACCCAATGAGAAGGGTGGGTAACATTCTAGCACAGCTGCCTCCCCCTGGGGGTAATTCTGAGGTGGGATCTACAGGGTCTCCTGAATGTCTGTCTAGCCGGGACCGAGCCAGGTTACCCACTGTGGGACCCTGCTTGCCTCTCCTCCCTGCTGGTCTCAGGTCCCCACACCCTGCCTGGAGTCACCCAGCATCCCTTCCCAAAGAAGCCACTTCCACCGACACCCTTGTCTCGGTGTCTGCTTCCAGGGAGCCCAAACCCAGGTGCCATTTAAGAAAACAAATTCAAGGCCCTGGCTGGTGTAGCTCAGTGGATTGAGCGCGGGCCTGCGAACCGCACGATCGAGGTTCGATTCCCAGTCAGGGCACATGCCTGGGTTGCAGACCAGTTCCCTGCCCTTGGCAGGGGACACACAAGAGGCAACCATACATTGATATTTCTCTCTCTCTCTCTCTCTCCTTCCCTTCCACTCTAAGATAAATAAATAAAATCTTTAAAAAAATTTTTAAAAAAAGAAAACAAATTCATTTGGAATATAGAGAAAAGTGGCAAAGACAATACAGAGACTGCTCATACACCCTGCCCCCAGTTTCTGCTCATATACCCTGCCCCCAGTTGACTTTGTAGCAGCTTTGTTGATGTATAATCGATCTACAAAGAACTGCACATACTAAATATGCACCATTTTCGGCATTTGGACACACTCGAACAACCGAGATTCCATTACCACAATCAGGATGAGACACATGTCCACGCCTTCCAAACAGCCTTTGTATACCGCCCCCCTTTAAAATGGGGACACTTACTATGAGATCCACCCTCTTAACAACTTTTAAAAGATTTTATTCATTTGTCTTTAGAGAGGAAGGGAAGGAGAGAAGGAGAGAAATATCAATGTATGGTTGCTTCTTGTGAGTCCCCTGCTAGGAACTGGCCTGCAACCCAGGCTTGTGCCCTGAATGGGAATCGAACCACGATCATGTGGTTCACAGGCCTGTGCTCAATCCACTGAGCTACACCAGCCAGGCCCACCCTCATAACAACTTTTGAAACACACAATTCCTGTTAACTCTAGGCGTTCTCTTACACAATGGATCTCTAGAACTCATTCACTGTAACCAGAACTGTATTCCCGTACATCGCCTAGTCATTTGTCATTGGTCAACACTAAGATTAACATTGCTATATTACTACTCAGTGAAGTCCAGATTTTATTCAGATTTCATCAGTTTTTCTACTAATGCTCTCTCTACCTGCTCCAGGATCCCATCCACAACCTCAGGTTGCATTTGATCAGCGTCTGTCCTTGGCCTCTTCTGGTCTGTGACAGTCCCTCAGTCTTTCTTCATTTTGCACGACCTTGAGAGATTTGAGGAGTACAGGTCAGGTGTTTTGTAGGATGTCTGTCAGTTTGGGTTTGTCTGGTGTGTTTCTCATGGTTACACAAGAGTAATGGGTTTGAGGAAAGAATACCTCCCAGATGAAAGATCCTTCTCATAACATCGTCTCGGAGAAAATACCAAGGTTTTGTAAATATATTTTATTGATTATGCTATTATAGCTGTCCCATTTTGTTCTCCCCTTTATTTCCTTCTGTCCTGTACCTGCCTGCTCACCAGCATTCCCCCACCTTAGTTCATGTCCATGGGTCATATGTATAAGTTCTTTGGCTTCTCCATTTCCCATACTATTCTTAATCTCCCCCTGTCTATTTTCTACCTACCATTTATGCTTCTGATTCCCTGTACCGTCTCCCCCATCCTCCTCCCTCTCCCTCCCTACTGATAATCCCCCATGTGATTTCCATTTCTGTGGTTTGTTTGCTTAGTTTGTTTTTGTTTTTGTACATTCAGTTGTTGCTGGTTGTGAGCGTGTTGCCATTTTACTGTTCATAGTTTTGATCTTCTTCTTTTTCTTAGATAAGGCCTGTTAACATTTCATGGAATGAGGGCTTGGGAATGATGAACTCCTTTAACTTGACCTCATCTGGGAAGCAGTATATCTGCCTTCCCATTCTAAATGATAGCTTTGCTGAATAGAGTAGTAATCTTGGGTGTAAGTCCTTGCCTTTCATGACTTTGAATACTTTCCAGTCCCTTCTTGCCTACAAAGTTTCTTTTGAGAAATCAGCTGCTAGTCTTATGGGAACTCCTTTGTAGGTAACTGTCTCCTTTTCTCTTGCTGCCTTTAAGATTCTCTCCTTAACTTTATTTATTTTTAATATTTAATTTATTTTTTTAGAGAGAGGGGAAGGGAGAAAGTAAGGGAGGGAGAGAAACATCGATGTGCGGTTGCCTCACATGGGATCTGGCCCACAACCCAGGCGTGTGCCCTGATTGGGAATTGAACCTGAGACCCTTTGCTTTATGGTCTGGCACTCAATCCACTGAGCCACACCAGCCAGGGATGTCTCCTTAACTTTAATCTTGGCTAATGTAATTATGATGTGCCTTGGTGTGTACTTCTTTAGGTCCAACTTCTGTGAGACTCTCTGAGCTTCCTGGACTTCTTAGAAGTCGGTTCCTCTGCAAGATTACAGAAGTTCTCCTTCATTTTTTTTTTCAAATAAGTTTTCAATTTCTTGCTCTTCCTCTTCTCCTTCTGGCATCCCTATGATTTGGGTGTTGGATCATTTAAAGTTGACCCAGAGGTTCCTAAGACTCTCCTCATTTTTTTTGAATTATTGTTTCTTTATTCCATTCTGGTTGAATGTTTATTTCTTCCCTCTGCTCCAAATCATTGATTTGGGTCCCAGTTTCCTTCCAATCACTGTTTGTTCCCTGTACATTTTCCTTTATTTCACTTTATGTAGCCTTCACTTTTCCCTCTATTTTATGACCATACTCAACCAATTCTGTGAGCATCCTGATTACCAGTGTTTTGAACTCTGCATCTGATAGGTTGGCTATCTCTTCATCACTTAGTTGTATTTTTTCTGGAACTTTGATCTGTTCTTTCATTCAGGTCATATTTCTTTGTCTCGGTGCACCTGTCACTAGTAAGGGGTGGAGCCTTAAGTATTCACTAGGGTGTAACAACCCACGTGGCTTCGTTGTGGCACTATATGTAGGACAGGGGTCTGAGAGAGAACAGTACCACTTGCTCAGCTCTCTGCTGGCTTTCAGTCACTTCTCCCCCACTCACAAGCAAATTGGGACCTTCTGGTGCTGATTGCCAGGTGAGTGGGTTTGTGTATGTTCTGGGACCCTGTGGGTCTCTCCAATGAACTCTTCTGTGAGCCTGGGAGTTCCTCCCACCACCACAACCCACACAAGTTTCTTCAGTCAGAGGTTTTAAGGTTTTATTTTCCAGAGCTGGAACCCTGGGTTGCATGATCTGTCTCACTCCCCAGTTGTTCCTCCCGGTTTATACTCCCACAAATGTGAGACCACATGGTTCTCCTGCTTCCCCCTTGCCATGAGTCCTCTCTGCCCCCTGCTGCCCAACTGTGCCCCTCCTACTGGTTTGGATGAATATTTCCTCTTTAACTACTTGGTTGTTGGACTTCCATATAATTCGATTTTCTGGAAGTTCTGGTTGTTTTTTGTTCTTAAATTTGTTGTCCTTCTTTGGTTGTGTGAGGAGGCAAAATATATCTACCTATGCCTCAATCTTGGCTGGAAGTCCCCAAGTTTTAAAGGTAAAAAAAGAAAATCCATCAAAATGACAGATGCTTAAAATTCCCAAGTCATCACAAGTAAAAAAAATTTTTAATCAAAGGAAGTGATCCTGGAGACCTGGGTCCCAGGTTTGAGTCACCTCACATTGTATATCCAGGTCCTGTCTCTCATCTAAGAATCCATTAGCCAATAGCCCTAGTCTATGTCTTCAGCTTGTCTGAGAAAGTGTCCTTCATCTTTGGCTTTGGTAAGACTGATGACTCCCTGGGAAGGAGTAAGATATTACTGAAACCCTAGGATGACATAAAAAGGGCAATGAAGAATAAATAATGTAGCAATAATGCAGAGAAGGTAATACATCAGTGTAGAATGATGAGTTAAGACCATGGGGAGTCTGCTTTATAGTGGGCGTGACAGAGTGTGGCTATCAGTTGTGTGGCCACACATTGTCTTTCTGAATGTTTGGTCCACATTTGAGGTATCTGAAGTATTCAGAAGAATCAAATACATTGTTTATAACTACAATTTAAATTACTTAAAAACATTTAATTCATCATAATTACGACAGAGAACAATTGGTTTTCTGAGTTCTGTTAATCAGATGCAAGTGTAACAGATTAAGAATTAAGAAAAGTCCATACAGTTGTGGGGGTTTCTGTCCCCCATAGAAAAATCCCTTGAGCATTTAGTCATCTGTCAGTGGGTGACAATGGGTCCCACCGATAGATGATTTAATAGTCCTTGACTCCCATCTTTAAAGCTTTCAGACCATGGAAACTAAGGCACTCTCACAGATGGTTTTAGCATTTCACTTCTTTCATCTTGTTTTATCTTCACAAGAACCTGGTGGTATTATCTTCGTTTGACAACTGAGGAAATTAGCTATGTAATTAAGAATGCCTTTGGCTGCAAGAAAGAGAATACTGGACTGAAAATGACTTAAACAACAATAGGTTTATTATCTCCTTGAAAAGTAATTCTTCTAGCTGCAGGACTGGTTATTTCAGGGGCTATAATCCCAGGCCCCAGCTTCTCTGTGATTCTCTTGACTATTCCTCATGGTCACAAGGTGGTTGGAATAGTTCCAGGCATCAATAGCATCCTCACGGAAGGCAGTCTCTCCTGTGGGGCTTTTGGTATCAGGGAGGAAATCTTCTCTCAGCAGTTGCCTTGGTGACTTCTCCTCATTGGTCAGGGTTGAGTCCAGTTTTCAGGTCTAAGCCAATCACCAATGGAGGGGTGGAGTTACATGACTGCCTTGGACCAGTCAACCTTCATCCCTGGGGCTGGGAAGGCCAATCCTTTGCCAAGCCAGCAGGGAGGATGGGCACAGGCAGCAGTGGCTGTGAGAAACAGTGTTCAACTTGCAAGGAGCCTCCAGGGACTTCCAGGCAGGTCTCCCTCTGTTTGGCCAGTGAAGGCGCATTTAACTTTTGCAGAATGGAGCACTGTCTCACTTCTTCCCAAGGACTGTCAGGGCCCCTGTGGCTCTAAGGCCCAGTTAGTCAGTCCATACCTTCCATTGCCCAGATGGGAACGCTAGGGCAAGGGCTGCAAAAGGAGCTCATGGCCACAAAGTGTGGAGACTGGAATCAGGGCCTTCAACTCCTGATTCTCGATCCGCTGCCCTTTCTAACCACGCCTGGCTGCTTTGCAGGTGAGCACTAACAAAAGTGAGCTTGGAGAGGGGGCAATGCAGAGCCTCGTACAAAGTGTGGACTGTGGAGTTCAACTGCTGGGGCTGTATCCTGGCTCGGGCACCGGCCAGGCAGGTGGCCTCGAGCAAGTTACGTAGTCTTTCTGATCCTCAGTTACCTCGTCTGAAAACTTGATAGAACAATGGAAATGCTTCCAGGAAAAGAGGACTTTTCTCTGGTCTATTCGAATCAGCAGCTTGTGCATCAATAAGCCCTCCCACCTGCCACCCAGCTGTGCCCTGCTTGTCCTTCCATGTCCGTGTTAGTGTGTCTCCTTGACAAGGTGGCCGAGGCTTTCCTGTGTCACCTTCAGGGACGAATGGACCAGGGGTCTCTAGGAAATGTCTGCTCCTGCCACCGACTCAACTGTGCTTCAGCAGGACCTGGCTTTGCCCTGGCCTGGCACTGAGGTCTCACCTCCCGATGTCTTCCTTGTACTTCCTAGGCTCCCCACCTACCCCCTGGCTGCAGAGCGCTGTGCTCTCCTAATATGTGACCTGGGGGTGAGGACAGTGTCCTCCAGACCAGCGCTGTCTCTCATCTGTGGCTGTTTCAATTGTCTAAAAGTCAACAGAATTTGAAATCCAGTCCCTCAGCCGCACGTGGCTGGCAGCCTCTCCACTGGCAGTGCACAGTGTGGAGGCAGACCATTCCTGCCACCGCAGGAAGGTTCCAAGCTCAGAATCCCCAAGACAGCTTGTCACAACACCCGACGATGGGCCTCAGCCCCAAGCTTCTGTCTCGGGGGACTGCGACAGGTTGGAGACTTTTTATTTTTCACGCTTCCCTGGGTGATGTCATAGCAGCTGGTCCAGGGCCCGCACTTTGGGGGCCCATAGCTGCCCACCCACGGCCGGGGGAGCCTACTTCGAAGGACTCCAGGCACCTGTCCTGGAGGACATCAGGAAGGAGTGTCCACTGGACACGGCTCCCTCAGTGGAGCCCCTAGAAGGAGCCAGGGGCCAGCTTTCCAAAAAAACGAACAGTGGCGGGCCCCAACCCACCAGAATCACCCTCTGCCTGTGGGTTGCCTGGGCTGTGCGTTCTGAGCAGCAGCAACTTCAGCCCCACACTGATCACGGTCCTTCTCTAAGGACTGATGCAAAGCCGGGGGCCATGCCACTGTCACTTAAGATGTTGGTCCTTGGTTGTGGTTTTCTTTCCACCTTCTGCTTTTTAAGACCCACTGGTACCTGGAACCTTCTCTTTTGGAGAGGCCATGAGGGTAGAGGGGGGCGGGGAAGTTTGGATGAACAGAAAAGCAATGGATTTGGAGTTGAAAGATTTGGATTCAAGTCCCTTTGTGACCTTGGGCATCACCGTCCAGGTTCAGCACTGGGGAAGTGATGGTCGCAGTACCTGCTTTATGGAGCTGCTTTATGCCCCAGTGGTACCGTACGTGAGCGTTGTTTGTGAACCACAGAGCGCTGTCCCAGCCTCGGGGCCTGGAACGGGGTGTTTAACATGGGGAGCACAGGTTGTGTCCAATTACAGTGATTTGTTTACAGGCATCTCTCTCCACAGCCAAAGAGCTCCTTGCGGCAGGCTCCGTCTTACTCATCCATTAATCTCTGGGCCCCCTAGTGCTTGACTTGACACCCAGCAAATATTTATCCTACAAATGATTATTAAACTAAAACCTCCAGCATTTGTTATGTGTCGGGTGCTGCTCTGACGTATTAATTCATCTAATCCTCACCGCATTCCCACGAGGTACGTGTTGCTGTTACGAAATGACACATGGTGGGTGCTCAGTAAACACCAACTGACCTGTCCAGGGCAGTGCCTGTCCAACTTCAACACACACAGGAGTGACCTGGGGATGTTGACCTTGTTAAAATACACACCCTGATTCAGCAGGGCTGGGGTGGGGCCCGGGGCTCCACCTGCAATGTGTTTCCCACAGGCTGCCTCGTGGTGCTGCCAGGCGGCAGACCACACTGTGAGTATCAAAGGTCTAGGTCATTTTAACGTATCATCAAATAAAAACATCCAGTCCCTGGTGGGGCAGGGGCAGGGGCAGGGGCAGGGGCAGGAAACACTTTGGCAAAAACTCAGTCTCACTCGGTAGCAAGAGGATTAGATTCTCAGGATACACGTCCTTTGAGGGGGTGATGAAGTGAGCCAAAGGCAGCTGTCAACGTCTCACTGGAGCAGTCTGTCCTCAGTTTCCTGGAAAGGAGCACCGTGGACACTTTCCAGTATTAGGAACAGAACTTCAGAGGCTGGGCCCACACATCCGACCTGAACAGGGAGCCCAGCAACCGATGCCAAGTTACCTGGAGTCTGCCATCCAGGGAGGGCAGTGAGACATTCCCGAGGAGCCCAGGTGCAGGGTGGAACTGAGGCCAGTGGCCCTAGTGGGTGCAGGGATGTGCAAGGGTAGCGGGAGGAAGTGTGCACATGAAGCACACCTCAGAGTCGGACAGAGCTGGGGTTAAATCCCACGTCGCTCCTTGAGGATTTAAAATGGAGCAACTTTACTGCAGGGAATCAGCCACGCAGATGGCGGAGCTAAGAAGCCATTGGGAGAAGGTGAGGTTGTCCAGAGATTAGTAGAGGGGCCACAGGGGGCTGGAGGGCCCCCAGAAAGGAGGTGCTGTTGCCTCATTCCAGGGGTGGGGTCACCAAGTTGGGGCTGGAATCATAGAGGACACAGCCCTTTGCCAGGACTCTACCTGAGCAAGGAGGGAGGTGGAGAAATACATCCGCCCCCCCTCACTCCCCGCCCCCCCCCGCCCCCCCGCTTCTGCCTTTCCCCCCACTACCCAATCTGCCACAGTTGCTCCTTGGGCTGAACTGAACGCTGACACCACAGCGTTTACTAGATATGATTTTGTCTAGTAATCATCTGTAACTGTGCGAATTTGTCACAATGTTACCGCCTGCATTGCCCTCACCTTTCGATGCTCTGCTGTTCAGCACATTCTCATTAAGGATCATTATGTCGTCTTAGAACTGATCTCTCCACCATTATGTAATGCTGGTCTTTAACCCTGATAACTGTTTTTGCTCTGAAGTCTGCTCCGTCTAAAATTAACGTAGCTTACTCCTGCTTTACTTTGATTTGTGTTAACAGTGTATATCTTTCATCCACTTACTTTTAATCTATATGTATCTTTATATTTGTTGACCCTGAAAAGGAATATACTTGTCAAAAAAAGACTCCTTGTGGTTAACTGGACCCATATTTATAATCAGTCCAGCAGCCTCTGTTTGGTGGTGGTGGTGGTGGGGTGGGGGGCAGCTCTGGTTCCTGCCGTCTGAGCCAAACCTTCTAAAGGAGCTCCCTGAATTGCTTTTCGACCAATGGGATAAACCTGCCCATCCGATTGGAGCTGTATCTTCATTTGCATCTTTTGTGACCCATCAGAGTGGTTCCAGATGACCAATCAGGATATGAGATTCTGACTGATCAGGACAGGGGTATGTGGACAAATCAAACTGGGCAAATCTGGATTCCTAATTTGCATAAAAATGGGCCAATCAAGGACCAGAGCAGGCACTTTCTCTATATAAGCCAGCCTCTCCTTTGTTTTGGTTGAGTGCCCTTCTGATTTCCACTAGAGGCTGCCTCTCCCCAGTTTGCAAACTGTTCACCTGAATGAAGTCTCTCCTCTCACCGAACCCCAGATGGGGGACTCGTGTTGGCATTGACTGGTGGCAGTGGTCTTTTGTTGACATTTTAAAGATGAGTTTCTTGTAGACCACATATAGTTGGGTTTTGTTTTTTGATCTGCTCTGAAGATCTGTCTTTAATTGGAGTATTTAGACTATAGACATTCAAAAAGATTACTTACATAGTTGGATTAATATCTACTATATTTATTACTGTTTTGTATTTGTGATCCTTGTCCGTTCATATTTCTGTCTTCCACTCTTTCTACTTTTTGTGGTTTTAACTGAGCATTTTATATGCTTCTATCTTCTCTCCCTTCTTAGTGTATCAGTTATACTTTTTTTTAAAACGTTTTTTTAGTTGATTGCCCTGGAGTTTGTATGTAGCATACATTTACAGCTAACTTAAGTCTATTTTCAGATAACACTGTGCTGCTTCACAGGTCGTGTGAGCACATTGTAATAACAAAACAACCCTAATCCCCCCTCTTGCCCCTTGTATTATTGCTGTTATTTCATGTCACTCACACACACGCATTTATCTATCTATGTATCTGTATGTGTGCACACACAGTTGGATACATTACTGCTATTACTTTAAACAAATTGTTATTTTACATCAGTTAAGAATAAGAAAAAGAGAGGTTTTCGCCTTCAATTATTTCTTCTCCGGTGCAATTCCTTTCTTTCTGTAGGGCCCTGCCTCTGACTTATCCAATTTTCCTTCTCTCTAAAGAACTTTTTTCAACACTTTGTAAGCCAGTTCTAATGGCAATAGATTTTCCTCAATATTTGTTTGTTGAAGTCTTTATTTATTTATTTTTAAATATATTTTATTGATTATACCATTACAGTTGTTCTATTCCCCCCTTCAATCCCCTCCACCCACACCCTCCCTTCCCCACCATTCTCCCCCCCTTAGTTTATAAGCACGTGTCTCAAGTTCTTTGGATTCTATATTTCTCCCACTATTCTCGCCCTCCCCCCATCTATTTTCTGCCTACCATCTATGCTATTTTCTGTGCCTTCTCCCCTCTTCTCCCCCTCCCACCCCCCTGTTTCTAACCCTCCATGTGTTCTTCATTTCTATGGTTCCACTCCTGATCTAGCTGTCCTCTTGGTTTGCTTTTGTTTTAGGTGTGGTTGTTAATAACTGTGTGTTTGCTGTCCTTTCACTGTTCATATTTTTCATCTTCTTTTTCTTATATAAGTCCCTTTAGCATTTCATATAATAAGGGCTTGGTGATGATGAACTCCTTGAACTTGACCTTATCTGAGAAGCACTTTATCTGTCCTTCCATTCTAAATGAAAGTTTTGCTGGATAAAGCAATCTTGGCTGTAGGTCTTTGGATTTCATGACTTGGAATACTTCTTTCCAGCCCCTTCTTGCCTGTAAGGTCTCTTTTGAGAAATCCGCTGACAGTCTGATGGGTACTCCTTTGTAGGTGACTGTCCCCTTATCCCTTGATGCTTCTAGGATTCTCTCCTTCATTTTGGTCTTGGCTAATGTAATTATGATGTGCCTTGGTGTGTTCCTTCTTGGGTCCAACTTCTTTGGCACTCTCTGAGCTTCCTGGATTTCCTGGAAGTCTATTTCCTTTGCCAGACTGGGGAAGTTCTCCTTTATTATTTGTTCAAATATGTTTTCCACTCGTGGCTGTTTCTTTCCCCCTTCTGGTACCCCTATAATTCGGATGTTGGAACGTTTAAAGATGTCCTGGAGGTTCCTAAGCCTCTCCTCATTTTTTTGAATTCTCATTTCTTCATTCCTTTCTGGTGGGATGTTTTGTTCTTCCTTCTGGTCCATTCCATTGATTTGAGTCCCCGTTTCCTTTCCATCACTATTGGTTTCCTGTGCATCTCCCTTCATTTCAATCAGTCCAGCCCTCACATGTTCCTCTAATTTGTAACTTTGTTCCTCTAATTTGTGACTATAATCAACCAGTTCTGTGAGCATCCTGAGAAATAGTGTCCTGAATTGTGCTTCTGAGAGGCTGGCAATTTCTCGGTTGCTTAGAGTTATTGGCTCTGGGACTTTGAGTTCTTCTTGTGCCATCTTTCGGGTTGTTTGTGCCTGTTCCATAGCAGGATCAGAGCCCTAAAGTGTTCACTAGAACAGGGCAACTCAGTCGCTGGGTTGTGACGTTGTAGGTGGGGGCGGGGTCAAAGAGGGACTCTGGCGTCCCGTCTGCCGCCTGCCGCCCTGGCTCTCACCGGTGCTGCAGGGCAACTAAGTCGCTGAGTTATGATGCTGTATGTGGGGGTGGGGTCAAAGAGGGACTATGGCGTCCTGTCCGCCGCCTTCCGCCACGGCCCTCACCGGTGCCGCAGTTGCTGCCGTCACCGGGCCCACGCGTTTCGTCCCACTGCACGAGAGTGTGCCACCGCCGTCAGCCCTTGCCCCCTGGGGCCTGCGTGGTCTGTCTCACTGTGCGCGAATATGCGCCCACGGTCTGCCCCGCACCCCAACTGGTTCCCGTCTGCCTGCGCGCCTGGGCGGGGGCCCTGTCCTGCCCGACCCTGCTCGCTGCTGGCTCCGCCCCTCTTACCGTCCCCGTTGAACGGTTAGATGTAGTCGGACTTCCGTATAATTCAATTTTCTGTCTTTTGGTTGTATCTTTGTTTCTCCAAACCTTTGTTGTATTCAAACTTGGTTGTGGGAGAAGGCACAGTGTTTCCACCTATGCCTCCATCTTGGCGGAAGTCCTGAAGTCTTTATTTCTCCTTAACTTTTGGAGCACAGAGCTCTAGGTTGGTGGGTTTTCTCTCAACACTTGTTTCACTTGCTGTGTGGTTTCTGACAAGCTGTGTGTAATTCTCCTCTTTGTTCTGCGGTAAGTATTTTTCCTTCAGCTCTTTGCAGGATTTTTTTCCTTTAATTACAATTTTCCCATTACCACGGATTCCCTTTACACACCACCCCCCATCACCACCGCGTTATCCATGTCCAGAGTCCTTTTTCCTTTTTGCTCCATCTCTCCACCTGCTGACTCCCACCCCCATGAAGATTTTTAAAATATTGGATTTTCTACGGTGTTTTTAAATATTGGATTTTCTATGGTTTCTATGGTTTTGGCTCCCTCTTAGAATTTCCACCTCTCTGCTTACACTGCCCATCTGTTCTTTCATGCTGCCTACTTATCAATTAGAGCCTTTTGCATATTAATAATTATTTTAAATTCCTGATCTGATAATTCCAACATCCCTGCCATATCAGAATCTGGTTTTGATGTTTGCTCTGTCTCTTCCAGCTGTGTTCCGTGCGTTTTGTAATTGCTCCTTGGTAGCTGGACATAATATACTGGGTCACAGGAACGGCTGTAAGTGGTTGGCCTTTAGTGATGGGGAGGTAAAGAGTGTGGGTGTGGGAGGGGTGCGTGGAAGCGGTCTGCACGCCGATGATTAGGTCTCGGTCTCTGAGTAAGCCTGTACCGCTGGACTGTGAACGCCACACATGCTTCTCAGCGTTTTTTCCTCCCCCTTAGGTAGGATAGGAGGGGCTGGGGTTGGCTGTTTCCCTTCTCCCGTACGGAAGACTGGAGCTACACAAAAGTGGGGGGATGTGGGTTGTCCTGGAGTGTCCTTCGCTCCCTGACTTGCCCACACGGAGCCTTCAGCAACCTGTTAGCTGTAGCTTCCATTTCCCTGCCCCTGCACCGGCCCCCTCAGAGGCTGCAGCTTATGGGCCTCTGCTCCAATGCCCTGTGGATCTCTGTGTTTATCTGTCGGTCTCTCCAGTTTAGGGGCAGCGGTTTGCCCTGTGGCTTCACTTCTATGGCTGTGAGGGGAAGTGCTCATTTTTCAGTTTGCTCCGCTTTTCACTTGTTGAGAGGATGGAGCGGTCAGTTCCAAGTTTCTTACATGCTAGACCAGAAACTAGAAGTCTCCCTCCTCTAGCTGCTGCTGTTTTTAACAAGAACAGTGGTTTCAAATGACACGTTGAACATCTCCCACTTTTGTAGATCAGAAGGAACTAGCGAAGTTCTCTGCTCGGTGTCTCATGAAACTGGAATCCAGGTGTCAGATGGCTGCTTTTCGTTTCATCCTCAGGTTCCTTTTTCGAGTTCACTACAGTTCTTGAAAGAGTGCATTTGCTGTGATTGTAGGACTGAGGTCCCTGTTTCTTGGGCTGCCTGTCACCAGAGGCCATTCTGCTTCTAGCGGCCTCCTGCGTTATTTCTCACGTGGCCTCTCCTTCGTCAAACCAGCGGTGGGACAGTGACCTTTCTTGTGCTGGTCACTGTGATTTTCCTCTCCTTCCCGCCTCTAGTTTTAATTGAACATTTCTGATTATTCTGTTTTAGCTCTCCTCCTAGCCTACCAGTTTTAACTCTTTGTTTTACTCATTCCCTGTCCTAGAGTTTAAAAACTACATTTTTAATGAATGGAAGCCCACTTTTAAATAATACTATACCAGTTCACACGTAGTACAGGTAACTTTCCCCCAGGGTCTCTGCTCTACCCTCACAACATTGCTGCCATTCACTTCCCTTTTCCGTATTCTGTGCCGATGTAATGGTACGTTGTCACTATTGTTGCTTTAAAGAAAGCTGCATTTTAGATCAGTGAAGAATAAGAAAAGTAAAAATATTTTATTTTACCTGTATTTATTCCTTCTCTGACATCACCCCGTTCTTTATGCAAAAATGCATTTCTAACCTATCTCATTTTCTTTATGTTTGTAGAACTTCTTTTATTATTTTCTGCAGGGCAGGTCTGCTGGTAGCGAATTCCCATTGTTTTGTTTGCGCACCTTCTATCTCTGTCAGTTGTGAGAAATAATTTCGCTGGATATAGAACTCTGGGGTGGCAGGTTTTTCCCTCTGACATTTCAAACACTCCCTCCACTCTTTTCTCGCATGCCCTGTTCATGTTGAAAAGTCCTCTGTAACTCTTCTCCTTGTTTCTCTGCAGGTGAGGGCTGTTCTTCACGCTGGGTGCTTTCGAGACCTTCTCTTTGACTTGGGCGTTCTGTGGTTCGAATGTGATATTTCTTGTGTGTTTGTTTGTGTGGGTATTTCTTGCGTGTTTGTTTGTGTGGGTATTTCTTCTACTTCATGTTCTCTGCGCTTCTCAGGTCTTTGGTTTGGGAAGTCTGCGGCCATTATTACTTCATATGCTTCTTCTGCTCCATTTTCTCTTTCTCATCCTTCTCGTGTTCTGACGGCGCCAACACCACACCATTTGATGCCGTCTGATGCTCCGATGTTTGGCTCCGTCTTTGTCCTGCTTTTTTCTCTTTGCATTTCAGTCTGGGAGATTTCTATTCACCCATCTCCCAGCTCACTGGTTCTTTCCTTGACCGTGCCTAGTCTCCTGGTGAGCTCATCAGAGGCATTTTTTGTTTCTACTATGGTGTTTTTGATTTCTAGCATTTTCTCTTGATTCTGGCTTAGAGTCTCTGTTTCTCTGCTTACACAACCCATCTGTTCTTATATGTTTTTCAACTCTAGCCCTCAGGATATCAGTCATTTATTTGCATTCTCTGTCTGATATCCAGCCCGCTTATCGTAGCTCAGGCTGCTTCTGACCATTGCTTTGTCTCCTCAACTGTCTTCTCTGGCTTTCTGCCATGCTTCGTCACTTCTCATTGAATGTCAGACAGGTTGTGGGTAATGGGAGCTGAGGTAGATAGGCCTCTGGTGTGAGGATTTGTGTTAATCTTTCCAGGAGTTGTGTTCAGTGTTCGCGACAGCTGTGTGTTCCAGAGTCTTCAAATTCCTCTGGTGCTTTTGTTTTCGTCTCTTCTTGAGTTGGCTCTCCCCAGGCACTACTTCTCAGAGTGTGTCTGTGCCTGGAAGCTCTTTCCACTGCAATCCACCGTCATTATACTGGATCTCTCTTGGTGTGGTGGCTTTGCTGCTTGCCAGCTCTGGGACTTCGGGCATGTCTCTTCACTTGGCCCTCCTCATAATCTAAAAAATAATAATGCTAATAATAATAATATCCCCTTGTAGGGCAGTGCGGAGGATGAGATGAAATCCAAAATGAAGACAATGAGCTTTGTGTGGGTACAGACTAAGTTCTCTGTTGAATTGACAGGAGCTATTTGGGTCTCAATTATTAATTGCTATGGGTTAGCTGGACAGTAACCCAGAGGATGGCTTCGCCTCCCTAAGCCACAGAGTCAGAACCAGGAGTCCTCCTTCCTCGTCCCAGGGGCTCAGCTGTGTGAATGCTGCGGTAGGCAAGTTTCTCCAAAATAAATGAGGCTGGCCTTCCGGGTACCCCAGATGCTGTAAGCAGCACCTAATGATATGTTTTAGGACAGGACCTGCCGGAACCATCTCCCTCTCTTGAGAAAATAATAACCTTCCTAATTGCACACTGACCCTGGCACATTATCTCAAGTAAATAATACCTTGTTCAGAAGCATCCTAATTAGGTATCTACCTCAGAGATGGCAGCAGCTTCACCCTGCTCCCCAGGGAAGTATTAAGCATCATATCTGGGCCGATAGGACTGAAAAACAAACCAGCATCAGGAAAATAAACCTGGCCGATGGTTTTCCATGAGCAGGCAGAGGGCAGGCACACTCAGGAGGGGGAGCCGCGGGCCGGCTGTAGGGTCAGCCCGTCTCCCTGCTGGGAGGGATGCAGCCGACCTCGTAGATGGCCCCTCCGGGGCCTGTGTCCCCAGAATGAGGAGGTGGGACTCTGCAGGGCCATGGCTGTGTCCCGTCACAGATTGCTGATACAACAGCTGACCTAGGAGCCAGGGGTCCCATGGTTAGGAATCGTGGGTTGGGTGGGAGGTAAGGGGTCCTCTCTCTATGTCCTTCTCCCAGTCTCCACTGTCTTTGTGTCATTGGCAGCCCCTGGAGGGGCAGGGGAGCCTGGCAGGGACTTGCTTGAGGAAGGAGGGCTCCCTGCCCACCCTCCTTTTCTTCTCCTGCTTCTTCCATCTCTCTCCTCTTTCACTTCTCCCTTCCTTTCTTCTGCCTTCTTCCTTTCCGCCCTCACCATGCCCTTCCCCTCCATCTTCCCTTTCTCAGCGTCCTCTGCCCCTTCCCTCCTCCTTTACCGCCACTCCTGCTCCTCTGGGACCCCAGGAAGTCCCTGCCTGCCCTCACCACCCCCATGGCGAAAGTCCCCTGGCTGGGCGGTGGGGCCCCGGACAAGCCGTCTGGAGGTGGCAGAATGGTGAGCATTTGGGGAAATCACCCTTGGCCTCCCACCGGGATTGAAAGGAGATGCTCCCGCACCCAACCTTGTCTTTTTGTCAGCAGGCACCCTCCATGAAGCCTCAAGTTCAAAGTCATGAGGACCTCAGACTTAAGGTTTCTTCAGACCCCCTGCAGAGTCACAGGGGCGGTCCTGGAGAGCTGGCACGCTGTGCACCCTGAGGCGGAGCATGGTGAGACTTTTTAGCACACAAGGGACAGTCAGCAGTCATGCTGAGTGTGGGGCCCTGGAGCACCGTGAGGGGTCTCCTTCCCATGTTGGCTTGTTCTGCAGAGGCCCAAGGAAACATGACTTTGTAGCTTCCTTCTCAGAGCCTTTGTTTCCCAGCACTGGGCCGGCGTGGGCCGAGTCGAAGGCACCTTGGAGACTGTCCCGTCTGGAAGACTTAACCTGGCGTCGCTGGACCGGGGGTTGGTGTTAGTCAGCTCAGGGTCTGGGCAGCTGAAACAGCAGAAATGCACTGCTCGCCATTCTGGAGGCTGGAAGTCTGAAATCAGGGCATCAGCAGGTTTGGTTTTTCCCTGGAGTTCCTCTGCCTGGTTAGCAGAGGGCTGTCCTACCCCTGTGTTTTCCCTGTGCGTGTGTCTGTGTCCTATCTCCTCCCGGAGGGACGCTGGTCACACTGGATTAGGGTCCAGCCCAATGACCTCATTTGAACTTAACTAACTCTTTAAAGACCCTGTTTCCAGATACAGTCACGATTGAGACACCAGGATTAGGCCTTGAACGTGGGAATTTGAGGGGATGCAATTCAGTCCACAACAGGGTTTGTGGATAAACCTGGGTGGGGGGTGGGGAGCATGGGAAGAGAAAACTGCGCTGTCTTCACCAACCCTAACTGAAATGTACCACTTCCTTTGTAGGTTGCAAGTGTGGGCAATGAACCACAGCGACATTAGTGGCACCTGTGACATTGTCACCGATAAAAATCTCAAACACTTTTACACTAAATTATGGTTGTCACAGACATCCTGAAACACTGTTTTTGCTCGTGATAATTTAAAGTAACAGCATTAGATCCGCTGTGGGGCCTCGTTCTTTACTGCATTTATTAAGAAGTGTGCATGTTACTATACAACAAAGTTGCTTTTCTTTGTTTTTATTTTTAGAGAGAGGGGAAGGGAAGGTGAAAGAGAGGGAGAGGAGCACTATTGTGTGCTTGCCTCTTGCATGCCCCCTACTGGGGACCTGGCCCACAACCCAGGCATGTGCCCTGACTAGGAATCAATCCAGCAACCCTTTGGTTCACAGGCAGGCACTCAAACCACTGAGCCACACCAGCCAGTGCCAAAGTTGTTCTTCTAATGCATGGATAATTTTATGACAATGTAATTGATTTCCCTTGTAAATTCAGTTCTACTTATGTGCTTCAAAAGATTATTCTGAGAAGGGGTCCATAAGCCTCATCAAACCGCTGAAGGGATTCGAGGTACATAAAAGGACCCTGGCCCTAGCCAAACCTTTGTTTTTACAAGGGAGGAAAGTGGGGCCCAGAGAGGGCAACTCACTTGTCTGTGGTCACACAGCTGGTGAATGGAAAGGATGGGTCTAGAGCTCAGGTTCCTAGTCCTCTACTTAGTCCACTCTGTCACAGTTGCTAGTTGCCCTCCTCTGATGAACGCTGCTATCAAATCGTTAGCCAGGCTATGAATGGTCACAACCCCTTCAGCTCACTAGTGTATCCTGCATGTCCCCCGCACATGTACCCTTTGTGGGCACCCTTCCTTTTAATGGCCAACTGGCCTGGTTTCCTTCCTGAGAGGTGGAAGGAAGGCCAGCTGTTGCTTCCCTTCTGACGTATCAGGGAGCCCTTGGGGGAATGCCCGCACAAATGGGCACTGGGATTCTCTGACCGCCCACCTAAGAGGGCAAACAACTCGCCCTGGTATGTCTGGAACTCTCCCAGTGCCAGCAGCAAAGACCCCACCACCTGGGAAGCCCCTCCTTCCTGGACAAGCAGGGGTCTTTGGCCACCCTTTCAGCCAGCTTCCTGCCTGGTCAGCTCTCATCATCTCCTCATTGGCCCATCCAGCTGGCTTTCTGTTTGCCCACCCTGCGTGGTTCTCCGAGGCCCCCCTAAAACCGTGATGTCCTTTGCTTTGCAATTTCTCTGAAGACTTGGGGACTACACTGTGGAAAGAGCACAGCTTAAGATCTGAGTGGACCACAAGCGTCCTGGCTGCCCAGGAGCCCAGCCCACAGGCTGGGTTTGCTCTCCTTGGCCCCCAGCCTGCTGCTGTTTGGTGTGGGTCCGTGTGGGGCCCGTGCTGAGGGTCCCTCGCCCACCAGCGGACTCTGCCCATGGCCCTCTGCCCTGAGGTCCGGATGGCTGACATCCTTCCCTCTTCCCACTCAATATCCCCCCCATTTGCAAAGGTGCCCCCATGCAGTGAAGACTGCCTCTAACATTATCACACAGCACAGCTCAGCTTTGAATGCTTGCAAGCCCCAACTTGGCTTCACCTCTGCACAGTGAGCAGATTCATTGGCACGGTTTTCTCGGAACAACCAGAGCTTCCTTCCCCGCAGTGGTGACTTCTGTGGCCATTCCCGGAGGAAGGCGGCATTCAAATAGCAACTTATCCTGCTCCTGACACCTAGAGTAGTAGAAACTGTATTTGCATCATTGTAGCAGGCATTCGTTTATTCACTCAAGATCCTTGATTGACACCTGCCAGTGCTGGGCACTGAGCTGGGATACGTGGACACACAGATGAAGAAGATCAACCCTGGCTCTCTAACAGTTCTCTGCCAGTAAGGGAGCTCGACCATCAATAGCCACCATCGTACACCATGACCAGGGTTATATACGGTGCAGTCTCCTGGGTGAACCGACTCAGGACATGGTCACTTCTGCCCCGGTCATGGGGCGTGGGATGCAGAAGAGAAGGTGGAGAGCCCTGACTCTCAAAGGGTAGCATCTGGACCATCACACCAGCACCAGCTGGGAACTTGGTGGAAGTGCAAGCTGTTAGCCCGACACAGATGTCCTGGGTCAGATTCTCCAGGGCTGGGGCCCAGCAGTCTGCGTGCTAAGAAGCCGTGCAGAGAATTTTAGAACTGCTCAAGTTTGAGAACCATCGGCCACAGCGGATGCTGTTGGTGCTGTGCTCAGTGCGCTATGGAGGTTAGCGCGAGCATCCCCCAGGTGCCACAGGGTTGCCTGCTCACCCCATGAAGCTGCCCCCTCCTCTGGAGCCCCACCCTCTGCCAGGAAGCAGCCTCACCTGGCAGGTTATCTCCGTTCTCCACTTTCGCCGATGATAGCCAATGACTGACCAGCCCCCAAAGGGCTGCTGCCCTTGCCTCTGCTCTGTGACGGTAGCCAGCTCTGGGGTGCAGGGCAGGGTCCAGAGCTCTGCTCAGGCTCAGACTGGAGCCCGGCCCCCTTGGAGTCCACGTTCCTGCTCAGCTTGTCCTGTCCCCAGTCCTGCTTCCCTCACTCCCTTGAGGCCGCCCTGGTAAATCACTTGAACAAGAGACTCTGACTCAGCCCCGTCTGCTTCCAGGGACCAAGGTCAGAGACTTCATGCAGGAAGGAAAGCTTGAACAGGGCCGGAGGGATAAATAAAAGCCTGGCAATCAAAAAAGCAGAGAACAGTCCAGCAGAAGGAACCAAATGTGCGAAGGCGTGGAGGAGGGGGCCAGCACGGTGCGTTGTGTACCCACTGGTCAGTTTACGTGGTTGGAATGCGGACTGCCGGGGGAGCAGAACCCGAAAGCTTCCTGAGTCCTGCCAGGGTGCGTCCCACGGGCAGTGGGAACCCCTGAGGGATGAAGCAGGACGGAGTGTCCTTTGATTCAAGTTTTGGGCAAATTACTCTGACAACGTGCAGAGATAGATTAGAGAACAAAGGGACTGCTTGGGAGGACATTTCAGTAGTCCAGCCGTAAATGATCAGGGCCAGGTATGGATGGAGGAGGGTCACGGGGAGATCGTTTGCTGAGAGATGCAGAAGGCAGAATTGCCATGTGTGGGCTCACACCTGCATAGGTGGGGAGGTGGACGGAGCTGGGGACACTGAGATGACCCCCAGATAGCCGCGTGGGCAGTCCTGAGAGGAGGAACGCAGGGAGAAGTGCAGGTTTGGGGAGACGATGTAAGTGATGCCCTGGCCACGTTAAGCGCTGGCAACACCGGGTGTAGGAGGCACAGAGTTCAAGGCAAAACCCCAGGGAGCCAGGACTCAGCACCAAGTGAGGACTAGATGGAGCGGGAACCCAGCAGCTGGCGTTCGAGGAGAACATGCTGTCATGGGAGTTGCAACATTGGGCAGAAAGTAGGGGGAGAGTGCCCGTTTGAGTCATGCCCTGTAGTGTGGACAGTGTCCACTGGGTGTGGTCACCAGCCACTTTGGCCGTTTGTCGATGGCAGGCGGAGTGAGGGGCAGGGGACACCAAGTGCCTGGGGAGTGCATGAGGCAGACGAAGGTAGGGGAGAAGTACAGAGGCAACTCCAGGAATGGGAAGGAGACAGCCAGGCACCCCTCCGACCCCCCCCCCCACGGCCTCCCGAGGTCCTCCTCGGGACCAGTAGCATGCCTTGGTTGCGCAGGCTGGCTGGCTGCAGCTGGCTGCAGACTGTGCATCTGGTTGAAGCATAAATACCTGGACATGGGAGATTCCAACAGTTACCTCCAATTCTTGCTCCTGGCTTTAACCACCTGAGCTGCCCGACAGCACAAAGGGTGACAAGATAGATGCTTGACCCCAGATACGCGTATGTGGCACATTCTAAAATTCTCAACCTCACACCTCGGCCGGGTATCAGCAGGCCGGTTCGCACAGACCTGGATGGGGGGGTGATTATGTAACCCAGCCCACATGACCTGAACATGCATTTTCACTGGTGGAGACCAAGTACACTCTCCAAGGCAGTTTTGGGCAATGCTTTCAGAGGAAGGCCTGATCAATCACTTCGGATTCTGGCTCTTTATTGGAGACACCAGTCATGATGGGCCCCCTTGGCGTTAATGGGAATGTCGACAATGCTCAGTCGGATTCTCCCTGCGCCTTGGCTTTCAATAGCGAGACTATTGTTGCAACGTGATATTCAAGCTGGGATTTCTTTTTTACCCCCGTTGCTTTCTGTCTGGGAGACCCTCACCCTGAAAGCGTTTCTTCTTCTCGTCTGCCCCCCCCAAGAGACTCAATTTGCCTCAGGTTTGGGGAATGGAGCTAAGCCAAGATGCCTCGACACAGACTAATTAGGGGTTGGACTTAATTAGAGGCGTTGTAAAGTTGTTGCCAAGGTTGCGGCATGTCTCTCCTGATGCTGAATATTATCTTCTTCCCGAGGCCAGCAGTGCTGCGTGCTGGGGCTTCCCCGGGGGTCTGGCAGGTTGCTGGGGCTCTCGCAAACTTTCTGTGGGTGCGGCGCTGGCGGGCCCAGTGCTCAGCCAAGTGGATCTTCTCAAATCACAAAGAGGATATAAAAATCCCTCCAGTGATTATTCCCTTTGACCGAATAAGATCTGTGCCTTAGACGAGCAAATGCTCACGGCCCAAACCGGTCCCCTAAAATGAAGTTCCCTGAGGATGGATGGGATTACAGGGCTCAGCGGAGAGGCAAGGAGTGAGTGAGTGGGGGCAGCTTTAGGACCAGGCTGGGGAAGAGGAGGAGAGTGAGTAGGGTAGCACCCGGGGCCAGAGGTTAGGGTGCAGAGCAGAGACCCCCGGACTGCCTAGTTTCAGTCTCCAGCACCATAGTTTTGTCTTGTCACACTTGACTCTGACCTTGGGTTCAAAGACTCCTCCCCAACAATGCTCCCTGTCCGCCCTCCATTGTGCTAGCCTGTCTGACCAGTTTGGGGATTAGTCGGTCCCAGTTACATTCCTAGTTTTGGCTCAATCCCCCCAGGAGTAACCGGGTGAAGCAGGGACTGTGCAGGGGGAACGGAGCCCAGGAATCAAACTGACCCGTCACACAATCTCATCTGCGAGATCAGGAGAAGGTGGAAGCCACGAGGTGGACAACAAGGTTCAGGATGACGTGTCTGTTGAGTTTTCCTCATTTGCACCGTCTCCTACCCCACTGCCCCTTCTGTGGGAGGGAGCTCAGGCTGAGTGAGTGGATGGGTGGATGGCTGGATGGCTGGAGCAAGGGATGCAGCCTAGCCGCACCTCTCTCGCTGTGACATACTCAGCTCCAGTTTCTTCCGTTAGAAGCTAGAGGCACCTGGCTCAGCAGTTTACACCAATGTGAAATGGAGCTGCTAAGGGGCCTGCTGGCGATGCTGGTTTAGGGGTAAGACCCGAACAGGTGACCTCAGGAAGGGAATGTCTGTCCAGGGTCTGCTGAGGAAAGGCGCCTGGGCCGGGGCGCCCTCCCCAACCCTCCAGCCTCTGTCTTCCTTTTCACTCCTTACAGATCAGAGCTTCCGCACAGATAGCAGATGGTGACCCCTGAGAAGAATGTTTAGGCCTAGATGCCAGGAGATCTGGGTTCCACTCCTGTCTCTTCCCAGGAAAACACCTTTGGGGGCCCTGGATCCCCCATGCCAGAGGTGACAGGGTTGGTAGAGGACCCCTGACGCCCCTTTGGCTCCGGGTGTGAGCAGGCCTTTCATCTCCCCGACGTCTGCAGGTCTCTCGGGACGGGACTGCCCTGAATAGTAGCTTGTGATGTGGCAAAACATTGGTGGTTGATGGTGGGGGCGGATTTGTTCAGTTTAGACTTTCTGATGATCTCCTGCATCTTGCAGCCCCTACCCTCTCAACCCACTTTCTGCTGTGAGTAGACAGGAGGGGGAGTGGAATTCCAAAGTAAGAAAAGCACAGGTGAGCAAACCTGGGGTCTCTGCTGAGGTGGTTGTTGGTGCTGACGCCAGCCATTCCCAGCTCTCTGCCTGCAGGTCAGTGGTGGGATCGCACCCCCTGACCCCCATGTTGTTGGATGGGGCTAGGGGACTAGCTACAGTCAGTGAGAGGTACATCACTTCCAGGCCAGAGCGTGAAGGTGACCGTGGACACTCTCTGGAGTTTTTGACAGTGTTTGAGAAGGAATTTGCTCTGTCAGTCTGGGTCTCTGAATGACTGTGTTAAGCAAAGCCTCCAGCTGACTCTAAATAGATGTGTAATACAAGAGAGAAATATCTTTGTTAGCTTAAGTCACTTAGATTTTGGGGTTGTTTGTTACTGCAGCACAACGCTGCATGCCCTGACTATTACACAAACCTAGATTCTGCCAACAGCAGAGGAGAATGTGCTTATTGTCCCCTGAGCAACTCTTATTAGTCCTCCAATTGCAAGAGCACCAAACACAAAACGTCTCCTTGGAAGCCTAGCTGGGCCTTTCCTTCCCATCTCCAGGGGGCGATGATCCAGGACTGAGAGGTCTTGGAAACACCCTCTGAATGTGAAGGTCTATGCACATTCGTGCTGCACCAGCTTAGCTGCCTTAGGTGCAGGGCCTGTGTGTCCCCAGCTGCCTGTCCCCAGCTGGACTCCACACCCAGCACAGGAGCTTCCTCTTCCCAGTCGGCCCTTTCTGAGTCAGCCAGAGGGGAAAGCAGTCAAGGAAGGGGACACAGGATGGCTTGATCTTTTAGGGATGGGTCCCAAAGACTTTTCCCAACTCCGCATTTTACTTGCAGGGTAAGAAAGAAAACATGTGTTAGGAAGTTATCTTCAAGAGCCCCGTGTGAGGGATGAAAGAACCCTCCCTGTTGTTTGCGGTGACCATGGGGGATGGCATGATTTCCTACGAAGAACGCAGCCCGACCCACTGTTTGCCTTGGAATTTGTTTGCGGGAAAAGTTGAACCACATATAAGAATTTCAATGTCTAATTACGACCCCATGGTAGAGGAGTTCAGAAAAGCAATTGTATAGACTTAGGAAAAGATTTTAGCAGAAAATGTCCTGTTGGGGAAACTCTGCAGGTATAAACCTTTTGTACACTGGAGCATTGGCTCTGTGTTCCAAAAGCAGAGCTTGAGATGCGGCTGGTACAGGGCCGACAACTTGGCAAAGCGTGTCTGTGTCTGTGCCATCGGCGTCACCAATAATAGGATTTGTGGGAGTCCCCTGCACGCGCCCCGTTGGTGCCAGTGTCCCTGGCCGGCTGCCAGGTTTGCTGTTGGAAGCCTCAGTCTCCAGACCCATCTCAGCTGCTTGCTAGCTCTGAAACCACCAAGGAGTCAGTCCCTCTTCTCTGAAACTCAACCTCCTCACTGACAAAATGGAGGTACACGTACCTACTTCTGTAGGTAGTCGGGTGGCCCTCGGCTCCTAACCCAGCACAGGTCATGTTCTCCCACCCAAAACTTCCCAATGGCCTCTCATCACCTTGCGGCAATGAGGGGCCAGTATGGCACCACTGGCCACCACGAGAGGCCAGACTTAGGAAAGACCACCTTTCCTAGCAGCCCTCTCCCTCTCCCTTAGCCCAGTAGGAGCCAGCATAGGGGAACAAGGATTCTGGACTTGCCGGTGGCCTCAGCACCAAGGTGACAGCGTGGGAAGGGGGGTCAGTGAAGCAGTTCCTGAACAGCCACATCCTTTGGGAGTTAAGGATGAAAGGGGCTGGGACATATGAGGTCACTCAGGTCACTTTGCCGTGGACCCCCTTGCCTGAACAAACAGAAGGTGTTTTGACTTAGAAAGACAACTCAGAGCTGCCCCAGTGCAGTGGGGTCAAGATGATCTCCTTGGGGCCAGAGTCTTACGCAGCTGGGGAAGGGGTGCTAGACAAGGTGGGGGTTACACCTGGGCGTCCAGCCATCCCGGGGCACCTGGTTTTCCACCCCTCCCTTGGCACAGGCAAGCTGGGAGGACAAAAGCCGTGGTTTCCAGACTCGAGTCAGCACACGGTGGTGACCCCGAGGACCCTCAGACAGTGACTAAGTGCCCCTCCCGACACACAGACAGAGCCTCGACTCAGAGATTTGGGTGATTAATGTAATTCAGGTAATTAATTGGCCTGATTTGGTCTCATTCGTGCTATACAGGTCTTGCTAACACTTGAGATACAATTAGAGGTTGTTTGATGTTTCCCTATTGACCCACTTGCGCGAGACTCCTTCTGAGTTTACCTGGCGGGACCTGAATGACTTCATTTGGTTTGTGGAGTAAAATGCAGTGTCTGGATTTTCAGCCCCAGGTTGTGTGGGTAGCAGTAGACAGTAGACAGGTAGCCACGAGACTGGCTTGTGGTCATTTCTACGGGGGGCAGACAGTTAAGCTAGACCGTCTTCCAAACCCCATCTCCGTTAGTCTGCCGGGGCTGCCACAGCAAAGAACCACAGACCGGTGGCCCAATAAGCAGAAATACACGGCCGCATGGTCCTGGAGGCTAGAAGTCCAAGACCAAGGTGTCAGCAGGGTTGGTTTCCCCTGAGGTCTCTCTCTGTGGCGTGTAGATGGCCGCCTGCTCCTTGTGTCCTCACATGTTTTTCCCTCTGTGCATGTCTGCGTCTCAGTCCCCTCTCTTATATGGACACCAGTCTTTTGGGGTCAGGGCCCACCCCATGAGGTCATTTTCACTTAATCACCTCTCTAAAGATCCTGGCTCCAAATCTATTTACATTCTGAGATACTAGGGCTTAGGATTTCAGCGTATGGGTGGGTGGGGACAAAACTCAGCCAGTAACTCCATGGGACCCCAAGACCCAGAGATTCTCTGCTGCCAGCTCCCCACACCCCAGACGTGACATCGTTCTCTCCAGGCCTCAGTTTCCCCACCTGCTCTGCCCCCCTCAGTTGGGAGGCGCACTCACTTAATGTACAGGAAAGTGCCTTGTCAGCCGCCTCGCTGTGGTCCCACGGGTGGCAGCGCCCCGCCTGGAGGGTGTTTTGGGAATCCGGGGGTTCATGCTTTGCCTGTCACAATAAATGGGGGACCTCACAGCGCTTAGTGGGCAGCAGCCAGGGAGCAGTCCTGCTTTGCAAGGGATGGTCCCCCACCATTAACTGTCCTCTGTCACTCACTACTTGCCAGTATCCTCTGTTCTTTCATGCAGGGGAGAAAGCAACCCGTGGTCATCCAAACCTGGCACCTAATTCTGTTTTACCTGTGAGCTCTGAATACTTCTTTTTGCAGTTTAGATGTATGCCTTCTACAAAGGTACTGCCAGGCAAATCAAGGGAAGGTTGTACCTTCTTTTTTTTTTTTTATCCTCACCTGACAACATGCTTAGAGAGGGGAAGGGAGGCAGAGATAGAAGGAGAGAAACAGCGATGTGAAAGAGAAACATCAATTTGTTGCCTCTTGCATGTGCCCTGACTGGGGACTGAACCTGCAACCCAGGCGTATACCCTGACTTGGAATCAAACCAGCAACATTTTGGTTTATACAGGACAACACTCCAACCACTGAGCCATACCCGCTGGGGCAGTTACTTGTGTCTTATTTTTTTTGGAACTTTATAAAAAATATTCACCACTGCAAGTGTAGAAAACTCACAATTTCTACAACACACGTTTAGAAAACAGGTCTCTAATGCAACACCATTCCTGGCACTTTCGGCATCGGTGCTATACACGCCGGTTTGCACGAGCAGCTCTCTCTCCATTCTGGTTGGAGATGCATGTGTCTGCCTCAGATGCCTCCTAGCAGAGTTGTGAAATACATTGTCCTAATTTCCTTTCCACCACAGCCAGGGCACTATGTTTTCTCTTGAAATGGTGAGTTGGGTAGCTATCTTATCTATGAGTTTCGTTTAACAATATTAAAGGGACTAATCAATATATTTAAGTGGGGCTACAACACAGGGGCTGAGAAAGTCTCTAAGGCACTGCTTGAGTGCCAACTTTTGCTGGGCCGGTCCGCAGTGGCATTTGGGGGAGTCTGCATCTTTGCAGCCTCCTGGCATCATGGCGCCTAATGCCGCTGGGGGTGATCAGATTGCAGGGGTGCACCCTCAGAAGGAAGGGAACGTCTTCACTTTTGTCGTTTCTCCCACCTCTAACATTGGTCTCTTTACACAGCCTGCTTTAGACAACAGGGTTGGTCACCTCGAGGCCTCTGGACTTTTGTCACCCTGCTGCTCTGAACAGGGAGCCCATGGGTGTGGGGTGCACGGATGAAAAGAACAGCTCCCTGGAGCCCGGTGACCTGTGTCAAGCAGTTGGCAACAGCCTGAGAAGCCAGGTCACTTGGAGGCCCAGGCTGGGACCGAACCCTGGCAACTGGCTCGTCACCTGTGACATCACTGGGCAGGGCGGGGCATTGGTGCAGTCTGCACCCTAGGGCAGGCCCACTTGCTGCCCCGGCCACTTGTTTGTGTTCAGCTTCATTCCCAGCCTGGGCCTGGCCCCTCCCCAGCCCTGGGGCTACGGGCTTCATTAGTGGCACAGCACATAAACGAGGTCTGGCTCCCCTGGGACGGCCACCCTCCCCCAGGTGCTGCCACAGAGCAGGCAGATCTTGCCCAACCTCCCTTCCGGGCCCAGGTTACTTTTTCCTGGCTTTTTGCTCCAGGTGACATGGGAAGTCCACCAGAGTGAGGCCTTGGGGTATTTTGCCAGAAAAGAGCTGCTCAGCCCCCTCCAAAGCATCTCTGTGTTTGCTGTACCTCTGTGATCCTCCATTTTCCACACCCCTCCTCCAGGTCCTGCTCCAGAGCCATGGCTGAGAGTCCCTGGCCCAAAGCCACGCCCCTCCTCAGCACCCACCCCACCCCCGCAGCAGTGCCCCAGCTTCCACAGAGAAATTCCTCAATGCATGGACCCCCCCAACACACTGGTGCTTGTCAAATGCATGTTCCCAGGTCCCACCCTGGACCTACTGAGCCACAATTTCTTGAGGTACAGCCCTGGAATCAGTATCTTAATATGACCTCCCTCGGTGATTTTGTGTCCTTTAAATCTGGGGAACTTTGACCTACAGAATAAAGGCCAAATGTTTTTATGGCCCCCGTGGACTTCACAGCTGTGCAGTGGTCTACCTGTCCAGCTTCATTTTTCACAGCCAGAGGCACATTGAACTTGTCGGTGCTCACGTGCATCGTGGGCCCTGCCCTTTCCCAGTTCCTCTGCCTGCACTGTTCTTCCTTCTTCCCAGAACTCTCCCTCTTTTCTCTCTTGTAAACTCCTAAGCATCTTTGAAGACAAGATCACAGAGTGGCCCCTCTGGAAGCCTTCTCTGACTCCCTCCTGCCTGGTCATTAGTTTCCAATGCACAGCGTCGTAATCATGATTATAGCAATTCTGTTAGAACCCTGTTCTGGGCTCTTCCCTTTAACTCCGCTGGCAAGCCTCCCCCCACCCGCACGCCATCAGCCCCTGGAGGTAAGCAGAGTGAGTGTCTTATGCATCTTTAAAACCCCGGCAACTCACACCATTCCTGGCCCATAGTGGGTGCTCAGTAAATATGTGTGTAACTTTAAGTGGTCTCTTGGACTAATTTCCTATCTCTTCGTAATTGGGCTTCTGCCTCAGGCTGCTGGGCTTCGTTTAAACCTTGGTCATTAGAAAGCAGTTCCTTTGCTTCTTCTGCATGGTTCAGATTTAGCCGTAGAGATTTATTTCTCCAATAAACCCTGCTCTCCAGACAGCCACGTGCCTCAGCTGCTCCCGCGGAGAAGCGGGAGGGACAGGATGCCCCTGGAACTCCTGTGCCGAAGGAGGGACCCGGGAAGCTTCTCTCAGCCCCATTGCCAGGCTGATCAAGGTCACTTCCCCGGCCTTCGTCTCCTGTGTTTGCAGGGTTAAATGAGATTCTTTAGGGGAAAGAAAACCTCAGAATTCTTTTCTTTGATCTATTGACTGGTTTAATTTTTAATATGAAAAGAGTCGATCTCAGTTCATGTGATGAAGGGGTGTCTACCATCAGGGAATGGAGAGAGGATGGGTGGGCTTGTTAGCAAACCCCAATAGACTCCAAATTCCAAACTCCAAAAATGCAGGCTGGGGACACTTCCGGTGACCCACAGCTGTTGGAGAATTTCTGCCTGCCATGCCTCCCCGTTTGTGAATGTGGGTACAAAGCCAGCCTTCGGAGGTGGAATCGAAACCCAGCTGCCATCTCCAATACAGGTCACTGCCTTTCTGGTTTTCCTGGTTGAGAACTTTGTGTCTCTGAGGACTCCTGTTGCTAAACTGCTTTCACAGATGCCCACTGATGGGCCGGAGAGGCTGGCATGGTCTCTGCCACCTTATTGGCAGCAGAATGAAGAGACTTGGAAGGGGGCAAGGATGGCGAACACTAGACCGACTCTGGCTGAGTCTGAGTCGGACGCAGACAGGAAGGCCTTGCTCCCTGGATTCTGAAACTGCCAGGGGAGAAGGATCTTTGAAGGTCACCTCATCCAACCCTCCTCTTTATGCCTGAGTTCCCTTTGTGACATTCCCAGCAAATGATGATTGTCTAGCCCTTGTACAATTGCTTCCAGCACCAGAGAACTCATTACCTCCTCAGACAGCCCGCTCCATTTTCAGGTTGCTCCGCCAGCCAGCTTCCCCATATGTCAAGCTGGCATCCCCATCTCTGTCACTTCTACTGGGTGGCCTTGCTTGTGCCTGCTTGCGTCATGTAGAGAAAGTCTTCAAAGATTTGAGGTTTTTCTTGGCTCGCACTAACCATTTCCAGTTCCCGAACACTACCCCTGGGGGGGATGGGAACCCACATTCTTTTACTTTTCCCCACATAATGGAGGTATTCTGGTAATGAGCCGTGTGGGGAGAGCTCCCAGGTGGAACAGTTCACTTAGTTCTCCCCAGGATGGACACACAATGGCCGTCCACAGCCCTCTACTTCCAAGTGATGGCTGTTACTACCTCACGGCTTGGCATGATGCTGGGCACATAGGGGGACTCAAGAAATATTTATTGGGTGGATACAAGGATAGGTGGATAAATGGATGGATTAACAGGTAGGTGGTTGAATAAATAAATAGATACATGGATGAGTGAAATTGTGATTCAGTAAGTAGAGGAAGCCAACTTAGACATATTTACATCAATCAATCAATGCCTAGAACCTCTTCTATGCCAATAGTGTGCTGGGCAGAGGGGAAGAAGTACTGGGGGCAAACATGAGGTGTTTACGAAGAAGAATAGATGTCACCTCTGTGCCGATGTGGACCTGAGCTGGGCCCAGCCCCCTGAAAACAGTCTCCTTCCTCTTGAAATCTGACGTAGTGGCTTGTATCATACGGCAAGTCACCAACAGCATACACTTGGCTCCTAGAAATTTCATCCTGTGGCTTGGGATTCAAAGAAGTTAGAGCCAGAAGAGACAGGAGTGATCTGTTCGTCAAACCCGCTCTCTTAGAGCGAGGACATGGGGCCGAACTGTCTTCTCCGCAGTCACACAGGGAGCTGGTGCCACAGCCGATTCTGAGATCTCTTGTCTTTTCACTCCCAGGCTAGCGCCTCTCCCTGGAAAGCTTTCTTTGCTCAGAGATTCATTGTTTTAATGCACATTTCTTGTATATTTGCTGAAAATTGTCTGCTTTACATTGACCTTGCAGAATTTGGATGGCTTTGGATTTCATCATTCCAAAGACATCATGCATTCACTCACTAACTCACTCACTCGCTCACTCACTCACTCGCTCACTCTCCATCCAGCCACACTTTGGGAATATTTGTTACACCCTGTGCTAAGGCTTTGGGGGTAGATGGATGGGGCATGGCCACCATCATGGAAAAGACTAGCAGAAGAGAAAGACCCGTAAACAAGCAAGAGGCAATGCAGTCAGGCTGTAAGATCGGTGCAAGTATCTAGAGGAAGGAATAGCTATGTGCTTGGGGACACAAGAAAGGCCCCTTAAGCTTGGTAACACCTAAATGGGTCTTGGAGGATCAGCAGGAGTTTGTTGATGGATATGCAAAGGAAGGCATTTGAAATGGTGAGAAGCTTGAAAAGATCCAGTCTTAGCTACAGCTCAGGGTGGAAGAAGCAGTGTGGACTGCAAAGCCCTTGTGGACTGGGGCCACAGGTCTGCAGGGCCCCCCATGGCCCAAGGGTGGTGTAGGGTGGCCGCAGCAATCCCACAATTATTTGTTCTTATGTCCTGATAAAAAATGCTGGTCAGAGAGAACCCAGAAATGAGTCTATCTGGGGGAGAGTTCTTCCAAAACATCATTATAACATAGTGGTTAGGGAATACACTACAGTCTTCTAACTAGTTGTGGGAAGGGCAAAGTTTTGCAGAGAGTATTTAGATTGTTTGGCTTTGACTTTGGCCATCACTATTAAGGATAAACAATGCTCCATGTGAATACTATAAATAACTTTCAAGTTAGTCTTTTATGTAAGGTTTGCAACTGGAAGCCTGTGCGGCGTTAGAGAGTCTGTATGATCTAAATTTAAAGACGGACCAGATGCGACCTGTGGTCGATTTTCGGCGGCCGTTGTGCTCTTGGGTTGCAGAGACATTAAGGAAGGCTTGTAAACTGCCTAACAGGGCACTTAAAAACCCAATACATGAGAAACACGATACTGCTGTCAGGAGCCCTGATGGAGGTGGGAGGGAGCCAGAGAGGTAATTTGTGTAATAAATCTCGTGAATTCCCATTCCTTTTTTTTTCAGACAGGCTAAAAATAGAAGCCCAAATAAATATTAGATCAGAGATAGAAAAGAGAAAACGATGATTGGGAATGAATTGCTCGATGGCCTAAATGGACAACACAGAAATGAGGACCAGAGGTTACCAGTGTGGTAGGGACCCCGCCGTATTTTCTAGGGAGCCATATTTTATTTGGCAAAACTCCCAGAGGGGAGGTTGGGACACAAACGTTGCTGTGCGCCCTAGAAACCCATCAAGGTAAACTTGGTAGAAGCCTAGGGAAGTATGAATTCAGTGCCTGCGGGGACGATGTCTCCTCCATATTCACCGACTGACCTCTCTGCTCCGTGATGGCCATGTGTCTCGGTTCTGATCCCTCAGGCCAGTGGCTGCCTCTCCCATCATGCATCTGTCCACTCTTCGGATGACCACCAAGGACCTCCTTGTTGGTTCTGCCAGTGGACACTTGTCTTATTTTATCTGTCCCTCAGCTCCCCTTCCTCGGCACGTGCCTCTCCCAGCCTTCAGGAAGCCTGCATCCCATGCCCTCTCCCACTCCTCACCCCCATGGTCGCACTGCCCTTTACTGGCACTTGGGCTTGAGTGGTTTTTTAAAATTATTCAAGAGTTTCACATTGAATAACATTAACAATAACGCTACATGGATTTGGCGACAATTTAAAATGGTATCATTTTAAATAATTGAAATTAAATGATGTACAAATGATGAAATTAAATGACGTACAGTCAGGCTTCTAAGTATAATTCAGCCAATGTTAGTATTTTAAATATTCTTTTTAAACTTAAAGCCAAACACTTTCGACTTACCATAATCTAGTTTCAGGAGAATTTTGTGGTTTGAAATGTTGAAACCACCAAATGCTTTGCACACTATCATTTCAATTTTTTAAACAAAAAAGTCGTTTTCATCACTGACTCTCAATAGTCTTGCTTTGAAACAATGTGAAATAAATGAACTTGAACGTTGACGTCCCTCCAGGGCTGGCCTTCACTCTCTCGTCGTCTTACTCCACCTACTCGGGGCGACTCAGAGCCCCAGACCCGCTTGCACCCAGTCTGTGTCCTAGCTCCCTGTTTTCCAGTTCTCTCTAGATCTGTGCTGTTCAACATCGTTGTCACTAGCCACACACGGCTATTTAAGTTAAAACTCTTAAAATAAAGTGTAGCATTTGGTTCTTCATTTACATAAGGCACATTTTAAGGGCTTGATAGCAGGGTATGGCTACTGTGTTGGAAAGCGTAGCTGGAGAGGACCGCCATCAGCGCGGAAGGCTGTCAGACAGCGCCGTCCTATCTACGGGTGCCTGGACAGTCCGCCAGCACCTCAGCCCCATCATGCTCCAGCAGATCATCTGAAGAATGACGGTGTGCAAGGAAAGGGTGACAAGAGAAATAAGGAAGGGAAAAAATGGACCTTTCCATTTTGAGTATCATAAAATCTATCTCAACAGGCTTAAATAAGAAAGGAGCCCTCAGGAGGCCAGGACCTGAGGCCAGGCCCTCAGGAGGGGGTGCGTGAGAGGCAGCCACACATCGGTGTTTCTCTCCCTCCCTTCTCCTCTGTCTGAAAATAAATAAATAAAATATCTTTTTAAAGTAAGTAAGAAAGGGAGTTTATTGAGCCGTGTAACTAAGTGGTCCATAAGAAGGGTGAGCTTGGCGTGAGGCTTTATTCAACAATGAAAGCGATTCTCTCAAAGAGCATCTTTGATCTGTCTTTCTACTACGTCCGTAGTGTTGACTTCATCCAAAAGCCAGCACCTCTTGTGGAAGCAAGGTGGCTGCCGGCAGCTCCTGAAGCAATGATCTTGCTTTCTCCTGTCCAAAGAGGAACAGAGTCTTTGACTTAGCGTTTTCAATGAAAGTCTTGAGACCCACTCTGGTTGGACCAGTCCAAGCTACATGCCTTCTCTGAACCAATTGCAGTGGCGAGGGGCATGGGAAGCACTGACTGGCTTAGTCCCGTGGTCCATCCCTGGAGCTGGAGTCATTTGGAATGAGGTTTTTCTGAGCCAGATGCGTCCTCAGGCAGACACTGGGAGTTGCAGGGGAGGGAGGAGAATGTGGATGCTGGGGACATACCCACAGATGTCTGATGGAAAGAGGGTGGCACGACTTTAAAGGGAGATTGAAAAGTGGAGTTTACATTGAACTTCCTTTTTTTCCCCTCAAGTTTTAGAATCAGGACCTAGGTACTTTGGGGTGACTGGGAGAAAGCCAGGCAGTAGCTGCGTTGGGATCATGCTTCTTCCGTGTGACCCACCACGACTCAGCACAGGACAGGGCCCTTCCCACTCCACGTCCTTCCCGTGGAAGGCTTTTCTCAGCCGAGAAATGATGGCGTTTTCCAGCGGGCCCAGAGGCCCCACAAATGGAGTTGTTCTTTCAAAGCCAAAATGGAGTGGGGATAACATGCATTGTCTATTTGCCGGGATCTGTATTTATTTCTCAAATTGGGGAAAGAAACACAAAGAACCAAGGAAGGGAATGAAAGCAGAAGTGATCATGAAGGAGAACATGTAGACTGGTGAAAGGAAAAACTGCTTCTTTAACTGTGCAAGAAATTATGGTAGATGCCCAAGTGGAAATGGACAACTTTTCTATAATTTTTCTATTGCTTGATTTTATCGTTTGCCAATAATCCATGCCATCTACAAGGAAAGCACTGTTTTTCTGAAAGTTCTGGTAAAAAAAAATGCACTTCAAGTTGTGGGACAGAAGTTTAAAAAGGGAAGTTAAAAAAAGCCCTGTCTTTTTTTTTTAGCAAGTAGGAACTAAGACAAGTACTCAAATGGATCAGACCAAAAGAGCTATCTTTCATAACCACACGTAACGAGCATCTTCGGTGTGGAGTGAAAGCAGCCCCCAAAACCCACAAATAGTTACTTTACTCANTGCAGGGGAGGGAGGAGAATGTGGATGCTGGGGACATACCCACAGATGTCTGATGGAAAGAGGGTGGCATGACTTTAAAGGGAGATTGAAAAGTGGAGTTTACATTGAATTTCCTTTTTTTCCCCTCAAGTTTTACAATCAGGACCTAGGTACTTTGGGGTGACTGGGAGAAAGCCAGGCAGTAGCTGCGTTGGGACCATGCTTCTTCCATGTGACCCACCACGACTCAGCACAGGACAGGGCCCTTCCCACTCCACGTCCTTCCCGTGGAAGGCTTTTCTCAGCCGAGAAATGATGGCGTTTTCCAGCGGGCCCAGAGGCCCCGCAAATGGAGTTGTTCTTTCAAAGCCAAAATGGAATGGGGATAACATGCATTGTCTATTTGCCGGGATCTGTATTTATTTCTCAAATTGGGGAAAGAAACACAAAGCACCAAGGAAGGGAATGAAAGCAGAAGTGATCACGAAGGAGAACATGTAGACTGGTGAAAGGAAAAACTGCGTCTTTAACTGCACAAGAAATTATGGTAGATGCCCAAGTGGAAATGCACAGCTTTTCTATAATTTTTCTATTGCTTTATTTTATTGTTTGCCAATAATCCATGTCACCTATAAGGAAAGCACTGTTTTTCTGAAAGTTCTGGTAAAAAAAATGCACTTCAAGTTGTGGGACAGAAGTTTAAAAGGAGAAGTTAAAAAAAGCCCTGTCTTTTTTTTTAGCAAGTAGGAACTAAGACAAGTACTCAAATGGATCAGACCAAAACAGCTATCTTTCATAACCACACGTAACGAGCATCTTCGGTGTGGAGTGAAAGCAGCCCCCAAAACCCACAAACAGTTACTTTACTCAGAAAGACTTTCAAACCCCACATAGTTGTAAGCATTTGTCACACCTGGGGGGGGGGGCTCCAATGGAGGGGCTCCAGTGTTCTCTCGGTGACATGGTGCTGGGAAAAATTGGTTAGTGCACGTTGAAATTCCCTCTTTGCACAAATGCAGGAAAATATTTTTCTCTGAAGTTGCCTAAGATTTTTCTTCGATGCCAAAACACGTGAAACATGTCCATTGTGGGAACCGGTCCTAAAAATTACTTACGAAACTCTGGGAAAATAGGGGGACAGATGCTGGTATGTGTTAAACTGCATTCCCCCAAAAGATATGTTGACGTCCAACCCCCCAGAACTTGTGAATGAGACCTTATTTGTGAATTAGGTGTTTGCAGCTGTCACCAAGTTCAGATGAGATCATGCCAACTCGGGGCGGGGTGGGGGGGAGCGGGGGGAGACCTAGTCCCACTGGTGACTTTATAAGAAGACATCCTTTGTTTGGACACAGGGATGCACCCAGAGAGAACATGGGACGCTGGAGGCAGAGACCAGAGTGATACAGCCAAAATCCAAAGACCCCCAAGGATTGCCTGCCACCACCTAGAAGCTAGGAAGAGTCAGGAAGGACTCTTCCTTAGACCCTTCTGATGGCACATATTCCTTTTAACACCTTGATCTTGAACTTCTGGCCTCCAAAACCATGAGGGAAGCAACTTCTGTTGTTTTAAGCTACCCAGTTTGTGACACTTTGTTATGGCGGCCCAAGTAAACTCAGAGTCCCACAGGCCCTGAGGTCTAATCTCAGACAGAGCAAGACTCCATTCCCTCCCCGGCTCTTCCTGAACTGCCGGACTGATGACGTGACCTCACAAATACCCAGCTCTGCTGCTGTGTTACTTTTCCGACCCCCAATAGTGAAGAACCTCCAACCGTTGGATCTGAGCCTTACCAACCAGAGAACACAATTTAGAAAAGAGGATATTTGGCTAGAGAAACAATACAAGATCTGTTTTTTCTGGGCACAAATTCACTCCTGAGCCCAAGGAAACCTGCATGTTCTGGTAGAAGGGCATTGACACCCAGGCTTGCTGCTGAAACAGGATTACGAGGGCCTTGGACAAGACACTTAAGCCCTGGGAACCTCAGGGTCCTCATCTGTCAAATGGGTCTACCCTGCCCTGCCGATTTCTCAGGGTTGTTCGGGGATCAAATGAGAGAGATCGTGAGCCAATCAGTCTGAAATAGAAATTGCATACCCATGATTTTACCAGGGTGGCCACAAAAACCCACTGCTTTGTGCAGGAGGGAGAGGCTGCTGGGATTTGATACCAACGGGTTTCTCAGGCAGAACTCAGAATGAAGGCGTCTGCTCAAGGTCGGCAGGGACAAGCAGAGAACCACAGCTAGAGCTTGGGTGTCTGACACGGAACGCTCTGCCCTGTTCCTGTTCTCTCGCTGCAACATCTCTCCCAACCCCAACCAGCCTTACCCGTTGCTTCTCTAAATCACTTTTATAATTCAGGAAATTTCTGCCTCTACTTCTCCCTCTCTCAAGTCCTGTCCCCCTCTCGGCTCTTCCCTTCCCCCCATCCTCTCTCTTCCTTTCAAACCCCACTTTCCCTTTGAAAAGTTTCAAGAAGAATGAATTCCGTGTTCTCAGACAAGGCTTCACATAAAGAGCTCACTATGCACTTCAACAGAAATGATCTCCTTTGAAGCATCTCTACTTTAATCTGCTGCGTGGCAGGTTTTTGTGGTGGTGGAACAAAATGGCACAATACTCTTCAAACTAAAAGCCTTATTAAGTGGCATTGAGACAATCTTGCAAGTTTCTCTTTTTACCTGCCTCATAATTGGGGGCTTAATTAATTGAGGGAGTTTAAATAATTTTAATAGGATTTGATTACTAATACTAATCAAGTACTCCCAAAAAACTGTCTCAACTTTTGCCTGGGGGGGGCGTGAAATTATCATCTCTAATATTATTGGGATTTAAAAAATACATCTCGGCTGAGTTAAAACATTTTTCTCTCTGATGCGTATGTCTCAGTGGGTTTGGGGCCAATGTACACCTGAGCCAATAGCCTTTCATGGCAGGTGGGGTCACAGCAGGTGACCCTAACCTGGGAGAACATCTCTTTCATCTGAGGTCCCTTGTAATGCAATGAAAAGCTTGATTGTGTCTGGGGCCCTGTTTGAAGACCTGATGACAGGTTCAGGGGAGAGACAATTGCAGTGTGTTATGTTGTGTCCTCTTGACTGCCACCTAGGATAGAAACCCCCCATCCCTTCCGAGCTTCTCCGTGGGACTTCGGAGAAGCATGTGGGTCACTGGGTTCCCATTGGGGGATGTGAGAGCATTGATTCCTGCCTTGGCCTGTGCCTCCCACACAAGCAAATGAGTGTGGGCAGCCTTGAAGTCAAATCACAAAGCTCTGTGCAGATGGGAAGGACTATTCTCAGTGCAGTAATGACCCTAGACCTGAATGAAGAGGGGTATAGCCCTTGTACTATAATCGCTTTCTTTGACTTAAACTTCAAATGAGTCCCCCGCTCACCCTTTGTCGGGAGCTGGCCTTGACGTTCTGATCCAATGGGACCCTTCCATCCTCCTGAGATGCCCTCTGCCGTTGACTTGCACCAACCCCAAAGGAAGTGAGGCTCTCCTTCAGCAAACCCGGTCCTTCGATCCCCCGGGGGTCTGCTGCTCCTGTGGCATCTCCGTTCCCGATCGTGGAAGGCAAAGCCTTAGAGGACCAGGTGAGGGGGGCCTGCCCTCACCGCTGGCACCTTGGGCTTCGGCTGCCACTCCAGCCATGAGTGGAAACTCACCTGTGTCCAAACTGCTGCCACCTACGGCACTGTGACTTCTCAGGGATGGTGTCACTACCCTTCTCCACGTGCCACCAGGAAGGTCAGAACACATAAGAGCTCGACTCCAGGACACACACCTTACTCTCATCACACTGATCCTCTTTTCCAAGGGCTGAGGAGACAAGGGGGACTGACTGCACCTGGCTCTGGGAGGGAAGATGCTCTGGGCTTGGACATGACCTTCCCTGTGCAGCGGTGGATGGCGCTCTGCTCACCAACCCAAGCGCTCACTCTCCTCCATTGGCACCCTGCTTTGTGGAGCTGGTGTGGGGAGAAGTGACGGGGGCACAGCAACCCTAGGAAGATTTGGGGGGACCATTCTGCAGGCAGTCCTTCAGAGAGCCAGGGGTCTTCACTCCTGTGTCTGCTGTACCCTTGGTACAACCTTCCAGCAAAAGGGAAGGCCCTTCCCCTCAATAGGCAGCTCTGGTCCAGCCTTTTCCCCTGCGCAGTTCCAGACTATGAGCTCTGTTACTGAATTTATCCAATCAAGACAAGGCATATGGGTCAACCTGGAACCTGTTCAAGGGGCAGGAATGGAACCTAGGCAGGAAATATAAGGTTTCCATGGGCTCCCCAGTCAGAGCACCCATCCTGTTCCTCCAGATTCCCCAGACAGAAGCCTGGCAGTTGAACCAGCTCCTCCCTCTTCTCCCACTTCCCCTTGCCTCTTCAGCCAGAAACTGCAGTCCGTTCACCTCCGCCATTTCTTCCAAGTCCATGCCCTGGTGTCTACCCCCATGGTTGGGCCTCACCTGGCTCCCTCTGTCTCGTTTTCCTTCCTAATCAGCCCTCTTCAATCCATCTTTCCACACAGGCTGGACAGTGGTTTCTTTAAGAGCAAATCTGGCCACGTCACTCACCTACCCGACTCCCTGAGGAGCCTGTTACTGTCCCAGGAAATACCAAACTCGGTGGTCAGACCTGCAGAACTGCCACCTGCCTCTCCAGGAGCGTGGGAGCCCCGCCCCTCATGCTCTCTTCTTCCAGGTCACTGTCACACCTCAATCCAGGGGGCACCTCATTTTTTCCCAGTGTAACATTTCTGAAATCCAGATGTGTCTAAAATGGACATGTGTGCTTAGCATGTTGGTGTTCTCCCTGAGAAAGTATTAAGGAATCCTCGGTGCATCACATAATCAATAGCGCCCTGGGTCTGAGGAGCCAGCAGGACAGGTGGCGGGGGACACGCAGCTTGGCGAGTGGCGGGAAACAGAGAGAGGTGCTGTACTCTGGACTTCGGACTTCAGTGCCCCCAAAAGCAGAATGGAGGGGTCAAGTTGATGTTTTGGCAAGATCTTTCAGGAAGTCCCATGATGAATGGGTCGGAAAACAGTGAGAATGCCAGGGGACAGGAGAGAGAACCAGACCTTCGAAGCAGAAATCTCTAGAAGATGCTTCCCAGATGGATGTTAAAACGATGAGCAGTTAATGAACAGTTAGTGCAGGACAAGGATGGGCAAACTTTTTCCCTAGGGGGCCAGAGAGTAAATATTCTAGGCTCTCAGGCTGTTCTGTCTGTCTCAACGACACAGATTGTCTCCACTGTGTGAAAGCAGCCATAGACAGTTTGTAAGAGAAAGGGTGTGGCTGCGTTCTAATAAAACTTTACTTGTAAAACTAGGTGGTGTTCCAATAAAACTTCATTTATAAACAATATAGCCTGTGGGTCTTAGTTTGCTGGCCCCTGATTATGGCAGAGTGATGCCCCGCATCTTCTTACCCAGAATTCGGCAGCAGCTAGAATTTAGGATTTCTGCACTGGGTGTCAGGCAGGGTCCTCAAGGGACATTTTGAAGGCAAAAGGCCCATGAGTAAAGGTGCAAGTGACATAAGGGAACTGACAGGGGACCTTGTGCCTCCCCAGGAAGGCACAACAGCAGGAAGCCGTCACCACCCGAGGCCTGAAGGCGACGTGACATGAAAGGTGTGAGCCAAGGCCCGAGGAACACAGAGGAAAAGGCCCCAGTCCTGACAGGTCCAAGGGAAGGCTTTGCAGCGGGGGCGGCGTTGGAACAGGTCCTTCAAGGGTGGAGAAGGTTTTTTCTAGGAAGAGGAAGTAGTTTGAGCAGAGGCACAAGGGTGAATGTGGTGTGTTTGGGGGCAGAGCAAGGGGCTCGGGTGAGAGAGCTGAGGAACCGACTGAGTGAGGGTGGGTGGACAGTAGCTGAGATGAGGTGAGATCAGGAAGTCAAGTGAAGGGCGTAGCACCTCCTGCCAAGACAACCAAGTCTGGTTCTGAAGACACAGAGGCCTGAACAGAGATGAATAACAGCTGATTCCTAGACCCTGAATGCTAAGCTTTCATTTTAAAATTTGAAAAAGAAAAAAAACCCCAGAACACCCCTAGACTTCTCTGTTCTGATCTTCACCTTGGCTTTGGCTCCAAGTAGGTCTCAGAAACCTACCCTCACCTCACCAGCTCCTGTTCTGTTCAGCTGCTTTTTCAACTAAAGCTGCTCTTCAGCCGTTAAATGTGACTTTGGGATCTCATCACCCGATTTCTACTTATTGCCAACTGCAGTTGGAGGATTTGCACGATGAAAAATAGGAAGATGAAATTGTCTTCTTGGAGAAATAATTTGTGCACCTGCCATTTAGAAATTCTTTCAAGTTCATGCTTCATGAAAAAAAGTTACAGATTGCTCCCTGAAATGGAGGTAATGTACCCATCTGCGAGCGACCTCCCTTGTGTCTGAGTGCGTTACTAGTGGGAACATGCCTTCGGTGTGGCCTTGAGAAAGCGAATGAAGAGCCGTGGATCAAGGTCATTGTTAGGGCATTCATTCATTCACTTATTAACTATTTGCTAACAATAAATTAAGTGCTCAGCAGCAGGCAACATGTATGAGGAAATATACTCATGCTTATTGGAAAACACATCTACCCCCACGAGAATTGCAAGCTCCATGGGCAGGGACTTTGCGTGTCTGATTCACTGCTCCCTGTAACCACACGCCAGCATGTAGTACGTGTTTAGTATGGGGTTGCCAGTCCCTATAACAGCCTCCAGAATATAGTATGTGTGTGACGGGTGGAGGTATCAGTCAGTATTCACCCAATGAGTGAATAAAGGAATGAAATCATTTATGTTGTAATAGAAGGAATACTGGAGACCTGGGTTTGACTCCTAGACTCTGATTATGCACAAGCCAATTTCTTTATCTGGGAAGAAGACTCACTGAACCTATTAAAAGTTAAGGTTTTGATCCTAACAATACTGAGTATGTGCAGGTCTGTGCCAAGTTCTCATGTCTCTTTATCTTTCTGGGTGGCAGAAACTGATAGAACAAAATATTACAAATGTCATGCTTTCTCAAATGTCACCCTCCACTCTGCGGGCCACAGATAATACTAATTGATACTAGAAATAGGGAACATTGGGAATCCAATAGAATAGACAGTAATGTGCCGAATGAGTAATTGCTTTTTGCTTTTTCATTGTTGGCATGGTTTTCATCAGCCAGGGGAACAACAGAAGAAGCCCTACCAACTCTCGCTCTGTGGCGCACATCCTGTGTCAGGGGATGGAACTTTCTCTACCCCCTCATCACAAAGTCAGCAAAGTGAAGCGGTCAGCAGAGAGCGTGGCTGGCCACCCCTCACCCCTTCGCTTTTTGGTCAAGTGAGTCCTGACAATGGTCAGCAAGCCCGCTCTTCCTGGGCAGTTGGAGCAGTTCAGATAATAGGCCTGCAGACGTCAGCCCTGCGTTTATCGTTGACAATGACCCCGTTCTGCCCGGCAGCATTATTCGAAACCCACTCTGAAACAAAAGTGCCTTGAAACACATACAAATGTGTCCTCCCATCCCCAGCCCGGCTGAAAACTTGAAAAGATAAGCGAAACCAAGCTGGGCTATAATGAGAAGGGTGTTTTCCTGAGCATGAGCCCGAGGCCGGCAGAACCTTAATCTCTCAGCCCAAATGCCAGGTGAGTTTCAGACTCGGGGACAGAGCCTGGGTGCCACATCCTGCCCGCCTCCGAGTTCCAGCTGACGTGGTCTCTGCCGGGCTCGGTCACACACGTAGGCAGAGGGGGTATGAGACCTGAGATGTTTCCCAATGCCCTGTTCAAGTGAAAATGTCATCTTCTTTCCTCCCGATCATCTTCTTCCATGCCCACCGTGTCCAACTGAGGCCACTGTATCCGGTTATTAGAGGCACTGGGTTCCTAAGACTTCTCTGTGAATTATAGAAGTAGCAGATGCTGGTCATCGTCGTCATCATCATCATCTTCGTCATCACCACTGCCATTGGGTGTGCCTTTGACTACTATTTACAGTTAGAAGGGGCTTTTGCTATTTCATCACTTGACCTTTGCGATACCTTTTCGATACCTCTATGGAGGTACAGGAGGCAGAGACTCCTGCACTTATACAGAAGGAAACAGAGACTCGGAAGGGTTGAGTGACCAGCTCGGAGTCATCAGCAAACACGTTTTGGAACCAAAGACTCTCATGGTTGAGAGTGCCTCCAAACTCCCCTAGTCCCAGGCATTTATTCCACAATATCCTGGAGAGACAGGTGCCTGTCTGTCTACTGGGGCACTTCGAGTAACAAGCCTACTTTCCCATGCGGTGACTGCTGCAGTCTGCAGTCTGTTCTCAGTTACCCCTCCGTGTCCGTCTTTAGGTTACAGAACCCACGTCTTCCTCCCTGTGTCTTAGGTGCATCCAGCGCTCCAGTCCTCGTTGGCTACAGGAATGGTGTGACCATCTTTCACATGTTTGAGGATAATTTCTATGGCTTTTACTTCCAGGTCTTCTTCTTCAAGCTAAATAATTCCCCAGAGTTTTGAGAATCCCACACTATCATTGTTACCCTCCTTTGAATGTGTTTTAAATTGTTGGTGTTCCTTTTTCAGTGAACTTAACCATGATATTCTACCTGTGGCCTGAGAAACAGAGCAGGACTGGTCCTGACACCCCGTTGGATGAGGACCCCCAACCCTTGTATTAATGCCACCAGAACCTGCATAAATCCTTTTTTCTAGCTTTCACCTAGCATAACGGAATACAAGGAAGGTAAGATTTGATTTAAAAGGATCCTGGAATAATGAGACACAGGACAGGTGAGAATTGATAGGAGGAAATTAAGAAAGAGTGGAGTGCCACAGTGGAGAGGTTCCACTGGGGACAGTGTGGTGGGGACTGGGGGCTGCCGAAAGGGGCAGTCAGAGCTGGACTGAGAACAGAGGGCCTTGGCTCAGCCCTCCGGCCACTTTCGCTGCCTCCCTTGCAAGGCCTCGAGTTCAGAAACCACAGCTGCTGACTGAGCTGCTTCAGTCCCCCATCTTGTGTTGCCAAAGTGACGGGGGACCTACATAGCAGAAAGTGCTAGTGGTCCACCCAAATCTGTTCTCCCTTGCTATCAGTCACAGAGCTACGGCTGCCCAGGTGGCCACAAGACTAGAGATGACATTTCCCAGCCCACTTTGCAGATAGGTGTGGCATGTGATGTCCTCAGCAGTGGACTGTGGGTCACTTGCTGGTCTAGGCCTCAGGAAGCTGGGCATTACTCCTCCATGCTCATCTCTGCCCCCCCACCCCAGTTGGGGTACAGGATGTGGCAGGGGTCTGGCTTCAACCATACGGAGGAGGCTAGAACCCAGCACAGCAGTTCTCACACTGCCGCTCAGCAGAATCACCTGGAAGGCTTATTCAAGCAGAGATTGCGGGGCCCACCCCCAGGGCTTTTGGGATGGGCCCAAAAATTGCATTTCTAACCAACAATTTTTTAAATTTTATTTATTCATCTTTAGAGGGGAAGGGAAGGAGAGAAGGAGAGAAATATCAGTGTATGGTTGCTTCTGGTGCATCCCCTGCTGGGAACTGGCCCCTGTTGGGAACTGGTCTGCAACCCAGGCATGTGCCCTGACTGGGAATCGAACCGTGATCTTTTGTTTTGCAGGCCCATGCTCAATCCACTGAGCTACACCAGCCAGGGCTTAACCAACGATTTTTAAGAGATGCTGCTGCTGCTGGTTGCCTGTGAACCGTACCTGAAGAATATCCAATTCGATGGTGTGGCCTAAGTTGTGAGCAGGAGGTGGACATAGCCAAGACTGGACCTCAGGCCTGGCTACATAGAAGCACCTCTGAGAAATTCTTGAATCTAGCAGAATGGGGTTCCGAGGGCAAAAGCCCACGTGTCTTGTCAAGTGGCGTGGAACGGGTGAGCTGGGCCTTGGCCCCTGCTACGGAGGGAGGCTCTTTGCACCCCTGAGCCCATGAAGCAGGATCTGCCAACGACTCGAGATTTTGCTCCTTTCAATTCTTTGACGTTGGGCTCCACTCATCTGATGGGACCAGGGGGACTCTCATCTCGGCCCTGGGGTGCCAGTCACCCCTGATCTGGGGTGGGGAGCTGCCATCCCTCTGCCCACCCAGGGTGTCTAATGTGTGTCCGGCAGCAGGCCCCCCGATCTGGCTGGCTGAGGGGACCCGGCAGGGCCAGCCAGGAGCAGGGCCTCCTCTGTCCCCAGGCGCAGGGACTACTGTTCTCTGCACTTCCCCCGTTTTGACCCAGTCATTTGTTTTATTCATATCTGGATTCATCTGAAAGGGATTTTAAGGTAGATTTGTTTTTCAACCCTCACAAAAACCCTGGGCGGTAAGGATTAGTGTTTCCGTTGCAAAGACCTTGAATTGCTGCTCCGAGAGGGAGCGACACAGCCAGTGGGCGCAGCTCGCAGCAGAGCTGGGGTTGGAGCCTCGGTCCTGTTGACTCCAATTCCTGGTCTCTCTTCCCCTTTGATGGACTTTTTGAGGAAAACTCTGAAGCATTTGATCCATCTGAAAGAGCCTGTGTCATGTACAGGTAGGTTATAATGGAAGTCAATGAATGCCCCTGTGGACCCGCCCCTCGGGCCCTCCGTGAACCACGGAGCAACCCTGCCAGGGACCTACGGGGACCACGCTGAGCGGAGAGCCTTATAGTTTTCGTCCCGTGACTCACTCCCCTGGGAGGTGGGCATTTCCCCCTCAGCATACAGATGGGGACCTGAGGTGCTGGGCTCTCCCAGCCAGGCTAGGGGGGATGAGGTGGCTGAAGTCTGCAGAGCCCAGGGCTTCCACATCTGCTGCTTGTCACCTTCTGGGGACATTCTTGAAAATATGGACCCCTAAGCTCTGTCCCTGGCCTTATAGATCAGAATTTTCAGAGTTCCACCCCAGGAAGAAATTTCTTCAAATCTCCCCAGTGACTCTGATGCAGCTGACCCACGGACCGGGCTGGGGGACTAGAGCTTTCCAGCACCAGACACGTGGCCACACCGCCACGCCAAGTGCCTGGGGCTCACGGAATGGAGCTGCGGAGCTATAGGCAAACCATCCTACTTGACTTGACCTGCCCGTGATCCTCAGTGACCTGCAGCCCATGGGGGGCCTCAGGGACCCCCTGACACAAACATTCATGCCCCCCAGGTAGAGGGCACACCGCCTCAAAGGGTGTCACCACTTTATGACCAAGGTTACTTAATAAATGAGAATGAGACTCCATAGTGTTCGGTGTTATTGAGGCAAAATGAGCCTATCACGGGAGTGACTGAGGACTCTAATTCAGCATTCTACCAAGAAACCTGGCTGTCACCTTGCTCTCGGCCACAGAGATGGCTGGGAACCCTGCAAGTTCGGGCAAGGGTCTGCACTGCCCCCCCGCCATCAGCACTGCCTGGAGTCAGCCTCACTGGGGTCCATGGAGTCAGTGGCAGGCCGTTTGGTTAACCCTGTGGTACGAAGTGATGCCTCTTTGCATCAAGCGTCTGGGGAGCCCACCATTTTCCAATAACTGGACACCGATGTTATCAGCGTCAGGACCCACTGGCAAACCGTCCACACCCCTGTTGCAGAGGCAGAGGTGAATACGCACCTGTGACTCCCTTGAATTTGCCTGGGTGGCAACATTGCATGTTATCACACAGTGGCTTTTCTCTTGGTAACTGGGAGGGGTCGTGGCAGGTGGGCCGCAGAATCTTTGATCCAGCAGGTCACCAGTCAATGAAGTTTGAGAACCATCAGCCAAAAGGCGTCAGCTCTTAGAGCCAGACTGGACCTCAGCCCCAAGGTCAGGGAGCCTCAGAATCTGCCATGATCCTTGAACAAACTAGGCCCAAGAGATGGCTTCTCCAGTTTCTAAAACGAAGAGCAGGCACACGGACCGTGGCTGCCTGCCCAGCAGTGTGACATTTCCTGTACAGAAGCCCCAGAGCGTAGCTTGTGCGTGTTAGTATTGGACCATTTCTCTTCGTAGTTAGCTGCCTCCTCGCTTCACCGTTGCCGTGGCAACGGTTCTCAAACACCACTTCATACTCAGAATACACAATGTAAACAATCTGCAGTTGAACATTTCCCAATTTAGGGGCTTAAAGCCAGAGTCAGCAGGCCTACCATTAGGGCTAAAAGTGAGACTCCAATCCCAGGAAGCCACCTAGAAGTGGGGTGCTGGGGTGTGGGTGGGATGCCTGAGCCAGGCCTTTGGTGGACTGGAGGTCAAAAGGTCACCTGCGAAGTCCTCTACCCCTTCTCGAGTGGCCGTTTAGTTCACGAGGGGCTCAAAGTCACTCACGGAACTGCCAGCAACTCCTCCGTGACTTAGAGATGAGGAGACTATGGTTCTGGGAGTGAAGCAACTTTCTTATCGTCACAGTCTGTGACAGAGGCAAGGCCGGAACTGGGACACGTGCAGGAACAGCCACTGCTGCTGCAGCACACGGTCCCTCCGCACCCCGAGGCTCACGGCAGACCTGCAGGGTCCACTCTGGTGTTCCTTCCCTCCCAGCGTGCATGCCCGTTTCCCAGCTTCAGCACGGGGCTCGGGGCAGCTCCTGCCCGTTGAGCAGAATGGCTCTTGAGATGGTGTTTAGGTGTTGTTCTAGCGTGGCCACTACCAGACCCAGTTGTGCAAAGGGAATGGCATTACCATGGGTCACTCACAGACGGCAGAAGCCTGGAGAGCGAGGACGAAGGTGGACAAAGCTGGGGGAAAGTAGTTCCCCTGAGCGCCTTCTGCGTGCCACAGGCCAACAGAGGTTGGGGTTCTATATGCGTGACATTGTCTCAACCTTGAAATGCATCAACTCTGCCTCCAAGGGGAGTCAGGAGTGGGCTCAGTCTGCACAGCAATCCACCAGAGGGGCGGAGCCAGGCAGAGGATGTGAGACCAACTCGGTGTGGACACAGCCAGAGGCAGAAAGCAGAGCATGTTCTCGAGTTGCTCCAAGGAATGAATGCGGAAACCAAGACCAACAGGTGAGCCTGAAGGATAGCGGCGAGGCCCAAAACGGCAGACCATGCCCAGTGCAGAGAGCCGAGTGGACGGAAGAAGGAAACCCCAGTTGGGGACACTGTACGTGCCCCCTGGGGCTGCGAGCTGAGTGGCGTTAGGGGGTCCAGAGCTCTGCTTCCTGTGCTGCGGGAAGAGAGGCTCCTGTAGGTGGTCAGGGCCCAGTGGGCAGGTCATTCCTCTGTTCAGAGCCAGGAATCGGAGGCACGAAGAAATGAAGGGACATTCTCAGATCCATCAGAGCCAGGAGGTCCATATGAGACAGAAGTTCTAGTCTGCAGACTTTAGCCCTGCTCCTTGCCTTCCGCATCATCGCTTCCTGGTGGGTTTGCCTCTTCAGGTTTGGAGTTACAGAAAAATAGGTGGGAGGGGCAGCACGGACAGTGCTGGGTGTGGGGTCTGAGGATGGCTGACAGACAGGAGTGGGGAAGGATGGGGTGGAGCGCAGGGGCCCCTGGCAGGCAGGCACCTGACCAGGGTACCTTTTTTTCTCCAGGGTTCCAGTCCCGGGGCGGCACTTGCTGTCCACTGCCTCCTGACTTGGGGCTTCTCTTTGTGGCTCTTGCCTTGAGAATTGCCTCCTGTAGGCTTGCTGGCTGCAGGCATGTTCCTGGGGGCAGCCCAGACCCTGGCACATCCAGACAGGGGGGCCAGGGGAGAGAGACACCGCAGGGGTGGAGGGGGGCACTGTGAGGGCCTCGGCGCCCCCATCAGAGCCTTTCTCTCTGCTAAAGGGAACGGGGCGGGGGGGGGGGTGGACCTGAGCAGACACTTTCCCACAGAGGACACACAGATGGCCAACAGACACAGGAAAAGATGCGTGACGTCCCTAATCACCCGGGAAATGTGTCCTCACGTGGCAGACCACAGAGAGGAAGCGGGCTGTCTCATGACTCCTGTAAGGGCACCAACCCCATTCAAGGGGGCTCCACCCTTGTGACCTCATTTAGTCCTTCCCTGAGGCCTTATCTCCTAACATTGTATGTTAGGGAGCAGGGTTTTAACCTCTAAATGGAGGGCGGGACACAAACTTAACCTCTTGGGGGAGCGGGACACAAACTTAACAAAGACATTTTTTGAAAAAGAAAGAAAAATAATTTTAAGAAGAGACTCAGCCCAATGTGTGGGGAACGGCTTGGGACCCACAAAAGGCACTGTGTTTTCTTTTTCTCAAAGGGGCTGTTTTTGTTTCCAGTCTCTCCCCCCACACAGCGAAGTGCACATTTTCCACATCACAGAGGCCTGGCAAGGAGAGCTGTCGTTTTTTCAAAAGAGAAAAGCCTTGGACCTTCCACTTCTCTGCACCCCTCGCACCCTCTGATTTCTGAGCAGAGGGTCGCCGCATGATCGCTGTGTCTTCAGCAGTGAGTCCAATGTCTTGGGAAGCTGAAGCGAGGCTCAGATGGCTTGTGTGGGGAAGTGCCACCCACGGGGGTCCTTCGGGGTGGGCTGCAGTTCTAACGGTCAGAACTTGGGGGAGTTGTGGGGGGCGTCCCCATTTAGCTGCCAACCAGGCTTTGGAGCTGTGGCGGGGCACGGCACCCACCATGTGCCGGTTTTAATCAAGCCGGAAGGAGGCTCACTCCGAAGCAGTTGGCACGGTTTCGGCCCTTGTCCCAGAGCACCTGAGCCCACCTCATTGGTTACCGAGGTACATGCTGGGGTGGGAGGGGTAGCAGCTGTCTGAATTCCTGGGAAGGGCCCGTCAGGGTTCCTGGCGATGGCAGGTCGGGTCACTGGTCCGGAAGTGTCCCTGAGAGCCAGGCCTGGGACCCAGGTCCCCCTTCTGCAACCTGAACTGGGCTGGTCCTGCCTGGGCCCTCAGAATAAGCACAAACTCCGCAGGCACGGCAGGGCTGTGGGCTGTGATGACCTGACGGGATGCTGAGCGTTAAACCTGGAACACTGACAGTGCCCTGTGTCCTCAGGGACTCAGACACAGTCAATTAGTTGGGCAGTGCTGCCTCTTCTGTGCTCAGAGGAGACCCCTTTACCGTGGCCCTTTGCCAGGCAGAAAGGGCTGCGAGCCCGGAGTCTAGGGCCTGGCTCCCCCACTGACTCGCTGTGCCCCTGGGAAAGGTGTGCCCCTTTCTGGGGCCAGTGAAATGCAGGGATGAGGCAACCTCAGCTTTGTTCAGAACACACGTTCCACGGGGCTGTTAACGGGTGACAGGCCCTCCAAGGATTCCGGGGCCACACACGTTTGGGAAATGTTGGGTTCCAACAGAATAAAAGAACTTCATGGCTGCAGATCTTCTCGGGGCCTTTCCCATGCCTTGCAGGTCTCCCACAGAGGACCGCAGTGTACGGTGCCTCCCAAATCGATTTGAACATGAACCTCTACTCTCATTCAGCGTCCACGTGAGAATTCTCTCTCTGTCTTGGGAGAGGCAGCAAGACCTCCTCCCTCATCCTTTCTCTGAGCACCTCAGGCTGTTTGGCGTTTCAGAGGACTCCTAAAGCAGTCATCGGGCTTGGGGAGGCCTTGGTGGGGGCGTGAAGACTCTTTAAACCAGAGGTTCTTGAAGGCCCTTAGAAGGTGGTTTGGGGTGGGGGGAAGGGTCGCTGTCCTCCAGAATTTGTATCCAAACCTCAGGGTGTACGGTTTGTGCCCTTTCCTGGGGTACAGGGTCCATAGCACTCGTCTGTACCCCAAAGGTAGTGAGTCCCTGCATTCCGGCTCCCACCTGGTTGAAACTGTGTGGTTTTGTAGGAGTTTGGACGTCAGAACATATGAGGTGAGGCTTTGATACCCTGATGGGATTCAGGGCAGTGGGGAACAGGGCATGGGAAGGGCAGCAGAGTGGACAGGCCAGGCCAGCAGAGACTCCTTCCCGGGCAGGCCACGACCTCCTGAATTCCCCCCTGGTTCTGCTGTGAAGGCCTCTGACAATCAGCATGTGGTTCTTCCTTATAAAACTTGGCTGCTGAATATTAACGCTTTGTGGCAGGGAGGAAACGAACGCTGTCTCAAAGGCTCCCTCTCTCACAGGTCACGGGGGCTCCGTTTATTAAAGTGCTGCTCAAGGGCACAGATGTCCCAGAACTGTGTGTCTCCTCAAGGCCAGCTACTTCGTCGTCCCTCGGAGACACCAGGGCTCCACCAGGACTCCCTCCGCGCAAACTGGACAGCGATGCCGAGAAGCTGAGAGATGGTTGCAGGACTTCCCTCCCCTGACCCCCCACTTGGGAGTTGACGGAGAGAAGGTTCTGGTGGAACCAAAAGGCTAGACGTCCAGACCCTCAGAGGGAACCTATGAAGGGTGAGATCAAAAGCAGGGTTGGACAGTTGGCCATTCTGGCTGTCTGCTAACTACATTTTGATCACTCGCTTTTGAAACAGAATCCTAATAATAAGTTTATACATGATTATTTACCAGCAGCCCGAGGGATTAGAACTTGCTCAGCTTGAACGGCCCCTACTGTTCACAGGCACACGGCCTGCGCAGAGCTGCTGGAGCATCGGTGGGGGGATGGGGGTGGGGGGTGGGGAGACCAGGGCCGTGTGTCCATCACAAAAGCTCTTTTCTTGCTTTCCTTGGCTATCTGCTGAAGTATCTGTGTTTTCCTACCTGAATTCTTCCCACCCTGCAGGTAAGAATCCACTGGGGCCTTCACCTTCAGAGCCAAAAAATGGGGAGGGAGAAAGGAGAGGCCCAGAGCCAACCAATGACATTCATCGGATGTCCTTTAAATGAATTTCAAACACTGAGTCACACAGACTCATCAGCATTGCATAACAGCCATTAAAGTATTAGTATTACTTTGGGGGGCACTTTATTATGCAACCCAGTGGCAAATCTCCTCTGGGGCCTTTTTATTTTTTTAATTCCCCAAAATAGTTTGCTAATTTGTTTTCAAATGGGCCGAGTCTGCGCTGATCCTCACTTCTGCAAGAGGATGGTGGGCCATGAGAAATTTAGTATGTCGCAGGACGGCGTGCTTGGTATTTTAAAAACACTCTCAATGATGTACAAAGGCAGAGTCGTCCGTCCATGCCTGTCGTGCGTGTTTGCTTCTGTGTGCGTGCGCGTCTGAGCTCGGCACCAGGCACAGGGGCTTCGCACGGTGGTCTCTCTTTGTCTTTTCTGGGTCTCCCTTTCCCTGTCTGCAACAGGAAGACTCGTTCTTGAGGCAGGACGGATAAGAGCAGGGACCCCGGACCCAGACTGCCTGGCCTTGAGTCCCGGCTTTGTCGCTGACTAGGCTGTGTGGCTTTGGGCAAGTAACTTAACCACACAGAGCCTTGGGTCCTTCATCTGTAAGGGAGGGTTATAAGGGTATTTAGCTCACAGAGCTGTCGGGAGGATTCAATGGGTCAATAGACATAAAGTGCTTTGAACACTGCGGGGTCCAGACCGAGGACAGAGAGCTGTGACACACTGTTACGATGGCTCTGTTGAGGCCCTAGGAAGAAGGCTGCAGGTGCGCAGTAGAGACCACTCAGCGAGGCAGTTTCCCGTCACAGCTGCACCTCATTTCCAGCCTCCTGTGCAGCCATGGTCACGAGGCTGAGTTCTCACCCATGGAACGAGGGTGGAGACGAAGTGACCACACCCAGGTCTGATCCATAAAAATCTTCCATTTGGGGTTCTCCATGTCTCTCCCCTTCTGCTGTTTTGGTGCAGATGAGTTTGGCAGCCCGGACGCCATGTGCTGAAGATGGTATAGCCAGGATCTCAGGTGAACCACCTAGCGAAAAGCTGCCTGCTAACACACCTGGTCTGGACTCCCTTTGAGTGAGAAATAATCTTCACTAAGCCAGTGAGATCTGGGGGCAGCTAGAGCGACTATAGCAAAGCCCTGGGCTAGTTACAGTTCGATGGGGACTGAGACATCTTTTCCGAGGGCCCGAATCTGGTTGTGATCGTTTCTTTGCTTGACTCTGAGTTTCTGATGTTATCTGGGTAACTGAATGCCCAGTTCTCTGGTCGGGGACAAGAGCTTGTATGTCCAGCAAGTGCTGGCCGGCTCTCTGGCGCACTCCTGCAGACAGCTGCCCAAGCTGGCCGCCCTCGCTTTCTAGACAATGGGCCCCATTTCTGCCCGATGCCACAGGGAGCTACTCAGGTTCCCCAGGCAGTAGCCTGTCTTCACAGCACAGCATGGCGGCCCTCAGCTCTGGGTCCTCTGCTGTCTTCCCAGCCCCGACTGTCCCTTGAATGGGAATTAGAAGGAAGGTTTGTATAGGAGCCAGCAAAGGGGCTCGTTAAAACTCAAAACCTCACACTTGCCCTGACGAAGCGCGGGGCCAGCAGGAGGCTCACCTTGTGGAACTGGCTTCTGGCGTGGAGGGGATTGCAGGACATGCCCCTGAGTGGGACACACGTCCGTCCCAGCAGTCTCAGCTGCGTTGACTGGTTCCCGCGGTGGCAATGTCAGCTCTCTCCCCTACGCTGTTTGTTCTCTCTCCCAGCACTTGCCATTTGTCTCCTGGCATGACAGTCATTTCTAGCCGTGTCTCCAGACTCTTCCAGAGATGCAGAGAGGTGGGGGCTTATGAGGTCTGAGCCATTAGGAAGAAGTAAAGAGATGTGAAAACAAGATAGAGCACTTCCACAGAAAAACAGAAACACAGGCTGCTGGGGCCCAGAGGAAACTCTGGCTTGTGTGCGGTGCCACGGCTGCCCCCGGGCACGGAGAGGCCAAGCCAGTGGCGGAAAATCCGCACGGGTGTAGATCGGAAGCACCCTGGAGCCACGTCTCTTGCCAAATAACTTCTCATACTGTTTCTCGTGGTGAGCTCCACCTGCCTTTACTCTCAAAAGACAAGAGGGGTAGCGGGTGGAGGCTACTCGGGGGGCTACACCTCGGAGCGGAGGCTTGGATTTGTGACTTACTACCTGGGGACCTTGGACGGGTCACTTAGTCTCCTTGAGTCACAATTCCACACCTGTGATGACGGTCGCCCTCTGCTTCCGTCGCCCTCTGCTTCCACAGTAACAGAATTCTCTCGGAGGTGGGCTGCTCGGTGAGGCGTTTTCCAGCCTACCTTGATTAGGTGTGGTCGCCCAACTATGTCAGCACCCATGGACCATGAGAAGTCCTCTGGGGTGGGTCAGGAATCTATAGCACTGGGCACTCCTTTCGGTTGACTGCAAGGCAGGTGCAAAGCAGTTGGCCATGTAGCTAATGACGGTGCCCTGGGAAATGGCAGAGTCACAAGGTGGCAGGGGCCCGGGTCCCTGAGTGACGGGAAGGAGCAGAGCTTCCCTGCTCTGCATGGTACTGTGGGGACTCTTGCATCAAAGAAAAAAGCTTTTATTTTTAAGTCGCTCTAGAAGCGCTGGGTTTCTTTGACCCAGCAGACTGGCCTTCACTGATACACTCTGCAGAGGCTTGTGTGTGGCCGAGTGCCGCACAGTAAACGTTCTCCAAACGAATGGGGAGCAGGAGGATCACTCGTTTCCAAGTCAAATCCAAGGAATCTGAGAAACACACTTGCACAGCGTGTGGCGGCTATATGGCTTGACTTCAGAGAAGCCGCTCTCAGCCTGTGTGAGCGTCTTTCTTTCACTTTCGGCCTCGTCAGTAACCAGGAGCTGACCTGGGCCGGAAGTAGCCACGGCACATGGTCTCCTGTCCCCATGGGGAACGAGCTGCCCAGTGAGCTGGTCCGCACGCCCGTCAGGATGAGTGGCAGTGGCATGGTGTAGGGTTCTGGAAGCATCTTCAGAAGAAATGGTATCTCCTCTAAGACTGGTAGTAGAAGGGAGACTTGGGCATCTTCGGCTGTTCTGGCTACTCTAACAAAAATACCATGAACTGGGTGGCTTATAAATGACAGATTTATTTCTTACAGTGCAGCAGCCTGGGAAGCCTAAGATCGTGGTGCTGCGGGCAGATGGGCGTCTGGTGAGATCCGGCTTCCCACTGTGCCCTCTCGGGACAGAGCTCTCTGGGGCCTCTGCTAGAAGGGCACTAATCCCATCATGAGGCCCCACCCTCACGGCCTAATCACCTCACAACTGTCCCGCCTCCTAACACCGTCACCTGTGCAATAGGCTTCAATACACAGACGGGTGGTGGGGGTGGGAGGACCCAAACGTTCAGTCCATACCACCAGGCGCTTGGGCGGTGGGAAGGCATGTTCCAGGGAAATGAAACGAGGGTGACCTCTGATGAACGAGAAAACTGGAGTGAAAGGGAGGCCACGGTGGCAGATCGGGCGGGAGGGGCGGGGAGGGACCGGAGCGGTGGTTCGCCAGCCTGGCTCCAGCTGGGAGACAACACCGGTGCCCAGTTCTGGCCCGGGCGCTGGAAAAGGTCCCCAGGGGACGCCCGCGTGCGGGATCCTGTGCCCCGAGCTATGGGCTGGCAGTCTAGCCTGCGAGGCGCGGGGAGTCCCAGAGGGGTTTGTGGAAGGAACGGAGCGTGACAGAAAGACCGGGGTCAGAGGCACTGGTTAAGGAGGCTGCTGCAGGGTCCCGGTGAGGGACAGAGCCCGAGGTGTCAACGGGGACAGCAGGACATGGGCCGATCTGAGGTCCGGGTGGCGATGGACTGGAGGGGCAGGAAGACGAGGCCCAGGCCCTGGCTTGGGCTGTGCCCCATGTGCAGGCCAGGACTCCGGAAGAGGCCCCAGCTCCAGGCTGCAGTCAACACCAGAGAGCAAATGCCGTCTTTTGCCATGTATAATGTACACTTTTCACCCCAATTTTTGAGGGAAAGATAGGATGTGCATTATATGTGACTCCATACCATGGGTATAATGATGCTGTGTAGGATATGTACGAAAACCCATCAGCAAAATGTGGTGATTGCAGCCAGAGAGCTGACGAGCACTCCTGAGAGGAGTACAGAGTAACAAGGAAAGATAGCCTAGAACAGAGTCCCCAGGGACCCAGGGAAGAGCTGGCCAGAGAAGAAAGAGAAACACCATGAGCATACTGTCAGAGAAGCCAATGATGCGGCTTTCCTTAGAAGGGTGCATTCAAGAGTGTCGGGTTCTGCCCTGGCTGGGGTGGCTCAGTGGATTAAGTGCCAGCTTGTGAACCAAAGGGTCAGTAGTTCGATTCCCAGTCTAGCACATGTGCCTGGGTTTCGGGCCAGGTCCCCAGTCGGGGTTGCACAAGAGACAGCTGCACATTGATGTTTCTCTCCCTCTCTCCCTCCCTCCCTTCCTCTCTCTCTGAAAATAAAATATTAAAAAAAATACTTTCAGGTCCTGCTGGGTTCTGTCTGCAGGTCTCTGGTGGCCTTGACAGTGAAGGTGAACAAACACTTGGGGTGGTCCTGGGGTGACGGTGAGAGCAGGCACCACCTAACAGGGGCAGCCGTTCTCCATCCTTTTCACACTGTAGCCAAAATGCAGATGATTATCCGTTCCATTAGGACTTTATGTATTAAGCACCTACTGGGCTGGGGCACTTTATTCAGAGCTGCGGGTAAGACAAGTCCCTGACGCGGGAGGCAAGCGAAGAGACAGACACTCTCATTCATATCACAAATCCGCATGACATGGAGGGAGCGCTCTAAGGGAGATGCACGCCGGGGGCTTGGAAAAAAGCAGGATCAGCTGTGCTGGGGAGAGGGGAGGGGCAGGCAGAAAAGGCCCAGGAGCAAGGTTTGCTCTGCGATGGTCATCGTCAGGTGTCCACTGCAAAGGTCAGGTCTCAGCCAGCAGGGGAAGAACAGCATTTCCCAATTTCCTGGTGATTCGGTGGGACCACGGCACTGACTTGGCCGACGTGCAGTGTGCAGCGGTGAGCACATCGTTTCCGGCCAGAGGACTCAATGGCCAGTGCAGGTCCCTCCTCCCTCTGGGGGGTGGGGCGGGGAGGGGCCATGTTTGAGGCTGTGGCTGCTCCCAGGGTCCTGAGCATCTGCCCTCAACACACACTCTGGATAGACAAGTGCAGGGGAGGACATACTACTTTCCCTCCACCCACCTTAGGTTCATTGTCCGGGGCCCTGTGAGTTAGACCAACAAAAGACACGCTAACGAGAGAAAAACGAAGAGACGTTTATTAACATGTGCACCGTGCACACACATGGGAGCACCCAGTGATGAGCAACTCCCAGGGTTGGTGAGACCACGGCCGTACATGGCATCTTAACAAAAGAACAACGTGTCGTTTAGAGAAGCAAAAGAAAAAGACTGAACTCCTAGGGCAAATTGTGGGAAGGCAAATCTACGGGGAAACTCGGTAGATAAGGAGTCGTTTGAACAAGGTTTATTAGATTCCTCAGCTGCTGCCTCTGGGCTGATCAGGATCTGGAGTTGTCACCAGTGATGGACTCCTGTCCTTCCTGGTGGGGAGAGAAGGGGGGACGTCTCTACAAGTCTCTGTCCTGCTTGTTGGCAAATGGGGGAAGGGCAGAGCCTTTCTGGAAGGTGTTTCTTCTCATTTGCCTTCTGCTCAAAACAACCCCTACACCCAAGTGGCGTGGTCAGCTGCCCTTGAGGCAGATGTTTGCGGTTTTACTGTCACCTGGGCAGAACCTAGCCCAGCGAGGTCTCTGGACCAGTGGCATCAGCTTCACCTGGGAATGTGTTAGAAATACAGATTCTCAGGCCCCACCCTGGTGGGGGGGGGGCGGCTTGGCCATCTGAGCTTTTACAAGCCCCACCCGGGGATTCTGATGCGCCCTGGAGTTCAAGAATGGCTGCCCTGGCTGGTGCTGCCTGATCCAGGTATCCGGAAGGCAGAGCAGGGGGAATCAGAGTTATGGAGAAGGTCACTCCAGCAAACTTGAAAACACTGAGTAAGAAGATGAACTAAATGGTGAGGCTCTTCATGTCATAGAAATTTTTTTTTTTAAATTATTGTGCCCATTCCCGAGGCTGGGCCTTCCTCCCAAGACGGGGAAGACTGTCTGGCTGTGTGAACCGTCTCCTCCTGTCACATTAGTTGAAAATTCGGTCGCAGGAGGGATACTCCAAACCCAGTGCCCCTGAAGCCAGCCCTGGGGCCTAAGAGAAACCTAGGGCTGCATTTTCCATCTGCCCCATGGCCTTGCTGACTTAGAAACCGCTCCTGAATGCTTCGAATCCGAAAAGTACACAAAATCTGATTCTTCCGTCTGCTGGGGGAGTCACGGGAGCTTCCGCAGAGGCTGTCTGGGAATGGGCCCTGTTGAAATGAAGCAAAAAGTACAATTCCAAACAGATTGCTTTTAAACTGTCAAATAAAGGGCGTCCATTTGTGCCTGTGAAATTAGTGCAAGGATTCTGCGAGCTGAAAGCAGGTGACAGGTGTCAGAGCAAGGAAGTGTCCTATGAAAGGGCTAGCTAATGTTTAAAGACTCACTAGCTGACGGCCCCTTTAGCCTGTTTCAGACTCAAACATTTCCATTTCCAGCAGCCCCCGGCGAACTCCATAGAAAGGTTTTAACACCATTCTAAATTCTAACAACGAGAGGCCATTCTGTTCATTAGGGTTGCTTTCCTCCATGTGATGCTAACGCTGAATTTTGGACAGCTGACAACATTTTACCACTTTAACTCTGCCCTTGGCCTTCAACGCCATGCTAAGAGCCCTTGGCTAGCTTTCACGTGACTGACCTATGCCTCCTATTTGCTATTGATAAGGGCATCCTTGTGCAGCCGAGTCAGTGAGAAGAATATTCTGTGGAAGCATGAAAAGTGTCTTTTCTGTCAACAGCAGGCTTACTTGGTACACAGGTCACCCACGTGGAGGGCGAGCCTCTGCGGTGGGCCATCTCTGCGGACAACACAGAGCCCCGGGCCCTTCTCTTGCAGGGCCGACAATGCCAGCCTTTTCCCTTTCATTTTCTCCAGGGATTTCCACTGCAGTGAGTCTTGTGTTCGTGCCTTCAGTATCCTTGTGGGCACGGAAACAAGGATGCTGAAAATAATTAGTGAAACTTCTCCCTCCCCTGGCCCTTCAGGTCCCTCGTTCCTGTGCCACTGTGCCAAGACTAACACAAGCCAAATGACCCCTGCTTACCCAGCCCAGGAGGAACCAGCCAGAGGGGGGATGGGCTAGAGGCACTGGGACCAACTCGAAAGGGGCATGCTTGAATGTGCACACTAATCTCCAGGGGGCGTGTTGAAAAGGCACATTCTGACTCAGTTGGCTGGAAACCTTAGAGCCTGAATTTCTTGCAAGCGCCTGCTGCCGTGGCCCACATGGCGAGCGGGGAGGGGATAATGTGCACGCTGCCAAACCGTGGCTTTTAGAGCAGATGCTGCTCAACAGGCGTTTACCAAAAGGTCTGGCCCCACTTTGACTGTGGGTTCCTTGACAGCGGGGACTGGATCTTACACATTTTTTTTTTCCTTTGGTTGTTTTGTTTTGTTCTCTGGCTGGCACTTGGCCCAGGTCCCGCACACAGTGGGTGTGTATTTATTTAATTAAACAGAACTGGCTCTGCCCCGAACAGGATTTTCAGTGGACCTAACCCCCGCGCAGCCCCTGCCTATCCAGATGCCGGATGACGACGTGCCAGGGAAAGGGAGTCAGCGCTAGGACTGGAATCAAACCCTCTGGGCCGAGGCCCTTCTGCGAATGTCTCCACCACCTGCTAGTACCTGGATTACATCTCAGCTGCTGCTCCTCTAAAATTCTCCCTCCTGCCCCATTTTTAAAGGAGTTTCCACTAGAGAGCCGATCAGAGAGGAGGGAAACAAAACAAAACAAAACAAAAATCCGAAAGCCTTGCGAAGCGGCAAGGCTCCAGAACATCAAAAGCTCTCAATTCACAGCGGCGGGGCCGCAGAGCTCTCAGGTTTCTCTCTCTACGGTGTCTCCAGCGTCTGCGGGTCGGCCTTGCGCCCCCGCTGCCGGCTCCCGCTGCCCGCCCGCCTGAGAGAGCCCCGCAGGAGCAGGTCCCGGCGGGCACCGGAGCTCCTAGGCTTGCTGCAAGCCTGTTTGCTCTGCTCGAGCAATTAATCTGCTCGTGCAGCAAGCACCCCCGGAACGGGGTCGGGTCGCCCGGGGTTGGGGGGGGCGTGGGGAGCCTGGACAAATGCGACCCCTCCACGGTAACCCTGTTCTCAGGGTCCCCAAGGAGCCATAACCTGTTCCTCTCTGCTGCAGCCCGGGAGGGCTCTAGAGGAAGGGAGGACTCGGTTGGGCTCCACTGGGGAGGAGAGAGAGGGGAAAAGAGGAGGACGATTATATTGGGCAGTAGTTGCGCCTCCCGGGGGGAGGGAGGCGCGCACGGGCGAGTGCGTCTTAGAGGAGGAGTACACGTGCTGCTCGGACGGTGAGAGGCGGGCGGGAGGGCGGGAGGAGGAGAAGGGAGGCGTGAGCTGCAGGCGGGAGGCGCCACGGCCTCGCAGACGCAGGCACCAGCAGCCAGAGAGAAAGTTCCCGTGGAGAGCTCGCCCCCGGGAGGGCCGACGTTGAGGCTATCGTGGCGAGGGTCGCAGGCCCAGCGTGTCCAGCCTGCCTTACCCCTGCGCGCATTGGGGCCGCCCCGGCTCGGCTCCTCGCGAAGCTAGGGAGCGTCGCTGGCCCGCTGCCGCCGCCGCCAAACTTGGAGGAGGAGGATGCTGCGAGAGGGAGCGGCGGCACGGGGCGCGGGGGCGCACTGAGTGCTCCCCGCGGGCAGCCCCGGGCAAGGCAGCCACGGCTGCGGCCGCACGAGCCCGCCGAGCCTGAGCGACCAGGTAGCGGCCCCAGCGCGAAGACTGCGCCAGATCTGCAAGCCAGGGACGCCAGCGCCACCGTGCCGCCGTCGCCTCCTCGCCACGGAGCCGCGGTGCGCGGTGCGCGCACGCTAGGAGCGGGACTCTGAGCCACGGCCACGCCGCGCGCCCACACTTCCCCTCTCCGCGCTTCCCCGCCGACCTTCCCCGAGGGTCATGAAGCTTTGGTCCGGAGACTCCGGCCTCTGAGCGGCGCGTCGCCTGCTCCAGCCGTAGCGCCGCTCACCCACGGACAGCGCTCGGCCTCTGAGGTTCCCCGTCTTCACCCAGCGACGGCACCCAGGCGCTCCGGGATGGCGCTCCCAGGTTCTCTCCGGCCGCACAAAGTTCGCGGGAGGCGAGAGATGCTGCCGCAGCAAGTTGGCTTCGTGTGTGTTGTGCTGGCTCTGGTGTGCTGTGCGTCCGGCCTCTTTGGCAGCTTGGGTAGGTGCCGGCCGCCCCAGGAGTTGGTGGGTTTAGGCTGAGAAGCCGCGGGGCAGCTCCAAGATGTCTCCCGGTTCTTCCCCGTCCGGTGGGTCCCACGGGTTAGCCGGGCAGGTGGAGCACACCCGGGAGGGCAGATGTCGACACTCCGGGCTGTGGCGCGCGTTCCCCTGAGACGCGCGCGGCCCCTGGGGTCTCAGGACGCGGCTATAGGGCTGTGTTACCAAAACGAAGACCAGAACCCCTGGCCCCTTGATGCCACAGTTGTGTCTCTGGAGTGTGTTGGGGAGGGCAGCGCAGCGGGGGTCCAGATATGGATTCTCTTGATGTGGGGCGGATGAAACCTAATGGTCCGCTTTCCTATTCGGAGCGAAGAGGGTTGTGCGCCGCGCCCCTTCAAACCCGGTATTCAGAAGCTGTGAATTTCGTCTCCGCCCTCCTCTGGCCTCTACCGCTGTCCAAAGGGGCCCTGGGTGTCTTGAGGTGTCGTCGTCAAACCCTGGAAACGTTGGGGCGGTGTGTCCTCTCGGGAAGGTTGCTGCTTTGTTTCAGCATCGTGCTCTCAACTCTGAATCCCGAGGGTGCGAGAGCGCTGGTGTCTGGGGAAGGATCCACACTCCTTCACCCTAGAAGAGCCCCAGGGGGTTGAAAGTCGCCCAGAATATGCAAATCTGAGGTGGAGAGAAGGAGAAACTTACAAAGAATGTCTAGTTGGGGAGGGAGGCGGAATGTGAGCCCACGTGGAATCTTGGGAAGACGTTCACTTGGCTAACACTGCCATTTTTAATGGGGTGCCGTGGGCCCTTTGCTTTTGTTTTCCACACTTAAAAAAATGAGAGTAATGCGGGTGATTTAGCATCTTAGACCTGGAGATAAAGCGGCAGTGCCCTCCTGAGCAGGTAGAAGGGACGGTTTAGAGAGGTTTGTAAGTGAGAAGTAGGTAAAAATTAGATGGAACGTAATCACTCTTTTAAAATACTGCCTTTCAAAATCCAAACTTTGTGATTGAGGATGTGAGGTTAAAAACAGCGGCTGTTTCCAACAGAAAACCATAATGGTTACGTGAACGTCTTAATACCTGGTGTTTTGCAGTTGGGCGAGTCACTGTGTTTTTTTTTCCCCCTCAATTACACACCAGAAATAACAAAATACCTACAGGCTCTTAGATGTCAGCATTATAGAAGAAGTGTTATTACCCAGCTGAAGCAGCTTACGCATCGGGAGAGGTAAATGAATACTTTCACAGTGAGAATCACCTGTGTTTGCTGGCTCTGGAATGGCCTTTCGGAGTTTAACTCCATTCCGTGCCCACGGTCGCCCTCGTACCTCAGTTTGGCCCTGGGTTACCAGTGGGCTCAGCATCACTTGGGAGCTCGTTAGTGCCGAGTGCCAGGTCCCAGCCTAGACCTACTGAATTACAGTCTGCATTTTAACATGGTCCCCGCATCATTCGTGTGCACGTTCAAGGGCGAGACCCCATTGGTCTTCTCGCCCTGCTAGCTGGCTTACTATTTATCTGTAGGTCCTCCAGAGTGGGCACACCTGAGCCTCTTTACTGGGCGAGAACCTAATGGCCACTTAGCTGAACCTTTTGTTGCATCTGTGAGGGGCCAGGGACTGGGAGATCGTGACCAAGGTCAGCTCATGTGCTGACTGACCCACCTGGGACTAGACGCAATGAACTAGAGCTAGGAAACATTGCTGTAGGTGGTATTTATTGTGCTTCCAGCCATTGTCTCACTCCCTGAAGGTGGCTCCAACTCGTCAAAGGGAGCTGCTACTACAGTTGACACAGCTATGCAAGGTCGTTGTGAGAACGCAGGCGCCACCTTGACTCATTGGTGTCTGGGACTTGATTTCCAATCCAGGGCACAGACCTGCTTCTGCAAGCAGACATCTACCAGACACGTGGAGAAACAGAAAGCTGATGGCACCGGTGAACGGGACACAGACAGCCAAGAACTGCACAGACCCTGGTAAGAAACAGATTCTCCACCCTCTTCCTTCCCACCCACCCCACCCCGGGCATTTGTCTGGGCCTGGGGATGGGGGGTTACACCTAGAGCTGGGAAAAGTGTTTTATGAATGTAGGTGCGAGGGTAGCCATAAAGCATTTCAAGGTAATGTACACACATTAATCAGTTATGCTGCTAAGCAACTCAAGTACTTTCTTGATCCAACAACCAAAGAGGTCACATTCAAGAGTTTTAAATTTTCATCTGTCTCAGTGCTCCTGAGGCTCCGTGTTTCCCGCTCGCTGGATTTCATTGGCCTGAGTGTCTTTTTCTTTCCCTTTCTCTCACTGTGCCCATTTGCTGGAGCTCTGGGGGCAGCACACCCTGCTGCTCTGGCCAATGGCACTTGGAGGTGACCTGTCAGTAGGTCAGATGATGCCGGGGCAACTACAGGGGTGGGACCCTGGGGTGCTAGGCCCCTCTGCTGGAATGGGAGTTCCTGGGGTATTGCCCCAGCTTGGGGAGATGGATTCTGCTCACCCTGGTAGGCATTTCTGGTGTTCCTTCTAAGACTTCTGCGGGGGGCGGGGGGCAGTCAGAGGCTGTGGGGACCCAGAGAGGACACCCTGTCTGTCATCAGGCAGGTTTTGCTAAACAGGGGAAGATGATTCTCGGGAGAAGAGAGTATGCTCCTGGCAGGCATGGAGGTGAATGGAAACTGCCTGGACCTTGGGCTGGGCGGCCTGGACTTGATCTCTGGGGCCAGCGCTTGGTGGTCTTTGTGGGAAGGACCCAGTGGGGCGGTGTGTTCGGAAGCCCTTTGGGAACTATGAGGTTGTGTTACAGGGGGGCACCCCTTGGCTTTTCCTCCGCGTTGCCGGGTGAGTCGCATAACCTTTCTCGGTCTCTGCTTTCTTGCTGGCTCTGGGGTTGGAAGAAGCTGGTGGCAAGGCCCAGCGCGGGGCTGTGTGTAGGAGAAGATGGAGCAGGAGGGCAGAGGAGCAGGGGTGGAGGGAGTCGTCGCATGGCTGCATTTTACTGGTCAGGAAACATTGGGGGAAGACACATGAGTTGCTCACAGTCATGGAGCGTGTGAGCGGGGAAGCCAGCATCGGAGCCTAGGCCTGTGCGACTGAAGCCTTTGGTTCCGCATGTCCAGGACCTCCCTCAAAGCCTGTTTTCCACACCGTCCACTTCCCTTGTCTCCGACCCTTCCGAGAAGTACGTATGGGCACGGAGCATAGGCGAGTGCAGGCTTGCAGAGAAGCAGCTGGGATTCCCTTTGAACTCTGCACTCTCGCCTGCCCCGGTGATGCTCAGTAGCTGTATCGTCCCGTCACCTGACCGTCTGCAGCACACTTTCTCCCATCAGGCGGAATGGGGGGGAGGGGTGCCGGGCTGACTCGAGAACATGGGCCAGGCCATCCTGTAGCTCCAGGGACCTGAGATGCTAAGTTGGCACCATCCATGCAGGGAGCACTGAGCTAGTCTGTCAGGAGAATCGGGGTTCAGCATTTTCGACTGGTTTCTAGCTCACTGGCACCCTGGCCTTGGGCTGGCTGTGCCCTCCTCTCATGACTTGTCACATTGAGTCTGGGCACACTGGCTCAGGCAGGCCCGTTTCTCAGAGTCTCGCGCTCCCTGCTGTTTCCTGCACCTTCAGAGCGCTCTCTGACCAGAAATGACTCCTCCCACTGTGCAGCCTGCGGTCCTGTTGGAAGGAGACCTGGGCTTGTCCCCCCACGGGGAGGAAGAGGGAAGGAAACGGCCATCTCTGGAGCAGTAGTTAACATCTGCGTCATGCTTTGTGGCGACCGCGTCAGGAGTAGGCCCTGCTCATAGAAGGGATTCGGTAAATGTTGGCTGAATGATGGAATGAAAGTATATAGTGAATATTAGGCCCTTTCATTCTCACAGTGTTTCTGCAAAGGTGAGGAAGACAGGCTTAAGTTTAGTGACTTCTAAGCTCGCATGACTGGCAGGAGGATCCCTGGTGTTCTGGCTCCAGTGCACCCCCTACACGCTGCATCTGCCCCCCAACCCCGCCGCATGTGCCCCAACTGTTCCCCAGCCCATGTGGGCTGAGGCCTGACTTCCCTCCCAGCCCCTGGTCTCTGGGCTGGGAGAACCCCAGCCTCTGTCCTGTTTCACAGGCATGTGGACACACCTGCTATGTGTGTCCAGCCCTGGGGGGCAGCTGGTGGGGAGCATGAGCAAGGGTGAGAGGCAGCCCTTTGGTATCAAGTAGCTCACGTGGTGGGGAGAGGGCATGCGCTCTGGTGTCTCCTCCCCTGCTCAGAAGGTCACTGGTCCCATCACAGGGGCCCATCTAATGACCTCATCTAAACCAAATGACCTCCCTGAGGTCCCACCTCCAACTACCATCCCACTAGGGGGTTAGGGCTCCAACACGGGAATTTTGGGGAGGCACGAACCTTCAATCCATAGGAGGAACTGAGGAGTTCCCACGCATCTCTTGGTGGTGGCACCTGGAGTGTTTGAAGACAGCGGTGGGGCAAACCAGGCCTGCAGGTGACAAACACAGATGCCTGGCCCTGGCTCTGGCCCCAGCTCTCAAAATCAGAATCAGGGATGGGTGCGCTCTGTGGCCAGTTTTTGGAGCTTCTGGGAAACTTGCTTACATGCCTCCCCACCCCCGATCCCCCATGGCAGGCTCCTCCTTGTCACCGCAGTGTCCCCAGGCCTTCCCTGGACATCTAACCCAAAGTCGCCTCTGAGTCACTGTCTCTGTCGTGTCAGTTCTTTGCAGGGAAGAGTTCTGTCCATTGTTCTACGGCTGGTGCACCTCCCCCAAGTGAGAAGTGAAAGGCGAAGTTCTCATTTGCTTTTCCAGTATGGGCTTCAGTTTTTCCTTCCTTATGGAAGAGGTGGGTGGTAATTGAAGCCACCACATGAGCGTTGTTAGAATTAAACAAGTCAACACCCACCAAGTGCTAACACACATGTGTGCTCAGACCCCAGCTTTTGCTTTCATTCCTTTCCTACCTGCTTACCCAGGAGGTGATACGATGCTGGCGTCCAGTAGGGACTGGGAAAACCATGTGCCTGTCAAACCTGGCGAGGACGAGTGAAGAAGTCAACATCTTTCCAAACAGTGATTCTTGTGTTCAGGAGACCAGTGTCTTGTTCTGACTTTTTTTTAATCTTTTGAGGATTTTGGATGCTGGAGATGGCCAACCTTGTATAGCACTTGCTGCTAAAAAGAATTTGTTCTTTGGTGTTTTACATCCCCATTTTACCTGGGGTGGGCCTGGCTTCCCCCATTCTTACACTGCCTTTGCCCCCCGCACCTGAGATTGAATCAGGGGTCCCTCTTCCACTGTGTCACCTCCATTCGTTTGCATTTCTATCCTCTGCCCCCATGTTCAACAAGAAGCAGAGAGACTGTTGTCATGGGGGGTGGTTTGCTTTCCCTCGTTTGGTTTTTTACTTTTCAGATATGTCTTTTCGAGTGCCTGGTGGCTGTGTCTTAGCTTGGGCTGCAGTGGGAAATACCACAGACTGGGGGCGTGAACAACAGAAACGATGCATTTTCTCTCCCTTCTTGAGGCTGGAAGTCCGCGGTCGGGGCTCCAGAGTTTGAGTTGTGGTAGGAACTGTCTTTCTGGCTTGCACACTGGCGCCTTCTTTCTGTGTCCAAGTGGAGGGGAAGGCAAGAGCAGGGGTCTGGTGTCCCTTCTCCGAAGGCTGCTAATCCCAGCAGACCGGGGACCCACCCACATAACCTGCATGACCTTCTAAAGGCCTCATCTTCAAATGCCATTGCTTTGGGGTTAGGGCTTCAACATGAGGATTTGGGGGTGGGGCTTTGGTCTATCCCAGTGTCCATAAAAGAAGGGCTGGGAAAAGAGGGCTGGGGGAGGGGTTGCTTGAGAGGGAGCTGAAGACGAAGCTATTGGTTCCCAGAATTTCGGGAAGCCAGAGGAGTTGGAGGCAGGCTCTAGATGGAGGATCTTTTGTGGTCGGCTTCGTTCTGGTCTGACCAGGCTGTGCCAGGGCTGACGTAAAAGGCAGTGTGCGTGTGTAGAGGGGAGCGGAGACTAGTGAGGGCAGGTCCTGTGCATAGGAGTTGGCGGTGAGACGGGTAGGAGGGGAGAGAAGAGCATGGAGTAGGCACCCCCCTCAGCAGCGCGTCTCTGGACACCCCAGTGTGGGGAGCAGAGGTGCAGAAAGCAGGAGGAGGAGGAGGAGGGGACCCAGAGTGGCAAAAGGTACACCAGGACCCGTGGGCGTGGAGGTGAGGTGGTGCCGGCAACAAGACCGAAGGAAGGCCTGTGCAAGCGCTGCTTTGGCAGCCTTGGGAGACACGTCCCCCATCGAAGCAAACCCTGAGCTGGAAAAGCAGGAACTGACCTTGCTGCTGTTCACCTGGAGACAGTGGGATCACGGTTCAGTTACTGTCCCAGAAGGTAGAGGCAGGGCTCCCACCCTAAGGAGGGGGTATCCTGGGCAGGGCAGCCTCCAGAGAGCCAGGTGGCTTCTTGGGGAGAGTGTCACCAACCCCCATAGTGGTCTGTGGGGTAATGACAGACTGGCAAATGGAGGCTGGTGAATAGCAGCAGCCCATCGTCAATGGGATCCTCTGCTCTTTTCGGGACAGTGAGGATATTGTACCTTGGGTTGAGTGGCTTGACCAGCGATCTGGCTTCTAGTACTGGCTCTGCCAAGATCCTGCCTGGCATTTGGGGAATCCCTCCCTGCCTGCCTTCCTCCCACTCGGCTCCACAAAACGAGGTGGCACTGGGTAAGTACAGAATTTCCAGTGGCCAGAAGCTCCTGTACCAGCAAGCACCAGCTCTTCCTGGAGATGCAGCTTGACATGCTGAAGGCAGCTGTATGGGTCGGAGTCCTGGCTGCCCCTTCCTAGCTGACCATGTGACCTTGAGCAAGGTCAGGATCCCTTAAGCTTCGGGTTTTCTCTTTTACAAAGGGAGCGTAACAGCAGTTCCCACCTGTTAAGCCATGTGGCGTGTAGAAGCATTAAGGCGTGCGGAGCACACGAGAGCTGCTATCGACATGCCAATGGCTTACACCAGCTGTGTGCGGGGGTCGTTCTAAGTGCCTTCCACGCGTTCCTTTACTTGCTGCTCATTAACAAGCCCAGAGGCAGGTGCTGCTAGGGTCTCCATTTTGCAAGTGAGGAGAAGAAGACTGAGGAGATTCAGTAGCTGGTCCAAGATCACCCAGCCAGCAAGAAGCAGCAGGTGTGTGTGTTTTAACTAAGAGACTTTATTTTCTTTTTAAAGCAGTTTTAGGTTTACAGAAAAATTGAGCAGAAAATTCAGAGTTCCGACATTACTTCCCCCACCCCCAGTCCCTTCTATCATTAACATCCTGTCGGTGTGGTATTGATGTTGCAGTTGGCGGCCCAGTATTGATACATTATTAGTACTGAAGCCCAGAGTTTACATCAGGATTCACTCTTGTGTTGGCACATTGTATGAGCTTTGATAGGTGTATGATAACATGCGCTCACTGTTGTAACGTTGCACAGAATCATTTCACTGCCCTGAAGATCCCCTGTGGAGCCTTTTAATTTGAAGGTGAGCCGGTATCCTTACCTGTAATTTTTAATAAATGGGGTGGAAGATGAGGACACTGACCGCCTCTCCCACCCAGCCTCCGCCACTGCCTGGGCGCCCCTGTGAGAAACGGGGACTGTCTGTCCATTGCAGCAGCGAACATCCGTGTGGGCCTGCATCTTGGTGTGTTTCTAATACTGATTTGTTTGCAATCAAAGCTATTTTTTCCCTTTACCCAAACTATTGGGGCCATCTGCTAATGATCCCTCCTCCTTCCTGGGCCATCTGCTGCCCCCAACTTCCAGATGCTCCTCTCTTGACACAACGTGGGCCTCGCGCAGCCCAGAAAGCACCCACCCGGCTTCCCCGCGAACTTGGAGGAATGCTCCTCCCTGCAGTAAAAGTGGGAATTATTAAGCATTGCCATGTGTTGCCTTGGGTTGGAGAGATCCTGCCGTTCAACTCGACAGAAACATCAAATGCCTGAAAAGGTTTTTATTTGATTAAACATTATTGATGAGGCCATGGGGGGCATAGAATTTTACAACAAAAAAAAGTGTTGGAAGAATGTAATTTCTCCTGAAAGGCAGTGGCTGTCCCCCTGGGGAAAGAACAGAAAGTCACTGTGTAGCTGAGAGGCGAAGGAACTCTGCACAGTACGTGGTTCCCTTGCAGGCCCCCAAAGCAAAAGCGCTCAGCCTCCGGGCCTCCAGCTCCCTTTGCTGATGCAGCTCAGGGCGGGGCTGCCGCCTGGGTCTCTAGGTAATTGCCCGGGAAATGAAATGCAACATGCTGCTCTCAGTGTCTACTCCCCCGCACTGTGCTGGGTTCTGAAGCGGGAAGGGACCCTGTGCCTGCCGTGGGGGGAGTGCACGTCAGGTTGGGGTGCCCAGGCGGGGCTTGAATAACAGAGCCGCTATGGCAGATGCCCCTGGGGCTACGCTTTTCACCCGGTGCGCCACAACAATGTTTAAAACACGCAACACCTGACTATTTAGTCCGGGGCCCTGCCCTCTTTTCCCTGAGATTGTCAAATAAAAAAGTGGCAACAGCCAACACAATAGCTTTCTGGTGTGAATGAATCAAAATTATATCTATTTTTTGTCAGATCAACCAAAAATACATGTTTTGGGGTGCTGCAGAATTTTAGTGATGAGTTTATGGGTGCCATGAGATTTTAAAAAAAACGGAAAATTGCTACCCTGGAGGAAAGAGCTTGTGGTGCAGGGCGAGGAGGCCTCCCTGGAGGAGATGGCACCTTGAGCAGCGGGAGGTGGTGGACGAAGGACGTTCCAAGCAGCCGCCCAGCGCCTTGGGAAGGGCTCCCCGAGAAATCCGAGCAGCACCCCGACCTGGAGCAGCACTTAGTCGCGACTGCTTCATCGCGCTCATTGGCTGTCCCGGGAGAGAAAACAAACAGGGAAGATTGCCACACACAATAGTGAGTAATTAGGCTTTGGGGATTTAGCTCGGGAGTCAGTGCTCAACAGGGTATGGCTGGATCAGATTACTTTGTTGGTTTTGTGTGGCTGTGTGTGTGTTTTTTTAAGCAGAAGGAGTGGGGCTGGGAAATGGAGGAGTGCTGACCCAGGATGAAGTCAGCAGACTGGTGGACAGTGGTCCCACTAAGAAGTGGGGCAGGGCAGTCACCCCAGTTCACAGGCAGCGCCCGGCCCAGTGACGGCTCAGGGTTCTCCTGAGGGTGGTGTTTGCTGGCCCTTGCCTACTAGCCAGTCAGCTCCCGGAGGGCAGCAAGGTGCCCCTGGCCTCCTGGGCTCTAAGGCCCCGGCGGATTCCAGCATAAACGGTGGTGACTGGATGGACAGGTGCCCTCACACTCCCCTCAGGGAGCTGTGTCCCTGGCTGTCCCTTCTAGCCTGTGACCACGCCTTGGGACACCCAGGCTAGGAGGGATTAAGGGTTACAAGCTTCAAGAGTTAAGAACATGGACTCTGGGACCAGACTGCCTGGGTTCCAGTCCTGCCTCTGTCCTTGCTAGTTACTTGACCTTGAAGTAGTTACTTTACCTTCTAACCTCAGGGAAGGGGCAGGGTTTGTTTGGTTCACTGGCATACCCAAAATCTAGAACAGTGTATGTGCAGGGGCCCTTGCAGGACCTTCCTCAGGGCATTGTGAGCACTTAATGTGTTAATCCGAGCATGGTGCTAAAGGAGTGCCTGGCAAGGAGCAACGCTCTACGGGCTTTTGCTGCTGAAACAATCTCTGAAAGATGAGTTCAACTGTAACGTGACAGGCTCCGTGTCTGGAACTGGCCTCTGGTGAGGGTGAGTTGTGTGAAGTGCGGTACTTGCTGCATTTGAGTTAAAGTTAAAAAGGAATTTCTGGACTAGGTTTGCTTGTTATCAAGTCTTTGAGGACAAGAAACTGTTGATGTTTTATTTGACTGATGCTGAGACTGCCCAGACCACGCAGGCTGGGGTGTGTGTGTGTGTGTGTTGGTGCTTTCTAAATCTGGTCTTTCTGTCGGTGATGCGGGACCTGGTGAATGAGGTCTGGAATTTGGAGACCAGAGTTTGGGTTCTGGCCCTAACACAGGGTCTGCTTTTTTGTGATTGTTACTTGGGCTATTGGCTATCGGGAGCCCTAGTTTCCTGCCTGTGAAATGGGCACGATGGTGGTGATGATGTTTATCATACAGGCCTTTAAGGGTTAAGTGCAAAGTGCTGTGCAAATATCATTATTGTTTGCAAAGGGACAGATGCCTATCCCTTTGAAGAACATGCCTTCCTCGTGAAATGGAGAAAATCGGTTATTTGGGGCTTTGTGGAATCAATCATAAAACCACAAATAGGATTTGGCGAAAGCATTGTGCTTGGCTTGTGCACAGCAAAGGGCCTGTTGGTCTCTGGCGAGAACAGAAAGATGCAGATCATTTTAGATTGTCTTCCCAAATACCAGCTCCTAGGAACTCACCATCAGCTTATCTCATTTCACACTGTAAATGTCGGACTTTGGATTCCATCATATACGCCGAGTTTAGGGACCAGTTTTAGCAGGGCTCATCCCACACCAGCTGGCTCAGCCCTGTGCCTAAGGCATGTGCTTGTTAAAATAACTCTGCATATGAACCAATGACCCTAGTCAGGAGGCCTCCTGAAGCCGGTTCTCTGTGCTGGGATAGGAAGCCATTCGTGGGGTTATTACTTGGTTTCCGGACCAAGGCTGGCAGAGCAACCGCATCTGCTGGGCCTATAGGGAAAGTCAAATGAGCCTGCATGCAGACCCTGCATCCAGGGAGCTTTGAGTCTGGTCAAGAGGGTCAAAATCTGCAAAAAACTATAACACGGTGGGGTGGGGAGGGAGGGGTGTGTAACGTGCTGTATTGCTGGTGGTAAGAACAGAAGGGAACGGAGAAGTCCTAAATATCAGGATTGAGAAGAACGTCCCATCGAAGGGGGCACTGAGGAGGGAGACATGCGGCATTTGAAGGATAATGATGGCACAGACACTCCCTGGCGGAGCCTCGTGACAGTCCGGTAGGGGGGTTGTAGGGACAGTCTCCTAGCTGGAAATTGGCAGAGCTGGGATTTGAACTTGGGCAGCTTGGTCCCAGAGCCTGTGCTCTTTGAGGGAAGAAGAAGAAGGGTCCCGGGGCTGCTGGGTAAGCTTGGGGCACGAGGCGGGTGGGCGGGCCTGGAAGGCGAGGCGTCCTGCAATGAGCGAGTCTTGGACCAAGAGCCTTTTGGACCCCGCCCTGTGAGTGGCAGAGGCCGTGGATGGTTGCTGAGCGGCTCTGTGTCATAGGAAGGTGACTGCTGCCAGTGGGGGGGGGGGTGACTTCCACTGAGGTATGTGAGAGTTTTTAGCATGAACTTTATAAAGCCAAAAAAAAGTGAAGACAGAACAGTTGGGAGCTCCTGACTGAGGCCAAAGTGGTCAGGTGTTGGAGGTACGAGTTGAGAGGTGGGAGTTCCGGTTCTGAGTATAGGTAGGTGCAGGTGCGTCGTCCGTGACACCACCGTTCTCCAGGGTGGGGGCGGGGAAGCCCGCCTTCCTTCCTTTAGAGTTGGGCCCCTCTCTGGGGACCTTTGTCCAGGAAGAATCCTGCAGCAGTCCCAGTGGTTGGCTTCTGTCCTGAGGTTCCTAGGCCGAAGTGCAGATCAGACACTCCTGGGCGTTGTGGGTGGGCCACCAGCGGGGAGAATCCCTGTCCTCGGTGAGCCTGCAGGTCAGGGGAGAAGGTAGACTTCTAATCCCCGGGGGTGATCTGGAGTGACACGCTAGAGCCCTGAGTGGCAGGAAGGCAGCACGCGCCAAGCACGCGGCATTCAAGCTGTACTTCAGCGCAAGTGGGCATTTGCTGGGCGGGTGGGGAGTGAGCGGCCTTCCTGGCGGTGGGTGTGGCAACTGCAGAAACAGGGTGGGAAGAGAGAGCCTGACCAGATCGGGATGGTGGTGTTGTTTTCAGCTGGTCTTAGAGTGGGGTGCCTGGGCGGGCATGGTACGCCCTGTGGCTGCATCGTGCCCAGTGCTAGGCACGCCACTCCAGTGGCTAGGCCTCCGTCTGGCTGCTGTAGGCTTTTAGGAGCTGGGAAGATTGCTCTCACCTCTCCAGGAACTGCTTACCTTTCCACCCACGTGGGAGGCCTGTGGACACCTGCTGGGTGGGGGAGGGGAGGCCTGAAGGGGTGACAGAGATGCTGCCCTTGCCCTGTGAGAGGAGGGGGCACGGCTCACTATGATACCGGTGCGCCTTCGGCACATTGCCTGGCATGCAGGGATACCCCGCTCATTCCACTTTTTGTATCAGCAGGGCCTAATCCCTGCAGGATTTTGCAGAGGCACCAGTGCAGAGGCTTCTGCTTAAGCAGCATTCAGGCATTGAGACAATACCATAGGGAGGAGTTATGAAACAGAACATTGTGCGTGCACGCAAAAGATAGACTGTGGCTCTCTCTCCGGGGACGATCAGTGCCCAGATCCTCATCCTGGTTTCCTTCCTGCCTCCCTTCATCCTGCTGATGAGCAGGCCAGGGGATAGCGAGCGGAGCCTCATCCTGAGAGAGGATTCGTGTCATCACATGGGCACCAGGCAAAGTGGTGGCCGCCCAGCCTCCCTGTGTGGCCTGGGGGGGTCTTTGTGTCTTACCTTATTTGGAGAGGAAGAGCTAGGGCGGGTGACTGCGGTAAAGCTACATGGGATGCCCTCCACCGAATGAGCTTCTGTAAGACAGCTGATGACCGTGCCTGGCCCCACAGTGCGGACAAAGCACTGGGTGGGCACGTGGGTCATTCAGGACACAATTCACAAGCCGTGGATGACAGCCAGGAGCGGGAGTCCCTGCTCGGATGGGCCAGTCTGCAGCCTGGAGAAACTCAGGACCAGAAGGAGGAGGAAACTCCCCGGAGGCCCTCAGGAGTGTTGATAAAGGCGATTAATGGAGTGGATAGAATGACTTCCAAGCAAAGATTAGGGAAGCTAAATCGCTCTGGCTTATTAGCTAAGCCTCTGTGAAAGGGGCTGTGTGTGTGGACCGGGACTGGAGACGGGTTTGCACTGATTCTCCTGGTTGCGGGAGGCTGCACCGGGGGAGCCTTCAGGTGAGGGAGGGGCCGAGCCAGGGCACAGGGCCCTCGCCTGCCTCTTAAAGAACCCATGGCTTCTCAAACAGCCTCTCCAGGAAAATGGAGGGGCATCGCCTCACCTGGAGTATTTGATTGGACAGGACAAAGCGCTGAAGGGTTTATAAGAGGGGCCCTGTGCTGGCAAGCAGAGTAGATTGGCCGGGCATTGTATCTTTTCTCTAATTTCTGGGTAATTCTTCTACGGGCCTCAGAGGGGGAAAGCCCTGGAAAGAATTGCTTTCAGGTCCCTTTGGTCATCTAAACTGTGCTTGTTTTTCCTTTGCTGGCGCAGGTCCCAATGTGGTGTAGTGTGACCAGTAGCTAAGTGACTTGAGGGCTTTGGCGTTAGGGGGAGGAGTACAAAGCAGGGAGGGGACTGGCGTCCACCTTGCAGACCACACGCGCTGGGAGGGAGCGCCCAAGGAATGCTCAGCTTTGCCCAGTAAAATGAGAAGGACCTGGCGCAGGTCACGGCTCAGAGCCGGGCTGCCCCTTCTTCCCGCGCCCAGGCTCACCTCGGACCTTGTTGAGTGTAGAGGCCTGGGGCGGGGCCCTCGACGCTCTGCATTTCCAACAAGCTCCTGGTGGACTCAGTCTGCCTCTCTGGGGACTACGCTTTGAGAAGTGAGAGTGCAGAGTCTGTCTGACATGGGTTTGGGTCCCGGCCCTGCCAGTGAGCTGTGTGGCCTTGGGTAAATTGTTGGGTTGGCTATAAAGTTCGTTTGGTTTTTTCCATAAGACGGCTGTAGTAATGTGTAGTTGTCTTGAACTTCACTCAAAACAGCTTCGTTAGATTGCATTGTGACAGCTGTCACATCAGTGTGCATTTAAAAAAACTTACCAAAATGGGTGAATTTTTTGAGCAGTCATTTTATTGAAGATGGAAGAAAACATGTAATGTTTTCAGCATATTATGCTGTATTTTTTTTCCAAAAGAGGTAAAAATGCAACTGAAACACAAAAAGAGATTTGTGCAGGGTGTGGAGAAGGTGCTGTGACTGATCAGATGTGTGAAAGGTGGTTTGTGAAGTTTCCTGCTGGAGATTTCTCGCTGGACAATGCCCCATCGTTGGGTAAATCAGTTGAAGTCGGTAGTGATCAAATCAGGGCATTAATTGAAAACAATCAGTGTTATACCACATGGGAGATAGCCGACATACTCAAAATATCCAAATCAATAAACTTTTGGGTGAAAATGAAAACCATGTCATTTGTTTTACAGAAAAAAACCATACCAACTTTTTGGCCAACCCAGCACTTGGCCTCTCTGAGCCTCAGTTTTCCCCATCAGTGAAATGGGGTTTGTAGTACTCACCAGGCAGCAGTCTTGGCAGCATGAAATGAGGTCAAGCATGCCAGCTGCTTTGCCTACTGCTGTGACTGCCACACAGCCAGAGCTCGGTGACAGAAGGCTCGTGCTTAGTGGTTGGTCCAGCATTCCCCCAGTGGCTCCGAGGAGTTCTGGTCCACAGTGGGTCTGCTGCCCCATCACCTGCCATCTCCCCCTCTGCAAAGCTTTCATGGGAAACACGCAGGTCTGCCTCTAGTGGGCGCCGGTTGGGCCACAATAGCATGGTCAGGTTTTGAGACAGTCTGCCGTGAAAGTAAAGAAACATTTACACTTGAAAACCATTTTATTGTGGTAAAGCACACATAACAAAATTTGCTATGTTAACCATTTAAAAGTGAAGTGCCGCTGTGGTTCAGTGGCATTGAGTAGGTTCCCACTGTGTGCAGCCATCACCCCTGTCCGTCGCCAGGACTCACTGCATCTTGCTGAGATGAAACTCCAGCCCCGTGAAACAGTAACTCCTCACGGCCCCTGGTGAGCCCCAGTCTACTTTCTGTCTTTGTGAATTTGATGGCTCTCGGTCCTTCATGTAAATGGAAGCATCCAATATTTGTCTTTTTGTGACTGGCTCATTTCACTTAGCATAAAGTACTCAAGGTTTATTTATGTGCCCGAATGTCCTTCCTCTTTAAGGCCAAGCACTGTTTCATTGCATGGATAGACCACGTTTTGTTCTTTCATCAGTGGATACTTGTTTCCACCTTTTAACTATGGGAGCTACTGTTGCTATGAGCATGCGCTGCAAGTATCTGAGCCTTAAACACTTTTGAACCTGGGTCTTCCCAAGTATGTGGGGTGGGTGTATGGGTGGAGAAATGCCAAACAGTCCAACCCTCTATCCCACCACTGTGTGGCACAGTACCAGGGCCAATCTGGGACCTGTTGCTGAGGTTTTCAACCCTGGCTGGGCTTTAGACTTGCCCAGGGAGCTTTACAAAAAATACCCATGCAAGGGCCCCACCTGGACTGAATACATCAGAGTCTCTAAGGTCGGGACCTGGGCAGAGGCATTCTGAAAGCTCCCAGGTGGTGCCGGTGAGCAGCCAGGGTTGGGAGACCTGCAGAGGTTCACCCAGAGGCCGTGCAGAGCCCGGGTGGGAACTGAGGCCTGAAACCCAGGCTGCACCCTGCCGTGAGCTTCCTGTACCCCATCGGCTCCCACCCGGGAGTTCCTGTCACAGCCTGCAGGGCACAGGGTGGGAGAGTAGGGTACCTGAGAACAAGGATGACCTCGTGGCTGGCAGACCCTTGGCCTTGGGTTTCCATAAATCTAGCCCATGTTGACAAGTGTGGCTCTAAGTCCATCTCTGCTAGGGAGATCCTGTCTGCAAGAAGGGGGCCTGGCCAGGAGGCAGGCCATGCCCACATGAAACCACCCAGGGTGCCATTCGGTGGTTTCAGACCTGCCTTACCAAGTGTACAGGGCTCAGTGCAGACTAAGTGAAACCTTCCTGATTTGAGGACAGTTTCTGTTTATAGGAGCCAGTGAGAGCATCAGGCCAGTGGTTTCTCATCCAGGAAACTCACCACTGACCCCTCCTGTCACTTGATGGAGAGGCGGAATTTGGGTGGGGGATGCTGCCCCTCCCTGAGCCAGTTTTGCCTGGGCAGGACTTGACCTCAGGAGCTTTAGGGATCTGCTGTCCCCATGTAATTTACAGGGTCTGGCGGTCTCGCTGCCCAGTCTCACTTTGGTTTGATGTGTAGTCATGTGGAAAGACTTAAAGGCATTTAAATTATTATTTTGAAAGCATACTGTGGGCTCGAGAAAAGACGCCAAAGTTCTGTTTTCACTTCAAGGTAAGTCTTCTGACTTAGCAGGAGTGGAGGGTACGACCCTGGGGCCGTGGTGAGCCCGATGGCGTGTGCTGGGCCTCATCTGTCTGTTGGCCCCTGTTTCTCGTCTGCAGTCAGGCTGTAGGAGTTGCCTTTTGGGCACAGTCTGTGCCTTACGTTGTCCATAGTGCCCTGTGTCCTCTTTCCAGGAATAGTTGGCAGACAAGGTGAGAAACAGTCTGCAGACTTTTCAAATTCACCGTCACTCTCCACTTGATTGGCTAATCATCACCAAGTTTAGCCAAGCCCAAGGCCAGGCTTTCCCAGCCAGCTTCTCCCTGCCTCGCAGACGGATTGGGTTCTCCACTCATAGCTCTTCTGCCGCCTCTGGGGTTGAAGTCTGCTCAGCCTGTCTGCTCTTTCATTTATTTCCTCATTTGTTTATTCATCCAAGTCGTCCAAGAACCTCTGAGGCGGGTACCACGTTGCCAGATACAGATGAATCGAACCAAGGCTCACCCCAACATAACAGCCTGGGAGGGAAGAGGACGCGTGGATCCAGATATTGGCAGGGCATGCTGAGGGAAGTAACTCTGTTTCTGCCAAAAACATTTTTAAAAATCTTGAAAGCCAAATACAAATCTCTCTGTCTACTCCGTAAACTCACTCACTCGCTAAATAAACATTGCTAACTATTCACCACGTGCAGAATCCCACAGGCGGAGGGCTGCTCCGCCCCCAAGGATTCTGACTTACACTCCGACAGGGAAGTGAACCGTGCGGTTAAAATATTCTCCAGGGATAGAGGGACATTTAGGTCTTTGTACCTTCAGAGGCAGATGGAGCCATGTCGGGGCTCCGGGAAGGGGTCTTCATGCAGGAATTGGTGAAGGTACGGGCAGCCAGCCTCTGACCCTGTAGGTAGCGAGATCCACGTGGACCTGGGCCCCTGAGGCAGGTCTTCTGGGGGTGGCTTGTGTTACTGTTTGCACTTCCAGACCTTCACCTCCAGACCTTCCGGTTGGGTAGGGGCATGACTGGCATTTTAGGGTGTTCTATCCCTTGACCTTGGACATGGAAACTCAACTTACTTTGGCTATCAGCATAGGAGCAGAGCCGGCTTACACTGTGAGCAGAAGCATTCACAGCTAACGTGTGTTTATGCCAGCTCTGCTTCCCTTCCCTTTCCTGTGAGGATGGCTCATCTTTCTGCCTGGTGTCCAGAATGGGGACACAGGAGAAGCGACCCATGACTGCCAGCATGCGATGAGCATGAGGCCTGAATGTGCTGTATGCCACTGATGTCTCAGGGTCGTTTGTCACTGCACCATAACAGAGAGCCGACAGATGCATCTCAGAAGCAGAACTGTGTGGTTTGTTCATGTGTCAAGTGAAGGGGAGACTTGAGGAAGGGAGGGCATCCTGGAATCACGTGACAGCCAGCTTCTGTTGTCCAGCTGGAGCTTGGGTTTCTCTCTGGGAGTTGGGGAAGGCTTTGGGGATGAGGACTGATAAGGCACATGTTTTGGGAAGGTGACTCTGACCTCAGGGCAGAGGATGGAACTGGTTCGGAGATGTGCAGGGACCCACACAGCACGAGAGGAGGGCAGAGACTGGAGTGGAGAGAGGGTCCAATTTCAGACGCTGTGGTCAGATTGCAGGACAGGGCAGCTGCCTGCAGGTGAGTGAGGGAATGAGGCCCAGGGGCCAGGGAGGAGCCTTTGTCTCGCTGGAGCCTCCACAGGCAGGGACAACAAGGCTGACCTCGGTGCACCACCTGACCAGCTCTCCAAGTGACCGCGCACTGCCTGTTTCCAAGGCACTGGGTTGGCTGTGTGAAGACAGGTGTCTGGGGAGCCATGCCAGGCGCTGGGCGCACTTCAAGCTCCTTCTGGGCTTTGGAGCTTCCTAGAATTCAGCTGCGTAAAGTCTTACCAAGAAATGTACAGGCTCTTCAGCGGACCCGGACAGCAATCTCCTGCATGTTCCTGGGGAGCTTGGCCAGTGGAGTGAGGGGCCTTCATGTGAGACGTGCTCAATCCCATTCAGTGTCCCACCCTAGGCTCATTCCACCAGCTTGTGCTGGGATGTGCCAGGCCCTTCGAGGACCCAGAGGCTGGGATCCTGATGTGCTGCTTTGTGGCTTAAGACCACACTAATGGTAGGAGGCAGAGTCAGGAACATCGCTGCTGCCAGGTAAAATAGCAGGGATGCTTCCTCAAATTGGGTAGTGAGAGTCTTACTGTTTACGGTCTCCCCTCTATTGCTTTGGCTGCCAGGAAGCTCAAAAGTATGCTTTTTTTTTTCTTTTTTAATGTAATTATTCACTCCCTCTTTACTATTACTTTTCCACACTGTTACTTGGCTTTCAACTTTCCACTCAGATGTCAACCCTTCCTGGAAGCATTTGTGGTGTGAAAACACTTTTAAAGAAACGAATATAAGTGCTGGGCGTTTGGGACATTGCCCTGTGCCGCGACATCTGACTGGGAAGGCGTGTGCTCCTCTCATTCAGAGGAGTGGTTGGGATGCCAGAGCCTCTTTCGAAACCCTGACTTCATTGCAGACAAGGCTGCAGGCCCAGGGCGGGAACGGCTGCTCGGGAGCTAAGCCGATCTGTCGGAAGGAGCCAGGCACGCAGCATCAGCTGCTCTGGGGTTTGAATCCTGGCTTCCCCCTGTACGAGGTATGTGAGCTCCAGTGGGTTTTAACCTCCTTGAGCCGTGGTTTCCTTGTTTATGAGATGGAGACCCCCCTAGCTCTGCAGGTTGGATGAGCTGAGGCCTCAGAAGCCCTCGGCACAGAGCCTGGCACCGAAACACTGTCAGTAGCGTTTTTATCACGACGAGGGCTCCAAGTCAGGGCTCAGCACACTCTCTGCTGCGGGACCCCTGCGTTGTGGGCTGGGCCTGTGAAGGTGCAGGTGTGGCGTTGTTGCCATCAGTCCGGTTGACCCTGGACCGTAGTGTGCGGACTGCTGCTCTAGGCCGTGAGGCGGGTTGGCAGTTTCCTGATTCCAGGTCCATGGGCTCCTTGCTCTGAACGCCTCCCCCACCCGCCCTGCCCCGCCCCACCGTGGAGACTGCACAGTAATTACTTTCATCTGGTGCATCTCAATTTTCGATTTGGGTTTTTTCCCTGAGATTCACACTAAGGCAACTGTTTCATCTGGAGATCCGAAACTGGACTAGCATGCCCACGTGTTTCCTTCTGATGTGTGTGGGGCAAATCCTTTTGAAGTGCCCTGTCCTAGGGGCCTCCTGTGGTGAAGGCTCTTGGAGCCCAGGGCCACCAAGGCCTGGAGCCAGGCTCCTGAGCACATAGGATCATCATTACTGAGAATGTCACCAGCGGGAAACCGGACTTTGCTGAAGGGGTAGCAGCGGCCCCTGGCTCGTGCTCTGGAGGCTCCAGCCCTCAGCGAGGCAGCGAATCCTGCTGCTGGAGCCTCACAGAACAAAAGGGGAATCAGGGCTGCCCCCACGTCCAGGGAAGAAGGCTGATGTAAGGGTGGCTGTGAATTCCAGCCCCCGCCGTGCAGGTTTTCAATGTGCTAAATAGGAAAAGCAATTGGAAGACGTTTGTAGACTGTAGAAGGCATACTCATTTTGGGGTTTGTCCTTATTATTTATTTTTTTAAGTCCTCATCTGATGATATGCTTACTGACTTTTTTTTTTAGAGAGACAGGAAGGGAGGGGGAGGGATGGAGGGAGGGTGAGAGGAACATCAATCAGTTGCCTTCTGTAAGTTCCCCTACCAGGAATTGAACCCACAGCCTTTTGGTGGACAGGACGGTGCTCCAACCAACTGAGCCACTCGGCTGCACGTTCATTTTTAGTTTTTTTAAAATTACCCTTTTTGCCCTGGCTGGTATAGCTCGGTGGATTGAGCACGGGCCTGCGAACCACACGATCGCAGTTCAATTCCCAGTCAGGGCACATGCCTGGGTTGCAGGCCAGGTCCCCAGTAGGGGTATATGAGAGGCAACCATGCATTGATGTTTCTCTCCCTCTCTCCTTCCCTTCCCCTCTAAAGATAAATAAATAAAATATTTTTAAAAATTACCCTTTTTATTTTGAGATAATTGTAGTGTTACACACAGTTTTGAGAAACAACAGTACAGGGAGATCCCATGTATCCTTTATCGACCCCAACTCCATGCAACTATTTTGAAAAGCTGTGGCATGATATCGGAACCAGGATGTCAATACTGATAGAGTCAAGATACAGGGGTCCCCTGTGTTGCTGGGTTTGAGGGTGTGCCGCTGCCCCGGTCCAATGGGGCACACAGTCATCACTTAGCCTGGAAGACATTCGGCCAAAAGGAGTCACCGAGGGCTGATCCAGGAGCAGAGATGTGCCCAGGCTCAGGAGGAAGCACCTGTATAAGCAACCATTGCAGGCTTCTGAATGTGCCGGACCCTATCGAAGCCCCGGTATCTGAAAAGACAGGTAGATGCAGGGTGACCGAACTGACCTCCCCACCTGCATGACCACGTGCCATTACGTTTTCAGGAGCTGCTGACCGTGGTGAGGGAGAGCCCTCTGCTCCTCGCACCCTTGCTACCAGGTTGTACAGAAAGCAAGCTGCCAGTTAAATGTGCCACGCCAGGTGGACAGTGCGATCTCTCAGCCTGTCCACAGGTCTCGAATGACCTTGCTTTCCTCCGGGACAGCCCATGTCTCACACCCATGTGCTAAGGACCAAGTCACTAGGTCACCAGGAAACCCAGCTCACTGTGCCTATGAGCAGTGTCCTGGATGCTGGTGGGAAGTGGAGGCAGCTAAGAACTTTGGAGTTTGGCCAATCATCATACTAAGTTATCACCCCAGGTGGGAATTCTTGATTGGGGTAACTGACCTCCCCTAGAATTGAGCTGAACCCCCCCCCACTCCCAACCCCCACTGTCTGTGCTGAAAGCTCAGAGTAATCACAGGGACCCTAAAAGGGGCCAGGACAGGCTGGGCTTTGGAGAACCATATCTCACCTGAGCTGCAGGACTCCGGTGATTTTGTTTTCAACTGCTGTTTCCCTGTCCATGAAATGGGGGTAACTAGACTCCCCCAGAGGGTAGCTGTGAAAGCTTAATAAACGCTAGCTGCTGCTGTGTTACGTGGGAAAAAATGCTTGGCTTTCTTCCTCTTCTGGTATGAGTCCGATGGGGGCCCATCGGAGTCATTCTTAGGTGCCACTTCCCTTACTGGAAAGTCAGTGGCTTAGTTGCAGCGGGAGTGAGAACGGCGAGTGTCGGGGTTCACAGGAAGGGGGAAGGGAGCTCACGTCTGAGCTCCTGCTATTTGAGCAGCACTGTTGCAGGTGAAAACAAACAAGAGTCCTGACCCACAGGGAGACGTGGAGGGTCTGCCAAGGACAAGAGACCTTGAACGTGTGCAACTGGAAAAGCCAGTGTTCATGCTTCCTGTCACCTACCAGACCCAATAAGCAGAGACAGGGATTGAATCTCTATGGGCACTTCATTCAGATGGCCGGTGATCTGAGAAGACAGTGGGTTTGTATCCTAGCGGGGGGCCTTACGTTTGCTTTCAAGCCAGCCTTTTCTGTAAGGGGGGAACAGTGTAGGTAAGGGATTTGGAAATCAGGAAAGAGGCTCATCAGTTAAAAGCTGCAGTTTAGCAGTTTCCCTAACATCCTTCCATCTGCCGACTGGTGACTTTCTTTAACTGGGTCCTGTGTCCTATGTCCTGGGCAGAGGGCTGTCTCTCCCTGGAACACAATGGCTCGGATAGCACCTTGATTGCTTACGGCCTCCTCTGGAGCACAAAGGTCAGCCCTTTGCTCTGCTGGAGTCAGGGTGGGCCGTACCTGCAGTTCCTGAAACAACAGCTTTTTACATGCCTTAACTACTAGGCTTATTAAGTACTATCTTAAACTAAAATTGTCCGACTCTTGAGTTCCCCCAGCACAAGGAGTCAAGAGTGAAATATGCACAAGTTCAAGAAGCAACAGAGCATATAGGGGGGGTCGACCTGCCAAGAGAAAGCTATCCCAAAGCAGGGTTGTTTAACTTGAGACACACGAGACAAGTAGGAGTTGCTTAGGTGGAGAGAGAGGGAAGAGACAAATGGCAGGTGCAAAGGCCCCGAGGCAGGGAAGAGTGTGGTATGTTACAGCAACACAGGTGCACCTGGAACGTTTGAAGCAAAGCGACAGGGGTAAGCAAGGAGGTGGGAGATGAGGCTCAAGGCTGCAGGGATGTCGTTGGGTGGGACCTTGGAGGCCAGGGGACAGCACTTGAACTTAGATGGAGGGCTCTCTCCTTCCAGGGCTTTGTGTTGCCGTTAGCGTAGACTCTGGGCTCAGAAGGTGGGCGTCAGATGCGTGGCATTCTTGTTTCCCTGGTGAGGAGTTGAGGCTGTCAGCACAAGAAACGACCAAACCTGCAGAGACTCCTTACGAGTTTATGTGAGCCAAACTGACAACAATTGCCGGGAAGCAAAACCTCCAAAGATTGAGAAAACACTCTGGAGAAGGGCAGTTTTGCAGTTCATTTTATACATTAAAGTAAAAGGAAGAGACGTAAGGAGGGTTACATAAAATCCAGTGGTGGTAGAATAAGGGGGCGGGAGAAAGCAAAGCAGGGAAATCTCTGGGACTTGATCAAAAGCAAAGTGGAGAGGCGCGTGCTTCTCTTACATTGGTGGGTGCAGGATGGTTAACACCTACAGCCCACGGAGACGGAGTGTGGGAGAGAGATAGCAGTGGGGCCTGTGGTCTCCTGCCCTGGTGTGGGGGGGTCTGGAAAGATCACTCTGATGTTTCAAAGGTATGTTATCTTAGATACACACAGACAGCAGCCAGGCTCCCTTAAGGTAAAGATTGACTTGTGTCAAGGAAGCTACAGGCCTAGAAGGTGACTACCTGCTGTGACTCGCTTTTAGTTAGGAATTTGTCTGTTCACAGCATCTTCTGTGGTTACTTTTAGGTCTGCCTCTGAGTCTGTGAGGCTGCTCTGCAGGCGCCCCCTAAGCTGGTCAGGTTTGGTGGGGGGCCCCTCCTTTGTCCACAAGGCCTGGGGAGGTGCAGTATGTCAGAAGCCCAACAGCGGCTCCAAAGCTCATTCACCCCTGGGCCTGGTTTCTCCATCTGCCCAGAGGGGAGGGTGCAGCTGAGGTCTGAGGCCCGTTTCAGCTGCATCAGAGTGAGTTGGAGTTGCGAGACTCCCATGGGGTTGGGAACCAGGTGCCTCCTTAAGAACATTCGAGGAAGGGGCTGAAGTTGCCTGCTACGTTAAAAAGGAAATCTACACGTTAACCATCAGCCACCTGTGGAAATAAGTCTGTTTGAACTGAATGCCATAGACCAGGTGGCTTTAGACAGTCTCTTCGGTTCCCTTTAGTTCTCTCGGTCCTGGGGGCCTGAGGCCGGAGGCCAGGCGCCACCGTGGTCGGGTTCTGGGGAGGGTCCTCTGGCGGCCTGCGGACTGCCGACTTCTCGCTGTGCCCTCACGTGGCAGAAGGCAGGCCGGGGAGCTCTCAGGAATCCCTTTGTTAGGACCCCATCTCCCAAAGGCCCCACTCCCTAACATCGTTACGTTAGATCTTATCCTCTGAATTTCGGGTGACCCTGGAGAGTTCAGGAGAGCCCAGCCTCTGGTGAGGATTTCCTGGGGGTGCTTTTAAGATGACCACAGAGTAACCGCATTTCAGGGGATTTTTTGAAAAATGTACTCTTTGAGTAGTATTTGCATAGGGTTCAAAGTTCAGAAAGGATACAAGACGGTAGAGTAAAACCTCCCTCGTGGCTCTGCCCCACAGCTGCCCTGTCCCTCCCCGAGGCGACTGCTTTGCAGGTTTCGCATGTCTATGCTGAGCACGGGCCTCTGGGACCGCCGAGTTCAGAGAGAGAAGCGGAGCACACACGTTGTTCTGTACGGTCTCTGCTACTGGAGGCCAGCTGCCACCCTTAGTAAGTGGTTTGCCCCACTCTTTAGTCCAAGTAGCATTCTGTGGCACAGAAAGGCACAGCGTTTAACTGGCTGCCTACTGAGCAGGTGCACAGACTGTGTTGGGACAAGGAGGGCAGAACACGGCTCTGTGAGAGCGGCTTAGGAGTAGAATTGCCGGGCGTGGGAATTTGGGGTTGTTATGACAGGGGGTACAGAATGGCCTCCGTGAAGCTTGTGCCCACGGACAACCTCTGTCCCAAGAGCCAAGAATGAGACACCCCATGGGGTCACCAGCTGTGTTGAGTTGGCCAGTCTGGAGGGAGTCATTGTGTCTCTGGAGTTTCTATTTCTATCTCACTCATGAGGGAGGTTGAGCATCTTGTCCTGTTGGGCCCATGTGTGTCCCCTCTCTGCTTGCTGGTGCTTGTGTCCCTTTCTGTCTGGTCACTGGATCAGTTGCACCCTACTTGAGCTGAGTGGTCAGGAAGGGAGCCGTCACCTCAGGTTTCCTGAAGATGAGCCTAGAGAATCCCAAGATAGCAGGGCCTGGCCCTGCTCAGCCGGGGGCGGGGTCTCGAGTGCCCAAGAGCTCAGTGCTCCAAGGAAGACCCCCTTATAAGGGATCTAGCTCCAGCTCAGCTCCTTGTCCTGCCTGCATCCACCACAGTCTTCTTGCAAGCTTCCCACTCAAGCTCCCACAAGGCCGGCCCAGGCGGGCACGGGGGATGTTCTGGTATGCTGGCATGAGCACAGCCATCACCCACGGTCGCTAGGAGAAACTGAACTGTGTCACCTCCTGGTTTCCTGTGCCTCTGCCAGTGAACTTGCCACAAGGATCTGCCTGTGGGAAACCCAAGGCCAGGTCTCTCTCGGTGAGCTCACCTGCCTTCAGGTGAGTTGTGGTTAACCCCCAGGCAAACCCAGCAAGGGATCCTACTCTGCATTGTCTGACCTTGACTACTTTCAGTGCATTTGTGTGTCCATTATCTGTCAGCCTGCCTGCAATGCAGCAAACAGCTCTATAGTCTGGGAACCACAGGGGGGCTGACAGCCCTGTGGGGAGGAAGCCGACACAATAAATAAGCCAAGTAGACCATGGCTGTATACCAAGTGCACCGTGGCTGTATACCAAGTGCACTGTAGCTGTATACCAAGTGCACCATGGCTGTGTACCCAGTGGACCGTGGCTGTATACCAAGTGCACTGTGGCTGTATACCAAGTGCACCGTGGCTAGCATAGAGTCTGCCACTTGACTGAGCACCAGTCCCCTGGGGCACCTTGTGGAAATGCAGATTCTGACTCAGTAGGCCCAGGTGGGGCCTGAGATTCTGCATTTCTAACAAGCTACAGGGAATGCTGCTGACTTTGGTCCCCAGACCACACTCTGGAAAGGCAGGGCCTAGAAGATGTTAGAGGCAAGGGGGAGGGGTGAGGAGTACAGCAGGGTGCCCCCTGCCAAGCACTGTGGGGGACAGGACAGCCGGGATATCCTTTTGTCTGCGCAGCTGAGGCCTCATTGAGAAAGTAATCTGTGAGCGTCCCTGTGGAGGAGTGGGGGTGGGCGGGGAGAGCCAGCACTCAGGCCTCAAGGCCACAGGAGAGGGCCTGGCGGCCTGGGGAGTAGCAAGGAGGCTGCTTGGGCTGGGGCCTGGTGGGGGACGGGGACAGAGGGCAGATGGGGACATAGGGTCTCATAGGCCACAGAAACTCCAATGGACACTTCATTTGGATGCTGACAACGGCCTGTTCAGCATCAGACTCTGGGGAGAAGTTGAGGCTGGGAAGAGTCGGTGATTTGTTGAAAGCTGGCCCTGAGCCAGGCCTTGGCTTCCAGGCTTGGTGTTCAGAGATGCACACTTGCCGGGGTGTGCGATCTTTGTCCATCTGTGCAGAAGTTGGACAGCTATTTCAAACTACCCCTTTGCCCAAATACTACAAAAAAAGGCTGCACTGGGGAGGAGCAGAGGTCAGGGGCCAGATTCAGGTTTGCTGGGCCTTGGGGTGCTGCCCACCAGGTTCAGGGGTGTCTTGCTGGGGGCCTGTTTCCACGCTTTTCACATGCGGCCTCCAGTCTCCAGTCGGAGGTCGTGCAGAGACATTAAGAGTGACGCTGGCCCCACGAGCCGGGGCGGGACTCGGGGAAGGTGTCCGAGGGTGGGAGTTTGGCAGGAAACCCTTGCTCTTGCTGGTTCCTATGGGAGCTGGTCCCTGCCTCATCATCCCCTGCCTGGTTGGTCATGTGTTTATTTGCTTGTAGGGGTGCACAGACTCCTGGGAAGTGCGAGGGCTGAATCACACCTCGCACATCCCAGTGCAAACAGGGAACGTGGAGCTCTGAGGCAGTGAATGTGATACCTTCCGTGTCTGTCCCTTGAAAACCAGAGGGAGCCGCCACTCTGCAGCCCCTGCAAGGCAGGGAAGCTTCCTCATAAGAACACAGGCTCTGAGGCCAGAACAGCTGAGTTTGGACCCCAGGTCCATTATGTGGCAACTCTGTAACCTTGGGCGAGTCATTTGACCTTTCCGTGCCTTAGTTGCTCTAAGTGTAAAGTGGGGATGGCGGCAACACCGCCCAGGTGGTTGTGAGGATTAAGGGAAGTAACAGATGTGTGTACACCACACAGCACAGTGCCAGGAACGTGGGACGTGCTCGGTGAATCATTACGGCACAGACCGCATCCTTCTCCCTGAGGAAGCGTCAGCCGGCCCCCTGGACACAGTGAAGTCTACAGTCTGAGATCTTCCTCCTCCGTGGCTCCTCTCCCCCCATCACCTGCCTGATGCCCAGCTGTGCTGGTCACCATCACACATACCCATTGGCCGCATGTCCCTGAGGATCTGACACTGAGCCGAAACTTGTCACGCCTTGCACGGTGCAGAAAAAGCACTCTAAGTGCTGACTGAATTGGAGATGATCTGATGGGGGAGTATCATTTTACGGAGATGATCTGATGTTATTTTAGGTTTCCAAGGTAACCAACTGGAGGTGGGACATTTGCTTGTGTTCGGGCTGAGTGCAGTTGTTTTCCTTTGTATTTTACTTGTATTTCCAGCTTTGATGAGTGTAAGTTGGATAATTATATTCTTCCTTCAGTACCAGAACATTTCTCTTACTCGGGCTATTTCAACAATGGAGGTCAAGTCGATATCGCGGCCTGTCTTCAGGAGAAGATTGGGATCATCTCCGGCAGGTCTTGGGACAATTAAGGTCTAGTGAGATCTTCTAAAGCCAATAAAGGTCCAGACAGAAAGCTGGGGTGCAAGAAGGAGTCAGATATCCTTGTGTAAAATCAGAAATGGGTCAGCTCGATTGAAGTTCATTTAGGGAATTTAACTGTGGGGAGCACATGTTACATTTCAGGACCACACAGAGATATTTGCAGACCCATGTTCACGGCAGTATCATTCACAATAGCAGAAGGGCGGAAGCAACGGAAGTGTCCACTGATGGGTGAATGCATAGCAGGCGGCCTATCCATTCAATGGAATCTTCTTCAGCCTTAAAGAGGAAGGCCATTTGGCACAGGCTACAACATGGATGAACTTTGCGGACATTACACCAAGTGAAATAAGCCCATCACAAAAGGACAAATATTACACAATTCTGCTTACATGAGGTGTCTACAGCCCTCGGTTCATAAAGACAGGAAGTAGAATGGGGCTCACCAGGGGCTGTGGAAAGTGGGGAGCGGGGAGTTACTGTTTCATTTCAGCCAGATGCAGCGAGTTCTGGCGACGGGCGGCGGTGATGGCTGCACACTGAACGTGCTCGGTGCCGCCGAACGGGGCCCTTACAAATGGCTAAAATAGTAGATGTCCTGTTGTGTACTTGACCACAGTTTTAAACATTTTTAAAAAGAATGTGTTGTATTTCAAAATCACGACAAGTGTCTTAGACCGCTTCTGGTGGAACGACACATGGAGGTCGCACAGGCAGAACTCCTTACAGCGCGGAACTAAGCGTGAGCAAAGGTTTGTTTTCCGTAAGGTAACTTCTGGAAATATGCTCCTGAAAGGCCTGCTGTTTGCGGCTGCTTTGGCAAAACGTGTGGAATGGAGAGAGAAATTGAAGTTCTTTCTACTTGAAAATTCTCCTTTTCCTAAATCCTCTGAGAGAGCCTTCCGTGTTTACCTAACAGATCTCTCCCCGTGTCTCTTTCTCCTGTGTGAAAAGCAGTGGTCTCTACCTTAATTTCTTCCTCTACAGTATCCTTCCCCATGAGAATGTCAGCTCTTTGAAAGCAGAAGTCCTCTGGCCTGTCCCCTGCTGTCTTCCCGGGCCCAGAACAGAGCCCAGCGGAGGGCAGGCACTCACTCATTGTGGGATGCCTGCACGAGTCCATCAGAGTTGTGTGAAATGAGAAACTCGGTGAAAACAGCCACCCGGTGCCCACAGGGACTCGGGGCGGGGGGCGGATTTGAAAAGGCGGTTGGTTGACGTGAGCAGTTTCCTTATTTAACACTCACTTGTTTCAGGTCTGCCTAGAGGAGGCATCAGGTGGAAACAGCGTAGGGAACAAGAAAAGAAAGAGATAGCCAGTTGGAATAGGCCAGGTAGTTGTGTTCACCTGGGGTAGGCCTTCTCCCTCCCCCCATTGACCGAGCAGATGATGGCGACCCATTCTGAAACCTTTATTTCTAACTAAGGTGACCCTTGACAATGATGGAATGTTTATGGATTTCACTCTTTGGGAGCACGTGCTGAAATCTCATTGTGTAGAACAAGGTATTATTTGCCGGTCCACGTTATTCTGTGGGTGCCAGAAGACCGGCAGGCAGGAGGGGTGAGTGCCTCAGCCAGGCCTCCCAGTGACAGGCAATCAACAGCCTTCCTTCATCTCAGTGTGGGACACTCCAGGCTCAAACACCGGTGGCCTCCCAGACACGACCCCTCCTCTGGGACATCCGGCACCTCCAACTTAATATGATCGGTGCAGATTCTTGCTGTCTTCCCGTACCCCTCTTCACACCTGCCCCAGCGCCTCACCATCCCGGTGACGCCACCAGCTGTCCAGGTGCACGAGCCAGATGCTGTCAGTGCTCCCCTTTCCAGAACCCCACTCACCTGACCCTTCTACCTCGGAGACACGTCCTGAACCTGTCTACCTTTCCCATCTCCTTATCACCTCCCCGGTCCCAGCCCCTGCCCTCCTGCTTTCTAAGGTAGTCTAGGGTGATAACCTGGACGAGGGGGGCTAGTCTGGTCTACCCTGAGCCTGGCCTCGGGAGACATCTGGTCCTACCTAGCCTGGCGGGCTTTTCTCTAGACCAGGGCAAGGGCAGCTTCCTGTGCGCTCTGTCCCACAGTCCCCTCTCAGTACAGCCAGGACGACTTGTTAAAACCTTTTAAAAATGACCAGAGATTACCAGATGTACAGAAATGTGCATAAAATGTAAGTGCTAAGAAAAACATATCATCCTAAAGTGAACACCCAGGTAAAGATCCCTCATGTAGGTCGAGAACCAGAGTGCTGTCTGGACACTCAGGGGCTCCCCAGCAGGCTCCCTGCCAACTGCACCCCCTTGCCCCCAGGAGCTGCCACCCTGACCTGGATGTCAGCGCTGCCTTGCGTTTTTTAAACCAGGGGAAAAACCAGTTTAACTTCGCCTTTTAAAAACCTTTATAGTAATGGAGTTCTACTAAGACACACACACACACACACCCACGCATGCACGCACACACGCATCTGTTTTCCCTTTCTCAGTGTTAGTCTTGTCCACGTGCTCCTCGCAGCTGTCGTTCATTGTCATCCTTGTGATTGTTCCGTGTGCTGCAGTGCTATACAGTTTATCCATTTGCAGTTGTTAGGTATGTGGCCTGTTCTGCTTTGTTTTTACAGGACTCGCACCAGTGATGCTCGTAAAGTAAATCCTTGTTCGTGTTGCCTGGTACACACACTCTAAAAATCCAGTTGCAGGGTCACACCCCTAAGCAGTTTACCAAGGCAGTGCTTCAGTGGCGTGGTGGGTGCCGGGCGCTCCATACCCTCGGCCTCGCTAAGCTCTGGTGGCCTTTTTTAACTCTAGCTGTCCTGAGGGGTGTGGTGATATCTCATTGGGGTTCCATCTCCCCGATTTATAATGAGACTGAGCACCTTTTCATCGGGCCAATGGCTGTTTGATATCCTCTACGTGAAGTTTATATCGCCGACTCATTTTTTCATCTTACTCATTTGTAGAAATCGGTTATATGTTTTGGATATGAGTTCTTCGGTTTTGGCTACAAATGTCTCCCAGTCTGCGGCTCGCCTTTTCCCCCCTCTGAAGTGCGTCTTCTTAGAAGAATAATTTTAAGGTCGTCAGAAGCACCGGTCAACATCGTTAGTGTTGCCCATGTTCTGTTCAAGGTCGATCTCTCTCCAGGGTCACAAAGGTGTTCTCTTACTCTGTCTTTTGAAAACTCTGGTTTTTCACTTCAATTTTCAATTGGTCAAGTTCTGCAATTTGCCAAGGATTGATTTCTCAGAATGTTGTGAGAAAGGAGTCCAGCGTCCCTTCTTCTAGTAGATAAACCCAGTGTCCCATTAAAGTTGGGTGACCTTGCAGAAATACCATGTCACCCTCCTCTTCAATCAGCCACAGTTAAGTGACGGCTTCCAAACCCCTCACCTCTTTCTAATGCTACTAGCCAGGCATCTTGGCTTCAGCTTTCGTTCTCAAACATTCTACGCTCACTTCCGCCTCAGCTCCTTTGCGTTTGCTGGTCTCTTGCCCTGGAGCGTGCTTCCCCCAGAGTTTCGTCTGGGTCTCCTTTGTGTGTTCAATATCAATAGCAGCCTCTGAGAGAGCCTCTGTGTTTACCTCGCAGATCTCTTCCCATTGCTCTTTCTCCTGTATGGAAAGCAGTGGTCTCTACATTAATTATTTTTTTAATGTATCCCTCCTCATGAGGATAGCAGCTCTTTGAAAGTGGAAATCCTTTGGCGTGTCCCCGGCGATGTTCCCGGGCCCAGAACGGAGCCCAGCGGACGGCAGGTGCTCACTCATTGTTGGTGACTGCACGAGTCCATCAGAGTTGTGTGACATGAGAAACTGAGGGAAAAACAGCCACCCAGTCCCCTAAAGGACCCTGGGGAAATTTGAAAAGGTGGTCGAGGTGTGACGTGAGCAGTTTCCTTATTTAGCAAACACTTAATGTAGCGCTTACTTGTACTGCTGTTCGAAGTTGCCTACAAAACAGGAACTCATTGAATTTTTCCGAAAACCCTTTGAAGTAGGTATAACGTTGCCCCATTTTGCAGGTGAGGAAAATGAAGAGACACATTCAATACCCAAGGTCACCCAGCTGGGGATGTCGAGGAGCTTGGGTTCCCACCCAGGCAGGCTGCGTGTGAAATGCGGACCAGAGTGCAGACATGGTCAGGGTAGTGAGGGGGCCCTCTCTCCATCCCCGGAGATTGGCAGGGATGCCCAGTGAGCCGCAGAGTTGGCTGGAGCATCTTCCAGGGTGTTGCACGGACTTTTAACCCTGCAGATGGCCCTCTGGTGAAGGACATGGGTCCTGGGAGGGTCCCAGCAGCATCCAGGTGCTGAGGAGAAACCCTGCACTGAGCCCGGCATTCCTAGCTCTCTATGCGTGCGGTCCCCTTCGGTCTAACCGTTACTGTCTGTTAATCAGTGTTCCAGGGAGCACACTTTAGGGAATAACATTATACTATAATAAATAGAACAGTTTATGTATATTTAAAAAGTAAGGAAAAAGACATAAACACAACTCTTATTAAAGTTTTGGTATATTTCCTTCCAGTAAAAAAAAAAAAAAAGTTTTTTTAAACATAGCTGATTATGTTGAAAAGTTTTCTATCGTGATTTTTCTTCTACTTACCATCTGATTTATAAATAAACTTTCATCATCTTTGAAAAGTTTACTTTTCGTAATTGCATCATCTCCTGAGAAGTGACTTAAGTGACGTTGTTAGATTTGAGTGGTTTCTTTGTTATCATAGTGTTGAGGAAACTGGGTCTGGTGAAAAGGCGTTTTGTTTTTTGTTTCTGGGGTTTCTTTAGTAATACTGACACCTGTTTACTGGAGGTATTAACTGGAATGACTCAGGCATCACCCTCATATTTGTAAGGCCTGGACCCGTCACACTGCCTTTCGAAAGATTCCCTCCAGTTTGCCATCTGCAAGATGTAAGTCCCTCTCATTCCTAAACACGCTTTGTAGACCCAGTTTTAACTGGAAAGTTCTCTCACGAGGCGGATAAGGGGTGCCGGAATGCTCCCCATCCTAACCATGACTCTCGTTTCTCATGTAGTGGGGCAAGACTGTTGTTCGAGGACCGTTCTCCCTGCCGGCAAGTCTGTAACTTCTCTTTTCTGCAAAGTAAATGGCAGATCTATTTGTTCCTCGGCTGTTTGGGGATTGCGTGGTTGCACAATAAGTGTGGGTCCTGGTATTTAAACAGGCTAAGGCAGGGCCTGACCAGACACAGAGAGGATTCAGCAGAGCTGCTTGGGTGGGGGAGCGCATCAGAGCTGGGCCCTAGGTGTGGGGTGCCTCCCTTCCTGGCTGAGCCCAGGCCAGCATTTGGGACCCCTTGCCCTGCACAGGGTCTGCACACAATTCCTTCTCTTATTCACAATGGAACTGATAGAAAAGATGGATTTATTTGTTCTAAGTCATCTACATTTTATTAACATCTTGAAGATCCCCCACCCCAGACCTCCAAAGTCCAAATGGAAACATCTTAAGGGATTGCAGGCCTTTTAACTGGTTCGTGGAGAAGATAGCCTGGCTAGAACTTGCCTCCCCAGTGCTTGCACTACGAAAGGTTTGTATTTCTGCAGTTTCCTCGGGCAGTTTCCGGTGCCCTGGCACATTGACCCCCAGCTTTGATCCTCACAGAAAATGATCACTGTTTGTTTGCTGATAAAGCCGTGACACTGTTGGACAGGTGACGACCGGCTCCTGGAGCAGTTGCGTGCTCACTTCCCGGCCCGTCCATCAGGACTAGATTTGCAAACCTTGGGAGAACGACTCTCCTTCGATCCGTGTTTGCGGTGCCAACACGTTGCCCATCCCCCATCTGGTTTGAGTCATTTGCTGCCAGGGTGACCTGGCGGATCCTCGACAGCGCGGCCTGTGGGTCCCGCCATCTTTCCCTTTGCACCTCAGGTCCACGGAGGCTCTCTGAGTTTCTGCAGCACCAGAATCTTCAGTGCCCAACTCGGCTGCACAGTGTCACCCTTGCATTCCAGGGGACAAGTCATTCCAGGTGTGTAATTAGAATAGAGCAGTCAGGCTTTCTCAGTACATGTTCCAAGTGAAAGGGAACATTTTAATCTCCTAAAAAGCGACAGCGTTGCCACGCACCCGGCCTTGGCTTTCAGGGAGGAGGTGTCAGGATGGAAAAAGCCAGGAGTGCTGGTGGCCAAACACGCCGTGGCTGGTGCGTGCTTCAGAAGTTTCTCCTACAGTTGGCGTGGTTCCCCACACGTTTCTCATTCCAGGGATGTTGACTGATTATATAATAGACTTTTTTTTTTTTTTTTGCTGAAGATAGCATTTTAGACTGCAAAAATGTTCCCTGCACTGGCTAAAAAATATTTTTTAAAAAACACACAAAAGTGTGGCTTCAGGTGTCCTCCTTGGAAAATGTCACGGGGGTAGAGAGCAGAATTAGGGAGGAGGGCTCGGGAAGGTAAAAAAGGGGGGCAGCTTGATTAATTTTCTTCAAACTGTCAGATCTCAACCCCATGAGTTTCTGAAGGTTGAAACCAGCAGGAGAAAGCTGAAGGGAGAGCACTTTGAAAGGCAAGGGCTGCCGGACGAGATGTGCTGTCGACACATCCAACAACTTTGACCTTGGCCAGGTGCTGGGGCAGCGATAAAGTCAAAGTCCTCACCCTCAGGATGCTACAGGCTGGTGTGTCTGGGGAAGAGAAATAGGAGCTATTGCATCTGGTGGGAAAACCAAGCAGGGTGGTGACTGTGGAGGAGCCAAAACTCGTCCACGTTGAGGTGCAGGGTCTGGGGAGCAGGGAGATGATGAGCTGTGCCTTAGTGGTGTTGAATTTGAGGTGGGATGGATCTCTCAGACAGGAGCGAGTGCCAGCTGGTGGCTGGAAGTGGGGCCTAGAGAAATGGGGGGGCTGGATATAGGATCCTAGGGAGGGGGTGGATGGGGTAGGAGGACATGGGGGCCTTAGAGGAGGTGTGGTTCCCCGGTCAGGTAACGTGAGCATCAGGCCTGGGACTTGCCTATTTTTGCCTTGTTAGACTAAATAGAAACCCCAGGCTTCAGCTTCCCCGTCCAACCCTGGCCTGATGCAGGTGGCTCTGGCGTCTGCCCTCAGGGGCCTTTCAGTTCACTAGCTTCTTTGCGGCTCAGGCTTCTCCAGCCTGCTCTGCCTGCCTCCTCCAGGTCCCCGCAAAGAAGGCTTTCAGGTCCCCTTTTCAAAATGCCTGACTGGCGGCACCAGGGCACCTCGTCTCTCCAGGCTGGGTCCCCGCCCGACTTCTGCCCCTTCCCGGGCTGTTTCTGCCTACGCTTCTCCCTGTCTTACTCAGTCCTTCCCCTCCTCCCATCCCTGTGCTCTCAGGGCCACCTCTCGCTGCTCTGAGCAGGCTGGGGGGCAGGGAGATGAACCAGCTGGACAGCTGTAGATTGAGTTGACCCCACAGAGATTTCATATCAGCTCACTGAGCCATTTCAGTACAGTCACTGACACAGGCGGGCCCTTACAAAACGGGTGGGGGGGGTGGTCACTGTAGAGGTGACTGCAAGCGTAAGAGCTTCCATGGAAATGGAGATTGTCCCGAAGTCTTTGAGCCCTGTCTCTGATAACCTCCCACCTCTTCCCTTGCGGTTTCTGCTGGGTCAGCATGCTTTGCTCAAAAAGTTTTGCAAGATGAATGTGTAAGGAGAGAGCCCCGCTCCAGGTAGAATCTACAGTGCTGTTGCTATTCGGTCAGCAACCATTGGACACCTACTGTGCGCCCGATGCTGTGTGAGGAGGCGGGGTCTGCGAGGAGCGCACAAGGAGGAGGCTGTCAGCCTGGCTGGAGTTCTCTTCGCTCATGCCCTCTCTGTCCTTGCCTGGCCCTAGTTAATCAAATGGGAAGTATGCTGGTGGGTTTTAAAAACTACCATATTTTGCCATGTATAATGCGCACTTTTTGCCCAAATTTTTCAGGGAAAAATAAGGATGCACATTATACATAGCAGTACTAATTCCGTATCTCTATAAACGTTTTTAATTCATTTATTTCTGCTTATGCGTTCCAAGTGTAGCTCTAGAAAGCAATAATGATATCCATATGCAAAATAATACCCTGGAACATGATCATCAGTTTTCTTTCTAAATATAAATAAACTAAAAATTGAATTAAAAAATGAACATGAAAGATTTTTTTCCCCTGAAAGTCTGGGCCAAAAACGTAGGTGCACATTACACACAGCAAAATGGAAGAGCGGGAACAGTGGGGAAGGAAGGGGCAAGTGCCTTCTGTTTTTCGGTCATGGGGCTGCCGCCCTTTTCCGTGCGTGTTACACCATGATGTGTGGGCTGTGAATCAGCCAGACTGCTTAGCTCCGTCCGTGCCTGGGGGACAAGCCCGTTCCCATCTGAGTCACAGAGGTGACTGTCACAGGACCAGAGGACGGAGCGGGCCAGCTCAGGGCTGAGCACGCAGTCTGGGTACAGGGCGTTATGGCTGCTCCCGCACGCTGTCCAAGGCCGCTCTGCGTGCAGTGGTCAGGGGGTCACCATATTTTTAGGCACGTGGCGACTTGACACTGTGTTAAGGGTGTGGGTTCAGTGCCTGAGGGTTTCCTCCCTCGGTGGCCACGAGACTGCCATCTGACAGCCCTCGCCATCCACAGCCAGGGCAAGGTCTCCAGGATGCCTCCTGCCCTTGGGACGAAGGAGGAACTGTGCAGCCTGGTGTCTGCAATGCCTGACTCTCTGGCCCTGCTGCCCTGGCCCCGTCACTGCGCCTGCATGGGTTTCCAGTCCCCTGAGCCACATGGTGTTTCCTGGCACTGTCACCCTTGACACTTTCTCGCTGCCCCTGTGCCAGCTGTGTCCTCTCCTCTGTGTGGTATCTTTCTGAATCCTCCATCTGGGGACTTCAGCCTCATTCTTCAACACCCACCTTAAACAGCGCTTCCCGAAGACAACATCCGTGGCTGCCTCGGGCAGGCCATTCTTTTTTGTTTCTTCATTACCGCTTTCATAACATAATTAGGTTATAATTATTCGTGTCATATAATTAGCTTATCACGATTAGCCATCTTTCCAGACGTGCTGTGAGCTCTCCTGCTGTCTTCCCAGCACCCAACACGGAGCTTCCCTGGGCGGGTCCTGAACCCTCCCAGGACGGGCTGAATCCACAGCAATCATCACTACCTTCTTGAGTGGCTTCCGTCTTCTCTGGGCGGAGCTGTCTGCAAGGATCTTAGGGGCAGAGGTGGGTGGGAAGGGCAAGAGGAAGCCGTGGGGAGAGCCGCAAGGTCAAGGGGTGGAGGGTCGCTACACTTGAGGAGGGTAACTGGGAGAGGCAGAGAATGCACAAGTACGTCCCCTAAACACACGGGATGCACAGGTGTGCAGACAGCAGCACCCATGTGGGGGTAGGGAAGAGACAGGACTATGGTGGCTGTGGGCACAAGGAGGAGACACTGGAGCACATGGCCCAATGGCAAACAGCCTTGGCTCACTTCCAGGGGCCCCACCCTTGTCACAGGAGGCCGGGAGAGGGAAGTGAGAAAAAACTTGAATGCACTGCTGCCGTTCCCTCAGCCTCGAACACCCTTTCCTGGGCTCTGCACCTGCTCCCGCTCTCTCATCCCTGATCACCAGGGGGTCTCAGAGCTCCTCCATCTCCCCCTCCAGATGGCCAACTGTACTAGGGACCACCGTGGCCGGCTCCTGCTTAAGTGTATCCAACAATCTCAAACTGTCCCCAGCATGACCAGATGCTTAATAAATGTTTGTTGAATGAATCTGTCTCCTGCCCTCCTCCCCCACCCCTGCTGTTTGAGGCCCAGCATCCTACTTACAAAACGTACCCTGCGAGCCCCTTGTTCCCTGCCTTGTCCCTGCCCTTCGCTCTGCCTGACCCTCCTGTCTCCTGAGCCTTCTAGCTTAGTTTGTGGCACGTCCCTCATGGAGCATTTCCCCTGCCCCCGCCCCCCCCCCCGCCCACCTTGATTATTCCACAGTTCACCCAGGTATTCACCCTGGGTATTGCACAGCCAGGCTGCTGGGGATTGACCAACTTGCGGTCTGCCCACTGCCCCCTTGTGGGGGCTCCCTGAGGGCGGTGACCCTGGCCTGTTGTTTGGCTGCCGGTGCTCACTGGGGGCTGTCGTTCTTCTCTGTTCATCGCCCAGGCCCCTGGAACTTCTACGGTGAGATGGGGTCAGTGGGTCAGCTGGCTCTCAAAGTCCTTGGAGCCTTGCAATTATCTAAAGGACTCTCATTTTGGAGAGAGCTTCTTCATAGGCTTGTGGCTGATGCTCAAGGCCTTTGTGTCTGCATGCACCAGCCTGAGGGCTCCGGTTAGGCCCCTACTCCCCTGGCCCCAGTGTTGAGGACAAGCACAAGCTGGGGCCTACAGGCACTGCTCTGTGCCCCTCCCACCCTCCTAGGCCCTTGGCCCTCCCCCATGTTCTCCCTATCCCAACACATCTTAGCTGGGACAGGGAGGTGGCATCCTCCTTCCCACAGTTAGGGTAGGACTGAACTTACACACCATCCCCCGCAGGGCCTGTAGCTCACAGGGAGCTCAGTAAAGGATTGAACCAGCCTTACCTTCCCAGGATCTTAAAAATCCCTGGGGCGGTGTGCGCTGTGACACAGAGGTCCCAAGCAGGTCAGAGGTGACTGTTATAGCAGCCCGGGTTCATCAATTACTTTCTATGTATTGGCCATTGTTTTTGGAATTTCATGGATATTAACTATTCGCTTTTTATTTTTTAGCTTTGTTATAGTATAATTGACTATACTCAGGTTGGCCCATGTTAAGTGCACAGTTTGAGAATTTGGGGAATTGTGTGTGTTTGTGTAACCACACTACAATCAAGATGCAGAAATCTCCCTCACCCCCAAACTTTTTCATGCCCAGTTGCATTCTCTCCCTTCCTGACCCCGGCCAGGTATTTTCTCTTCCTTATGATCTTCTTATGTTTCCTTTTTCTGGCTTACCTTATTGTAAGACTATAGTATATAACACAGGTAATGTGCAAAATCTGTCAATCAACTCGGTTATGGATAAGCTTCCAGTCAACAGTGGGCTATTTGCAGCTAAGTTTGGGGGAGAGTCAGCACCCCTAACTCCCGCATTGTTCAGGGGTCAATGGCATCTACACTGGTGTCAGTTTTCACTGGTGTGTTACGCTTGGGGCCACCCTGTGACGTCAGCGCTCCAGGTGGGCTCTCCCTTGATGCATTCCCTGGAGTGGGTGAGGGAGCAGGGGCGTGCCCTGGGTGCCCTCCAGGGTTGTGGGGTCCTCATCGTCACTAACGCCTCCCAGTGCAGCAGGGAGACAGGAAAAGGCCCAACTGGAGATGGGCACGCAGGCGTCCGGGAGCTCCTGGGCGCTGGCTCTGGGCCGGAGGCTGCTCTGGCGCGTGTGGTGTTAACTCACCACATCCTCCCAACACGCCAGAAATCCAAGGCAGGGGGAGGTCACAGTTGCCGGGTTTCGAGGTGCAGAGCTGGGGTTCCACACCCCCGACCCCACACCTTTCACAGAGCAATGGAACCGAGTTTTGCTTCTCCCACGGTTGGCCCCCGCCCGGCCTGGAAGGTGAGGGGATGTGGGGTAGCGAGCGGAAGTGAAATGAGCAAGGTCGAAGCGGCACCCCAGGCAGAAGGGAACTCTCCGTAGGAGCCACAGCAGGAGGAAGAGGGTAGCAAGCCCCTCCGAGAGAGAGGTGGCCCATCCCGCAGGGGATGGTCAGGGCAGTTGGCGCAGCTGTGCAGGGCTCTGTTTTAGGGTGTTGGTGCTCTGTTCCACCAGCTTTGTGTCTTTCCCCACGAGGGGCTTTGTGGGCTGCGGTGCTGTGGGGGGCAGGGGCTGGGGGTGATAAGCCAGGAGGTGGCAACACGGCACAGGGCAAACGCAGAAAGGCCAGCGGCTGCTGCCTGTGTGTTGCAGGTGGAGAAGGAGCGCCGGAGGCAGAAACTCAGAGAAAGAGGAGCACTTGGAGAGTCGTCAGAGTCTATTTTCGAAAAGTGAGCGGCACGATTCTCGTACAAACAGACAGCAGGCGTGTGTCACCGACTTATTTAACTCGTCAGCGAGGGAGACAGCAGGATGGCCAGGCAGGTCTGGGAAAGAAGCACGAGGCAGACATCCCTCCTTCGCAAGGGTGCTGGCGTCCGGCTCCTTAGTGAGACGCCCTTGGCCAGCATCCTACAGGGCCACGGAGCCACCACCTTTGGGCCTGTCTTTGATCCCTCCAGACAGAAAGGAGTGGCAGTTTACTCATTTCCAACCAGTTGATCTCTAATTTCACGAGGTCTGAGTCACAACAAGGAGCAAATGATCACAGTGACAATGCACACTGGTCACGTGCTCCTCCGGTGTGAAGGCGCTGAAAGGCTGGCAGAGGTCCACCCACCTCGTTTGGAGTTTGGGATAATTTTCTCCTACGTCTTTGAAGCCGTGTCAGGAGAGGCTCCTCCCACTTCCCGTAGTTACTATAGTTACAAGCCCGTAGTGGATGGGTTGGGTGTTAGAGGATGCGGACTCCCCATTGAAGGTCGTGGGCTGAGGATCATAGCAACATGACCGCAACATCACTCCTCCCAGAATCCCATTAGGAGACCAGCAACGTTGTTTTTTTTTTCTGAAAAGCTAAAATCCAAAAAGACAAAGTGAAAATATCAGGCCTTTTGGAAGCTGGGAGGCAGAAGTGTGAGCAATACCGAAGTGGTCCTGGAAGTGGGGGCAGGGGCAGTGGGGCTGTAGAGAGGAGGGTCATTGGGAGGCCAAGTGAGCTGCCCCCCACCCTTCCCACTCCATTAGACAGCCAGGCCACCCTCCCCCACCCCAAGTGCAGCAGAAAATGAACTTTTCCTTTTTGGAGAGAGTGAAACTGAGTTCCCTAGAGAAAGGGGATTAAGAGGGAATTTATGTGCTCAGTGGACACCATAGCTGTCCCCGACCAACTCAGTTCCCAGTGAACTGGCAGCCAGTTCCGTGCCCACTGGGAGGTACTGCAAGCACCTCTCTTCTCTGGAGGCTCTGGACAGCTTGAGAGAAGGGATCTAAAGGCCTGTCCTCCAGAAGTCCCCCTAAAACAGCTTGATCCCCAACAATGAGACCTCCAGCTGCCAACCTTGCCTGCATGCCCCGTACGTCCCAAGCAGCCCAACCGGTCAAGAATCACCCTGTGTCTTGGGNGTGGAGACCATAGCTGTCCCCGACCAATTCAGTTCCCAGTGAGCTGGCAGCCAGTTCCGTGCCCACTGGGAGGTACTGCAAGCACCTTTCTTCTCTGGAGGCTCTGGACAGCTTGAGAGAAGGGATCTAAAGGCCTGTCCTCCAGAAGTCCCCCTAAAACAGCTTGATCCCCAACAATGAGACCTCCAGCTGCCAACCTTGCCTGCATGCCCCGCACGTCCCAAGCAGCCCCACCGGTCAAGAATCACCCTGTGTCTCGGGGCGGGGGGGGGGGGGTGTCTTGACTTTGCAAGACAGAAGAGAAGCAATTTGGTGGGGAGGGAGGTGAAGGTTGGGGGTGGGCATGTATTCCCAGGATAAAAGTAGGTTTTATATTACCTGCGTCGTGTTCTTGCCAAAGGTTTAGTCTGAATGAGCTCGTGGGGGAACCTGCAAACCCACACATGGAATGGTCTGCAAGAAGTTAGCGGTGGGGACTTTGAAGATGTGAATGAGAAGCAGAAAAAAGATGGGCCTGCTGTAGACCAAGCCATGACCACCAGGTTCAGTGGTTGGATCGGACTCGAAAAATACTCCGTGGATCCTGGGTTTCCTTCATAAATAGTTCAACACGTGTCTCGGAAAAGCCTTTTTGAAAAGGACAGCCACCGTCATTGCATACCGTGTTGCAGCTGAGAAATGATCTGTTTTTATTCCTTATTCAAATTGGACCTGGGCGTGTACAGCTCCTTGGGAAAGAAGGCCCCCGAAAGTTCTTTGCCTTCGCTCCTCAGGCCCAGGACCTGGAGGGGGAAGAGGGTTCCAAGGACCTACAGGGCTGATTTAGGCTCCGTGTGATTTTCACCCCACCTTTCCTGAGCTGGGCGGGCCACCGTGTCGTCATCCTTCAGTCCTGCGCTGATGCCCAGCAGGCGAGGAGGGCACCCTAGCGTGGCTGCCGCCCCTCTTGTGGGAGGGGCAGCACATCCCCATCTCCATCACCTGTGGGAGGTGGTGTGGTTCCCAGTGACCGGAGGGGATGAGGCTCAGAGGCCCTCAGGCAGTGAGGGGAAGGCTGAGCTCCAACCCAAGGCCATCTCACAGGTCCCGACTGTGTGTGGTCACAGGTACATCAGCTGTCTGTCTCTTGGAAGGTGGCATCTGTGCAGATCTCCCACGCCCAAGGCTACCCCCATGGGCAGGTGCCTGTCCGCCTAGCAGCAAGCACCTTGCACCCCATTTGCAGAGAGCTCGGGGATTTCAGAAAGTGTCCCTCACGGCTTCTCTTCCTGAACTCCCGGCAACACCGGCTTTCGTCCCAGTGTTGCATTAATGCTCAGTGTTTGAGAGCCAAGTCTGAGTTCTAATTCATTCTCTCAATACACCGAGTCTTAAAAAAATAGGACGTTTCAATATCCCATTACGCAGAGTTAGGGAACCTTTAAACATCGGGCACAGTGTTTTTGCAATTGGCTTGTCTGCCCTATTTTTGTTAATAGATCTTTAATTCTCTCCCAACATTTGTTCCTATCCTTTGGTTTTATTAAATTTTGAAATGCACATGTGTGTTTGAGTCCTCTGGGTGACCAAATGTCAACAGATTATAGAGTTCATTTTTTTCATTGCCTGCTGGCCTCCAGAGTTACGACAATAACCCAAATTTGATTAGAAATGAGGTTATGAGCCCTCGCCCTTCTTACTCCAGAGCTTCTAATAAGAAGACCAGGGAAACGTGAGAAATTAAACCAATGATTAGGTTCCCCTCAAACACTGGTAACTTTTCTCCCACATTCTTTCCCGGGGATTGGGCTTGGTGGAATGAAGTGGAACTCAACCCTTTACTCTAGTGAGGGAGCCGAGCACCTTGACAATAAGGTTCACTGAGGGTTCAATCAGGGCAGGGTTTGGGGGATGTCGCTTCCCACCCATTGGGACGGCCATGACTGAACAAAAAGGAAACAAGCTTTGGGAAGGATGTGGAGAGTTGGAATGTGTGTACGCGGCCGGTGGGAGTGGAAAATGGGGCAGCTGCTGTGGAAAACAGTTCCGAGGTTCCTGACTAAAGGGAACATGGAATTTCCACGGGACTCAGCAGCTTTCCTGCTTCATGGCCGCCCGCTGCCGTGGAACACAGGCACCCACCCAGGCACCCACACGTACGTCTCCACGGCGGTCTTGTTCGGAATAGCCAAAGGCAGAGACAAGCCAGATGCCCACGGACTGATGTCAACAGGAGCAATGGCGATGTATCCGTGCAAAGGAATATTACTGAGCCACGAAAAGGGATGGCTGACTAATCCATGTGTGCAGGAACCTGGAGAGCATTACGCTAAGTGAGGCAATGTTGTGTGATTCCACGTATATGATGTGCCCGGAATAGATGTATCCATGGAGACAGAAAGTACTGACACGTCAGAGATTGTTAAAGGTGGAAGGGAGAGGGGAGGTGGGTGAGTGACTGCTTAATGGTAGGGGGTTTTCTTCGAGGGTGAAAAAAGGCTTTGCAGTTCGATTAGGGGGCAGATTATCCAACATGGTGAATGTACTAAATGCCACTGAGTCGTATGTTTTAAAATGATTATGTTGTGTGATCTCCGCCTCCATCGTAGGAAAAGAGATAGATATTTTGGGTTTTCACAGCATAGTGTTCTGCCTACTGTGAGACTGAGTGAGGGAGCTGGGTGATCTGATGGGGCGTGATGGTGAAGTGGGTACTCGGGTGGGCTCTGGGCTCAGACCCTGCCTTGTCCAAGCTGTGTGATGTTGGGCAAGTTGCTTAACCTCTCTGAGGCTCGTGGCCCTCCTCCACAAATGCAGTTGCAATAGGGCTGGCCTCCCAGGTTGCAGGGGAGACCAGGCTCCACAGTCAGCCATGGACGAGCTCAGACTGGCAGCCCGGGGCGCAGCCTTCCCCATACCTAGTTTCCTTTCTGCAGAACCAGAGTGACAGCCCTGCCTGGTGCAGCCTTGTCACAGGGGTGGTGCCAGGATAACTCCCAAGTCTCTGCATTTCTCAGGCCAGAGGGGCTGTGGGGGACACTCAGAAGGTGTTCGGGTTTTCTCTCCTCTGGAATCTGCCTGTCGCACTCTTCATGCAGGAGGCTGGGCTGGAGCTGACCAAAGCCCTGGAAGCCCTTTGCAAGCAGGTGGGTGAGCTGGTGGTGTCTGTCCAGCTCCTACTGAGAGGCACCAGGCACGCCCTGTCCCCACTGGGGGCATGTGTGGTTCTCCAGGCATGGATCATCCTCCCAGCTCCAGGGTCAGCTCCTCAAAGCACCTTTCGCTCTGGTGCTGGGAGAGTTGAGGGTCCCTGGGGTCAGAATCAAAGTCAGTGGTTTCTCAGCTGCCTCTCAGAGGACATATGGACCATGTCTGAAGACAGTCATGGTTGTCACAACCCCGGGGGAGGATTTCTACCGGCATCTGTTGACTAGGGCCCGAGGATCCTGCTAGCATCCTGCAATGCACAGGCAGCCCCGTGGACAGAACAGTCTGGTGCAGAATGTCAGTGGTGGTGGGTGTGAGATCCCTCAGCCAAGTTTAGCCGGGCAAGGACAGGTTTTACTGCCCCAGGGAAACTCCGCACGAGGGGGCCCTTCTTGCCTGCCACACGCCTCACAGTTGCCATCTCAGCAGCCAAGCTGGCATCTCCCCACTTCATGGACAAGAAAAGTGAGACTCAGGATGAGTGACTTGTCCAGGGGCCCACCCCTGCTAAGTGCAGAGCTGGGGTTTGAACCTGGGTCAGTCTCACTATTTTCTCAACTGCCCATTAGTTTAAAAAAGGGGGAGAAGAACACTAGGCTACCTTATGGAAGACCAAACGGGGCAAGGTATGGTTTTAGGTAAATCGGAATTACAGAGCACCTTTCCTGGTTGGGAGCCATGTGGCTGGCGTGTGGGGGGTGGGGTGGGGGCAGACCTAACACAGGTAAATTAAATGCAGGATGTTAATGACTAAGAGCCCAAGGGAGCAGTACTGTGTACCCAAACTGAGGAGGTGCTGTCTGAGTGAGTACAAAGATGAGAGGCTGCAGTCAGCATGAAGAATGACAGGAAGGGTGTGCTCGGTGGGTGGAACAGCACAAGCCAAGGGGCGCTGAGCACTGACCCGACCTGCAGGAGTGGTGTGGACCGAATGCCGTGCAGAAGGGATCAGTCAGACCTCATCCTGAGCGTGAGACCGAAAGGACAGCTCAGCATGTGTTCCAGATGGGGCACCTGGCTGCGGTGTGGGAGGCAGGGGGTCAGATGGGGAGGCTTCAGTCAGTGAAGCCATAAGACGCATGGGAATGGGGAGAGGGAAGACAGATTAGAGGCAGTTTGAGGAAGTACAGAGGAAGTTGGGACCCTGGGAGAGAGTGGGAAGGGCCCAGGGCCATCGGGGCTTCTAGTGAGGGTGAAGGGGAGTATAGGGATCCTAAATGAAAGGGGGTGTGGGAGTTGGGGGCGGGAGGTTTGCATTTGAGTCACTGTGGGACGGTCAGGGAAACCCACACAGGGGCATTTGTCTGACACAGGCTAGGGAGGGTCTGACCTCCGGGGAGGGGGTGAGCCTGCCCTCAGACCGCTTTCCCTCCCATCGTCTGTGGCACCCAAATGTGTCACAGGCAACAGCCACCCTCTCTTTCCCATTGCTCTGTTGAGCTCCACAGTCTGAATACCCAAGAGACCAGTGTGTGTCAGCCTCAGCAGTTGAGCGTTCAGGTTGTTTGGGGCTAATGGGTTAATGCTGTTGAGAACTTCTTGTACCTGATGAAGCTCTCCTTTTGGTTGTGTGTGGAGGAGTACGGCTGGGCCGTGGGAATGGGCCTGGACGGCCTTCGCAGACGTGGCCGCACGGTTTCCCACAGTGCATCCCAGACTACGCCCCCGCCAGAATGCAGGGAGTGCTCCTTACTCCGTCTCCTGACCACCGTTTCTCGTCCAGTGTCTTGTGATTTTCACGTGCACTTCCCCGAAGGTGCATGGCTCGGGCGCCTTTCCGTGGGTTGACTCAGAGAGCTTTTTCTTGCACGTCTTTTCCTGTTTCCTCGTGATGGGTGTGCGTCTCCCTGCAGTCTTCTGCTAGACCCTCTTTCCGACTGGCATTCAGGTCCCTCCTCCAATATGTGCCCTGGAGTATCTTCTGATTTCCTCCGCATTTCATTTTCACTCTCTCGCTGGTGTCTTTTCAGGGGAAGTTTTCAGTTTAATCCGCTGCAGTTAATGAAGAACAGAGACAGCCTGGCACTCAGGGGCTGCTCAGCCCATGTTAGCTGGTGCGTGCACTACTGCTGAGGGTCCCTGGTTAGGCTCCACCAGGGGCACTATTCTCACTTCATCCTGCAACCCGCCATCCACACCTGTGAGGTGGGTGGAAGCAGCCACCCAGGTCAGAGCAGGAATGGGGTGGCAGGTTCAAGCTACCACCTCAGCCTCCTCAACGCACATGCGTTGATCTCCCAACCCTACGGGAAACAAAGCTATTATCCAGGCCTGTACATCGGCCCTGGGGCCATTTTCAGAGAATCCCGGACTCCGTGAGTGGTGGGGGGGCTGTTTCTCCACGCTTTGCCTCTCAGAGGGCCCTGCCTGGGGCGCCCTGCCCTCCAGTGGCAGATGCAGGAAGTGCATCTCTTCTAGGCCCCAGAGCCTCTTGGTGTGGTCCCTAGAGCAACGCATTCAGAGTCAGAAAACCTGTATCATGGGCCACATCTCCTCACTCCATAGCACCGAGGCCATTGGCTACTCTCAGCTGTGGTTTCCTCACCCACCCCACCTTAGACACAACCCCTCCCAGCCTTCCTGGACTGCTGCAGTAGTCCATCTGTCTGTCTGTCTCCCCAAGCCATTATTTATTATCAACTCCCAGTCTGCTAACCAGCAGACATGTAATTGTCCTTTTCATAAGGAAAGACCCCAGGGGGTCCTCAGGGCCCGTGGGAGAGACCTGACATTTACTAAAGGCCTGGCCAGAGCAGAAAGCTCATGGTGAGGCCCTCTGTCTGGTCCCCACCCCGCTCTTCAGCCTCGATTTGTGCCCCCCTCTCCTGTACACCCCTCGTGCAGACCCTGGAGGGCACCGAGGAACATGGGACTGGGTTGTGGAATTGACACGCTGGGGCAGCCGCCGCACAGGTGTGCAGATGGAGACAGAGCAGCCTGAGTGTGGGAGGCTTTGCACAGGCCAGGCCCCCCGCCCCCGCCCGCCGAATGCCCGTTCTTCTCTGTCTCCAGACGCCACCCACACAGCCTTCAGGTAGAGCTCCCTCTCGCCTCTCCTGGAACATTGCCTGTTGGCCTCTCGGCAGCACCAGCTGCTTTCTCTTCTCCTCTGTTGCCATGTGCTGCACAGCCATACCCATGACCCACGACCGTGTGTGTGTGTGTGTGTTTCCCATGTGGGCTCCCCGCTGGGCTGGGAGCTGCCTGGGGGCAGGCTGTGTCAACTACGGGAGCCGCTCCCTCCGAGCCAGCAAGGTGCCCACACACAGACGCTTGTGATTGAATGAATGGTCCTGCCAGAGACGCGGGCCGTGTCCCAGACACCCAGGCGTCCAGCCCCAGTCCCTGCAGAGGCACCTTCTTCAGCCACCGTCAGTGCAGCCCAGCACTGGGCCAGGCTCGGCCCCAGCACAACTGCAGGGGCTGGGCTCACGCAGATGGCAGGGCGGCTCTGAAACGTCAGCAAGGATGAGTCCGGAGAGAAGCGTTTAATGATTCCAGCTTGACTCAGATGAGATAGGAGCCAGGTAAACACCGAGCAAAATGAATTTTTATGTGCCACTTGGGCATTGTAAATGTTTCTGTCTGCCTCACCCGTGTCCCCCCCCAACTCCAGCACAAAACGCACTGTACCCGAAGGGCGGGGCCTTTGGGGGAACTCAGGAGGGGATCAGCGCAGGACAGGAAAACAACAGGCCCCTTTGGGTGGAAGCTTTAGCTGCCTTTTCAGTAATTACATTCACTTTGAACTTCAGGCTTGTGTTTATTGATACTGAAGGGGGGGGTGTACATTACAGCCTGATCACACTTTAGAGCTGAGGCTTTTGTAGGGAAGTTTAATGGCGAGGGAGTGGTAAGGTCGATTCTGATTCCTAAGACATTATGAACCTGTGCTGGGAAGGGAGCCACATAATGTTAAACTGTGGAAGACGCCTGCCTGCCGTCAGACCACTGTCAATTAGGCATGAGGGCAAGCAGAAAGGGCTCGGGGCTCTAGCAAAGGGCTGTAGCTCAGAGCCCCGGCAGGTCGATCCTCGGTGACTTCCTGGAGGAGGGGCCATTCTGGGCAGGCCTTGGAAGACACTGAAGCTTTACTTTTATTGACTTTTCAATCACAGTTGACGTACAATATTATACTAGCTTTGGGGGTACAACCTAGCGACTGGACTTTTACAGAACTTACGAGGTGATCCCCGATAAGTCTAGTGCCCATCTGATGCCGTACACAGTTATGACAATGTTATTGTATTTTCTCTGCTGTACGCCTCATCCACGTGACTGTTGTTATAACCGGCAATCTGCACTCCCTCATCCCTTCACCTTTTCCATCCATCCTGCCACCCCCATCTCTCCTCCCACCTGGCAACCACCAATTTGTCACTGAGGCTTCAAATATTAGTTAACTAGGCTGGGAAGGGCAGCCCAGGAGGAGGAACACGAGAAAGGCACAGAAAAGCAGTACGCTCTGAAATTGGGGTTCCCCAGGAAGCCGGGGAGTGGGACCTAGGAAACAGAAGGGGGCGAGCTTGGGAAGGGAAGTTGGCTCACGTGGTCAGGCGTGATGGGGCGTGCGGTTATGGCAATGGCTGACCCTGGTGTGGAAGATGTCGCTGGGGGCGTTTTTCCATGGTTGGGACTAGGGGGCAGCAGTGAGCACAGACCTTGTCAGCATGGGACATGGTGGGTGGATGTTTCCAACCCTTGAGCTTAGAAGACAGTTGATAGGGGGATGGTTACTAAGTGACCCACTGGCAGGATGCAAAGAAGGAAACAGTCTGGCTCCTCTCTGCCTCCACCCCACCCCCGTCAGCTGAGAGGAGAGTGATATGTAGGAGACGGAGCTTGGTGAGACATGCAGGCCAGCTGTCCTGCTTCATGCGCCCGCGAGCTGTGTGATTTCAGGTAAGTGGCTGAACCCCTCCGCGCCTCCCTTTTTCCATCGGCAGTGCAGTGGGTAGCCCCTAAGACACGAGGCTGTTCCGAACAGTGAAGGAGGCAGCACGGGAGACTCCGGAGCGTGCCTAACAAACAAGTGCTTCGTGAGCGTGGGCCGCCGCTCCTCTGCTGGAGATGCTGTCTGATCGATCCCGCCCAGCGCGGACCGTGCCTCAGCTCTTAGCATCTCTGCTGGGGCGCTGCGCCTCATGGCTCCCAGCAGCTGTGTCTAACAGGGTACCTGGGAGGGGCCTGCCAGGTCGGTAGGTGCCCTCCCCAAGGAGGGGCCAGAAGCTCGGCTGGAGGGCAAAGCTGCTCAGCCCCATTTAGATGTCCACGCTAGGGCTTCCGTGTGGCAGCTCAGCTCCCAGAGCTGCTTAGGGACAGTGTGGGCCCTTGTCACGGGGGCAGGCGAGCTGGCACTGCATGCCCTGGGTGCGGCTCCTCTTCCCAGTTAGGCTGAGCTGCAGTATCTCAGGGACAGTGTCTGACCATCCCTGGTCCCTTCCCCCCAGCCCACTGTGTTCTTGAAACTGATGTCCTACCTCCCAGGATGTGTGAGGAGAGGGGAGGAGGCTGGATATCTGCCTCTGAGACGGGGCAGTGCAGGTGAGCAGGTGGGGAGAGGAAGGGCTTCCAGGTAACCGGGCTCCGGGTGCTCAGGTCCCATGTTCCCAGTGGCTTCAAGGCAGCTGCCTACCTGATGGGGACCATCTAAAAGCCCCGTGAGGCTCTTCAGAAGGAGAATCTTCAGACTCCAAGTCTCCATTCTTAGCAGCCTAAAAGTAGGTATTTTCCCATAATGGTTTCATCTTCTCCGCTCTGGTAGATGTTTCCAGTTCCGTCGGAGAGGGTATGTGGGGAGGCCAGGCAGCCTGGGGTGATGTGACAAGCACCGAGTGGTGTTGGGAAGACAGCGGCCTGGACTCGACCCCTGTACCCTTCGGCAAGTTAGCCGTATTCCTGCCTCGAGTTTTTCAGCTGTACAGTGGGTCCAGACCTACTTCCTGAGGCCACTGTGCAGATGACCCGAACGCACAAAAAACACTTAATTTTTCTTTTACAATGTCCCCAGCGCCCACAACTAGCGGGGATCCAGCTGTGAGCGAGACAGACCCTGCCTCTGGGAGTCTGCTCGGTTCTTGGCGAACCGGGGCAGCTTTTGGCTCGGTTCCCACCCATGATAAGCTCTCCCACAGTACGTGGTACCTGCTGTTCATCAGAATTAGTGTTGTTTAAAGCCATCCTCATCCTTCCTCCCCCCCTCCCCACTTCCAACAAAAGCATTTACATGCGTACTAGGCAGTTAAACCAGCAAAAATCAGAGAAGAATGTAGTCAGCAGCACAAGAGCCCATCCTGCTGAAGGGGTTGTTTGACGTTCCCATTAATCTGTGTTTGATGTGTAAGCAGATTATCTGGACCGAAAGAAGACTCAGTGCAGGGTGATTGCCCGACCCTGGCCTGGGCTACTGGCCTGTGACATTGCCCTTGAGGCTCAGCTCACTCTGTGTGTTGACATTCCAGGCAGAGACTTGGGATGGGGGGTTGTATTGCTGTAAAAATGTGTTCTGGGAGGCATCTGTTATGACGCATTTCACCCTTGACATTCAAGAGGCTCCTACGACAGCAGACGCTCGCTGTAGCCCCTGGGGAATCTGTCTTCTGCCCGTAGACCCACTTCCAGCGGCCCCCTCCCCGCCCCCCTCATGCTGTCCTGCAGGGTCTCAGGGAGGACCTGCCGCAGTGGGAGCTGTGGGGTACCAGGGCTGGGGGGCGGGGGGGGGCAGTGGCCTGCCTCCAGCGAAGGGCATTATTACCCCTCATGTGGCTGAAAATTGCTGGCCAGGGGTGGCCATGAGCAAACCTATTTTTATTAATTTTTTATTGTGGGAAATGTGTGCGATGTAAAGTCCACCATCTTGCCCGTGTCTAAGTGTGTGCACGTGGCCGTCGCCGTGCAGAACTGTCTCACCTTCCCAAACCCAACTCCGTGCCCACAGAGCTCTGGCTCCTCCTCGGGCCCCTGGACACCTCTGTTCTGCTTCCCGGCTCTGGGAACGTGACTTGTCTCGGGACCTCATGTAAGTGGAGTCACACGGTCTCCGTCTTTGTGTGACGGGCTCGTTTCACTTGGCTCAGTGTCCTCACGGTCATCCCTGCAGTGGCACGTGTCAGACCATCACTCCTCTGTGAGGCCGAATAACATCCCACTGCACGCGCATCATTTCCGTCTGTCCCTTTCTGTCTCTGAGTCCCTGCTGTCAGGGTGCCTTCCCGGAACTGGAATTGCTGGGCCAACAGGTAATTCTGTGTCCTGTCTTTTGAAGAATCATCATAATATTTTTAAACTCTTTATACGCAGTGCACCCCTTTACTGCTTGCACCTGGGGTCAATCCTTGCAGCCCCCTGGTACCCCATTCCAGTACTGTTTTCCTCTGTTGTTGCCTTGGTAACCCCGAGAGAGGCCTGAGCAGGACCTGTATGTGAGGTTCAGGTCTGGGGCGCAGCAGAGATGTTGGGTGGTGTCACTTAGGACTCAGGAATGAGCTGCGTGGTTCTGTGGCTGCTGGTGGCCAGGCGGGTTCCACGTCCTCTTTGGTTCTTCCAGGTTTTGAATGCCTGACTTCCGACCGTTCATTCGAAGAGGGCTCCTGGGCAGTGACTGGGGACACCTGACCTCAGGTGTCAGGGCTGGACTTTCGCCAGTGGCCTGGGTGGCCCCTCCCTCACACGCCCCTTAACGTCTACAGTTGTGTAGTGGTGGGGTGGGGATGCCGCCCTTCCCGTTCACCCCTTGGCACCAAGGAGGAGGCATCCTTGCCCATCTGTTCGTCCAGGGTGTCGGTACCAGTTTGAGGTGATGGTCTGGACCTCACATGTCAACCCTGGCCCCCTCCCAGCTCCCGCTGGCAAAGCCACTCCCCTGCGCCCAGCTGGTCCTCCTGCCACAGGGCCACACTGCCTCATTAGCAAGCTCCCACTTCTGTGTCCCTGGGCCCCTAAACTTTTCTGTTTAGATGTCCCCTCACTTGGGCTCCGGCGTTCCCTACATCCTCTTCAACTGGCTCTCTCCCCGGCTTCTCTGGTTTCGGAGCTCCTCATCTGCTTGTCGGTCCGATGCCAGCTGGAAGGATTTTGGTGCTTTCTCTTCTTCAGGCCCTTGGCTGAGCCCTCCGCCCTCCTCCCAGGCTCTGCCTGGTTCTCTGGAGCCTGTGACTTCCCAGCCCAAGGTGTCCTGCTGTGGTCCCCGCTGGTCTCCCAGCCAGGTCGACAGTGTCCTCCCTGTGTCTGGGGGAGCAACATCTCTCCGCCCATGCCAAGGCGAGCCCACGCCCCCACCTTCCCAGGCGTGGAGAGGGCGCCAACCTGAGACCTGTTCCCGCCTCCCACTTGGTTCCATCAGCCTGTCAGCCTTTGTTACATTTCAGGTATTTTTAAACACTTAACACTTTTGCCTTAAGTTTACCCCCATCCTCCCCCTAGTTAAAACATGGCTCTCCCTCCAGTCAATTTTATACCCTAAGATCTGACAAAATATTTTCTTAAAATGTTTTCTGAAACTTTGTTCCTTCAGCACCATGGATTTGAGATAAGAACAGTTAATGGTGAAACACCCTCTGTGGCCGTCCTCTGTCCTCTGCCCATGGCTGGGCTAGGGCCTGCCCCAGAGGCTCCATAAAGCTTCCTGGTCCCACCAGTGTCATCACAGTGGATGCACTGTCACCAGGCACGCCTGCCTGCGTGGCTTTTACAGAAGTGGCGTAGGCACCAGGCCCGCCAGGAAGAATGACACTCTTTTAGGAACCCTGAGTCGACCTTGACCAGAAGGTGGCGTAGTATCAGATAAGGTGCCAGGTAGCAGAGCAGACCCTTGCATTTCAGAGTCTCGGTGCTGTGAAGGCTCGAAGGCTCGATTTTCGCTGAGTAACAGGGTGTGTCCGGCTGGAGGAGCTCCTCCCATGTGGCCATTGGGGGCCCAGGCTCCTTCCACCCGTGGCTTTGTCTCTCTGCAAGACTGCACATAAGGACAACTCTTGTGACCCCAGCTCCATACTCTCTCTGCTGTCCGCTCTTCCCAGCAGCTCCCGGACCAGGGGCGGCTTGGGCACCCCAGAAGGCAATTTCTCAAACAGCTCTTTCTCCCCCTGCCCCCCCGTGCCCTATTGGTTTTACTGACTCTTCCTTTTCAGACACCCTTTGTAGTATTGTGCTCTAGAGATAAGGCCGGATTTCTGGATTTAGAGATTAGTGTGTAGAAAACTAGCGTGTCTCTATCTAAAGAATACATGGGTGGTTATCCTATTTACAATTCTAGGATCACTGCAAGAAGACACAAATGTAGTTCCTTGTGGTTGTTTTTGGGGGTCACCTTTGCTCAATTTCATCCTGATGTCCTCTCTGCCTGCTACTTGCCGTCCAGCTGTCCAGGCCCCGATGGCTCAGTTTGTGTCCATCACAAACAGCACCTTCATTGACATGCCGGGTGGCTCTCCCCCTCTCTGGGTGGTGGCTGGAAGTGGCCTTGTTTCCAGTGAATGTCCAACTGGGGGATATTCAGGGTTTACTGGTCACTTTGTGTGCCCTACTGTTTGGCCAGAGTTCATGTTCAAAGCCGCTCGTTGAAGAGGGCCTTAGCCTGGAAGGCGGGCACCCAGATGCCTTGACAACGGACTTGCAAAGCCTCGGAGTTGGTGCGGATTTGAGCAGAGTAGCAGGGAGAAACAATCAGTTAGAACACCTGTCCCTTCCCACCCTTTGTAGACTCTGACCCTGGGTGAGCAGCAGACCCTCTGGAGGTGTCTGAGGGACAGTGATGCTTGGAGGTTCCGGGAGTTTCGGACGTTCTCTCTCCCTGATGACGGAGCGGCTCCTGCAGCACGTGGGGTACCGGGAGCTGGCCCTGTGTGAGTCAGAGGCGCGCTCCAGCGTGTGGGTGACGGAGCTCCATCTCAGAGATTCGGATGTGGACAAGCTCCCGGTTCCTGCCTGGAAGGTAGGAGTGCCAGCCACTGGAAGTAGGGCTGGGCCTGGTGCGAAGGAGATGGCGCGGTTTCTGTCTAGTTCCAAGACAAGCTCTCAATAGGAGTCGTGCTGTGATCCCCAGTTTTCTCTTAAATTCTCAGTTTGGTGCTTGTCATTCTCTCTCTAAATTAGAATGTTTTCCTTCATTTGGGAAAATTACATTCATTTGTGATGTTTTTTAAATGCAGGCTTCTGCAAGCAGTTAAAAATGGCGATCCAGATGAGAAATTGCAATTGTAATGATAGTGTTATTTTTACTGCAATCCTATAAAAAATTTTGTTCAAAAACAATCATTAGGGCCCTGGCTGGTGTGGCTCAGTGGATTGAACGTGGGGCCTGTGAACCAAAGGATCGTGGTTCAATTCCCAGTCAGGGCATATGCCTGGGTTGCAGGCCAGTTCCCAGCAGGGGACTCACGAGAGGCAACCATACATTGATATTTCTCTCCTTCTCTCCTTCCCTTCCCCTCTAACGATAAATTTTTTAAAAATTACAAAAAAAATTATTAAGGACACTCAGATCAGGTGATGTTATTTCAGTAGAAATTCAGATTATTCTTCATGTAACTTTTGAAACTACTCTGAACCATAAATAGCCACTTAATATACACATGATGTAAGTTATCAGCAGTCCCATTTCCACATTCTCTGTGAATGTCATCACATTTTAAATGGTACGTAGAGTGGGAAAGAGTAAATTATGCTCCATCATTGCAGACGCTTCTATTTCAGGACAAATTTCCTGGGCTCCTCCACCCAAAGAAGGCACAGCACCCATTCAGAGATGCTGTGACGCCTGAGCTGGGGGGCAACACCCCAGTTAGATGCCACCCAGCACAAGTGACAGGGGTGGGGACAGGAGAAGACAAAGGGATGTGGGTGGGGCAGGGAGAGTCTGAATGGCCTCTAGGATGGGTAAAGTGGGCAAGGTTTGACCTTGACGGCACGTGGGATTATAAATTGTCATCTCAGTCTCTCTGTAAGTGGTGAGAACATGTGGGCCCATGTCTTTGCCTCCCTGGGGGGTGGGGGTCCCGGGTGTGGTGGGTGCAGGTTAATCTTGGCTGTACCACGTTGGCGTGAGTGGAAGCCACCCTTCCCAGCCCCACTGACTGCCTGAGTGATGCAGTGATGCAGACAAAGGTCTCTCCAGCCCGTGATTCCGACACCAGGGACTGTGGCTTCGCTGGCCACTCAGTGGGCCTCCTGAGAGGCCGGGTCCGCTCAAAAACCCAGACGGAACAAAACCCTCCCTGCTTCTTGTGGGCAAACGGTGCACCTTGGGCCTCCTGAGAGGCCGGGTCCGCTCAAAAACCCAGACGGAACAAAACCCTCCCTGCTTCTTGTGGGCAAACGGTGCACCTACAACCAGCTCCAAAAACATCATTCGCAGGCATCGCTAAGGGTTACTGTGACCTGAGCTTGCCACTCAGGGTTGCTCTCCTACGGCTTTTTACTTGCAAACGAAAGTTAGTGTGTTTCTAGAATTTGTGGGCCCCAATTCAGAGCTCTGTGAGAAGCAGTTCCGACTGCACCCCTACCGGTGGGGAAGGTCAGCCTTGTTTTGACTCGGATGAAACATGGTTAAGGAGAACTCCCGCTGCTTCCTGTCTTCAGAAGGCCCCAGTTTTTAATTGCTTTGCTTTGCCTTTGTAAGCCAATTGCTGGTAATGTGGCCCCACTGCCAGCTCAGGTTGGCGGCATTGTCTGCTTCACAGGTAAGGGTTGGCCATGCCCGTGTGACTGGGTTTTTCACTGGCCAGTGGTTAGACCAGGACTTGTGTGTATTTTCATTTAAAAAAAAATCTTTCTCCTTCCCTCCCCCACCTGCTGTGGAGTGATGCTTCGTTTTCATCAGGAGTCCTTTGTCCCCTGGGAAGCGGGCCCTAAACAGGCAAGCGGCCCGGGCACTCCTGCCCCTCTCTGTGGGCCATGGTGTAAGAAGATAAATAGAAGAAGGAAAGGTGTGGGAACCCATGCTCCTGACCAAAGACTAGGGCGCGGAATTCACAGGGAAGGGAATGGGGACCCAGTGCAGGGATGTGACTTCATCATCCTGCGACTTCTGGGGGGTGGGGACACCCACCGCTGTTTTGCCGCGACAGTCAATTTACTTCTGTGGCGTCCAGAGTTCCGAACCTGTGGCGACGGGGCAGGCTTCCAGCGGGGCGCGCACCATTTCGCGGTCCACTCTTTCGTGCCCCTGTTCTTTGGGAGTCAGAGCCTTTCTTGTGTGTGCCACCGTCTGGCGATGCCGTGTGGACAGATCTCCCCAGGGCACTCGGACAGCCTCCCAAATCTCTCGGCACCCTCTGTGCGGGCACTCCCTGCCCTCCCTCGCGTGCTCCGTGGACGGGTGTGTGGACGAGAGTCAGAGGCGCGCTCCAGCGCGTGGGTGACGGAGGAGCTCCATCTCAGAGATTCGGATGTGGACAAGCTCCCGGTTCCTGCCTGGAAGGCACCAACAGCGTCTTCACTTTGGGAAGAAACTATAGGCGGAAAGAAGACACGTCGGTATCTCCACGTGCTGCTCACTTGTGAAGTCTCAGGTGGAGAAGCAGGGCCGGGAAAGGGGAAACGCTCTGCCCCCTTAGCGTGGTAACTCCCTCCAGCTGCTGGGGTGGGGGGGCGGGGCTCTGAGGGTGGAGGGCAGTGGGAAATACAGGGTACGGCACAGGTAAAGCTGCTTTCTTGTAACAGTACAATGTTTTGTTTTTAAGATTTTATTTATTTTTTAGAGAGAGAGAAAGGGAGGGAAAAAGAGAGGGAGAGAATCATAAATGTGTGGTTGCCTCTCCCACGCCCCCTACTGGGGACCTGGCCTCCAACGCAGGCATGTGCCCTGGCTGGGAATCGAACCAGTGACCCTTTGGTTCATAGGCCTGCCCTCAATCTGCTGAGCCACATCAACTAGGGCTAAAAGCCCTTTTTTATTACAAAACTTTCTATTGCAAAATCATAAGCATATTATTCTGTAACATAACACTATTCTACTCCAGCACACCATGTGACGTTTTAGGTGAAATGTTCAAATTAAAACTGTAAGTTATTACGCCCACATTATTATCCTACCAACCGCACTCAGGCCTCACTTCTGCTGGGCCCTGTGTATCTCTGTGGGGAATCTGAAATGTGGGAATTTGCCTTTTAAACCCCAAAGGGACCTTTTTAACTCAGTGTGCCTGAAATTAACTGGGCACGGCTGCAGTGTTTGGGCACGCTGGGCTGACCAAGGTGCAGAGAATCACCTTCGAGAGAAGACAGCTGCGTTAGATGGGGTTGCCATGAAAGGGACACTTGCCTTTCCCTCAGGGTGGCCCTTTCTTACTCAGTGCCTGCTTCCCTGTGATGAAATCCTCATGGGCAAAAACCATGTGACGTGCTTGGTAACTGTACAGAATTTGAGGATGATTTGAGACAGTTGCAGAGGAATCTGTTCTCGGGATCCCACGGAATGTCAGCCTCCCTCTGTGCCCAGCTCCTCCTGCCCCTGCCTGGCTTCTCCCAGCTGGAAGGAGACCCTGCATCACCGTGCGGAGTGGCCATCTGGGGCTGACTGAGCCATCTCGGCCTGGAACTGTTTGGGCGTCTGTCTGTGGCTTGAAAACAAGGCTGATGAGCTGGATGCAGCTTCCCTCACGCCCAGCCTAGTGCCCTTTCTCCTGTTCCAGAAGAAGGGAGGAGACAGTCTGCCTGAGAGTAGTTGCCCAAGTGTCCTGGAGGAGGGGACAGTCTGTGCCCCAGGCAGATTTAGATTGGCAAAGTGTGGAGGAGAGAGCGGCCGGAGCCTGCATGAAGGACAGTGGTCAGGCTGAGAGTGCAGGGTCCTTGAAGACACCTGCTGGTGTGGCTGGGATTGTACGGGCCCGTTTCAGAAGGAACGGGGACTTCTCCAAATGTGCTGTTTGTGATTATCTAGCGTTGCAAGTTGGGGCTTCATAAAAGTAAGAGCCCATCTGGTAGTGAGTCCTTTTTTTTAAACCTGTATTATGTTTCTCACCCTAAAAATAGAAGCAAATGACATACTAATACTTGGAATTCATAGAACAAGTCAGAGTTGACTCCGTCGTGGTCCTGAATCAGAAAACTTCACCCAGGTTCGAGGGAGCCCGGCCTGAGCCCTCACAGGACCAGCCATGCAACCAAAATACAGGGCGCATGGAACCAAGCCCCGAACAGGGGCCGCACCCACGCCTCCTCCATCACAGCCCTTGCACCCTGGGCCCCGGCTCAGGGCTGGGCCAGCAGGGGGACATACAGCCAACCTAGGCCTCGTTTCTGTTTTTTAAACACCCCTGGTGTTTGCATACTTCAGTTGGTACAACCATTCAGATGGTCCATTGTGGTTGGTGAACTGGTAGTTGGAAGCCAGTTGGCACCAGAGGGGTGGTCCAGGGCCACACCAAAGGTGGCATCGTCCCCGGGACTGTAGGGGCCACTGAGGGGCTTTGAGGAATGGCCTGGCACAACCCCAGCAGGGCCAAGATGGGCAGCTGGCAGCAAGCACCACACCAAGTGCAGTGGAAGTGGGCATGTGGGAACCACTGCAGGAGAAAGTCTAATAGGACCGGCAGAGATGGAAAACAGGAGAGGCGAGGATACAGCCAGCCGCCGGGCACGAGCTCATCGGCATCTCCTCCTCCTCCCCAAAGCTTTCCTAACAGAAAGCCTGTGCGCCTCGGTCCCTTGCTTCCCAGGACCCCGAACAGCCCGGGGATAGGGCCACTGGGATAGGGCCCCTCACATCTATCTGTCCCACCTGGTGGGCTCAAACACACCCCTGTGGTACTAGCAAAGGTGGGAGTGGGTATTGCTGCAGTGTTTGGGCGTGCTGGGCTGACCAGGGTGCAGAGAATCACCTTCGAGAGAAGACAGCTGCGTTAGATGGGGTTGCCACGAAAGGGACACTTGTCCTTCCCTCAGGGTGGCCCTTTCTTACTCAGTGACTGCTTCCCTGTGATGACATCCTCACGGGCAAAAACCATGTGACGTGCTTGGTAACCGTACAGGGTTTGAGGATGATCAATTGGCCCCCTTCGGGGGCATTCCAGTGAAATCCAGGGTCTTAATGAACAGTCTTCACCGAATCCTGCTGAGCCTTGTCTGACGACATTTCAATGCCTGCACATTTACAAAATGCATGGGGAGAGCGCTGCGAATTTACTCAGTCTCAATTGATCTTCAAACACATTTTCAGTGGGGTACAGAGCTATGTAGACCAGGGTTCTCTGAAAAGAACATGTTGTTAATTTCAGGCACACTGAGTTAAAAATGTCCCTCTGGGGTTTAAAGGGCCACAAACTTGCTTATGCAGCTGGGTCTCACCTTGATTTTGACACCGACTGGACAGGGCGGGATGAAGACTTTCTGTTTGGCACGGTGGGTACCACCAGCTCCGATCTGCAGTAGCAGCCAGTTCCGATGTCTCGTTTCTCCAAGAAGAAGGGGTAGTGAGACAAATACATCTCAAAGAGATGAGCAAAGGGCAGCTGGGTTTTCGTATTTGGCTAGAAAGTAACGTGATGTCACCGTTACTTTTTTGTGCAAGGTGTTAACTGAGAATCAGTATTTCGTGGTCGGGCTTTTAAGTGTTGCCCCGTGTTTCCATAGAAAGCCGTTGCATGGCCCTCTGGGAGCGGCTGCGAATCCTCGGGGTGTCTTTAGTCACTTCCTTCTGCCTTTACACTGGGGAGATGGGGGCTGGAGCTCAGCTGGCCACCAGGGCTTTGCAGGAGCTGGTCATCTGCTCCCCTGGTACCCGCAGCACGTTCTCCCTGGGAGAGTTTTTATCACATCAGTTAATTAAGACAGTTGCAGTGAAATTTATGAATTGCGAAGGTAGGTAGTTGGAGAGGAGAGTTGAACGTGGCCCACAGAAAGCTTTGCAGAGGAGGAGGACTTGTTTGAGCCGTTGGATGCTGGGGGTCAGGGAGGGTTGAAGAGTGGGTGGAGCACAGTTCTAAATACAGCACTAGTATGTCGGAACAGGTGGCATTCTGTTAATGATCTGTAATTATGGAACCTCAGTAAACTGGGAAAGACTCAGGTGTCGGCTCAGAGTTGGGGGACACCCACCTGCTCAGAGGACAGGTAACCCAGGGGAGAGGAGGCTCAGGGGGGCTTGACTGGGAAGCTCTGGCCGCAGTCACCTCCTTTGGGTCACACAGCACTATGGCACCTTTTACTTGTGGTTTTGAACCCCAGTTCCTTAGGACTACCCCTCCCTCCTAGGGGAAGTATTGAAATGAATGTAAACTGAGCACATAATCACCTACCAGAGACCACGTTGCAATTTGCCGTGATAATAAGAAGTTAATTCAGCTGGTTTCTTCTGGCAGGCCTAAGAGCAACCTGAGAACGTGGGTTCCCCAATATCGTTGCCTTTTCTGGTTTATTTCTGCAGGCACTGCCATTTCGGGGGAGGTGCAGACTTTGCAAATGCAAGTTAGGAAGAGCTCTGACAACACTCTTGATGCCTGGTGTAAACCAGGAGGTTTAAAGAGTTTATTGGCTTAAGGAAGGAAACAAATCACAAATCTCACTGGTGCTTTTGCCGGTTCCCACTCGAGAGCAGACTTGGGAAATGGGAGCGTGAAAGCCTCAACGGAAAGGATTGTTTTCAAAGTATCTCTACTTCCTAGCGGGGCAGGCACTCGCACCGCTGGTACCGCCATCCTCGCTTCCCCAGGGGCAGGAGGAAAGAGCGAAGAGAAAAGACTACAGCTTCATCTCACAGTCTCAGAAGAGAAAGTCAACCCACCTGCCTCCACAGTTGTTATTGTGCCCTGACTGGTGTGGCTTGGTTGGTTGGGTGTCGTCCTGCAAAGTGAACGGTCACCAGTTAAGCTCCTGGTCAGGGCACAGGCCCGGGTGGCAGGTCCCCAGGTTGTGGCACCTACCAGATGCACCAATCGATATTTCTCTCCCTTTCTCCCTCCCTTTTCCTCTCTCTAAAAATAAGTAAAAATTTTTAGAAGATTATTGCACCCTATTGCACCTCCTGACACTGGGCTAGGAGCTGTCGGAGTCAAATAGAGAAGTAAAATACTGTCCTCAAGGAGCCTGTGTTTAAGGGCTAAGCTCAGAGGTCACTGTCTACAGCTGTGCAGCTCATGCCCCGCACACCCCTAGAGGGCGCCATTCCAATCATAGACATTGTTGATTTGACTCTGTTATGACAGTATTCCTGAAGATGGGAGCAAAATGTCTTGAGGAAGGGCTACCTTTTTCTAGTTCTAGGCACCCTACGGGCTAAGTGGCCCGAAAGAAGAGGAGGAAAGAGAAACAATTGCAGTGCAATGTGACAGCGGCCAGAGTGGATCTGTGTGCAAAAGGCAGAAGGACTTGGTAGGAAGACACCTCCATGTGCCTGGGAGAGTCCGGGAAAGCCTTGCAAAGGGTAGTGCTTTGGACCACCCCCCTGAGCACAGTAACACAGTGATAGTTGTATAGTGTCAAAAAATTGTGTTCAACACCCAGGCAGCCTGGGTTCACATCCCAAATGTGCCCTGTACTGTGCAACCTTGGGCAAGTTGCTGAACCTCTCTGTGCCCTTTGCAAGATACTGCTAACTATGCAGTTCCCCAGGATTTCTGTCTGCATGGCCAGGCAGATGGTGGGCAGGTATGAAGCGTGGGAAGCAGAGAAGCATCTCGACGCTGTCTGTGTGGACTGATACACTCACACCCTTCCCCCTAATGCTCTTGCCTTCTCCTGGGGTGTAGACCAGACAAAGTTCAGATACACCTGCTAATAACAAAACTCATTCTGTTTTCCTCTAAATGCAATGCCCGTAAAAACATATGCAAATTCATCCAGGACCATTGTCTGCTTTCCTTGGGCTGATAAAAGCGATGAGATGTATCAGTTCCACACATCTCAGCACTTTGTAGTTTGCGGATTGCGGCCCTCAGATAACGCTTGCCACCTTTACTCTTGTTGCCGGGTACAAGGGCAAAGCTGTCAAACCAGACTGATGTTCACTGCAATAAGTAAGCTGTATGTCATAATCAAGACATAAAATTGGTCACCCTGTCTTCTAAAAATGCCTGTGTGAGCCAGGCAGGATTATTGAGTGCTAAGTGTGGTCACAACTTTTAACTGACTGTGGCCATCCACTTCCCAATTGGGATGGTTCTGAAATATACAGAGTTGCATATTGGGAGTCTACCTGTTCCCTTCCCGAGTGTGTGTCCCTGGGGACAGCCCTGGAGAACAGCTAGCCCTTCGTGTCACCCAGACGTGTCCAGACACCGTGCTCAGCTACTAGAGGTGGGTGCTTCAGGACCGATCACATGCTTGAAAGATCAGAAAATGTTATTTCTCTGACAGCTGGTTGGGAAGACAGTCGAAGCAGTAACAGAGGAGCCCCCGGACCCCTGCAGTCCCCCAGGAGAGGGTTACCTCTCACTCCCACAACAACCCAGGGGGAGGAGTGTTCAGCTGGGAGCCTTCCGGGAGGGGATGCAGGGACCTGGCCACTTCCACACTGGCTCTGCCAGCTCTACTGGTGGCTTCTGGGCCCCTGTGGAAGGTGAGAGAGCGTTGAGGTGACACCTGTTTCTGAAGCACTGGGGGACAGAAGTGACACATGGCATTTGTCTGGCTGACAGAGTCCTCAGGGGCCAGTTTTCCAGAGCAACACCACACTGGAAGGGGAGCCTTGGTCTTTGGGAAGGGCCTCAGCCCCCTGCCCGACCCCTGCACCCAGAATTGGTTCAAACTGCAGCCTCTCGAAAGCTCAGAGCGGACTGGCTGGAGTTTGGGGGCCTAATAACAAGACCTTGTGAATCAGGAGAATTGCCCTCCAGCTCCTCTGGGTAGAGTTCTGGCCAGTCTTGAGCCAAATCTTCTCGAAGCCAAGTCTTCTTTCCTCTGTTTCCTCTCCCATTTCCCTCCCTGCAGACTCTGCTAAAATTCTCCATCTGGGCACGGCCTTCACAGAATGCTCCATTCCTACATCACCTTCCTCCCTTCTCTCCAGCCAGACCGTGCATTCCTTCCACGCTGCTGCCGGGCATTGTGGGGCAAAGCTGGGGGCGGGGCGTGGGGTGGCACTTTATACTGATATGGAGTCAGCTGAAGGCTCTTCTTCTCTGGGAAATAATTGCATTTTTAAAAGGTGTTTGAACAAGCTTCCCTCTGGCCTTGCTAGAGCTTTCTGTTCAGTGACTTTGTTAGAAAAGAGTGAGTCTTGTGAATTTAAACGTAAAAAAGGATACGAAAAAAAACAGTACCGTCTCTGATGCTCTGGGTCATGTGCATGCCTGCCTCCAGAGCAGACAGCATAGTGGGTGACATGGTGCTCACCGCCTGTGTACAAACCCCCACCTTGCCACTCGCTGTGTGACTATAGGCAAGTTACCTGACCTCTCTGTGCTTTAAAATCAGCTATCGCAGACATGTCTGCAATTCCTCCGGGGTGGTGGGTGCCCAGCCAGGCAGACCAGGTAGGTCGGTTTACCCTTCAGCTGGGAGTCCTATCCCCTCTGGAGGACTGACAGGATTGGAGAACGGGGCTTAGCAGCTGTTTGTGTTTGTAATAAAGAGGTAAACATGAACTTGAGTAGGAACTTTTCCATCAGCTTCTGAGTAAACAAGATAGCGAGTCGGCAGCGATTCAGCAAAGCTTCCCTTCCGTGGCGTCCAGCCTTCAGCACTGATCAGAGCATTAGAACCGGCTTGCAGGGTGACTGGGTACAGCAGAGACGGCAGGGTTTGGACTGGGGCCTGGAGCTGTTCTGAGAGCAGATTCAGACAAACGCTCTCCAGTGAACCAGGGTTGAGCAGTCACAGGATGCGCATACGGTATATGGGCGCCTGGTGCTGCTGCCACCGGAGAGTACGAGCATGCTGTTTCACATTCACAAGGGGGGATGAGTCAGAACGGAAGGCAGAGGGGGTGAGGGGGACTAAATTGACCTGGGATTCGACTCTATTACTGTATCTGTTGTGGTTAAATTAAGTCTTCTGGGTTTATTTGTTGAAGGAAGTGGCTTACTTCATTATTTACATGATTATCCCAGAATAGCAAGCCATTAGTGCCTGTGTGTTAGAAACTGCAGCTGAAGCTCACGCATCTCCGCACGCATGCGAGTCTGTGTCACCTTGGAGGCCAGAGAGGTGGGTTAATTGTTTTCAGATGATGGCCGTGAGGAGCGAGCCAGGATGGAAAACCTCCAGGTGGTGGAGCCAGGCCCGACTGGCTAGAGGGGAGTTCTGGCTGCCCGATGAATGGCTGAATGGCCCCAGGCAAGTCACTTAGCCTTTCTGAGCCTCAGTTTTCTCATCTGCCAAATGGGGATAATGAGACCTCCCTTCAGGTAGTAATTAGGATCAAGTAACATGATGGTGACCTACAAATGTTGCCTCCTTTATTTCTCTACCGGTGCTAACCACTATTTGCTTACCCCTTCCCTTATTCTGAAGCAGGTTAATCTTGACCTGTTCTCCGAACAGGAAGTGTCCCCTTGGGAAAATTCAGTTAGAGCAGATATATTTATGTAAGCATTTTCCTCTCCGCGAAAGCATGGGGAATTTTGATTCCGGACTATGTGAATTGCAAGTCCCTACTGTCAGGACTGAGTTGAATGTCCTAAGGGCTGGAACGTTCTGAGATAAGGAGCTGCAGGGCAGGAAATCGCCCAAGGACCATCTAGCTCAGTCTTGGGGTGAAGGGGGTGAGCTGAGGGTGGGTGGGGCTTTGGCTGGGGTTCCAGCATGCAGGGACGGGGCAGGGTCGGAGTGGCTTATGGGAAATAGCCCCGTGGCTGGTGCTGAGTGAAGTTCAGTCTCCTCAGCCTTTCCTGTCGCAGTCATTCCATTTGTCCTGGGTCCCCAGGACGCAGCATCCAGTAAGCTGACATCAGCAGCTACGGTGTTTCACTGGGAGCCTTACCGATAAACAAATGGCCGATTAACATTTTGCATTTTATGTGTATTATATACTGTATTCGCAATAAAGTAAGCTGGAGAAAAGAAAATGCTAAGAAAATTATAATGAAAATATATTTACAGTGTTAATTTTATTTTAAAAATTTTATTCATTTATTTTTAGAAAGAGGGAGGAAGAAAGAGGAGAGAAATGATGTGTGAGAGAAACATTGATTGGTTACCTCTTGCATGTGTCCCTACTAGGGACCCAGGCATGTGCCCTGACTGGGAATCAAACCTGCAGCATTTTGGCTTGCAGGACCAAAGTGCTCAACCAAGTAAATCATGCTGGTCAGGGCATATTTACAGTGTTTATGGGGGAAAAATCCACATATAAATGGACCTGCACAGTTCAGATCTGTGTGGTTCAAGGGTCAACTGTACTCGCAGCCCCAGATGGCCCCCTGGGTCCCATTCCAGGCACACGGACCTGCTCCCTGTCATCCTGCCCTGGAAAGGGGAGCCACTCTCCTGACTCATAACAGCCGAGGCTGGTTGTATAAAGACAGCTTTTTAAGGCACGATTCCACGGGCATCCACGTGTGTGGCGGTCTTGGTACTGTTGGCTGCATGGAATAGCAAGCGTGCACTGAGCTCTCGCTCCGTGCTGCGCCCTCCTCCACGCCTTTTCCTGGACCGTTCTGCTCCGGCTTCTGAAGGATTCTGCGAGGTAGGGACTCACCTTAGGCCTGTTTTACAAACAGACCACGGCAGCCCAGCGAGTTGGGAGCCTTGCCCCAGGCCATACTGCTAGTAGTGGTGGGGCTGGCATTCCTGGCAGCGAAGGCCCACCTCGCCCACGCGGTCCCTGCATGGTAGTGGAGGACCTCTGTCACCTGTATTGTCCCCTGAGAAAGCAGAATAACCCAAGCAATCGCAAACTCAGGAGTTCAATGAATAGAATAGAAATGCATCCAAACACGAGGGTCTGCACACGCCTGATGCTTGCACACTCGGGAGGTGTGTTTGTTCATGTTCCCTTGACGCGTGTGAGTTTGAGCACCTCTTGGACACACTCTGTGTTCTACCCTCAGGAGGAAAATCCCCTTTCTGGTCCCTTTTCCTATACAAATAAGGAGACTGGGCCCCAGACAGCGGAAGTGACTCACCAGAGGCCACCCATTCTGTGGGTGTCAGGGCTGGGACGCAGACCCCCGGTCACAGGACTCCCTATACAGTGCTCTTTTCATTCTGCCCTGCACCCCCATGAATCAGCTGCTCCATGCACACAGATCATGGAAACTCACGGTTGAGTATCTTAGAGCACCTGTTGGGTGTCGGGCCTGGGGTCCCACGCTGCCCACCCCCATCCCCCCCCCCCAGCCCTGGAATCAGGTTCAGATGCACAGGGAGCCGCTGCTAACGGCCACCATTTTCCGTGCCCAGCATGAGGCCCGCCCTTTCCCAGCCATCTCTGGGACCGGGTAATTCCCTCTCTTCATTTAGGCTCCTACCCAAACACAGTTATAACTGGTGTCCCATGAGCCTGCTGGAGCTCTCTTGGTTGTTTGTACAAGGCAGAACCAGGTCCCCAAAGCTCATGGGTTTTCGGAGCACTTAGTGGGAGGGAGAGGAAAATAAACCCTTACCGCCTGCTGTTTTGTTTCAGAGTTTCCTCCAGCTCCGACTGCTCGGTGTCCTGGGATTGTGTGCCTCCACCCTGCCACCAGCCATTATGAAGCACCTACTGTGTATAAAGGCCACTGTCTAGAGAGAGATAGGGTGGCTGCAGATGCTTTTAGATGGGGCCACAGAGGACAAGGACAGTCCTCAAAGATGGGCACCTCGTCGCACGTGATTGCAAAAACAAGGCCTCTGCCCTCCAGGGCTGCCTTCTAATAGCAGCTCCGTGTCTTAGGAGTTTGGTTGGAAGTCACTAGAGCCCACCTGGGCAGGCATGAGCAAGTGGCGGGGCATGATGAACTCCTGAACTGGGAGGTCCGGGGCTAGCTTTAGGTGTGGCGGGATCCAGGGTCACCGGTGGCATCAGGATTGGCCCAGCTCTCCTTCCTGCTGTTCCCTACCCAGCCAGTCTCCCTAGACACAGGGCCCTGGAAAGGATGGCCTGCATTGAGCACTTCAGGGGTTAGCAGAAAGACATTTCTCCTTCCCCCAAATTCCCGGGATTCACTTTTTGGCTCATTTACTGTCTGTGAACCACCCCTGTAGCCCTGGGGAGGAACCAGACCCATTCAAACCACACAGACCTGAACCGGGAAGGGGTGCTGCCCCAAGGAGGCCCAGAGTCCTAGGGTGCTGGGCAGGCAAAATGACAGAGGTCACTTCCGTCAACTGCCCAGCACCCCGAGGAGCTGACTCTGGTGTAATCCAGCTCTTTCTGAGTCAAGCTGACCTGCATTTGGGCCGGGCACTTCTGTTTTCTTGGGCAGAGTGTGTGGCCACAGCTCACAAGTCTTCCGGACCTGTGCCATCTCCAGGCCATCACCTGTCGATTCATGGCATCACTGTGCCTGCCTGTCACGGGCTCCGCCCCCTCCCTTCCCTCAGTCTTCCATCCTGGGGCTCAGGTGGCCACAGCATTTGTGCGTCTGTCCCTCCCCCTCTGTCACATACAGTCCAGCAGCTTCTGCCTGAGGTCCCTGTCCCTTCCATGTCCCCACCGTCCAGAACAAGTTCTGGGACAGGCACCAGCAAACTGCAACTCGAGGGCCAAATCCAGCTTAGCACCTGTGCGTGGATGGCCCGAGAGCCAACGCTAGTCTCTAGATTTTTGAACAATCAGGAAAAACTTAAGAATAGTCATCTGCGACACGTGAAAATGAGGTGGCATTCCTATTTCAGCGAACACAAATAAGCTTGATTGGAACAGAGCCACGCCCATTTGTTTATCACGCATGGCTGCTTCCGCACTGCGGCGGCAGAATTGAGTGGTGGCGGCCCAGGGCGCATGGTGGGCAAAACCCACAGTACTTACTATCTGGCCCCTCACTGAAGTAAGTTTGCCAATTGTCGGTTTGAAGCGCCCGGTGTTGTCAGGCCGTAGCCAGATTCCTCTCCTGGCACCGAAGTCCTTCCATCTGGTTCAGCCAGCATCTCTCCCCCTCGTCACCTTCCCCCTCCACCTTGGCTCCTGACTGCACAGAGCTCGAAGTCTCCCGGGCTCCCTCCCACCTTCCTGCCTCAGCATCCAGTTTGTTCCTTTGCCTAGAAAGCCTCCCCTCTCCTTCCTGGGGAGAATCCAGGAATCCTCCAGGGCCCAGCTGTCTCATCCCCTGCTCCTCCCTGAGTCATCCTTTCTGAGTTAGACTTCATTGTTCCTCCCCCCGAGTCCCTCCAAAGCCCTGTTAAAACCTCTCGCTGGGCCGTTGGTCTCGTTACAGCCACCGTCCGCTGTGCGTCTGTTTCCCCTCCCCAGCAGGCTGCAAAGGCTGCCCGGTGCATCTTGATGCCTTTACAGCCTTGACCCTCCTGGCGGACGGCACTTGTCAGAAGGAATGAAAGTCAAACCCTGGTCTGGGAGCAGCTTCCGTTCCAGAGATAAACCTGCTAGTTCTGTGGGAACACACACGCATTGGAGAATGGCGGCTGGCAAAATAAAACTAAAGGAGCCAAAATGCACACTGGGGGGCCTTGTCTTTCTGCACTGTGCATGGCTAAGACAGGCGAGCAGTGTCTTAGCCTGAAGGGTGTGGATTTAATGAGACTTTAAGGACACTGGGCGGGGTGGGGGCAGGTGGGGTAATAAGGAGAAGGGGTGAGAATCGGGGAATGCTGTGGCATGTTCCTGGCCACCCACTTTGGGCAGAGAGTTCTAGGAGTGAGGAGGGCCTGTGCAGAACAGCACGTGGGCCGGTAGAGACACCAGGTGTGAGCGGTGGAGAGTGGGCAGGTCTCCATGAACAGGAGGCAGAGGGAAGCAGGCACTGCCCTCTGTTCGGGGGACGGAGACAGAGGCCACCGTTTTAACTCGTTTTACTCCCTAGACCAGTGTTTCTCCACCCGGATGCTGTTGGCATCTGGGGCTGTACATCTCTTTGTGATGGGGCTGCCCCGCGCAGTGGAGGACATCTAGCCGCTTCCCTGACCTCTGCCCCCTGGATGCCAGCAGCACCCCTGTACCTGGGGTATCTCTGGAGGTCCCCTGGGCGGGAGAGACACAGTTGCCCCGGGTCATCCCACAGGACGCTTCTCACATTTTCCGTGGAGAAAGACTGCTTCTGTGTCTGACCAATGCTCCTGTCATAGACCAGAAAAGCGAATTGCTGGAGAAGCGTCCGTGTGCTTGACGGTCACAATGTCAGATCATCTAAACAGTGCGTAAGTGCTTAGTCGCACTCTCTTCCACCTCGGACGGGTCACAGAGTGTTCACGGGCCACACCCCGGCTCAGCTCTGGCCCCAGACAAATCAGAGGACATAGTCTGCATGTGCAGATATCGCCGTGTGCCCTGGGACTTTTGTCCCTCTTAGGTCCCTCCTACTGTGTTTATTCACCATCTTGGACAGTGACTTTTCCTCTGAGTGTATGTACATGTGTGCACGGAGGACAGCGCTGGACCCGCTGTGGAAAGACGACGATTTGCCCCTTTTCGGAGCAAGTTTCCTGGCTGCTTTTGGGTTAGCCCACCTCTGTGGAGACTCCTGTTGCCCAGAATTCCCGGAGGCAGGGCTGGAGCTGTGCTCTCCCGTTGCTCTTCAGAGTCATTTCGCTCCCTGGTCGTTTTCCAACGCTCAGGCCGAGGGCCGACCTTCCCTCTGCCCATCTATCCCTGCAAACAGGCCAGAGCCCAGGACGGCTTCTTTCCACAGCAGAAGTCGGAGGCCTTAGCCTTTTGTCCTGTGGCCCAGAATAGGCTCGTGAATGATGGAAGATACAGGAATCTACATTTTAAGCCTTGAAGTCGGTGGAGACGTAGTAAAATCCCCAGCACCCGTTGCAGACACTGGTGCTTGGTGCGGGTATTGAGTGTGTGGGGCAGGGGAAAAGGGGCAGCGACCTCTGTAGTGTTGCCACTTTAAATACAAAGTGTAGTGTACTTGGTGGAGAATTTGGTGCATGGGGCAGGTGAGTCGGGGGAGAGCGAGGCCAGCAGGAAAGGAGAGAACAAAGCCGGACTGAGAAACGGTTGCGGCCAGGCCCCTCAGTGAGTGCCTCCTCCCTGAGCAGGGCACTGGGGCCGGCTGGCCAGTGCGAGAGCAGCGAGTGGGGGGACCGCGCTCTCCGGACTCCCCGCCCCATGCACACTGTCCGATTCTTTACTGTCTCCCAAGTCTTAATTTTGTTGGTGTTTTTGGAGAGGGAGGGTGGTCCCCAGAAGAGGTCTCAGGGGAGCAAAGGCCACAGGTGAAGGAAGCTTCAAGGAACAAATGCAGCTAACCTTTCATCTTGTCCTCAGAGTTGAGGGGCCTCCTGCTTGTGACAAGCTACAGTAACAGCCTCCTCAAACCTCACAGTGCTTTGTGGAAACCAAGAAGCTGAGTAATCTTCCACAGACGCACAGAGGAAAGCCAAGAATAGAATCCAGGCCCCAGTGACTCTTTGTCGGGCGTGTTTTTAACAGAAGCCAAGGATGAGAATAAGTGTAGAACTCAAACCGAATTTGGCAGACTTTTCTGTTCTGAGATCTTAGCCAAGAGGCACTGTGTCCAAATTACAGCTGTCAGCCAATGACTGTTTAGTCAGATACCTATGTGCAACTCGCCCGGAAACACATCACGCCTGCCAGTTTCTTCCTTTCTACCTATGATCTTGCTTCACCCTGTTAGCTGAACTAGAGTGGCGGGAGGGGCCGTTCGAAGTGTGTTGACAAGGACCACATGTTTTCCCAGCCAGCACTCATCGGGACACTGTGTGCAGCATGCGAGTGGCTTTGGGAAAGTTCTGTCCCTTCCAGACGCTCCCAGCAGGCCTCCCCAGCTCTAACTAGTGAGTCCAGCCCCTGTTGGGGCCGCGTCCTGGCCTGAGACCTCTTGCCTTGGAAGACTTGGGGGCCCCACAGGGGATTGGGTCTGGGCAGAGAGGCAGGACTGTGCCAGACACACAGGGAGCCTGGGGGCGGGGGATGAATGCGTGCTGGGGGGAGGGGGTGACCCAGTCCGAGGCTGTAGGATGTCCAGCAGTAACAGCAGCACACATGGCTGTGGCCAACATGGGCCACCTTCGTGGGTGTGAACCCAAGTGCTGTTACATGTTCATGCATGAAAACCAAGGACCAGGACACCAGAGGGAGCCCTCAAGTTCGCCCATGGTGACACACACACGCACACACACACGTGCGCCCCTTTCCTACCCTGGCAGGCAGACGCAAAGGCAGGCAGGAGAGTTGGGGAGCTTTATACTGGAGAAAAGGGCTTCAGGGGTGCCCTGGGAGGAGGCTGTTGAGCTGGAGGAGCTGGAGGCTGGCTGGCTAGAGGCGGGGCATTGTATGTCCTTGGTTTGGGCAGTGTATTCATTTCCTGGGGTTGCTGGGTGGCTGTAACAAATTACTACAAATTGGGTGACTTACAGCAACACCAGTTTATTCTCGCAGACTTATTCTCACAGGAGCTCGATGCATCTGTCTTTGTGGGTGTATAACGTAAATACAGCAAGACAGAATTTGAAGTGCACAGTTTGAGTTTTGACAAATGTAGACAACCACGTCACTACCATGCCATCAAGATCTAGAACATTCCCGACACCCCAGGAAGTCCCCTGTGCCCTTTTCTCGGCCCCTGCCCCATAGGTTCTGCCTTCTGTCCCCGAGGCCAGTGATGGCGGTGCACAGACAGCATGGTGCCGTCATGCCATTCGTACCCCTTGGCCAGATTCTCTCACGGGCCAGGTTTTTAAGCTTTGGGTCTCAGTGATAAATCACGGACTTCCACATGGTTGCCACAAAGACAATGTCACTGTATTACAAAGCACATGGAAGGGAGCCATGGAAGGGGTCCCTTTCTGGTCCCTCCACTGAACACAACCACCGAAATGGTTTTGCTGTGTGTGTTTCCTGTTCTTTCCATTTCCTTATTTGCTCGTAGCAGCAAGCAAACCACGAGGGAGTTTGTGTGTTGCTTTTTTCATATATGGTAAGCTCTTTTTTCCACATGTGGTGTTTTAATTCCTGTTTTTGGTAATTCTCCACCTAAAATGTGCCACGAGGGCGGAGCGTTGCCTGGCTTGTCCCCTGATGTTTCCTGGTGTGTAGAACCGTGCAGCACTGGGGGCTGCCCGTAACAGTCCGTGGGAGGACCCGACGAGTGTATCCCACCGAGTTCGCCGTTTTCCGGATTAGTGGACAGTTAGCAACTCCCAGAGTCTTACCATCAGAGGCGATAAATATCTTCAGACATATAGTCCCCCCTGCCCCCCATGTTTTGAATGACACCCCAAGAGCAAATACCAATGATGAATTGTTGTGTCAAAGAGGAAAAACATGTTCTGCCTCTTGACGCACAGTCGCAGGCTCGGTAGAGATGAGTTGCCCAGTGGTGAGCCTTGGGGCTGCCAGTCCCTTGCGGTGTGACTTTGGACAAATCACTTAGCCTCTCTGTGCCCCACTTGTCCCATCTGTAAAATGGGTCTAAAGATAACATTTCACAGGCTCATCGTGAGGGTTAAATGTAGTAGGCCCTGCACGTGTATTTGCTATTTATGTTGTATACATAACGCATCATGCTGAGAAAGGTTGCACCTTCTTCGCCAAATGGAAACAGTTTCTTTTCATAATCACTGTGCTTTTGACAACTCGGTGGCACTGTGTGGCCCGCTGGCGCTGAGTTTGGGCATTGCGAAGTAGACAGGAAACTTCATTACGAAATCACTTCAGATAGATTATTTGCATTCTCTATCGAACCGTTTAGGTTCTGGGTGCTGTCTCAGAGACGTGGGGAAGACGGATGAGTAAATTGTCCACACACCACACAGAGGCAGAACTACGGGTTGTTGCTAATTGTGGAGATGAACAGGGACCGCCTGGTGAGAGCAAACCCCCGGGTGCTCGTTCAGCGTTTCCTACAGCAAGGGCGTCAGCCGCCCTCACTCACGTTTGGCAGAGACGCAAAGGCAGGCAGGGGAGTTGGGGAGCTTTATAGCAGAGAGAAGGGCTTCAGGTGTGCCCTGGGGGGAGGCTGTCCGGCTAGGGGCGGGGCGTTGTATGTCTTTGGTTCGGGCAGTGTGTTCATTTCCTGGGGTTGCTGGGTGGCTGTAACAAATTACTACAAATTGGGTGACTTACAACAACACCAGTTTATTCTCGCAGACTTCTGGAGGCCAGAAGGCTGGGATGAAGCTGTTGGCAGGGTTGGTTCCTCCTGGGGGCTCCAAGGAGTGTCTGCTCCTTGTGTCTCTCCTAGTTTCTGCTGACGGCCTACAGTCCTTGGCTCGTAGCCATGTTGCTCCAATCTCTATATTTGCCATTTATTACATGGCCGCCTTCTCTGCATGTCCCCTTCTCTTCTCATAAGGACACCAGTCATAGGGTTTGGCATCTCTCTAATCCAGTGCGACCTCATTTTAACTTAGCTAATTACGTCCACAGAGACCTCATGATGTAGACTGAATCGTGGCCCCTCAGCCTCCGTGTTTGAAGCACTAACCCCCAAAGGGATGGTATCAGCCCCTAGAACAGGAAACCGAAGCCTTTCTCAGTGTGTGACGCAGAAAGGACTTAAATTCAGGGACTCTGGTGATCGCAAAGTTGCAGGAAGGGCTGAAGGAACAGGAGCCGGAAATGGGGGGATCAAATCCAAAAATATCCCACGTGGAGATGAGGAGGTGGGCGTTCTTGCCAGGAGGGCCTCTCAACACCTACATCTCTGTAATGCTGGTGCCCCAAGAACACCAGCATTTGGGGGTCCCACAGAGGAGGGGTCCCCTAAGGGAGACTAGGCAAGTGAGAGTGGGGGGTCAGAGAAAGCAAGTGAGGCCACTGCAGGAAGGTGGGACCCACCAACCCACAACAGGGTGGGTGAATCCTAACGCATCTTCTAAGTGCAAGAAGCCAGAGCAAAAAGGCTACATGTTCTGTGATTCCATTGATTCGACATTCTGGAACAGGCAGTCTCTAGAGAAAGGAAACAACAGTGGTCGTCGGGGGTTGGGGTGCTGGGGAGGTTTGACTACAAAATGGCAGATCAGGGAATTGGGGGTGATGGAACTGTACTGTCTCAGGTGTGGAAGCAGACCCACAACCCCGCATTTCTCAAAACCCATAGAAGTGCACGCCACAGAGAATGAATTTTACTGTGTGTAAGATAGATGGGTGGATGAATGGATAGATTGATCATTCATTCATTCATACATGCATTCATTTATGCACACATAGGAAGTGGCTGGTTTTATTAAATGTCTCAAGGAAGTCAGGAAGATGAGTGACAGGTTTCCCCGGACCCATAGGATAGTGACCTAGACCTAGACCTAGACCTCTGTGGGGGCAGGCCCTGGGCTGTTAGCAAAATTGAGCTGCAAGATGCAGCAAGTATCTCTCCTTTCAAGAGCACAGCCTCGTCAGGGCCCTTTGAGCTCCTGGGAGTCCAGAGCCTGGTCCTGGGGGAAACAAGTCCTGTGGCCCAGACGTGTGTCTGTGGCAGGTAAAATGCTCAGATGAAAGAGGCCTGGTATCGGGTAGGCTCCCACCTGGGTTATTCTCTCACCTGGGCCGCACTGTGGTTGTGTGACTTTAGGTGACTCCTTGGCCTCTCAGAACCTCTGTTTCCCCATCAATAAAAATGAAAATAATGATCTTGTAATTGACCAAGTAGATCAAAGGGCTTGAAATGTTAGTACCGCAGCCATCAAATCTTGCCGCGGGCACCCCTCTCTCCATGGGCTTACTACCTGGCCCTGCCTCCCTGGACAGTAACTCCTGGCTGGCTCACCCCTCACCAGCACAGCGAGCTTCTCACCCTCTCTCAATGGCCTGTTTATTTGTCCATCTCCCCCATCAGCCCCCTCACGGGCACACCTGCAAGGCGCCGTGCCTGGATCCTCGTAAATGCTCCAGAGACGCATATTGACGTGAACTGTTTCAAAAGCCAGGGTCTTTGCCATCCCAATAACCTGCCACTTTCGAAATACTTTGGCTTTCTCTGGAAGGCAAATCGCCCTCCAAAACCGCCCTCCACTGCTGCCAGGCCTGAGGACGTCCCCAGACGCACCTGTTCCCAGAGCGAGTCCAACACCTACTGCGTGGGTGCTCAGTGAATACTCGTTGAACAAACGAATGCATTCGGAGAACTAGCAGAGATGTTGCAGAAGGACAACGCTACTTCAGGGTTCCTGAAATATAATAGCATCACCCATGCAACTTTGCACGTCAACCACAAGGGCCAAGTGCATCCTAGGGGTCTCATTTATACAGTGTTAGAGAACTCGGTAGCTGGTGGTGGGGAGGGGGGATTGCAGATGCTTTCGTGCCCAGGGATCTGTGATTTCCCATCTGCTGTCCAGGAAGACAAGTGGTAGGAAAGACCCGCACCCCTATTCCCTGGTCCTGAACACAATAGGGGGGGAGGGGGTAAGTGGCCAGGAGGGAAGAAAACACGTGTGTGAGGAAGAGAGGGGTGTGTCCAGAACCAAGAGTGATGGAGAAGCCAGTTCTGAGCACTGAGGTCTGAAGGAAAGAATCCTAAAGGGTGTGGGGAGGGGCTGCTGTGTGGTTTGCAGCCTTTCCTTCCCTCCTCCTCCCCCCAGCTCCTGCCGTCACCCCATGACATGGGCAGTGCTGGGATCACCCCTGGCTTCCTGAGCTGGGCTCCACCTGCAGACACGTGCCTTCTTTGCCACCCACTCCTCCCCAGGGTTTCTGCAGCCCACGGGCTCAGGAGTGCCCTGTGTATGCCCTGCTCATTCCTCTTCATCTCTGGTCGGGATGTGAGCCACTGGGGCAGACTCGGCCCCTCTTAGATGGGCAAGCGTCACCCCCTTGAATGTGGGTTGGGGCTCTGGATCCAAGCAAGGCCAGGAGAAGAGAAAGGTGGCCACGGAAGCTGGGATGAAACTCCATCAGCTCTGAGATCATCATGTGGCCCATCTCACCTTGCCCACTCTTTTCCCCACGGCACTGGCTTTATCTTCTCTTTGGCCTTCACAAACCAAGGCTCGTCCTGTGCAGCAGTGGGGACGGAGCTTGCAGTGAGCAAGGGGTCTGTAAGCTAAGACCCTTACAGTGATGGCGGCGTAACGGGCTCAGTGCCACGCACATGTCACCTCTCATTGCGTCCTTGTAGCACCCTGGCCAGCAGGTTGTGTGGGACCCCCGTGTGTAGGGGTCACAGCCCTGAGGTATTAAGCAACTTGTCAAGGTTTCCTGGGTAGTAAGGGGCAGAGGCCCCTCCTGGAGCCCAAGTCATCTGCTTCTGAAGAGACTGCCTGAGCAACAGGTTCCAGGTTGTTACCATTGGTGACGATGGCAGAGACCAAGTTCCTGTGGTGCACACCCCATGGTCTGCACCCCCTGCACCAGTTTCTAGAGGACTTGACCCCTGAGGTGGAAAGTGGACTGGTCCCAGTTACCAGCTGCCAACGGGGGGAGGGCAGGGTGGCCGCTTGCCTGCTTGCAACCTCTGACAGCCACGCACCGAGCAGAGGGGACTCTTTTATTACCTCGAGGGGCCACAGATTGTCACTGAAGAACTAGAGGGATAAAGAGATTGAGTGACCCAGCCAGGGACCCATGGACTCATGGGTCACTGAGCACGGGCTCTCTCCAGATTTGCTGTCTCCCAGGGCGGGGGGTTTCCACTGGTGTTAGAGGCGGCCCCTCACCACAGAGAGAGGAGCGCCGGGTACCCCTGTGAGTCTTGGTTCATGTGGCGGGGGGCCCTGAGCTGGCCACTGCCCACTCTGAACCTCATCCGGAAAGCAGGGACAGTTTCGGCTACAGTGCCTGCCTCACGGGTTCAGGCTGTGCCAGAAGACCTGGTGGGTCCAGAAGGCAGTAGGGCATTGGCCGTGGGCGGCTTTGCTGGTTGCTCGCTGTCTTTGCTGGTGGCACTGGGGCCAGGGGAGGCACTTGCTCCTCTCTACAGCCTCCGGCATACCCAGGAGGTGGCGGGGCAAGGCACTGTGGCTGAAGCAGATTTCTGTTCCTTGCAAGGACAAAGCCATTTATAACCCATATTCTCTCCCTGCTGGAGGCCAGATGATAATGTCCTCAAAGCAAAAAGCCGGTATCACTTTATTCTAATTTTCAAAGAATTCCCAGGATTGGAGAAATCGCCAGCTTTCAAAACACTGCTTTGGGGAAGCAGGCGCAGTCTCAAATTTTCGTGGCGGAAACGTCTATCGACTCGCCCAGGAGCGCACCAGACAGTTACATTTCTCCCCAAAACATGTCCCTGACTGCAGGAAAGTGCAGCTTCTGCCTTTACAATCCTCCATCTCTGAGCCGATAAACCTTGAAGCCAATCCACGCCCTTGAACTGACAGAGCAATTCTGTTCCAGAAGTTTGATTACAGGAAGAAGGAAAAAAAAAAAAAACCCTCAGAAGTGAAAGAATCTATATTTCATTAAATTGCTGCTTGTTTCAAAGTGGGACCATTTTCTGGGTGTCTGGGGAGCTGATGTTTTCAATCTTGTTGGGAGGATATAATCTGACAATACAGAACAGTTTCCATATAAGGAAGAAACCATCGTTTTTCGGAGCTTGGGGCCAAATTACTTTTACAGAGAAGGGATTTTTGTCCTGGGAGCTGACTTGACAAGCATTTAACAAGCACCCCGCCAGGAGCCCAGTCATTCTAGTTATTGAAGGGGCTTCCAAAGGTAATGAAAGCATTCTCGTAGGACAGGACCATGCACGTTGTCACTGCTAGTGTTTTGCATTGTTTATTCTATCGACTGTAAGGCCATTTGGGACCCCACTGTGTGCCAACCTGGCCCAGGCCCCGAGGATGCAGTACAGGGCCGGGCGGATCCCTGTTCGCCAGATGCTTCTGGTCTAGCTGTTGCGATGAGGACCCGTGAAAAGTGGGGGTGTGGGCGTGTCTGACGGGAAGCTGCCGAAACGACAGTCACGAAGTGCCTATCCATCCGTCATCTCGAAGGAGGGGATGGTGGGAAGGCCTTGTTTCTTCATTTCACAGGAACATTGTGAGGCCTAAGAGGCAAAGTTGCTCAGACCACCTGTGAGGGCAACAGTGGGTGTCAGGTGTCAGGGACGGTACCTGGACCCCAGGTGTGTGGCTTCCGGTGCAGAGAGCTCCATAGCTCACAGGGCCGCCCACTGCCCAGGGTGATAAGAGCCCCTAACAGGAGTGCCAGTGTCCACCCCAGCAGGGGCATCCTCAGGGCCAGAGGAGGGCCTGTGACAGTGTGTGATGGCCCCAGATGCTAGCAGAAGCACACTTGCCACCCAAGTAGACATGAGGGGCCCAGGGGACAAGGACCACTGCCCTCTGAGCCCTCCTCCTCTCCCTTGCCCCACCTCGGCCTGGGGTTCTGCTCCAACACCCCTGCCCCTGAGCCTCACCTCCCGTCGACAGCTAACGCTTTGTCCTGTTCTCTTCCAGCGATCCACGAGTTCCCCACAGACCTGTTCTCCAATAAGGAACGACAGCACGGAGCCGTCCTGCTGCACGTCCTCGGTGTAAGTGGCCTCGTGGTGGGGTGGGGTGTCCTCCTGCACGTAGGGTGGCAAAGCCCCTCGGAGCACGGCGGAGCCGCAGCGTGTCAGAGGGCCTGTCCCGTCCTCGTCAGAGCCCACGTGGAGGGCAGGCACTGCACCCGCCTCACCCACAAAGAAACGGGGTCTGGAGGGTGTTAGGCAACCTGCTCGGTGTCGCACCGTGAGTGGCCGCAGAGCCCAGACGAGAGTTCAACTCTTTTGGTGCCTCATTTTGTGCTTTTATAAAACGGGAGTGACGGTGCCTTTCCCAGACACGTGGATCTGAGTGAGTGTGGGTCAAGGGCAGCAGGTCTCACGTGGCGCATAATACGTGCTCTGTCCATGCTCACTGCTGGTGCCCCCGATGCGCCACCTTGCACAAGTGTAGTTTAAAACTTGGGCGCACTTCTGAAACTTCCCTCTGTACTCGGATAGGCCTTGGTGATAAACAGGGGAGTTTAAGGCGGAATTCAAGTAGAAATAGTGAGTTCAACCCTGGCCCAGTGGCCCAGTTAGTTGGAGCATTGTCCTGTGCACCAAAAGGTTGCAAGTTTGATCCCCAGCCAGGGCACATACTTAGGTTGCAGGTTCTATCCCTAGTTTGGGTATGTACAGGAAACTGCTGATCGATGTTGCGCTAAAACCAATAAACATGTCCTTGGATGAGGATTTAAAAAACAACAACCAAGGAATAGTGGGTTCAGACCTAGGTTCTAGGTAAAATTTGCTCTTCTCTGACAGGGATAGGGAAACCACAGCCCATGGACACTGCCTGTGTTTGTAAATAAAGTTTTATTGGAACACAGCCATTCCCATTCATTTGTGTGTTATTGCTGGCTGCTTTGGTGTCAGTGGCAGAGCTGGGTGGTTGTGACTTTACCTGCACCCCCAGTGTTTGTTTCTTTTTGCTTCCCCCCAAAAGATAATGAAATCCAGGATCAGTCGCACCTCAGATGCTTTGGTCCACAAAGCTAAAGATAGAGAACTCTCTGTCCCTTGGCAAAAAATTGCCAGCCTTATTGTACAACAGTGGCCACTTTGGATCAGACACAGCAAACGTTCCTCTTGATTACGTTCCCGGCCACCCAGCACTATCTGCTTATATATTTAAACCCAACCAAATATTAGTCTTTGCAAGAGATAATTAAGAAAGTCAGGGCTGGGATTCTCACAGCGATAATAGCCACCAGTGAGTAATGAATGAGTGAAGATTTAATTAACAGAATATGCAGTGTTAATGAAATTGGAGCTTGGAATGAAGATTGTAGGCACATTTTGAGTGACAGGCCTGTATATTATCTGGGAAATGGAGTTATTATCTTCCTGGTTTCTCTGGCTTTTTCAGGCACCCTCTTCCACTCAGTGTGGATTTGGTGAGTTGGGCCCGCAGTTCTGGCCCTCTGCCTCCTGAAGTCTTGGCTTTGCTGAGACAGTCTTGAACCTCCGTGCACCTCGGGAGCTTTGCAGGGACCCTTGACAGCAGGGACCACCAGACTACTTCCTATTTTTATAAATAAAGTTTTATTGCCACACAGCCACACCCATTCCATGCCTGCTCTTCAGGGACTGCAAAGCCTGAAATGCTAAGTCTTGGCCCTTTAAGAAAAGGTTGGCCGACGCCTCCTCTCGGGCAACAGAAGGCTCTAGCTTTGGCGACGGTTTGGTTGTAGGAAGCTTCTCAGAGCCTCTTGGTTCAAGCGATGAGAACAGGAGCACCTTCTTGGCCCCTTTTCTCTCCCGCATTTCAGAAATGTCAGCAGGGACCACCAGAGGTGGTCTGGCCTCACAGGACACCCTTGGCCTGGGAGATAATGTTGGGGGAACTTCTGGGGGTGTGCGTTCAGGTCAGAACCCTGAGATTTGTAGCAGGGTCTCTCCTACCTCACTCTCTTCCCTCTACCTTAACTCTCAGTGTTTGCCCCCCACCCACCCCGACACACACGCGTGAAGGATAATCAGGTCCGGGGGCAGCCTCACCTGGACTCCAGCAGACACCTGCCTCCATTGCCTTGGCCACAGCTGATGCACCTTCCATTTCATGTAGTCATAGTGAAGTCACTGTGAAGTTGTCAGAATATCGCACTGTTTTGGGTGAAGCAGCCCAGGCCTTCCCTCTTTGCATGCAGGGCCTTCACATCATCTTCCCTTTGAAGAAAGAGGTGGCTTCCCCCAGTGCCCGGCGTGAAATCTCATCTCTTTTCAGTGGGTCCTCATCCTCGCCTCTCCCTCCAACCTCCCATTTTCCGTTTCCTCCTTCATTCTCACTGTGTTCTACCTGCGCCAGTGACCTTGCTGGTCCTCAAAGGCTTCAGGTACACTCCCACCTCAGGACCTTTGCACGTCCCATTTCCTGGCAGGTACAGAGACTTTATTTGCCTATTTGTCTGTCCCCCACTAAGGTAAGTTACCTGCGGCAGAGGCTTTTCCTGGTGTCCTCACCAAGTACCCCTGATACCCAGGTACAAGTGCCTTGTACGTAGATGAGCTCGTTAAAGCTGTGTTGGGCGGACACGGCAAGCGAGGGCTCTGTAAATAGAACCATTGGAAACTACTGATCTATGCTTACTCTGTCATTAAGTAGATGAGGAAACTAAGACCTAGAGACGGAACTTATCCCAAGTCCCATGCATGGCAAGGGAGTCCCAGAATCAGCATTAGGATCTACACTCTTTGTTCCGTGAACCTTCTGGTGTCCATCAGTGGCTTTTAGCCTGTGTCACCATCCAGTGGCCGCATCCTGTGTCACCATCCAGGAAATGCCGCATCTCAGGTGGACGTTGGTCCTGGCAGCACGTGGCCAGTGGTAACAAGGAAATGGGACTTTGCTGAAAATAAGGAGAAATCAGGGGGGTGACGATTTCATCTCTCAAGATGGTGACTTTAAATGTCTTCCTTCGAAGGTCAGGGCTTCCCTTTCAAGGGCGCGCTCCGTGTGGAGGCAGAGTTGCTGCTGCTTCGAGGTGACAGGAAGGAGCACGAGACCACGCGGCCTGAGTTTTAGTCCCCTGTGCCACTCAGCAAGTGCTCCTCCTCTCTGGGCCTCAGTTTCCCATTTTGTTCATGAGGGGATTGAGGGAGCAAGTCCCTGCGCTGCTGCAGTTTCCCTCCGTGCCAGCCTGTGTCCCCAGCCCCTGTCCCCGCAGGCTGGCTCGGGTGGGATGGCTGCAGGGCTACGTTGGTGGCAGGTGCCCTGGCTGACACCCTCTGTCCTATGTCCTTCGCAGGCTCTCTACATGTTCTACGCCCTGGCCATAGTATGTGATGACTTCTTTGTACCCTCTCTCGAGAAGATCTGTGAGGTATGTGGGAGAGGCTGGGGACCCCTGGGCCAAGCTTGGGACGGGGCTGGGGTGATCGAGGACACATGGCACATCAGCGCCAGGCCAGGAAGGACTCTGGCAGTGAAGACTGTCAGGCCACTCAGGGTCACCTCATTCTGAAACCCTCAGATTAGATTGGTAGGTGGCGTCCTCTCCCAGACTCGGCAGCACGTAACTGTCACCCAGAACCTCTGGCTCCACAGCAGGCCGGCTGGCCGCTGTGCACGGTTAAGCCAAGCCTGACCAGTTAGGGGCACTGACCCTAACCAGGTGTGGGGGGCAGGTACGGGGGGCATCTGTGTCCCCAGGGAGGAGGCTGAGCTGCAACTCTCTGTCCCAACCTTGGCAGGCTGAAATGTTTCTCCTAATTATTTTGTTAAGATTTCACTTTCTTTCTTCTTTCACCCAATATACAAACCCCGGTCTATCCCCACTCTGCCTTACTCTTGGCTTCTAGCCAAGGAAGTAGAATGCACCTACTGTGTGCAGACTGCTCAGGGCTTTGCCACGCTTCACCTACACGACATCTCCCAGCTCTCCGAGGCCATACTGTTGTGACCTTTACAGCTGGGGTCATGGATCGGTAGGGGCAGGCACTTAGTTACTTGACCTGGGTCCCCTGAACAGTGAGCGACCCAGCACCAGTGCGCAAAGCTTTGTCTAACCTCCCCTTGACCTACTCAGATGGGGCCACGGGCTCTCCTCCAGGCGGGGGAAGGGGACAGGCTTCCAAATTGAGGGCCCGGCATAGTGGCCAAGCAGGTGTGCTCCGGGCAGAGGGAGGAGGGGCTGCCGGGGAGCAGCTGGCCCCTCACACTTTCCCTGGCTGCCCACATGTCCAGTTAGTGTGCCCACTGCCCCCACGTCGCAGCCTCGGGGTTGGCGGTCATTTCTGTTTCAGAAACTCCATCTGAGTGAAGACGTGGCCGGAGCCACCTTCATGGCTGCAGGGAGCTCGACGCCTGAGCTGTTCGCTTCGATTATCGGTAAGAAATCCCACCAGCTGGAGACACAGGATCTGGAGAGAGCCCAGGGTCGGTGCCCTGACAAGTGAATGCGTGTGTCTGCTGTGAGCCTCAGTTTTCTCATCTGTAAAAGGGGGAGTTGGAGAGACAGGAAGTACATTAGTACTTCCTAATGGGCAGAACCACTAATGGGTGGCGTAGGGGGGTGCTAATGGGTGACAGGGCTTTTGGGGAAGATACGGAAAGTGTCCCGAAATTACGCGGATCGTGGTGATGGTTGCACAAGTCGTGACTATACTGCAAAACTCTGAACTGATACTTCAAATGGGTGGATTTTATGACGTATGAATTATATCTTGATAAAGCTGCTCCAAAAACCGCAGGAAGAGTTGGAGTGGCCAGTCTGAGCCTGCTCCCATTCTCACTGCGTGTGGGTGTTCTGTTTGGTGGTGAGACCAACTTCCCTTGGTCTGGGCGGGGGGTGTCCGGGGGACAGCGTCCTCACAGGCCCCACAGCCAGCCTGGGCCTTGCGGACTCGGATTTGTGCCTTTCCCTTCCCAGGCGTGTTCATCACCCACGGAGACGTTGGGGTCGGCACCATCGTGGGCTCTGCCGTGTTCAACATCCTGTGTATAATCGGAGTCTGTGGATTATTCGCGGGCCAGGTCTGTGGTTTCCTTCCCTGAATGCAGTGACATGAGGGACAGTGGAGGGGAGGCCAAAGGCCTGGCCTTAACCACGCCCCTGGCTCCCTGTGTGCCCAACGGTGCCTGACGAGCCTCCCGAGGCCTGCAGGCTGGAAGCAGAAAGAGCGTCGGCCCTCCATCCAGCCTGTGGGCGAGCACTCCCTCCATAGCTGTGAAGGGTTAGGCAGCACCTCCTGTAACCCTGACCTGGGCTGGACTCCCCACCTGTCCAGGACCTGTCCATGGGCTTCTGGCAAGGAGCATGCAACTGACCTGTTGTTGATACCCCATCGGCATCTCCCTGGGGGCTGTTAGACTTGACCTCAGAGCATTGGGCTCATGCGGATGCCCTGCTTGGCTGTGGGAGGCATCAGGGGGAAGAGCCAGTTCCTCTGGCCTCTGCCTTGACGTAGCGCCCAAATTTAGAGATAAGCACAGGGTGGCCTCAGACAGCCAGGAGGACTTGTTTCTGGCACGGTTAGAAGGAGTTCCATGGGCGTGTCCTTGTAGCCATGGTAGTGGGGGTGGTCTGAGGTGGTGGGGAAGCCCCCAGCCCCCAGCTGCTGTACCCACCCTGCAACCCCCCACCCCCATCTCCCCAGCCCCTAGCGGCTGACAGCCCTCTGCTCGCAGGTGGTCCGGCTGACGTGGTGGGCTGTGTGCCGAGACTCTGTGTACTACACCCTCTCTGTCATCGTGCTCATCGCCGTGAGTGCCCTCCCACCCCTGAAGTCCCAGAGAAACCCCAGCCCCCCAGCCCTGGGGGGTGCTGACCACTCCCTGCTGTCCCTCTGTCCAGTCCACTGTCCACTGTGCCTCTGTTCCCCCCTGAAGGCAAAAAGCCCTCGCAAAAGCCAAAGCATGTGCCGCACAGCCCACACCGTGACCCTCCAGCACGCTGCTCACCCTTCAGAGCCTCACTCAGAGCAGAATTCCTGGTTTCCCGGCTCATAGCCAAGCAGAGAGCAGACAGGCCTCTGGGTGCTGTCCGGGTTGGCAGACGGGTGGTGTGGGGGAGCAGAGGGAAGAGGCCGAGGACACGAAACGGGGATCCTGGGGGCTTGCTCGTGTGTGGGGGGAGAGAAAGAGAGGGTATCCCTGTGGCCCCCCAAGGGCTGGGGTGACATCATGGCACATGACAGTGGAGCACATGACAGTCAGGCTGTAGCCGAGGGGCGTGTCATCCCCAGGGAAGCAGTTTCCGTCCAGAGGAGCCTTGAAGGGCAGGGGGTCATTTTCAAAGAGGGCAGGTGCACGCAGCATGCCCAGATGTTAGGGTTAGGACTGTGCCCTGGAGTGACAGTCCTCAGCCTTACGAGATCTAGCACCAGTGACATGTGACAGCCGTGTCCCTCATATTATCTATTACTATGCACATAATTCCCCCAGAACTCAGTGGCTTAAAACAACAAGCCTGTCTCCCCCCCGTTTTGTGTGGACTCAGGTCGGGAGTGGCCCAGCGGAGTGCTCTGGATGGTCAGCCTCCGTCCCAGGTGCCATCCAGGGTGTGGTCACCTCACGGCTCCCCTGGGCCAGAATCCACTTGCAGGACCACGTCGCTCTGGGCAGCCTCAGGCTGGCCTCGCAGGTGGGGCTGATGCTATGGCCCCCGGCATCCCTCAGAGCGAGGGAGAGAAGGAACCTGTTTGTGACCTACTTTTGGAAGTGACAGCCCCTCACTTTTGCCAAATTCTGTGTGTGAGGAGCCAGTCGCGAGTCCAGGCCATGCTCACAAGGGGAGTGTGAGTGTCAGGCAGTGGGATTCCTGGGGCCACCCTCTCAGACCCTCACACCCCCGAAATGAAGGTTATGGATAAGATAATTTGCCTACACATGATCGCAACAAACCATAATGTCTGAACTACACTGTAAAGGACAAGTAAAAGTCCTAGCAAAGAATACAGCTTCTAAGTTTGGGCAGGAAGATGCTAGAACACCTGTTGATATGTTGCCTCCCCATGCGGAAAATCCCCGAGTCCAACACCTGTGAGCTCAGACCCAGGCCCATGTGCTGCCTGGCACCTCACCCCACACCCGCTCACCACTGTCCTGCCGGCCCCGACGATGTGATTTTCCGGAACTGCGAAGGACTCCCGATAAAACCCTAAAAGAGCCAAGGGCAATTATCCCCCTCACTGCTCATGACAGTTACATCACTAGAAAATGAAGTATTTACTAAAACCCTGTGAAAATGCTTTGATTCATGAAACAGAGTTAAATTCTAGGCTCTGATTGTTTGTTTTTGTCACTTACCTGAATACTCAGCAGGACGCTTGGTACTTGTGCCAAATACAGGGAAACTTCTCCGCTAGGAGTGTTTCACGTGTTCTCGGCTGGCTAGCAGCCCTGGCTTTCACTGCCTCCAAACGCCAGTAGCCCTCCCCGGGGTTGTAAAAACAAAAATAGTTCCATAAATGTCCCGCAAGTGTCGCGGGCTGAGTGCCACCTCCTCAGAGCCTTGAGCCTGGGGACCCTCAAAGTGACACCCAGCCAGGCTCCCTCTCTCAGAAGCGCCATCCCAAAGCGGCTCCTGTGCGTGCCGCCTACCATGACAGCCAGGAGGGGTACAGTGGGCCCCCTGACCTCTGCTGGCCTTCCCTGTAGGAACCTACATGTCTCCAAGATCAGACTGGTGGACATAGCCCGTCCATCTGAATGCCCACATTGGGGGCTTGCAGGAGTCCTCCCCGGGACCTCACTCATCTGTGTCACATGCCAAAAATGCAGGAGGGGGTTGTTGGCCCAATTAGGAGCAATGGAGTCACCACCATTGGCCCTGGCCTCCCTTCCAGGGGTACAAGTGGGTCTTTTATCAACCGGAAGTTCCAAAGGAACTCTTTACTTTTAAGAATTAACACCCCTTCAGTATTGTGGTTCGATTCCCAGTCAGGGCACATGCCTGGGTTGCAGGCCAGTTCCCAGCAGGGGACGCATGAGAGGCAACCATACATTGATATTTCTCTCCCTCTCTCCTTCTCTTCCCCTCTAAAAATAAATAAATATATAAAATCTTAAAAAAACACCCCTTCTCTCCTATATACACAGCACCATAGGTAGGTGGATGGGTGGGTGGGTGGATGGATGGATGGATGGATGGATGTTGACTTTTCAGTTCTTAGGATTCTTGATTGCAGCAACTCTGCTCCGTTAATGAGGGCAGGCCCCCGCCAGGCTGGCCCTGGCAGCTTCTCGGACCATAAGAGAGACAGGCCTCTTCTCTGAGAGGCCTAGGCTGTGCTGGGCCGCAGGCTGCCGCGTGTGCTGACCTAGGTTTCAGCGAAGGCAGAGCCACCTTCAGGGGAGGGGAGCCCAGCTTTCTGCAGAAACTTAGTGAACCGAGACGTGTTAGCTCGGGTGGTTAGGGGCCTGCATTTGTTTTCTGTTTTTGGAATAAATATGTCTCCCCCCACCCTTTGTTTCTTTTGCCTTCCAGTTCATATATGATGAAGAAATTATGTGGTAAGTTTTCAAAGTTTGTTTCTCGTTCATTTTTGTTAGTGTCCTCACTTGTGGGGTTCACTGAATTGTTTACAATTGTTTTCTACATACATACATAAGCTAATGAACTTGTCAAAAGGGCATCATTCTAAGCAATCATGCCTTCCCTTGTCCTTTCAAAGTGACAAAAAATTTTCCCCTTAATATTTCCACCCTGCCAGATGTCAAGATAGTATCCTAAAGCTATAAAAGGACGGAAACTGTGGTATTTTGCCCAGGGGTAAGCATAGGCCCAGGTCAGCATAGGCCCAGTCACGGCCCGTTTCTGGGCCGGGGGGGTATGGCAGCTGTCTCTACAAGGAAGTGAGTAAGGGAGGGGTCTCGGGTACGGCTGGGACCACCGGGAATCCACACGGAACAAGGAGACATCCGATTGCTCCCTCACACCTCATGCAAGAATGAATTCCGTGGGAGTGAAAGACCTCACTATGAAAAGCAAAATGAAGATACCATAGCATAAAACAGGGATTCATCTTCATGACGCTGAGGCCGGAAATGATTGCTTAGTCTACACGCAGTGCAAACTTCAGACAAAAGGGTGTCATTTTCACATTGTAGAGCGTGATTGTACTTTAGGTTCACACAAGACGTAAAACCGTCCTCTGCGTGAGGGAGGACCGGGAGCTGCGTCCTGCATGCGGTTGTTGGTGGGAACGCATTCGGGGGCCCTGGTGGGAGCGCTGTGTGCTGTGGGCCCAGAGAAACCTGGCTCTGGCCCCCACCCCACCATGCGAGCCGGAGAGTCCCCCCACTTCTGGCCCTGCCTTTCCTCATCTACATGGAGTTGGGGGGGGGGTGTCAGATCATCTACTAGTCCCTTGGTGGCTCTGCTGGTCCCTGGGCTCTTGACAGCCGAGGAAGAACTCCCCGAACGCCTGCAGCCTGTGCCGGGCACCTAGTGGTGTTGACGAGAGGGACCTGGTTCTTCTTGCTGACCACGTAAAGAATTACAGATCAGCAAACCTATTAGCACGCGATCGTTTTATTAGTGACCCGTTCCCATGGAAGAGAACAGGACTGGGTAGAGTGGGGTGGTGGGGGGTGGTGAAAGGCAAAGTTTCAGGGCAAAGCAGGGTGACAAAGTAAGGGGGCTGAAGACCAGGGTGACAAGCCCCCGGGTGGTCAGAGGCCCCAAGCCCCTGAGAGAGAGAGAGAGAACAAGTCCTTTGTTCTGAGGACTTACGTAGGTGGTGGGATGGGAGAAAAGTTACATATTGATTAAGGGGTACACATGGTGCCAGCTTTCCTGGGGGAATGTGACTACCCAAACTTAGGTATGTGTGGGGGTCTGTTAGCCTGAATCCATATGTTGCTCCGGACCCCATTTGTTTATCTTATTGTAAAACAAATACATGACAGGAGGCAGTTCATTAAAATTGGGGCAGTTACCCAAAGTTATTTATGGGCTCTTCCTGTGAGCATCGGGGACTCCCTCTTAAAACAGAATGTGACCAGAGGCAGGCAATTAACCAAAGTTTTTTTCCGGGCTGCTGCTTTGAGTACCGGGGACCCTCTTCCGCATTCCAGGCCCTGGGATGAAAGCACAGGTTCAAGGCCTTCTTTCCCAGACAGTGGAAATGCTACATAGAATTTCAAGGACTTGCCTTCTTTCTTGCTAACACAGTATTTCTTGTGATGTCAGAACACCTGGCAGTATTATCAGACCAGGCTTGGGACTACCGAGTTAGCGTGTGAGACATGTCTCCTTCCTCCTCCCTGCCTTGGTTTACTATTCATTCTACCCAAGTGGTAGAAGGCGTTTCCTGGCAACCAGAATGCTAGACACAGGCCCGTAACAGCAGCGCAATCTCGGAGTGCTCCCTGTGCTGTCTCCAGCCTCAGCAGGCCTTTAGAACACATTTGTCAAATGAATGAACAAACAAAGCCATGTGGCTCCTCAGAGCTACAAAAGCCCACCACACATGGAGTTGGGCTCCATGCATGCCAGACGGCAGTGACCATGTGTCTCAGAAAGGCCCCCACCCTGCCCCAGCGCGCAGCCCAGGAGGCCCTGCGCCCCCTCTTCAGGCAGTTCTTAGGGCCCATTCCACCTGCACCCACAGCTTCTCTGCTCGATGGCCAGAATCTCCTGTGACCCCGGGGCCTCTTAGTGTCCAGTCTGTGTAACTCCAGGCCACTCCCCTCCCTGCGTCCTGGGATGATGTGGCTCTGGCCCCTCCCTTCTCTGCCTTGCTGAGGGACTCTGTCTCAGGAGGTGAGTCCCACGACCCCCTGTCATTGAGAAGGACCCCACTCTTGGCCTCTCTCTGTCACCCAGACAGCATGAGCTTGCAGGACAGCCCTGGGCTGGGGCAGCACACCTGCCTGCCTGGGCACTAGGTCCTGGGCCAGATGTCAGGGCCCGGGAAGGTCAAAGGACACCCTGCCCAGCTTCACCCTCTGTAAGGGCCATTCCTGAATGCAGCGCGCGGGCCTGCCTCTAACCATTCTAACTGCTGTCTCCTTTCTCCGAGGTGGGAGGCCCTGGTGCTCATCATCTTGTACATATTTTACATTCTGATCATGAAGTAAGTGCCCTGTCTCCCCTCTTCCTTCTGGGCTCTCCAATGCCTTCATTCAGATGCTGTTCTGGCCTTTGGTTATAGCAGGAAGCAGGCCTCAGTTGCTTCTGTCCCCTTCTCCCCTGTTCTCGGGGAAACCCGCTGGGGTGGCCAGGGCCGGGCAGAGAGGTTCAGATGCTGTTTTGGGGTGCTGCCCACACCTGGCCAGGGGAGTCAGGGCTGGTGGGTGGAGTAGCAAGCAAGGACCTCCCTCCTACCCCACTTCGTGCTTCTCCATGCCCCAGGCTGACTGCTGTATTCTGCTGTCTGTATAAATCTCCGGATGATTTAACACCACTGTTCTCCCAGGAGCCAGGCAGCTTCACTTCTGCTCCCGGCTTCATAAAATAAATGCCGGCTCTCGGGGCCACTCCCTTGTGCAACAGCAGGGGGCTCCACTCACGGTGTTGAGGATGCAGACACCGGGGTCAGGGCTGTGAGCTCTTGTGGCTTCTGGGAGCTGCCTGGGTCAGAATCACCTCAAAGCTACCCCATGAGGAAGATTCCTTGGCCATTAAAAAGGAAGGAAATCTATCCCTGGCTATAACAGGGATGAACTTTGCAAATTTTATGCTGAGTGGAAGGAGCTAGTCACAGAAGGACAAATATTGTCTGATCCCATTTAGTGAGGTTCCCGGGAGAGTTTGATTCACAGAGACAGAAAGCAAATTAGTAATTACCAGGTGCTCGGAGTGGGTAGCAGTGAATAAGTGATTGGTCCGTGGGTGCAGGGTTCTGTTTGGGATGCTGGAAGCGTTTTGGAAATAGATAGTGAAGGTAGTTGCCTGTTGTAAATGTAACTAATGGCACTGAACGGTGCACCTCAGAATGGAAAATAATTAAGGTGGCAGATTTTATGTTGTGTATGTTTTTCCATGTTAAAAAGAGAAAAAAAAGAAAAGGAAGCCCTCCCTCTGACGTGGGCCTGAGTTCAGGTTTTATCTCCCTGTTCACACCTGTGCAGGTGATTAAGGAGAAAAGCAACGCTGAGCTTTAGGGGGCCATGAATCGTAATGTTTTCCAAAAATGGGCATAAGCTGCCACACTGCAGGAGAACCGTCCCTCACAAATGTGCTCCTGAGTGCCTTTCAGTGAGGCGGGCAGTCGGGAGTCTGAGATGGAGAGGGGCTTCTCTGTGGGGTGGGGTGCTGGCTGGCAGGCACGGAAGAGTGACCCAAAGACTCAGCTGCGTGAGAGAAGACAAGTCCAGTGACACCCTCTTTGAGCCTGTCCCCGAGGCTGAGCAAAACTCCCCTTCTCAGGACAGGCTGGTGACCAGCAGTAAGAGGTCCCAGTCATTTTCTTGGGCCAGAGGTGTTTTAGGCCCCCCAGGAATCCCACGAAGGTCTCAGGAGGCGCAGGCCCGTCAGCCAGCATGCAGTTCCACAGCTCCTGCAGGGAGAGCCTGTCAAGCAGCTGAGGAGCTCGGCCCCTCAGCCCCCCCACCCCCGCATGTGTGAGGGGTGTGAGCGGAGGGGGAGGCCCCTGCCTGCTCTCTCCCCCAGCTCTGACCCGGCCCCTGCCTTCCCTTCCAGGTACAATGTGAAGATGCAGGCCTTTTTCACAATCAAACAAAAGACTGTTGCTAATGGCCACACGGTCAACAGTGAGCTGGAGGACGGTAATGATTACTGTGATGGTAGCTCTGACGACCCTTCCGTGCCTTTGCTGAGGCGAGGTAAGGCTGAGCAGACAGGAGTGGCCGAACCGTGTCCCCAAAACCACTGCCCCCTTCTCGTCCCTGCACACACACGCATGCATGCACACACGCACACTGTCTGAATTGTCACTCTTTCCTTTGGTCGCAGGACCCTAGATGAGGAGGGACGCAGAGTGGGAGGTGTTTGCGTAGATGAAGAAATTGCCAACAGCCGCTTCCCTGGGGGTTTCCCCAGGCTGTGTTGGCAGAGGCTCAAGGACTACGTGGCTTTCCTGAGAGGCTGCGAACTACAAGTCTGTCCCTTGTAGAAGGCCAGTGACAGGAAGCTGGGGGCTGGGGGTGACAGAGCAGGCCTGGGCTCCCCTGTGGTTTCTCAAGTGCCAGGCTCAGTTTGGAGGCCTCTGTTCCGGAGAGACCTCTGGCTCGCTGCCCAGAGGAAGAGCGAGGTCAGGACAGGCGGGCACAGACTGCACAGGAATCTCCAGAGCTGCCCGGGAGCCTGGCCTCCGCAGCTTCTCTGTGGCCCCTATCGGGGGCCCCTGGGCCCCTGGAGCCAGTGCTCGGCCCCTCTGTCAAGTTCTCCTGACCATCTAGGCCTGGCCACTTGCTGTTTTAAAAACCTTGTCTCAGTCTAGCCAGATACCAGGTGATCCCCTCTGTAGGGTGGCTGCCAGGAAGGGGAGAGAATCTGTTCTCTCCTCACCTGAGTCCAGAGGGAGGGCCTGAACAGGTTCCTGTAATTCGGACAGGAAAAATCCTGAGTTTCACCCATGTTGTCAGTGAAGTTGAGAGGTGCGGGCCGGCCACCTGGGGGGGTCTTTTTTCCCCTGCGCTCCCCACGGCCCTGGGCAAGCCAGTCCTCTTTCAGGCTAACGTCCGTGGTGGGACCAGGTAGTCTCAGTGGAGCCTGTTTGCCTATATCTGGAACATGGGGCCAGATCTATACTCCTTGGCCCCCTCCTAGTCTTCCCTGGGGCGGGGGAGGGCGGGGGTCTGGCTAGGGGCTGCCTCCCGTGCTCATGGTAGGGAAATGCATGCTGTCCCGTCTTAGCAGTGAGTGAATAAGAAGCCTGCTGGAGCCCTGACTGGTGTAGCTCAGTGGATTGAGCGCAGGCCTGCGAACCAGAGAATCACGATTCAATTCCCAGTCAGGGCACATGCCTGGGTTGCAGGCCGGTTCCCTGCAGGCCAACTCCCAGCAGGGGATGCACAAAAGGCAACCATACATTGATGTTTCTCTCCCTCTCTCCTTCCCCTCTAGAGATTAAATAAATAAATAAATAAAATCTTAAAAAAAAAGAAGCCTGCTGGGCTGCAGGTCCCAGTGTGGTCAAGGCCACAGCCTGGCTGCCAGAGACCCAGCTTTGGGCCCAGAGCAGGGTGGCCTGTGGGGCCTGGGCCGTGCCCCGGTCCTGCCCTTCCCCAGGGGAGAGCCATTTCTAGGACAGCCACCTCAGAAGGTCAGGGAACGGCCTGGCTGCTATTTTGGATTTTAGCTGCACAGACATAGACCCTGAGGTCCCCACACAGCCTCTCGGGACAGGCTGGTTTCTGTCCTGGACATAGTGTTCCTGGAGTCCCACAAACCTTGATGGCAGAGGACAGAGTCCCAAGTGGTGAGTCCATTCAGGCTGGCAGAAAATGCCCACTACCTTGGGTGCTGACCCCAAGAGCTTCCTACTGCCTGATGTCTGATGGAGGAGGCCCATCCCCAGGCCCTGGATGTTTTAAAATTCGTACATATTTTTCACATCATACCTTAATTCTGCTCGGGAAAGCAGAGCACAATATAGCAAGGTCCCCAGGACGGAGGCAGGGAGGCACTCCCGTGTCAGGCCGCTGCAGGGAGTCCAGCCTCTTATCACTGGTTTCAGGTGGATTTTCACATAGCCTGGCAGCCAGGGCCACCTTGACCACTGGCTGGGCTACTGTGGGACCTTCCCATCCTGCCCTGGACCCGACCCCAGCTTTAGCTTGCAGCAGGAAATAAGGTGGCAATACCTGGCCTCAAGCTAAACTGCTGGGAGCCACTCTGTAATTGAGTGACCTTCTGAACAGCCACCCTTGCTCAGAACACCACCCTGCGCTGCCACTTGGCGGGCAGCAGCAGGACAAGGTGCCCAGGGTGCCGGGTATCGTGTGTCTTGCCTTGACACTCTGTAGGCTCCCTCACTCTGAGCCTGGCTGTCCCCAGGCAATTGTTCTACCAGTTTCCACCTCCCCCTGAGATAGGCTGGGGGTCCGGAGTAGGGAGGGATCCAGGTTTTCCTGCAGCATGGAGGGGCAGTGGGCACAGGGGCTCCTGCTGCTCCAAGTGGGTCCGAGCCAGGGAAGTCAGCCAGGAGAGGGGCCATCCTGAAGGCCAGAGGCCCCAAGCACTGAAGGCCCTGTGGCAGCAGCCCCTCGACTAACACCCCCCTTCAAATAACCCTGCGGCATCTCAGCCGCCGCCGGGAGCGCTGCCCCAGACTCTCAGCAGCCACCGCACGCTAATCATCTCTGGCGATCTCTCTTGGCCTTTGTCTCCTTAACTCTTCTCCTCTTCTAAATTGTAAGTAATCTGCTTTCATCCAAGCGATAACACATGCATTGGAAAAATAAATAAAACCCCACGAGCCCAGCGCACGCCTCGTCGGAGGGTCGTGTCCGTCTCCGACAAATGCATGGTCCTCCTGGCTCTGTTTCTAACCTGCCCGCCTCCTGTCTGCTGAGCCTTGCTGCCTGTTGGGTAAGGGTGCGTGTCTGGTGTGCATTTGTTCCTGTCTGCGCCATTAACTCTTATGGGGTTCATCCTGGCTACTCCTGGTTACCTTGTTACCCGGGAGGGACACACACCAGGAGCTGGTGGCCAGGGCAGAGGGATGGGCATATCCGTGTTAGCAGCCCTTAGAGGGCATACCACCTGCTTCTGCGTGCTGTGTTCATGAGTGGTTCTGTCACTAGGGCCCTCCAGGTCTCTGAGTTAGAGGTCAGATCCTCCAGGACTCCTGCCCTGAGCGTGTTTGGGAAGGTAGCAGGGAAGAGGTCACTCAGGGGATTTGTTCCTCGGCCTCTGGAGGAGACGCCTAGGGTCAGAGACAGCAGCCTCCCTGCTGGCAGGTGCCAGGCTTACCAGAGACAATGGGCTCGGCCAGCAGCCCCCCGTGCAGCCTCAGCAGGCAGGCTGCCCTCCCGGGCTCAGCCTCCTCGTCCAGGGCCTGTGAACCCAGCCTTTGCCCTCCCTGCCTGAGTCACAGAGGACAAAGCTAGAAGCACACTTCTGTGCTGGGTGTAGATGGTCCCTTCAGACAGCAGGTGGTCTCTGGTGCTTTTCGGCATGTTCCACTCCAGGGGATCCTTGGAACCTCTGTAATCAGGAGAAAGTAAGGTCCCTCCCTTCATAGTCATGGGTGGGCTGCCCAGTGGGGCTCAGAGGAGGAACGGAAAGATCCTTGCAGTTAGCCAAAACTGGGCCCCAGAAGAGAGGAGCCACTGACTGGCAGCGGGGATGCATGTCGAGGGGCTGCCCCTGAGTGGGCCTGTAATGGGGGGGCCATGGGGTTGTGTTTCATTCTTCAAGTTGGCAGGTGGTTCAGAGCCAATGGCCGCTTGACTAGTGGGAGGAGCTGAATCCAGCCTCCCAGGAGGCCCCCAGCTGCCGAGACCTGAGCCGGAGAGGTCTGCAGCAGAGGGGCAGGCAGTCAGCTGCCCCAGCACTTAGGTGGCGCCCCCAGGGGGACGTCAGCATTCATCACGGCCCTGTGCTCCGTACAGTGAAGGAGGAGCCCCAGTACGGCAAAAACCCGGTGGTGATGGTGGATGAGGTCATGAGCTCCAGCCCTCCCAAGTTCAGCTTCCCGGAGGCGGGCTTACGCATAATGATCACCAACAAGTTCGGGCCCAGGACCCGACTGCGGATGGCCAGCAGGATCATAATCAATGAGGTAGGTCTGCTTAAAGGACCAGGAGAGCACGTGGCCTCAGAGGGGCTCAGGTACTTTGAGGAGGCCCTGGCTTGTCGGGGCCCTTCCTGGGGCTGGACCACCGGAGCCACCTCTGCCAGGCTGGCCTTGGGCGCCGCTCCCCTGCTAGGAAAGAAGCCCGAACAGCACTGCAAACAGCAAATGATCCGATCGGGGGACACAATGCCAAGATGTTTCACCAAGTGTTCTGTCAGGCACTAGAGTAAAACTAATTGGAGAAAGTCCACTCTTTAAAATGTTATCTAGAGAAGGAGAAAAAAAAAAAGGACGAGCGCACATCTGTTCTCTATGGATAGAACGACTCTGGGGGGAAGCTGAGACTCAAGGGGGTGGCTGTCACCTGGGGGGACTTCTTTTCACTCGGTACCCTCGTGGTCTTGCTTGGACTTTGCACCTCATCTCTCTCGTTTGAAACAAGTTTTAAGTGTGATATTTATTGTACAAACAATGTAGCAAAGCTCACAGCTTATTGCTTACCAACTTTTCCCATCTTGCTGCATATTGGAGTTTTAGGTCTCTATCCTCAGACCCAGGTAGTTACCAGAGAACTCGAAACTCCAATTGGGAATAATCGGTAGTCAGCCTGTGGGTTACATGCAAGGGTGGATTGCACGGCTCCGGTTTCTGTATTTCGAACAGTTTTACTTTGATTTCTTACGCAATATGCCCTCTCTGTGGAAGGTGTAGGAAGAAAGCTTCGAATCATCCCGAATCATTTCATTTGGTGCAAATTGGTAAAATGTAAAGCAGTGAAATCTTGCTGAATCCCGGCCACTTTTTATGAGCGTGATAATTGTACCCACTGGTGTTGGGTGTGGAAGCAGGGTTTGAGCAACTCCGAAGGCTCTGGGGGTCTGGGTTGATAGTGTATTTTCATGGCGCACACAGCCAGGGAGGTGAAATGGTGGGGTTTTGATGAGCCGGTGACACGCTGGTTGCCAGGCCGCCAGATGTTTTAAGCTGCTGGGAAAACCTCGTTTTCCACCGTGCCCGGACTGGGGAGGAAATGCTGAGTTTTCATCTCACGTTAGGTACTAACTCGGTCTCCCTGGGTCTCAGCTTCTCTGTGTGCGGGTGTTGGGAGGGATGCTTCCAACTCGGAGTTTCCTGACACAACAGAAAGGGGAAGCCCGGAGGCTGAGCAGTGTCTGTGGGGAAATTCACCCTGGAAGGGGCATGGGGAATGTGAAGCCCCCCAGATGGCTAGTTTCAAGGTGGTTTCTTTAGACCTTGGGTCTCGTTTCCTCTTCAGTCCTTTAATTCCCCAATGTTCCGGAAAAGTTTGCGAAGCTACAGCTAATCCCCAGTAGTCGTGCCAGTGGGGCCTCTGCCCTTTGCTCGTCACCAAAGAGAAATGGCATGGGCTGGGTGCTGGCGAGGGGCTGGAGAGGCGTGGAGGGAGGGCTCTGTTTCTCCTTCGCTCCAGGCTTGCATCCTACCAGACTTGACTGTCCTCACCCCCAGCCACAGTGGTCCATTGTCCAGGCGACCAGCAGTTCACCCCTCAGTCACTCTCCCTCCTTGGGGACCATCTCGCCTGGTCACCCCCCGCTCCTCCCCACACTGCCCTTCGGCTCACACCTGGGTGCCGGTCATGTTGAGCTGGTACAAGTAGCTGTCGTTTTCTGAGCACCTACTCTGTGCTAGGCAGGTGCTGGGTGTTTTGCCTGTGTTATGGCATGAATCCTCTTAATGACTTTCTGGGGGAGAGGATGGTATTTCCCACTGATCTATGAGAGAGTTGAAATAAGTGGGCAGAATAGGAATTCGGACCCAAATGTGAGCCTAGACAGCACAGACTCCCGGGGGGCAGTCCACCTCACTTCCCCTGCACCCCTCCTGCTCTATCTCTACGCCCTCTCTGATAGCCGGCCCCTGCTCGAGTGGGTTGTTACTGCCTCTTCCACGTGGCAGCCTCCTCTGAACATTGGGCAGCGATCGCCACCCCTAATCTTCTCCTTGAATCTAAACATCCTTGGAACCCCCCACCTTCCTGGCATGACAGGGTTCCAGTTATCTACTCTCCAGGGGGGACTTTCCTGGTTGTCTCTCTCGGTGTGTGGACCCGGCACCTCCCTTGCGTTGTAATCTATGCCTCTTCTAATACAGCCTCATGTAGCTTTAGACATTTTTTCAGATACAATTTTCTCTTTATTCCTATTAAGTTAGAGTTATGACCGTCCCTCCCCCTGCTACCATCCATGGTGCTATTGAGTCACGCCCCCAACATTGCAATTCAGTCTTTGCACAGCTGTTTTTTTTTTTCTTTTTCTGCAAGGATGACCTGTTATTTAACCCTACTCAGGGAGCAAAGTATCATGCCTCCATGTCAAAGTCTTAGGCATAGATCACTTTGCTCTTTTTGGTGGGATAAGTATAGGGAAAATATTTTGAATTTCCATCCTAGACTTCACGGTTTAGGAGTCCCCACATAAGACTGACACAAAGACAGTGAAGTGGTTGGTTCCTCTTTCTTTTAAAGGAATAACATGCTTCCACTTTAAGTAATGATGACCCTTTTCTTACTTCTACTAAACACAAGGCTAGGTGTTGGGCACACCGTTATCGAGTGTCGCCTTGGACACGTTCACTGACTCTTGGTTTCCTGCTGAGGTCCTTGGGAGGGGTATGTGTCCATTGTGTGACAGTCAATACTCACGGAGCCTAAGGCTGTTCTGTAAATACTTCGTATGAGAGCCAGGTAAGGTGAGCTGTGCAAAGGCAAGCAGATTCTTGGGAAAGTAGAAACCTGCTGATTTCTTCAAATATGGCCTCTGCTGTTCCCTGGTTTAGTAGAATTCCGCAGACTCGGTGAGGAAGATTAACTTCTGCTTGGGTGGGAAGGGCCAGCCTTCATCAGTAGCTAGTATGAGCTGGTGGAGGGAAGGGGCAGGTTGGTTGAGAGCACATGCATTGGAAATGGCAGAAGACCTGGACAGCAGAGGCTGTCCACATGGCTAGTAACCCAATAAGATGCTCGACATCATTGGTTGTCAGGGAAATACAAATTCAAACCCTGATCAGATACCACCACATCCCCACCAGAATGGCTAAAATTAAAAGGGCTGACAATATCAAGTGTTGACAGGATGGGAAACAGCTGAAATTCTAACCTTTGCTGGTACAAGAGTAAAACGGTTCAACATGCACCTACCTCATGACCTACCAATTCCATTTTTAAATAAAGAGAAATGAGTGCTCTGTCCACTTAAAGGCACATACACGAGTGTTCGTAGCCACATTCTTCTTAATAACCAAAATAGGGAAACACCCCAAATGCCCATCAGCAGGCAAACATTACACTATAGGTTATTTCTACAGGGGAATACTATACAGCCACAAAAAGCAACAGACTGCTGAGTTATGCAACAACATAGATGGTTCTCATGGACATTGAAAGAAGCCAGACCTAAAGTAGTACATGCAATTTGAATGCATTTATATGAAGGTCAAGTTCAGGAAAAACTAATTTATGTTTCTAAAAGTCAGAGTAGTGGTTACTTTGGTTAGCTTTGGAGAAAGGGGACACATAGACTAAGGAAGTGCCTGAGGGAGTCTTGTAAGGGGCTGGAAATGTTCTACATCTTGATATAAAATATCACTGAGCTATACACTTAATGTAAGTGCACTTTTGCATGGTATACTTAAATCATTTTTAATTTAAAAACACATGCAAGGCCTCTCCTGTGACTATCTTCAGGGGGCTTGTGAACATCCACTGTCCTTCAGTGTCACAGGCTGGCTTGGCAGGTTGGCACTAAGAAGAGGAGGCCAGGCCTCTGACATTCCCCCAAGGGCTTGCTAGTATCAGCCCAAAAGGAGCTGAGCAAACTTAGATGAATTGCACGGTCCTTGGATCATTTCCAGGCAAACCGATCTTTGAGAACGTGTTCTAGAAACCTCTGAGGGCTGTGTGCATGTTAAAGGACAGTATAACACTGTCACACATCTGTTTGTCTGCCTTGCTCCCTGTCCACACAGAGGCAGAGACTGATCAACTCAGCGAACGGTGTAGGCAGAAAGCCGCTCCAAAACGGGAGGCACGAAAACATCAAAAATGGGAACATTCCCGTGGAAAACCCAGATGACCCTCAGCGGGAGCAGGAACAGCAGCCCCCGCCCCCACTGCCACCCCCAGAGCCAGAGCCGGTCGAGACTGCCTTCCTGTCCCCCTTCTCCATGCCCGGTGAGTTCTGGGGGTGCAGGGCCCTCAGGCTGTGCTGGCCCAGGGTTCTGTGGGGACCTGCCTGCCCCCAACTCTGCCATCTGCTCTGCCTTGAAAACAGAGACTCTGTTTGGGGTCACAGGGCTCCCTCGGAGTTTCTGGGTTTGAGTCTCCAGGGCGTGCTGACCACAGCTACCCAGGGGCTCTTCCCCACGTCCAGGACCAGGTTCCAAAACCCAAACCAGGAGCCTGGTGCGGGGCCTGGGAATCGGCGTTTTCAAACCTCTTCCAGGTGTTCCCAGGACCCGCCAGGTTAGGGACGCTGCTCCTGTCAGCAGCATCTGCAGCTTCTTTCATGGGGGGGCAAGGGGGGCAGACCCATAAAACGACATCTGGCTTCTCACTGAGGTTACAGAGGGCCCAGCACAGGGGTTCGGGGCCCTCAAGAGCCCCTCTCTGCTGAGCAGAAGGCCGAGGGGATCTGAGTCTCGGCTACCAGCCGCCAGGGAGGGCCCTGTGTGCTGCAGCATTGTCCAGGAACTGGCAGAGCTGGCCGGGGTGGGCCCGAGGAGGAGCAGCCATTCTGTGGGTTCCGCAGGAGGTAGACGGCAGAGCCTCCCCCTCATTTTACAGCGGTGAGGCCTGATGGGGCCGCAGCCGTCACCGTGCACTAACTAGCCACCTCATCTGAATCCTGGTCCTGAGGCTGCTCACAGTCCAGGGCTCTGCAGGGAACCTGTGAAGGGGTGTGCCCTTGGCAGCTGTTGTTCCGTGAAGTGAGGTGGCCATGCATGAGGGTCACTCATGTCCATTTCCTTGGAGTTGAGTTTGGCGGGACTGGGGGGCATGAACCCCAGGGCCACCCTCCCCTTCCCCTTGCTCCAGGATCTGGCCTCCTCAGAGGAGCAGGAATTAGATCTAGCTCCCTGGGAGGACCTGCCTGTCGGAATGCTGTTGGCTTGCCCAGGCTGGGACCAGGTAGCCCCCCGGGTCTCCACGCCCCTGAGTCCCTGTGCAGGGGAACCCTGCCCTTCCTGGAGGCCAGGACTTCCTGTTGCAGTCGGCCCGCCGTCCTTCTCAAGCCAGAGGCTGCAGGGCATTCCCCCAGCTCAGAGCCAAGAGCTGGCCCGTTTGTCCCTGCTGAAAACTCCCTTTGTGTCCCTGCGGATGTGTTTCCAGGTGTTGCCCTGGGAAACTGCAAGTCACTTCCTCCTCCTCTTCCCTCCGGGACAGGAGAAGCAGGGGTGGGAAGGGACACGGTTGAGTGCCTGCTGCTTTCAGGTGCACTTTCGTTTCACCTTCGCTGCTGCCTTGCCAGGCGGGTGCTCTCATTTATCTGCGTCTTGCAGAGGGAAGCTGAGGCTCGGGAGGCCATGAGACTTCCCGAGTCACACAGGCATCACTCGGGCAGCCTCTCTTCCACCCCGAGCTCCCGAGCTGTGAAGGCCGTCACAGACTGGTCCAGTCGGGAGCAGAGTCCCGGACCACAAGCCTCTGGGAAGTCACAGGGCAAATGGCCCTAGTGGTCACATAGGGGACAAATGGTCTTAGCTATACATGTGTACCCTGGACCTACAGTACAGTTCAGCCCACTTCACTGGAGAACCGGGGGTAAATGTGTTTTACTGAAGTTCAGGCCCCTGGAGGTTCTTGGACAGTAACAGGAGGTAAAACTTACTGTGAACCTACTATGGACCAGGCAGGGTGCTTTACAGGTAAATATTGACTCATTGCGTTCTCCTGATGCCCTAGAAGGTGGGTACTATTATTATTTCCCCGTTTCCCCGGCTGAAGAAACTCAGGCACAGGGAGGCTTGGTTGCCCAGGGTCACACAGGAGGAAGGGGCAGCGCTGGGGTCTGTGCACCGATGTTCTGACCCCAGACACGCCTACGGGCAACACTGTCCCCCACCAACAGAGGCCCCGGCTCCTTTCCTCTGAAGCCCACGAGCAAGTGCCTGTCTGTGCCGTGGCTTGTACACAGGCGCCCGGTACTTTGGGTCTGCATTGGGTAAGCTGTGTTGGACTGAGTTGAATGATGGGTCCTTGGGACCTAACCTGTTCTTGTCAGGCCTTGGGTGGCACCCCTAAACCTTCTCTTCCTTTCCTGTGATAAAGCTCAGCCCAGGCGGTCTGAGAATTTCTGGAGCTTTTAGGGCTTGTTCTCCTCACCCCGCCTCATCTTCCTCAGCTCCCCAAAGCATCTGACTGCGACCAGAAAGGTCAGTTCCATGTCTCTAAACCCAGTGAGGTGGTACTGCACAAATGGAACTCGAGAAAACTCCACACGCCTGGTCTTTCCTCTTAGCCCCTCAGCACGTAGGGGTGGGGAGAGGCCCGAGATGGGAGAGACCGCAGGTGCTGTGGCCTCACTTATGTACGACATTCCGGACTCAGTGCCAGGCCCCCCGAGACACACAGCCTTCGTGGTGGAGATGACCTCATTCTTGCCTCCGGCTCAGGGGCCATCAGAGAAACCGCACGTTTAATAGACTGTCTCATACGCCGAGGGCAGAGTTTCAAGGACGCGCGCCTGTGAGTCAGTCCCGGTGGCGCTCAGAAGTGTCACTCCACAGCCCAAAGAGAAGAAACACTGGCTGAGCGGTTTTATTGTTTCATGTAACGGCTTTGTTGAGACACAGTTCACTGACCATGAAGTCACACCTTTCAGGTGTGCAGTTGAGGGGTGTTCACCCAGCGGGGTGTTCGCAAACTTGTGTAGCCATCAGCACAATCAGTTTTAGAACACTTTCCTCACCCCCAAAGGAATCTCCCTGACCCACGAGCAGTTACTCCCAACCCCCCAACCCCTTCTCCTGGCAGCCACGACTCTACTCCCTGCCTCTTTGGATTTGTCTGTTCTGGACATTTCATGTACATGGGATCAGTCGGCCTACAGCCTTTTGTGACCAGCAGCTGCTGCTTAGCATGGTGTTTGCAGGGTTCACCCATGTTGCAGCGTGTGTCAGTGATTCACTCTTAGGTGTGGCTGAATAATTATTTATTCATTGGTCGATGGAAATTTGGATTATGTCCACTTTCTGGATACGAGCGGTTTATTAAAACAGCTAATGAGGCATGGTGGAGAAAGGCTCAATTTTTAAAAAATAATCTAAATGAAAGCCATTTTCCTCTGAGTTCTTCATGGTTGACAATAAACAGTCTCTGAAGATGAGGATTAAAAGGGATCTAGGAAGTTTTTTAAAAAACTGATTTTAGAGGAAGGGGGAGAGAGAGAGACATTGATTTGTTGTTCTCTTAGTTATGCATTCACTAGTTGCTTCTTGTATGTGCTCTGACCAGGGATTGAACCTACAACCCTGGCGTATTGGAATGATGCTCTAACCAACTAAGCTACCTGGCCAAGGCGGATCTTGGAAATTTTTAGACCAGGCTTCCTATATTCCAAAGTGGGAAATTGAGGCCCAAAGAAAGGCAGGGACTTGCCCAAGGGACAGTCTCAACTAGACAGAGCCAGATATCTGGGCCACCTGCCCTGGAGTCCACTCCATGGTATTCCTGCAGCCAGGCCAGCTCAGTGCAGCAACCACAGGGGTAGGAGATAAAGGGTCCCAGGACCCACCATGCACTGGGAGTGAGCTGGGTCCTGAAGCCCCTTCACCTGCCCACAGCAGAAGCCCACACAGCTCCCTTCCGCTGAAGGGGAACATTTATAGAAATAAGGATGGGGGTGTGTTAGGGATCCCAGGACAGTGACACAGCTGGCCTCTCCTGGGTTGACTCGGGGCCTCAACAGGTGTTAAGACTCTTCCTGGCCCTTCATTTCTCCACATGCGCCTGGCTCATCCTGTCCCTTGGCTGCAGGCTGGCTTTCTCAAATTCATGGTCGGTCCACATGGCAGACCATGGCCTCCCCTGACTCCAGACTGACATGTGACAGTGTCAGCCCGCTCACTCAGCTCATCAGTGCTGCATATAAATTCTAGAGTCTCGAGAGAGAAAATGCCACCAACCCTGGTCACTCAGCTGTGCTGGCCCACTTGGCTTTGGTGGCCCCTGGGAGTGTGGTTCTGAGGGAGGAGGGACTGAACACACACATGCCTGTACCGCTTGTAGGCGTCTATGACATGTGCCTCCAGTACTATTAGAAGATGAAGGTGGTAGCACGTCTCAGAGGCGGTGAAGTTGGAAATACAGAGGCACAGGTGGGAAAAGCACCTTAACCCAGGTACTGGCAGTGACTCCGGAGCCCACCCACTGATCTGGTTGGCCCTGCCACCACGCCAGAGCCAAGGAGGTGGGGGCCAGAATGCATTGGAACGGTTGAGTTCGGGAACTCAGCACCAGAGCTGTGGGGCAGCGAGCAGGAGGCCACTGCCCCAGCCGTGTCTTGACTCCCAAAGCCACATGAACTGGATGCTGGTATGCTGGTCTGGCCTCCAGCACTGGCTCTGATGCCCCTCATCTAGTGCCTGGGCACGGGCGCCCTGCTTTGACAGGAATGCATCGAAAACAGCAAAAAGAAGCTTGGCCCTACCTCCATTCTCCAAATCAGGGAACCTGTCGTGCATCCTGGCCTTCAACCTCGAGGGATTCTGAGAGAAGCTTCCACAGACACTGGCAGGAAGCTGGACTAGGGCTGCTGAAGGCCAGCTCAGCGTGTCCACTTTCATGCTGTGGTCCCGCTTGGGGAAAAGCAGTAAAACCAATTTTAAAGAGGACGCATATGGTGTTCAGACTCATAGTGACACAGAGGAGGGTCAGGGCCCCAACTTGTAGCTTGGCAGACACATCCTTCACAGGGACCTGCCCCAGCCCCTAAGTGCCAGCGTGGCACTTAGCCCCTAACATTCAGTACTTAGAGTCTGAACACACAGCCCCACTGGCCGGCTGGTGTGGTCCCCATTTCTGGGGTGAGGAAATGGGGGCTCAGGAAGCCACACAGGTGAGAGATGCCACAGGCAGGCCTGGCACCCAGGTCTGCCCCACTCCAAGGTGCTCTCCTCTGCCTAGTCGCAATGTTGACTCTGGCAAGAGGGCCCTCTGCTGAGTTGGAATGTCCACTCTAGGATTCTGGGGGTGGCAGAAAGGAAAGCGGGGAGGAAGGAGGCCCCCCGGCTGGGTCCGTGTGGTTTGCACACACGGGGAACCCAACAGCCCCACACCGCCATTGTCTGTTTACTGAGTGTTGAACAGAGAGCCTACCAGTGGGGTGGAGAACCAGCAAGTGCCCTTGACTCTGTTGAGGTTTCTGGGGCCAGTGGCCTCTCTTTTTCATTTCCCAGAGCCTCCAAATTCAAGGCGAGGCCTTCAGAGGCAGGCAGTGATCTCCGTGCTTTTGCGTTTCTTCAGTCTCCCCACGGTTCCTGGAGGTGGGTGAGGCAGGCAGTTATTGTCTCACAGATGGGGACATGGAGGTTCAGAGACGCCGAGGGTTCACCCACTGACACACATCGATAGTGACAGGACAGAGCATCTGTTTGCAGGAAGCTTTCAGATCCCTGAGGCAGGATGCACAGCTGGCCATATTTTGGGGTCATCTTTAGAGTGAGGGGGTTGGCACCCCAACCCCACACATCCCTCTGGCCCTGGGACCCCATTCACACCCAGGCCCAGAGTTGGACGTGGATCCTCTGGTGGGGGCCTCAGGCACATCCTCAGGGCTGGGATGAGGGTCCCTGAGATTGGCACCAACTGGAGAAACAGACCTGGCTTCGCTGATGACCGGGAGCCCTGGTCTGCAGGTCAGAAGTGAGGGCAGCTGCCTCCACGCGGAAGCATGAACAGGGTCCCGTGTGAACCAAGCCAAGGGCACCTCCCTGGGGGAGGCCTGCTTCCCATGGGGCCCTTCTCTGCCTCTCTCATGCTTTCAGGATTAAAACTCACCCTCCAGCAGTCAGAATGGTATCGCTAAGAGGCTTAGCATTGGACTCCTGGGGCTGCCACTTCCTAGCTGTGTGACGGTGGGCAGGTAGGCTTACCTCTCTGAGCCTGCTCAAGTCTTTGTAAAACTACCCAACCCAGTGCTTGACAATAGTAGGTACTCAATAAGTTGAAGTTAATGTCGTTGTTAATATTAACAATAGTTAAATTTAGTGCTTTCTCTGTGCCAGGCATTATTCTAAACGCATCACATAGGATGGCTCGATTTCAGTCTCCCAATAGCCCAGTGAGGTAGGAACTATTATCCCCATTTTAAAGATGAGAAAACTGGGGTGCAGTGAGACCCTCCCCCGATCCCATAGATAGCGCATGCCAGAGCTGGGATTTCAACCCGGCAGTCTAGCCAGTGTTAACCATGAAGCTTCTGTGCCCTTCGGGAGGCTATCAGTTTAATGGTTGGTCTAAATTTACAGAAGAAACAAAGTTGTATTTAAAACATAACTAGAAATGATTGATTCTAAAGTTCATTCACCACCAAGAAGTAAAACAACTTTAATGGTTTCCCTTCTCCAGAGGATTTTCTGTTTGGGTCACAGCACCTGACAGTCCAACCTTTGCCAGTGGGTGGGGAGCGGAAGGGCTCCCATGGGCCTTGAAATCCTGGGACTGCAAGGGTGGGCAAGCAATGGAGCGCTGAACACCCAGGACTTAGATTCCAAAGGCCTGCATTCAAGTCCTAACACTCCCTCTCCCTTCTGGGATGTTTAAGTCACTGGATGTCACCGAACCTCAGCTTATTTACCTGTGAAACAGGGAGACTATCCCCCTAGATTGAAATGAAGAACAAAGAGGGTGGGGAAACCACCTCCAAGGTTTGTGCCACAACATAAATGGTGGAGAGTAGTGAGGTGGTCGCTCACTAATCCAGTCCTGACAATGCTCCATCTTCCCCTGCGAGCCTCGTCCCTCCCCCAAGGGCCAACACAGAGGCCGTGGGGGAAGCAGGGTCTGTCTGTGGCTCTGCCACTAATGTTTTTGTGAGATTTTGGGCCGTTCATTGTCAAAACCTTCATGGGACTTGGGTTTTCTTCTTATAGAGTTAACCCAGTGAAGTACATCCCTGGAATACAGGGTTGGCTCAACCTGTGGAGAACAATCAGTGTAACCACATTAATAGAATGGTGAACAGAGCCGTGTGATCATCTAAATAGATAGAGAAAAAAAGTTTTTTGTTTTTTTTTAATATATATTTTTTAAGATTTTATTTATTTATCTTAGAGGGGAAGGGGAGGAGAGAGAGAGAGAGAGAAATATCAATGTATGGTTGCCTCTGGTGCGTCCCCTGTCAGGAACCGGGAACTGGCCTGCAACCCAGGCATGTGCCCTGACTAGGAATCCAACCGCGATCGTGTGGTTCACAGGCCCGCGCTCAATCCACTGAGCTACACCAGCCAGGGCAGAAAAAAAGTTTTATAAAATCCATCACCCTTTATTGATGAAGAAACACTCCACAAACTAGGAATAGGAGCAAATTCCCAAACCCTTATGAAAGGCATCCACAAAAAATCCCCACAGCTTAATGGGGAAACACCAAAAGCTCTCCCCTACGACCATAAGAAGGGGTCACTCCCACCACTTTATGCTGCAGGTCAGAGGCAGGGCAGATAGGCGAGAAAAACTCAAAGGCATCCCGACCACAAAGGAACAAGGTACACTGTCTGTATTCAACCCTAGACGGCATGGCTTTATGTGTAGAAGAGCCTAAGAAATCCACGCCCCAGCCTGTGAGAATTAATGACCTGGTGGGATGTAAGATCAATGTACAAAATTCTATTGTATTTCTGTACTTGGCCATTAGCAATTTTAAAATGTGATTAAAATTCCATTTATAATAGCATTCAAAATAAAATAGTACAAGACTTGTATTCTGAAAACAACAAAATATTGTTGAAAGATGATCTAAATGAATGGGAAGACATCTCACGCCTGTGGCTTGGAAGACTTAAAATGCTAAGGACGGCAGTAGTCTGCAATGCGATCTACAGATTCCAGGCAATCTATAAAAATCCCAGCTAAAAAAATTTTTTGTGGAAATTGACAAGCTAATTTCTAAATTCATACAAAAATTCAGAGGGCCCGGGATAACCAAAACGATCTTGACAAAACAAAATTGAAGGACTTATACTTTGTGGTTTCAAAACTTAGAAGATACAGTAATCAAGACTACTCTGGGCATATGGGTAGATATAGGTCAAGGGGATAAGATTGTGAGTCTTGAAATATATCCATATATTTAAGGTCAAATAATTTTTGGCAAGAGTGCCAAGACAATTCAGGGGGAAATAGTCCTTCCAGCAAGTGGTGCTATGACAACTGGATATCCACATTTTTTAAGGAGTATTTTTGGACCCTCATATCATATACCAAAAAAAATAATATGAAACAGAGACCTAAATATGAAATGTTTACAAGAAAACATAGGTGTAAATATTTATAACTTTGGATTAGACCACGCTTTCTTAAGTATAACAATCAAAAGCATAAGTACCCAAAGAAAAACAAATTATATTTTATCAAAATTTAAAACTTTTGTGATTTATAGGACACTATGAAGAAAGTGAAAAGACAACTCAGAATGGAAGAAAACATTTGCAAATTTTGTTTCTAACAAGGATCTAGTGTCCAGAATATATACAGAAGGCTAAAAACTCAACAATAAAAAAATATCGTTTTTAAAATGGTCAAAAGGTTTGAATAAATAGCTCTCTAAAGAAAATATACAAATGGACAATAAGTTCACGAGAAGATACTCAACATTATTGGTCATCAGGAACTTCAAAGCCACAATGAGGTACCATGTCACACTCAGTAGAATGACCATAATCAGATGACAATGTATTGGCAAGGATGTGAGTCTATTGGACCCTTCGTACACTGCTGGTGGGGATGTAAAAAGGTGCAGCCACTTGGGAAACGGTCCAGCAGTTCCTCAAAGAGCTAAACATAGAATTAGTGTATGACCCAGCAATTCCACCCCTGGTTACATATCCAAGAAAAATGAAAACATGTCCTTACAAAAACTGATACATGAATGTGCATAGCAGCCAGAAAGTAGAAACAGTCCAAATATCTATCAAGTGATAAATGGATAAACAAAATAGGGTATGTCCATAAAAAGAATGAAGTACCGGTGTATATGCTACAACATGAATGCCCTTCGAAGACACATGCTGTTTGCAGGAAGCTGCTTGAAATTAGCCAAACACAATGGAGTGTGTATAGACACAGGTATATTGGTGGTTGCCAGAATTTGAGCAAGGAGAGGAAATGGGGAATGATAGCTGAATGGGTACAGGGTGTTTTTTTGGAGAGCAATGGAAATCTTGAAGATTTCAGGTCAAGTTATAGGCATAGGTAGATACCCTTTGCTTTCTCGCACAACCGAAAGGATGACAGCAACAAATTTTAAAAAACAAAACCAGAACTGCCAGAAAATTGAACTGTATGGAAGCCCAACAACCAAGGAGTTAAAGAAGAAACATCCTCCCAGACTGGTGGGGTGGGCCGAAGACAGGCAGCTGGGGTGGTGAGAACGTCAAGTCAACAGACTGGGTCAGGTGAGGCGCAGTTGGTGGAGCAGGCGGCCCCACATTCAAGTGCAGATAAGCTGAGGGGAACAGCTGGGGAGCAAAACAGACAAGACAGCCCAGGGTTCCAGGGTGGGAAACCAAAGCCTCAAAACCTCTGGCTGTAAAATCATGCGGGGGTTGCAATAGCAGGAGAAACTTCCATCCTCACAGGACAGTTCATTGGAGAGACCCACAGGGCCCTGGAATGTACACAAGCCCACCCACCCAGGAATCAGCAACAGAAGGGCCCAATTTGCATGTGGGTGGCAGGGGAAGTGACTGAAAGCAGAATGAGAACTAAGCAAGAGGCATTGTTCCCTCTCTGACACCTCCCCCACACACAGCACCACAACACAGAGAAGTGGGTTGCCCCACCCTGGGAATACCTAAGACTCTATCCCTTAAAACATAAGTGTGCCAAGACAAAAAAATATCCAAGTAAAAGAACACATCAAAACTCTGTAGACAGAACTAAGTGATGAATAGATATAGCCACCCTATCAAATGCAGCGTTCAAAACACTAGTAATCAGGATGCTCACAGAAATAGTTGAGTACAGATGCAAAATAGAGGAAGAAGCGAAGGCTATGTAAAGTGAAATAAGCAAAATATACAAGGAACCAACAGTGAAGGGAAGGAACCCGGAACTCAAATCAACTATTTGGAGCAGAAGGAAGAAATAAACATTCAACGGAAACAGAATGAAGAAACAAAATTTTTTTTATATGAGAGGCTGAGGAACCCCTGGGACAACTTTAAACATTCCAACATCTGAATCATAGGGGTGCCAGAAAGAGAAAAAAAAGAGCAAGAAATTGAAAACTTATTTGCAAACATAATGAAGGAGAACTTCCCCAATCTGGCAAAGGAAATAGACTTCCAGGAAGTTCAGAAAGCTCAGAGAGTTCCAAAAAAATTGGACCCAAGGAAGAGCACACCAAGACACATAATTAAATTACCCAAAATTAAAGATAAGGAGAGAATCTTAAGAGCAGCAAGAGATAGGGAGACAGTCACCTACAAAGGAGTTCCCATCAGACTGTCGGCTGATTTCTCAAAAGAGACCTTGCAGGCAAGAAGGGGCTAGAAAGAAGTATTCCAAGTCATGAAAGGCAAGGACCTACATCCAAGATTACTCTATCCAGCAAAGCTTTCATTTAGAATGGAAGGGCAGATAAAGTGCTTTCCAGATAAGGTCAAGTTAAAGAAGTTCATCATCAATAAGCCTTTATTATATGAAATGTTAAAGGATCTTATCTGAGAAAAAGAAGGTCAAAACTGAACAGTAAAATGACCACAAACTCACAACTAGCAATAACTGAACCTAAAAAACAAGTAACAAGCTAAGCAAGCAGCTAGAACATGAACAGAATCACAGAAATGGAGATCACATAGAGGGTTATCCGCAAGGAGGAGAGGAGGAAGAATGAGAGAAAAGGTACAGGGAATAAGCATAATTGGTCGATACAAAATAGGGGGCAGTTAAGAATAGTATAGAAAATGGAGAAGCCAAAGAACTTGCGTATATGACCCATGGCCATGAACTAAGGAGGGGGTGCAGGGAGGAGGGGGATAAATGGGCGAAAAATGGGACAACTGAAATAGCATAATCAATAAAATTTACTTTAAAAAATCTTGAATCACATAGTAGTACTAATCTCACAGCTTTCTAATATGCTGAAAATCACCTAATTGTATGTTTAAATAGCTGAATTTAACGAATCACATAGTAGTACTAATCTCACAGCTTTCTGATATGCTGAAAATCACCTAATTGTATGTTTAAATAGCTGAATTTAATGATATGGCAATCATAGCTCTGTTGTGTTTAAATGAATTCATCTGGGGTGCCAGTTCTCAAGTGTGGTCCCAGGACAGTAAGCGTCAGGATCACCTGGGAAATGGTTGGGAATGTAAATTCTTGGACCCCATTTTAGCTGCCAAATCATTAGCTCTGGGGCTCTAATGAGCTTTCCAGGGGATTTCGATTCATACTCAGGTTTGAGAGCCACTGGTCTGGAGATACACGCTCCAGATCATGTAGACACTCCCACTTCCAGGGTCTGTGGGCATCTACCTGACATCCCCCTGTGACACACATGCCCACAGGCCTGAAGTTAACCACTTCCTCAATTGGACTGTCTCATTAGTTAACTGTCCAGGTTAATTTGTTGGAAGTTTTTTATCAGCGACTACATCTGCTCTGAATTTTTTCCTTCACTATGATTAGCCACCTGTGTTGTTGCAGTTCATTTTAAAGATTTTTTTACAGATCTACTTCAGAAGAGAAATCGAGAGCTTAGTGAAACAACAGCAGCTGTTTTTTTTTTTTTAATATTTTATTTATTTATTTATCTTTCGAGGGGAAGGAGAGAGGGAGAGAAACATCAATGTATGGTTGCCTTTTGTGCGTCCCCTGCTGGGAGTTGGCCTGCAGGGAACCGGCCTGCAACCCAGGCATGTGCCCTGACTGGGAATCGAACCACGATCCTCTGGTTCGCAGGCCCGCGCTCAATCCACTGAGCTACACCAGCCAGGGCCAACAGCAGCTGTTTTTTTTTATCTTGCTTATGTTCGCATGCTTCTCAGAGGCCAGGATACGATGAACATTTCTCAGTCTCTGACATTGCCCTTGAAGGAATGAATGGCGGGGCTCGACAGAAGGGGCTCCTGGTGGTGGTGGGGAGTTGTCCCTTGGCATTAACATTGTCCCATCACCCAGTAGCTCCCAGAGTCAATTATTAAAACTATATTGAAACCTCGGTGTTGGAGAAACCCAATTCAGGCAGGTTTAAGCCAGAGAGCGCTCAACTTTGTTCTGTTTTCAAAGGCTGGTATGGCTGTTCTGGCTTCCTTGCATTTATATGAGACTATCAGAATCAGCTTCTCAATTTCTGCAAAAAAAAACAAAAAAAAAACTGGAATTTTAACAGGGATTATATTGAATCCGTAGATCAATTTGGTGAAAATTTCCATCCCAACAACATTAAGTTGCTGACCCATCTACAGGACGCCTTTCCATTTATTTAGGTTGCCTGGAATTTCCTTCAGTGACGTTCATAGTTTTCAGCATATAAATTGTGTACTTATGTTTCATTTATTCATAAACACTTTTTTCTTTCGGATGCTATGGTAAATGGAGTTATTTCCTTAATTTTATGTTTGGATTGTTTATCGTCATTGTATAGAAATACACCTGAATTTCGTATATTGGTCTTGTGCCTTGCAACCTGACTGAACTTGTTTTGTAGTTCTAATAATTTTTTTTCACGTGTACTACGTGGAATTTTCTCTATACAAGATCCTGCCATCTACAAATAGGGATACTTTTACTTCTTTCTTTCCAACTGAATGACTTTTACTTCTTTTTCTTGCCCAAAGACTTCTATTTTGCCTTTACTTCTATTTTGCCTTCTTCTTCTTCCCAGGCTAGCCCTTCCATACACCGTTGACTAGCAGGATAAGAGCAGACATCCTTGTCTTGTTGAAAGCTTTCAGTCTTCACCGTTAAGTATGGTGTTAACTGTGGGGTTTTGTAGGTGCACTTCCCCAGGTTGAGGAAATTCTCTTCTACTCCTAGATTGTTGAGTGTTTTATCATGAAAAGGCATTGGATTTTTCAAACACTGTTTTTGTTTGTTTGTTTGTTTTTTGCATTAGTGGACGTGATTGCAGTTTTGTCCTTTATTACCATGGTATGTTGGATTGATGACATTTCATATGTTGAACCAAGCTTGCATTCCTGTGATAAATCCCACTTGGTCAAAGTGTGTGATCATTTTTCACATGATGTTCAATTCAGCCATTAAGGGTTTTTGCATCTGTATTCATGAGGAATATTGGTCTGTAGTTTGCTGTTCTCTTGGTGTCTGGCTTTGATATCAGTGTGACAATGTCTTCATGGAGAGAACTTAGAAATGTTCCCTCTTCTGTCTTTTGGAAGAGTTTGTGCAGAATTCACGCTGATTTTTCTTTAAACATTTGGTAGAAATCACCATGAAGCCATCTGGTCCTGGCTTTACTTTAAAGGAAATTTTTTTTTTAATTTTTAAAGTATATTTTATTGATTATGTCATTACAGTTGTCCCAATTCCCCCCCCCCATCTTGTTTTATTACTATGTCAATCTCTTCTTATAAATCTATTCAGCTTTTCTGTCTTTTTAAGTCAGATTTGGTGGTTTTTGTCCTCGTAGAATTTGTTTCACATAGATTATCTCATTTGTTGGGGCATAGTTGCTCCTCATATTGCTGACTTGTTCTTTTTATTCCTGTGAGGGTCACAGTGGTGACCCTCTCTTATTCCTGGTGCTAGTAATTTGAGTCTTTTTTGCTTAGTCATTCTAGCTAAAAGTTTGTCCATTTCATTTATTTTTTTAAAAAACCAACTCTTAGTTTCATTGATTCTATTTTTTATTTTCTATTCCATAGATTTCTACTTTAGTCTTAATTATTTCTTTCTTTCTGCTTTCTTTGGATTTAATTTGCTCTACTATTTTTGTGTTGTAAGGAAGAGGGTTAGGTCACTGATTGAAGATCTTTAATATACTCTTTTATAGGTATAAATTTTTCATATAGTCATTTATAGCTATAAAATTCTAAGCACTGCTTTTACTGCATCCCATAAGTTTTGGTACGTTGTGTTTTCATTTTGATTCATCTCGAGGTATTTTCTAATTTCCCTTGTGATTTCTTCTTTGCCCCATTGGTTGTTCGGGAGTGGGTTGTTTAACTTCCACATATTTGTGAATCTTCCAGTTTTCCCTGTTTGATTTGTCATTTCTTTCCCTTGCGGAATGCTTGTAGGACATACTTGGCGTGATTTAAATCCTTTTAAATTGATCGTTGTTTGTTTTACGTTGTAACCTGTGGCCTATACTGGAAAGTGTTCCGCGTGAATCTGAGACGAATGTACATTCTTCTTGAATGTGTGCATCAGTGTTTTTCGCCAGATTTGAGAAGGTTTTGGCTATGAGTTCTCAGATACTCTTCCTTCCCCTCGTTGCCTCCCCTCTCCTCTTGGCACCCTTATTATGCCTCCGCTGGTGCATGCGATGGCATGCCATGGGTCTCTGAGACACCATTTTTCTTTATTCTTTTTTCTGTCCGTTACTGAGTCTAGAAGCTCTTGGTTGACCTACTTCAAGGCTGCCGACGTTTTCCTTCTTCCTGCTCAAATCTGCTGTTGAGCCCCTGCAGGGGAAGTTTTTATTTTAGTTACTGTGCTTCTCAATTCCAGGATTTCTTTTGGCTCTTTTTTACTCTGATATTCTATGGGGAGAAATTATTCTCATACTTTCCTTTAGTTTTTTAGATATTGAAAAAAACTTCTTCATGCGTATTTCTTTTTTTTTCCATGCATATTTCTAAACAGCTGATTTAAAGTCTTTCTAAATCCATTGTCTGGAATTTTTCAGAGACAGTTTATACGTACTGCTCCTTGTCCCGTGTATGGGCTATACTTTCTTGTTTTCCTTGTTGGTTGAAAGCTGGGCATTTAAAATAACATAGTTTGCCCAGACTGGTGTGGCTCAGTTGGGCATCATTCCACAAAGCAAAAGGTCACCAGTTGGATTCCTGGTCAGGGTACATACCTGGGTTGTGGGTTTGGTCTCCAGGGGAGAAGCAACGGATCGATTTGTCTCTTGCATTGATATTTCTCTCCCTGTCTTTCTCCCTCCCCTCTCTCTAAAAATAAATAAATAAATAAAATCTTTCTTTAAAAAAAACAAGGAGATACAATTTCAGATTTATTAGTTGGGTATCTCTAAAATAAATAAGTTAATATAATATAAGTTTGAAAACTCTAGGAAATATTGTCCTCCCTTCCCAAGTCTGCTTATTGTTACTGTTTGCCATTGTTTTTGTTTAGTGAGTTTTCTCAAATAATCTGTAAAGTCTGTATTTTTTGTTGTGTGTGGCCCCTGAAATATCTGCTAGGTTCGCCTAAAGCCACCTAGCGACTGAGCAGAGGTTGCCTTAGGTGCTTGCGTGCAGTGAGTCTCCTCATCATCTCTGGTGGGTTCTGTGGGTTCACAGGCACATCTTCAACCCCAAGTGGGCAGCCTTTACTCCACCTCAGCCTTTACTTCTTGCTTGCTCAGAGCCTCAACGTCAGGTGGAGGTGAACGCCCAGAGCATTCTCAAGGCTTTTGGGAGCACGCAGACCCCCCCACCCCCAAGCATAGCCCAATGCGTGGCTGTGGTTTTTAGATTCCCAGAAAAAAGTAGGAGCTTTTGCAAAGCCCTGTGTAGATATCACATTCCCCAGCTTCTCCTTTCAAGCTTGTTGGTTTATTTATTGTTTGTCCTGTAACCTACAACCTTGGGCACTGTGATGCTCAACAGTTGCCTCTGATTGTTTTGAACAAATGCCCCGAGGCAAAGGCTATGCATATTGGCTGAGCTCTGATTCAGGTCAAGCAAGGACAGTCTTGGAAGTGGGATCTTCCAAGAATGCACCCGAGAGGTCAAATAATGCCCATTCTCTGGGAGGGGACGTGGAGGGAGCTCCAGGCCGGCTCTGCCCCTTCTGGTTGCCAGGGTGCTGGCGTTCAAGGCTTCTCCAGAGCTGGTGAGAGGGAACGGAAACAAGGCAGGTTAAAACTCCACGAAGTCACTGTTCTCACTGAGATCCAGTCAGTTTTCTTACATAAACCCTCCCTGGATTGCTACCAGCCTTGGTTCATTTCCAGAGTCCTAAAAAAGGATGGTTCTGGCCATTTTCCCCAGTCTCCTCACTGTCCCTCTACAGGAGAGAATTTCACAGGTCCTCCCTCCGCCATTTCTGCGGCATCACCCACGAGTTGGTTTTGGAGGCTGCACGTGCTGTACACAGTGGTTTATTAAGGGAACTATGCTTGTACTTGGTGGTTTGTGGGGGGCTGCTTTTCCCTGGCTGACTTGTCAGTGGATTCCTTTGGTGGGAGCCCATGAGGTCCCATCTGCCAGCCAGGACACCCACATTTTAGTCTTGCGTCTGCCGTGGGCTGAGTAGATGACTTTGGAGCCAAGGCGCTGAGATTTCTGGAATACCTACTGCGTGCAGAGTGTCTTATGTATATAATGTCATGTCCTTCTTGCAACAATGAAGAAAGGGAGAACGCTCCAATTTAACAGATGAAGCAACTACTAAATGCAAAGAACTCAGCACTGTGCCTGCTACACATTGCAAAATTTCATACGTTGATTTTTGCGTTATTGTTGTTCCAACTGTTATTATCATCGGAGGAGAAAGTGGAGTTGATGGGATTTCTCCAGGTCCTTGGAACACCAGCCCAGGTCTGTCTGGCTCCAAAGCCTACCCATATTCTGCCTGCTCATTCCAGCTCCATGGAGCAAGTCCATTCCCTCTGGGTCTCACTTTCCTTACTCTGAAGGATTTGGACTGACTGAAGCTATTCAATCAACAAACACTTAGCGAATTGTGTTGCTAAGATCACTTTCCGGAGGACGTTGTGCAGGCATGTGATTCTGTGAGATCACTTGCTTAGAGTCACATGGGTAGCATTCTCTTGTTTGACTTAAAAAAAAAAGCAGCAGGTGGACTGACAGGTGTGTAACCCAGTGCGTGTTTCTCTCCCCCTCCCTTCTGGCTCCGCCCCACCCCCCTGCAGAGGCAAGAGGGGACAAAGCCAAGTGGGTGTTCACCTGGCCACTCATCTTCCTCCTGTGCATCACCATCCCCAACTGCAGCAAGCCCCGCTGGGAGAAGTTCTTCATGGTCACCTTCATCACCGCCACGCTGTGGATCGCCGTCTTCTCCTACCTGATGGTGTGGCTGGTGAGTGGTGGGCGCTGGGCGGGCTGGGCGGACAGACCTGCCCAGCAGCTGCCGGAGGTGGGAGAGCGACTTCAGGCACTGCTCGGCCACCTTTGGCAGAGTTGACCTTGGCTTACATTTCGGTGAGCAGGGGAACTGGCAGGGGTGTGAGCCGCTGCACTGTGCACCAGGGGTGGCCAGACAGATCAGCGTGGTACTTGCAGGCAAGGCAGGCACAGGGGGTGGAGGTGAACCTGGCAAGAGGGGCGGGGTAGTGTGGTAGGAGTGGCATGGACTGGGAGTCAAGAACTGATGCCTTGAAGGTGGGTCTGGGAAGAGCCCTAGAGGGCTGAACGCTAGGACCCAGGGAAATGTGAGGGAGGCTGGAGTCAGTGGGAGATGAACGCAAGCCCTCCTATGCCCCTTGCCAAGGGATGTTCCTCTCCCCTTCCTATGCTCAGGCACATGTATGAACTGTGTATAAACTCTATATAGGTTTTCAATCCTCCTAACAACCACTTTCACTATGCCCATTTTACAGACGAGGAAACTGAGGCACAGAGCTTGAGTACTTTGCCCAGGTAGTTTTACAATTAGCATCTGTCACACAGTGAGTTCATCAGTTAGTGTGTTCTAGGGCGGGGTCAGAACCCTGGTCTGTTGTTCTCCTGAGTCCACGGTCTCAGCCACTACCCTGAACTGCCTCTCAATTTGTGGCTGGAATTTTTCAGCACCTTTCAGACTGAAGTGTTGCAGGTGGAGAGGTGTCGACCTAGCTCCTGGTAGCAGCCCCGGTCATGCATCGCAGCTCTGCGTACCAACCTTCCCCTTCCCCCTCCTCCCCCTCCCCCGACTCTCATTCCTCATGGAGAGCCCAGGAGCAGCAAGGGGAGCTGTGGTTCCAGGGCAGTTGCATCTCTATTGTGGTGAAGCTCACCCATCAGCCACACGCAGCTTTGCACAGCGACTTTCAACCGAGACGACTTTGTCATCTCACAGCGCACATCCACTAGTTACTAAAATTCTGCAGCACACCAAAGGACATATTATTTTTTGCCAGTCTGATCAAAACATTGTCATAGTTTTGACTCATTCACTCGGGACAGCTATTGTCCCAAGGGGAAGGAGGTCAGCGCCCCTGACTCAGTAGTCAGGGACTGTGTGTTTAAAAACCCCCCGAGTCTCACTGGTTGAAAAGCGTTGTCATAGCCGTACCCTCTAGTCACTTCGCTCTCCTCCTGACACCTGGTGCCAGGCAGGGATAGGGCACGTGAGTCTCGGTTTCAGAGGCGCAAGGGCCACCGTCCCCTTAACCCCAGAGGAGCAGATTGGTGGGGAAAGGTGGGCTGTGGGGTCCCAGGAGTGTGGAGGTGAATCCTAGTTTTCCCACGTAGGATCCGTAACACTCAGGCAGGTGACTCAACTTCTCAGAACCCGGGTCACCCCCTCTACAAACTGGGGAGGTTCATCTCCGTCCAACAGGGTCACTGGGAGACTGGGAGGCCTCTGGGCCGACATCACGGTCTGAGCTGCAGCATAGAAAGTGGCTGGTAACTGTGAGTGTCAGCTGTTTTCGCCAGGAGGTACAGCCCCCACGGACTGCTCTGTGCTGTGTCAGGTGAAGGCTAGAGTCCCCACAGGTGCTGGTGTGGGTGCGTGGGAGGTGGGGTTGTGGGGGAGCAGGAAGGAGCTGCTATTCAAACTGCCCAGAAAGGATGACAGTCAAAGATAAGGAAAACTATGCCTCAAATGAATTGAATTTGCAAACTTAAAATTTTCGAGTAGGATTAAAGGCCAGCCCATCTTTACACTTGATTTTTCAAATTTCTTACTCTATTGATTATGCTGTTACAGTTGTCCTGTTTCCCCCCTTTGCCCCCCTCTATTTAGCACCCCCCACTCCTTCAGGCAAACCCCACACCATTTTCATGTCCATGGGTCACATGTATAATCTTTGGCCACTCCACTTCCTGTACTGTACTGTACGTCCCCATGGCTATTCTGTAACTGCCTGTTTGTACTTCCTAATCCCCTCACCTCTTCACCCATTGCCCACACCCTCCTCCCATCTGGCAACCATCAAAATGCTGTCTGTATCCATGATTCCTTCTCGGTTCTTGTTTGCTTAGTTTGTTTTTCAGATTCAATTATTGACAGGTATGTATTTAGGGCCATTTTATTTTTCATAGTTTTGATCTTCTTTTTAAATAAATTTCTTTAACATTTCATGTAATAACGGTTTGGTGATGATGAACCCCTTTACTTTTTCCTTGTCTGGGAAGCTCTTTATCTGCCCTTCCATTCTAAATGAGAGCTTTGTTGGGTAGAGCGATCTTGGCTATAGGTCCCTGCTTTTCATACTTCGAATATTTCTTGCTGTGCCTTCTAGCCTGCAGAGTTGTTTGTTTTGTTTTGTTTGAGAAATCAGCTGACAGTCTTACGGGAACTCCCCTGTAGGTAACTAACTTCTTTTCTCTTGCTGCTTTTACGATTCTCTCTTTATCTTTAACCTTTGGCATTTTAATTATGATGTGTCTTGGAGTGGGCCTCTTTGCATCCATCTTGTTTGGGACTCTCTCTGCTTCATGGACTTACATGTCTATTTCCTTCACCAAATTAGGGAAGTTTTCTTTCATTATTTTTGCTTTTCTTTTAAAGATTTTATTTATTTATTTTTAGAAAGAGGGGAAGGTAGGGAGAAAGAGAGGGAGAGAAACATCAAGGTATGGTTGCCTCTCTGCAACCCAGGCTTGTGCCCAGACTGGGAATCGAACCAGTGCCCCTTTGGTTCACAGGCCTGCACTCAATCCACTGAGCCACACCAGCTGGGGCCTGTTATTTTTTCAAACAAGTTTTCAAATTCTTGCTCTTTCTCTTCTTTTTCTGGTACCCCTATGATGTGAATGGTGGACCTCTTGAAGTTGTCCCAGAGGCTGTTTTTACTATCCTCATTTTTTCGGATTCATTCTTTTTCCTCCTTGTTCTGATTGGCTGTTTTTTGGGTCCCTATGTTTCAAATCATTGATTTGATTCTCAGCTTCATCCACTCTACTATTGTTTTCCTATAAACTGTTCTTTTCAATTAGAGTATTCTTCATTTCTGACTGGATCTGTTCTTGCTGCTAAAGGTCCTCACTAAGTTCCTTGAGCATCCTGATAACCAGTGTTTTGAACTCTGCATTTGATAGATTGTTTATCTCCATTTCGTTTAACTGTTTTTCTGGAGTTTTGACCTGTTCTTTCATTTGGGCCATGTTTGTCTCTTCATTTTGACAGCTTCCCTGTGTTTGTTTCTGTGTATTAGGTAGAGCTGCTATGATGACCCCCTGTCTTGGTAGCGTGGCCTAATATAGTAGGTGTCCTGTAGGGTCCAGTGGCACAGCCTATCACCCAAGCTGGGTACTCGGGATGCACCCTTCGTACACCCTCCTCTTGTAGTTGAGCCTTGGTTGCTGTCAGCAGGTCAATGGGAGGAATTTACCCAGGTTAGTCAGAGGCAAGACTTGGCTGTGACCACTGAATACCAACCTCCACCCTTCGTGGAGGATCAGCTGTGCAGGGGCAGGGTGGTCGTGCTCCAACATGGTCTGTAGCTGTCCAATGGGTGCCCTGGCCCTGAGGTTTCCTGGGTGGTACAGGCCAAGGTCAGCCCCTACCTGTGTTTTGCCCAGGGCACCCTGCCTGAGCTATAAAGCTGTCTGAGATGGCTGCTACTTGTGCTGGGCTTGGAGATTTCCAAGCCGTGAATCTCATCTGGCTGTTGCTAGTACAGAGCCTGGGGCTGACTGAGGCCAGCTTTTGCTTGTTTGAGAGGGTTTAGGAAGTTGTGAAGTGGGAGCCAAGACCAGCCATTCATATGGAAAAGCAGTTTGTGCTTGGGGCTCCAGCAGTTTCTTCCACTGACTCAACCTCTGTTGGTTTTCAGAGCCAGAACTTGTGGGGACTCATGTTCCTGGCACCGGGACCCTGGGCTGGGGGGCCTGGTGTGGGGCTGGGACTCCAAGATATCCCTCCGGAATTTTTATCCACCACACATGGGACCAGCTTGTTCTGCATCTGTGCCCCTCCCACCAGTCTGGATAGATGTGGTTTCAATTCCAGAGTTGTTGGACTTCCATTCCACTTGACTTCTGACAGTTCTGAGTGATGGTGGTTCTGTATTTTAGTTGTGATTTTGATGTGGTTGTGTGAAGAGGTGAGCCGTGTCTGCCTACGCCGCCATCTTACCTTTGATTTTTTTAAATCCAGTGATTTCTCTTAATAAAATGCATTCCCAAAACAACAGTGCAGTAAAAAAAAAAAAGTATTTCATGACATTTGAGTGGGCATGAGAATTAGGGAAGATCATATTAAGGAATGTGTGAATTTTTTTCTTCTCTAGTTACTGAAAATAAAGGTATCATTAAGTCAGTTCTAATTGGCAGTGAGATTGGACATTTAATAACACTCCCACCCCCACTTCCTAAAGCAGAGTCTTCCCACCTGGCCTGGCCAGGAGTCTGAGGCTCTTTTTCCTATGGCTTTGAACTCCAGCCAACCTCAGTGTGGGAGGCGCAGTGGCTTCCGCTACAGAAGGGAGTAGAATGCCACAGGTTAGTCTGGCTTCTACCCGAGAGAAATGTGCCGGCCTCTCGGCCTCGCATTGACTTTCACTTTGCCCTGGTGGGATCTCCAGGAAGCTGTGAAGTCTCAGGTGCCCCCCATACCTCCGCCACTGTTCACACCTCCCACCCCCAAGTCTCGAAGGAGAAGTTCTTGAATGCCTGTGTCAAAAGGGAGAGACATTCGAGGTGGGCCATCCAGTGCAGTACCCTTGTGAGGGGGTGGGAGACCGGGTGCGGTCTCCCTAGCACAGCTGGGGAGACTGAGGACCAAGGAAGACGAAGCATCTGGAAGGGTAGGAGCTCCCAGGGCTGGGGTCCTGGACAAAATGACACTTGGGAAGCACCTCTGCTCCTGAATGATGTGCGTGCACACCCACACACTCCTTCTTCTCACCCCTCTGTCCTTCAAACTCTTGGCCATGTGGTTTAGTGATTTAAGAAAATAGAGGCAGCCCTGGCTGGTGTAGCTCAGTGGATTGAGCGCTGGCCCATGAACCAAAGGATCACAGTTCAATTCCCAGACAGGGCACATGCCTGGGTTTCAGGCCAGTTCCCAGGAGGGGACGCACGAGAGACAACCATACATTGGTATTTTTCTCCTCCTCGCTTTCCTTTCCCCTCTGAAGATAAATAAATAAAATCTTTAAACAAAAAGAAAATAGAGGCATCCCCATGAATAAGAAAATAACCCAGGCTCCTGGTTTTATTATGTCTGGCATCACCCATTGAAAACACGTCAGCCACAGCCTGTGTGTGCTAGCAGCATCTCCGTGGCCCACGTGGATTAAGCACGGGTGGCTCGGCCCTCCTCAGTGTGTGTCTTCCCTCATGCCCAGGGCAGGCCTGCCAGTGTGTGCTCTGCCCTGTGCCCTAAAACATCGGCGTCCCACTGTCCTGGCGATGCTAAGCTGAGCGCTCCCTTCTGGGGCGGGGCCTCTTTAAACACCCCTGCAAAGCTCTGGGGACAGATGTCCATTTTAGTCCAGGTGCTCTGGTTGCCCTTTGGGGCTAAGGTTTTCACTCACAAAGCACTTCATCTGGGGACTCCGATAACCCCCATTTCTCTGCACCCATAGATGGCAAGACTAGTGAGTGAGAGAGAAGGGAAACACACATCAGTGCACATCTTGCACAGGCCAGGCCCTGTTGCCTCCCATTGTCTCACTTTAATTCTCATCCATGAGCCCATTTTACAGATGAGAAAGCAGAGGCTCAGAAGAAAGCCAGTTTGTCTTAAGTCACATGACATTGCTGGGGTTGGAGCCGTCAGCCGAGACAGGAAGGATCCTGAGAGGGGCCCCTCCTCCCACTTTCCAGATGGGGAGCAAGCTCAAACTCAAGGGTGTTTTGTGCGGGGTTGTCCAAATGCCCCTAGAGCTTCCCATCGGGCTGCTGTGCAGGCCCCCAGCCACCTCTCAAGCATCAGACATTTGTCAGAGGAACCTGTGACTGTGCTCAAGACCCTCAACACCAGGAGTCCCTGCCCCACTGGTGACCTTTGTGTCTGCCGGCGTCCTTACTTACCTCTCTGACCCTCCATTTCTCTAGGCAGAAAATGGGCATAATGGTAGTGCCCCCCTCCCCAGTGGGTGGGGAGTAACAGGGCACCTGAGATTGTGAAAGTAAAACACCTGTGCACCTGGTACACAGCAAGCACCCCATAAATGTTACTGATACGCAGTGACATTGTAAGAGCCAAAAGAGAAGGCACCTCAATATCCCACAGTGAGGGATTGGCCGAAATGCTATAGCCATACAATGAAATCCACGCATCAGTTGAAAGCAATGTCGTTGAATATTTGAGATAGAAAGGTAATCATGGTGTTTCATCACACAAAACAAACGTTGCAGAATGTGTGCTGGTAGCATAATCCAATTTCACTTTTTCTGATACAGCAGAAAGGTCAGGGGTGTGTTTTCGGGCAGTGCTTTTCAAACAGGGTTCCCAGGGCAGCAGCCTCAGGGCTCCCACTGCTGGGAACCTGCAAGGGATGCAGTTTCCTGGGCTGCACCCAGACTTCCTGAGGCAGACGCTCTGGAGGCGGGGCCTGGCCATCTGCATTTTAACGAGCCTGCCTGAGGGTCTTCTGTATGTTCACGTGTGAGAACCACCGGCTGACGGGAGTTGGTAGTGCTTGTCTGTGGGTCTTGAGAAGTGGTAGGTGATTTTTAATTTTCACTTTCTCAAGTTTTTAAAACAGTGAATGCGTATTATGCGTGTCATCAAGGGGGAAAAAAAGAACTTCTAAAAGATGTTTTGAAAACAAAACCACATTCCAGATGTTTTCCTTGGCTACAGCAGTGCCACATTCAAGTTCAGTACTCTCAGGATGAGCGGCACCCCCCACCCTCTCTCTGCAGGTGACGATCATCGGGTACACATTCGGGATCCCTGATGTCATCATGGGCATCACTTTCCTGGCGGCAGGCACGAGCGTTCCGGACTGCATGGCCAGCCTAATCGTGGCGCGACAAGGTACACACAGTGTCTCGGCCCGCACAGCCACCCGCGGCAGCATGGTGCAGGCCCCTGCCCCCTGCCCCCTGCCCCAGTCACAGCTCAGGCTCTCACGCCCGGTAGTTAGAAGAAGGAAGCACATGGAGGAAGCTGACGTCCGAAAAGCACATGGCCCAGGTGCCTCCCGTGGGGAGGGCACTACCGGGACAAACTCCTCCAGACCTCAAAGAGCATTTGCTTGCGTGCAGTCGGTATATGAATGAACTTGTTCTGGAAGTCACCAGTGTGAGATTGAAGGGAGCTGAAGCCCAGGCTTCTTGTAGCAAACGAGGTGGTAATGAGAATGTTCTAGTCCCAGGAAGGCAAAGCGGGGGTGCCCTGTACCTCCAACGATGTTCCTGTGCTGCTCAGAGATCTGGAACTTGCACACCATTTCGGTTTGTTCAGTGGTTTTTGTTTGGGGCTTACAGAGTGACCTGGGCTGATCAGCGAGGAGGAAGAAAGGGCTGCAAAGGGCCCACCTTTATTTACTGCGTCTTTTCAGTTGGTGAGACAGCATTCCGGCNGTACCTCCAACGATGTTCCTGTGCTGCTCAGAGATCTGGAACTTGCACACCATTTCAGTTTGTTCAGTGGTTTTTGTTTGGGGCTTACAGAGTGACCTGGGCTGATCAGCGAGGAGGAAGAAAGGGCTGCAAAGGGCCCACCTTTATTTACTGCGTCTTTTCGGTCGGTGAGATAGCATTCTGGCCTGGACTTCTGCAGGTCTTCCTCTGCAGATGAGAGCTGGAAAGGTGGGGGCGGGGGGGGGCGGTGAATAATGGAGTGACAGCTCAGAGGAGACAGGAGAGGAGAGGAGAAGCACTCGGAGAGACAGCTGGCTTTGGAGATAGGGAAAGGAGACATTATTCCGTCGCCGTAGGAGCAAGGGTGGATTGGTTGGGAAAGCACGAGTTGAGGAGAAGGCAAGGTGGGTGTATGTCTGGCGGTAACCTGGAGCTGTGCAAAAGTGGAAATAGGAACGCGTCGGGTAGCAGCTAAGGGGAGTGGAATTCAACAGCATGACCTTTGAGGTGAGTGTATTCATTTTGTGGGGGAAGGGAAATATCTCCCCTTTCTCTCTAAGTTCTTCTGGCCAGTCTAATAATTGAATGACATGAGAGATTAGCAAGGGAGAATAACCAAGTTTATTATGTATATACATATGGGGGTGCCATAAGAATATGGGGGCTCATGGGCCACCTTGAGCTAAGGCGAAGGGGTGTGGGTAGGGGTTTGTGACTTCAAAGGGCGAAAAGGAAATTCACATGGAGGTAAAATGCAAACTTCTGGTGAGCCAATGTTTGCTGGACCTCCTTTAAGGACAGGGCCCAGAGCAACTTGGATGGAGCAGGCTTTGCTAGGCTCCTCCCTGTCTGTCATATTAAACTAAAAGGCAGCAGCTCCGAGGGCCCGTCTGGTGCTCCAGTGGCATGAACATGGGTCAGATTCAGCCATTCCAGCTCCAGTGACACACACATGAGAGGGGACACATCCGTCCAGAGCTTCAGCTGGCTGGTGGGCACGATGGAAGTCAGCAGGCAAGAGACCATGCAGTTTGAGCAACTGGCCTCGGAGTCCAGGCTAGTGGGAGGTGGGGGGACAGAAGAGGGTTGAGGGCTAGGGCGGGAAGGGCGTGGGTGTCCCGGTGCAGTGGAAGTAGGGGCTTTGTAGGGACAAGGGATGACAGGCAGGGTTCTGAGGGAGGACGTCGTCTCAGAGTAGCTACTGTGGAATGTGGAGTGCAGGCTGGGGCAGTGGAGGGCGTGCCTAGTTGTCATAGGGGTGGCACTGGTGTGATCAACAGAACCCAGTGGACAGGGTTAAAGCACAGACAGAATCTTCAGGGCACGGGATCCAGAAACCGCTGCGAGGCGTCAGCTGCGCAGAGCAGGAGCTCCGCATCAAGCTGTCACACGCCGGTGCTGCTCACAGGACTCCCTAAGCGAGGCTGGCAGCTTCGGCGAGACAGAGTTTGTGAGAAACGAAGACTGTCAGGCCCCCCCGCCCAGTTACACTGAATTAATCTGCTTTTAGCAAATCCCCTAAGTGAGCCATGTGCTCCTCTAACTTGGAAGCACTGCCATCCCTCCCTCAAAGATGCAGTGCCTGTGCAGAATGGGAAGCGGGTCACACCTGAGACGCGCTCAGCCTGTCCTCCCAAACCCTTTCCACCTCCCAACCCCTCCTGCTAGTCTGGTGCCTGCCTTTGCGCCAGGGGCAAGTCGCTGGGCAGACAGTTGCTGCACATTCCTGCGTGTTACGTGAGACCGGAAGGCTGCTTTCCTGGTGACACCGCCCTAAGCTGCCCAGGTACTAGCAGTGCAGGCTGGGAGGGGAACTCGAGGCCCTGGAGGAAGGCACGGTGTCCTGGAGGTCAGCTCTGACGGTAGCAGGTGGGAGAGGAGATGGCCTGGACTTACGTCAGCAGGATGAGTCAGTCATCCAGAGGCTTGTCAGAGTTGCCACAAGCTTCTCTGACCACAGCAACTGTGTGGTTGCAGGCATTTGTGCTTCAGGCTTGTTCCTGCCCCATGCCTTTGTACGTGTGCCTGGTGACGACAGTCAGGACAAATTAGGGCTAAGTAGCTGGATTACAGCAGATTTCAGCCAGCCCGAGTCTCGGTAAAAGCTTGTAATCTGATTTCTAATACCCCTCAAGTTGTGACATCCCTCCCATGGAGTGGCCAGCACAGTCCTGGACAGTGGGGCTGGAAGGTGATCACACGGCCCCACCCTCCGATTCTTGTAACCTGGTTGGGGGAAGAGTTCACCCTTCAGAATTCAATGGGACATAAGACCAGATGCCCTGATGAAGGCTAAGGTCATGTGCCACTGCCTGGGCCACAGGTACGCATCATGCCCCAGGGTGAAGGACGCCGGACCACTTGCAAACTGTATGACCTTGGGCACATCTCAAGCCTTAGTTTCATCATCTGCTGCATAAGGACCGTGCCCCCTGCCTTTCAGAGCACCTGGGGGTTCACGGAGGTGGTGCACAGAGTGGGTCTTCAGAGAACATCGGCTGACACCCACTGTGCGGGGCCCCACACTGCATTCCCCGGGCCGCCATGACCAAGTTCCCCAGGCAGGGAGGCACCAATGACAGAGGCCCGTCTCAGACTGGAGGTGGGGAGTCCAAGAGCAAGTTGTCAGCAAGGCTGATTTCTCCTGGGGGCAGACCTGAACCTGTTTCAAGCCTCTGTCCTTGGCTGGTAGAGCACCCTCTTCGTGTCCACGTGACTTTCCCCTGTGCTGTGTCTGAGTGTCCCCCTTTTCTAAGGAAGCCCATCATAATGGATTCAGGCCACCCTAGTGACCTCATTTCGGTTACAACCGCAAAGACCCAAACTCTAAACAAGGTCACCTTCTGAGGTGCTGGGGGTCAGGGCTCCAACATGTGAACCTCAGGGTCACCATTCAGCCCACATCAGGCCCCTCTAGACTCCATGAAGGGAGTAGGTTACTTAGGCCTCGGAAAGGGGGTTTAGAAATGTCGAGTCTGAGGAAGGAATTTCTGCCTGAGCAACAGCAGTTAAGGGAAAGGACAGGGATTTCCAGTGACCTGCTCCTAGTGAGTGACACGTGTCAACTGTCCCCTCCAGGCCTTGGCGACATGGCGGTCTCTAACACCATAGGAAGCAACGTGTTTGACATCCTCGTGGGACTCGGCATACCGTGGGGTCTGCAGACCATGGTCATCAGTTACGGATCCACAGTAAGTTCCGTGCTGAGTTCCTCCGTGAGCGAGACCGACGCCAGGCGCGTGCATTCTACGGGAATGGTGTCGGTGTCGGCCCTGTCCCAGCCAAGGGGTCTGGGGGCCTTGCGCCCGCTTCTCCTTGGCACCCACTTTGCAGGGAGGCTCCCAGAGCAGCCTGAGGGGTGCCTGCAGGGGGAAGGCCCTGTTGCCCAGCACTCGTAAGTGCTCCTGCCCCGAGTCTCAGCCCCCTAGCATGACCGTCCCCTCCCGGGCCTTTTCCCCAGAGAAGTGCCGGGAGACTCGGCCCACAGTTAGCTAATCGTCCACAGCCACGTGCTCACCTTGAGCAGCACCTGTGCTTCCGGATGGGGGAGGGCGGGTGCGGACCCCGGAAGGCCTAGTGGTTCCCAGACTCAGGTGTGTGTTTGTTGTTGCAGGTGAAGATCAACAGCCGGGGCCTGGTCTACTCCGTGGTGCTGCTGCTGGGCTCCGTGGCGCTCACCGTGAGTGCTGGCGCTCCCAAAGAAGAAGCCCCACCCAGACTCCATTTCACCCAATTCTGCCCNCCCTAGCATGACCGTCCCCTCCCGGGCCTTTTCCCCAGAGAAGTGCCGGGAGACTCGGCCCACAGTTAGCTAATCGTCCACAGCCACGTGCTCACCTTGAGCAGCACCTGTGCTTCCGGATGGGGGAGGGCGGGTGCGGACCCCGGAAGGCCTAGTGGTTCCCAGACTCAGGTGTGTGTTTGTTGTTGCAGGTGAAGATCAATAGCCGGGGCCTGGTCTACTCCGTGGTGCTGCTGCTGGGCTCCGTGGCGCTCACCGTGAGTGCTGGCGCTCCCAAAGCAGAAGCCCCACCCAGACTCCATTTCACCCAATTCTGCCCAGTCACTCACCTGTCCCCCCACCTTCCCCGCCCCCTGCAGTGAGGGACAAAGCTGAGGAAACATGTCAGTTCAGATACCCTCAGAATGTCGGCCCCCACCACTGCACTGTTCCCTGAATGGCTGAAAGGCCCCCGGAGGATGAGAACGACTTCCTTTCTCCTTGCTGCCCAGTCGTCCCCTCTCACTGGGAGACCTGCCCATCTGAGCTGGCAGATGGACGCAGCGGTCAGGCCTCGGGCCTGGCACGTGGTGAAACGCAGGCCTCCGTACTCCCTGTGCCCAGGACTCTGCCCAACCCTTTACCTCTGCTGACAGTCCTTACAAACACCTGATGACATACCTTTCCCATTGTATGGAAGATTCAAGGCGTGGGGGTTGAACAACTTGTCCACGGTCACGTGATCTCAATTGCTCCGATGCGGCGACTGGGAGCCCGCCCCTGGGGAGCCCCGATTCAGGGATAAGAGAGAAGGCGGCGGAGGGAAGTGTTGTGGGAGGGTCTGGGAAGAATTTAGAATGAGATCGTGCTCCCGCCTGTCTCTCCACACACACGCACACGTAGAAAACGGTGGTGCAAGCTGAAGTTTGCCAGACTGTGGGCCAGCAGGAGCCTTGGAAGTTTTGCTGGAGAGGGCTGAGGGCACCAAGTTCCGAGGCAAAGGGGAGCACTCAGTGAAAGACCCTAGTTGTCCCTAGAGGAGGCTGGGCTGGGGCGGGCCGTTCCCTGAGGGCAGCTGGTGTGTGTCCCCGTCCTCGCCCTGCCATCAGACAAGTCAGTAGCCTGCAGGGCTCGTGCCCATCAGACTGAGGATGTTTGATGGCAGCGCCCCTCTACTCTCACCCCCGTGTTGGAGGAAGTTTGGGGTTCGTGGTCTGTGTGTCGTCTTCCAGGGAAAAGGCCTCTGGTGCTTCCTTCTCTGCCCCCAGCCTGATCCTCACACTGTCTCCCCGCCAGGTGCTCGGCATCCACCTGAACAAGTGGAAGCTGGACCGCAAGCTGGGCGTCTACGTGCTGGTCCTCTACGCCGTGTTCCTGTGCTTCTCCATCATGATCGAGTTTAACGTCTTCACCTTCGTCAACTTGCCCATGTGCCAGGAAGACGACTAAAGCTGAGCTGCTGCCCCGCGGGGAGCTGTCCCGGACACCCTGGCACTAGTGTCCCCCCTTTATCTCCCCTCCTACTATGAGCCTCCTGCAGCGGTGGCCACCGTCCCTTCTTTCATACACTGGAAGGAAGAGCCATCGTGTTCTCTGGCCATGGGCCAGGCTGCTGGGCATCCTCCTCCTCCATGGAGTCCTGCCCCTCAAAAGGCAAGATTCGGGGGCCGCTATTTGAGCAGCTTCACAGACCCCCGAGCTGCCGGTCCCGGGGATGTGGCATGTGTCTCGGCTCTCTTTGGTCGGAAGGGCTTTTGCGTGCAGCTTGTCCTTCTGTGCCGCAGCAGCGTCCTCAGGAGAAAACGGTCGGTGCGAGTCGGCACAGGGGTGCTGTCTCCTCTGGGCCCAAGGGGTGAGTTCCTCAGGCGCCATGCTGCAGAGACCTCCGACCTCTGCTGGGGCGGCGCTCACGGTTTGGAAGGGGCAGGGCCTCGACCTGCTTGGGGTGTGGAGCCGTGGCATCCCCGCCCTTTTTCTGGGAAAACTGGAAGAACGGAAACAGTTTTTCAGTTTTTTTTATAGCAGAAGAGAGAAAACAAGAATATTCCTCTCATTTTTATTGATGCATTCAGAGAATGAGCAATGAAATATTAAAAATAAAATGTCATATAGATCATCATACTTGAAAAAGATCATTCCATCTAAAAGGACCCTGGGGGGACCCAAAAAGGTGACACTCGGGGACCATGGACCCTCTGTGTGTCATGTCTCACAGACACCAAGACATTGGTCTGGAAGTCAGGGAGGAGTCAGAGACCAGTGTCTCGATGGGTGCTAACTCAGAGACACAGTGGAGATCGTGGTTTGCAGCCACGCACTCCAGACCTTCCGCGTGACGCGGCACACCGTCACTTTGGGTTTGTCGTTTCTTTGCTAATGCGCTACTCGCAAAACCATCCGGTTGAAAGGCCCAGTTGTTTATGCGCCCAGCAGATTTCATAGCCTGATGAACTGGCGTGCGCATGCCAGGTCAGTGGCCAGGAGGGAGATTTCCCGAACCACGGAGAACTGCTCCCCAGTTCACGGGGACCGTAACTTGGAATTTTTAGAGCTCGGTTTCTTGAACCTTAGTGTTTGCTACACAGGAAAGGCCAAGGATGGGAGGCCCATTCACAAATAGAAAAATATTCACAGCTTTCAACTGCTTCTTAGCTCTCAAACATATATATATATATACATTAAAAAGATTTACGGACACAAACCAGTTGCGGTTTCTGGAAAGAAAGCACAATTAATTTTATATAGAGGTATTTTTATTTTTTTAATGTTTCTATTGCAAAAGTCGATCGGTTTCGATGCACTTTTCACACGGACCCGCTTTGCACAGAAGGCTCCGTGGGAATTGCCCGTGATGGTGTGAGGAAAGAGGGTGTTCGGCCATTCACCGAGAACCAGTGTCTGGTGATGAGTTGAAATCCGACAGCTGGTTCCTTCCTGAGACATAGGGGTTGTGACCCGAGGTGGGACTTGTGGCCTGCTCTTTAGAGCCACCTGAACTTGGGAAGGGGGCAGTGTTCGAACTTTAAGTTAGCGAGAACTCCCTTACCGGGCTTTGGTCCTGGGTTTCCGTCAGTGTTCGTAGCTACGCCGCATGCAGGCCTCTCTCTTTGTTGCTCTACCTAGACAGGGGGCTTGGTGGTCTTCAAATTGAGGACAAGGGTGATTTTCCTATGAATTTAGCTAAGCGGGAGGCCAGGGAGTCTGTAGGTTGTCGTTGGAAACCTACAGATGATGCAAGGGGTTTCTGAGTGACACTCTGTTCTCTACTAGCTGGCTTGGTGCCCCCTCCAACCCCCACCGCTGCCCCAACACCCCACCCACCAGCAAGTAGCAAAGTGGGTTGGCCATTTTTGGGCAGGGGGCGATTGGTATGGGTGTGTTTTTGTATTTGTGGTTGGTTCTTATTTGAGTTCAAACTTCACCAGATATTTCACTGACTCCTGGGTGCCCCAGCTCATATCCTAATATCTATCGCATCCAATGTCTTTACCTTCTTCCTGGTAAAGACCAAAAAATATTTCTAGCTGCAAGGCGCAGGCCACGTGGCCCCGGTGATGATGTCCCTGCCTGTGTCACTTGGCTGAACCCTGTGTAATCGTCAGAGAACACAGTCTGATTACCAGCCTCTTCCTCAGCAGAATCCTTCTGAGACTAAAAAATAACATTTTTCATATGTAGAGCACTCTTGGTTAACTCTCTTTTGACCTTAATGTGCCAAGGTGACGTCCTTAAAAAAATTAGGCATTTATTGTGCTTAGGAAACTATATATACACTGTAGGTGAGAAAATCTTTTAAAAATATTTTTCATTACAAGTTTAAAAAACTGCTTGATTAATTAGGACTTCATTTTTAAATAATGCTTTTATCACTAGGCAGGAATACTTCCTTTATTTTATCCCCAAAGCTAATTAGCATGGGGTAATTACACTGCGACAAAAATAGGCAATTATTATTTTAAAAATAATAAATGTAGCTCTTGTCATTGGGGGCAGAAGAGAAAAATGAACTATTGTACGCAGATAGAAAATGTCTACAGAAGTAGGAGCTGGGGGTTCCTTTCGATTTCCGGTTGAGAACTCGTCCTTGCCAGCCCGAGCAGGATCCGGCTGCAGCTGTGTGGGGTCTTGAGAACCTGGCCCTGGAGGAAGGTTCTGGGTCAGCTGCAGTGACAGACCGATAGTCCAGGGCACCGGGGGCAGGTCAGACTCATCCCACCCTTCCTGTACCCGCCATCAACTGGCCTCTGCTTCCGGTCCGACCGTGTATGTACATCTTGCTGCACTTGCCAGCTCCTGAACCCCCCACCACCTGTGAGGGCTGCTTCTTGCTTCTGCAGGGCAGTCCGCTGCCTTTACAGACCCAAGCAGCTGATGAGGCCCTAACCCTCCCAGAGTCAGACCAAGTGGGGCGTGCATACCACCCTGGAGCAGCCCTGCGAACCCCGACCAGAGACACCCGCTCCTGGGCTGCCCCTCTTCCCTTTGGGGAAGGATGTGGAAGCCTCAGAGCAGCAGCACACACCCTGCACTCGGAACTCTGGAGTCACACGCAGGCTGGGAGCCGAAGGGGCCTGGGCCCTTCTTTCCTCCCAGTGTTTCTCCTCCCTGAAACTAGGGCTCCTCCCTGTCCTTGAGGTGGGGTGGACTGAGGGGAGATGGACTGGGAGAGGGAGCGTCCCTCCCCTTCGTCCCCAGGTATGGAATGGACCCCTGGGGTTAGGAGGCAGGGGCAGGGTGGGGTCTGCAGGCAAGCAGCAGAGCCCCCCAGGACACAGGGCAGGCACTTTGGGCTGGGGTTGGTCTCTCCCCGCCCACCCCGCCTCTCCTTCCCTGTTGCCCCGATCTTCCCTGGCTGGAGAAGACTGCTGGGCTGTGGAGGTGGCAGCCTCGGGCAGATGCTCAGTGCTGGAATGCCCAAAGCACTTCCTGCCTAGAGGGGAATCTTCACAGGATATAAATATCCCCAGGTCCCTCTAATCCCCTCCAACGTGATTTCCATGGGAGTCTTCCTCCCCTTCACTGAGGCAGTGAGCAGATGCGTCCAGGGCACCTGAGACGGGCCCAGGTCTCAGCAGCCTCATTGCCACGTCTTGCCCATAGAAACTTCCAGGCATTTCTGAAAATGCTCTCTGGGCCGTTCTTGGGTGGCAGAAAGTCATCATCCCTCACCCCAACTCCAAAGCCCTGCTCCCTGGCCCTTCCCTCCCTCCTTCTGCGGACCACCCAGAGCAAGCCAGCGGCTGGGTGCCCCACCAGGTGTGAGCACTTGCCGTCTGGCTTTGCACTCTGTGCTGAGCGTGTGAGCCCCGCCTGGCTCCCTCGGGGCTTCTCAAAGCTCGGAGAAGGGGCCCCTGCAGCAGTGGGTAAACCCCTCTCATGTCAGTCGCATGGGTGACAGAACAGGAGGGTCTTTCCATGGGTCCAGCCCGCAGGCAAAGGACACGGGTGGGACACAGGTTCTGTTGAGCACCTGGGGCGTGGCCTCTTGCCAGCCCGGCTTGGGTGGGGCCCCTTGGCTGTGCAGTAGAGAAAGCTCCCCATAGGGTACCATCTGTAGGGGCACAGATTTTTAAAAGCCATGTAGATGGTTGCATTTGCTTCTTAAGAAGGAAAACTACACTGGGGCCCTGGTTTTGCACTTCACTTCCGGCCCGGTGGCCAAGAGAAGAAGGCCCACAGAGCTGCCCAGCCTCGAGGGAACTGGTACCTGAGTGGAATTGGGGCGATTTTTTTCTGTCACAACAGGGAGGCCAGATGAGTGGTCTTAGGGCTTTGCCGTTCTGTGGGGATTTAAAGAATTCTAGCTCTTCGTGACTAATGACTCCCGGCTCCATTCGTCAGCAGGGTCCTCCACGCACACTGCGGCCGGGGCTGACAAGTTCTCCTTGCCAGTCTGGAAAAATGTCTGCTCCCGGAACACCCTGGTCCACACCTGGGGCCAACAAGAGTAGAAAATGCCCCCCTGCCTGGTGACAGGCCAGCCTTGATGGTGTGGCTTTTCCATCCGTCCGACTGACGGGTCTGGACTGGCTGCTCTGTGGTTAAAAGCCTGATGGCAAATGTGGGCACAACCCACACCTCTTCCCACTGTTGCCAGAATCCAAACAGTTGCTTTTTATGCAACATGTTGGTTGGGACTTTTCCATAGTCCAGACCAATGAAACTCAAAATCCCGGAGAAGGTATGTATCCTGCCCACCCCACCACTGGACAAGGGTTTTTGTGACGCTATCAAGAGAGAGTATGTGCAGCTTTGGCTTCTAGTTGCATGGTTTGTGTAGGAAGGGAGAACCCCGGACAACAGAGCCCTCTCCCTGCTCTCAGGATCCCCAAGTGATGGGGACGAACACAGAGTCCCCTTCCCCAGAAGGAGCGAGGCCTGTCCTCCCACTGAAAATGCCTGGGGTGTGAGCAAGGCAGCTCTGCATTTCCCAATCAGATATTCCAGTGGCAGCGATGGCCACTGGGGCAGCCCAGGCCTCACTCGCAGAGGTTCCCCTCTGAGCTGCAGACCACTTCCTGGAGCTTCCTCCATGTGGCTTGGACTAAGCGTATCTGGGGACCCAGTGGTGAGAGCTGTGGCCGAGCCTCTGTGGTCGGCTCTTGGGGCGTTTCCTCGGGGAACTGCTAGTCGGGGCGGCCGGGTGTCCAGTTCCGAGCACACGCTCCTTGGCAGGGTGCCCTCTGCATGTGCCGCCTGTCCAGCAGATGCCAGCAGGAGTAGCTGCTGTGTGTCTGAACACAAAGAGAGCCTTGATGACCTAGAGAGGAAGCAGGGCTGTCGGCCAGATGGGGCCAGGCCCAGGAGCAGAGGCAGGGGCTGCCAAAGAAAGGGCCAGGCGAAGAGAGGCCAGGCACGTCCCAGACGCCCGAGAGACAGGCTGGGCCCGGTCTCTGCAGCGCCGTGCCATCTCCCCGCAGCCCCACCATGACCTGCCAAATAGCAGATAGAATCGGAGGGCTCTCGGGTCCAGGAAGAAAGCCCTTCGGAAACAACCACGGTGAAGGACTTGGGGGACTGCTACACGTCACCTCAGTCCCTCGCAAGACACATCTGGCGTGCTGGGCTGAATGCTGCCATCTTTTCTCACCCTGCAGCAGGTGGAGCTGGAGCAATGAGCTGAAAAGTTGTAAATAATAAATATATTTATCCCGCTATTTATTTTTTCAATAACCGTGACCTGCACTGTGAATGCTCTGTGATATGAGATTCCTAGTTTAATAAAATGGTCATTAAATTTGAATGAATCGATATTATTGGTTACTGAACACTGGCATGAGTTTATTTTTATTGTGAAGAAAAATCTAGAGTAAATAGGAACTAAATCTTTGTCAGGAACCCAGCAATCAGTATTGTAATGCAATATGTCAAAGTCTGTACACGGTTGACAAAGTAAATGAGCACACGCTGTCTCTCCCTACGTAGAGCTTCCATCTGCTTTGTAATAGACACGCATTTGTATTTTTGGAAAGAATTCTATCCGCTGGAATAACAGCCATTTGAAGCCATTTATATTTGCATATTAACAAAAAATAAACTTCAAAAGGATGAGGGTTGCAGCTTTTTAATTAGAATGATTGGTTACAAATAAAACAAAGCAGAAATCTCATAACTTACCTAGTGTAAGTCCACCCAGAATGACCCCACCCTTTCCTACCACATTAGAAGGGCCAGCTTCGTGGGACCCCTGCGGGCACACAACCCACACTCAGAAGGGCCCCAGGCCCAGTTGCCACCATCCTGAAATTTTTAACAGGGGCCTCCCTGCCTTTTCATTTTCGCACTGAGCCCTGATTGTAGCTGGTCCTGCTCATCAGGGGTAAGGTTGTGCCATCAGCTTCAGAGTAATGGGAAGCTGAGATCAGGGGAGAGGTTCTGGTTGATTCCTTTATTCCACAAGTTTCCTGGACACCAGCTGCTTTGGGTGGCATCCCAGACTTTCACATGAACGTGAATCACCTGGGTGTTTTATTAAAAAAGCAGATTCTGGCTCAGCATGAAGGAGGTGGGGCCAAACATGCTACATATCTAGCAAGTTCCCAGGTGATGCTAACGCTCTCAGTTCACTCTGAACAGTGAGGAGCTCCGTTTTTGTACCCGAAGTGTGCCCTGGGCCCCTGCATGGGCTCACAGACTGATCGATCTCCAGCAAGATGAGAACAGAAACTGAGAGAATATAAACATTTATGGCAATGTGATGAGTAATTTTATGCCTGAACATTTTCATTGCTTTTTTCCAGTCACTTTTATTATACTTATAAAAATACCAGTCCACAATGAACTGAATTTTAAAAATATTTGTAAAACATCTTTCCCACAGGTTCTACTTTAGATGAGAAGTTGTCCTTTAGATAAGAGTTACTTAAAAAAAACATGCACCTTTTATTTCACTCTTTCCTGTTTAAGGTTGATCCACACTGTGTGAAGGACTTAGCCGTGGTAATTTCAGCCCAGCAAGTTTTGTGGGTTCTGCAGCCACGTGCTCTTGGCTCTGAGCATCTCAATCCATGTGGTGCTCCTGACTTACCAAGCCAGCAAAACACAGGTTGGGTATTGTCCCCATTTCACAGATGGGGAAAATGAGGTATGGGGAGGGCACATGCAGGTACAGGGGCTCTAGGGTGCTCACTGTGAGAGCCAACCTTAGAAACCAGATCTCCTTCCATTTCCTGGGGATGCCAAGAGCAGACAAAGTAGATGTGGGGCACCCCACATCAGGGCCAAGTTCATGGGCATGCAACCTCTGCAGTCACAGAGCCCCTGCTTGGAGGGTCCCACACTTAGAAGGGTCTTGTGCTTGGCTTAATGCTCTGCAGAAGTTGTCTTGAAATTTGCATCCTTTTTGAACAAGGGATGCATTTTTTCATTTTGCTGGCTCCCCCTACTCATGGAGCCAGCCCTGCCATAGGCCAAGATCCCTGTGAGGACTACCTTCTGCAGGCTCAGCATCTGAGGCTTCTGTGTCAGGGCGGCAGGGAGACCATGCCTTTTTTTCTGGTTCTCAACATCACCTTGTCCAAGGAAGTATTAATTAATGGCCACTGAATTGAACCCAAAATTCCCAAAACATACTTCTGGGCACCCCTGTCAGGGGCAGGGCACAGGGGGGAAGGCACTGAAGGGCCCACTGAGCTGGGCATCTATTCTGCTTTTATAAAAACCAACCAAGAAAAAAATAAGTCAATGAAGGGAAGCTGACTTTTGTCACCAGCCTTCTATTCAACAGACACTGTTAGCCACCTTCTCTACAATATTTATAAACAGCTGTGAGGAACAGCTGCTCCACCCAACTTCCAGAAGAGGAAACTCGGGCCCAGAGAGGCTGAGCAACTTGCTTGAGGTCACACAGCGGACCACGGTGGGGAACTTGTGGTTCAGAGGTAGCCAGAGTGCCCCTTTCCCCGGGGCCCAGCCACCCTCGAAGCCACTCTTAGAGGAAATGAGTCCATATTTGGGACTATTCTTACCTCAGGTCCCAGGAGCCTCCTGCTGAGTGCACACCTGTCTGCGGCCACTCACAGAGATGACAGCAGAAGCCCAGGCTGGACTGTGGCTAAGACGACCTGGGTGCGATCAGATTTCCCATCACACTAATGACCTGTTCCACCCGTTCTTTCTCGAATGAAAGGCTTGAGGACACCACACTTGATTTCCACAGGAAGTAAATATCCCCCAAAGGAAGAAGTGAGATAGAATAAATCACGGCCTCACCCCCAAGTAGTTACAGAACGTCTTCTCTGCCAAGCCCACTATAAAAAAAAGTGTGAGATGCAGTCCTTGTCCCCCAGGCCAAAGACAAAGGAAGAAGATCAGAGATTACACTACTTCTCCACCTTGGACACTTAAGCTTTCTTAGGCAGTGATGGAAGGTAAGTAGGGGCTGGCCTTTACTTGCAGTCAATTCTCCCAGGAGGCTCTTTCCTTATTTTTACCTGTTAAAATCCTGAACCTCCAAAGAATAGTGGCTTAAACGTGATGGGATCTTATTCCTCTCCCCGGGAGGATGCTCAGTGATGGCTGCTGTGGTGCTCCACGGTGCAGGTTGCCCAGTCTTTTTATTGCCCTGTCTTCCTCAGCATATGGTGCTCAGCCTCATAGCCCAAAAAGGCTGCCTATTTTCATCTTGACTGCAGCCTCATGAGAGAGCTGAAGTCAGACCCAACCAGTTAAGCTGCTCCCAAATTTCTGACCCAGGGAAATTGTATAAGAGAGAGAGAGAGAGAAAAAATAAAAACTTACTGTTGTTTAAAGGTATTAAATTCAGGAGTAATTTGTTACACATCGATGGGTAACTCACACATTGCATATACCGGTTTCGGCCTATTGGCCCGTTTAATCAACTCTCCTGAGCCCCCAGCATGGACATACACGATGGATCGGATGTGGTGAACAGTTGCCTACCTGAGCATGGGAGGTTCCCCGGGGGGTGGAGCCACGTCCTGTGGAATGTGTCCTTGCCTGTGGAGCCATTTCCCCACCTCCACGCACAGTAGGGTCACAGTGCCTGGTGCGTAGTAGGAACTCCACTTCCCAGAGAACAGCTTCAACCTCTTGGCTTGCCTTCTGGTAGATGAGCCAACTCAGACATGATGAGCTGCTAACGCTCAGTTATCTGGCCTCTTGTCAAAAATGTGGATTCGTTTCCCAGAGGTCACTGTGTCGAAGTCTCTTTCCATTCCCTCACTCCAAGTGCTGCCAACAGGAAGGACGTGACAACGTGGCAAGCGAGTCTGGGCCGGCTGGTTTCCCCCTGCCTGCAGCCAGCGTGAAGGGCTGAGTCCCGCACCACCCACCAAGGGCCGCCCCCTCCCCTTGGCCTCCCCAGTCATCCCTCATTGGGGAGGATTATATATCCATTTACATATATATAAATGTCCACGAAACCACCACCTCCATCAAGATAATGAATATATCCATCAACCTGGACTGTTTCCTCGCCTGTACCCTAAGTTTTCAGGTCCTTTTGTACAGTTGCGGTGGGTACTGTTGGTTTTCTGCCTAACGTCCGTTCTCTTCTTCCTCCCCAACAGAACCTTAATTTTGACCAGGTTTCAACCTCTCCCCAGCACTTGGAGGAAAGGCCACCTCCAAGCCCAGGACCACGTGTGGATTCTAATCAACCTAAGCCAATCGGTACGTGGCATTCTCCTGGGGCCTGGGCCAGGCATGTGACCTATGCAGGCCAGTCACACTACACGGACTCCTTCCTGTTCCATGCTTAGGAGACAGTCTTCTCTCCTTTCTTCCAGGATGGGCCCAGGGAACATGATTCTAATTGCCACTGGAAACTGTCTTGGAACCACTGAAGAACTCCCCCGAGGATGAAGTCAATGTTGAAGGGTCACAGCAGAGAGAGGGACCCACCTGAGTGACTAAGGGCAATTGAGTCCCTGATTGCCTTGCACCTGGGGCCTGCCCAGCTGGTGGCTCTGGAGGTTGCTCCCAATGACTCCAGCCTCCAGGTTTTCACGCCTTTGTTTAATCCCTTCCCCTTGGGGGTAGGCAGGATCTGTGAGTTGTTTCTGATCATATAGGGCAGAGGTGATGGGACGTCACGGCTGTGACTAGACTATATCAGGCTGTGACCACACTGCCTCCTCAGCTCGCGCCCTCTGATGGGGCCAAGGCCATTTTGGAGGTTTCCGCATGGCCAGATATTGACGACGAACTCCAGCCAACAACCAGCAAGAAATGGAGGCCCCTCAAGAGACTGAATCCTACCAACCACCATGTGAGTTTGGAAGGAGATCCTTCCCAGCTGTTTTCTGATACAACCCCAGCCCTGGCAGACAACTTGACTGCCGTCCCTGAGAGACCCCGAATCAGAGGGAACCATCAAAAGGTACCAACACCCCCAACTCCCAGAGGCTGTGAGATAAGATAATAAATGTGTTGTTTTAAGACACTACCTTTGGGGGGTCATTTGTTACACAGCAATAGCTAACTGAAGCACTAGGTTTTGAGTTATACAAGACAATCCAGTGCTCTGCACTCAGCCCACTCAGAGTCAGGGTTTTCCATTGCTGAAACCCAAGGCCATCCTCCAAGGGTATGTCTATCCCGCCACGACATCCCAGGGTCTCACTGGTGCCATAACTTGGTAAACTATGGATCCAGGACATTCTCGACCCTAACTTTAGCTCACCTGGGACAATGCTCACTGTGGAACAGGACTCAGAAATGGAAAACCCTATCTTTTTTGGCTCCAAGTTATTTTAATTCAGCCTGTAGGTGCTTGTTAAGTGCCTGTTGTTCGCTATGCCCTCCACTGGACATTGGTGGGGGAAGAGAGAGAGAAAATTAAAAGGAGGGTGTATTCCCTGCTCCCAAGGAGCCTGCACTCATGCTAAGGATAACTGAAGCAGGAGAACCTTACAGTGTCTCCAAATGTGTAACATGCACAGGTTAAGAGGGCACTCCAGCTGGGACAGGCAGGCTTCAGGGACAGACCTTGGGGTCAGATGAACAAATGCACCTGGCTGTCTGGGCAGGGAAGAGGTTCCCAGAGAAGAGTCCCGGAAGCCACAGGGATGGGTGGGGCTGGTTGAGAGGAAGTGGGACATCAGACCAGAAACTGACTGATAATCCAGATTTGGGGGGGGTCTCCTCAGTTCATGAACTTTCTCTCCCTCTCTGAGATCGCCTACCCCTCACAGCCAAGATTGTCCCTGCAGAAAGTTAGGAATTGGACTGCAGGATGCTGGTCAGTCTTCATACGGCTGTGACTGAGACAGGCCATCCTGGGCATTTGGGGGTGACTGTAGAGAAGAAAGGTGGGGACTTGCAGAGAAAGGATGATGGGGCAGAATCCCAGAGGATGGTGCCAAAGACAGCCTGCATGGTCCCCAGGGGAGACTCAGGGCACATCTGTTGGGTCACGTTCCTTCCAGAACCTAAAGAAACTCTCAGTGGCCCCGGGTTCCATGGGGCATATCACCCCTGTGTCAGAGCCACCTTCCTGCCACAGGGAGTCTCAGCGGATGCAGGCGAGGTGGCCCCAGTCAGGCCCCAAGCCAGTCCCCTCAGGGTGACTGGGGCCCCAGAAACATTTTTCCAGTCAGTGCGATGTTTTAGAAATCTGAAACTGTCCTGCAAAAATGCTGACTTCCAGTTTTTTGTTTTGGTTTGTTTTGTTTTGTTTTACTTATTTTGTATTGTCTTTTTAAATTATAAGGCCTTGTATAGATTCTAGGCCCTCATTCCAGCTGGCCAGGTGCTGGCCAGAGCTGAGAGAAGCAGGGCTTTCTCCAGAGCCTGGGCACCCAAGCCCCTACCAGCTGGTGCACCCCTACCAGCTGACCCCCCAAGACACCGATTATTTTGCAATAGTAAAGTTTCACCCATCCCCTCTTTTTACAGTAACAGGGAGAAATCTTTAAAAGGTATAGGGGCTTGTTGGGGGTCAAAGAAGAAGGAAAAAGTCACAGAAAGATACCGACTGTTGTAAAAACAGAAGGGCCCACACAGCAACCATCTCACTCTGTTTCACGATTTTATCAGCAGGAATTCAGGCAGGGCCTGTCTCGTGGTTCCCTGTTCCTCGTGACATTGGCAGAGGTCACGGTACGCTGTTTCGCTGGCAGGTGGCCGGGTCTGGAGGAGCCAAGATGGCTTCCCTTGGTGGACTTTCCCAAGGGTCCCCACTAGAGGCCAAGCAGGATTTGAACCCCACTTGTCTGAATCCACAGCTCCGCCCTCCTGCTTTGCCCCCAGCCCTCCACACCCCAACAGGCTGACCCACACGGACTCCACAACCGTAGGGACTGACCAATGGGCTCCCAAGCTTCCTGGTTCCAGGTGGCTTTGGCGACTGGGGGGCGGGGGGGAGGGGGCACTGCAAGAGATCAGAGGGAGACAGGCAGGCCAGAGTATTTATCTTCCTTCCTCAGGGTCACAGTGAGCTGCCATGTCCCCGGACACAGGGTCCCTGTCTCCCTCTCCCCTGGTGGTCTTTGTACGAGACAGAACCCAGTTTCTGGGCCTGGTACCCAGCCCGCTCCTCGTCCTCGGGCTGGGGAAGGTAATAGACCTGAGGTTGACTGTGGCAGCTCCCTCGTACAACCCTATCTGCACTTTGGTTAAATCCGACTCAGATTACCCTAATCATAAATGCTGTTGGTTTCCTGTGAGATCTGACTGAAACTCGAAGGGCCTCCCTCGGGCCTGGCACAAACAGTAGCTATACTCGCCCAGCACTCACTAACAAGCCAGGCTCTCTTTGGAACTCCTTCCTGCATTAGCTGGTGCAACACTCACAGCAGCCCTGGGAGGAAGGCCTATGATGGACCCATCTTGCAGATGAAACTGAGGCACAGAGAGGTGAAGCAGCTAGCCTGAGTGGCCACCAGCTCCAAGTGGAAGAGCTGGGATTTGAACCCTGGCAGCCTGACTCAAGCCCCCACTCTCATTGACAATTCTAGGTAGTAGGAAAATTTATGTTCAATGAACACGCTCTGTTTTCTCAAAGGCTCCTATCCAACTCAGAGCAAGACTACACTATGAGGCTCTTTTCTTCATTAATCATCCCCAGAAATTCCAGAGAGACTGGGAGTTGACCTCCTAAAAGTGACCTTCCCCTGCGAACTCTTACACTCCTCCTCAGGAGCCTCTTTGCCCTCACCTGTGGAGGGAGCGGCAGGTGGAGGAGCGTATGGAAGTGAGAACCACCCCTGACAACCCCAGAGACGCGAACCAGCCTCGTATGTGTTGAGGCAACAAGGTGAAGCGTTTGCCTCTTCCTTCCTATGATCCCGCCACAGTTGGGCATCCCCTGGACCCACCAAGGAATGGAGGACGGAGAGAGGGGTTGCCACCATGGGGCCTGGAGCCTTTGGGTGAACACTAACAGAAACCTGACTCAAACTGTGCTTGAGTTCTTTTTAAAAAGAAAAGAAAAAGACTGTATTGGTTCCAGTAACTAAAATCTCTAATTGTGCAGCTGGCTTGAAGCATATCAGAATCTCAGCCTCTCGGGATGTCACCAGGGCACAGTCTTCACTGCTTTCCTCCATCTTGGCTTTTTCTTGAGCTCCGTATTACCACTTGGTGGCCCAGGTGCCAGCTGGGCTGCTCCAAGTTCATACTCTCCCAGCCTACGGCCAGCTCGGAGGAGGGGGAAGACCAGGGCATTCCTAGGCAGTGCCAACAAAAAGTCCAGGGACGGGTCTTATTGGACCAACTTGGCTCACATGCTCACCCATGAACCAATCACTGTGCCCAGTAGGTGTCGGGCTCTCATTGGCCAGACTAGCATCATGTGTTCCTTCTAAAATGGGAGTAGGGCGTTATCATCTCCACCTGAACCCAACAGGGAGGTGTGACCCTTCAAAGGGAAACCAGGTACTGGGATACTGTCAACAAAAAAAAAGAGATGAGGATGGGGGGAAGGCCCGAAGAGCAGCAAATGTCCCCTTCCCCACAGGGGTCCTGAGACCCATGTCCCCGGACAGAAACGGGGGTATGAGGACTTGGGAGTGAAAAGGGGACCCAGGAAGGGGGCTGAGGGCAAGCTTGGCAGAGACCACAGCTAAAAGGGGCTGCTCCGATTTCTGGAATCTCGGCAACCTCCCCTGGGGTCAGTTACTATTATGGGGGAGGAAGAAACTCTCCTCGCCTGGGGTTCTTTAGGTGGGTCTAATAATTAAAGCTACATGAGACAGAGGAACAAGAGGAAAAAAAACAAATTTAATTACATGTGTAGGCATGGGAACCCCACATAAAGGAGCGAGTCAGAGACCTGCCTACATGACAGCTTCAAAGACAGGACAGGAGAACGAGGCTTATGTGACATTCTGAGCCAAGGATCACCTTGAGGCTTCAGAGCGGAAGGTCACTGCAGGGTGACAAGAAGAGCAAATGTTCAGTAATTAGATGTTTGCCTTGCCCTACAGATAGGTCAGAAAGTTACGTCTGACAACTCTTGTTATGGGCAAGGCCTCTGCTTTAAATTCTTCTGGGTAGTTGTGGGGGCGGCCAGGGGTGCAGAAGTTTCTCTTGAGCCTGGAGCTCTCTGTTGCTTTTATTTCGAAATAGTCTGGGGTGACTCATTCTGAACCCCTACACTAGGAACAAGGTCAGGGGTGGAGGCTTCACCCGGTGTCCTCACTGAGGAAACCCCATCTTCCCGGAGCAGGTAAGCAGTGAGCCTGTGCAGTCCTCCGGGGGGCAAGATGAGAGAAGCTTTGGGGCTGGTCCCGTGGAAGCCAGGCCTTGTGGGGCTTGTCCTCAGTTTCTCAGCAGTGGCCCAGGGAGCTAAAGGAAATCCCTACTTGGGGGAGATATGGAAAGGTGGGGTCACTCCCAGCTCACATCAGCCAGGAAGGGCCTGAAGGAACTGTTCTGGAGACCATCGTTGGAGAGAGCTGGTCTCTGGGGCCTAGGGAGGCTGGGGAGTGGCATAGGGGCCTGTTTTAGCAACAGCAAAGGACTAATAATGTTGGCGAGTAGGTGCTTTCTTGCCACCCCCCTTGTACTTATCACTTTGATGGATGAGCGAGCTGCAGCACTAAGAAGTGGCTTGTCCGAGGCCACCTAGCCAGAAGGCCCTGGGGTTAAATTTGAACACAAGTTTGCTGTCGAAGCCTGTGTGTTCAAACAGGGAGCTACAGTCCCCTCCAGGGACCTGCGGGAAAGACGGTTCCCACCCAGGGAGAAGACAGGCCAGCCTCCGGAGGAGGGGAAGGTCAATGGGCCCTGGTTATGAACTTAAGGAGCGTCTTCAGAAATCTTAGCAGAGGTGGAAGTGGGATGGCTGGACCAGCCAGGGTGGCCTCTTGGAGGCTGTATTTCTTTAAATAATAGCTTGAGATATAATTCACATAACATACAATTCACCCACCGAAAGTGTACAATTCGATGTCTTTAGGACAGCCATGAAGTTATGCAACCGTCACCACAATCAACATGAGAATATTTTCTCCTCCCCACCAAGAAACCATGTAACCATTAGCAGCCATTCCCCGCCCTCCCCTCTCTGCCCAGCCTCTGGCAACCACCAGTGGGCTGTCTGGATGGACTTGCCTGTTCTGAACATTTCATAGAAACAGGACCCTACAACATGTGGTCCACTGTGCCTGGCCTCTCCCACTTAGCAGAAGGTGTTCCAGGTTCATCCAAGCTGTAGCACGAATTCACGTGTCACCCCTTTTTACGACCTCATAATATTCCACTGTATGGTGTACCTCCTTTGTTTGTGAGTTCATTAACTGATAGACATGTGGCTTGTTTCCGCTTCGGGCTGTTATCGATCATGTTGCTATGGACACTCAAGACACATTTGGGGGGTGAACGCATATTTTCATGTCTTTTGGGTAGCTACCTAGGAGCAGAATTGCTGGGTCATACGTTTCACCTTTTGAGGTCCTGCCTGGCTGTTTCCCAAAGCAGCAGCACTGTTTTGCATTCCTTCCAGGAAGCTGCGCTTGCGCTGCATTTCTAACTCCCGCCAGGCTGAGTTGGTGGGGAGGCCGGGAAAGGCAGGAGGGTGGGGGCATGTGCGGGGGAAACAGCAGAGGCGAGGGCCTCTGAGGCTTTTCCCAGAGCCACGGGCTTCCGTCTGGTCTGCACCTCAGCCTCCTGTGTGGCCTCAGCCGAGTCACCTCCTCTATGTAAGTCTCAGCTACCTGATCTGTACAAACGAAGGTGTTGACCAGTGGGCCTCAACTAGGGCGGTTTTGACCCCTAGGGACACTTAAAACGTTGGGAGAAATTTGGGGGTATTATAAGGAGACAGTAACGCTACTCATGTCTAGCGGGCAGAGCCATGAACGCTGCTACATGCGCTACAATGCACAGGACAGCTCTGACAGCAAAGCTCCACCTGGTCCCAAACGTCAATAGTGACAAGGCTGGGAAACCTTCCGTTAGAGTGAGGTGACTTCATAGTGTCCGGTAGTGCCCGGTCACTGTGAAATGCTCTGAGGGCAGCCCCTGCTCAGGAGACATTTCTGAGTGACCAGGCACCTCGAACAGAGGCCTCTCCTCTTAGGGGAGTTGCTGACTGGCTTTCTCCCTCTGCTCCCATCTAGGTGTGGTAACAGCACAGATGAGTTAGGTTCCTGGCTTAGCGGGTATACAGGCTGCCTTGTAAGATAGTGAGTTCATCGTCAGTGGAGGCATCCAAGAGGAGGCCGTGCGGCTACCTGTCAGAGATGAGGGGAGGTACTCTGCTTCTGGTCTGGGAATGCCCGTGAGCGATTTGGCGGGGGGGGGGGGGGGGGGGGANCCCCGGGGCGGGTGGGGGGGGGGGGGGGGTCCTGAGGGCGGGAGGCAAGGCCGTAACTCCCTGTCGCATGTGAGTGCCCTACACTGCGCTCCTGGCCTCCCCACCTGCGGGTTCGAAGCCCCAGCCGGCAGGAGCAGGCAGCGCCTTCCTCAACACGCGACTCCTCGCCAAGTTGGAGACGTTCCCCTGAGTTTCCCCCGAACTCTCCGGCAGCCACCGGGCCGCAGCCGCAGCCCCAGCCGGGCCGCCGAGGCAGCGCTCGCAGTTGGGCGCCCGCACGGGCACCTCCGCCTGGCACCGCCCGCCGCCAGGCCCGGCCCCGGGGGCGCGGCCGCCGGTTTCTGTGTGCCCCAACAGGGCTCTGGGCCGCGAGCCGCCGAAAGGCTTTTTACGGGAAAAAAAAAAAAAAAAAAACACCCTTGACCACCAAGGCCAGCCTCTTCCTGAAAGCCCCGAACGCTCCGATACAGGAAGTGGAAGGGAGCGGGCGCCCCAGAGCGCAGCGGCTTCCCCCTCGGCGCGCGGCGGCGCCCGCCCGCCCGGCCCTTCCCAAGGGCCAGCGCTCGCCGCATGCGGGCGCCCGGGCCACCGCGGCCCGCGCCGCGCCTTGCCTGAGCCCCTCCGTCCACCGTCTGCGAGCGGCCGGCGGCATGATCCGACGGGCGGGGGCGCCCGCGCGAGAGGACCCCGCGGGGTAAGTCCGAGGCCGGAGCCCCCTCCTCCCCGGGTGTCCCCCGGCTCCCGCTCCGCGGCGTCCCGCTCACCCCACCCCACACACCCGCCCCCGAGCGTGCCCGGAGCTCCGAGCGCCCGGAGGAGCCTCTGCCGCGGGACCTCGGGGTATTGCGCTGAGACCGAACCCCTGGCGACGGCCAAGGCCCGACCCTCGGTTCTGCACGGAAGGGGGCGTCTCTCTGACTCTGAAGGACTCGGAGACCTGGCTCAACTTCCAAGCCCAGACGTGGCTCCCTGGAAAACCAGCCGACACCTTCAGTAGCTTGGCGCACGGGGGCAAGAAGGGCATCCCTACCTGTCAGAACGGGGGTGGAGGGGCTGTGTGGACGTGGCCCGTCCCCGGACTCCTGTCCGGCCTGAACTTTGAATGCAAACACGGGCCGCCCCGGCCCTGCCGGTTTCCCTCACCCGCTGCTGCGCCTGCCTCCCCGGGCGTCCACAGTCGCTGGAGCCCAGCGGGACATGGGGTGGAGGGCCCGGGTCCTCTAACTATGGGCGCCTGTGGCCCAACAATAACCAGCCCACCTAGACCGAGGACCCATCGGGAGCCCCCTACTCCTCCGCTCCCCTGGCGGGTCCGGGGACGTTGACCTTCGGACCGGCCTTTGCCAAGCCTGGTTCTTGGGGAGGGACCAGGGCGCCCGCGGGCTGAGCGCGGCCTTCGGCATCTCTGTGGAATAGGCTCAGATTGGAGTGCGGGAAGCCGAACCTGTTTGGGAACTGAGTCTCTTGCGTCTAGTTTCACAACCTGACAACCTCAGGCTTTGGAACATGGTTCTGGGCACGCTCCGCGGAAAAGGTTCTGCAGCCTCACTTAGCCCAGCGAGTGTGGGGGGAAAGCTTCAGGGGGCTGAGGAGGCTCCAGTTCGCTGGCAGATTCTTGGGGAAAACTCTAGGACCTTTATGGGTGCCAGAGTTGATGGGCAACTCTAGGAGTGCCATTCCCAGCATTTTGGTTTTAAAGAGCTGGGCCTACTGTGAAGGACCCCCAGCCGCTGCCTGGCCTAGCTGGGTGGCCTCAGCTCCCAGGCCCTGGGTTGTAGGCTGTGTAAAACAGGGGGGCTGGGTGTATCATAGTCAGTGCCAAATTGTGGGGGAGGGGGCAGCTGGAGGTGACTGGCCCCCACTCTGGTGGGTGGGGTGCCTTGGAGGGGCCCTTAATACATCCAGCTCTCATTGCCTCCCTCCTTGTCCCAACAGCCCCCTCCCCCGCCCCACCGATTCCTGCCCCAGGTACAAAATTCTGCCTGCATGCTTTCCCTTGGAAGTGACTTCTAGAAAGACAAACGCCACCCCATGGGAGGAACTGGGGATTCCTTGGGGAAGGGGCCCCCAGGGCAGGTATCTGACACACCCAGTATTTCTAGGTAGAGCTGGCAAGGAGTTTCCTCAGGAGGAAAGGAAGATGAGGGGCCAGAGTCCTGACCTCTCCCACTTCCCATTTTCTCCCCAGGGGTGACTTAGCTTGACCCACTTCCTCTTTGTTCATTACTGGCCCAGTCATTTAATCTCTCTGTGCCTCAGTTTACCGATCTATAAAATGAGGACGAGTAATAGTAAGTACCCTTTACAGTTGTTTTGAGAATTAAATGAGATGATGCACAGAAAGAGTTTGCACCTTGGCCTTCAGATAAATTCTTAATAGTTATTGTTATTACTACCGTTACCATTTGTTGAATGAAACCCCTCTGTTTAACCTTGACCAAGAGACCTGGCCTTCACCTCATCTGTAAATTGGGGCTGATAATTGGGGCTGATACACCTACTCTTAGGAAGGTTATAAGGACCAGACGAGCTAAGGTTAATACACCAGCTCAGGCGTTCTTAGCACTTAGTACCTGGCGCATCCTAGGTGTTAGATGAATATTGGTTTGTTGCTGACAACGCTGTTTCGTTTAAGGACCTTTGCGGTTGGAAGGGTCCCTGGATCGTATCTCAGTTAACCTGGCACCAGTTACAGGCATGAATCCCTTTGACAACATTCCTGCAAGGTCCTTGCTTACCTCCAGTGACGGGAGCCTGCCAGGACTGTGGCAGCCCTTCCTACAGGAGGGTAACCTAGGAAAGGAATCGCTGAACTTGAGTTGCATTTTACCTCCTTCTAACTTCCACCCTTTAAAACCCTGTTCTCCCTTCGAGAGCCCGCCCTTCTTGACTCTCAAGTAGCAGAGAGGAGTTGTCAGGACCCCAGAATGAGGAGCAATCATCTATGACCCCTCACCCCCACACCACCCCAACACCTGGCTGGGTCCTCAGGCCTCAGCTGAGCTCAGCTTCCACCTGCCTTCCCAAAGTCCCTGGTCCTCAGCGGTGGGAAATGGCATTCAGACAGCGGGGGGGNAAGACTCGGGCAAGCAGGGAAGGCCGGGGGGGGGGAAGGCTGCCCACGCCTTGGGGACTAGGATGGTGTTGTTTGGGTGTTGGCCCCTGGAATAGGAGTGTAGGTGGGGGTCTAGGCAACCTGAAGACAAAGGAAATGCTGACAGGCTGCCCCAGACTCTTTCTCCCCCTCCGGTCAGGGTTCTGCTGATTCATTTGAGGTTCATTCAACAGATAGCGGCTGCATTAGGTGGGGGTAGGGATCCACATTTAACCAAGACCCTGGCCCCTTGTGGCTGACATTGGTGGGGAACCCAGAGGGGTTGTTCCGAAGCAGGTGGGCACGAAGTTCACTCCAAGGAGGTGGCATTTATCAGAGGCCTGAAGGAGGTGGGGAGAGTGAGATGACCCGGGGGCAGGTGGCTGGCCTGTTGGGGACTGTGAGGTCAGGGGCTGGAGTGGAGTGTGGGAGATGAAGGCTGGTCAGGTGGGGGAGGACCAAGACAAGGGCCACTTTGGGGGGAGTTGCATTGCACAGAAGGGTGAGCTGATTGGGTTTGGGGCTGTACTGAAGACAGACTGCAGACACGGGGAGGTCCCCGCTGCAGTGTGGTGGCCACAACACAGGGTGGTGACAGGGACGGATCGAGAGTTAGGAGACGAGAGTCCAGAGCACAGGATGTGCTGATGAATTGGCAGTGTGGCAGGAGAGACAGAGTTGAGGAGGACTCTGGTGAGGCAATGACAGCCCAAGGACCAGGTGGCAAATTTTGTGCAGGGGTCACTGAGCATGTGCACTTGCAGCCCACCCTTTCATAGGTTAAAATGACATTTTAAAAATTGCCTCTTAGCCCTCGCTGGTGTAGGTCAGTGGATTGAGCACCGGCTGCGAACCAAAGGGTCGTGGTTTGATTCCCAGTCAGGGCACATGCCTGGGTTGCGGGCCAGTTCCCCANGTGCTGATGAATTGGCAGTGTGGCAGGAGAGACAGAGTTGAGGAGGACTCTGGTGAGGCAATGACAGCCCAAGGACCAGGTGGCAAATTTTGTGCAGGGGTCACTGAGCATGTGCACTTGCAGCCCACCCTTTCATAGGTTAAAATGACATTTTAAAAATTGCCTCTTAGCCCTCGCTGGTGTAGGTCAGTGGATTGAGCACCGGCTGTGAACCAAAGGGTCGTGGTTTGATTCCCAGTCAGGGCACATGCCTGGGTTGCGGGCCAGATCCCCAAAGGGTGCCATGTGAGAGCCAACCACACACTGATGTTTCTCTCCCTCTCTTTCTCCTTCCCTTCCCCTCTCTCTAAAAATAAAGAAATAAAATATTTTTTAAAATGTTTTAAAAACCACCTCTTAGCCTTCCCTTTCATGTCCTGACGCAGCTGGACTTTTGGAGTGATTTGCAAGGAGGCCCAAACCTCAGGGTGAGGCCAGGAGTGGGCAGCCCAGGGCTGGGTGGTGAGGAGCCGAACCCCCCTTCAGCAGCAGGTGCTGATCCCCCTGAGGCCACCACACCCCTCCCCCAGTCTGGACAAGGAGGGCATTGAGTGGAGACCCCATGAAGACCCCACTCCCAGCAACGTTCCCCTCACCCCCCTCAGGCAGCCAAGCTCCCCTCCTTCTCTGGGAGAGAGGCTGGGAAAGGTGAAGCTCGCTCTCAGATAGATCCTACATCGTCGGACGGAAGCATGCAGTTAGCTGGTGCACAGGTTCTGGGGGAACCCTGGCTGGGTCGGTGGGTCCCAAGTGCAGGTCTGTGGTCCACTGAGCACACAGGAAAACAAGGCTGCCATTGTGTGTGTGTGTGTGTGTGTGTGTGTGTGCGCGCGCACACGCGCGCACACCAGCCAAGGTCACCAAACTATCTTTTCTAGGCAGAACTGTTCTTCATTCTGAGATTAGGTCTTTTGCCATATTACGCCTCCTTCCTTTTATGAAATGACTGGCCAAGTTGATGGCAGCTGTCAGTTTTTCACGTTTTAGCAAAATGAAAGGTTGCTGAAGGAAAGCCTGAGAAACGCTGCTCTGGCCACCGCAGCAGATGTGTGCATTCTGTGTCCCCTTCCCTGCCGCACCCTGTCCCGCCGCCTGCTGGCAGCAAGAGTCTCAGCCTGATGGTGTTGTCTGGTGCTGACTTCGAAGATGTCTGGGGACTTACGTGCTGTAGGACATCAGGGACCAGAAGATATCTGTAGGATCCCTTCTGGTGATTTGCGATTGGACCCTGGGAAGCAAGTCCAATCCTCTGTGGGCCTCAATGTCCCTGTTCAAATGGACTCAGTGATGTCTCAGGTCCCTGCTTGGCCTGACATCAGTGATTCCCAGAATCACTGGCCAGCAGACTGGTACCCCAGGGCAGTAGGAGTTCAAGAGCTTGGAGCGACACTTGGAGATGAGTCTGCCTTCTTCCTTCAGCCTGTGGAACAGTCTAGAACATGCAGGCATACTTCATAAGCAGCAAAGACCCAGAAAGCAAACGTCTGCCACATCACCCTGACCAGCGCCTGGAAGGAAATGGTTTTTTTCAACCCTGAGGGTGTATTTTGAGAAGCTAGTTTTGAAAACCAGTGCATTGGTTTGGGGACCCCACTTTGGGGAGAGGCTCCGCCTTCCTGGTAGAACGGGCTGACTGGGGGCAAGTAGAAAAGTGGGGTCTGAGTGACCAGATCTGCAGGGGACCCCTTCTCTGGCCGTTGAGTGCAGGAGCTGTGGGGAATGGAGGAGATACCAGGCAGCCTCGTATCGTGGGACCTGGCTCCAGGGCTGTCGGGACTTTCGAGGGACAAAGTTCGGAGGGAGGGCCCTGCCCGGGAGGGAAGGGGCTCCCTGCCAGGCAGGGCAAGCCAGGGTCTTCCCAGAGCACCCCCAGTGCTGCCCCAAGGTAGCCAGCTATTCCTGTGCCGGTGGGGGCAGCCAGTGACGCTGTGCACTTCCGCTGTCCCCCCCTCCACACACACACACACACGTCACACACATCACACATGTCACACACTTAAAACCAGTCCCTTCCCTCCTGCCTTGAAGGAGAAGAAAGAAGCAGGTGGACACAGAGGAGCCCTTTCCTCCCCCTGGGTATTCACAGACTAGTGGGGAGGACCCTACTGACTCCATACCTGTGTGGCTGTCAGCCTCAGGCCTTTGATAGAAGAATCTGGAAGCCGCCTTCGTGGCCTCTGCCCCCGGTTCTCCTTGCCTGCCAGGAAGGCCCCTGTGCAGCCTCAAGGGTGTCTCCTCTCCACAGGGGTGGAGCTTGGAGGAGCCCCTCCCCCAGTGGCTGAAACCACTTAGGTGGTCGGGAGCTTCAAAACGGGCAGCCAAGCCCCTCACCCCACTCTGGCCAGTAATTCCTGGGGCGCCCCAACCAGTGCATGTTTGAACAACACACCCGCCCGCCACGAGCTGCCAGTTCCCTTTTAGAAGCAGCAGCGCAGGGAGCGGTTGTGAGCAGCGGTTGGGAGCTTCAAGGCCTGTAGCCACTGTGCGCACAGTGGCAGCAGCACACTCAGGCCACATCCTCCAGGGTGACGGCGCCAGCCGGAGGGCAGAGGGCCAGGCCCCTGCATCCTCCATCCTCGGGCCAGGCAGGAGAGCCCCCCGGAACCTGCTGCACCCACATCCTGGAGTTCAGGAGAGGGAGGCCAGGGCGGGCACCTTCGATGAGGTGTGTGAGGGGCTGCCCTCCAGGGCTTCCTGCAGGACACTCCCCCCACCACCTGCCATGAAGGTGGCCCATTTCATTGCTGACTCTGGGGTCTTTATCAAGGCCAAGGGTTTTTTATTCCTTAGGTAAGAGGTGGGACTTCAAATACCAGACACCAGCCCAGCCTCTCTACCAACATTCAGTACAAGGTGTCGGGACGGAACAGAGACACTGAGGTCTGAGGACAGAGGGAGCAGAGGGTGGACGGGGAGCCCAGGAGGAGAGTGAACCACAAAGGCAGCAGGGAAGCCCACCTGCACAGGCTTCCCCCCCCCCCCGGGTGAAATTGTTCCCTGGTCAATCAGTGTGCTTCATCCACCCTCAGGGACAAAAGAAATAAAGGGCTTTGCACCTGAAGCCGACAGTCTGGCAGTCCCTGGCCATGGGAGCAAGCCTTGTGGAGGAATCGGTGGGGCTCCCTTCCCCCACCTCCACGTCCCCAGCTTCCTTGATCTCAGTCAGTGTCAGAGATTGATGCTGCAGCTTCCTCTAGGGAAGTTGCACTTCAAAGTGGGGACTTGGCTGTCTCTCCGTGGCAACTGATGACAGCATGTATTATGCTTGCTTCTGCCAGTTCTTGACATTTTTGACAGAGCATTCATCTAAAATAGATCCAGAGATTCTTTTCTCAGCTAATGGCTTTCTCGTCCATCCTCACCCATCCATCCATATGTGCACCTCTGTCTATCCTTACACTCCTCCCTCCGTTCCCTTCTCCCTCCCTCCCTCCCTTTCTTCCATCCACCCAGCCACCCAGCCACCCAGCCACCCAGCCACCCAACCACCCAACCATCCATCCACTGAACATGTTTTGAACGTAACAGCGCTCTCCAGTTGATCTATTAGGGAAGATAAGAGGCGCGTGCACACAATTAGAGCACAGGGCACTCACTATATAACACCGTGCGGAGGCCCCATTATACTTAGCGGTGCTGAGCAGGGGAGACTCCCTGGCCGAGGCGGCCTCTAGATTTGGTCTTGAACGATGGGCAGGATTTTAACAGCTGAAGTCAGGCACATGCAAAGAAAGGAATCCCAGATAGGAGAAAAACACAAAGCGGACAAGTGGGGAAGCTCCAGTTGTGTGTGGGAGCCCTGAAGAGCTGGCTTTGGGGACAGGGAGGGGGGTTCTGTGTGATGGGTCTGGGATCGGCACTGGGGCCCACTGGGCTACAGGTGGAAGAGTTTGGGTCTTCCCTGTGATGATGAGACCACGGGCCTGCTCGCCTACTCAGAGCTGGGCAGCCCTGGGCAAGTCATTGCACCTGCCCCTGCCAGGCCACCTTCCTCCTCCTCCTCTGCCCAGTGGACCCACCATCCCTGCCTCACAAGGTCGTTGCCATGGTTACATGAGAGGATGGTCGTAACCATTCGGGCTGTGAGACCAGTGCAGAGCTGTTACCTGTGTGTGTATGGGATGCGTGTGTTGCCCATGTATGTGTGTTGATTTAAAAAAAAACATTATATGTTTCATGAAGTTCACATACAGACTCACAAAAACTAAAATTTAAAGCGTTGAACACATTAATCTCTTTGAGGCTACACCTGGTCCAAGTGCATGTTACTTAATTTTGATCATTTTGTGCACAGTTTTGATCTGTGGGTGTATTACTTTGCGTCCCTCTCTTTTCACTGAGTGTTATTTCTTACACACATGTCTCTATGTTGTGCTGTAGAGATAGGCTACCTGCCTCCGTCTTCGGTGGTCTCCTCGTGTTCTGATCTTGTCGTGGCTGCCGTTGGCATAGAAACGTGTCGCTTCTTTCCAAGTCCCCTCAGTTTGGAAAGGGGGGACTTCCTTGAGGAAGTGGGGCTACTTCCTTGAGATCTATCACCGTCCGGAGTATTTCAGTTCGAGGGTGAAGCAGAGCCCGCTGGCTGGCCCTGAATTTCAGGCGGGTGTACATTTTAGCCAAACACGTCCCAATTTCCATGTGATTGAGTTCAAGACAGTCAAGTATAAGTGGGGAGTGCAATTTTCTTGGAGTTGTCCTTAAAGAGAAGGGACATATGTTTCTCTTCCTTCCTCTTTCCTGTTGTATGGAATGAAGACGTGATAGCTAGAGTTAAAGCAGCCGTCCTGGTCTCTGAGGTGAACTTGAAAGCTGGAGGTATGTAGGGTTCAAGACATGTTGGAACATCATCCCAGCCCCGGGCTACCTATTCAGGCTTATACATGAGAGAGGAATGCATACCTACCTTATTTATCCCTCTTATTTTAGATTTTCTGCCACAGATTGAACCCTGTCTAACACATAAAGGTTTTACCCCTTGTCACACAGCACCAGATTATATGCCGGAAATACAAAAGCTGCTTGGCATGGCCACCCGCCAGTCTCCCCGCCGGCAGGGGGAGAAGAGGAGAGAAGCACCTCTGTATTGGCTTAGGCGCTCACTTCAAGGACTAGCCTACATACATTGTCTTTTATGTTGGGTGTTTGTGAGCTTTAGATTTCACTAGAAGCTTCAATCTAGTCATTTCGGTTTGAGTTCTTTTTTTTAAAGATTTTATTCATTTATTTTTAGAGGGGAAGGGAGGGAGAAAGAGAGGGAGAGAAACATCAGTGTGTGTGGTTGCCTCTTGCACGGCCCCCACTGGGGACCTGGCCCACAACCCAGGCATGTGCTCTGACCGGGAATTGAACATGTGACCCTTTTGTTCCCAGGCCAACACTCAATCCACTGAGGCACACCAGCCAGGGCTGGTTCCAGTTCTGACTCCCAAACTTGGTGCTTTGACAGGGCTAAATATTGCTGAGCATAACCGTCATGTCTCTTCCCTCAGCCTCAGTTTCCCCCTGGGTCACCTCTCCCCGTGCTCCATCTGAGGTCAGGTCTCCTACCACACCAGCGCAGGAAAGGCCAGGACCCAATCTGAACAGCATGTCCTTGCTGACTGCCACCATGTGTTCATTCATTCATTCATTCATTCGTTGTCTCTCTATCGACCATATGCTGGGTGCCACGCTGGGTTTGAGCTCACCACTGGCCACTGGTGGGTCTTGACTAGTCAGCTCATCTCTCTGCCTGGCCTTGGGAAAGGCTTGTCCTGAAATGGCCAGAGCTGGACTTTCCCTTCCCAGGGGTAGGCTCCCTTGGAACTTGTGAGGGCCTGCTCTGTGCTGCCCTCCCACAGCCAGGGATCGGCCCTGGGCATGGGGCCACCTCCAGCTGCATCTGAGAGGCCCCAGGTATGGCCAGGGATTGAGCAGGGTGGTCTGTCTTGGGAGGCTGGGCTAGTGCCCCTTGAGGTGCTTTGAAAGACAGCCGGGGGTCTTCTTTTCCCATCCCTGGCTCTAGCATTATCAGGCGTCAAACTCAGCGACGCCCTGGAGACCCCATAATCCAGGGCCTGCTGACGGATGAGTCTGTGGCTCTCAGAGCTGGAGGACTTGCCCTGAAGCCACTTCAAGGCTGGACCCAGGCTCTCTCCAAGGCTCTGTGCAGACACCTTGGTGCACTCCTTTGTGTGGGGCACTAGAGATGGGGTGGGCAGGTGCATCACCTTCACTGGCTGCCTCTCCCTTCAGCCTCTGGAAAGTGCCGAGCTCTTTCCCCACTCAGGGGCTAAGCACACGCCCCCCATCCACCTCCTGCAAAAAGCCTTCCAGGCTGTCGAGCCTCGGAGGGCTGTTGCATGCAGCTGTGCAGGTTGTTCGCTGCACAAAGGCACCTGGCTGGGAGAGAAACAGGCAGGGCTGAAACTTCACTCTCTAGCCCAGTTTGTGTGATGTCAGGGGGAGGGGAGGGAGGGGGTGACAGGCCTCCACAGGGAGCAGGGATGGCAGAGGCCCAGGCTGTGTAGCCTGAGGCTGTGAGGATTGAGACAGTTTGGTTCTTCCATTTTTAAAATTGAGTTATGTATTGGTTTCCACGTGGGCCGCTGAAACAAAGTAGCATAAACTGGGAGACTTACACAACAGAGATTTGTTCTCTGCCACTTCTGGAGGCCAGAAGTCCCAAGTTACGTTGGCTGCAGGGCCATGCTCTCTGCGATTCTCGGTAGAAGCCTTCCTTGCCTCCCCCCAGCTTCTGGTGGGCCCAGAAAATCCTTGGGGTCCCTTGTCTTGCGTCTGCCTCACTCCAGTCTCTGCCTCCATTGTCACATGGACGTCTTCTCCCTGTGTGTCTGTCTCCTTGTTTCTTCTCTTCTTATAAGGACACCAGTCATATTGGACTCGGGCCCATCCTCCTTCGGCCTGACCTCATCTTAACTAGTTACATCTGCCGTGACCCTGTTTCCAAATAAGGTCACCCTCTGAGGTCCTGAGAGTTGAGCCTTCAACCTATCCCTTAGGGAGATACAGTACAACCCACAATAAGTTGAGCTTTACTGTCGCGTGAAATTCACCCCTTTGTCTATTTCTACACATGTTGGCAATGTTGACAGTTGTGTAACCACTCCCACAGTCAAGATACAGAACAGTTCCTTCCCCTCCGAAACCCTCGGTGCCCTTTTGTAGTCAGACCTCCTGCCCCTCCAAGCCTGGGGGGCGCCCCTTTCTTCTTTGCCTCCAATTCCTATCTTTTGAGAAAGCCCCACGGATGCTGCCTTGTGGGCCTCTCTCTCTTCACTTCACTGCGCACGCTGAGGATCCGTCCGCATGGTGCGTCTCAGTGTGGCGTTCCTTTGTTGTTGAGAGCCCCTCCCTCGGGGGACGCGTCCCGGCGTGTTTATCCATCCACCCTCTGTGGTGTATTTGGGCTGTTCCCCGTCTTTGGCAATCACCCCTGCAGACAGAGCCGTGGCGAACATTTGTGTAACATTTGTGTGGAGGGTACGGGTTTTTGCGTGAGGAGCCACATGGGCTGGCTTACATTCAAGTGGCTGGGTGAAGGGCCTGGGGCAGTGGGGGGCACGTGGAGAAACCAGAGGAGACCATTGCAGGGGTCCAGGTGAGCGGCGACAGTGGCCTGGACCAGGGTCCCTGCAGCAGGGATGGCGACGTGCAGGCCCCCTGGGGTGTATCTAGGAGGCAGAGTGGACAGAGCCTGGTGCTGGCCTGGGTGGGCACCATGGTGCCAGGGAGGCCACCTTTATTGTGTCCCGTTGCCTGCCCTCACTCTCCCCAGGGGAGGGCGGCTACCAAGGCTCAGCCTGGCCATCTGGACATGTGGGCATTGAGAGGTGGGACAGGACAGCACAGTGGTTAGGGGTGTGGGCCCTGCGTCAGACTGTCAGGGTTCACATTCCACTCTGTGCCTTGGTTTCCTCACCTGTACAACGGGGAGGCTACTACTTCCTAATCCATTGAGCTGTTGTTGTGTTGCCTAAGTTAATCCACGTAAGGAGCTTGAATAGAGTCAGACTCGGTCTAGATGTTTAAGGAAAGTGGCCGTGGCCCCCACTCCCCACCCTGCCATCCACGCCCCTTGCCCCTTCGGCAGCAAGCCAGTCTGCAGTGCCTGTGGCGGCCTGGGGGGCTGTGGACGGCATCCACACGTGCACCCCCTCCTTTCCCAGGTCAGCCCTGAGCTGCTGTGAGACCCTGAGCTGGCTCCTTCTGCTCGCAGTGCAGAGCCCCCACTGTGTGCCGAGCCCCACTGTGTGCCGGGCTCTGCATGAACCACATCTGGCACAGCATCCCCCCCGCCCCACAGTGGGAGCTTCATAAAGATTTGTGAGTGTGTGACCCACTCATGACACAGGGAGGGGAGTGGCTCTCAGGATACCCCCAGGTCTCAGGGGAACAGAGGCTCCCCGGATCTGCCACAGATATACTCCTCCATTTTCCCGACCAAATACACGCTCTGCCTCAGACAGGAACTGACCATGGTGGCAGCCAGGCAGCCTCCACGGCTATTGCCTGGCCTGGACCACGGTGGAAGGTGTGGTGGGTCCAAGTTCAAATGCCACAGCAGAGGCAGCAGCCCCCAGTGTCCAATGGAGAGTCCTGCTCTGAGACCAGGGTTCATGTCCAGGTTGGGCATGCCTGGGGCCAGCCTAATGCAGGGACATTTACAGTCTGCCCTCATTACCTGCAGATCCGGTATTTGCAAACTTGCCTGCTCACTGAAATGCGTTTGCTGCCCCAAAGCTGTAGAGCTTGGGAGTCACTGGCAGGCGTGGTGCAGCCGCCCAAGGCCTCAGAAGGTGGTGCCCACCCTCTGCGTTGCTGTTCTCATACTTCAAACCAGTGCTACATTTTCACACTTTGACACCTTCTGTTGACAGTTTCACTATTTAAAATGTCCCCCACGCTTAGTGCTGAAATGCTGTCTAGCGTTTCGAAACACAGGACAGTTGGGCTGGGTCTCAAGAAAAAGGGCGTGTCAGACAAGCCTCATTCTGCACGAGTCCTGTGCGCTGTTGGCCAGGAGTCCAATGTGAGTGAAGCAATGATGTGTTGAATCAGGTGCCTGTAAACAGAACCACACGCAAAGCAAGGTTACGTGTGGATCAGTTGACAAACACGCTGTGGCCAGAGGTTCACAGGAACCTGCCCCTGTGCCCCCCGCTCCCGGCCCAGGCGCGATGGTTCAGGATTCGCCGACTCAGCGGGCACAGGGACTTCACAGAACTGTGCCCCCCCCCCAATCCTGAGAGTGGCTGTATCGACGTCCTGGAGACAAATCGTCACCACAGCTCCCCCCTGCGCTGTCTGCATGTCCTCCTCCAGCTGTTTGTTCCCCTGGGTCACCAAGTGCCTGTCTTATGTAGGGTGCTTTTTCAAAACACCCATGTCCTTGGAACACGCACTGTCCCTCCACTCCCTCACCTGGTCCCCTGTCCCCTCCAGTGAAATCTGAGATCTAGAAAGGACTGTGCCCGAGGAGAGGAGTGGCCAGTGCCAATATTCATATCCTGTGACCCTAACAGAGGAATCTCTTTCTAATAGAAGAATCAGTCGAGGCAAACAAAAAAGGGGATTCTTGGCATTCATAGATTGGACATTTATAATGGCAGAGATTTTTGTCTCGAGGGTTACTTCAGGGGCTGTTGCCAAGAGCTTTTTGTTATTGTCACAGCCTGTGAGGCTGGGGTTATAGGGCCCAATTTACAGGCAGGGAAACTGAGGCACAGTGAGGGACTCGATTGAAGCTCCCTGCAATCCATGGCAGAGCCAGGGCCCGAATCCAGGTCAGTGTGAGTCTGGCACCTCTGTCTGGAGCCCCAGAAGGCCCTGCGGTCCTGCCCTGCATCCCGAGGTCACAGGGTCCTGCTGCCGCCCTGCATCCCAAGGAGATGCAGCTTCGATCTCCCTCACCCCCTCTTCCCCAGCCCCCAAGCCCCACCCAGAGGGTGCCCTCCCAGCCCCATCCCTGAGTTGGCTGGATAGACGGACCAGGTGAGTAACTAGAGAAGTGCCTAAGGTATACTGGCCCTACCCACCAGTGTCCCCAAGCCCCACCCTCTGTCCCCTATCCCAGGAGTTGCTGGGTGGGATGGACTGTGCCTGCCACGCCTCAGCACCGCTCCTTACAGCTCCTTAGTCTCCCCCACTCCAGTGCCCCACAATGGCGCCCACAGTTCTTGAGCCAGGGTCCTTGGTTCCTACAGCCTCCTGCTCTTGAAAAGTTACCTCCAGTGGCTTCCCTGTGCTAGGGCCTGAGGGGCTGTGCATGCTGGAAAGGGCGATAGGGGTAGGGGACAGACAAGACACCAAGGAACAAAACCCTAAAGGGGATGTCCCCCTACGGCTGGGGTGCCTGGCATGGACGGGCTCCCATTTTGTTCCTCGAGGTGAGCCTGGACCCAGGAGGGGGCTACTGCCGAGTAGCAGCAAGACCGGGCTGTGCGCGTGACAGCTCACCCCCAGGAGAGGAAATGCGGTCACAACTGTTGGGTGGGTGGCAGGGTGACTCAGTGTCACCAGGGGTGGAAGGAGTGTGACGCTGCAGTAGTTTCCTGCGAGGTGCAAGTGGGGGCCTGGGGCCCATGACCTGCACCCCGAGGAGGGCTGCTGCCAGGGATCGTCGCACTGGGCCCCTGAGCCCTGGGCCGGGTCCGTGCCGGACCCCCTCCTCCAGTTTAGAAATGGGGGCTCACTTTGTGAAAGCTCATCCCCCAGCACTGTGGTCACTTGTCACCCTTTCAGTAATCCTCTGAAGTAGTGGGGTGTGAGTATCCTTTCGCTCATTTCCCTGCTGAGAGAACTGAGGCCCAGAGAGGGAGGGAGACTTGCCCAAGGGTGCCCAGCGCACTGCTTGAGGCACAGGCTAGAATAGACCGTGGCTCCCTGTCCAGGGCAAAGCACTTTCCGCACCACTCAGAGCTGTCCAGGGTCAGTGATGTCCGCCGCAGCTATGTAGCGAGCCACCGTGGAGCCCCCAGTGCAGCAGTCGCTCTGGGGTCTGTGTGCTTCTCCGTCCCATCTCGCAGCCACCGGCAGGCCAGGGTCAGGGTGGGACGCAGTCAGGCCCCACCCCTCCAGGGCAGGGAGGAGACACCTGAGCAGAGACCCAGCAGGAGGGACCCCCAGAGGGCACAGAGGTGCCCTGCGTCCCTTTCTGCGGTGAGTCATGTCCACCGTGGGCCGGCTGCTCCCCCTGCGTGTCTCCCTCCTCAGCCCAGGGTCAGGTGCGGGGGGAGAGAGCCGTGATCTCCTTCCCTTTTCCCCCAGATGATGGGGAACCTCTGAGTAAGCAGCAGGCAGGGCCGGAGGCCGGGGTCACGGTGGGACTTGTGGGCTGCCACGTGTGGTGGGGGCTCCAAGAGGGAGGGACGCCAGCAGGGCCCAAGGACATGCCTCCCCAGGGCTGTTGGAGCAGCTCATTTTCTGAGCCTGGCCGGTCCCTGAGGAGGGGAAGGCAGCAGAAGGAAGTGGGTGAGGGCTCTGGTCCCCAAGGGGCGAGCCTTGCGGGGAGGAGGGCGGGGTGGGATGGTGCACCAAAGGCGGACCGAAGAGGGCCTTGACCATAGCCAGCCTCACGGGTCAGCTCCTGGGAGAAGGGCCCTTACGTGCGGGACGGGGGCGGGGGGGGGGNCCAAGGACATGCCTCCCCAGGGCTGTTGGAGCAGCTCATTTTCTGAGCCTGGCCGGTCCCTGAGGAGGGGAAGGCAGCAGAAGGAAGTGGGTGAGGGCTCTGGTCCCCAAGGGGCGAGCCTTGCGGGGAGGAGGGCGGGGTGGGATGGTGCACCAAAGGCGGACCGAAGAGGGCCTTGACCACAGCCAGCCTCACGGGTCAGCTCCTGGGAGAAGGGCCCTTACGTGCGGGACGGGGGGGGGGGGGGGGGGGGGGGGGNGGGTGCGGGACGGGGGGGCGGGGGGGGGGGCAGGCGGACTCTCCTCTCCTGAAGAACTTTCCGAATCGGCTAATGGCTAATGCAAGTAACACTCGGCACACATCCAGTTGTCTTTAGTATCTTTTTCTTTCTTCCTAATTAAAAACAAATCCCACCCGTAGGACATGAATTCACACACTGAGAAGATTTAAACAGTAGTAAAGTCTACACCTGTGTTGTCCAATACGTAGCCACTGGCCATGTGGAGCTGTTTCATAAATTAAATTAAGTCAAATGAAGTCACGGCTGCACTAGCCGTATTTCAAGTGCTCCATAGCCGCAGGCAACCCAAGGGGGCCCCATGGGCAGCGCGGACAGAGAACATTCCGTCATCGCGCGCAGTTCCTTTGCATAGCACAGGCTCGCACTAGATCATAAACTGAGAGAACTGTACCAGCTGAAAAATAACCTCTGGAATGCACCGGGTTCCCGTGTTTTATGTATTTGCATACGTCTGGGTTTCCCCTTCTCCTTATGCACACTGCCCTCTGACCCGCAGGGCTGCTGGGCCTCTGGGCATTGATACTTCCCATGTTTTTCCAGATGAGGAAACTGAGGCTCAGAGAAGATGAACGGGCCGCAGGTAAGGGGAGCGTTGGAACAGGTTTGTTCCTGAGGGACAGAGGTCCGTCACCCTGGTTTGTCTGAGGTGGCTGAGGTGCGGCCAGGTGGAACTACCCTGATCTCGTCACGTTCCAGCACTTCCCACTTGCTCATGCGTGAGAGAGAGACCTGGACAAGCAAGTCGATCCCCGGGAAGACCGGCTCCTGGGTGTCCATTCCTCCGTTTTCACCGTTTCCCCTGAAATGTTCCCCCATCACTTCTGGTTTCCATAATAGGTCACACTCTGTAAAAATTCGGAATGTACAGAAAAGTGTGAAGAAGGAGAGGAAAGTCACGTAACCTCAGGACTAAGAGCCGCCTCCATGGGCTCTCATAGTTTTCATTCCAGAGCCCTGCCTCCTCCTGCCTCTNTTTATGTATTTGCATACGTCTGGGTTTCCCCTTCTCCTTATGCACACTGCCCTCTGACCCGCAGGGCTGCTGGGCCTCTGGGCATTGATACTTCCCATGTTTTTCCAGATGAGGAAACTGAGGCTCAGAGAAGATGAACGGGCCGCAGGTAAGGGGAGCGTTGGAACAGGTTTGTTCCTGAGGGACAGAGGTCCGTCACCCTGGTTTGTCTGAGGTGGCCGAGGTGCGGCCAGGTGGAACTACCCTGATCTCGTCACGTTCCAGCACTTCCCACTTGCTCATGCGTGAGAGAGAGACCCGGGCAAGCAAGTCGATCCCCGGGAAGACTGGCTCCTGGGTGTCCATTCCTCCGTTTTCACCGTTTCCCCTGAAATGTTCCCCCATCACTTCTGGTTTCCATAATAGGTCACACTCTGTAAAAATTCGGAATGTACAGAAAAGTGTGAAGAAGGAGAGGAAAGTCACGTAACCTCAGGACTAACAGCCGCCTCCGTGGGCTCTCGTAGTTTTCATTCCAGAGCCCTGCCTCCTCCTGCCTCTGGGCGCCTTCTCAGGCGCCTCTTGGCCATGTGGATGACTTCTGTGCACAGTGCTGGTTCAAGCCCCTTGCCCACCCTTCTACTTGTCCTGCCTTCCCCTTGTCGGTGTGCAGAAGTTGCATGTGCCACTTGGGTGCCCTTCGGTGGTTGTGTGTGTGACAGATATCTTCTCCCACTCAGGGCTGCACTTTGAGCCCCTCTGTGGTGTCTTAGTGAACCGCAGTCTTCATGTCAGTGCAGCCAAACTCACCAGTCTTCTGTTGGGGGGGGGGGGTGCGGGTGCGTGTAAGTGTGCCGTTTAAGATCATGAACATAGTCTTCCTTTTCTTCCAGAAGGTTTTTTGCTTTGTTTTCCACATTGAGGTCAGGACAGAGTCTTCCTGGAACTGAGTTGCGTATAAGCTGTGAGGGAGTCAAGTTTCTTTTTTCCCCCCATGGATACCCGGATGTCTCAGCATATTTTGTTGCAAAGTCCGTTCACTCCTCAGGGTTCTGCTGTGGTCATGCATACATCAAGTGACCGTGCCGTGTGGGGGTCATTCCTGGGCCAGCTGTGTCCCAGCACCAGTGCCACACTGTCATAATCACTGTAGCTTTGGACTGACCCTTGGATTCAGGTTGGGATGGCCCTGATTCTGCAGGTCAGTTTTTGTAGAGTTCATGCTGCGGACAATATTGAGCCTTCCCCTCCATGGACACGAGCCAGCCTTCCATCTCTTTAGTCTCATGCTGTGTGTTTGTCATGTTAAATCTTACATCGTAAGCAGGCATCTGGCGGGGTCTGGCAGAGTGGTTAAGACCACTGGACTAGAGACTCACAGACAGCCAGGGTTCAAATCCCAGGTCTGTCAGTTGCTGATGTCACCGCTTTAGTGAGGCACTTAGCTTCTCTGGGTCTCAGTCTCTCCGTCTGTAAAAGGGGAACGATAACCAGAGACACAGGGTTGTTTTAAAGGATTGAGTTGAGATGACTACGTGTAAAACAGTTAGAGCAACGCCTGGCACACAGAAGTCTCTGGAAACATCATTAATTTATTTTAGAGCAGGTAATACATTCCCAGGATTCACAATAAAAATATCATTTTTAAAAGGACGTACAGTGAAGTCGTCTTCCCACCCGTGTGCCCCGTGTGCTTGCCCCGACGCCTGCCCCACCGGTTACTAGTTCCTTGTGGCTTCTTTCAGGGTTGTTTGCGCAGATGCTAATCACAACTCTGTGCCCCTGCTGCTCTGCGTGCTCTCGTCACCTGACCACACACCCTGGAAACCTCCCCATATCCGTGCCCGGAGACCTTCCTTCGTCTTTTCTTCAGCGGTTGCGCAGTATCTGCTGATTTTCCCAGTCCCTTTGCGGCACGCAGTTAGACCATTTCCAGCCTCCGCTCCCTTCAGACAAGGCTCCAGTGACTCTAGCGAGCCACCCCTCCGTGCCTCGTGTTGACAGGTGCAGCCCCGTCTTTACTGGGGGGTCCATTCTCCCAGCGTCTGTATCAGATCAGATATCTAAGACTGCGGTCTCTGTAGGCCAGAAAGGGTTAAATGTTTCCAATTTCATATGTTTCCAGTTTCCAAATGTTTCCAAGCCTGTTATTTCCTGAACCACTCAACCACTGATGATATGTTACTGAACCCTTGTGTGGTGCTGAGCGGGGCACAGAGCAGTAACCCACCGGCACTTGGACAAGGAGTTTGGGGAGCAGGCAGGCATGTGAGCAGCACTGTTGTTCACCGTTGGATTGTTTCCAGTTTGGGTGGCTGTAGGTCACATTGCAGTAACATCCTTGTCTGTTAACTTTATTTGCATTTTTAACATATCTCTTTGAGACAGAGTCTAGAAGGGCAATGACCTGCAATGTGCAATGTTAGCCAAAACAAGAAGGCAGAGCTTCCTAGTTCCACTGGCACAGAACTCAGCTCAGTTCCACGTGTGAAATCCCCTGAACGAGAACCTTTTTCAAAGTCCAAATTGTTTTCCTTGTTTTTTGAATGGGCAATACAGTCATGTGGCTCAAATTCAAAAGTACAAAGGGGTATGCAGGGCGATGCCCATCTCCCAGCCCTGCCCGTCAGCCCTCAGTGCCCCACACCCCAGAGGCACCCTTCCATGTCTCTCCCCGTCTCTGGGCAGAGGTGGCCTCAGGTCATCTCAGCACACGTATCACATCTGAGCACGGGGCCTGCCCATTGTCTGTGCTGACTTGGGTCCTCATGTCCCCACTGCCTCCAGCTGCAGTCCCAGCCAGGAAACTGGTCCCCTGAATCCTGTGTTCTCCAGTAACTATCTCCACACTCAGTGAAGTTTCTAGGTTTGTTTTTTGTGGGAGGGAGGGGAGTGTTAGCTACTCTTTCACTCTGTATAACTATTACTGTAATGATTATTATGATAAGTTGAAGGTGGCGCCTGGCCCATAGTACATGCTCAATAAATACTTATGGGGTGAGTGGATGCATGATGACATCCTTGAATGTTCGCTCTATGCCGGGCACTATCCTGAACTCTTTACAGCAATCCTGTAAGATAATAATACTTATATGTCCCATTTTAAATACAGGAAAATTAAGGCAAAGAGAGGGTTAATCACTTGCCAAGGCAACCACACTGGGGATCTAACCCAGGCTGTCTGGTTCCCCAACCCACGCTTAAACTTCCCGGTCAACACAGCCTTGCCATCACCCAAGGCCTGATCGCGCACAGCATTCAGGGGGTGGTCAGCAGCCCTAGCCTAGCACTGGCATTGGGCGGAGGGTCAGCACTATGGGCAGGCTGAGTCGGCCTTGAGGGGCTGGCTGGGCCAGGGAAAGGGGCTGGGACTGGGAACCAGAGAAGGTTCCAGAGGGAGCGTGCAGGAGCTACGCCCAGGAGTCCAGGAGGCTGTGGGTGTCTGAGCTCTGAAGAGCGCAGAGCAGCCAGGGCCAGGCAGAGGGAGGCTGTGAGGCAGCAGCCAGAGCCTGGGGGCTGGCCTGGCTCAGTGGGGTGGCCACCGAAGGGCCCACAGCACTGAAGCCAGTGCCCCCGAGGGCTCTGCAGGAACCTGGCTGGGCTCAGTGTGGGCAGGCAGAGCCCCTCAGGGCCAGCAGAGTACCCAACAGTCAGCCAAGGCAGGGCCGGGAACCGGGCAGCACCCGCCACACGCCATGCAGCAGAGGCCTGCGGCACGTACACACAGGTGTGGAAACTCTGAAGGCTTTTGACCTGCTCGACCCCTTGATGTGGGCTGTGACGTGCAAGCTGAGACAGCCTGACCTGCTCTCGGCACTTCCGGGGTCCGGAAGACCTGCTGAAGCCGACTTCCCCTCCAGAGGCTGTGGGCTGGGGCCCACACAGCTGAGTCCCAGGTTCCCCGAGGCCCACATACCGAGGGTCGGAGGCCTCAAGCTGCCCTCTGTGCACCCCCTCATCACAGAAGGCCTTCTGCTTTCTGTGTGAGGAGAAACCCAGGGACCTCTGTCACAGCAGGAGCTCCCAACACTGTCCTTAGAGCCCTAAGCAACTGTGGGGGTCCACCAGGGCCTCGTGCAGGTATTTAGCCTCTGGAACTGGGCTGGGGGCATTGGCCACGAATTTGCACATTACACATGTGATAGAGTCTGATTCCAAAACTGGCGTCCCTGCCTGACCGCCATGGTCAGCCTGCGAGCTGGGTTTCTGGTCCCGAGTCCACCCAAGGCTGGGCCAGAGGTAGAAGCAGGCAGCAGCTGCAGCTCAGCTTCCACACGTCCAGGAAAAAAACATGTGGCAGAGAGGAAGCCACTGAGAAGCTGGCCTGGCCACCTGCCCTCTCTCGGCTGTCCACCAGGGCAAAGCCAGACTGGCTTAGAAGAAAAGCCCTCAGGTGGCACCTAGCCAGGGGTCCTCTGAGTCATGCAATCGCAGGAATCGCTGCGCCGGAAGGACCCTTAGTCTTTGATCTGACCCCACTCAGGAAATGCACGGTCCAGCTGCTGCCGCTCTCTGTTACAGAGGCCCTAGCAGACAAACCTGGCCAGCAGATCTGAACACGCTTTCTCTGACCAGCCTTCAGCAGGACAGTCTGGGCAGCCGCTGCCAGTCAGCCGGGTTCACATGGAAATGCCACCTGCTTGCCATCCCAGATCTCATCCAACCTTCTCATTTTACTGACGAGCCCCCTGGACCTTGAGAGGGGAAGTGAGTTGCCCAAGGTCACACAGTGAACAGCAGAACCAGACCGTGGTCTCCGGCATCTGAGCTCAGTGCTATTTCCTCTAGGTCACACCCGTTGTCCTGGAGAATATGGCATTTGTCATGTCATGACTCATCTTACAAACTCTTTACCTCCCTTTGTTTCCACAACGGGATCCCCCGGAATCCAACAATGGCATACCAGGGTGGCAGAGAGGACTCCGTTAGGTGAGCAAGGCAGCCCTGATACCCCAATGGTTCGCTGCAGCCGGAAGGCTCATAAAGACCCACTGGGCACATTCAGGGATTTGTGTGCTGGTCATTGACAGCCGCACATTGGCCGTGGTGGGAGTGCTGACGTCATGGAGACAGGCAGTGACTACCCGTCGGGACGGTATGTTTCGGGGACCTGGATGAGCCCTTTCCTGGCGCACCACTGATCCAACCCAAATGCCTCAGCTGGTCTTTGGGTGTGCTCGCCCTCCACACGTTCCCGGATCTTCCTCCCTCTCGAGCAGAACCCACTTCCCTGGGGTCTGGAGCCTGGGTTTCCTCCAAGAACTGTCCCCGGGCCTCTGGCTCATTTAGTAGTTAGCACTTGTTAAGTGGCAGCTACAGCTGCGTTCTTTCCTGACACTGTCCCCTTTGGTCCCCACACGGCCTTTGGGGCAGGTGGCATGGGTCTCCCTGTTTACAGAGCGGGAGACTGAGGCTCAGAGGGTTGGAGGGGTGGGCCGTTGTGCACCGCCACCTCCCCCACCCCCACGGCTTCAAGAGTCCCCCAGCCCCAGGGGCCTGCAGTTGTCGCTACGTGTCTGCCAGCATCTTCGCCGGCGTCAGGGACTCCGGGGTGTCCTTCTGCCTGGCAGCAGCCACTGCTCCTGGCCCAGGTCCTGTGGCTGCCACCGGGCACGAAAATGGCCCCAGTGACTCCAGCTTCTGCTTGCCTTTGTGGCAGAGGATTTCTCCGAAAATCTCCTAGAGCCTGACTCTGTGGGACGGACTCTTCTGACTGCCTTCCAACACTGGCCTCCAGGCTCCAGAACTGACTTTAATCCACCAAGAAAAAAGAGCTGGAGTCCTCCCCGAGAAATTAACAAGCTCAGGGGTCTGGAGACCCCACCCAGCCCACTCAGTTTATGACGCGCTCTGGGGCCTAGGTTGGAAGGTGTGTGCCTGTGGGCGTTTCATTTTGTTTCTTAATTAAATATTTCTAGTGTAGAGAAATCTAGGGGAAAAAAAACCAGAAGAACCCCCTGAGTACCCATAATTCAGCTTTGTTAAATCCTGTCTTTTGCCAGATTGCCTCAGATCTTTTAAAAATAAATAAATCTTTATAGAACTGAAGCCTCCTGCATGCCCGTCCCTGATCCTATCCTGTCAGAGGTAACCATCACCCGGACACAGAACTGTGGTGTGTGTTTTCACACCTTAGAGAAGTGTTTTTGTTCCTTCTATAGTTTGCTTGCGGCACTTTACATCACGTTTTTTGGTTTGCTTGATTTTATTTATTTTTTAAAATTTTATTTATTGATTTTAGAGAGAGAGTGGAAGGGAGAGAGAAAAACATCAGTTTGTTGTTCCATTTATTCATGCACTCATTGGTTGCTTCTTGTAGGTTCTCTGACTGGGGATCAAACCTGCAACCTTGGCATATTGGGTGATGCTTATGATAACCAACTGAGCTACCTGGACAGGGCTGGTTTGTTTGATTTTCAGACCTTTTCTTTGGACAATTTAAGACTTCCAGGAGAGTTACAGGAATAGACCAATGAATTCCTGTATGTCCACCCTTTACCAGATTCACCAATTAATACACTTTGCCACATCAGCTCACTTTTCCTTTCTCTCTCTCACTCTCTCTCTCTTTCTCTCTTTCTCCCTCCTTGGGGCAGCTGGTAAGCATATCTCCCCCATGGACTGGGTGGATGCTGACTCCAGGCCTGGTCCCTGCAGCCCTGGGCCTGGGATGCCCCAGTGTCTGACCCCAGGCCATGGCCAGGGTGTCCAAGGCTGTGGCACTGCTGACCAGAGCTCTGTGCTCCAGTCCCCCGGGCAGAAAGAAAGCCAGTTGGGGAGCGATTCCCCTTTCTAGGGGAGTTGCTCTAAAATCTGAGGCTTGTTATCTTGCACCAACAGTGCCATCCGTCACCCAAGGTCCCAAGGCTGCCTTTGCAGGGTCCTGAGCAGGAGTGTGGCGAGAAGCGAGGGCATGGATGTGGGGTCCCTGGCACTGCCCACAGAGGACATATCCAGTGCCATGTGGGCTCAGCCATGGTCCCTGGCAGTTAGAGCTGATGTGGCCAGGCTATTCTGTAACAGTGATCACGGCACTAAAATAAAGCTGGACAAGGGTGCCCCCTGCTTTGCCATCCTGCCTGAGCCTGACAGCCACCATGATCAGCACGGGCACTTTGCAGTCACAAGCGAGCAGCACCCAGAGAGCTCCAGTCAGTCACCCAGGGCCCGAAGTCAGCAGGGGAGCAGGGATTAGAGGGCAGCTGCCTGGCTCCATCGGCCAGGTCAGAGCAGGTGGCCATGTCACTTTGTCCCTTTAGGGCTGAACTGCTCTGGTGATCTCAAGCCAGACCGAAAACTTCCCACACCCCCAGCGGCTACTTCTCCAACTCCTCGACCTCAGAGACCCTCTCCAACCCCCAGATCCTTGCCGCTGCCAAGCCACCACGCAAGGCCCCTGCACGAGCCTTTGTCACTTCTGAGCTGGCCCACCTAGGGAGGGAGGACACTGACAGAGTGGGACAGACCCTGGAAAGCGGGATCTTAAGGGCCTTGGGCCTCCCCGGTGGTTCAGTCAGGGCGGGCGCTCGTCCCTGCAGGGTTCCTGGGACAGCCCTGCCTGTTGGTCTTCTCACCAGCCCTGTCTGGGTCCCCGGTATAGAAGGGGTTCTCCAAGTGGTGTGTTTCTGCGCCCAACAAAACTGACGTCTTTTTTCATGTCAGGCCATGTGGTTCCCAGGCACTTGAACTTGTGGTCTGTCTCTGGGGCCAGATGTTATCTTGGGTGTAAGCTGAGCCTGACACAGAGACCTGCACCTCAGTCACTCTGTCAAATGTACGAGGTCCTAAAATCAAGGCCACAAAGCGGGAGAGCTGCAGTGGGAGAAGGAAAAGAGGAATTTCAACTAGAAAACAATAATTAACACTTCCCCTGAGTACGTGTGCTGGGCGAAGTCACTGACAGACTTTGCATGATTTTGCACGATTATTTTGTTACAGAAGGACTATTCCTGTCTCTTTGAAAAATGCCTAAACTAAAGCCCAGAGATGTAAAGCAACTGGCCAGAGATCACACAGCCTAGATTCAAACCCAGGGCTTCTGTTAACAGCAGGCAGCCTTCTTCTGAATGGGCCTTTGAGGATGGGGTGAACCTGATCCTCAATAGTTTACTATAAAAAATTTAAATTTAAACCTACAGAAAAGTTGAAAAACTTTTGCGGCAAACACACATATACCCACCACTTACCCTTAGCACATCTGTGTATTTGCTTTATTACATGTCGGTCTGTCCCTCTGTCCATCCATGAACCCACCTTACTTCGTTTGCCTTCCAGAGAAGGCTTCGGACCCTCCTGCGTGTGTCAGCGTGCACATCACTGACTCTGGTCATCTGTGGTGCTTTTTTATTGCTTTGGTATGAAATTTACGCGTGATAACATGTAAAGACACACTCGAAGTGCTCCGTTTGAACTTCACGTGCGTATTCGTACAGTATGTGTTTTTCTGCACCTGGCTTCTTTCACTCAGTGCCGTATTGCTGAGGGTCAGCCACGTGGTAGTGTGTATCTGTGGTTCCTATTTGTTGCCGCTGTTCCATTCCGTCACGCACCAGCGTCTGCTTGTCTGCAGACGACCCCTGGACCAGTCTGGGCGATCGTGAGCAGAGCTGCTGCGAGCGTTCACGCACAGGTCTCTTTGCAGACATGCACTTTTGTTTTTTCTCGGGTATACACCTGGGCATGGAACGGCTGGGCCGCAGGCTAGGAGTAGGTTTAGGTTCATAAGAAACGGCCTTTCCCCAAGGTGGTCATACCAGCCAGTTTACATTCTCACCAGTGATGCTTGAGAGTTCTGATTACTCCATGTCCCACCACGACGTGGTGCTGGCAGGCTTTTTAATTCTAGCCATGCTGGTGGTTGGCATGCGGTATCTCATTGTGGTTTAAATTTGCATTTCCTTAATGACTAATGGTCTGCGCTCTTCCACCTGCTTCAGGGCCATTTGTCTGTCTTCTTTGAGGAATCCCCAACTCTTTGGCCCGTTTTAAAAATTAACTTGCTTATTCTCTGTTAAATGTATGCTTTGCAAATATTTTCTCCCAGCCTGTGGTTTGAGTATTCACATTCTGAATGAGGTATTCCTATGGGCACACATTTAAATTGTGATATGTTTGATCTAGCCACCTTTTCTTGTATTGTTCTTGCTTTCTGGGTCCAATCCAATGAACTTTTGCTCACCTACCGGAGAGAGTGTTGGGAGGGGTCGTAGAGAGCCTGACGGAGCCACAGGTTTGGGGGACAAAGCAGCCCGAGCAGGAGCACCAGGTGGGGAAGTGCAGGTCCGCTGGGGCAACAATGATCAGAAAAGGAACACCTAGAGGGTGGCAGTGTCAGAAAAAGAATTCCTTCAATTCTTTTTGAAGGAGACTAGATTGGAGTCTTTAGGCAGTGGGAGCCACTGAGGGCTTTAGAGCAGGAAGGACGTGGCGATCTCAAAGGAGAGGTGGATGGCACAGGCCTGGTAATGCTACAGCCTGGGGCAGAGTTTCTCCTTGTTCCTCCCAAAAGTGGTAGTGTGTGCCTCTCTGCCAGGCAGCAGGGGGGAGAGGGGCAGGCTGTTCAGGTTCCTCTCTGAGGACCCTCAAAGACTCTGTGGACCCAGAAGCCACACAGTCTGCACCCGGACTTAATGGACCCACTTCTTGCCAAAGAAGCCTGTGGGTTGGTGTGGGCCAGTGGTTGGGCAGAAGCCCATGGAAGGCATCCTTACCTATGGGGTCGGAGCCACCTCTCCCAGATCCTTTCGAGGACCCCTGCCCTGCCCCACGCTGACCTCACCTCCTCCCGCCTCTGCCCTCTGAGCTCCTGCTGCCTCCCAGGCTTCCTTGCCCTTTCCCTAGACCAGATAACTGAAGGCCTTTGCTGGCCCCGTGTCCGGAATCTCCTCCTCTCGCCAGCTCTCCTCGCCGTCCGACACTCTCAGTCACTCTTTGTCTTCCTTCATGGTTGAACCCTCCCCTGGCTGAGGTGAACGAATCATTCTGTCCTCTGCTCAAACCCAGTGCGGAGGACAACATCTGGCCGTGGCGGCCCTGAGAAGACACTGTGTGAATGAAAGTGAGGCACACGCCCCTCCTTTATCCCAAAGCCCGGGTCCTACTAGGGCCTCTCTGCAAATGGAGGGACCTTCTAGGCCCCCCTGTGCCCATTGCACAGATGAGGAAACTGAGGCTTGGGAAGGGACTGGACTTGCCAAGGTCTTAGCTGAGTGGGGGGCCAAGTGGACATGGGAGCCCGGAGCTCAGCTGCCATTGCAGTCCTCACTGGCCCCCAGGGAGGCTCTGGGCCCACGGAGGAGACTTGAGGATGATCCTAAAGCCTTTTGGTGCCAGAAGATATCTTTGGTTTGGGGGCGGGGGGCCGGGCAACCTAATGGGACCCAAAGTGCTCATTCTCTGGGTCATTCTGGCCTCTGCCCACAGTCGTAACTTCCTTCCCAGAGGAGATGCTGCAGACACATGTCAGGGCTTGGGAAGCGATCACGTCTACTTCAGCTGGGCCGCTCCGGCCTTGAACCCCAGTTCCACAGCCCGAGCGCATCCGTGGGGCTGCCCGCCGGCCCCTGACCCTCGACCCAGCACCATGGTGCCTGCCACTGCCAGGGACACTCCTGCTGTCCTGGTAACCTGGCACCGGCTCTGTGTGGACCCAGGCAGAATCCTTAAGTCCCCATGTACACACACAGCACCCACGAGAGGGAGGGCGTCCTGAAGGGTCCAGCAGTGGGGGCATCAGAGAGGCATTTTAGCACCGACATCCCCCCCACACCTCCCCACTCAGGTCTCTGCAAAACCCGCCTGCTGAACACAGCGCAGCTCTGCTGGCCAGGTCTAATCTCGCACTTCACAGCCTCCTAGGGCCCCAGAGCCACAGCCGGGACCCCGCCTGCCTCTGTGGGAAATGCCGTTCCCCTGCCCTCAGACATCCCTCCCCACCCCTCCCCAGGAAGCTGTTCCACTTTTCTGCGCCTTTAACAGGGCTCATCCCTCCTCCAGGCCTCTCCCTTCAGCATGTGCCAACCTTGATCACAGTGCCCCTGGCCGACACCCCAGAAACACAGAGAAAAGGAGGGGGACCACCCCTATCCTGCTGGCTTCATAACAACCCCTTCTGTCTGACTAAGGTTTTGCCCCGCAGGCAGGATGCACAGAAGGCCCCCCAGTCCCCAGCTCAGGATATGAGGCACCTAGGTGCCGTCCCTCCTTTCCTGGAATCAGGGTGCAGAGCGGGGGCAGCGAGCCTTCTGGGCAGGGTCTCTTCAGCTGGACCTCTGCTTTGGCTTTTCTGTTTCTTAGGGCTGTGATGCTCCTCCTTCCCCCATCCTGACCTATTCCATTCTTACTGGGGTGTGGCGGGGCGGGGGGCACAAGGGGGACTTCTGGAAATGCCTGTATCGACCCTTCTAATAGAAATAGAATGCAAGCCTCATATGTAGCAGTAAAATGTCTAGTTGCCACATTTAAAAAGTAAAAAGAAATAGCTAAAATTAATTTTAATAATTTACCTAACTCAGTATACCTAACCTATCGTCGTTTGAAATGCAGTTGATAGCCACGTAAGCTATTATTAGTGAGCTAGATATTTACAGTCTTTTTTTCATATCAAGTGTCCAAAATCCTGTGTGCGCGCCTCCATGCAGACCACCCACTTTTATTTTTTGTAGTTGTAGCAGTTACTGTTTGCATTCAACATTATTTTGTATTCATGTCAAGGGAACGCTCTGTCAAGTGTCTGATTGTCCAGTTGGACAATATTTCCACCACTCACCCGGCACCATACATATTCATTACATTATTGTTGACTATTCCCCGTGCTGTACTTCACATCCCTGTGTCTGTTTCGGGACTCCCAGTCTGCACTGCTCAGCCCCTCACTTTTCACCCAGTCCCCCCCTCTCCCCCAACAGCCCACTTTTAAGAAGGGCTCAGGCCCCACATGTAGCTACAGTATTGGATACGCGGTTTTCTCTCTTGATCGGGGTGGCAGACGACCGGTGCAGACACGTGCCGGGATTTGTCTAGTTGTACGCTAGAGACTATACTTTCACTAAAGAAGTTTTTTAAATGTCCTGTTCAGNGGCTGTGATGCTCCTCCTTCCCCCATCCTGACCTATTCCATTCTTACTGGGGTGTGGCGGGGCGGGGGGCACAAGGGGGACTTCTGGAAATGCCTGTATCGACCCTTCTAATAGAAATAGAATGCAAGCCTCATATGTAGCAGTAAAATGTCTAGTTGCCACATTTAAAAAGTAAAAAGAAATAGCTAAAATTAATTTTAATAATTTACCTAACTCAGTATACCTAACCTATCGTCGTTTGAAATGCAGTTGATAGCCACGTAAGCTATTATTAGTGAGCTAGATATTTACAGTCTTTTTTTCATATCAAGTGTCCAAAATCCTGTGTGCGCGCCTCCATGCAGACCACCCACTTTTATTTTTTGTAGTTGTAGCAGTTACTGTTTGCATTCAACATTATTTTGTATTCATGTCAAGGGAACGCTCTGTCAAGTGTCTGATTGTCCAGTTGGACAATATTTCCACCACTTGCCCGGCACCATACATATTCATTACATTATTGTTGACTATTCCCCGTGCTGTACTTCACATTCCTGTGTCTGTTTCGGGACTCCCACTCTGCACTGCTCAGCCCCTCACTTTTCACCCAGTCCCCCCCCCTCTCCCCCAACAGCCCACTTTTAAGAAGGGCTCAGGCCCCACATGTAGCTACAGTATTGGATATGCGGTTTTCTCTCTTGATCGGGGTGGCAGACGACCGGTGCAGACACGTGCCGGGATTTGTCTAGTTGTACGCTAGAGACTATACTTTCACTAAAGAAGTTTTTTAAATGTCCTGTTCAGAGTTCTGCTCACTGTCCCTGAGCCCACTCCCGGCTGGAATTAGCTGCGCCTGTCACACTGCGCTTTTGTTTATATTTATTCCAGTTTTGTGCCACAGCTGGGTATTTCTTTGTATGTGGAACCCATTTTATCAGAGGCACTGAAAGGTGAGGAGTTTGTTCATGTTTTAACTGCCCACAGGGCCACTGGCTTCCCGGATGCTCAGTTAGCAAGGCCGGTGGAGCTGAACCCCCACCCGTCCTACACCTCTCTCTGCGGAGCTGTGGGAGGGCTGACCTCTTGATTCTGTTCTCAGTCCTGTTCCAGATGTTGACAGAGGAGAAGAAGAGGAAGAGGAGGAAGATGGCGTGGGGCCTTGTCTGCCAGTCACCCAGAAGAACTGCCTCCTTCCCCGGGGCATCAGCGTCCTGGAGAAGCTTGTCAAAACGTGCCCGGTGTGGCTGCAGCTGGAACTCGGCCCGGCGGAGGTGGCCAGGATCCTGCACCAGGAGGCAGCCGGGGTGAGCGGGGGCCTGTCCATCTCGTGGTCAGCGGGGCAGGGGCAGCCACAGGAGCTGCCGGGACTCAGGAGCAGGGCACTAGTAGGAGGCTGCTTTGGGGAGCAGCTGTCCCTGAGGGAGAGCAGGGCGTGTGCGGCGGGTGTGGGCTCTCTGGGCCCCAGGGCGCCTGAGGCAGGCCTGGTGTGTGGAGAAGGCAGCCAGGTGTCCTGGACCAGAGAGCCTCAGAGCAACCAGAGGGACCCGGGAAATCGTGTCACCCCCCTATTTACATATGAAAATAAGGGGCTGCGGGCTGGGCCCAAAGAGTTTGGGGGTCAGGCTCTGAGGCTGCACTTTTCCCACTTTGAAATGCGGCAATAACAATAGCACTTCCTTCTGGGTGGCCTCAGCCTCCTAGGGGATGTGGATGGTGGGCGAGAAAAATGAGTCAGAGGTCACCGAGGGCCAGCCCCACCCAACCTCCGAGTTTGCTCTTACAGGCTGCTTCTGCTTTTAAAGAAAAATTGACGGTTAATTTGTTTAATTATAAAAGCGCGACACATGGGTGTCCACTGTAAAAAGAAAATCAGGCTGGACAGAAATAAAAAGAATTATCTTCTAAAGGGGTTTGCCACCGATTTTTTTTCAACTTGCCTGCTTCCCACAAGCCTTTTGTGTTTGCTTGTTTCTCTAACGAGGTGGCAGTCACTTCCCATAAATTAGCCCTGTGACGGGCACAGTTGAGTACTGCACAGTGTCGTGCAGCCGCCACCTCTCTCCTTCGGAACGTTCGTCACCAGAGAGATAAAACCCTTGGCCGTTAAGTAGTCACTCCTGTTCCTCCCGCCCCCGGGGCCCTGGCCACGGGCAGCCAGTCTGCGCCCAGGAGGCCTTTCTGCCAGAAGAGCATGGTGCGCCTCTCCGCCCCGTCCCCGTGGACAGCCCCTCATCTCTGGCAGCAGGTGCCCACTAAGCCCTTACTGCGTTCCAGGCACTTGTCTGAGTTCAACCCCCGAATTAGTACAGTTTATCCTCACGGTGGGCCTCTAGGGTAGGAATGATCATTCCGCCCATTTTACAGATGTGGCAACTGAGATACAAAGTGGCGTGACCTCCCCCGGGAGACACAGGGATGAGGCCCAAGCCGGACTTTGAACCCAGGCAATGTGGGTGCTCCTGTGCTGTATCCTACACACACACAGACACACACACACACACTCCTCTTTCAACCTCCTAGCGCTTTGCTGTTCTCTCCTTCTGTGTGCCCTGGAGTGCCGCCCTGTGTCTGGGACGCATTCAAGCTCATGAATTCAGGGGCCTTAGTTGGTCAGTGGACTCATTCTCACCTTGGACTCCATAGAATTCATCGAGTCAGCAGTTGTATATGAAGCTTGTGTGGCCTCCAGCCAAGCCCCAACCTCCCTTTGCCCCACAGTTGGAGCAGATGCACCTTCTCTTACCTTCTCTGCCCTTACACCTTGCTCTTCCCTGTGAGCTTCTGTATTTTCAAGCAGAAGCAAAGCCCTGAGATTGGCCAGCTTTTATTCAAAGTTGTTCTTTGCATGCTCTCATTAACCCGCACCGGGGTTTCTCTCCGGTGGGTATGTTTGGTCTTCCCATTTCCAGATAAGGAATTGCAGGCACACAGACTTGAACTCACTTGCCTGAGGTCGCACATCTGGTGAGAGCAGAGCCTGCATGGTGTGCTCTTTGGGGACACTGGGCAGACCCTTTGCTGCATGATGCCACCCCCAGAGGACTGTCTGAAATGCCACCAGTGCAATGGCTTCAGTGTTCTTAAAGATACAGACACCACGGGTGGCCCGCAGGCTGTGAGAGCTCATGGGGTCTCCCAAGATCACCTGGACCCACCCCTCCTGGCTCCAGGGAGACACAGGGCTTCATCAAGTCTGGGGCCAGTGGTCAGGAGACTGGAGATCCAGCCCCTTTGTCCCAGAGATCTATGTGACCTTGACCATGTCCACCCCCTTCAGCCTGCTTCTCTATAATCTGATAAAGTGGGAACATATCGGCCCAGTTTTGGTTTTTTTGTGTGTCCAGACTCCAGGCAATCGAAAAGCCACCTTTATTCATTCTACACCAAGTGGTACTTTCGTTTGTTTGCTTTACTTTAGAAGTTTTAGAGAAAAGTTGCAAAGATAGTACGGAGGGTTCCCTCATCCACGTCTCACCCGGCTGCTCCTGTTGTTAACGTCTGACATGAATTGGCACCTCTGTCACGGTTCACGATACTTGTCACAGTTCACGAGCCAGTGCTGCTACCTTAGTGTTGACCAGAGCCTGCAGTTTACTCAGGTTTCCTCAGCTTTTGCCCGCTGTCCTTTTTCGTTCCAGGTGCCCTATCCAGGGCACCACCGTGTCTTTCGTCATCGTGTGTCCTTGTCATCATGTCACACGACCGGGACAGTTTTTCAGGCTTTCTCTGTTTTTGATGACTTTGACAGTTTTGAGGACTCCTAGCCAGAAATTGTGTAGAACACCCCTCACTTGGGAGCTGTCAGGGGTTAGACTGGGGTGACCCCCTTCACATCATGTCAAGGGCACAATACACGATACCAACCTGGGCTGTGGGTGTTGACCTTGGCCACCTGGCTGAGGTCGTGTTTGTCTGTTGCTCTGCTGTGAGTTCCTCCTTCCCCCACTCCCACGTTGCCTGCCCCCGAAGGCGGTCACCAGGCACAGCCCGCACCTGGAAGTCACACTCCACTTCTTTGACTCTCTGCATAGACTATTTGGAATTCTTCTCTGTGAGATTTGTCTCTTCTCCCCCATCTATTTTTTGATTCAGTCATGTTCTTAGAGCAGTGTGGATTCATGGGTATTTATTTTATGCTTTGGGTTATAATCCAATACTACTTTAACTATTTTATTGCTCAGATTATTCCAACTTTGGCCACTGTGAGTCTATGTTGGCTCTGTGTCTCTCTGACACACCCCCACTGTGTGTGGGCTTTGCTCGTGTGTTAGTTTTCTGGAGCTTTTTCTTACTTTCTGTCACTACAAGATGCTCCAGGCTTCTCCTGTGTTTTCTCGCCCCCATCCCAGAACCGTTTCTCCGAGAAGCCTTCATTCCTTTCCTTACCGTTTCGTATCTGAAACCAGGGTCAGGAGGCTGAGTGTCTTCATTGCTACTGGAGTGCCAGACGGTGGTGTTAAATGAAAGAAACGTCTTATAAAGTTGCTTTTTATAGTGGAGGGGTGACCTCAAGAGTTGCAGGAAGCTGAGTTGGGATGAAGTGGACCAGCCCTGTGGGAGGTGCAAGGCGCTCTCCCCAGAGCCACATCCGAGGAAGACCCCTCCCATTCCGTGCTGGTTTGGTGAAAGCACCCCCTCGGCCCCTCTGTTGGCCCGTCTGGGTGCTGGGGCCAGAGGCCAGTGCACGGCTGGCAGCGACTCAGGTCTGCCCAGTGCCAGGCACCGTCCTGTCCTCCCCACAGCCCTGCAGAACCGGAGGCAGGCTCTCTGGTTCCTAAGAGAGGAAACGCACCTCTGATGGTTAGGAGCCTCCCTAGTGATAGAGCAGCACTAAGTGACTGCCTTCAAAAGTTAAAAAAACACAACCACACACCATGCCTCAGCCCCAGCCCCAGGAATGCCAGTTTCTCCCGTTTGCGGGGGGTGCTCAGTCATTGGTGTTCTTTCAAAGCTCTCCCCTCCAGGGGAGAGTCACGCAGGCCCTGGTTCTGTCACTCAGCCGGGACGGAGCAACTCCATGCCATGCCAAGGGACAGCTTCGTTAGAAGTAACGGGAAGGCGGGCCACATGTGGCCAGAGGGGGCTCCAGCCACGGGAGCACTGACCCCCAACAGGCATGGCAGTCCCTGCTTGTGGCCCCTGGGAAGAACCTGCCACTTCGGTCCCTGCCCTAATGGGCATGATTAGAAACTCTCCCCAAGCAGCTGCAAAATAGTCTGAAGGTAACGAAAGTGGAAAAGCAGACGACAGCTCTGGATTGTCCGGGCCAAAAATGCACAGTACAAACAAAACCATTATAGTGTATTGAGTGTCAGGGTTCCGAGTATTTGTCTGGGGGGAGGGGGGGGAGGAAGGGGCGTGGCAGCCACATTCCTCTCTCCCGAAGCGTCCTCTCTGCCAGCTGTTACTGAAATCAGTCGTTCTCCCCGAAACCCCCAGTGGTGGAAGGCAGACGGGCTGCTTCTGTGACCAGCTGCCCGGCCTCCTGCATTACAGGACTTTACCCTTGACGATAACCTTTGTGCAGGCCTCTTAGGATCGGGAAAAGACCCCAGGCCATGGATGCTGGGACAGAATCTTCCAGAAGGAAGGAGTCCTGGGACTCTCAGCCCCGCTCCCTCACTATACTGGAAAAGCCAGCTCAGAGAGGGGAAGTGACTTGCAAAGGACACCGCAAACCAGGGTCAGAGGGAGGAGACACCAAGTGCTCTGACCGCCGTCTCTGACCACTGTTTTCGGGTGGGGGTTGGACCCTCATAGCGGGCACGCCCCCCATCAGGGTGTACAGTTCGGGGAAAAGGCTTCTTCTGCTTTCTGGGAGTTCCTCATCCAGTGCCTCGGGAGAGCTGACACGGGAACGGGGAGAGAAGGAGCGGGCTGACTCAGACGGTGACCCAGCAGGGCATCAGGCAGCGCTCGTCTGCCTTCCACCAGTGGGGGTTTCGGGGAGAAGAGAGGGAGCAGAGCGGCTGAGCAAGGACATGGGGCACAGCAAGGTCTGCGGGTGGCCTGGTTCACCGGGAAGGCTTGCAGGAGCAGTGATGGAGGGAGGGCCCCATGGCTGGCATGGATATGGGCTGCCCCGTCTGTGATAATCCTGGGAGGCCCCAGGCGAGCATCCTAAAAGTAAACAATGCATGCCCCAGGACCCAGACTTGTCACCTCATGGTCCCCCACTGCTCGCCTGGAGCTCATCTTTGTGCTCAAGGCCAAGGCCTACAGTCTACAGCCACTAATGAGGATGTCTTTCCCTGTCCCGGGCCCCTGCTGTGGCAGATCCGGATCCTGGGGCAATCCATGGCCAGCAGAGGCAGCAGTGCTGCCTCTGTCTGGTAAGGGCTCTGTGCCTTTTGACCTCAGGGCTCTGAGGCAGGTAGGAGGCATGGGGAAGGGAGGGCCCATATTTTGGGTGCCTTTACCCAGAGGGCACTCTGCTGGAGTCGCCTGTGCAGCTCTTTCAATAAACACTTTGAGATACAGCTCAGTCAGGAATGCTTTTGGCTTCAAGGAACAAACCCAGCCTATAAGCTTCCCACAAGGCCAGAGAAGAAATGTAGACTGTGACAGACTGTGACAGTCCCCCAGCTGGGCACTGCTGCCCAGGGGCTCCTGTGGTCTTTCTCTATCCCTGGAACACAGGTCAGAGAGCAGGGCCGGTGTCTCGGCCAAGTGAAGAAATCCAGAAAGCTCTGTGCTGAGCAGGAAAGAGCCGATCAGATGGCAGGACAGCATGGGGGAAGCCCCGGGGGCTAGCGGCCCTGATTTGTCATTTGGGTCACCCTCGGGGTGGGGGGTGGGAATCAGTGGGCTGTCCCAATAGTGGAGGAAGGAGGTGACCCTCGGTGAAGTGGGGAACACAGGCTGCCCTGTGGCCCCAGTCCTGGGTCGGGCGCCCCCTCTTTGTCCCTCTCCCAGACACATGCACACAGGAAGCCTGCCCTTACTGCAAACGCCTTGTTGCCTTCTGTTTTATACTCTCGTGTTTTGTTTGGAAAACCCTGGCTGTGGCATTCGAGCTGATGGGCCATGGCCCTCAGTTGGAAAAGACCGCCTTCCTTGGGCATGTGCTGCTGAACAAGCGGCCCTGGCCTGGGCCCCTCCCCCCACCACGTGCCCCATGTGTGTACAGGGGGCACTTTCCCCGAAAAGGCAGAAAACCACAGTTCGGTTCCCATTCCGACGGTGCCGTCCTCAGCTCTCACCCTGGCTCGGGGTCAAGGGTCCCTCCCAGGGGCACTGCCGGCTCTGGCTCAGGCCCCCTCCCCATGGCCTGTCCCCCTGAGTTCACTCAGTTCCACACTCAGCCACACTCACAGTCTCTCACACGGTCACTCATGCTTCTGCCAACAGTTCTCAGACACCAACTGGGTGTCCTGCAGGTCAGTTCAGTTCTGACACTGCCTCTGCCGTGCGTGAGCACAGACCCAAGTGAGAGGACAGGGTCCCCGACCAGATTGCCCTGGTGCAGATGCCAGGCAGCAGCGGGTCCCCAAGCCACCCACACTGCTGTCTGACGTGGTGACAAACATGACCCCTCCTCAGGTTCAATAATTCACTAGAATGACTCAGGGGACTCACTGAAAACCCTGTACTTGTGAGGAGCATTTTATTATAAAGGAAACAACTCAAGAGTGAAAGACACAGGTAGGGGCGAGGTCTGCAGTGGGGAGGGGCATGCACACTCCTGCCCCTCCACCAACCAGAACTCTGCCGAGCCACGAGGTCCAGAAGTTTCATAGAGTTTTCTTTGCAAGAGTGATTGAATCATTGCCCACACCTACAAGCTCCAACTCACTCCCAGTTCCTCTCCTCTTTCCAGGGTCGGGGTGGGGCCTCAAGTTCCACGCCCCCTTGGAAACTAAGGGCCCACCAGTGGTCTCCTGTTAGCGTAAACTCAGGTGTGGTCACAAGGGGCTATTTTGTGAATAACAAAAGACATTCCTATCTCTCAGGAAATTCCAGGGATTTTTGAAGCTTTGACAGGGAAGTGGGACAAAGGCCAGATATACGTTTTAACTCACCAGGCACTCATTCTCACACACACAGGCACACACAGGCACACTCCCTCCCATTCCCTCACCCACTGCCCATCCCCACGGGCCTGGTGCACAGGAGGCAGCTGGCCTCTGGGACCTCTGAAGAAGAGGCAAAGTGGCCTCTTTTTGTTGTTGTTGAAAGCCGACACACTCCAGGGGTCTGCCTGGGTTCAGAGGGCCACCTCAGTGCAGCAATGCTGCAGCCCAGAGCAAGGCCAGCCTGTGCTGGGGGTGCCCAGGTGTTCTCCCAGAGCTGAGGGCGAAGGCATCTGGAGGTGAGCACCCTCCTGCCAGGTCCCTTGGGGAGGGCTGCTTTCCAAGGTGGACGCCTCGGCAGTCAGCATCTCTCCTGCCTCTCATTTCTGCACCCCCCCCCCGAAGCCTCCCTCCTCTCCCCCTCTGCCTACTCCGAGTTCTCACGCCCTCTCCACCCTCCACCCTCCGGGAGAGGGGCTGGTAAACTCATTTCCTCCCCATTCGGTGACTAATAGACTCATCGTGTCACTGCTTCCAAGGGGACGTGCATTGTCACGGGGGAGCAGAACCTAAACTGCAACACCTTAAGCCAAGGGACCACCCTTGGGCTGGGTAGAGGGTGGTTGAGGGTTGTGGATTGAGAGTCTGACGGCCTGAGCTCAGACCCAGGCCGGCACTCACTGTTCTTGGGCACTGCTCACCTCTCTGTTTCCTCCTCTGTGAAATGGGGGTAATGCTAGCACCTGCCCCCCACCACTCCACTTAGCTCTAACAGGAGAATGAAGTAAGAATGCAGAACCTAGGGAACCGAGGTCAGGGCTTGGGGCAGACCAGGGAGGGAGGCAGTATGTGTTAGCTGTCACTACCCACAATAACGATGTTATTATGATGTTCCACCAACAATTGTAACAACAACATTGTGTTAACAACAAAGAGATGTGATAAGAATGATAGCAACAATAACAATGGCAGAGAATTTGGAGCATCACCAGAGGCGGTAGGACAGTGTGCCTCTGTGAGCAAAGGGGGGAAGGGCCACCCCAGTGGTCCTCCTGAGCCTCTCCCGTCTGCGCCGCCTGCGCCGTCTGCGCCGAGTCCTTGAAGATGTCCCAGCGACCCCCCACCCAGCCGTCCCTCGGCAACTGTGGACAACTCCGGGTCTTCCACAGGCAAGCCCAGGAGCTTGGGGCCAGAGTGGGAGGAGCTTAGACCCCCTGGGGGGATGCGGATGGAGGGGAGGGGGACAGGGTGACCAAGTCCTTTCTCAGGAAGCGGAGGAGTGAGCCTTCCTTGGTTGAGGGACACCCTGTTGCCCCTCCCCTGGGAGACCTGCCCCTGGAGGCCTGAGCAATCCAGAAGGTGTCTATAGTCACCTGAAGGAGGCTGAGCTTTGCTGGGGCCCACGGACACTAAATGGGATATTTTAAAAGCACAGAGTTAGTGCGTGAAGCAGGGACCCCTCCCCACGATGGCCGTGGCAAGCATGGTGAGCGGAACGCAGAAGAAGCAGAAGGCGGGGTGGGGGCGGGGGGAGTCTGAATACACTGCTCTGGTTTAGATTCGGGCAACGCCTGGTCCCTAGAGCAGGGATGCATCCTCGGGGTCAAGGGGACAGGTCCCCCTCCTGCCCTAGTGAGGGGCCTGTGGTGCAGAGAGAGGCAGGGAGCGTGGGGGGCTCCAGGAGGGACACCAGTGACTGGGGCCAAGTCCCAGCCCTGCCCCTTACAGCTGTCCTGGGAGCCGAGCCCATATAGGTGTTTACTCAGTCATTGCACCAGGATCAGGGAGGGTGCCTCTGCATCTCCAGGTGTAACGTGGGAGTAACAACCCACCTTACGTCACAGGTTACTGGTAGGAAGAGGCAAGAAAATATATGCAAAGTATTTATACCAGTTCCTGCCACAGAGAAAGCACTGTGTTAATTATTAGCTATTTTTATTTCTGTGAGGGAGGATCTTGGGAATTCACTAATGTCTGTGACCACTTCCATCAGCCTCCGACAGGGTCCGTGCTGTATGAGTGGGTGGGCACAAGGGGAGATGCACCCTCACTGCCAAGCACTAGAATTTCTCTACATGTGGACCCGGGACCCCCACCCATCCCAGAATCAGCTGATTCCGGGCCCCTGCTCCTCCTGGCTGAATTAGGATCTTCGAGGTGGGACCCAGGAATCTGCATTTTAAATACCCCTTGCCTAACTGTCCACAACACAGAAACATCTGAGTTGACCCCCTCTGTGAGCAAATGAGACATTGAGACTCAGGAGCCAGGGGACACGGGCCAGGTGACACATGGCTCTTAGGGCAGAACCCTGAGTTCCCCTGAGGGATGCCTGGCTGCCACCCTGCCTCCTTGGTTCTGGAACATTCCAGATGACCTCCATCTCTCCGTTGTCCCTCTAACATCCACCCAAGCCTTAGATTCACAGAGCCCTCCTTCTGTTGCAGACATTCCTGGTTCGCCGGGACAGCGGCTCGAAGCGCCTGGTGCTCTGTGTCCATTTTCCTTCGCCGAAGGAAGGCTTGTCCGAGGTGCTCGACTACACCATTAAAGAAGAAAAATCGAGTAAGTACCGTCCTTCCGGTCTGGCCTGTGACCACACAGCAACAGCAGCAGCAGCAGATGCGCTACACCCTGTGACCACAGGCCGACACGCCCACCGCCGAGGGGTTAGCAACAGAAGGGGGCTGTGGGGGGAAGCTGTCAGTGCCCTGGGGCTGTTTGGCCAGCTTTTGTTTTGAACTCAGCTCTAAAACACAAAGTGAACATCAGTTTCTGCTCACCCCTGTCACTGCTTGTCACCCATGTCACTGCCTTTGCCTCCTCTGTCACTGCTTGTCACCCATGTCACTGCCTTTGCCTCCTCCTGGCTGGCTGCAGTGAGGTGTCCTCCCGTAAGCTCAGACTGGAGAGAGGGATGACATGAAGAAGAAATGACGAGGCCCCTGGATCCTAGTGACAGCTCAGCACACACGTAAGCCTTGACCTTGGACCAGTCACTGGATTTCTCCCAGCCTCTGTTTTCTCAGCTGCCACATGGACGCAGTAGTCACTGCCTACCTGTATCACAGGACCTTTGTGGGGGTCCAAGGGGCAAGCACTTCAAAAGACAAAAATCCCGTGTGTGCACAGGGCCGCCATGAGCAGGCTGGCACCTCGACAGAGAAACGTTTGGGGGCCCCCCAATCTGGGGTGGGTTCGTGCTAATACACAGTGAGGGTGTGTGGGCTTCCCCCACCTCTCTTGGGCCAGGCCATGAGTGAAAGCCCCGAAAGCCTGTTCCTGAAGAATATTCCAAGTACCAGCTCAGACCCTCTTCTGAGTGGATCCAGGGTGTGGGGGAAGCTTTTTACTCTTGGTTAGCGGCAGAGTGAAAGCAGTGAAAGAAAGTGAAATATTTATTAAGTATTCTGTAAGTATATTTATATAGATTATATATTATATGCTTAAACAATTTATATTTACATAATTAAATGTTATGTAACTATTTTAAATATTTATCAAATATTTTAGGATGCTTGTTTCTTAAGAGACCCTTCTGCCCGACACGGGCAACATGCCAAGATTAGCCCTGGCCTCAAGGGCCTCCTGGTCTAATTGGAGGTGGGGAGACAGGGTAGGTGGGAAAACCAGACACCCGCACTTGCTGTGCAGCGTGACAGGTGTGACTGTGAAGGGAGCCCGGCCAAGGGGCGCAGAAGATACAGGCGGTGAGTGAACTCATAAAGAGTCTGAAGATTTGGGCCAGAAGTGAATGACAGAGCTTTACTCCAGAGGCCAGGCAGAAACCCAGAAGTGTTCCAAGAAAGAAGGAAAAGTTAACAATTCATGTCATCTCCAGTGCACTCTTGAGAATGATCAGCCCTGCATTCTCGGCCCTGGGCCTGGACCAGGATTATTATCAGTCAGGTGCCCTGGAGGGTGGGTGGTCAGGATCACTGCGGTTGGTGGTCTGGATACGGGAGCCCTTCCGGCAATAATCGGAAGGTTATCTGGAGGTCTGGTATGTGCCCAGATCACATCCAGGCACTGACGTGGGAACAGAGCGTTCAAAGAATTTAAGTTCTCGGGCAAGTTAGAACCACAGAGTCATTTCCTCGTGCCTCAGCCTCCTTGATTTTAGTGATCAAGGAGGCTCCCTTGATCACTAAAAGCTCCCTTTTGGCAGCTTCTCCCTAGTGACTGGTGGGAAGGCTCCCAAGTGGGTGTCAGAGAGGAGGGCGTGCAGGTTGGGGCCTGAAGGGTGAGTGTCTTAGTTAACGGGGAATTTTCCAGCTCAGGAGGTGGAGGAGACATTGAAAGCAGAGGCTGGTTCCTGCACTTGCCGAAAGGGGGCCTTTCCGGGGGAGGCCTGGACTCACGGAGAGTGTGTGAAACGGAACGCACTCACGCGTGTGTGCAGCAGATAGTTGTGGGGTGTCTGGTCTGCATCAGGCACTGTGCTACCATGGGGGACATAGCAGGGAACGAAAGCCAGTCCCGGCCTCTCGGAGCGTCCGTTTGGGGAAAGGATGGGGACAATGAGCAGAATATACCAGGGGGCTGTCAGAAGGAGAATCAGGCTCCCAAGAACACAGAAGTGGGAGCATGAGCCAGCTGCCGCAACTGGGCCAAAATACGTAACAGTTTAAACCCAGAAGAGGCTGAGTTCCCACTCACGTCAAGATTCCTGGTCCGTGGGTCAGGCTCAGGGATACCTTGAGCACACAGCTTCCAGTTTCCCACAGTTGTCTCTACACCAATCTGCTGGAAGGGAAAAAAGCATGGAGCAGGCTTGTGGGCGGATCTCGCCAGGCCTGGAAGTGGGTGTGTCACCTGTGCTTGGATGCCATTGGCTAGTATTCAGTCACAAACCACACCCCGCTGCCAGGGTGACTGGGAAATGTGGTCCAGATGTGTGTCCAGACAGATGCAGGGGGTCTGGATTTTGGTGAACTGTTAGGAGTCTAGGGTGACAGAGTGTGTAGAGTTGCTAGTGTATATAGCAAACTTTAATGACCCTTGTCCCTTGTCCCTTGTCCCTGAGTGTCCAGCAGGAAAAAAAATGTAGGCATCTCAAAGAAGGAAACAGCATTCTAGTTTTCCCAGAACAAATATTTAGCGCCCTCTACTGACTGCAGAAGGGGTGACACTGTTTAGAGTGCCTACCGCTCTCCGTGAACCCCTCTCAGACGTTCTCAGAAGGTGCTTCTGGGCTGCAGAGACCCTGGGTGCTCTCTTGAGGTCCTGGGAGAGAGACAGGCATCAGCCCATCTGCTTATGGACCTGTGTAGTCCTGTCTCTTATTGAGAGTAACCAGGCTTTGGGGACTTGCCTGCCCAGGCACTAGTTAGCTATCATCCTTTAGAAACTCAAGAGCCAAATGTGGTCTTAAATTTTAGCACCAACATCAGGACAGCAGCTGAAAGGGGGCAGTAGTGATGTGCCAAGCCTGTTGCAGGTCAGCATGAGCTCCGGAAATGCAAGGAGGGAGCACTGTCCAAGGTCAGGCTGATCGGGAAGGCTTGGTGGAGGAAGAGGGAATCAGGCTGGGTGGACAGAATGGAAGTTCTGCCTTTCCCACTTTGCCCCTATGCTTCTTTCCCAACTCTCTGCCCCAGTCTCCAGGGCATCGCTTCTAGGTGTCTCCAACCCAGTTACACCTCCAGCTGCCCCTGCCTCATGGAACCGAGTCAGAAAGCAGGCCCCAGGCGTACCACTGGGACAGGGACGCCAGGTCTGGTTGCACGTCTCACTTCTGATAGGAGACCCAGGGACACACCTGGGCACGTGGGGATAGAGGCAGCTCACTTCTCTGGGTTTGTGCCTTCCCAGCACTATGTGGTAGAATCTCATGTTCCATTTTTTTAAATATTTCATTTATTTTTAGAGAGAGGGAAAGGGAAGGTGAAAGAGTAGGACAGAAACATCAATGTGTGGTTGCCTCTCATGTGTCCCCTACTGGGGACCTGGCCTGCAACCCAGGCATGTGCCCTGACTGGGAATCGAACCAACGACCCTTTGGTTTGCAGGCCCATGCTCAGTCCACTGAGCTACACCAGCCAGGGCTCATGTTCCATTTTTTATTTAAACTTTTAAAATCCAGTACCCAGCTTTTCTGAAAAGACCATCAAAACCCAAATCCTTTATGTAACATAACTCAGATTCTAATCATGATTCCTGCCCATTCACCGTAACAACACAAATTGTCTGTAAATTTGTATGGGTTTTATTTTGCTCTTTTTTTGTATTGCCTCACTGTTCCACACACCTCTGAGCCCAGAGGTCTGCCTCCATGGCAAACCCAGGCAATGTCAAGAGAGGTGTCTTTGCCACAGTGACTCGCTGGGCCTACCTTTTCCCTTGTCTTCCTATTCATTCCTTTCCTCTTTAGCATCAAAGTGGAGCAGAGTAGAGAACCCGCACAGCCTGTTTTGAAACCCCAGCACGTTCTTTTACTACCTGTGTGATCATGACCTTGGGCCCCAGGGTCCTCCAGTGGGAATGATAATGGTGCCTCCCTCAGAGGGAGCTGGAAAGAGTTAGTGTGTCTAAAGCACTTAGGACAGGGAGCACCTTTGTACTTTCTAGGTGGGATGCTGCCCAATTCATGAATAGCTCAGTAAAGCCAAGTAGATCTTTTAAAAAGAGAATGAAGTGCTTAGGATAGTACCCAGAGAACAAGAGAAGGTTAGAATAGTGTTTGCTGTTGTTTTGTGGTCGATCTTTCTGCAGGATTAAGCCCAAAGGAGAAGGGAATGAACCTGCACAGGAGGTCCCACGGCTCTGGGTAAATCCCAGTTGAGTAGGGGGGGGCTGGCCTTCTGGTCCCTCTTGGGAAGAAGGGGCCACCAACCTCCTGAGTCCTCCTGTAGCTGTGGTGGCTGCAGTGGCCTAAGGAGGAAGTGGGCAAGGGTAAGGCCCAGGGCCTGGAACTAGGGCCTTTTGTTGGGGTTCCCCGTCCAGAGCTGAGGCTAAGGAGGGAGACACGGGGATCCCCCAGAAGTGGTTGGTCAGCCTCATCCGTGGCCCAGCTCTGCTCGCTTTGGACGAGAAAGAGTCCCCTGCACCAGCTCTGTGCATCTGTGTGCTCGGGCTGCCCTCTCTCTAGTTCCTTGTTCAGTTCCTTTGCAAAACCCCCAGGCTGGTTTTGCCACAATAACATCCCTGAACTACAAGGGATTGCACACAGGGTGTGTGTGTAATACTTTGAACACAACGTATTGCACACGAAGTAACGCGAGTGTATTTTTCACCCATGTTACATGTCAGCTGAGGCTCTTTATGAAAGCATTTTCATTCTGCAGTTCAGGCTAAGAGCAGCGCTATCCACGGGGAGGGGCAGAGGGGGAGGTGACAGACGGCAGAGTTCTACAATGGCTCTCAAAGAGTTAGAGGTGGCAGGCGTCTTGTCCCCTTATATCTCATTGGCCAAAACAGGTCAAATGACTGGGCCAGACGCCACTGGGGTGGGATGGATTGTCTCCCACCAGCGTGTGACCAGCACGGGGGGGTCATGATTATTTTGAACGAGTATTGCCATCTGCACATCCCGGTTCTCCTCTGGGCTGCACCAAGGTGGCCACAAGACTTTGTGGTACATGAGTCACCACTTAGCTTAGAGTCACGGGGACCCTCAGAGACCAGGTGTGTGTATGGGGCAGGGGGCAACCAGCAAATGAGACATAACTCTACTAATTATGGTCGTGTCTGTTCAGGAATTGGGTCAGGGGACACGGTGGATGAAGGAACGGGACACGGGGTGGGTGGCAGCTTCGGAACCACAGCCCTGCCCCTTTATGGCTACAGCTAACCACTTGGCCAGGGGATACTAGTCCTTCGTCATTAATCTGCATCCTTGAAGATGGTGACAATGCCAAGTTCATGAGACAGCATATTTCTGCTGGCTGCTCAGGAAAGAAAACCAGTTGGCCCCTGTCTCTAGAAGAGGAGTCAGGGGCCGGTGGCAGATGGTGTGCCCTCTGGCCCCTGTAGCACATGACTTCGGATGCTTGGTTTGAGCCACTTGCCCCTAGTTTCCCCAGCGGCCCCCCTTCAACTCTTGCCTGTCCCCTATAGCCAGCTGGACCCGGGCTTTCGAAAGCCGGGCCCCTCTGGCTCCCTGAGGACATCTCCCACTCTCAGGCCAGCGGTCTTAGGCCCAGCAGTTGAAGCTGAGAGATACACTTGTACGTGGGCACAGAGCCCGCCTCATGGGCACTCGGTGAACGTTGTGCTGATCGATCGGCGCTGACAGGCGCTGGTGGTGATCGCCACTGGACTGGGGGACTTTTAAACCAGGGAGGGGGGCATTCCAGATGAGCCGTCTGGGAGCAGAGATCTGTATGTGTGGGCCGGTCGGAGTGTCCCCAGGAATGACTTTGAATCCACGAGGGAGAACTGCATTGATGTCTTGGGCTCGACCCTTTGACCAACTGACCGGTTATCCTAGAGGGTATTTGCACCTGCATCTGGGCTGAAATGTGTTAAGCCCCAGAAAAAGTAAGGAACGAGTATCATTAAAGTCAGGCTTGGAGTGGAGAAGGCAGGCTCTTGCTGTTTTGTCTGGGGGGCAGCGTGGCCTGGTGGGGAGCTTGGCGCTCTCGCCGAAGCGGACCTCTTTTGAGAACACGAGCTTTGGAAAGGCAGACAGTTCTGGGTCTTTGTTCTGTCTCTGTCACCTTGTGACATCAGACAAGGTACTTCTCCGTGCTTCAGTTTCCCCGTCTACAGCCCAGCTGTGGGAGCATTGATGAGTGAACACATGGAGGGACGAGAGACAGCATGGCCTGGCACGGGGAAGCACTCAGGCAGTCCTCACTGTGACATCGTGAGAAAGACCTACCATATTTTGCCATGTATAATGCACACTTCTTTTGCCCAAATTTTTGAGGGGAAAAATAAGGATGCTCATTATACATGGGTAGTACTAATTCCCACGTATAATGTGAATTATACGTGAGAATCGGCACTAAAACACGAGTGCGCACTATACATGGCTAAATACGGTGTTTTATTTTTGTTGTTCCTGGCACAGATCTCCCCAAACCCTTGGAATTTCCTAGGTGATAAGAGCGATAAAGGCGTTTTTATGCTCATAACAAGCCTCTTTCGAGCTCAGCTGAGGAATGGACTCATGATCATAGTGGAGCTGCAGACAGTAGGTGCTCATAAACACCTAACTGCCCCTCTTCCCCCTCCTGGAGTGCCCACCTTCTGCCTTGGCCTGGGTCTCGGGGTTAGAGAACCTGGATTAATATTCAGTTCTGCTGCTCAGCTGGCTCTGCGTAACCACAGCAGGTTGTTTGACTCTGGGCCACACCCTCTCCCACCACCAATGGGCTGATGATGCCTCCAAGGAAGCTGTTCTGAGGAACAGACAAGAAAACAGACACGACGAGATCTGAAACCCGGCCGAAATGCACCAGTGAGCTGGGGGCTGCTGCAGGCCTGCGTTCGTGTGAGTGTGCGAGCTGGCATCTCCCGAGCCCCAGCTGTGATAAGACCGGATTCTGCTCTTAAAAGGCGCATGAGGGTCGTCGATTGGGGCAGGAATGGAAGAAAGGAGGCAAAGTGCTTTTGCGAGCGCTTTGTGGCTCTCAGGGGTCCCTGTGCCGAGGCTCAGCTTGCTCTGGATCACCCCACATTCAGGACTTCTAAGGAAATGTTTCTAGGGGGCTGAGGGGGAACACTATCATATGGTGGTTCTGGGAGCTTCATGAAAAGGGGAAGCAGGTTGTTACCTTCGAGCACCACCCAGATTTATTTCGCTCTGGGAGTTTCCAGGCAGCTTCCCCACATGGAAGAGCGAGCAGCTTCAGGCCATCTGAGCTTCGCAAAGCCACGGGTCGGTGCCAATGAACTGGGTTCTACTTTGGCTCCCTCAGTAACTTGCTCTGTGACTTTAAGCAAGTCACTCAGCGTCTCTGGGCCTCCTGGGAGAAGGAGCGCCTGACTCAGCCAGTGAGAGATGCACACAGAACCCCTGAGGAGGGTGAAGGCACACACAGGAGAAGGTGCTCTTCTTCATTTGCCTGACCCAAGCCCCTGGATTGTAAAGCCTCGCCACAGCCAAGGGAAATACAGGTCGCTCAGTGTCCAGGGGGCGCTGCTGGCCTCCCGGGATGCCTGTCCCATCAACTTCTCCTTTCTGCCCCAACTGCTTAAGGAAGCAGTCAGAGGGGAGACTTTCCTTCTGGAAAGTTCTGTACAAATGGACTTCTGTCTTTGTACAATAGCTCTCTGTGCCCATCTCCTCTTACCGGCTGGGAATCAGTGGCTAGATGGTGCTGCTCTGATCAGCAGCCCCGGCCCTTCCGCACACGCCGTGCTGTGCTGCTTGCCGTCCCGGCCTTGGTTTTCCCAGAGAAAACTTTAGGGAAATGGCCTGGCAAAGCGCCCCCTGCTGGGACTGTCCTTCCCATCCTCGCTGTTGCCATCCTGGGTAAGACTCGCTTCCCCGGTAACCAGGCCTTGCCCATGGAATCTTGTCCAGCCTTCCGCCCCGGTTTTGGGGGACTCCCTGTGTAGCAGGGTGGGCTTTCACAGCATCTACTCCTCTTGCCTTCACACCGCCCCGGGAAGCAGGAGCGAGGACCCCCATTTTCACCTGAGGAAATTGTGCCCAAGGATGGAAATGTGGGTGGGCCTGGGCTATCGCCTCCACCTCCAGGTGCCTTCACCTGGGGCCAGGTGTTTTCCGGGCTGGTCTCCTGTTGGGCTTGTGTGTGTGGCTCTCTAAGCCCGGGGCGGTGGAAGACGCCTGAGAGGGAGGTGGAGCGGGCGGTCGCCGAGTACATGGAAAGACCTCGGAGTTGCCCTCAGAATCTGAGGCCCAAGCTAAGATTATACCCCAGTGCTTGGTGTTCCCTGCGGAGCACCAGAGCAGGACAGAAAGGTGGCACTCAGGGACACGACAGCTTCAACAGGGACCCTGTGGCAAGGAGGGGTCCCTCGAGCTGCTGGGGCACCTGAGCCTCGGGTCTTGTCATGGTTCTGCCTCTCAATGGCCATCTGGAAGTGGGTTTGTAATGAGCTGTGGTTTAGGTGGCATGCCGGAGTGGCTCATTTTCCCCCATGGGAGTGCAGTGTACCCGTGTCTCCCCAGTCAGTGGGGCGGGAGTATTTACATTACAGAAATCGGCATGCTGTCCGTCGGGGCCTCCTTTCCCTGCAGAGTCTGTTGTGAAACGGGTAGCAGCCCCCCGCTGCTGTTTCCTTGTCTACGAAGTGGGGACAGTGATGCCCGCCTTACGGGACCATCTGGAGGCAAAGTGTAGATGAGCAGTTTGCAAACCAAAGTGTGGTGTGTGGGTAGATACGATGTACGTATTCATGTTATTGTATGATTTTTGTGTGAAAAGATGTATCTTTAAAAAGGGGGGCTCTATTTCTGCAGAAACAGGACATAAATTGGAATCGGGGTGGTACAAATGAAGTAGCAAAGGCTCCCAGAGAAATCCGGACGCATGATCATGAGGCGCCCCCTAGTGGAAGCCTGAGAGGCTCCTTCTAACCAGCGTCAGGGTCCCGTGGACCTAAGCCCTGTTGGTCATTGAGGGTGCAGTTAAGCATTTTCCGTGGTTTTGAGAAAAGACAGGGGCGGTGGTGGTGGCAGAAAGAACCAGCAGGCGGCAGCCCTGGGTTTGGAGCCTGTCACTTGCTTGCCGGTTGAACTGGGGCAAACACACAGTGAGTCTTTTCAAGCTCAGTCTCCTCGTCTATAACACATGTGTTGGGGAGACCGGTGGAAAGGGCCCCGCGGGGGCCTTGGCACATATGGACTGCGTGGGATTTGTGTCGGTCCTGCTGTCTCTCCCTGGACCCCTCCGAACCCCGTCTTGCAGTGCTGTCTCGGGACGCCAGGTGGATCCCTAGTTTGCAGAGTGTGGCTCGGGGGTTGGTACGAGATTTTCCCCCAATACAACCCAACCTGGAATGTTCTCCGTGTGCCTCTCCCTCTACTGAGTTATGACACAGGGTATGTATTGGGAACTTGCTGGGTGCCAGCCTCAGCTGGTACAGTGAGAGTCTAAGGAAGCAGGGTGCTAACAGCATCACTTTTAATCTGCATGTCAGCCCTAGAATACAAACACTATCGTGTGCCAGACTAAAGATGGCTGTACTTTCTTTGACACCCTTCCCATCAGGAGCTGAAGGCTGCGCCCTTCCCCTCGGATCTGGGTGGGCGGGGACTGTGGTGGCCGATACAGTAAGGCAAAATGATGCTATGCCGGGTCTGTGCGTACCTTTTGAGAGAAGTGGCAGCCTTCCCTTGCACTCTGGGAGCCTGAGTTGCCAGGTACAAAGTCCGAGGACAGAGAGGCCACCCAGAGGGACCCCCTGAAGAGGCCCAGAAACTACGTGGAGAGAGGAAGAGTCCTGAGAGAGCCCGCCTGAGTCCAGCCTTCCGGAGACTGACAAGTGCAGTCCCTCGGGGCTTCCAGCTCTTCCTGCCAAGGCACCAGGCCTGGGTGAGAGCTTCTGGACCCTGCGGGCCACGGCAGTCCTTACCGGAAAACCACCTAGTGAGCTAGTCAGCTCCACGAGGAGCAGCTGGCCCAGCGAAGCCCTGTAGGATTCAGAAGCCCGCACTCGGGCATTTGGAGAGGGGCCGTGCTTTGCTGGGAGGCTGTCCTGTGCACTGTACTGAGCAGCACCGCTGGCCTCTGCCCACTAGATGTCAGCAGTATCACCACCCCCACCCACAGGTGACAACCTAAAATGTCCCCACACTGCCAGATGTGCCCTGGGGACAAATTCGCCCCTGGTTGGGAGCACCACTTAGGGCTCCCCCGTCCAACATGGCAGCCACAAGCCACACTTGGCCATTGAAGGCTTGATGTGTGGGGAGTCTGAAATGAGATGGGCTGTGCCTGTAAAATACACACCAGGTCTGAACACTCAGTGGTAGAAACAAGAACGTGTCTTGTTATTTGCCTTTTATATGTAGGGTTTGTTGAAATAGTTGGATATTTTTGGATATTTTGCATCTATTGGGTCAAGTAGAACACATTGTTAAGATTAAGGCACCGACTTCTGCTGACCATTTCTAACTCGACTGAGAGAAAATGGAGCCCGAGTTGCATTTCTCCCAGCCAGCAGGGCCTGGCACCCAGCAGCCCGCGTGCCTTGTCAGGCTCGCTTGTGGTCACCTGCCGGCACCGTTGCTTCCCAGCTCTGTGACCTTTGGTGAGCCACGTAACCTCTCTGGTCTCACAGCTCACCAGTGGCGGTCACTTTCGGCTAGACCTCAGGTAAACATGTCCAAACTCTGGGGTGGAACAGACTCTGTAGGATCGGGAAGTTGAAGCAGGATTTTTCTCTGGGTCCCCCTGTGGCACTCGGGGCTGTTCCCACTATCAGCTGGTGCCCTGGGCCACCTCCCTCTCCCACCTCTGCTCCCCCAGAGATCAAAGTGTTTCTTGGTGATGCGAACAGTCAGAGACACCCCCTCATCCCTGCGGTGTGAGCAGAGGAGGAGCCCGAGGACCAGCAGTTTGTTCCCTGTGGGTAATTCAGTCCCCTGATGAGGACGGGCATGGCGGGCGGGAAAGGTAGCCTCTGCTCAGCATCGCCTCCCCCACCCCTTCTCCCCAACCTCCTTGTCTCCTCACACTTTATTTAGTTTTCCCTACACTTGGCAATTCGTACATCTGTTTAATGTCTCCCCTTCTGTTTTGGCATCTGAACCTATAAACAGTTCCCAGGCAAAGTCCTGATGCATCGTGACAGTTTGTTCTGTCCTCCTGTTCCCAGACTTAAATCCTCATCTACATGTTGCTAAATATGGAAGCGCACCGTCCAAGTAGAGCCTTTATTACGGCTTGGACAGCAGGATGGCAGCCGCAGCAGATGTGACTGCCAACGTGGGGTTCAGAGACAAGGCAACAGTCGCGAGTTGCGCTTGGGGCACGATCCAGGCCAGGTCCTGGCGCTGGGGCGGCAGAAAGAAGGAAGCCCTGGCCCCTGCTCTTGGGGAGCTTCATTTGGGGCCAGACTCGGGCCTGTGCACACATCGGATGGGGCGTAATGGAGCTGTCTAGTGGTGCGTGCCCGGGGCCAGAGGGAGGGGGCGGGAGTTGTGCCTGCAACAAAGGCTGCTCTGAGGGTAACGTGGGACCTGATGGGGGAGATGGGAGGCTCCTGGGGAGGTGTCTCTGCTAGCTGGCCAGTGAAATGGGGACCCAGTGAATGGGACTCTCTCCCTCAACCCTGCACCTCTGCTCCCGAACAAAAGGTGCTTTCCGTGGACCAAGGGCAAGCTACTGAACCTCTCTGAGCCTCAATTCTGTGCCTATAAAATGAGGATAATGGCATTGGCGTGATGATTTGAAACACAGAGGTTGGTACACAGTCGACATCTGATAAATGGGAGATGATATTATTATTAATATTGTCATTGACACCTTGAAAACAGTCACCCACCATTATTAATCAAGGGGCTCAAAGCCCACGTTGGGAAGTTGGAAGAAGGGGGCAGAACAATCGCAATCAGAATCTACATCCCAGAGTCAAACTCTGGAAAACACCCAGGCTAATCCTGTCTCCCAGGAGGAGGATGCACCTCCTCTGGACCTCAGTTTTCCCATCCATGCAGTGGGGGAGGTGGCACCAGAGCTGTCTCTAAGGGCCCTTTTGTTCTGGCGTTCAGTGGTTTCCCATCACTGGGTGGGCCCTGTGGGCGTGGTTGGTGTGTGGCAGAGAAGTCAGTACAAAGGCACTGCTGTGCCTTTTCATCCTAAAATTCGTCAGATGTGGTCAAGAGGCAACTGCGCCTTATGCCAGCTACAACTAGCAGAGGTGGCTGTGACTCCTACCCAGGGTTCCCTGGGCAGCTGCTCAGCGTCAGCACCACCCTGAGGTGCCTGGCAGGGGAGCTGCCCGGGGTGGGGGGTGAGATCCAGCTGGCGTTCCCCCTGTGACATTGTGCATTTAGTGCAGGGCTGCGGTCTCCTGGAGAACGAGGCACTTCTCTGCCCCTTGGTCAGACCCTGCAGCAGGGCACAGGGAGCATTCGAAAGCGGCCCCCTGCCTGGACCCCTGACCCCGTGGTCAGGGTCAGGTGTATTGGGTGTATTGGGCCGAGGCTTGTTTTGCCCCTACTCTGCACGGGAGGTCCTGCAGCTGGTGTCACCCCAGGGGCCTCTGGCTGGTGGAGGCAGGAAGGAGTGGGTGGCACTGTGGGGCTGGGAAGGGTGTGGGCCTTCACACAGAGAGGCTCAGGCTGGTAAACAGACAGAGAAGGGGCTGCAGGGCTGCAGGGCCAGTCAACCAGAGGCCAAGGTGCCCACCCTGGACTGTTAGGAACAGCCGGCGAGAGAGAAGGGAACTGATTTCAGCACATTTTTGAATCAGCATTCTCTCCTAGCTCCCTGAACCCTAACTTGCCCCCTGCCCTTTACTCCCCCGGCCCCCCAACAGACCTTCCAGACCTCTGGGTTATCTTTTTACTCGGCGCCTCTCTGGGGGGTGCAACTCCAGCCTCTGCCCCAGGAGCTGGCGGACCCGGGATGGCCACAGTTACTCCTGTCCTCACGGGGCAGGTGGAGGGGCTGGCATCAGAGTCCAGGTCTTTGCTCTCAGGGCATGTGGTGGGTGGGGCCCACAGCCAGCCCCTGGTCAGTCCTGTCTGGGGTTGGGCTCTGCCCGGAGCAGGAACAAGAGCTTGCCCCTGTCCTCGTCCGTGGCCCAGTCCTTGTATGGCTGGACAGCAAGTCTGCCCAGAGAACCCAGGAGGCCTGCTGTCCAGTCGGACTTCCCACTTCTCCTGGCAGCGATGGCCGAAGCCCAAGTCTCTCAGCCTCTTTCCTTCAGGCAGGGAGAGTGCGTTTCCACCATCCCTTAGGGGAAGCCAAGCACGTGGTGCAGGAGGTAGCCTGGAATCACAGGGTCCCTCAGACTCCTGGGAAATGGCTACTCTTCCCATATTTGCTCCTGGGAACAGGGGAGGTAGTTTCCATCTGTTACAGAAAGTTGGGCCTTTGGATAGGCCTGATGGTGGTAGCAAATGGGCCTTTTTCCATCTCAGCCACAAACTGTCCAGGCGGTGTTCCCATGGCAACAGTGGTGTTGCCAGGCAGCAGTGGGTCCTGCCCAGGAAAAGGCCACTGTGACCTTTCAAGGCGGGCAGGAGCCGAGGGGGTGGGAGGGGCACATGGAAAAGTGGATCTGGCCCTGCCTGTGGCTTCTGCAGGCGCTGCCCCCACCCCCTCCTGCCCCAGCTGTGAACCACGCCCTGGCCTCTGGTCCTGCTGGCCTTTTACCCTCAGGGTCTGCACTCCTGGCATTTCTTGGCAGGGGCCCAGCTTGGTCACCTCGCACCCCTTTAGGAAGGGAGATCAGAATCCATTAGGCTCAGCCTTCCAAGCCATTCCGGGTGTTAAGTTTCAGGGAGGGTCAGCTCAGCAGTGTCACAAAAGGCTTTGACACAGAGCCACTTCCTGGACACACCAAATCCACCCGCAGCCCAGCCAGATGTGATGCCCTTTTCTCTCCAAAGATGAGCCCTCTGAGAGGCCCAACAGTGCCTGTCCTGCCAACACTGGTCCTTCCTGCAACCCCCTGGGGACATTTGCCTCCTGGAGCAATTCATTGCTCATTCCATAAATGGGCATATGGAGGCCTGGATACATGCAGGGTTTTCTCTTTGGTAAAATCAGTGACCACCTCTCCCACCCTCCACCCCCACGCCCAGCAAATGTTCAGTCATCAGGAGAGTCTTCAGCCCTCAGGAGGAGCCCCAGGTGGCCCTGTGGCCAGACCATGGTCATTCCCTGTCACGCTGCCACCTGTGCAGCTTCCTCTCAGTCTCTGTCCATTTCCCCTTTATTTCTACAGACTAGGAGAACAATCAATATCTGTCAGTGCATGATCACATAACGGACACGTCCTGGTTAACGAGTGACTCTGACCCAGCCCTGCAAAGAGGGTCGTAATGGGAAACTCATCAACATCATTGCCCACCGCAACGCGTCTGAAAAGCGGTCTCGGGCTGTCCCGGCCACCTGCCAATAGGGCAGACGCTCGTTTCCCCAGCAGACGTTCCTGTACAGTCTCAGTCGCCTTGGCAACGGGTGGCCTCAACTTGGGGTCAGGCTCGAGCACACAGATTTGCACCCTCCATTTTAGCGAAGACGGGTCACCCCCTCGCAATGGCCCTTGTCAATAGCTGTTCTCTGCTCAGAGTGACCGTGATGTGGGGGGGTTTCCATGATCAAGTTCACGCACGTCAGTCACTGCAAGGCTGTGGCAGTTAAAACCTGGCATGTCTGCGGTTTCCCTTTGCACTGTCCACAAAGAAAGCGTCTATTAAGGGAATTCTTAGTGTCGGTAAGATTGCGGAGGGGACTTTGGCCTAGAATAGAGCGGTGATTGGTTAAAGACCCGTTCTGCGTTCATTATAACACTGGATTCTGCGACATGCACGTAAGAGTTGACTGGTAACTGTAACAGGTTGGAGAGCCCTGCTGAATCCTTGGTACAGCACCAGTGGATGGCCTGTTGCTGTGCAGACATTCCTGCACAGCATTCCGTTCCTTTATTCTCAGATGTTTGAAAGACCCTCCGGGGGGAGTATTTGCCAATCACACAACTGGCAAAGGCCTCGGTATCAAAATAGGAACTCTCAGGACTCCACGTGAAAAACAACCCAATTGAAAATGGGAAATGGACCGGAATGACCCTCTTTCCAAAGAACGTACGCAAACAGCCAGTTAGCCCAGGCAAAGGTGCTGCTCAGCATCGTAATCACTAGGGGGCGCGCATCAGAGCCGTCTGAGCCGGCACGGACACCCACGGGGCGGCTGTCCCCAAGCACACGAGAATGAGTGTTGGAGGGTGTGGAGAAATGGGAACCTTCAGACATTGCTAGTGACAGCGCAAAATGGAGTGGTCACTTTGAAAAACGGCCTGGCAGTCCCTTAGCCGTGCAGTTATCAGACGACCCGGGAACTCCACCCTTAGGTGTTTACCCCAGAGAAGTGAAAACACGTGTCCCCACAAAATCAGCTGTGAGCCAATTTCATCAGCATTGCCTGTGGTGGCCAGAGAGTGGAAGCAACAACCCACACAGCCGTCAGTGACAGTGGATAAGTGAAAGGGGGTCTGTCCATACTACGGAATATTTCTCAGCCATAAAGGGGAATGGAGGACTGGCCCACGCTACAATATGGACAAACACTGAAGATATTATGCCGAGTGAAAGAAGCCAGACACAGAAGACCTCATATTGTGATTCCATGTATGTGAATGTCCAGAATAGGCAAATCCATAGGGGCAGAAGGTAAATAAACGGCCGCCAGAGGCTGGGAGGGGGGAGGAATGGAAAGTGACTGCCGATGGGCCCCGGGTTTGTTGGGGGGGGGTGATGAAAATACTCTGAAATTGGTTAGGGAGATGGTCGTACAACTCTGCAAATGTAATAAGACCATTTATTGGGCACTTTAAGTGGCAAATTGTATGTGAATATCTTCTTTTTATTCCTGCTCTTTCCCGAGGACATACTTAAAGAGGGGGAAGGAAGGGAGAGAAATGTTGATCAGTTGCCTCCTATATGCACCTCAAGCAGGGACTAAACCCATAGCCTAGTATGTGTCCTGAATTGAACCCGCAACCTTTCAGCTTACAGGATGACGCTCCAACCAACTGAGACACACCAGCCATGGCTGGGGTGTGAATATCTTAACAAAGTAAGTTTAAGAAAACCTCAACATTAAAAAAAAAAATCCAATTGGGAAATTGGCTAAAGATATAAACAGACATTTCACCAGAAAGGATAGAGATACAGATAATAAATAACCACCTGAAAAGATGTTGATCATCTTTTCAAAATCAAAACCAGGGAAACGCAAATCAAAGTCAGAACGACATGTCGCTCTACACCTACGAGTGGCTAAAACGAAAAATAGCGTGGGAGAAGCGGGACCGCGCCTGCACTGCTGGTGGGGCCCGAGGACAGTGTGGCCCCAGGACCGTGTGGCCCCTCTGGAAAGCAGTTCCTTGGTTCCTTTGGTGGACTTCCCGTATGACCCAGCAATAGCACTCCTGGGCATAAAGCCCCCAAATGGAAAGCATATTGTCATGCAGAAACTTGTCCACAAATGTTCATCATCACTCTGTGTGTAATCTCACAACACTGGAAACTCACCAGATGTCCTTCCGTGGGTGAGTAGTCAAGCAAACAATGCTACATCCAAACTGTGGACCACTGTCCGGCACTAAACCGTGAACTACTGCCCGGCACTAAACTGTGGAATGCTGTCCAGCACTAAAAAGGAGCAGCCAGGGTGACCCCTGAGGAAATTATGCTAAGTGAAAAAAGCCAGTCTCAAAGGCTTGTGTGCTGCAAGATTCCATTGATAAGACATTTGCAAAGCGACATCACCAAAGAGATGGAGAACAGATTAGTGGCTGTGGCTATAAAGGGGTGCGGGGAGAGCCATGTGGTGATGGTACAAGGAAATATCTTCGCTGTGGTGGTGATGACAGGCAGCCACACAAGGGATACAGTTCACGGTGCTGTACACACACACACATGCACACACGTGTAAAGCTGCGTGAAGGGTGCCCAGGACTTCCTGCACATCTCTGCAGCTTCTCGTGCATCTGTCAGTATTGCAGAATAAAACATTTTGAAAGCGAACACATAAACATCCCAGAGCCAGCATGCGAAGCGCCATGCCCGGGCTAACCATGAAGAACAGGAGACGCACACACAGCCCCTGTCCTTGGCAGCGTCCTCTACTGACCTTCAGGTTTTGGTGCACATTTCCTTTTGACCCTGGGATTGTAGACGCTTGAAGCCATTCTGGCACAGGTGGACCCGGCATCTGTGCCCTGTCCCCACTCAGCCTGGATGGCGAGTCACACGGTACCAGTTTCCTTTTCTCCAAGTGGAGGCAGAGGCCTATTGTTGTCACCTGTTGTCACCTCGGGGTGCTCCAGATGTCACTGGCTGATACCCATTTCTCTCCTCACCTTTGAAAGAAGCGGTTAGACAGGCTCTGGCGTGTTCCCACCAAGGTTTCTGCTGAGGGGCCCTAGCTACCACACACAGTGGAGGGGTCACTGCTTGTACTTTCCAAAGGTGACCCCCTGGCACTGGCATCTTTGTTGGGAGAAGCTGGCTGGCCAAGGGCAGAATGGGCTCTTAATGAAAGTGGCTTGTGGGCGGCTGAGTTGGGGGGAGGGTTAGGGGGCTTGTCGGTTGGGCCCAGCAGGGCTGTGAGCGGCTTTAGAGACACATTTACAGAGAACGTTGGAAATGTCAGGAATCTTTCGTTTCCCTGAGTACTGAACTCCTAGAGGCTCATTATAAAAATCCCAGAGAAACCTAATACAGACAGTGGAATTGTCTACTCAGGGTGCATTTTTCTTTTTCTTAATAATGGCTGTGTTGAGACATATGCACATAATGCATCCTTTATTATAAATTCACCACATAAAGTGCACGATCCAATGATGCCTCTGCCAGTTGCCAAGGGAGGCTCAGATGGGGGCCAAGCCCTGGCCCCAGCACACAGGAGCCCCCGGGGGAGGCCTTGGTGTGAGGGGGGCCATTCCCACCATCGGGACAGGGCAGATGTGGGCAGCTGGCTGGGGCTGGGCAGAAGAGGTGTCAGGAGACACACATGAGCCTTGACCCTTGCTTGTGGTTTTAGAAAATCTACCATCTTGACAGGAACAAGGTGAATGCCCACCATGTCTAGAACTGTGTTGCCCGTCCTCTGTTGGAAAAACAAATGAGCCTGTCCTACACTCCAGGGGCTGGCCGGCAAACAGATGGTCAAGAAGTCTACAAGAAGGACAGGTTGTATGTAAAGAGCAGAGGGCACAGGAGAGGGACCACCTGACTTCACCCGAAAGGGTTCATCTGTGTGGTGCAAAGGTCAGAGCCTGTCTCCACGGCAAAGGAAAGCCGATAATTGTTGAGCATATCCGTCAGGTGTAGGAGGCTAGGACTTCCTGCGGCACCACCACTAACCCCCTTGAGGGATTCCTGCGAAGGGCTTCATGTTGCCCTTTTACCGAGGGAATGGCCTCTATGTCTGGCAGGTACTTTTGGCCCAAGGTTCCCTTGGCCAGTGCTAAGCAGAGTCAGCGATGTACCAAATGCCAACACTAGATGGCGCTGTGGGCCGCCCACTGCTACTGATTCACAGCGGGTGCTGATTCTGCCAACTGTCTCTCCGTTGTTTGTAGGCATCTTCAGAGAACCTCCAGTACTATGATCTGCTTAACATTTCTCCTTAAATGCCCTTTTAAATTTCTTATAGCTATGCTAATAGGAAGCCATGATCTCTTTGCCATAAACAGATGATGAATGCAAACTTTTTAAAAAAATCATGTTAACTGTTCAGAACAGTATCCATTCTGTGGAAAGGAGGCAAATATAAAAATAAAGCTCTGAGAACAAAACCTATTGGTTTTGCATCACATACACCCATCTCGCAGGCCACCAGGGCAGTGAAATGCTTCCCTAGGCTTCGAACACGGGATGGCCAAGGTCGCCTGGATGGGTGAACCCTGTGTGTGCTCAGGGTTGGAAGGGCCCTTCCCGTTGCAGGTGGAGGAACTGAAGTGCTGGGAGGGGAAGGGACGCACCCAGAGGCACACTGTTGGTCCCAGGCTCAGAGCCAGGCCTGGGGCCGGGTCCTGCCTTCCCCTCTGCCACGCTAACACTTCTGGAAGACCCCCAGGAAAGTGGAACTGGAGTGTGAGGCATGCATGTTTCTCGGCCCCTCTGATGCCTGAGGAAGTTCACTGGGGAGTCCCGAGTGCAGGGAGCATCCCTGTTTGGCAAATGAAGTCCTGAGGTGAGAGTCAGGAGTCACAGGGATGGGTGGTGCCGAGACCACTGGTGAGCACCTTGCTTGGCTTCTCTGGGCCCCTTGTCCTGAAGGTATAAAGCAAGGCGCGGCATCATGCCACCTTCTCTGGTCAGTGCACCCCTGGCTTTGGGCCCTGCTGCTGAATCCTGGAACCCCGCCCTACGAAGGAGCCGTACCCACCCTGGAATGGGATCTTGGGCACGGGCTTTGACCCCTCTTCCTCGTCAGAGCTGGAAAACGTCAGGGGCGGCCTCACCCTTGGGTTACCACACAGGCAGATCAAGGGGGGGTCCTAATCAGTCCTCTTGGGAGAAAGGCTAGTGGCTCCAGTTCAGTGCCCCTCCCAGAGGCCAAGACAGAACAGGACAACTTTCTTCCTATTGCCCCCTCAGCCCTTAGAATTGTCCTGTTGAGATGACCTTTATCCAGTCGGTGTTTCATTCTGCTTCCACACTCCAGAAGCTTCTGTGTATTTTGTCCAAAAGGGTGTGTAGTCATTCAGATAACGCCAGCTGCTATAAATCGCCACCCTAGATCTCAGCAGAGTAACACCATGGAGTCGTGATTTTCAGCCGGTGCGCTGCAGGAATTTTCAAAAGATGCAGAACCTGACTACTGAGTCAGGGGCACTGACTTATTTTTACTTACTTTGTCAAATTAAAAAATGACAACAGCCCTGACTAGTGTGGCTCAGGGCGTTGGGTTCATCCTACAAACTGAAAGGTTGCTGGTTCGATTCCTGGTCAGGGCACATGCCTGGGTTGCGGGCCAGGTCCCCAATTGGGGGCACGTAAGAGGCAACCAGTTAATGTTTCTCTCCTCTCTCTCCCTTCCTCTCTCTCTAAAAATAAATAAATAGAATCTTTTTCTTAATGACAACAGCCAACACAGCAGCCATCCAGTGTCAATGAATCAATACCATACCTATTTTTGTCAGATCAGCAAAAAATAATGCTTTGTGGTGTGCCACGGAATTTTTGTCACGAGTTATCATGTGCCGTGCGACGAACAAGGTTGAAAATCGCTGCTCTAGCAGATCATTTCTCACTGCCCTGTGGTCCCATTGGCAGCTGTTGCAATGTGGCCCCAGCAGGCCAGCCAGCTCGGTCATGAACTCAGGGACCCTCCCTCCCTCTCACAGGACACTCATCCAAGGCCTTTGTCCTCTCTCCTCAGTACTGTACCTGGAAGGCTCCGTTCTTGTGTTTGAGGACATCTTCAGACTGATCGCGTTCTACTGTGTCAGTAGGTGAGTAGTAGACCAGGCCCCACAGGAGGGCATCTGGCCGAAACAGATGTCCCTGAGGTGTTGAGCCAGGGTCGAGGGTAGCCCCAGGGAAGCCCCCGGAGGGAAGGCTGCAGCCTACAGGGTGCAGAGAGGCGACAGTCCCTGGCTTTGCCCTGATAACCATGGAGGGTGGTGTAAGGACCCTCCATGGCCAGTAGGGACCCATTCCTTACCACCACCTGCTCACAGCCCACTGCCCACCACCTTAGCTTCCATGTGTCCTGGAAGCTAAGGGACAGCTTCCGGGACAGCTTGGAGCCCTGTGTGGACCCAGTGCACCCCGTGGAGGGGTTATAGAAGGAACTGCCTGCGGGGGCAGCAGGAAGGGCTCATACCCTCCAGGGGAGGGAGCCTAGATTTCGGAGCAGCTGCTGGGCGGTGTGGGCAGCGTAACCACCCTCAGAGCCACTCTGTTTATTCAGAACCGGTTGCCGGCCAACAGGGCTTTAAAAATACGTTTGGGTGCCAGAAGCTGGTGACTCAAGCTAGAGAGTCTTGACAAGGACTGTCCAGAGGCTGGGCAGGATGTCTTGGGATCCCGGGCTGCAGGTCCACTTCTCTCTGCTTCAAAAAGACCGCCCTTGCTGCCTCGGGTGAGAGCCACACTCAACCCGGAACACGGCTCCCGCCTGCCTGGACCCTGCTGGGCCCGCTGGGTAGAAACAGTGGTACTGCTAATAACAGCAGCTGCCTACGGAGGCCTTTCCAGGTTCCCGCACTGGGCCTTCTTACAGCCATTATCATTTTCAGTCTTGCAAACAATTACACAAGGAAAGTGCTCTTGTTATTCCCACTCCATAGATGAGGAAACTAAGACTGAGAGAAGTGACTTGCTCGAAGTCCCACAGCTGCTATATGGCAGAGTGGAGATTGAAAACAGATAAAGCTCCAAGGTCCTCTGTGCACGTCCTACAATGATTCTGATGACCCGGCGTGTCCCTCCAGGCCCATAAAGCAGAGCATCCGCAGCCTCGGCGCTTTATAAATTATGACACATCTAGCCCTTTGGAGACAGGCCTTCCCTGTTCTGTGAAGTTCTTCCCTTAGTAGAAGGTGCCCAGTATCATGTTTGACTCATTCCAGGTGCTTTGAGTGAATGAATAAATGAACGAATGGAGACAATTGCTGAGCCCAGAACTTGACCTAGTGACTTCGTCTCTCCAAGTCTCCTCTTCCCCATGTAAAACAGAAGTAACGCCCAGTGGACAGCAGCTGGGGGAGGGAACAAGACAGGAGGCGGCACACTGCCCGACACCCAGGAGGAGCTCTGGTTGTTTCCGAGGGTCGGGCCACTGGAGGGTGTGCTGGGGTGACGACTTCATGTGTTCAGGGGGGGCTCTGGGGCCGTGGTCACCAGGCTCACCACAGTCATCCCCCAGCCTCTCCTCCTGTGACTGCTTTTTCTCCACATTCCAGAAAAGCAGGTGCCTGTTCACCTGCCCTCGAACACCCAGGGAACCCACAGAGAGGTCACAGGGCAGAGCCCCGCGCCCCTGTATTTGGGGATGGGAGGCGTCAGCTCCACAGCTACCTCTAATCAGGGACATGCTGGGGGAGGCAGAGCCCCCGGCAAGGAGTCAGGCTCACTCCCCAGCTGGGCGGGTGACCTTGGGCCAGGCACCCTGTCCTTCAGGGAACGGCCGCTGAGGTGGAGAACCAGGTGTGGGAGCTCTGCGGGTCTGGGCATCTATTGCCTTGGCCAAAAAGTCCGTTTGGTTTCTTCCCTACGATGGCTCCAGTGGCACTTAGTTGTCTTTAACGTCGTTCGAAATGATTTTATCAGGTTGTATTGTGACAGCTGTCACAGCAACGTGCATTTTAAAAAAATCAAAGTTGGTACATTTTTATGTAGCCATTTTAATATTGGAGATGGAAGCAAATAAGCAACGTTCTTGGCATATTATGATTTATTACTTCAAGAAAGGTAAAATGCAACTGAAACGCAAAAAAGGATTTGTGCTGTGTACAGAGAAAGTGCAGTGACTGATCGAACGTGTCGAAAGTGGTTTGTGGAATTTTGCACTGGGGGTTTCTCCCTGGATGACGCTCCACGGTCGGGCAGACGGGTTGCAGTCAATAGTGATCAAGGGGCGATATTAACTGAGAGCAACCAATGTTCTACCAGGTGGGAGACAGCTGACATACTCAAAATATCCAAATCAATAAAGCTCTTGGTGAACATGAAGAATGTGTCTTTAATTTTATGGAAAAAACCGTACGGACTTTTTGGCCAACCCAATAAAATCCTGCCCCATAGGCCCTTTCAGAACCAGGCCCTGGAGGCAACAGGAAGTGGACGGGGGCCTGGGACTGTCCCCTGCAGGACCTTGCACAGAGGAGCGGTGGGATCAATGCAAGACACTCGGGTGACAGATGCCAGTCCTGGCTCTGCGGCATGTACCCTTGCCACCTCACTGCGCTGCCGGGCCAGCCCACCCCTGCCTCCTTCATGGGGCCAGCTGCCCGGCGGGCCCTGGGGCCCGGACTGGCTGCTGTCCATCGAGCACGTTCCCCACGGTAGCATGGACCAGCCGTGACACGGTGAAGCCGCGTGATGGGGACTGCATCCATCCTTCTCCGTCGAGCACTCACGGGGAGACGTGCTGCCCCCCAACCCCAGCCGGGTACAGGAAGGCCCAGGTGCCGCTTCAGGCCGCTCAACCCAAACCTAACGCAAACCCTAATGGTCCAGGCTGGGTGGTGGGCTGCTGAGGGTTCTAGAGCTGGTAGAAATGCAGACTCCTGGGGCCACCCCGGAGATTCCGACTCAGGGGGCCTGGGCGGGAAGCAGGGCTCTGCCTTTATGATCGCGTTGTGTATTATATGCAGGGCCTGCATTTATAACAAGGCTGTCTGCAAACCAGCATTTGCGAACTGCTTCTAGGCAAAGGATGGTCATAGCTTAGCCTGGGTCTCCCAGGTCCAGACTTCGAGAAGACGGTTCATGGGCCGGTGACACTAAAGGACTTGTCCCCAATGAGAAAGTAGCAGGGAGGGGGCATGAGGACAGGAAAGAAGCCCAGCAAGGATGTGGTTACAGGGGCCATACCAGCCCCAGCCGGATCCCGCCGGCAGCTCTAGAGCATAAAGAGGGCCTCAAGGGCTGGGCTCTTAAACCCCCAAGCCAACCAGCCAGCCCCCAGGGGCCCACCCAGGCATCATGGGGCCAGGGGCCCAGGTGGTGCAGTTCCAGTCTTCGGGACAAGCCTCCGAGGGTCACAGCTGCTGCTGGCCCTCGGGGCAAACCCCTCAGAGGCTGTGCGTGGAACTGGTGAAGGTGTCACAGGAGTCTGGGCCAAGTGGTGGAGCTACAGGGTTGTCTGTGTTGAATTAGGCTCCAAGGTGCGAGCAGCCACAAGAGTTCTTTCTGAGCCTACAGCGGTCCTGTGGGGAGCTAGTCCCATCGCAGACCCGCTCATCTGCCAGTGACCCCTCCCCATGGGTGTGCTCAGCATCAGACACAAAGATCTTTGGAAGGGGCTTGGCAGAGTGCCCTGACTCCTCTGAGTGTTCCAGACACGATGAAGCGTTTTCTTGTTGCTGCTGTCGATGAGAAACGGAGGTGTGACCTGCCTCGGGTCACATAGCTGAATGTTGGGCCCGATCTGAGCTAACATGTGTCTAGGCCTTTGACATACATTGTCAAAGATGGGAGAGTCCAGGCCCTCTTGGTGGAAGAGGTGACCTTGGAGGCCAGACAAAAGAAGGGTGGAAAGAGAATTCTAGATGGAGGTAACAGCACAGGCAAAGGCCTGGAGGGGGAAAGGGAGGGCTTCTTGGGGGGAACCAGACACAAGGGTGGGAGATAAGATGCTTGGAAGGCCTCGAATGCCGTGCCCAGGAATACTGGGGACTTCCTCCTGCAGCGCTGCTGTTCGTAGAGTGGCCATAGCAGGTGGTGGGATTGAAGCCAGGGGAGGGTGGAGAGCAGCTGGGGCCACTGAAGCTTTCATGTGGAGGGAGGCCTCTGTCCAGGCAGCAGATAGGGGAACCAGATGGGTGGGGTGGCCACTGTGGGGAGGAGTGGGAGGTGCCAGGGCCACTATTCTAGGCTGCAGGAGGGTGAACACCTGTGACCGTGGCTGGAGCACTTACTACACTGCAGGTCCCTGCTGAGCCCCTTACGATGTTTGTGAAGTCTTATCCTCAGCACACGTTGAGATCAGGAGTCGGTAGCCTCATGGAGGGTGTGCAGTTAAGCGAAATGAGGAAGGAAGGGAGGGGCCCCTTGGGCCTGCCCTGTCTGGGAGGTGTCTGGGCCCTAAGGGGCCCTAAGTGTTGTGATGAAGCTGCCACCTTCCTCCTAGAAGGAGGAGGGGAGGGGTGGCGAGCTGGTCCCCTTTGCCTACTGTCTGGAGCTGCCCCCTGAGCCAGGAGCCCCTGCCTTGCCCTTGGACGGTCCCGGGGAGTGGGAAGAGGGAGGAGCCTCAGCGGTGCCCGGGGCCTGTGCTTTGGGGAGAGGGGGAGGCACGCGCAGCCCCCAGGTGCAGGCCAGTGCTGCACGACTCCTGTCCCCCAGCTCACCTACCTCTCAGCACAGCCCACGAGAGGGCCTCGTGTCCCCACTGTCACACCAGAAAGTAAAAATGACGTCCTGCCAGGAATGGCAGGTGGGTGTTAGCTGGGTCTTCGGACTCCCGAGTTCAGGCTGTCTTTCTCTGTCTTTCTCCCTCTCCCACTTAAAAAAAAAAATTACCAAGATGAATTCATGCTCTTCCTTCTACAGTGGTTGACACTTTTTAAAAAGATTTTATTTACTTATTTTTAGAGGGAGGGGAAGGGAGGGAGAAAGAAAGGGAGAGAAACATCAATGTGTGAGAGACACATCAACCTGTGGCCTCTCGTAGGCCCCTAACTGGGGATCTAGTGCACAACCCAGGCATGTGCCCTGACTGGGAATCGAACCAGCAACCTTTTGGTTCACAGGCCAGCACTCAATCTACTGAGCCACACCAGCCAGGGCTATAGTGGTTGACTTTTAAACCCACAAAAGTCACCTGGGATTTGCAAGGAGATGGAGCTGAGGGACCCATGGACATCAAAGGGGTTCAGATATTGCTCTCCTAGTCCTACTCTTACATCTTAGAAGCACTCCCCAGATCACCCCAAAACTTTCCAGGATCTAGGGAGGTGTGACGCTCCTCAGGGTGAGGAGAAAACTAGCCTGTGCCAAAGAATTGGCGAGACAATACACACGGCGCGCGGTGTTCTCCAATCTGTGGGTCACAGCCCGTGAGGAGGCACGGTCTCTGTCCAGCTTCCTCGTGAAGCTTCTACAGCCTCTGAATTTCCTGAGTGTTGGGGTGGCGTCATCATTCATGATTGGCCCTTCTCTGTCACACCTGAGTCTATGCTAGGAGGCGACGCAGGTACGGCCCCTCGAGATGGGGCTGACCACCAGGAGCACCCAGTGACTAGGGCAGAGATTTTCGACGTTTTCCATCTCACGGCACATAAACTGATTACCAGGTTTCTGTGGCACACCAAAACGATGTTGTATTTTTTTGCTGATCTGACCATTAAAAATAGGCATAGTTTTTATTGGTTTACAAAAAAATAATAGCAGTTACCTACCCTTTTTGCTCTAAAGTGACTTTTAAAAATATCAGGTGCCTATTCTTGTACATAAGGATTTCTGGTACCATGAAATTAACCAATCAGATGCAGCTTCGCATGATGTGACCTATAAGGTGCAACCCTATTATATGACCTACCATAGTAATGGTTCCAGACAGGGTGTTCACACCGGGCGGCCACTGTTGTGTTGCCTGGTGTCATTTTTTCGTGTGACAATGTAAAGGAAAAGAGGTCAGTCTGGGCTAACCCCAGGCGGGTGGTGTCCGAACTGAAGTACCTTGTGGGACACCCCATTGGTGGCTGGTGGACTGGTTGTCGATATCAGAAAACACCCAGAGGGGGTCATCAAGGCAGCTGAATAGATCATAACAGTCTTTCTCTCTTTTTTCAATCCTCATCTGAGGACTTTTTTTCATTGCTTTTAGAGAGAGAGGAAGGAGGAAAGAAAGAGGGGGGAAAGAGAAGGAGAGAGACATCCATGTGAGAGGGAAACATGGACCAGTTGCCTCTTGCATGCCCCCCAGCTGGGACCAAACTCAACCCAGACATGTGCCCTGACTGGGAATCAAACCCGTGACATTTCAGTTTATAGGATGACACTCCGACCAACCGAGCCACGCTGGCCAGGGCCTGGCTCATTTTTAATGAAAAATTAAAGTAGACTAGAAAGTACCATCATGTCTCATGCAGCTGGAATGAGTCTCTTGCGAAACTGGTTTGAGGTGTGTGTGTATTTTTCTTGTGTGACACCACAAAGCCAGACGTGTTTCTTATTGGCGGTCATGGTCTAGAAAGTTGGGAAAGCTCTGGCTAGAACAGAGGCCCCCGGGTTGGGGCGTTTGCACCCTGGGAGGTATGCAGGCTGACCCACCAGAATGTGTGTGTTGGGGTTGGGGGAGGGGTGTTAGACCATTTATTCTAAAAATCTCATTTTGAAATTTTCTCTCTGTGAATGCTTTCTAACAGACCTCGTAGTTTATAGGGAAATGCATACATACCTGTCTGGAGAGCACCTTAATTTTCATTTGTATTGACAGCCCTTGCTTGGGGAGTCGTGATTCCCTCCCAAGGCTGTGTCCACCAGCGGCCCCTGGAGAGCTGTTTAACAACATCATTCCTGGTCCACCTCCACACCTGACACTGGGCACCCTAGGCGCTCACTGAGATCTGGAATATGCACTTTAGCAGTTCCCCCAGGGGATTCTGATCCTGAATTAATTAATTAATTAATTAATTAATTAACAACGGTGGAATGGGGTTTGGGAGGAAGGTGGATAGAGCAGTGGATGTGGCTGGGAAGGGGAGGTCAGGGTCAGACTGTGATGGGCCTTGAATGCCAGGACAAGGCATGGAATTGGGACTGTCCATCCTGGGGACCCTGCAGGGCCATACTCCCCTTTCCTGGGCCCTGGAAACAGCGCTGGGCTAGAAGTCAAGAGGTCTGCGGCTCAGCCCACTCTGCCTTCAACCCACCATGGGGCCTGGACATATTCCTTTTCTTCTCTGAGCCTCAGTTTCCCAATCTGCACAACAAAGGGGGAGAGTTTCTGAGTCCCTGCTGGGCAGTCTCTGGAGAAACCCCCGAACAGTTCCCCATTCAGACCAAAGGCAGCAGCAGATTAAGCAATTGACTGAGCGTTGTCAGGGATGTCGACCCGCACTCACTAGGGAAGGCTGTCTGTGTGCTCACTGGTGATGTCTGACTGTGTTCTCATTGAGGGGTGTCTGGCTGTGTGCTCACAGAGGTGTGTCTGACTGTTCTCACTGGGGGATTTCTGACTGTGCACTCATGGGAGAAGCCTGACTGTGTGCTCACGGCACATCTCAGTGGGGAACAATGAGGGTCAAAGGGCAGGAAGGGGTGGGTCGCTCACTGTACCCAGAACAGAGCCTTTAATGGAAGTTTCCTGGGCTTTCCAGGCCAGGAAAGGTAAGGAAGAGCTTTGGCCCCCTCCTCACGCCCGTGGAGGGTCTCCCACATCTCTGGGTACCACAGGTTGATGTGTCTCTCACACATTGCCAGCCCAGGACCTGGATCTGACCGGGTGCTCCCCCAGCCTCAGGGCCGTGCCCCCTCCACCCCAGGGAAGTTTCCAGTCCACGTGGATACCCCGCAGCCAGTGGGGTTGCTGGCGTCCTCCCACTGTGGTCTTTGGGTTTGGGGGCTGTAGGGGATGGGGAGTGGACACAGAGACACCCCCCCAGACATATGTGCAACCCTTTGTGTTTCCACAGAGACTTACTGCCCTTCACGCTGAGGCTGCCGCAGGCCATCCTTGAGGCCAGCAGCCTCTCAGACCTCAAGACCATCTCCGACCTGGGCCTGGGTAAGTCTGCTCTCAGGGGCTGGGTCGGGGCCATAGAACTGCCCCTGCTGACCTCCTGTGCAGAGGGATGGCCCCTCGGGCTGCGACTAAGCCGGACCCTGAGTCCAGCCCCCACGGGACCAGCTGCAGCCCTGCCCCAGGCTGCCGCGCTCCAGCAGCAGAGAGAGTGTCCCAGTCTTCAGAATGGAGGCTTTTACCAGCCGCCTGGGAGATCTGAGGGAGCTACGCCGGCCTGCGCCAGCACGGTGACCCATTGTCAGGGCATGGCTCTGGGAGAGGCTGGAGCAAACACCAAGGTCCTTCTCAGTGGTCGCCAGAGAGCTGAGTGCCAGCAGCTGCCACAGCCCCATCCTTGTCAGAAGGAAAAGCAGGGTGAATGTGAGCATGAACTGAAGTGTGGCCCCGCCCCCTTGGCCTGCCCCCTGCCCCTTACCCCTCTGACCTTTGAGGGATGCAGAGGGAGCAGAGGAGGAAGGACAAGACTGTCTCTGATCCTAGCCCTTCCACACAACAGTGTGAAGGCCTCACGCCCACTGGGCCCTGTCCATGTGTCAGGCTCTGCTGGGTGCTGACGAGACCCTCACCCTGCTGGCCCTTGGGAAGCCAGGCCAGCCGCTTCTGAGGGCCGCGACTCCTGGGCAGAGGCCTGGTCGTGGCTTTGAACAAAGCGGCTAATCACTCCGTTTTCATCAAGACCAAACCATGCACGGGACCGGGCACGGCACACAGTGCCTGGAACAGAGTGCTGCCCGGTTCACCAGTGCAGGTCCAATGGAGGAAGCGGTGACAGACAGGGCCAGGTCACGGAAGAGGTGAGGGGCACACCTGAGGTCGGAGAACATGCCGCAGGTTCCCAGGCCAAGCTGCTGTCCACCATCCAGAGAGGCCTCTGGACGGCCATGCAAGAGATGCCACAAAGAAGCTCATGGTCAAAAATGAGGAAGTACCCATCACCAGGCCCTGGAGAGTCAACGTTTCATGAGCACTGACTATGTTCTAACCTCTCAGTCTGCAAATCCTCAGACAATCCTGTAAAGCGGGTTCTGTTATTGCAATCATCCCCACTTTATGGCAAAGGAAACTGGGCACAAGAGCGTAGGTAACATGTCCCGTGTCACACAGTCGGTGGCAGAGCTGGGACCTGACCAGGCAGTTTGGCTGCGGCAGCCCCCACTCTCCCAGGCCTTGACTCTCTACCTGGACTCTCCTCGGTCTGAGTTACCCAATCGATAAACCTCAGGACCGGATTTCCGTTGCTCTTGGGAAAAAACACTGAATTTCAGCCCCAGATACCCTCTCAGAAGTTTGACTGTGGAACAGGCGACAGTTGTAATTCGCACAGTCCAAATGGCATGAGTGATACTGCAACGCACTGAGCACCATCTCTTGCAAGTTTTGTGTCCCCATTTGAAGGACAAAAAACCCAGCCCCAGCACGGCTGAGAAATGTGTCACGGTGCCCAGACAGGCCAGGAGCAAACTGGGAGGAGCACCAAGGGCTTTCCGACTCCCAGCGTGAGCCTCCTCGCGGCCCCTCAGCCGCTGCTCCCGACCTTCTGGGTTGTCTTTGCCGCGAGCAGTCACTGGCCAGCTTGAAGCCGGGTTGGTAGGGCAGGGGAGGTGGAGGGGTCGGCCTGAGAAGGATGCCCTCTGAGAGGGGGTCAGTTCACTACAGCCCTTGGCATCCCTGGCACATTCGTTTCTGGAATAGACAGGGCCTTCCATCACAGAGAGCTTGACCTCAGACAGTGGAACAGGGGAGGGGGTGGCCATCTGGGAAGCTAGTGGCAGTTCAGGTTCATGTGTGCGCACTTACTTCCTAGGGAAGGGGATTTACGTGAAACCGCTTAGGGCCCCGGCAGCCTAGGAACTAGAGGTTCTCATTGGAACTGTTACCCCAAGGGCTGAAGGACACAAAGCAAGGAGCATCTGGACAGTTCTTCCCTGGCTCCATCCAGAGCTGAGAGGCCACAGTCAGGCTGAGGCCTTGGCTCAGAGATGGTGAGGCCTGAGGGGCGCCCACCTTCCCCTGCGTCTGTGACCATAAATATGCAAAGAGCAGCCTTCGCCAGGGTCCGGGTGTCTGGTGTTGTGCCCAGCGAGCCACGTATTGTCCCAGGCAAGGCACTGTGTGGTGGAGAACTGAAACCCAACCAAAGTGGCATAGATGAAAGGGGACTTAGTGAAAGGACACTGGGGAAGCTCCTAGAAATGGAGAAGGTCAGACACGCTTGGTGGGCACAGGGGTTCCCCGCCTACGGAGGCCGGCTCCCAGCAGCCGCACCCAGCGTCTCGTTAGCTTTCGGTTCCCGTTCCCCTCTGCCTCCACCGGCCGGGCTCTGATCCAGCCCTGTGCCCACCTGATCATCTTGCAGTAGGAATAAGTTTGTTTTTCCAGTTATAGTTTACATGCAACATTGATTTACATTAGTTACAGGTGTACAGAATGGTGGTTAGACAGTCATACTTTACAAAGGGATCTCCAGTACCTACCTGGCACCATACACAATTATCACAATATCACTGACTGTGTTCCCTGAGCTGTACTTTACATTCCCGTGACTGTTCTATGACTGCCAGTCTGTACTTCTCACCCCCTTCACCTTTCACCCAGTCCCCCAACCCCCCTCCCCTCTGGCAACCCTCAGTCTGATCTCTATATCCACGAATCTGTTTCTATTCCATTTGTTTGTTTTGCTCTCTAAATTCCACATGTAAGTAAAATCATGTATTTGTCTTTCCCTGACTGACTTAATCCACTTAGCATAATGCCCTCTAGGTCTATCCATGCTGTCACAAATGGGAAGATTTTACTCTTTTTTATGACCAATAGTCCATAACGTTTTGATCCTCTCGTCTATCGATGGGCACTTGGGTTGCTTCCAGAGCTTGGCTATTGTAAATAACGCTGCGATGAACTTAGTAGTGCACACGTGTTCTTTCGAATTAGTGTTTGGAGCTTCTTCAGATGGACTCCCAGAAGTGGGTTCTCTGGGCCATAGGGCAGCCCCATTTTCAATTTTTCACTCCCTCCTGTTTTCCTTAGTAGCCACACCAGTCTACATGGGGTGAGTTTATGGGGCGTGGGTGTTTCCTCTGACCAGTGTCAGCAGGAAACGTCTTTCTGGCCTTCTGCTCATGTTTACAAAAGGAGCAGAGCGTAGTCCATACCCAGACAGTGGCACCAGCCCCGCTGCTCAGACACGGATGGTGTTGCTGGACCGGAGCCGATGATGGGCAAGCTCCGCACCTTGTGATAGCCCGGAATGCCCGCTCAGGGTCTGACATGAGAAACTCTGAGTCTGGCCTTGGGGAAGCCAGCATTTGAAAGGGCAGGGCATATAGGGATAATCTCGGGGCCACAAAACTAACACAGGGAGCAGTTCGGCACTGAACTTTGTGCAGGCAATCCTAAGCGCAAAGGAATCCAGAGTAAGTGGTGGCATCTCAGGGTTGGATTTGCCAGTGTTCTCCGACCTGTCTGCACTATGTTGAGCATGTTTAGAAAGGGCACGTGTTCTATAGCTCTTCCAAGTTGGTATGTAATTTGCTTTTTCCTTTATATTACATAATGAGAACCTCCCTAGTTATTAAAAATTAATTGACAAGTCAAGTTTGAATGACTGTCCAACAGCCCATCTTTGGGATGCCACAGATTTTTATTTGCTGAACTCGTTTGACTTCTGAACTGTTTCCCTGGCATCAGAACACTTTGCTGCATTTACTCATGGCCTCTCTGTCCTGTCACTAGCTGGGTTCCCCAGAGTGACCCCCCGGGCCTGCAGCACAACACCTGGCCTGGCCAGGCCCTCTAAGGACTGTAGGGGTGACGACCTGGCAAGAGGCATCTCTATCAGGCGCAGGAGGTCGTGGATAGCTCAGACGCTGAGGGCGGGGGCCCTGAGGGGAAGCTGGGCCACTGAGCAGAGGCCTGAAGTGGTGCCGTTAGGCACAGAGATCCACCGCTTTGCCAACCGTCAGGGTTGCATGACAGCGTTCCACTTCTCCTCTGCGGAGAAGGTGGCCTACTTCCCTTTTATTTTTGCTTTTTTAGCATAAAACACTGCACAGCCACTGTGGTTCCCTAACAGGCCCCCAGACCCTAAAGGGCAGCCCCTCGGGCCTCAGCTTCCCCCACCCCTTTGAGTGGCATTGGCTGCCCACCAGGGTGCCACCACCCAGGCCCTGGGCTCATTGCCCTGAACCCCAGGGCCTGCCCCACACTTACCAGAACCCGACTCTGAGCTGTGGAAAATGCGGTGCTATTTTTTATTTCAACCTATGCATCACAGACCCCTCTTCCTATCTGAGACAGGCTGCCTGGTTGGTGGCCTGTCCCCTTAGGGAGCTCCGAGGCCTTCCTTTCTGCCCCCTCCTCTCATTGTCTCACCTCTTTTTTTAAAATATATTTTATTGATTATGCTATTACAATTGTCCCGTTTCCCCCTCTTCATTCCCCTCCACCCACATTCCTCCCCTTTAATTCATGTCCATGTGTCGTAAGTTCTTTAGCTTCTACATTTCCCACACTATTCTTGCCCTCCCCCTGTCTATTTTCTACCTACTGTCTATGCTACTTATTCTCTGTACCTTCTCCCCACTTCTCCTCCTCCCACTCCCCTGTTGCTAACCCTCCATGTGATCTCCGTTTCTGTGGTTCTGCAACTGTGGTTCTAGTTGTTTGCTTAGTTTGTTTTTGTTTTAGGTGTGGTTGTTATTAATTATGAGTTTGCTGTCATTTTACTATACATGTTTTTTATCTTCTTTTTCTTAGATAAAGTCTCTTTAACATTTCATATAATAAGGGCTTGGTGATGATGAACTCCTTGAACTTGACCTTATCTGAGAAGCACTTTATCTGCCCTTCCATTCCAAATGAAAGCTTTGCTGGATAGAGCAATCTTGGATGTAGGTCCTTGCCTTTCATGACTTGGAATACTTCTTTCTAGCCCCTTCTTGCCTTCAAGGTCTCTTTTGAGGAATCAGCTGACAGTCTGATGGGAACTCCTTTGTAGGTGACTGTCCCCTTATCTCTTGCTGCTTCTAGAATTCTCTCCTTCATTTTAATCTTGACTAATGTAATTATGATGTGCCTTGGTGTGTTCCTCCTTGAATCCAACTTCTTTGGGACTCTCTGAGCTTCCTGGATTTCCTGGAAGTCTATTTCCTTTGCCAGATTCGGGAAGTTCTCCTTTATTGTTTGTTCAAATAAGTTTTCCATTCGTGGCTGATCCTCTTTCCCCTTCTGGTGCCCCTATAATTCGGATGTTGGAATGTTTAAAGATGTCCTGGAGGTTCCTAAGCCTCTCCTAATTTTTTTGAATTCTCATTTCTTCATTCTTTTCTGTTTGGTTGTTTCTTTCTTCCTTCTGGTCTACTTCATTGATTTGAGTCCCAGTTTCCTTCCCATCACTATTGGTTCCCTGTGCATTTTGCTTCATTTCACTTAGCATAGCCTTCATTTTTTCATCTAATTTGCAACCAAATTCAACTAATTCTGTGAGCATTCTGATCACCAATGCTTTGAATTGTGCATCTGATAGGCTGGCTATCTCTTGGTTGCTTAGTTGTATTTGCTGTGCAGCTTTGATCTGTTCTTCTTTTTTGGCCATTCTTTTTTTGTCTTGTAGCTAGTACCTGTTACATAGTAAGCGGCAGAGCCTTGGGTGTTCACCTGGGTGGGGCAACCCAGTCACTTGGGTTGTGACACTGTATGTGGGGCGGGGTCTCAGAGGGAACAATGGCGTTTTGCTGTGCTCTCTGCTTGATCTCAGTCCCCTCTGCCTCTTCCCCCAAGCAAACTGGGCCCTTCTGGTGCTGATTCCCATGTGGGTGGGCTTGTGCATGTTCTAGGACCCTGTGGGTCTCTCCAACAAACTCTCCTGTGAGGCTGGGAGTCTCTCATGACACCTCAACTGCCACAGGTGTTTTCAGTCGGTGCTTTTAGGCTTTATTTCCAGGTGCTGGGGCCCCGGGTTGCACGGTCTATCTCGCTTCACAATCCCCACCTCGCTGGGTCTGCCCATTGCCACCCCATACCCGGGGTCTGCCAGCCGCCGCCTGTCTACCCAGGGTCTGCACACTCCATCCTGCATGCCCAAGGTGCCATGAGTGCCCACTGCCACCACTTCTTTTGCCATGACCCCTCTCCACTCGACCCCGACTCTACCCCACTTACCAGTCTGGATGAAAGTGTCTATTTTATCTCCTTGGCTGTCCAGCTTCCATACAGTTCAATTTTCTGTCGGTTCTAGTTAGTTTGTTTCTTATTTTGGTTGTGCGAGGAGGCACAGTATGTCTACCTACGCCTCCATCTTGGCTGGAAGTCATTGTCTCACCTCTTCATTCTCCTACCTTCAGACATCCTTCCACAGTTCAGGTTGTCCCCACCTCGCCATCAAAACCAACCTTGCCCACGCTGTACCTGTCAGAGCCCCACCTCCCCACTCTGGCCAAGCTAACGCACTTATGCAAGTCAAAGGGCTGAGCTCCTGCTCCGTGCCCAGTGCTGTCTCAGGTGCGGGAAACACACAGGGTGATGAAGTATTGCGGCTGCCTTCTGGAAGCTCAGAGTCTGGGAGAGGTAGAGGGGGGTCAGAAAAAAACCAGAGAATTACTGTACAGTGTGGGGAGGGGACCTGGATGTGTCAGAAACACCCCACCAAACAGAGCACTTGACTTGAGGCTTAAAGGGTGGGTGAGAGTTTGCCAGGTGGAGAGGGTGGGAAAAGCATTCTGAGCAGAGCGCTCGGCCTACCGAGCCAAGACCGAAGGGGGCAGCCCAGGGCGTGCGTGTTTGGGAAGAAGAGAGCAGCAGAGAATGGAGTGAAGACTCCGCAGGTGACGCTGGAAAAGATGTACAGATTCAGATCCCAGAAGCCTCGAGTGCCAGAGTAAAGGGTTGGTAGTGATTCTGAACAAACAGCAATCAGGGGCCTACTGTGTGCCCAACATGGTGCCATAGGGGGAGAATGAGTGGGGGGAGGGCAGCCAATGGCCATGATCTTGGAGAACAATAATGGGAGTGCTGGGGCTTGGGTGGGCACTTCTGTTTATCCTCCTCCCCATGACATCCACCTTCACCCAAAGAGAGGGCTTATGGGAACTTGGAGGTGAGCATCAGGGGCTCCATCCAGTTCACCCCGAGTCAGACTGGCTGCATGGCTAGACCTTCCGAGGAGGCAGCAGTACTGGGGCTGTGCAGACAGGCTCCGGGCTCCCATCGCTCCTTCTCCGAGGCCAGGAGAGCTGTGATCTCAACACAAAGCACCCGGGAGAGCGGGTTTGGCGTGGATGGGTCAGTAGCTACCTGTGAAAGTTAAGTGCAAGACCCAGGTAGTGGCTGGGATGTGCACAGAGCTTTGCAAATTGGAGTCACACGGAAGTTTGTCATCCTTGTTATTGTGGAGATAGCCACACAGGATCTCTGCCCAGGACAGGACAGCCCCATGGTCCTCCCCGGAACGGGCCTGCCTCAGAGGGGTGTGCAGGCTCACTTGTCAGTTTCTCAGCAGCCCCTTGTCTCGGGGTTACACCCTGTTCACCTTGATTGGGTTTGTGGCCACCTGGCCACCAAGGGGGCGAACACCCTCGTCCATGACAGTGCCCACCCCGTAGGGCAGGCGCACACCCACAGCCCTCAGCCATCTCACGATGTCTGCTTTCTCTCAGCGTCAAGAGCCTGTCGTACTCTTACCACATCCCCAGTTCTGGGGTGCCCGCCACCCCACACTCACTCTCACTGGCCCAGCCACCGAGATAGGAAGTGTGGCAAGTTCCTACGCAGGAAGGCCGCCTAACACAGCGGCTGAGCTCACACACCCTTAGAACTAATCTGGCCTGCTCCGAACCCGGGCCCCTTCACTCCCCGACCCGCTGACCGTGGTTGTCTTCCTTCTCCCTGGGTCTCTCACTTCACCTGTAACCCAGCGATGATGCCAGGACTTACACTGAAGGCCTGGGGTCCCGGATCAGGGAGCTGGCCTGTCCGGCAGGTGGCCCGCCCAGCCAGGCTCCAGGGCGTGTGCTCCTGTTACTGTCCTGCATGTTGTTTTCGGTAGTTTTCTTCGTGATGAGTCACTGCCTGAGGTGAGGCGCTCTGGGCAAGAGTCCAGAGGCCTGGCCCCCACAAACAAGGGTGTCTGCACTATGAATCTCTAAAGTTAGTAAGTTGAATGACACGCAGGCCCCTGCTCCTGGAGGAGCTGCCTGTGTGGGCTCAGAGTGGCCTCAGGCCAGCTGAAATGGCTCCCCAGGCATTGCGCCCGGTGCCCCTTTGGGAGGGTCCTGAGCTCCGACAGATTCTCTATAGGGCTTGGTGCCCAGAAGCCAAGAACTCCCCAGCCAGTTGACCCCCAATGCCCTTGCAGCTGGGATGTCCCACGCCCCGACCCAGAACGAGCCAGGTACTGACCACCAACACCTGGCTAGGGACAGATGGGCTTTGGTGGTCCCAGCCACAGGCTGTCCTGAGGGCAAGGTCAGGAAGAAACTGTGTACAGGAGCTTAGCCCAACAGTGCAGGAGCCCCCGTCTCTGACTCCCACCCCCTGCCACGCACACACTGCGGGGATGGGCCGCTTCCTATTTTAACAACAGGATTGGCCAGAGTCAGCCTTTTCGCAGTGGGCAGGCGTTCCCCACTCGACAGCCAGGTCTGAGCTCAGTAGTCACTCCCATAGGTGTGCTCTTCCTACATAGAGCAACCAGGGAGGCCATAACGGGCCACAGCATCTCCCCCATTGGTACCCTCTGTTCTAGAGATGGCTAGGCAGAGGTCAAGAAAGATCAAGTGACCTGCCCCAGAGCCCCCCTCCTGCCCCCCACAGCTGGTCAGCTGCAGGAACTCTGGCCTTCCCGTCCCCTCCACCCACCTATGGCCTGCACCCTGTGTCCTTGGTGCCCTTTGTGGCAGGCCCTCATACACCAAGGGGCAGGGCTGAAGCTGGCCGGTCACCACCACCTCCTGGCTCCACCCCCTGCACTGTGGGGGAGGATCTTGTGGGGCTTCCCCTCTCGAGGCAGGAAGTGGTGGGAGAGGTTTAAAACGGTCCAGGAGGGAAAAACAACCCTGGGAGCAGTGAAGTGGGTGCTGTGCCGGCCTCCCTGCCCTCTTATGGCCCTGTGCCCACCCCCAGACGAGCAGGGGGCCAAGCTCCAGAACTGACCGCCTCTTTCTCTCTTGTTTCCACAGGTTTTTGGGACTCCTCACTGAACCCCCGGAGAGCCGGTGGGAGCCCAGTGGAACCCTCGAAGGACTCAGCCCCCAGGGCGCCCCCAGCCTCCAGCCACAGGTCTGCTTCCCATGACGAAAACTGCTCGTGTGAAATCGAACTCTCCATAGGAAGTGACCGCCTGTGGTTCGTGAACCCCATCTTCATCGAGGACTGTGGCAGTGCCTTGCCTGCCAGCCTGCTGCCCCTTAGAAGCCGCCCCTCTGGCCCATTGCCTCCCATCTCTGACTCTACCTCACCCACCTCCAGGTGGGCCCCTCGCCGCCCAGCACCCCCTCCCCCAGCATCCTTCTCCCACCCCCTCAGTCCCACCCAACCTCCTCCGCCCCCTGTCCCAGCTCTGGCCTGTCCTCTGCCCAATTCTCCCCAACCTCCAGAGGCCCCTCCCCCTGTATTGCCAGCATCTGCCTCCCACCTGGCACCCCATGTTTTTGGCCCCCTAGACCATCCAAGCCAGCTCCCCATGACAGCCTGTGAGAGGCTCCCATGCCCCCCAGCAGGCCTGGGCCCTCTCAGGGAGGAGAAGGTGAAGCCAGGGACAGCCCTCAGCCCCCTGCCCCAGGCCCCCACCCCCGCCCCTCCAAGGCCAGGGAAGAAGGGCATCCCTGCTGCTCCTCCCAGACGCCGAGTGTCTGAGAAGGGCTCCCTGGAGGACCAGGGTGAGGGAAAGGTGGACAGGAACACAATGGCGCAGTGGGACCAACTGGGTCTTTCCAGGCCATCCCCACTCAGCCTGCCTCCCCAGGGGACCTCAGACAGTCCTGAGGACAGGCCTCCAAGGACCACGGAGCAAGGCCAGGAAGCAGTACCCAAAGGCAGCGAACTGGGCAGCATGCCCGAGTTGTCAAAGAAGACCCGCCAACCCCCAGTCCCACCTCCCAGGAAGAAACGGGTCTCCCGGCAGCTGGCCTCCATCCTCCCAAGCCCCTTGGAGAGCGCTGAGCTCTCCGTGGAGGAGGGAGCCCCTGAGAAACCCTCCCCTGGCCCACCCCAAGAAGGCCAAAGCCCTGCCTCCCAAGCCAGGACTCAGAGCCCACACACCCAGGCCAGCGCCCGACCCCAGAGCACTCCAGAGTTCAAAGGCTCCCTGGCCTCCCTTTCGGACAGCGTGGGAGTACCTGCCTCAGCCATGGACCAAGACTCCTACTCCACCAGCAGCACGGAGGAGGAGCTGGAGCAGTTCAACAGCCCCAGTGTGAAGAAGAAGCCCTCCATGATCCTGGGCAAGGCGCGGCACCGCCTGAGCCTCGTGAGCTTCACCAGCGTCTTCCACGCCTTTCTCTCCAATGACCGCAAGCTGTACAAGAAGGTGGTGGAGCTGGCCCAGGACAAAGCCTCGTACTTCGGCAGCCTGGTGCAGGACTACAAGGTGTACAGCCTGGAGATGATGGCGCGTCAGGCCTGCAGCACCGAGATGCTGCAGGAGATCCGCACCATGATGACCCAGCTCAAGAGCTACCTGCTGCAGAGCACCGAGCTCAAGGCGCTGGTGGACCCCGCCCTGCACTCCCAGGAGGAGCTGGGTCAGTCCTGCGATAGAGCAGGCTGGGAGCGGGCTGGGAGCGGGCTGGGAGGGAGGATCGTCTGAGATCATCCATCTTTCCCGCCCCCTTAACTAAGGAACTGACCGCTCTGCCAGGCTGCCTCCTGCTTCTGCCCATGTGCCCAGTGGGGAGGTGGAAGAACCTCAACCCACATGATAAGAGGCCGGGCAGGGCCCAACCCTCAGAATGCTCCTGGCTTTATTAGGGAGGCAAAGCACAAGGAGCAATTAGAGGCAAAAGAGGTTCTGGTGTGTGGCTGCTGAGGGCCAGAGTCCGTCTCTGCAGGTGGAGGCTCTCGGGGTTAAAGGGACCTGGGGTGAGGGGTGGGCGATGGCTGGGCCAGAGCCCTCTCATTTTGCAGATGAGGAGACAATAGCTGAGACCCTCCCACTGGGGATAGGGTAGGGCCAAAAAGACTTCCCAAGAATATTCCTAAACTGTCACTTGAGGAGCTGAATATCGCCTTGGTGTCAAGTAGATAGATACAAGCTCAAATCCTTGTTCGGCCCCCAGCTAGCTGTGGCCCCACCATCAGAGCCCGGGCTGGTCCGTCCACAGAGTTGGGGTGATGGCACGCGTGTTGCAGAGCTGCTGTGAGATCAGCACTGGTTGACTCCTGCCGTGCTAGAGGGTTAGGGTGCCTCTTGGACAAGGTGACATTTGGACAGTGAAGGGACAAGCCATGTGGATAGCTGTGAAGCAAATTCTCCAGGCAAAAGGAATAGCAAGTGCAAAGGCCCTGGGGCAGGAGCAGGTGTGGCAGGTGGTAGAGCAGCAGGGGGGTCAGAGTGGCTGAAGCAGCAAGAGCATAAGGGAGTGAGCAAGGTGCTGAGGGAGAGATCACAGGGGCAGCTCACCAGGGGGCCTTGAAGGGCACAGGGAGCCACTGGAAGGTTCCAAGTGCAGGAGTGTTGTGGCCAGACCTGCCATAACAGGGTCACACTGGTTTCTGTGTTGACAATGGAATGTAAGGGGCCAGAGCAAAGGGCCATAACACAATTTAGGCAAGAGATGACGGTAGTTCAGGTCAAGGTGGCGGCCTCGGCAGTAGTGAGAAACCAGTGTCTGGATGTACTGTATTTTCGAAACTAGAGTCCAGCGAGTTCGGGGACTGAAAGAGCAACATCAGAAATAATCCCAGCCAATACCTACTGGGTGCCCAGGACCCCCACGGACAGCTGCGCAGCTCCCGTTGAACAGTAGGCAGCCCTGTGAGAGTTTAATCCGCACCAGGCCTGGGGAAGAGCGTTTGGATACAGTGTGTCGATCCAAGGGCTCCTGGGCCAGTGTCTTCTGGGTGTGGTTTTCTGTTGAGTGCACTGCACTGTCTCACGTGGCAGAGCCTAGGGTTGTAACTGCTGGGGTTGCCGGCATGTCTTCCCAGGGGTCAGGAGATGGGGTAGCCGCGCAGTCGGGCAACGGCCTGGCGGCAGGATCCCTGCCCCTGGTGCCCTCACCCTGCTTCTCTCGGCCACCCACAGAAGCGATCGTGGAGTCCTCGTTGTACAAGTGTGTGCTGAAGCCCCTGAAAGAAGCCATCAACTTGCGCCTCCGTGAGATCCACAGCAAGGACGGCTCACTGCAGCAGCTCAAGGAGAACCAGCTGGTGATCCTGGCCACCACCACCACTGACCTAGGTGTGACCACCAGCGTGCCGGAGGTGCCCGTCATGGAGAAGATCCTGCAGAAGTTCGCCAGCATGCACAAGGCCTACTCCCCCGAGAAGAAGATCTCCATCCTGCTCAAGACGTGTAAGCTCATCTACGACTCCATGGCCCTCAGCAACCCAGGTAGGCGGGCGGCCGGAAGGGGTGGGGCTGGGGGCGCTCACCGGGCTGGGAGATTGTGTGGGCCTGTGACTCCTCCCTCGCCAAGGCTCCCAGAGCCTCTGGAAGGCACTAGAGAAGACTTTACAGACTCAGTGGGCTACTGGGGCAGAACTGGGCATGGTGGGGACACCGCTCCTGGGCACCAGGGCACCAGGAGGAGGGCCGTGGTCAGCTGGAGGCAAGCAGGGGGACCAGCCCACACCCTGCCTGTGTGTGAATTATGAGAGCAGCGCTGGCTTCCTAGNGGTGGGCAGCCGGAAGGGATGGGGCTGGGGGCGCTCACCGGGCTGTGAGATTGTGTGGGCCTGTGACTCCTCCCTCGCTGAGGCTCCCAGAGCCTCTGGAAGGCACTAGAGAAGACTTTACAGACTCAGCGGGCTACTGGGGCAGAACTGGGCATGGTGGGGACACCGCTCCTGGGCACCAGGGCACCAGGAGGAGGGCCGTGGTCGGCTGGAGGCAAGCAGGGGGACCAGCCCACACCCTGCCTGTGTGTGAATTATGAGAGCAGCGCTGGCTTCCTAGGGCTGCTGGGACGAAGTACCGCAAACTGGGTGCTTGCACGACAGAAACGGATTCTCTCGAGGTTGTGGAGGTGGGAAGTCTGGACTCCAAGTGTCTGCAGGGTCGCGCCCCTGAAAGGCTCTGAGAAAGGAGGTGCTCCAGGCCTCGCTCCCCACTGCTGGTGTTCCCAGGCTTGTCACACCTTAGCCCACTGTCACATGGCATTCCTCCATGTGCATGTGTGTCCAAAGGTCCCCTTTTATGAAGGCATCAGTCACACTGGAATAGGACCTCCATTCCAGTACAGCCTCACTTAAGTAATTACATCTGTGACAACCCTGTTTCCTAGTCAGGTCACCTTCTGAGGTACTGAGGGTCAAGACTTCAACCTAAGAATTTTAGGGGGACACAGTTCACCCCGTAACAGCTACCTGAGTCAGTCAGCACTTCTTAGTGCTCGGTCAGCTGAGCAGCGATGCTGGCCTGGTCAGGGGGGCCTGTGCATGGCTGGGCTGGCCCGTGGGTCTGTGGGCACAGGGCTTGTTCGGAGGCTGGCTGGTCTAGGGTGGCCTTGCTCACATGTCCAGTGGTTGGTAAGCAGTTGACTGGTCTGGAGTGGGAGTGACTGGGCCACGCAGCCCTCACTCGCCTGCAGGTGAGCCCAGGCTCGTGTCTGTGGCAGTGGGTGGTGGGCCCAGAGAATGCGAAGAGCCTGTGAGGCTTCACGGGGCCCGGGCCTGAACTGGCGCAATGCCGCTCTGAAATATGGCACTGACTGGTTTCCTCAGAGACCAGCCCAGCCCGAAGGGGCGAGGAACTAGACTTCCCTTCTCCATGGGAGAGCTGCATAGTCAGGGGGCTCAGGGGTGCAAACGCAGGGAGGGGAATCATGGAGACCTGTTGTAGTCAGCCATCACAGCACACCTGCGGGCAGACGGGGACAAGCATGGCTGCGCCACTGCCGGGTTTTGCCCCTGGTCCACCCTTCAGCTGCATGACCTTGGCAGAGGCAACCTGGGTAACCGCCCGTGACAGCAGTGGTAGGGGGGAGAAGCAGGACTGCCGCCTCTGCGACCCCACAGCCTTGGGCCTGGTTCCTGGCACTCACCACCCGTGCGACCTGAAAGGAGTTACTTACCCCCTTAAGGCCCAGTTTCCTCACCTGAGGAAGCTGTTTCACAAAGAGAGGGAACTAAGACTCCTAATGCCCAGAAGCCACACTCGGGTGTTAGAAACAGCAGATGCAAATGTTGACCCCAACGCACAGCGCCTCCAGGGGGCGGTGCCAGGAGAGGGCTCCCTCCCGTCCCTGGGAGGAGGGCAGGCCAGTTTGGCGGCAGGCCAACCGAAGACATTGATGGCTGGGGGACGATGCAAGGTCCTGTCACCCTGGAAAACCTCCTTCGGAGGGGCTTTTCTGAGACCTTCCCCATCTGAACTTCTAGTTTGGGGGATCATTTGCCCCTAGGCCTTGCTGGGGCTCGGGGTGAAGTCAGGGCCAAGGGTTCCGTGGGCCTTGAGGCGTTATCAAGTCCATTCTCGGCGAGTCCCAGTTACTCAGAGAGCTTGGGTGTCCTGGAATCCTTCCCAACACAAGATCTCTCGCCAGCAACCTCAGAACGGACACTGAATGTGCTCGGTGAAGACCAGACAGCAGGGAACAGGGGGGCGATGGCTGATTTTGACGGAAGGGAGAAAAGAAAAGCAGTTTTCTGTAGCCTGCCTACACTGATACAGCATTTTTACCTGCGCCACCATCTGTATTCCAGGTTGTCACTTGATCTACTAAGGCCCCTGTTAGCATCTCCTTCTCCAGCTCCGGACCAGGGTCATGTCTTAGGGTTGGTTGCCGCGCGTCCTTCCCCTCCTTTAGTGTGGGCACCTCCACAGCCGCTCTTTGTGGCTTAGGGCATCGGTGTTCTTAAGGATTACAGGTTTCTCGCCACAGCCCCCCCCCATTTTTTGTTTTACATGGGAGGTCCTCATTTTGTTCATCAGACGTTTCCTCATGATGAGAGAGAGGTTATGCATTTCCAGCCAGATCCCGACCGACTCTTCCGTTCTCCCAACATTGACATTCATTCCTCTTAGGACCAGGCCCTGCACCTGAGCATTTACTTCTCACATCCCTCCTACCGGACGCCCCAGTGGCTTGCCACTTGCAGGGTGGTCCCCAGGCCAGCAGCCCGGGAGCTGCCAGTGACCCCATGGGGGGCAGAACTCAAGCTCGGGTCCCGTCTGGCTCCACCCACTCAAAGCAGAAATCAGCCCTTCCTTCGCACCCCCACCCCCACCCACCCTGCCCCAGCCCCTTCATCCCAGGGAAGAAGCCCTCCCCTTGCACCATGCTGGCAATAGTAACCCATGGCCACCCAGCCCGCCTGAGACGAGGTAAATACAGGGCCTGGGGGCTGGCGAGACCTGTTGGAACAGAGGGCAAAGGGCTAAACTTGGAAACACGAGGCCTGGGCTAACTGGCCAGGCTGTCTTTTCCAGAAAGGTGGTTGCTATTTACGCTCATGATACAGGTGGATGAGGATTCAAGCCCAGAATTTTCTCACTGCAAAGCTTGTGTGCTTTTATCACTGCACGGAGCAACCAGCCTGGGAACAGATCCCAGGATTCCTGATGCGTGACCAAGGGCATCCTCCCTGGTAGTAGCGAGTGTGCATTGCGGGCTTGAGTTAGGCTAAGTGGGGAGTTCACGGACATGATGGTTTTGGGTAAACCTGGCCTCCACCCTGCAGCCAGGAGCAGCTGGGGTTCTCATGGTTGTCATGAGGCTTGGTGAGACCAGCTAGGACTTCTGGAATCGTGTGTCCCATTACACCAACAGGCAAATTATTCCCGCCTCTTCGGTGTCTGAGACCAGACAGCTGGCCTGCTACTGGGGAGAAAGAGTCCAGCCCAAGAATCCCTCCCTGGATGGGAGGGGGAGGAAGGTTGGAGGAGTGTGGGGTTTGCAAATGTGGGATTCTTTCTAAAAGAATGTACAGAACCTCCTTCCAACATAGAGGAAGAGCAGGCAGCATCCCAGCAGGCAGTGAGAGCAGACAGGCTGCCTTCTTCCGTTCCCTCAGTGTCTGTGTCCTCACCCTGTGCTCAGGAAATGGAGCCCCTGGCCCTGGGGGACGGGTACCCAACAGCCACACGGTTGAATGTGGGGGCAAAAGGGGTGGTCCTGGAGCCTCAAAGTCCCTCAGGCCCATTGCCCTCCACCTCCCTGGAGGAGGCCACACAGGGAGCTCAGCATCTGTGGCTGTTCGGGTGGGGCAGAGGCTGGGGGTCGAATGGGAGAAGGAAACTCGCTGGAGGCCCCAAGAGCATGGCCAATAACCCAGCAGCCATCACACTCATGACTTCCCATCGGTCTCACGGAGCCCACCTCACAACCACCCACGGGGTGTGGATCCTTGTTATCCTCTTTCGCTGGCAGAGGAAGCCGAGGCTCAGCAAGCTTAAGCAGCCTGCTCCAGGGCATACCTGGGCAGGTGAGTGGTGGACCTGGGACTTGTCCAGGTGAGTGAAGGCCTGTGCTGAACTGCTGCATTGTCGTGCCTGTCCCAGTGTCCTGGGGACAGAGATGATCTCAGAGGAGGCTGGCCCACGTCAGGCCTCATGTCTTCCCAGGCAGGCTGGGACTTTTGGCCTCAGGTCTCTGAGCCCATAGCAGCGTGGCTGGCTGGCTGGCTGGCAGGCTGGCTTGCGGCCGAGCTCTTTAAAGAGGAACCCAAAGAGCGGGAGTGATTTCCTCAGGGATGTGGCGCAGCTCACAGCAGAACTGAGACTGAAGCCACGCAGACTCAGAGTGCGCACAGGCAGGCTGGGCGTCTTCAGGGGCCTCAGTGAATCAGCCTAAGCCAACCTCTGTATTAAAAAATACCTTTTAACACTCACCAAAACCCTATATAACAGACAGAGTGAGCCTCACCGTTATCCCGTTTTCAGACAAGAAAAGTGCGACTCAGCGTGAGTGGCCCCAGATCAGTCAGCTAGTTAAGTGGCAGAGTTAGGGACCTTTTCATCCTGTGTGCTTCACGCTTCAGCTCATTTTCCTCAAAGCTTTCCTTCTCCCAAGGCTCCCAGCAGAGGAAACACCATAAGGCCCCAAACCAGCCCTTCGAAAAGGGATCGGCTCCCCTAACACCTACTGATAGAAACCAGCTGTGACTGTGGCAATACTCAACGCAGGAACCCTGGGAGATGCAGGCCTCGGCAGGGCTCCCAGAGGCACAAGTAGCTGCATGTGATCCCTGAGTCAAGAAAGACAGACGTTCCCATCACAGGAGATTTTTTTTTTTTTTGCAACCATGCCCAGCATCCCGGTGGCGCTATCCAAGGCCGCACTGGGCGCAGGGCTGAGACTGGGCCTCGGCTCCTGGCTTCACGGGAAGGAGTGTGCAGCCCTGACTGCCCCTGGGATATCGGCCGGGAGCTGGTGCCTGGCAACCTTGCCTGAAGCTGGTGTTTGTCTGCAAGCAGCTCCCAGGGCAGTGAGCCTGTGTGGGCGTCCGTCACCCACACTGGGCAGAGAGGCCCAGATTCTGGTCCCCGCTCCACTGCTGACCAGCTGTGGGGCTCGGAGCCAATTTCTCCCATCCCTGAGCCTCAGTGTCTTCACAGTGAGGTTGGACCTGAGGGAGCCAAGGCCACTGACGTGAGAAGGTGGTTCATATTATCTCACAAGGGCCAACTGCGTCCGTCTCTTCCCCGCTCCACGTCGGTTCATGTTGGTAGAAGCTGCAATGGGCCACTGTGGAAATATTTATGCTCTGGAAATTGGCAAGCACTACACATCGGGCCTTTTTTTCCGTCAGAGAACCAGTGGGTAAGCCTTTCCCATCAAACCCCAGTCTGAGGCCGGCAGCAGATCCCAGTGTCCTTGACCACAGCCCCCACCCTGGGCAGGACAGAACAGGGCCCGGTGGGAACCACGTAGGCCTCAGTGAGGTCCACTGTCCGTGTCCTGTGTCCCAAGCCCTGTGGTGGGGACTGAGGATGGAGGCAGAGGCTCAGAGTGGTTAAGCAACTTACCCAAGCTCACACAGCTTCCACCCCTGCCCTCGGGGAGCGCACAGCCGAGGGAAGGGACAGGCTCTGATGTGGCCAAAGCATGTGGGAGCTGGAGCGGGAACCAGCCAGCTGTGCTTGAGAATGTGGGAGAGGATGGGGGTTGGTGAAGGAAAGGAGGAAGGGCCCCGGCAGAGGGGACGGTGCGTGTGAGGGTGCAGTGGAGTGAGGGTGCAGTAGAGTGAGGGTGCTGGTGGGGTGCAGGGACTGGCCCCGGTTCAGCACAGAGGAGTGTTACATCCGGGGGCTGATGGAGGCAGAATGTCCTTCTGCATTGGAAGGTGCAAAGTAAGTGTCGAGTGAGCACCACCAGTGGCTGGGACAGTCCAGGAGAGCTTCACAGAGGAGGTGGAACTTGAAGGACTGGTGTTAAAATGACAGAAACATGGGATTGTGAGTGCAAAACACTAGATTCAAGCTGTGGTTCACCTCATCCCAGCCCTGTGACCTTAGGCAAGAAGCTTCACTTGTCGGGGACTGACTCTCCTCATCTGTCGGGTAGGCATAGTGAATCCAGCATGGCTCACAGAATTGTCTGAGGAATTCGTCAGTGTAAGGTTTATAAAACATGCGGCCACACGAAAGTCGATGCCGTGTGGGAGATGGAAGGAACGGGCCTTTGGAAGGAGAGAGGAGGGCTTGCCAGATGGGTGAGTGTGGCAAAAACCAAGGGGCAGGAGTGCAGGTGACTTGTTCCGAGGCCGTCAACGAGATAATGTGGCTGGAGGAAAGAGGGTCAGTCATACTGGACCAGTGACTGTGCACCTGTTTGTAGAAGGCCTTGAACGTCAGGGTAAGAGACCAGACCTGACTCCCCAGGCAGTGGAGAGCCATTGACGGTTCTTGTGGAAAGACCTGGCATGAGCAGAGCTGTATTCTCCGAGAGGTGAGCTAGCAGACAGAGTAGACCAAAGCGCAGAGACTGCTGGGAAGGCAGGCCCAGGGATGGGAAAAGCAAAGGGTGCTTGCAGAGAGCAGCCAGACCTCGCCTGGGCTCAGGTCTGACTGGCCACCAGAGACAGAGAGCCCCAGAAGAAAAGGGGGACTCCCAGGCTTGCAATTCAAGACTTGGGGGGAAAGTGGGCTCCTTGATGAGAATGGGGAGGTCCCAGCAAGGGCTGGTTTCCCCAGAAAGATGGTACACACTTTGGCTTGGCCCCTGGTGGGGAAGGACTCCTAGACTCTCTACAGAGGCCCATTGCAGTTGGTGCCGGGTCACTGGCTGTGAGTCCTCGCTGGGAGCTCAGCAGTTGTACATCTACTCATTCATTCATTCGTTCGTTCACTCATTCACTCACCTGGCACTGTGCCATGCTCTGTGTACCAGGGAGATGGAGGAGAGGTGCCCATGGGCAGGTGGAGGCACAGACTCGGGAAGCCCCCTACAGTGGGGCGGCTGTACACACCGGGGTGGGAACCAAGGAGATGGGGCCCAAAGCCTGTCCTGAGGCTCAGCCCAGATTCTCAAGAAGAGAAGAAAAAGAAAAGGGCAAAGGACCTTCCATCCCCGCAGAGCACAGAGCCACATCTGGGGGGCCTCCTTCCCCATCGCTGAGTCCTCAAACCTAGGGCCCGAGCTGGACCGTCCTGTTGGCTGAGAGCCACTGTCCGTCAAGCAGGGCTTCGAGGGTTGGCCCTTCAGACGGTCTGGGGCTGGGTGATTCCGAACCTGGAGGGCTGGCCTGCGCTCTGCAGGGTGGGCAGCAGCATCCCAGGCCCCGGCGCCAGTAGCACCACCCCCGAGCTGTAACAACCAAAAAGGACTCCAGACATGGCCAAATGGCCCCTCGGGCAAAATTCCCCCAGTGGAGAAACACTGCTCGAAAGCAAATTAATGTGCCTGAGTGCATTCCTTGGCAAGTTATTAATGTAATACCCCCAGAAGATGACGTTCTTGGAGGCAGAGTGGAAGTTCAGTCGGCTCTCCCCAATGCACGAGTCCTCCGTAAACGCCAAAAGGCAGAGCCAAGGCTTCTGCTGCCTGACTCCCCGCGTTCCCTAACTCATAAGTCAAACAAGAGTCTCATATATGCCAGGATTCAAATAATTGAATTATCAGCATGAAAAGCAACTTCAGGAACAAAATAATCTTCCCCTGGGAACCATTCGGTCATGTCTTGGGCTTATAAAGGCTTACAGGAAGGCAGTCTCCAAAACAGACTAGTTCTGTGCATGGGAGGTGTGGGAGCCTTGAAACATGACGTCAGAGACTCACAGAGCTGGAAGGAGAATGGGTGGGGTTTTTGTTTGTTAGTTTGGTTATTTGTTTTTATAGTGAGGGGAAGAGTGGGTGAAAGAGAGGGAGAGAAACATCCATCGGTTGCCTCTCATACACATCCGGACTGGAGACTGAACCCACAACCCAGGCACGTGTGCTGACTGGGAATTGAACCGGCCACCTTTCACTTTGCAGGATGATGCCAACCCTCTGAGCCCTACCAGTCAGGGCAAGAGTGGGCGTTCTTTAGTGGGTGTTTCTCGGGAGCATTGTGAGAGCACTCCATGTAAAGCATTACATAGAATTCTCACCAGAACCCCACAGGATATCATGCTATCTGTACCAGTTCGCCCTTGACTAGAAACGCAGGCTCATAGAGGTAAAGCAATTGGCCCAACGTCACACAGCTAGGAAGTAGTGTGCTGGGACTCACACTGTGGGTCCGACTCTGCCTTTCAGTGCCGTGTGTTACCAACCCCTTCCGCCTGGGGCCCCGTGAGAAAACCAAGCACAGATGTCAGGAAGAGCTCAGCTTTCCATAGCACTTTATAGGTTCCAAGTCTCTCTCATACTCTTTTTCTCCTTCTGTTCTCTCAAAACCCTGCAAGACCATCCGGGCCCGTGTTGCTGGCCCCATTTTGCAGATGTAGAAACTGAGTGTGGCCAGGAAGGCAGGCCACAGGCACTCTTTCTCTGGAAGACCAAACAAGGGCAAGTGGAAACGTGGAAACACGCATGTCCCCTCAGAGCCCACTGAGGCAGTGCTGGCTTGTGCTTCTCAGGGTGCGACCCAGACCCCGCAAGGGCTGTGGGAACACAGGGGCTGCGAAATTCAACATCAAGCCCCTGCCTTTTTTCAAAGCTTTTTCATACCCTTTTTTTTAAACCTGAATCTCTCTGGTCCACAGTGGAATACAGAAAAATCAGATCTGAAGTATAGGGTGGCTATTAGAAAACTTTGGTGAGTGAATGAATGAATGAATGAGTGAGCCATGGCTTCACTATTCTGACCACCAACTGGGAGGACTTTCCACTGTAGAAGTTAGGACGTGGCTTAGACTGCTGTTCACACACACACCAGTGATTTACACAAAACAGAATTTGTTTCACTCTCATGTACAGTGTAGGCGGTTTTGAAACCTCTCTCCTATAAGGTACTCAGAGACCCAGGCTCCTGTCTTGTTATTCCACCATCCCCAGTGGTTTCTCTGCCCACAGGCTCCTCCCCTTGAAAGGCATGACCTGAAAGCTGAACACATTTCTTCCTCCTCAAATCCCACAAGCTAGAACTTGGACTTAAGGCTGCACCTAGCTGCAAGGGAAGCTGAGAAATGCGGTCTTTCTTATGGGTGGCTGTGTCCCAGCTGAAAGTCAGTCTGTCACTATAAACATAAGAGAGACTGGCCAATGAAGGGGAGGAAAGTGGTCTCTGGCTCTCATTCCAGGCTAGAATGAACCCGAGCAGCCAGAGAACACAAGACTCTCTGTGCGTGATTGTCTGTGATCCCCAAGTCAGTTCCTGGCACGGCCACTGGCCTGATTCTGGGAGGGCCCTGAGGGCGGGGACCAGCTCTGACTCACTCCCTTTGTCTCCCTGTGTGCACAGACCTACACCAGTGCCCACTTGTCACGGCTGCCACTTACCAAGCACTTGCCTGCCAGCCACTGCCCTCGGCACTGCCTGCAGGGCTGGCTTTGACCAAATTGAAGGGACTGCCAAAAACTCAGCAGTCAAGATAAATTGTACATATGTGGGTTTGTGTGTATTTTATATATGTGTACTATATGTTATGTTACATATGTATATGCATATACATATACACATGTATAAAATGCAGTGCAGTGGATTCTAGTGACCAGTTGCATGACCAAACGACTTTAATCCCAGAATATCTGTATCGCCCCCAGAAGAAACTCTGTGCCCATTAGTAGTCACTCCCCCTTCCCTCCACCCCCAGTGCCTGGCAGCCACTAGCCTGTGTCTGTCTCTCGGACTTGCTTATTCCTGACCCTTCCTATCAATGGAAACAGACAGCAGGTACAGCTGTGGCCTTTTGCAACTTGCTCCTTTTGCTCAGCATCATTTCAGGGTTCACTGGTGTCCTGGCATGGATCGGTGGTTTGTTCCTCTTTACTGCCCAGCAGGGCCCCATTGTATGGATAGACCACAGTCTGTCTGTTCACTCAGCTGTTTCCACCATTGGGCTTTGATGAATGATGTTGCTGGGAACATGTGTACAAGCCTTTGTGTGAACAGGTTTTCAGCTCTCTTAGGTATGTAACTAGGAGTAGAATTGCTGGGTCAGATATTAAGTAATATTATAATGCAAAATTTTTAAAAATTAAAATTAGCCCTGGCCAGGTGGCTCAGTTGGTTGGAGTGTCGTCCCGTACACCAGAAGGTTGCAGGTTCGATCCCTGGTCAAGGCACATACCGGGTTGCGGGCTCCAGCACCAGTCAGGAGACAACCGATTGATGTTTCTCTCTCACATCCATGTTTCTCTCTCCCCCCCTTCTCTCTCTAAAATCAGTAAAAACAAACAACATATCCTCAGGTGAGAATTAAAAAATAAAAACGAGTGCACAAAACTCCATGGTGAACAGAGACCAACACTTTAAGTACAGACGGAGAATTGTCTGTTCTGTGACCCCGGTGGTGCTCAGTACAACGGGAACAGCCATTGCCAGTCAACTGGCGAGTCCCAGGCCCACGTGAGTTCACAAGGGCTGACGGTCACATGCAAACAGATCGTTAACCCAGGGTTCGGCCTACAGCCATTGTTTTTTGTTGTAAGTGTTCATTAACTTCTGCCGCTTGGTTCACATGTGGGGGGTATTTTGATAAGTAGCTGTTGGAGGAGCACATATTTTTCCTCTTGCCCCAGGCCCCCAGAGGGCTCGACAAAGCACCAACCACTGACACCATGTCATTTAACTCTCAAACCTCTGTCTCATGCTCCCACCTCTTTGCGGAGGTTAGAGGAGGAACTTCCCACGGATCACAGCTAGTGCGTGGGAGCGCTGGGGTCGGACCCTGGGCCTGAGGCCAGAGGGCTACCTCTGCACCACTCGCCGTACCTCTCGTGACTTCCTGAGGAGTGTGGTCAAGGTAGGAGAGGCACTTCGGCTCTCAGAGCCTCAGTCTCTTCTTCAAGAAAGTGGGCAAAACCACACCGACTGTATGTCATCCCTATGAGGGACGGATGCGAACACACACAGTCAGACTATGGGATTTGCCTTCCTCCTCAAAGCTGCGCCTTGAGGCAGTGAAATCAGTCACCGGTGAAACCTACCCCTGGGTATGTTGAGGGAGCCCACCAGTCTTGTCTCCCAAATGAAGCCATGCGTGAACATTTATTTTTGCCCCGAGGGTTAGGAAAATAATTTGGTTCCCCCAAGAAACAGGTGTATTTTCTCAGGGACAATGAGAAGAATATAGGTGGTTGTGTTTTCCTTTTCACTTTGGCCACCAGGAAACTCAAAGCCAAATGCCTGGCTCCAAGGGAGCTGTTGTGTGAGTTCTTGCTCGTTTGCGTTTTCATTGTTTCTGTGCTGTACAGTGCCTCTTGTCATTCTTGTTTGTCCCCATGTTCACACTTTTATTTAGACCTTACAGCTTTATCATCTATTTCCGGATGGTTACCTAAATCCTACGTAAAACAGGAGAAATACACTTTTTGAAAGAACTATAGGTTGCATGGCATGTGTTTGGACTGACTGTCGATCTCCCTGGAGACACAAAGGGCAGCAGCCCCGGGTGGTCCTGCTGGGGCCGTGCCCCAGCCTGGTAGTTCCAGCTGAGTCTGGAGACCTCTGCCTGAGCCCTGGCCTCCCTTTGGTAAGAGGAGGGGAGAAGGGAGTTGGGGACCCCAGTGGCCATTCCTCGATGTGCAGGCCTGCGCAGTCAAGCGTTCGTATCCCTCGGGGCACCTGTGCTGGCATGCTAAGGGACCGGCTGGAGGGCTCCAGGAGGGCTCTGTCCCTGTAGGAATTCTTGCCCTCCAGATGCAGCCTTTGACTTCATGTGGCCATACATACGGTCAGTCTTCAGAGCCAAAGGGTGAAGTACCCCCCTCCACCCTCTTCTCTTCCCCTAGAGGCTCTGAGCCCTGTGAGCACCTCCCCTCAAGGCAGAGGGGGTGTGTCTTCCTTTCAGAGGCCTGTGCACTTGAAAAGAAACCCTCAGAGAGGGGCGCTGCTTCCACGGGTGTCCAACCTTCCAGCGTCTCTGGGCCGCGCTGGAAAAAGGGTCGTCCTGGGCCACACAGTAAATACATTGTGATGCGTAATCACAAAAAAATCTCATGATGTTTTAAGTAAACGTATGATTTTGTGTTGCGCTGCATTCGCAGCTATTCTGAGCCGCATGCGGCCTGCAAGCCGCGGGTTGGACACCCTAAAAGCAAATGAAGGCCGGACGGTGGAATTTCTGAGGGGGCGCTTTCCATCTTGCAGGTGCCCAGGGAGATGTTAAAAGGGAAGGGAGCCTTCGGGAAGACATCAGCATTAGACAGGGCGGTGCTTCTGGGTGGGTCCATGAGTATGTGTGTTGTGAACTTGACCGTCAAGCAAGCAGCTTGTGGTGTTGCGGGGCAGAGTGGGAAAGAGGAAGGGACTGGTCTTGCCTACCCTGGGCACCTTTCTCAGTTCCTTCTTCCCAAACCCAGACTGTGTCACAGGCTACCCCAAGAAGCCTGATTCCAGGGGTGCCCCCATCCTGAGAGTCATAAGAAAGCAGGGATGTTCCTCTTCCAGGGGCGACCACCCCCTACCCAGCCAACCATCATCCCCTTCCCCCGAACAGGAAACCCCCCTCGAACGGAGCCTTGCACTCACCCCCTCCTGCCTCCTTCCTCCTCCCAGGAAAGCCCTATGGGGCAGACGACTTCCTGCCAGTGCTCATGTACGTGCTAGCCCGCAGCCACCTCACGGAGATGCTCCTAGACGTGGAGTACATGATGGAGCTCATGGACCCCGCCCTGCAGCTGGGGGAGGGTGAGTTGTACCCCCGACCCTGCAACATTGGGCAGCCCAATAAGCACCTCCTAGATGCCAGATTCCGGTGAGTTTTGGGGGTATTACCCAGGGCCCGACACAGACCCTCTCCTGGGGAGCTCACAGACCAGCAGGGGAGCCGGGACAGTAAAGAGACCATGTGACTGCTACTTCACATATGCTGAAATGGTATGAAACCCAGAAGGTATGGGAGCACATTACCCAGGCTGTGCAGTCAGGGAGGACTTCCTGGAGGAGGTGACGCCTGAGCTGAGCATGGAAAATGAACAGGAACCAGGCAGATAAAGGTGAAACAGCTGCTGCTAGTAGTGTAAAAGATAAGACTGAAGTGGGCAGTGTCCACAGGGAGTCTGCCCAGGGCATGATGGTCAGTTCTTAGGCTGGGGTGGCCCTAGAGACTCCCAGCCCCGCTGCCCACCCAGCCCTGGGCCAGGTCCTGTCTCAGTGGGTAGCGGTTAGTGGCATGAGTAAATGGCAGTGATGTAGTCTGCTCCACCCACCCTCAGTTTTCCTTCCCCTTTCTTCCTTCCCACCACTTCCTCCCACCCACTCAACCTCAGCCACCCTCCCTGAGGGTCCCATAGATGCAGCCAGCCCACGTATCAGCCCTAGGAGAGCCCCAAATTGTCCTCTAAGAAGAGGGTCCCCAACCTCCCCCCTCCTGGTCTGTGGACGCTGTTTGCTTTATTGACTGAGCTCCGCCTCCTATCTCCTCCACCCCCACACTGGTCCGTGGAAAAACTGTCTTCCAGGAAACCCAGTCCCTGGTGCCCAAAAGGCTGGGGACCGCTGCTCTAAGATATCAGCCTCGAAGGGAGAAACAAGACTCTCAGGCCCTAAGCAGCCCTTTTAGGCTTTGTGGTTCTTAGGACAAACCAACCCTCTTTGCATCTGTTTGCATTTTTAGCTTGTATCAGTCTCTAAGTGACAGTTCTGTGACTTCTTGGAAGTTCAGAGGAGCGTAAAGCCGTGAAGTTTACTGCCACATACGACTTCAGCTTGTGCCCTGGCACCTCTAGGTCTATTCTTGTCTCCTTTGTAGTTGAAATTTTCCTGCAGTTGAATGCCCTGTCTTCCCGAGGGTGTAGGAATTCAGTAGAAGTCAGGTCTCTTCAGCAGTGGTTATCGGACACCCAGTACATCCATCCACCCACCCACCCATCCATTCACTCACTCACTCACTCACTCACTCACTCATTCGTCTGTTCATCTAGCAGCTGCTCCGTGAGCCCCAGCTGTGTGCTAGGCCCAATGCCAGGCACTTGGGTTGAAGGGCAAGGCAAGACAGGTGAGGCTGATAGTGTCATGAAGATGAAGGTCTGCCTCGTTCTGTGCCCCACACTTTGGGGCCTCCACCTCCAGCCTTCGTGGGCTTTCCTCCCGGGTTTCCTCCACCTTGACCGTGCACTCAGCAGTTCCTCAAGGCCGAGGGGTTGAACAGGGGTCTCAGACAACACTGACCTGTCTCCTCCAGGCTCCATCAGCCTGTGGGGCAAGGACAGAAAGGAGTGGGAGGCAAGGAGCCCCCATTTAGGGGCATGTGAGAATTGACTTCCTGCCCCAAACACTGAGTACCCCACTTCCTAGGACAAGCCCCCTGAAAAGTACAGCAGCCCCCCCCCCCCCCCCAGTACTCTCAGCAGGAATATAGCTATGGTCTGGTGGCGACCACACATGTGACCTCTGAAGGTCAAAACTTTTACATGTCAAAAATCACCATAAATCAAATAAGATACTAACAATGAACCAGGGAAAAGTGTTCCCACAAATCATCAAGCCCAGAATTAAGAGCCTTAACTTGTAAACGGTTCTTAGAAATCAACAAGAAAAGTGCTGAGCTAAGGCCGTGAATGCACTCACTCACTCACTAGGTGTTCCCTGAGCGCCTCCTATGCACCAGGTACAGCAGGTCCCTTTCCTCACGGAGACTCATTCTGGGGCGGGGGGTGTCAGACCTCAAACAGACTAAACAGACGAGCAAACGAGATAGTTTCACGGGTGGCCAGCCCTTGTGGATGTTGAAAAGACAGGAAGCCCACTTTGGGGATACGGCCACAGGGCGGGGCAGAGCCCCGGTGCCCACAGGAGTCCCTGAAAGTCTTTTGTTACTGTTTTTCTGTTTTCCAAACTTTCCACAGTGGGCATGCCTAGCTGATCTCTCTGGGAAGAAATCATTTACATGCCCCGTTAAAGGCTGTCACAGGGTCGGAGAGAGGAAGGATGGAGTTGTTCAGGGGCAAACTAAGTGGGGCTCCAAGCCAGGCATAGGACAGGGACAGGCTCGGCCCCACCCCCCACCCCCATCCTGCCATGCCCCCCCCCCCCCCGCCCGGCTCCTGGAGCCCGTGGGGAAGGTGTGGCCCTTTACCAGCAGCCTGGTCTGTTCTGGGCTGCAGTGTGCTTCTGACACAAGCAAAAGTGCGATAAACACACAAAGGTCTTATAAACAGTGCCTGACCTGGCGCTGGCCCAGCCCTGAAGCCTGCCCTTTTTCAGACACAGTAATCAGAGCCCCCCCCCCCCCCCAACCTCAGCCCTGGGAGGAGATTTCAAAGTAATGCTGGGGTGTTTGCTGGAAATAAAGATTTGGGCAGGCAGAGCCGCTCCTCCCAGGAGCCCTGCCCCTCCCCCCACAGCATCGTTAGAGGCTGCCCATGGGGGTCGGCCCAGGGACAAACGTCACACCAGACCGCACACACCAGGAGGTGGGGTACTTGGCAAGGGTGTCTCCTTGCATCTCTGTGCCTGGTCCCATAGCCAGGGTGAGAGGTCACAGCACCCAGGACAGCCCTGGCCTCACAGGCGTTGGCCTCCTGTGGTGGAATGAGTTGGAGGGCCCCAGCCTGGGCAGGAGTCCCCACCCTTCAAGTCTGCCAGTTGTCAAATCTGCATCTGGAGGCATCTGGGCCAAGGACAGAGGGACAGATACTGGATTTCCCCGGCTTCACCCTCACGTCCTTGCTGGGCGGTGGTACATAGGGTGCTCCGTTGCCAAAGCCCTCGAGTGTGGGCAAAGAGGGTCCTGTCGGGAGCAGGGGCAGAGCCCCTGCTGGCTGGCCCCTGCCCTTGGTCCTCTGAGGAGCTCAGAGGTGGCTGGGACCCAGGCAGGCCCTTGGGGGGTCCCCAGTCTTTGAGAACTTCAGTTGCTCAAACCTGAGAGGAAAAGTAACACAGGATGTAGTAAAAAGAGCGGCATGGAGGCTGGATTTCCGTCCCGGTTCTCCTGTGATTGGCTGGAGACCTTGGGCTAGTCGCTTAACCACTCTCGCTCCAGAAAGTGAAGGCATTGGGCTGGATTGGGGGTGTTCAAACTGGCCACTCTTGGGTTCTGCAGAGGTCGCCAGAGGCACGAGGAGCCGGGCAGCTGGGCTCTGCCTTCTCATGTTTCACAGTTCATCTGAGCTCAAAATCCAACCCTCTCCCAGAACCCCCCTCATGGACTCATTCACCGGTGCTCACTCTCCATGCTGGCTGACGGCTGCCCACGCTGGGCTAACATCTCAATAGGGGCAGTGAATTTTTCCCATTCATGGGCCACACACTCTCCTGGAAGAGAACCAGTCTTAAACCTCACTGTGGGAGGAGTCCGCCTGCCACCCAGTGGTCATCGGTGGCACTGCATGGCCCGAGTCAAAGGAAGGTGCCTGGGAGGGCACTGCAGGCTGATAAAAGTGGGACCTGAGCAAGAGGAGTGGGCTGCAGGGCTTGGAGTTCCCCACTCCGTCCTGTGAGAGTGAGACCCCAGAGCCCCTCCCTGAGGTCACCCAGCCACCACGCATTGCTCATCACTAAGCACTGCATTTTACATGTAGTCGTCTCACTTACCTTCCACGTGGCCATTGTGGGGTTTGCAGATGAGGAAACGGAGTGTAGAGAGGACACAGACTCCCTGAGGTTGCAGGGTGACCTTCAGCTGGCTGTTGAAGGGCAAAGACAGATCCCACGCTCTGACTCCAAAGCTGCGTGTTCTCCACCAGAGCACTGCACTCAGCCATCCAATCCTAGGCAGGGATACAGGATTGCCAGTGGGAACAGGACCGTCCCCCAGACATGCCAACAATAGGACAGGGACTTCTGGGCAGCGAGGGCTGCCATCACCAGGAAAGGCTTCCTGGCACCCGCAGGCCACAGGCTTCACTGAGAAAGGAGACCCGTGAGTGGTCACTGCCCTTCTCTGATAGGGGCACCCAGCCATGCTCTGTACTGGCCTTGACACACTTGTTTCAAAAACACAGTCTCTTTCCTCCATTGCTGTGAAAGGGGGTGTAACTCTGCAGCCGTTCACCCCTTCGTCCTACCCCAAAACAACTCAGCCAGGGTGAGACCCTTCCCCATTGGAGACTGTGGGTATGTGCGGGCAGCTTCACCCAGCGCAAGCTGGGAGCGCTTTAAGCTGCAGATAGCTCACATTGCAACTATCAAGGGTGCAGGTCAGAGCGAGGGCTGTCTTGTCTCCTGCCCTGATAGGTGGTGGGTGTGCAGCTGAGAGTGATGGCCGGTTTTGAGCCCTGCTGTGAGGAAACCAGGGACCCAGCTCCCTCCCTTGTTCTCCAGGATGTGTGCCTTTGTCTTTGTGCCTGTCACCTCTGGTCACAGAACAGCTGCTGTTCCTCAGGGCTCACTTCTGTGTGCCAGGCAGGAGGAAGGGAATGGGCAAAACCCAAAGGGACGTATCACTGAGTCTGCCCTTTCCTTTAAAAAAAATGAATAGAAGCTACTATTTATGTATTCACTTATTTATTCATAATTGAATTATTGGGGTGTCATTAGTTAATAAAATTATATAAGTTTCCGGTGTACCATGCTATAGTAGTACATCATCTGCATAATCTGCATATTATATTGTGTGCTCACCACCCCAGGGTCTGCCCCTTTCCAAGGTTTTCCTGGAAGCCCCACCCAGGGACTTCCACTTACATCTGAGTAGCCAGAACAGGGTCTCCTGCCCTCTAACCCTAGCTGCAAGGGAGTCTGGGCAGGGGGCATTTTCAATAGGTTGTTACTTACCCCCTAAAAAGTAGTGTTCAGTTTGTTAGGAAGAAAGAGAAGATGAGATTTGGACGGGTCTGTGGGAGAATTGGCCTCACATCAAAAATCATTGATGGGGTGTTGAGAGAGCCGGGGGAGAGGCCTGGCGAGTGGGAGGGAACCCCACGGAAGTCATCTGACCTCTCTAAAGCGAGGGGCTCAGCAAGGCTAGTACTCCTCAAACATGTTAGCCAAAGCCTCTAACAAACAGGAGAGTGAACTCATAAGCATCTGTGCAAATTGTCTTTTATCTTTTTTTTAAAGATTTTATTTATTTTAGAGAGAGAGGAAGGGAGCGAGAATGAGAGGGAGAGAAACATCAATGTGTGGTTGCCTCTCACACACCCCCTACTGGGGACCTGGCCTGCAACCCAGGCATGTGCCCTGACTGGGAACCGAACCAGCCACCCTTTGGTTCACAGGCCAGTGCTCAGTCCACTGAGCCACACCAGCCAGGGCTGTCTTAAAACTTAATGTAAGTTTTGCAGTCTGAAGTATGTCAAAGTTTAAATTATTTTAGGGAACATTAGATACTCAGAATACATGTGAATTAATTTAGAAGGTAAAAAGAAATGGAGAAATGAATGGTTCAGTTTTTGTACTTTAAATCTTTAAAATCTTGTAACCATAATTAAAATTTTCTCTACATCTTTTAAAAAGTATTTTTTATAATAGGGTATATATATTGCCATATATACTTGTGTGTGTGTGTACACAGTGAGAAGTCACCTGTCCTGCCCCCAGCCCCCACCCCCCATGTCTCCCAACCACCCAAGGATGATCAGTTCTTAGCATCATTTCTAAATAAGCAAGAGTTCCCTCTCAAAGGCGAGCCAGTGAGCAGGGCCTGACAGCTTGGGCTGGACTTGGGGAAGCTCGTGAGGCTGTGGGCGGGCAGGGGGCTCGGCCCAGGTGGAAGCTCTGCGGATGGGTCCTAGGCAGCAGCGGTGGGTGGAGCTTGCAGCCGTGGGCGGGGCGGGCCGAGCTGGAACCCTCTCCTTCCCTTCACAGGTGGGGTGAGACGGTCCTAGTTCAGCCTGCACACCCTTGTCCCCGCAGGTTCCTACTATCTGACCACCACCTACGGGGCCCTAGAGCACATCAAGAACTACGACAAGATAACAGTGACCCGGCAGCTGAGCATGGAGGTGCAGGACTCCATCCACCGCTGGGAGCGCAGGCGCACGCTCAACAAAGCCCGGGCCTCCCGCTCCTCCGTGCAGGTGACGACTGGGGTGGCAGATGGGAGGAGACCGTGCCCCAGACGCTGTCGTCCCCGCTGTCATCCCCACTGCCACAGGCTCAAGAGCAGGACACTGACTGGCCGCTGTGGCAGACCAGCTCCTGCCTGCCCGTGTGTGCCCAGTCCTGCTCCCACTTGAAGGGGAGGGGGGCCTAGGAAAGTATCACCACGCACTCGTGATCTAGTTGGGGGACAAGACCAGGTAGGGGGAATGAGACTTTCATCCAGCCTTCCGTAGCACCTACTGTGTCCGCAACCTGCGAGGAGTGGAGATGTGGACGTAAGTAGTGCCAGTCCCACTTGTAGGGAGCCCACGAGCTGATCCACAGCCCTGCCGCTGGGTCCCTGGACAAATGCCACCAAGGTCCCAGTGGCTGTAGCCTGCCCCTGCAATCCAGCTTCCCATCCCTCCCACCTCTCTCTGCACAAACTCAGTACCTAAGCCCTTGGTGGCCAGACTCCCGGCTCCTCCTCCACTCCCATCACCCCCACACCCCCACACCCCCACCCCCTCACACTCAGCCTCTGCCCATGCCGATCCATCTCTCCTTCTCTGGCTGCTGCTTGCCCACTCTCAGTGTCTTCCCTGACCCCCCCACCCCGTCTGCCATTCCCTACGAGCTGAGTTAGATGCCCTGCTCTGTCCTTCCTACGGCTACTCTCCCCGTTCCCATTACAGCGTGTACCACCATACCGTAACCGTCCATGTGTGAAGAAGCTGTCATCTGGGGCAGGGTGCCCATGACTCCCCTCTCGGGCGTTCCACGCCCAGGGCTTGGGGCAGAGTGGGACTGGGGTGTGTGCTGAATGGAGGGAGTTAGGACAGGGAGCCGAGCAGCAAACCAGACACGTAAATACCTATGCAGACTCACCTCCCCGGCACCCAGAGTGCACCGGACCTGTACCCCAGACCTGGCTTTCAAGACGGCCCATCTGTAATGAGGAAAGACAAGGCCTGGGAGGCAAAAGCCTTGAGGTCTGGACTCAGCTGTGTGCTAGCTAGCTGTGTGACCCTGAGTCATCCCTGCCCCTCTCTGGGACTCAGTTTCTCTGTCAGCACAGGTGGGCCATGGACCAGATAAGCTCTGTCAGTCCGTGTCCCAGGCTGCCAAGCGGGTGTCTCCCTCCTCTGATCAGTGGTGTCTTGGTCGTGTGTAGTAGCTGGCTCTCAGGCTGGCAGGGGCCAGCTCTTGGGTATGGGCACTCTCTGTTCCAGCCTGACCCCTGTGCCCCTTACTTCTTGCTTCCACCTGTGGGTTCCCAGTGCTAAGCCACACAGCATCAGTGCCTCCCATTGGAGACGTGGGAGCCCCTCAGCTCTGTTGCCCTCTGCCCCCACCCTGTGCCTTCGCTGCACCCCGTCCTTAAGTCTCTTCCTCCCCAGGAGGGAAAGCCCAGAGTCTGACAGCCATCAGCAGGTGGAAAGGGCCCTTGGCAGCCTAACTGGGGACAAGAAGAGCACTAACAGGCAGCACTAACGCCCAAGAGAGTGAGCTGGGCTTCCCCTCCGGGCGATCCTGGTGCAGCTGTCCCTACGGAGCCTGGCACCTCATATGCACTCGCCACCCTGTAGCCACCAGCACCATCATCATCCTCATCCTGAGAGGGCCCTGCTGTTCCCACCCTTCCACGGGGGTGGCCCACACAAACCCCCTCTCGCCTGCCCTCGAGGTGCTTGGGGAAAGGGGACTCCTCCAGGCTCAGAGCTAGCTTTCTGTGCTTCCTCACAGCCGTGGTGCAAGGCTGGAGTTGTCCCAGTTTACAGTGGAGGAAATGGAGGCTCAGGGAGGTCAAGGGCACCCAGTGTGAGCAGGGCAGATTCAAAGCCAGGCAGAGATGGGAAGGCCCACCCTTCTGCTGTACATCCTCCCTCCAGGCTGGCAGAGGAAGCTGGATGTGCCCCCGCGGTGCATGTGCACAGGAGAGCCACCCCCCCCAACCCCACAGGCATCTCTCGCCCTGCCTGCGTCTCTCACCCACCTAAACCCCCCACCTCTCCTTCCTTCTTCCACCAAGCCCCTTGGCCCCAGCAGATCCTTCCTGAGCCTCCCCAGCCTCCAGCTTTCCCCAACCCCAGGCTCTTCCAGCCCTAAGAGCTGAACTCTTCTGCCTGCCTTAGCAGTCCAGCTGAACCCTGAGATGCTGGGACTGGGATCTACCTCCATTCTCGCATTTTCTGCCCTTCCTGTCCTGTATTGCCCCTGGGGGCAGGACTGCAGGCACGAGGAAGCAACAGCAAGCCCATGCACTGACCACCAGGGGGCGCACTCACTCATTGCCAGACAGCTACTTAGAATGGTCAGCCACACTGAGAGGTGAGGCTCAGAGGGGGGAGGGCCTCCTCATTTTGGGTCACACGGCAGGGCCAGCCGCAGGTTCCCTGACTTCCAGCCTCACCACCGCTCCCACAGTTCCATCTCTCGACAGAGAGGGGTCTGGAGCCCAGAGAGGGAAAAGGGCTTGTCCAAGGCCACTCAGCTCCTCGTCCCTGTCCAAGCTCCCAGCGCTGGGACAGGGATGAGACAGGACGCCTGTTGGCCCGCCGTGACACCAGCCCTTCCATCTCACCCTGCAGGACTTCATCTGCGTGTCGTACCTGGAGCCCGAGCACCAGTCGCGGACACTGGCGTCGCGGGCGGACACACTGACCGAAGCGCTCTGCGCACAGTGCGCCGAGAAGTTCGAGGTGGCGCAGCCCCAGGACCACAAGCTCTTCGTGCTGGTGGACGGGCGCTGCTTCCAGCTGGCGGACGACGCGCTGCCGCACCACATCAAGGGCTACCTGCTGCGGAGCGAGCCCAAGCGTGACTTCCACTTCGTGTACCGGCCCCTGGACGGCGGGGGCAGCGGGGACCCGCCCTGTCTCGTGGTGCAGGAGCCCAACTTCCTGTGAGGCCCGGGCCCCTGCGGCCCCTCCACGCAGTGTTTACGGAGACTGGCGGGGTGGAGAAGCAGGCAAACGGGGGTCACGCTTGCTCACCGCCGCGCTCACACTCAGCTGCATCCCTCATGCAGGCAGGAGCCCTACATCTGACCACACACTTTCTCAACGTGGATGCCCACGTGTCATACATGCCTGCAACCTTCTGGGCATTCCGAGGCCACTGTGGCAGGACAGCTGTGAGAATGACCAGAATCAGCGGCCAGGTGTGCTTCCTGAAGGAGGGCCACAGCACCAGGCAGCCAGGTTGTTAGAAAGGGAAACTGAGGCTCAGAGTGAGAAGGGACTCTCCAGCCAGCTGCAGCACCAAGGGCTCAAGCCGGCCCTGGTTCACACACAGCCTCTGCCCTGCCTGCCACAGCCACCCCCCTGGAGGATTTCCCCTGCACCCCCAGGATGGCACTGGGAGGTGTCCGATGTGCCCAGGATCTCAGGAGTCTCTCAGGGTGTACATGAAGAGACAGGCCCTGTCCCAGAGCCTGCCCTTGGCCACCAACACTGTCCCTTCTGCAGCTTCTGAATGATTTCAGACACAGCGAGACACACACCGGGACCACCAAACAGGGGCAGTCCCATGGCTGCATGGGCGAGCCCAGCCTCGGCCACCCAGGACCAGAACACTGCCAGGGCCCTTCCCCTGGTGGACACCCCAGGGCTGTGGCAAGAGGCACCGTGTGCAGAGAATTCAATAAAAGTCCTTTTAAACAGGTACCTCCTTCTTTCAAGGCTCTGAAGCTCTGCTAGGCCAGCCAGGCAGCCCATTAACAGCCCACCTCCCTTCCCAGCTGGGGTTCAGAAGAGAACCCCACTTTTGAGACTTTGCAGTGTACCCTCTGCCTGGTCATCTCCCACCTCCCCAACAACCTTGGTCCCCATCATTCTGACCTCTGGATTGTTTTCCAAACAGTCTCACCTTCCTGCCACTGCTACCTAACCCAGCAATCAATACCATTCCCTAAAGCCTTTGCCTGGTCAAACTCCCATTCATCCTTCAAGGGCCACCTCCTCCAGGAAGGCTTCTCCAACTTCTTGGGCTACCCAGATAGTCCATCTCTCTCACAAGAGATGCCCCATCTGATTGCAGTTGTCTGTTACACTTCCATGTTCTCCACTGGGTTTGCACCATTCATGTCTGTGTCCTCGGCACTGATTAGAAATACGTATTTTTGGAGTGGCTGGTAATGTCAACACTCTTCTAGGGCCCCAGGAACAGCAGAGGACGAAACAAAGTTCAAGTGGGTAGCAGTGAGCTGAGTGCCCAGAGGAGGTCAGCTGCCCTACCTGAATTAAACTCCAGGGCATCGGCCAGCCCAGTTGGCCAGTCTGAGGACACCTGGGGGACTCTGGCTGCAGGCCAGCCCTGTGCGAGATGTGGGGACCACTCCAGGAGCAGCCAGCCCCAGAGCACTTTTCAGGGTGGCAGGGCAGGGTCTATGTAACAGACATGAGGAAATGGGCAAACCCAGAAGCTGAGGGCAGCCAGCTGTGCTCCCAGGTTGCCCTCCCCTCTCCCAAGCTTCTGGTACTCTCCACAGCCCTGAGCTGTACGGCAGCTGTCCAAGTGTCCGCTGCCTGCAGCAAGGCCTGAGACTGGTGGAGACCTCCAGGGCGGCGCCCTTTTACCCAAGCAAGCCTTACCCAGATGGAGCCCAAGTTTGGGTGGGGCAGGATTCAGAGGGAGGATCGAGCACCAGCCCAGCCCTTGAGCATTATGTTAAGCCCCCAGGAAGGGCGCAGCACCAGCCTGTCTGTGAGATGGCCAGGACCACTATCAGAATGCCATGTGAGTGAGCGTGTGTGTGCTTGTATATGCAGGGGTGCACACCAGGCACACTGTCCTGTGGCCAGTGGGGTCCACCCATCATCAGGAGAGACCAGCGTGGGGGGGCTGACCCAGGGCCACCAGACAGGGCCGTGACACACGCTGACCTCGAGCCTGCCTGGAGTTGTGGGCAGTTCCCCTGCACTGTTTCGTTCGGCTCACACAACAGCCCCTGGGGGAGGGGTTTGTGGATGAGGACATGCAGGCTCAGAAAGGGGGTGCACTGGTCGGCTCGGGCAGCTTCGACAACAGAAACCGATGTCCTCCAGGTTCTGGTGGCTGAGAGGCTGAAACTCAGCTGTTGGTGAGCTGGCCTCTCCTTGGCTGGCAGAGGGCCACCTTCACACTGGGCCCTCACACGGCCCCCTCCTCTGTGCCGGGCACCCCTGGTGTCTTTTCCTCTTCCTAGAAGGACACCAGCCCTGCTGGACTGGGTCCCCTTCACAGGGCCTCATGTAACTTGAGTTAACTCTTTAAAGGCCCTGTCTCCACACATAGTCACGCCCCAAGGTCCTGGAGTTAGGGCTTCAGCATAAGAACTTAGGGACACAATTCAGCTCATAATAGGTGGCTGACTAGCCCAAGGTCACATAGCCAGATAGAAGCCAAAGCGAGGCTTGAACTCAGGGCTGACTGACACCCCCCCCAAAATCTGGGGTTCTCTTTCCTGCCCCATGTCGCATCCCAAGTGACCTGTTCCCTACTTTGGTAGAAATTCAAAGTCAGACAAGCCTTGCCCGTCACATGCCCTAGCTCTGGTGAACTGTCCCTCGGCAGCCGCCCTGGGAGCTTCAGAGGGCTGACTTAACGAACTGAGGATCAACTGAACGAGCCTCGAGCAGGGGAGGAGTCCAGAGCCCTGTGTTTCTCTGTGTGTGTGTGTCCCAAGGGTGTTGGGACCACAGGCCATGACAAAAAGCAAGAGCGCATTCATCTGCGTCCCCTCCCTGGCATTTGTCCCCACTTCCTTTGGTGGGCTGGCTCCTTTCTTCTCTCGGCTTCTCCTGGCCCTGCAGCCTGGAGCTGGGAGAAGCCACCTGGGGCTTCTGCAGAGATGGTCATGTCCTCACCCTGCTGTCCCTCCAAGCCTGGGCCTAGCTGTGTCCCTGGCCTAGCCCTGACACCTGGGGCAAAGTCTCGCTCATCATGAAAAGTGTCCGCGTGGCCCTGCAGCTCCCTGGCCCATGATGGCTTCACTTTAATGTGGGGACAGGTCAGCAGGTAAGGTGGGCAGAAAAGACCAGAGACCCTGAGAGAGAGGAGAGACAGAGAGAGGAGGGTGGGCTCCTCTGCGTGCAGGGTAGACGCCCTTTATTCCCCCTCCCCCCACCCCACTCACAGACAAGCCCGCTGTCCCTATTGGTGGGCCTGAGGCCCTTTCTGGAAGGCCTCGCATACGTTTGTGGGTGTGGTCACTGCGCACGCTCTCAGTGGGCCAGAATCTGGTACTGGGGCCTGTTGCTCTGCAGGGTCATCTAAGGTGGTGGGCGTGGGGAACCTCTGTGGCAGGAACCAGGCCCTTCCTTCTCCTGGAGCAGGGCTTTTGCGGGGGGGGGGGGGGGGGTGTCCTCCCTGGCATTTGTCCCCTCTCCACTTGGCGGGCAAGGAGAGTTGAAGCAAACACGGAGCTCTGTGGGCCACGGGCCAGGAGTATGAGGTCTTTTGTCTTGGTCCCAGGAGTCTCGTGTCTTCTGCCAGCTCCTACAAAACTGGCAGGTGGCCTTGGCAGCTTGTGAGTAGAATAAAATCTTAGACTCGAGAGTTCTTGACAAGGAAGATGGAAGAACGTGAAAAATCACAGAAAAATGAACCAGAAGTGTGCTGCAGGGTGGCCGGTCATTTCAAAGTGGCTTCCACAGAAAAGCTGAGCAAGGACGTGTGGGAGATGGGGCCAAAGGGGCCGGTCAGGCCAGGGCCTGAGTGGCCCTGGTTGGCGGTGCAGGGAGTCTGGAAATTTCTACCCACACAGAACAGAATTGTGGGGGGCCAGATGAGAGAGAGAGGGCAGGGAAGATCTCCAACCTGATGATCTACAGTTGGTTGGCTGCCTCTGCCAGCTGCCACAAATACCAGGCCTGGGGGCACTTAGCAAAAGGCACAGGGTACCCCAAGTCCTGCCACCGCTTGCCGGCTGCCCATAGGCCCACCGTGGAAATAGACTCGTGTTCCATGTGAGCTGGGTGAGGAGGGGTCTCAGGGGGTCACCGGGGTAACACAGATTCTGATTTTGCCCCGTAGGGGAGGTTCCACTCAGGAAAGAGCCACACAACTCATTTCCCCTCACACCTCTGGCGTCCCCCCCCCCCAAGCTGTTGGCCCTCCCAGAGCCCAGGGTGAGTGCCTGCAAGCAAGTGAGTCTGTGTGCGGGCCCTTTAAGAGGATACCTGGGTTACCAGCAGCCTTCTATTCCATCTGGGTAGACAGAATCCTTGCTGATTTTCACGGCCAGATGTCGTGGGGGCTCTTCTTCCCAGCACTGGTGCTCCAAACTGGGGGGTTCGTTGTGGGGCTGGGACCCCTCTCTCCTTAGGGAGGAGCACAGGTTTCCTAGCTTTGCAGTTTCCCTCGGAAGGTGCCAGGAGCCTTTCCCTAAACTCTACCTTCGAGCAGAGATGACTCTCTCTGCTGCCCCCTGCTGTTCAGCTCGGATTTTAGTCTTCCGTAAGTCTTCACTGAGAACGCACCCTCACTAAGTCACAAGCCTTCTTTAGGTCCTTGGTTTGGTTTAGGATCCTGGAAAGGATTCTTAGTCACAGGCAGACCTTGGAGGAAGTGCGGGTTTGGTTCCAGATCGTCTCAGTAAAGTGGGTCGTGATCTTATTGCTGGAGGAGGGTCCTGCCTCCAGTTTGTAAAACCCACAGCATCTGTGAAGCACAGCAAAACGAGGTGGGCCTGTGTGCCCCACTCGGCTGCCAAAAGTTGCAGCCCATGTGAGTCCGGCAAGTAGGGAGGACCCTGAGCAGGGGGCCTGGGCACGAGGGAGGCCTCAGGGTGGAATCGAGCTCTTCTCAGGAGAGCAAAGGAGATCTGCCCTTTTGCCCCAGCAAGAAGGCAGCAGGGGAAGCCAGGAAGAGACGTCTCCCCAGAAACCAGCCCTGGTGGCATCTTGACCTTGGACTTCCAGGACCCCAAACTGTGAGAAAATTGATTTCTGTCGTGCTCTTTAAGCCGCTGCCGGTCTGTGGTGGAGGGTCGTGGCAGCCTGAGCAGACCAGGAGTGGGTCACCCCAATTTATGAATGGCTGCAAGTGAGTGTGTGGGTTTCTGCAGTGCACGGCGCAGGGGTGTCCAGCCTTCTGGAGTCTCTGGGCCACACTGGAAGGAGAGTGGTCTTGGGCCCCACATTAAATACACAAACACTAACAAAAACTGATGTGCAAGAAAGAAAAAGGTTTTAAGTGAATTTATGATTTTGTGTTGGGCCGCATTCAGAGCCATCCCGGGTGCATGGGGACGGTGGGCCACGGGCTGGACATCCCTGGTGTGTCCTGTAAGTGCTAGCAATTGTTGTCTCACTCCTTCCGCAACTGTTCAGCGACCTGCCCTGTGCTGGCTGTGGCCCAACACACTGGCAGCACGCCGTAGATGAAGCCTGACCTTGTAGGGGTTGTGGGCACTTATCCCGTGCTCAGGCCAGACCATCAGCCTCCAGCTGTGACTGGTCAATAACAGGGCTGTGTCGGGCCGGGAGGACGAAGTTCAGACAGGGCTGAGCTCCTGGGAGGTGGCCCCCAGGCACCCACTTCTCTCAGCTCTCCTGCCGCAGAAGCCACCAAACGAGGCAGTCACCTCAGTCGCTTTCCGTTCCTAAAACATGGAAGCTGGGTGGCACCTGGGCCTGGTCAGACGGCATAGGTGTTTTGTCAAATGGCTCCAGGAAAGCTCGGCTGCCCTGAACTTTTCCCTTTGACTAAGCAAGGTCACGTGAGCTGTCGGGAAGTTCCCCATCTGGGTTGGCCTCAAGGTGGCCGAGAGAACATGCTTTGGAAAGTGTGGGACCAACAAAGGCTCTTGTAAATTCAGAAATATCTTATTAGGAATTTTTCATGAATGCACACCAGAAGGGCTGGTCGATACTGAGTATTTCTATATCTAGAAGTTTCTTTCCTGGGACTGGTATTAGTGGACTTCTATGCTCGCTGGAACTGAGATACAAATTCCAGCAGAGGTCGCTGTTCCTCAATATGTCACGAGGCAGTTTTTCTTCCACCTGGAGGAAAACAGCTTTCTGTCAATTGCGTAAGAAACTCACGTTTATCAAGCGTTCCCTGGCCTACAATGCAAGAGTTTGCATTATTTTACATCTATCCTCATCCACTCTTTATTCGTTCAAAAGTACCTATTAAGCTCTTACTGTTTTCCAGGCATTGATGTAGGCCAGATAAACTGATAAATATATAATGTCAGGTTGACGAGTGCTATAAAGAAATAAGTAAACAGAGTCAGAGGATAGAGTGTGGTGAAGGCTGGCATTTTAGCTGGAGTGGCCAAGGAGGGCTTCCCTGAGGAGATGACATTTGAGCAGAAACCTAAATGGAGTAAGGGAGAGAGAAAAGCAAATGCCTAGGAGAACATTTCCAGAAAGGGGTCCTAACAAGAGCAAATGCCCTGACATGGAAATTTGCCTGGTGTATTTGAGAACAGCAAAGAGGCTCCTGTGTCTGGAACGTGGTGAGGTGCATTCCAGGGAGGGAGCAGGGGGAGGTGACTCAGTTTGCTCGTGTAAGGCCTCGTGGGCCGGGGGTAGGCACCCTGGGTTTTGTCCCTCCTCCGTTGGGAAGCTGTCAGCGGGGATTCTCAATGCTGGCTGTTCATCAGAATCGTCTCGAGAGTGCTAACCCCAGGGCGGGCCTCCCCCCAGACAGCTGGACTCGGAGCTCCAGGGCTGCAGGCTGGACACGCTGGTGTTTTCTAAATGCTCCCAGCCATTCCAATGAGCAACCGCTGCTCAAAACCACAGCATTCGACGTTTCACGTGAAACCAGAACGGTAGCTGCAAAAACATGATGCAGGCACCATTATCCACGATAACACGTGCCCTCTGGAAAGGCAACGTGAAATCTATTAAGTACGTGTAAGCGAGGCGTGAGTCATTGAAGACAGCTCTTTCAAACTGAACTTGAAGTTGGAACACCTGCCTCCCAGCAACCCAAAGCCATCTTTGCTGGGGAGAATGCAGTGTCTAAAGCACGCTGAGTCACTCGGAGCTGCGGTGACTGGCACGCTGAGCATGGAGAGACAGCGAAAGCACAGGCACATCTCTGTTCCCGTGTGTTTTTCAGAATATGAAGACATCACCAAGGCAACGTTCGGGTTTCCGCAGTACAGCTGCTAGTAGCAAACACAGGGAGCTGCCCGTGGTCACGTGTTCATAAACTGTACCACGCCTCTCACATCCTTGCCCTTCCGTGTAGGCTCTCTCGTTCTGTCCGCGTCGTCCTGTGATCCGCCAAAGGGATCTATGGAAGTAAAAATGTTCATGTAATTGAGCAAACCTGTTGACTTTGATCTGGAAAAGAGTGTGGTGGGGGTCTCTTAAGGAAACATCGGGGCATACATAATTTTTAGATCATTTCCTTGAGCAAGGTAGGCCAGCCACGGCCACTGTGCCTTTCCTTTGACATCAGAGCCTCTGCCTAGAGGAACCTCATGTACCCATGCCCTGCATGGACCCCATTTTGTTGCAAAATAAAATGTGCAGAGATTCCCTCCTGGCCTGAGTGGCGCTCCCGCCCTGCCCTGGGGAGGTTCGCAACAGGCAGGAACATGCACCCCATGTGCTGGAGCCCTGCGAGCCCTTCTTCCCGCCCATCTCTTTTCTCACCCACACCCCGCATCGCTGTGCCAGCCCCAGCGGCCCTGGCCCAGGAAGCCCTGAGGTGCTGACAGTGACATTTGCATTTCCCACATTCTGGCTGAAGGCTGAAATTCACGTGGCTAAAAATCGAATAGCAGTAGTTGGATGTGGCCGTTAGGAGAGATTAAAGCACACGTGAAACTTTTGGATACTGGTCTCTGAAATTTCTATCTCCTTGCAATAAAAACAAATCAAAGATTGGTGGACCCTAAATATCGTGGTGGAACAGCAGAGATCAATGGTACTGGGAGGGGTGGTCCTTTTTTGTTCTTCACTAGAGCGCCTCACGAGGTGAGAAATGCAGGGTAAATGGTGGTGCTGTAGGCTTACAGACCAATATTCCCTCAGTGATGGCTTGACAAGATTGTATTCTTAGTGGCCAGTTGCCTGTTGCTTCGAGATGACTTCTGCGGGACAGAGGTCAGGCACCCAGTCAGCTTCCTGCTCGAGCTTTGGGTGCCTGAAATCCCTCTGTGCCCACCTGTACAAGAGCTTTGTCCGCACCCAGTCCATCAGCCTGAATACTCCACTAGGTGCTACATTTCAACAATCTCTACAGGGCTCCTAGAGACCTCTTCCTTTTCCCCTGCCCCGCCCAATTCCTTCTGCTTAGAGAAGACTTCGAATGGTTCCGTTTGCTTGTTTATCTCTAAATAGCATCTTACAGAACTACTTGTTGGTTTCTGAGTTTTAACCTTTAAGTACTAACTTCCTCTTCTAGAGGGTGAGAATTTATTTCTTTACACACACATTGCCTTTCACACTGATACACATGCACATTTGTGTGTGGAGAGGGGGTGGCCCCGTTCCCCAACACAGCTGGGTAGTGACTTTTGTTCATTCATATTCACTGTTACATTATTGCACCCCTGTGCCATTTTCACAGGAGCCACATGGTGTAGGATGATTGGTTTTTCCTTCTCTGCAACATGAAGTGCCAACCATTTAAAAAGTGGGGAACTCAGGTGGCATGTATAGATAATGTTTTCAGTGATTATAATCATTGATGGTAGTATTATTTTGAGATATTCTAATTGTATCGTCCCCTGTACCCTTGAAAACCAGCATTCCTGACGTGGGAGAGATATAACAGATATGAGGTTAATTAAAATCTACGAAACTCAATAAAAACCTAGTAGTCCTGAACTTGAACTGGAAACAACAGTATGAATGATGAGGTATTTTATCACATGCACATGTAATTTACATACACGCGTATATAGGCGCCTGATATTTCCCCTGCCTCTGTTCATAGGAAGACCTAGAAACAATACCCAACCCAGCAGCGAAGACCCCTCCTACCACTCACGTTGTCTTGAACAGAAACCAGGATTTCTTGAAGGAGCAACTGATCCCATCTCTGGGACAGGAAATGCACAAGGGGAGGCTGGGTCACCTTGATACACCAGCTAGGAAGGAGGCTATGGAAGTTTCCTGGGGAATCACCCTGGAAGATTCCATCCGCCGTAAAAAGGACTCTTCGGGCTTCAAAAGGTGCAATGGATTTAAACCCATTAGATATGCATAAGCCATACGTTCGAAATATTTAGGAGGCTTATCGGATCACCTCTGAAGGAAGAAAGGGAACCGGTTAAAAAAAATAACTAGGTAGAGAGGGCAAAACTGAGTGTTTTCCCTGCCTGTTCTATAGCTGTACTGGGGGTGTAGCAGTGACGCCTCACGAAGTTATTGAAGAAATGAAAATAAAATGATAGCTCGTCACCCGTTTGCAATTCCTTGACGAATCACTGGGTCTACACATGGAGCATCAGCCACTACCAACATCAAAAAGGAGGAAAATAGCCACAGCGCGCCTTCTCGCCAAAGGGCCAGCCCGAGGTCTGCGCACGCCGGCCCTCCGGCTGCTGAGCTGTAAGGGGCCCGGGGTGAGAAAAACACCCGCAACGGCACCACGAGAATAGGGTCAGCACAATCCAGACTGAAAACTGCACAGCCCAACAGCCTGGGTTCTTCAGCCGCAAGTGAAAGGGGAAGAAAGAGATGAGGAGGAAACCCACAGATTGGAGGAGGCCGAAAGGCATCACCAGTTTTTAAAAAGTGGGCGAGACTAGACCGGTGTCTGGGGACACACACGTGTGATCAGACCACAAAGAACACCGGGAGTGGTTGTTTTGGGGTGCGGGGTGCTGTGACTGGAATGCAGAGTGAAGGAGGGCTTCTGAGGCGGCTGGGGTGATGGTCAATTTATGGGCGGATTTGGCTGGGCCGCAGTGCCTAGATATTTGGCCGTTTATTCTGGATGTAGTTGAGAAGGTGTTTTGTGGGTATTAAGACTTAAGTCAGTAGACTTTGAGTAAAGCAGACCACCCTCCCTCGCAAGGGTGGGCCCCATCCCATCAGCTGAAAGTCTTAAAGACTGACTTCCCCGGATCAAGAAAGGAGTCTGCCAGCAGGCAGCCTTTGGACTTGAACTGCGGCCCCTCCCTGGGTCCCCAGCCTGCGATCTTGGACTGACCGGGTCTCCACAGTCGTGTGAGCCAGCTCCTTGAGCTGAGCCTCTCCGTAGGTGCGTACAGTATATGCGCCCGGTCAGGTCCCTTCCTCCGGAAGATCGTGGTCGACACAGCTGGGCAAGTTCTATTTCTTGCCCTGAGTGGCAGTTACAAGGATGTTCTTCTTACAATTCACTAAGCCATACACTTGTTCCATATGGTTTTTTAATTTTGTAATGAAAAGGTAAAGGATCATTTGTGTATAGGGTATGTAAACAGGCAGACAGAGGACTCCAAGGATGAACACCAAACCGTAGCGGAGGCTTCTGGTGGGCAGGGGGCGGCCCTGTTTTTCTCGAGGTGCTTCCGTGCTCTGCACCGCAAGTCCCAGAGCAGGTTTGCACATTTTGGATATGATTAGGGAAAAAATGCACGTCACACACCTGGGAAGTCAGCCTGATTGGAGACCTAACAGAAAATGGCTCTGTACCAGAGCCCCTTTCTACTGGGACCCTATGAGCCGTAGGAGGATAAACACCAAGGCTCTGTGACTGGACACTGCCCTTTACTTGGGAAATGCAACACAGCTGCTTTCCCCTTTACAGCCACGGACATTCGGGTTCTCGTAGTCGTGACGCAGGTAGAAAGACGGTTTTCCCACAGGGAGGACAAGTGGTGAAGCAGGGGCGGTGGGACGGTTAACAGTTCTAGAAAACACAGAGCTTTTACCACCTGTAGGGTGAGGCCTTTGAAGACATGCCCTTACGCGGGCAAACCTTGCACTTGTTACTTCAAACCCTAGACCCAGATCCATAGGGGGTAAGAGTCCTTTACCCCGAAGGCATTTCATGAGCCCTGTGAGGCCCTCACTGAGAAAGGAGGTTTGTGTTGATAAAAAACTGGCCCATGAGACACAAAGTATTGCCCTTGAACTTGTCAGACAGGCCTACTTGCCAGCACCACCCCTTCCATTCAAACTTTACGGCGTTAGTCACTGTCAAGACAGGTTTCACAATGCGAAGACAGGAGGTCATGAGTGGCGCGTTTAGTAGGTGTCCCCTTTTTTCTTTGCTTTTCCTCTAGCGATCTAAACAGCCAGCTATATATGGCTTGCTATTACCTTTTAAAGATTTTACAACCAGGGACTGAACCTGCAACACAGGCATGTGCCCCGACCAGGAATGAAACCTGAGACCTTCTGCTTTGGGGGATGACACCCTACCAACTGAGCCACACCAGTCAAGGTTACATGCCTTAGTTTGAAAAACAACTTTATTGAAGTATAATGAACAAACCACGTGACTTCCACTCAGCATGTACAATTTGATGGGTCCTCGTACACTGAAGAGTTCTATGATCATCACAACAATTGGTTTGGGGGCAGTTCCACCACTTCCAAAACACTCTCCATATGCCCTGCACCTGGTTAAGGGGCGACCCTGCCCCTGCTGTTGAGATGCAAAGACAGTGCAGGTAGAGGAGAGTGGACTTTTGGTGGGTGGGGGAGGAGGAAGCTGGAGAAGGTTCCAGGGAGAAACAGCACTTCCAGATACACCTTGAGGATCCATCGGATGGAGGGCAAGGCACTGCGGGGCCAGAGGGGGACCAGGAAGCAAAGGCACGGGAGGCTGGGCGGTCCAAGGAGCAGAGGGGCAGACGCAGAGCGGTGGGAAGGGGGTTGGGGGGAGAGGCCGGGGCAGACACTGCACAGTCAACGCCTGAAATTAAGACACAGGTTCGGTCACAATCTTTATTTTTCAAGACTTGCTCATTACTGAGGAATAAAACAAAGGCAATCAAAATACATTGTTTTCTAACAACAGCTTTCCATTTGGGACTTCCATTGCCCTTTAACAAAATCATTTTGAAGACTTAAGAGGCTCTAGCTTCAAATTCCTCAGCACAGGGAGGGATTCTCTCACTGGCTACAGAGGCGCAAGTGAACTTCCTGTTCCTGAAAACAAATAAACAAAAAAGTGTCCCCAAAAGCAGAGAGGCCTTCCTCAGCACGGAGCTGTGCCCAGCCAAGTCCGCAGCTTTCCGGAGCGCTGCACGGGGGAGCGCTGCACGGGGCCTCGGGACACCGGAGGCAGGGAACCGCCTGGAGTGCAGCCCGGACTCCTTCGCGCTTCATCCACTTCCAGTCGTACACGTGCTCTCAGGGACAGTGCTCACACGTGGAAAAGCAGCTGGAAGGCGGCAGTTCAGTAGTAGCCCAGGCACACCTGGTCCATGGCCGACTTTATTCTGTAAGAAACAGGAAGCGGTTGGTGAGCCACACCCACTTGGAAGAAACAGAGACGAGCGTGACCCAGCGTGGAACAGGCAGTCACTTATGACAGACCCGCATCACGATTAGCTCTGGGAACGCATCTCCTCCTCGTCCGTCCACAGTGAGAGGCCACGGCCAGGGAAGCCCACTGCCCACCGGCAGACAGGGAGAGCTGCTGCCCCCTGGCGCCGGCAGCGACCCTGACCCCGCAGCCGCCCCACGCTCACTGACCTGTCGACGGGATGCAGCCCCTCGCAGAGGTTGACCAGCACGTACAGGTGTCGCAAAGCGTACTCGTACTGGAGGGACACAGACCACAAGACTTGATCAGATGGTCATCGTCTCACCACACAATCACCTCTTAACTCGGGCACGGCCCCCTTTTGTGGTTACAGAGGCAAAGCGGCTTGCATAGTCCTTCTTGACCTTTTTTGGGCCAAGAGCCCCTCCCCACCTTTTGGTGATCCGGTCAGATTCACGAACCATCTGCCCCTAAAGTGCCCCATGCTCAGGGGCTGGCAGGCCACCGAGAGTCGGACCCAGGTCAGCGGTCCTGGTTGAGAACCCTCATGGCTCCACTCCCCTCTGGCACCTAGCACCTGACCTGGCTGTTTGGCTTTGCTTCTGGAAACCTCATTCTGGGGGGCACAACGATGAGGGAGATGGATGGTAAGTGAATGTCAGATTGGATCAGAGCAGGTTAAGACCAAAATAGCTGGGGATGCTGTGACCTGTGGGCCATGGCTGGCTGACGCCTTCGCTCACAGCACTGACCAGGGATGGGCTTTTTAGGGACCTCCCAACCCTGACANTGGAGTGCAGCCCGGACTCCTTCGCGCTTCATCCACTTCCAGTCGTACACGTGCTCTCAGGGACAGTGCTCACACGTGGAAAAGCAGCTGGAAGGCGGCAGTTCAGTAGTAGCCCAGGCACACCTGGTCCATGGCCGACTTTATTCTGTAAGAAACAGGAAGCGGTTGGTGAGCCACACCCACTTGGAAGAAACAGAGACGAGCGTGACCCAGCGTGGAACAGGCAGTCACTTATGACAGACCCGCATCACGATTAGCTCTGGGAACGCATCTCCTCCTCGTCCGTCCACAGTGAGAGGCCACGGCCAGGGAAGCCCACTGCCCACCGGCAGACACGGAGAGCTGCTGCCCCCTGGCGCCGGCAGCGACCCTGACCCCGCAGCCGCCCCACGCTCACTGACCTGTCGACGGGATGCAGCCCCTCGCAGAGGTTGACCAGCACGTACAGGTGTCGCAAAGCGTACTCGTACTGGAGGGACACAGACCACAAGACTCGATCAGATGGTCATCGTCTCACCACACAATCACCTCTTAACTCAGGCACGGCCCCCTTTTGTGGTTACAGAGGCAAAGCGGCTTGCATAGTCCTTCTTGACCTTTTTTGGGCCAAGAGCCCCTCCCCACCTTTTGGTGATCCGGTCAGATTCATGAGCCATCTGCCCCTAAAGTGCCCCACGCTCGGGGGCTGGCAGGCCACCGAGAGTCGGACCCAGGTCAGCGGTGCTGGTTGAGAACCCTCATGGCTCCACTCCCCTCTGGCACCTAGCACCTGACCTGGCTGTCTGGCTTTGCTTCTGGAAACCTCATTCTGGGGGGCACAACGATGAGGGAGATGGATGGTAAGTGAATGTCAGATTGGATCAGAGCAGGTTAAGACCAAAATAGTTGGGGATGCTGTGACCTGTGGGCCATGGCTGGCTGACACCTTCGCTCACAGCACTGACCAGGGATGGGCTTTTTAGGGACCTCCCAACCCTGACACCCTGCAGTCTGCAAACACTCAGTACCTCCCCTTTCTCCACAGGCCAGGGCCTGACTTCAACAGTAAATCTCGGGCGGAGTCAGACAGACCAGGGAGGGAGAAAAACCCAAACCCATGTGGCTGGTGAGCAGGACAGGGCCAGCAGCAGTGCGAAGAGAAGGAGGGCTGAGGCGTCCGTGACTGGTCGGCTCCTGTCCACGGGGACAAGGAAGAGTGTCCGGGGCCAGGATTTATGGTCAGCCAGCTGGACAACCTTCCTCCTCTCTGAGTGAGCCTGCTGGCCTGTTAGCCTGGGGGGAACCTTCCACAGGCTAATGCACCCGACGGGTGACCAGTGGACGGTGTTCACTGAGCCCCTGGGGTGACGACAACGGGGCGGCCCGTGGGGCCGGGGGCTCACCGTGGAGGAGTGCCAGTTGAAGCAGCGCGTGCGGAAGTGTGTCGCCGCAGCCTTGTAGCAGTCGTGTGCCGTGAGTGGGGCTCTCTCGGACAGCAGCCTCTCCGCCTCATCATCGGACCCCGTGACCAAGTACACGATCTTCCGCACTGACTTCTCCATGATGTTCCTGCTCTGTAAGGAGCACGTCTTTTCAGGACGCATCCTACCTAACGAAGCCTCTCGGGGGGCCCCGGGTGGGGGAGCGGCTTCTCTTTGCGTCCCCCCCCCCCCCCCCCGGTGCGCTGGAACAGCCGCCCGCACACCCACTCTGCACGCGGCAGGCGGCGTGACGCGGGCGCCTGTGATGGCCAGAAACCTTTTGATGTGTCCTATCCCTTGGGGTCTCCTAGCAGGATGAAAACATCGACACCCAAATGCCTGGAGAGCAGGCATGCCTGGCCCACTCTGAGGAAAGGGGGAGCATAGAAATCGCACCCCAAATTGCTTGTTGCACCTTTGCCATTCCAGAAACCCTCAAATGGTCACACAGGACACCACCGTGGACACTGTTTTCTACCCAGTGAAGAAAACCAACATCATTCGGAGGAGGCTGCTGCCTCACTAGCCAAAATTTACAACCAAGGCCTCTGGCCACACCACCCCCAAGCCTGAAAGCCACAAAGGCTGTGTGCCCACTGCATGTCGAACCAGGAGCTCTCCACGCGTAAGGCCAGATCCATGGGGCAGCCCAGGCCCCGCAGGGCTCCATAAGATCCTGCCTAGTCCAACGATGTAACTGCGTGAGGCTGGAAGCAGGTACAAGGGCCCGCTGACTCCACTACGTTGGGCAGAAAAGACATTTGCAAAAATGTAAAGTAATTCCACTCTCCTCACCAAAATTGTGTTTTAGGAAATGGTTATTTTTCATGCAAAATACATGAACACAAAATGGGTTTATTACTGTCCTTTCTAAATGAGTTAATATTTTTTAAATCTCAGTGTTTTATTTCTAATGCAGGAAATACTGACATAACCCACATAAACAGTAGCTCTTCGGGATGAATAAACTCAGAGTGTAACTAAGTCTAAGACTAGAAAAGTGTGAGAACTGCCACCTCACACTGTGGCACCGACAGAAAGTCTGTCCTGGGTAATGAGCTGCGATAGCTGGAGATACCAGCTGCCAGGAATACTGGATGCAGGGTGTGGAAAAGTGGGTTTACAGCTGCTCCTGTGGAAAATGCCAAAATAATTAATAATGTGAGAGTATAAACACTATTTTGCATACTCACAGCTGTAAACCTACTTTCGCCCCACCCCTATATATGAATTTAACACCAATTTTTATCTTTCCCAGAAGACTCAGGCCACGCTCCAGCATGCCAACCCCTGGGCTGTGCTGACTGGGGGAGGGAGGTCACACTGAGCCGGCTTTGCAGGAAGGGACAGCCAACCTGTGCCGAGTGCCCCAGAGGGTGTGCTCCTGGTGGTTCTGGCCGCAGTGCTGTAACATGACAAGCAACCCTGCCGGTTCCAAAGAAAGCGAGACACTACAGAAGACAAACTTACTAATCATGAATGCCAACCCAAGCACATTAAAAAGAGGCTCTGACTAGGGTTTCCTAAGGTGGCAGAAATTTTTTGTAGATTGGAATTAAAAAAAAAAACAGGACTACCTAATAACTCACCAAGCAGCAAGATAAAAATGTCCTCTAAGCAACTAGGTATAAAGAAAAACAAAAACAAAAACTGCCCATGTGCCACGGTCCCTGGGGAGAATACTGGGAACACACCCTCCGCTCCCTGTCAGCACGGAGGCCAAGGCCAGTTTACCAATGAAGAATAAAGACAAGCACTCATCGGCTCACAGGCTTCCACTTACAGAGAAACAAAGGCCAGCATCCATTCCCACACACTTTGGCAGGAGGAGGCGTCCGGGACCCCAGAGTTCGAGCCCCCAGCTCTGAGCAGCCCTGGCTCACGTTCCGGTGGAGGCCCAGACAGAGCGCGCGGGGCCCAAGCGGCCTGTCCCAGGACTGACCTCCAGGTGCCTGTGGATGGCCTCGACAAGACGCCTGGACTCCTGCAGGTCATTGGTGGCCATCAGTTTCCTTTTCATGATCATGAGGGGCACCTCGGGGCTTGGAGTGAGGTCAAGGCGCTGGACTGGAGGCAGTGAGATAGGAGAACTGGCTTTGTGTTTCGTCCCCTGAAACTGCATCAGCTTCATGGTAGAGATCGACTAGGGGAGATGGAAAGAAAGAAGCCTGCTGGGGCAGGAAGAGCAGACGTGCCAACCGTCCCCTGGGTCTGGGGGCTCATAGTTCGTGCCTCGTGGTTTCAGGCCTGCAAAGATGTGCGGCAGCAGGCGAGGCAGCAGGTCCCAGGACCCGGAGCCCACCAGCGATGGGCTTCAGCTCCGCCTGGCACCCGGCGCAGCAGAACTGCTACCCTTTCGTCTACGAAGGGCAATCTCTCCTCCACGTCACGCAGAGGGCGGCCCAGAGTCATGTCAGCCAGTGCTGACCCTGGCTGTGCTCACCCTCCATGCTCACCCCCTGTCCCTAGTGCCCAGCAGTAGGAAGGTGCAAAGCATCTGTCCAGGTGACAGCCGAGGCCTGGGTCCACTGGGATGGACAGAGCTAAAGCCACAGAGGGGCCACCTGAGGCCCAAGCCTTCATCCTGCTGCAGACCTGCCCAGACAGCCTTGATGAACGTGCCTATCTAACTACGCAGGTCCCTTCTGGACCTAGTTGGAAGGAAGAAGTCTCCAATCTACAGTCAGAGGGTAAAGGTAGCACCCTGCTACTGCAGAGGAGGCAGGACCCGGCCGATCGGGGAAGTCAGAGCGCCTTCTCACTGTGCACCCGGCCTGTGTTTAGTGTTTTTGATGCATGACCCTCTTTCATGCCCCTAATTACCTTGTGCACAAAGGCTCTGACCATGGAGGACATAGAGACTCAAAGAGGTTACGCAGCTTGCCCAAAGTCTGATGACTTTGAGAGTTTGACCCTAGCAAGGTCTGACTCCAAAACGCAAATAGGGTCCCCAGGATGGAGTGGCCGGGAGTGGCAGAGGCGTCACTGCTCCAGCGGGCTCTCACCCAGCCCCTGTTGCTCTTCACCAGGATGTGAACAGTCCAGGTGAGTCGGCAGGGGGCGGGGCACTGAGCCAGGATGCGAGGCCCCCACTCACCTTGTTTCCATACTGCATGACGTGGCTGGTGTTGGTGTGGGATTTCACGAGCTGGTACTGCTTGTGGAGGGTCTCCCTGGTCAGGTCCTCCTGCAAAAGCACAAACAGTGAAGTCCCCTGACCGTCAGAGCTGGAAGGTTAAGCCTCAGCCGAGCAGCAGGCCCCCTGAAGGGCTCACCACGTCCGAGTCTTCCATCCAGTTGACGCTGTACCAGTCCCCCAGGTAGGTGGACCTCTCCTCGTCGTAGTAACAGGCATAGGACGACTCGTCGGGGTTGGCAGCAGTGGTCGCGTACACTACGAGGAATCAGAGACGCCCGTCAGTCACACGGGGCTCTGCACTGCAGGTTCCACTTGCAGCTTGAGCCTTTGCCTCTTTCCCGCTGCAACCAGAGCGGCCCCCGGAGTCCACACAGGGAGTGGGAAGACATTGAGGTCCCGGCACCGTTCCTTCAGTTACGATAATGCGGCTAAAATGACACGTGGGAGGAAGAGAAGCCAGTGGACAGACGCCCTGTGCAGCAACGAGCAGGCACGTGTGCCCGTTGGGACCCGAAGCAGTTCTGGAGCAACGCTGCAAGGTTTGAACAGCTCTGGCGACTTGAAGAATATATACCTAATTTAGTATCTGGAGAAAGTTAACATTTATTGAAGAAACAGGTGGGCTGAACCTACGCAATAGCAACCACTTACTACCTATCTACCACGGGCTCAGAACTGTGCTTGACAAATGTTATAATCTACAATGATGAACAAACAAACAGGTACTATCTTTATACCCATTTTATAGATGGGACTATCTGAGGGTGAAAGAGGGTAAGTTACATGTCCAAGATCAAAGCCAGCAAGCACCCCATCGCAAAGGACAGGCCAGTCCAAAGACTGTGATTTTGGACCTAAGGGGCTTTACTGGAAGCTGGGTGAGCACCATGGATGGAAACTCACATACAGATTCCTTCTGCTCTGACCACTAATCCTGAAGACGCAGAGGAAGCCCAGAGCTGCCTACCCCCATCTCCCCACTTCTACGTACCAGGCTGCCCTGGGTGCCCGCTTACGCAGAGTACTTGGCTCTTCACGCTGGCAGAATTGGAGAGTGACCAACTGCACCCCCGAGCACCGCACTCACCCAGCCTGGCCCAGAGGCCAGGGCTCCCAGCACCTACCGTTGATGTTGGTGGGCAGGTGCTTCATCATGGACCCAGACTCACAGGCTTCGATGTAGAACACCATCTGGAGGGGAACGAGATGGGCCCCCTCACACCTCGGCCAGGCCGACCTCTCCCCGATGTCACTTCATGCCCACGCTCCTGACCCATTCTAAGAGGCCCTCACTGCCGCTTTGGGAGACATCTCCGCTGTGAGGGGCTGCCGGCACTCGGATAGGGCTGGAATTCACTCATCACTGTAAGTGATCTGTGAAACAACGCAGAGCGCACGGAGCCACAGAGACGCTAGGGAACTGCTTCACTGACCAGCACGGGGAGGCGGCGCGGCAGGCCGTCCCTCCACGTCTCTATCGTCTCTATCGTGTCCCTGCCGGAGCTACGCGGTCTCCACAAAGGGAGCCACACAGCGAGCGAGGGCCAGAGTGAAAATAAGTTGGTGACATTTTCCTCCCTGCCTGCCCCGAATTGGTGACAGCCCTCAAACAGCAGTCCTCGAAGTAGGGTCCCTGCACCAGCAGCATCAGTGCCAACTCGGAAAGGCGAGTTCTCAGGCCTCTCCCCAGATCTCAGAGTCAAACTCTGGGCGGGGACCCCCACTCTGCCCTGTAACAAAACCCCCAGGGATTCTGATCCACTGGCTAAAGCCCCAGAATCAGAAAAGGTTTACCCTGGGAAACCAGGCTGAGTGAAAGGCACCCTTTCCAGAAAACACAGCCACCCAGAGTTAGAGGCCAGCCGCGGAGCAGCGGGCTCTGCTTCCGTTGCGCCCCTCGCACTCCTACCCCCCGGGCGCCCCAAATGTGACATTACCCTTTGGTACTTTTTGTGTTTGTGCATGTAACGGATGGTCTCGTTCAGGTCCTTCACATGAAGCTACAAGGTAAGAACACTGAGATTCAGATGAAGACCTCAAGAGAAACCATTTGCTGGAAAACCCGCAACAAAGTCCCAGTGACGCATACACCCCCGGAAATACGCGCAGCGCCCCGCCCAGCACCCCCCTGGGATGTCATCTCGAGGGTTTCACTCATGCATTTACGAGGGGCAGGCGAATGTGTGTCCTCGCCCCCCTCGCTGCCCAGAGCCCTCAGAGGCAGTGCCCCATTGCTGAGCCTGGCACCGTGGTCCCAAGTGCTGACACAGCCACTGACGCCGGGACGGGAACAAAAAGTGGGGCAGCCAACCGGGAGAGGTGCCTCTCGGTAGGTTTCGAGCTGCTGAGTGCGTCCCCACACACCACCCTGCTAGGACACGAGAAACCCACCTCGCAGGTGCAATGCCACACCCAGGTTTTGTTTTCCATTCTAGTTTGCCCGTAAAACACTAAGAAAAACTCACATCGTCATTGGGAAAAGCCAGTAACCCCGTGGCTCCGTGGTCGGTGAAGTAAACAAACACGTGGTCCCGGGGTCCGCTGCCAAGAGAGCAGGCGGAGGAGAGTCAGCGGCCATTCCTGTTCCCATTTCTACTTCTTTGAAGTCGCCCTAACCAAGAAACCGAGGCGTTTGGGGATTCCAGTCTCCCAACCAGGGAGAGTCACTCTGAGCTGCAAGGCACCGTGGCCTCAGAGTCATGGCCGCACAGAGCACTCCGTGCTGGGGCTCAGCAGACAGAATGGGTGTGATTTGGAAAGCGGCGTCCTTTGGCAACTGGGCCTCATCCCAGGCAGCCACGCTCCCCATTAGGTCTCCCCCAAATGAGTAAGGGGGCAGGACACACACCCAAATGCGTCCTGCAGCTCCAGCTTGGCCTCCGGGCCCCTCGGCCTGCACCGTCTGGGACACCCACCTGCCCACCCTCACCAGGGCTTCCACTCAGCGGGTGCTGCTTCAGGGCTGCAGCAACGCAGTAACTCACTCAGAACCAGTATGGTTCATCCCACACACACGTCCCCCTCTGCTCCGCCTCACACGAGCTTACAAGTGCTCAGGTGTCCCCTCTAGTGTAAGAGCAACAACCGTTCCTCCCGGGTGAACAAGCTGGGAGCCCGGAACAACTCTGCCCTAGCTGCCGAGTCATTCGGAGACGTGTGACCCCCACAAAGCAGGCAGCCATTACCTTTTCAAGACCTTCCCAGATCCTTTGCCCTTCACTGCTTCTGCATCACCCCTCAGCACAGCAAGGAAGTTTTCCGGTGTGACATCCTGCAAACAATGGGGAGTAGCAATCAGACGGGCCATTCCCGGTCAGAGCGTCTGCTGAGCCTGCTGCAGGCCTGGGCCGCCAGCTGCCCACACAGCTCCAAGGCCCGGGGCTCTGGAACCAAGACAGATCCCAGTCAAGAAGGATTTTTCTGGGGCATGTGCTCCACCTCTTCTCAAATAACTTTGTCTGTGGCTGATGGCACTCAGCAAGCCTGCCATTCCTCCTGGACCACCCTGAAGTCCACGTGGAGGTGCCCAAAGGTGCTGGTCGGCCAGGACAAGTGGCAGACGAAAGGCGTACCCCCTCAGGGGGACGGCGAAGAGGCAGCAGAAACGTTAGCACTGGGCCTGCCCCTCACATCCAGCTGGCTGCCTAAGAGGCTGACTCGGAGAACATCCCATGTCCTTAAAGGAGATTTCCTAAACTAATCCTTACTCATTAAAAAAAAAAAATAGCAATAAAGAAAAGCACAAAAGAATAAGAGAATCACCCAAAATCCCACCACTTAAATTCCGGACATTGCCTTCTACAGGGTGAGACAGAAGTACACCGTGCAAACAAGTGCAGACCTCCTTCTGCCCCACTCTGTGTAACTACACAGAGATAAGTCCATACCAATGGGATCATCTATATTACATGTATGATGCGTTCACTTTAACTGTACTTGAGTTTAAAAGAGAAAACTGAAACTAGAAGAATTGCTACACTTCAGAGAAACATTTATCACCAGGAATATCAGTTCCTAAAATACGCATCTGATGGTAAGAAAAAGAGACTCTGAAGCTGTGAGGCTGGAGTCATGGTAGTATTTTTAACAACGTGTCAATTTATATAGCCTCAGCCACTGAGAAAGATGTGATAGTGTGGAAGTGATATAAGGTAATAATAATGAACAGAAACCTATCTCAGCAAACTCTGAAGATGCTTTGTGCGGGGCTGGGGCTGAGAAAATGGATTTCTGGAAGAGCCCAGGTGCCCTGGAATCAGATCAGCGGCGGCGCCTCCAGAAACCCCGTCAAAGGGAATGTTTCATCAGGCTGAACATGTCAGAAAACTGGAAACTGAAGACTGGTAAACTACAATTTACTTCTTTCTTTTCTCCCTGCTCTGCTTCCTATCAAAACTCTCCAAAATTACTCCTCAAGCACAAACCTTAAAACAAACACGAAACAGTGACCAGAAACCAGCGTAGTGCGGTTCTGGCCCTAGAAATGCCCCGCACACGGGAGCCATCGGAGAAGAGGGGCAGCCCACCGCCTCACCTCCCCGGTGTAGTCCTTCAGCACGCCTGCGTACACATCCGAGCCGTTGGGCCTGTTGATCACGACTCCTGGCGTAGGGTTGCTGCAAACAGAAGGACACACCTGAGGCCCCGACCGACACAAACAAGCAACCACCGTGCTCGTGGAAGACGCTGCTGCCCGCACAGACCGTCTCCAAGTGTTAACAGATCTTAGCAGCTTGGGGATCTCGGTCACCCCACGAGTCAAGCATGTGGCAGGAGCAGCGAAGGCCGAGTTCTAACACCCAGGGCAGGGCCAACAGCCCAAGTGTGCTGGCCTCCTGCCGGAAGCCACCCAGCATCTCAGGGGCCAGATCTCACCCAGAGATCTCAGAGCAAAACCGCTTGTACAAAAAGACAGGACGGGAGACAAGACATTAGTGTAAGAGTTTAAGCATTAAAGCTCAGAATGGATTTTCAGCTGTCCCATGCATGACCTCAGCAAAGGGCAGCAGCCTCCACACGGGCCACACATGGCGGGGGCGGGGGGGCGGTCTAGGGGCTGTGGAGACCCAGGCTGGTGAGGTTTCACACCCATACCTGCCGTTCCTGATCTCCTCTGGAATTCAGGGGAGCAGGCGTGACAAACTATTTGTAAAATCAAACTCAACAAGTAATAAAAGTGAACAGGTATGTAAAGGGGGGGTGGGATCCAACCTACAAACGAGCCTCCTACCTGCGGCCTGCAGAGGGGTCCCCCCTGCGCTGTCCCCCCTGCACTGCCCACCTGTGCGGAGCAGGCACCACAGAACCCAACGACGAGCTCTCCGGGCTGAGCAGGAGCTTCTCACTGTGCTGTCAGCGCTTCCGAAGCCCCAGCCCCAGCCCCGCGTCGCCCCGTCGCCCGTCCCTGCCACCTCCCTGGTGCCCCGAGTTGCGTCCAAAGCTCTACAGGAAGCAGCCCTGGGAGGTTTCACCTGTGAGTCTGCTTCTGTCCTCATGTCAGGCCACTCATCTAAGGATCCCGTGAGTCTCTGTGCATTTGAAACAAATGCCCTGAAGTTCTCTGCCACCAGGGAAGGCACCCGTACTTACTCCTCAGCGTTGGCAATGTCGTCGTACATCATCACAACGATCTGCTCGTCGGGAATCCCGTTGCGGTGGACGATCTGGTAGGCGTGGCACGCGTCGGCCTGGGAGAGACGGTCCCGGCCAGTGTTAGGGGCTGCCCGGGGGGGAAGGCTGGCTTTGGAGTTCTAACGAGCAACGCGTTCTTTCTCACGGGAAGCAGGCTGGGAATCACTGCCTATTGCTCAGGTCTTTATATTATTTCAAAACATTTATATTTTTGCTCTAATTTTTTAAATGCCCCCCCCACCTGTTATCCAAGCTCTTATTCTTTACGCAGTTAATGTATATGCGGACTTCACCCCACCCCCACCCCAACCACTGCATCTACAAGTAGCAAGGGCCTTCTCGAGAAAATCAGTATTTCGTCAGATTTAACCTACACCTATGACAACAGCGGAAGGGAGCAGACACACCCACCAACTCACCTCAGTGACCAGTCCCCCCATTATTACTCCTGTCAGAGGGCAGGTTCATTAAAAAACAAACTTAGGAGCCCTGGCTGGTGTAGCTCAGTGGATTGCGTGCGGGCCTGCGAACCAGAGGATTGAGGTTCAATTCCCAGTCAGGGCACATGCCTGGGTTGCAGGCTGGTTCCCTGCAGGCCAACTCCCAGCAGGGGATGCATGAAAGGCAACCATACATTGATGTTTCTCTCCCTCTCCTTCCCCTCTAAAGATAAATAAATAAATAAATAAATAAAGTCTTAAAAAAAAAAAAAAACAAACTTAGGAATAAGTCCAACAGAAGAAATGCAAGAGTCACACACTGAAAATGATAAAATACCTGAGATGAAGGAGAGACATCTCAGTCATAGGTCAGAGACTTGATATTATTAATTTTTTTTAAACGATCAGCAGGGTTTTGCAGAAATTGACAAGATGATCCTAAAACTTATATAACATTGAAAAAGACCTAGACTGGACAAATTTTGAAAAAAGAAGAACAAAGTTGGAGGACTCTCACTTTCTGATTTCAAAACTACTCTGGGGAAACACAGGCTTTCGATAGACGGTGCTGGGACAATTTGGACATCCACATGCAAAGCATAAACTCGGGCCCTCATTTCACACAACAGTTAACTCAAAATGGGTCACAGACTTAAATGAAAGGGCCAGAGAAAACTTCTGGGAGATAACGGAAAATCCGGGGCCTGGAGCTACAATTGCAAAGATGTCACGGGTCTGACACCAGGAGCACGGTGTACAAAAGAAAAAAATGATAAACTGAACATCATCAAAGGGTAAAATTTCAGCACTTCAAAGACACCGTTAAGAAAATGAAATGGCAAGCAAGAGAGTACAAGAAAATATTTGCAAAACATTCCCTAACAGGAATGCAAAGAATATGCAAAGAACTCTTGTATCTCAACAAGATCATCACCCAGGCAGGAAGATAAAGATCTGAGCAAAGGTCACTGAAGAAGACACGCGACCCACACACGGCCAGGCCCCTCGGAGGCAGGCACGGACAGCCTGTTGCGTGCGTGGCAGCTCCAGACAGGTAGGCAAGGCCCGTCACAGGCAGTGTCCGACACTGGTCTGCCCTGGAGCCCCGCCCAAGGGGGCACCAGAGCCTGGCCCAGCTGCGAACGTCAGCAGCACACCCAAAGGGAGGTCCTGGCAGGGACCCGGCCCTGCAGGAAATAGCTCCGATGCGGGGCAGAGGGTGGAGTCTTTACTGGCACACAAAAGAAATAAAAGTAGGGTTCACCTCAGTAAAATCATTCGGAAATGATGTTGAAGGCTACTTGACTCACTTCCCTGAACACGTCTGACCTAAATGAATTTTTCCTCTTTAGAAACAGAAGGGCTGAGTAAGGCAACACTGGAGAGGAGGATATTGAGCAAGACTGCGCCCTCGGGACTGCTGAGCTGAGATTGCCGTGGCTCTGCACGGATGTCAGCTCTGCTGGGCTTGCTGATGCACCCTGTGATTTCCTGCTGCTGGCTGCCTGTTTCTGCTCCCTCCGGCTCTGGCCGGCCATCAGCTAATAAGGTCAATCTGTTTGGAACAAAGGCCAAAGGCCAAAATACAGTGCTCCGGTCTCAGGTACTCTGAAAGGCTGAGGGGTCCACTTTCCAGCCAGGAAGGAGCTGAGAAGGGGTTCTCGAGGTCCGCCCACCCAAAGGGTGTACGCATATCACCTCCTGCTATGTGCTCTGAGTACTGGCAAGGTGAGGCCGGGGGCAGCTGTGCAGGGCTGCCAGGTCAAGGGGGAGCAGGAATGACACCTGAGGTCTGTGCAAATCCAGGGCCCACATCCTTTCGTGACCCTGTGCTGCATCTGGCCTGTGCGTGGACAGCCCTCCAGGACTAGCTGCTTTCCCCTAACTCAGCCCTGCTCCGCCCTCCACCCTCATCTCTTCCCACTGGGCGCCTCTTCAAAAGCGCTGGTTTCTTTTTTGAAATATAGAAGTGATACTTTGCAACCACATGGATTAACCTCAAAAAACACATGCCAAGTCCGTGATTTTCAATTGTTGCGCTGCAGGAATTTTTAAAGCATGCAACATATGACTGTTTAGTCAGGGGCACTGACCTCTTTTTCCCTTAGATTGTCAAATAAAAAAAAACAATAGTCAACACAATAGCAGTTTGGTGTGAATGAATCAAAATTATACCTATTTTTTGTCATATCAGCAAAAAAATAAATTTTTAGGTGTGCTGCAGAATTTTAGCAATCAGTTTATATGTGCCGTGAGTTGAAAAAGGTTGAAAATTGCTGTGCTAAGTGAAAGAAGCCAGACACAAAAGACGACATATTATCTGATTCCATTTGTATGACATTTCCAGAGAAAGCAAAACAAGAGACAGGGAGCAGACCCATGGTTACATGGGGCTGGGAAGAAATAGGGACTGACTACAAATGGGCACAGGGAACTTTCCAGAATGATGGGAGTGTCCTAGAATGGGACCGTGGTAATGCCTGCATCGCTGCATGAATTTACTAGAAATCACTCAACCATACCATTCATTACCAAAGGTGGAATGTATGATGTCAACACTATGTCTCAGTGAAGCTGTTTTTAAGAAATGGTGATCACACCCAGTTTTAAAATACACAGAATGAAAGATGGCCTTATGGTGGCACAGCCATGTGACCCTCCATCATTGCATCTCTTCCTTCCTCCTCCTGCACATACAAGTTCAAGACCTCTCCCTCCCTCTCTGCCTCAGCGGAAACCTCCCAGCCTGCCTCCCCTGGGCCCCAGGACACTCGTGCCCTCACAGCCTTCCTGCAGGAGGCGGTGGGCCCCTTCCTCTCCCCCACGACCACCAACTCCTGACCCACACAGGTGGGCTCAGCATTCTCAGGCTCCTCTGCCCTCCTTCTCATTCCCAGCCCCACTGCCCAGCAATGACCTCCACCTGCCCCCACTCCCTTCCTCCTGGTTAACACCTGGCTCACACCTACCTCCCTTCCCAACTCCTGAGAGCCTCAAAGTCCTTCTAGTGACAATGAACTTCACCTGCAACCTGCTTCGGCATCCACCCCCACCACCCCACCCAGGCCTTAGCTACTCCTTCCTCATGTGCACAAGCTTCTGCCCTGAGAGAAACCTCCCCCCGCCCCTGCCAGCCCGACTCCTCCCCGGTCACCTACTTCTTCCCTCCACATGCCTGTTGAGGACAGGCTGGACAGCTGTCTCCACATGTGCCTGCACTTCAGGACTCTCCCTCCCCCCACTCCCCAGAGTCTTGCTTCCACCCCACCCTTGGGAGAATCGCCGTCCCCAGGTCTTGCCCTCCCCACTCAGAATGTCCCTCCAGCACCCCTTCGGACCAAGCTGCTCCCTGTCACGCACAAAGCCCACCCAAAAATGGGAAACTGAGAAATCCCATTCAGTCGAACCCAAACCCAGTTTCAAGAACCCTCGCAAAGCAATAGAGAAGCGCTGATTTCGCTGTGCTGGTGTCCTAATCTTCCCTTCACTGAAGAAATTTGCGGTGATGAGTGCTGTGTTAATCCAAGGGAAACGTAAGCCTCTATCGAAATGTTAGTTTCAAATTTCTGTATAGGTTCTACAGGGAAAGTCCTTTCAAATGCTTTTAATGATTAGCCTCCAAAGTCAACAGAGCACACACCAGCAGCTGGCCGAGAACACAGCCAGGCCAGCCAGCAGCAGTGTGCGCTGAGGTCGGCAATGACTCAGCCCAAGTGTTTCCTCTCTCAGGGCCGGGCATCCTGGGGACAGGATGGCAGTCCAGCCACTTCCTTTGCCTTGCTTCCCTCCGTCCTATTTCAATATTATCTTGCCCAGGGAAACGAGCTACACTTGAGAGGAAAAAGGGATTTTGTGGGAGCAAAGGGTAACTGGATACGGGTACGTAATGACGTAATGAGGTCTGACCAGTCTTTCACATTGGCTGTATGAAAACCAGGGTGGCCGCTGAGTCAGCCTGTGGACTCCCAGTGACCCATAGCGAGTCTTTCTCTTGGCGGCCAGAGGGGGAGGGGAGGCCTGACAGCCGAGCAGGCACCGTCTCAGGTTGCTCCTAGAAAGTGGGTCAGGCTTCTTGTTAAGTATTAAAAGGAAGAAGGGTCATTTTGCTGTGGCAACAAGTTTTTAATCAAGCCAGGTTTCCTATTCAGCTAACAGACAAAAACCATTTAAGAAATAACTCACTCAATAACCATCCATTTTCAAGCCCATAGGAGTTTATCTACACAACCCCTACCTAACAGAGAAGCAAACCAACACCCTGGAAGGCAGACCCACAGGAGACACTCACTGGCCGGCCTCCAGGACACGGGCTGCAGGCCTGTGCTGGCCAGCACAGCGGCCACTGACCACAACGCAAGGCGACGAGCTCTGCAACGGCGGCCAGTCTGCACTGAGTGCACCGTGAACATCGACACACACTGCATTTCAGTGACTCAGTGCACAGTATAAAATGTGTGGTATCTTATTACCAACTCTTCATACCGATTGCAAGTGAAAGGTAATAGTTGGATTTACTCGATTAAATTAGATAAATTTTACTTTTAACTTTAAAAAATGTAGCTATTAGAAAATTTACCACAAAACACATGGCTGCCTACTGGACAGTGATGCTCCCGAGCTCACTGGTCCAGGTTCAAATCCAGGCTCCGCCACTTGCCCACCAACCCGCACTGGGTGAAGTGCTGGCCCTTTCTCTGCCTCAGTCCACTCATTAGCAAAGAGGGAATAAGGATCAGAACTATTGCCTATAACCCGCTACAGGGATTAAATGAGTTCACTGGGTAAAAGGCCCCTTGAAGATGGTCTAGCATGCGCTGTGATGGCCTACGCATCCCGTTTCTCAGAATTAAAAGATGAAATGAGTTTTTAAGTTACAGCTTTATTGAGATATAGTTCATGTACCATAAAAGTCAGCCTTTTAAAATACACAACCCTGTGGTCTCTAGTATATTCACCAAGCACACATACTCACCCCTAATTCCAGAGTATTTTCACCACCCAAAGACAGTCCCCACAGGCACGCTCCCCTCCACCCAGAGCTTGGCAACTGCCAGCCCACATTCTGTCTCTACAGATTTTCCTCACCTGGACATTTCAGATAACTGGCATCCCATAGTATGTGGCCTTTTGCAACTGGCTCCTTTTATTTAGCATAATATTCTGAAGGTTCATCCATGTTGAGGTATTGCTACTTCCTTTTTTTAATGACCCACGCACAGATATACATCTTGCATACCGGTGCATACCCGTCCATCAGATGAGGGACACTTGGACTGTCCCCACGAACAATCCTGGCCGCCATGAATAGTGCCCCTATGGTCGTTTGAGTACCGGTTTTTGGGAGAACGCGTGTTCACTTCTCTTGGGTAGGTGCCTGGCAGTGGAATCGCTGGGTGCTATGGTAACCCTACGTTTAACCTTTTGAGGAACTGCCAGACTGTTTCCCAAAGTGGCTGCACCATTTTACATGCCCACCAAGAGGCTGCACTTTTAATGTATTACAGATGTGGGTTCAGGGCTGACTTGCTGGAACTGCCGGGGAAGCTGGGGAGGAGGCGGTGAAGGGAGAGCAGCGGGGCAAAGACACGGAGGGCACGGAGGCTTCCAGAAGCTCTGACCAGGGCCCTGGGCTTCAGTCCCGCTGCACCTCGACCTCTGTGAGGAAGAGGCAGGCCACTTCCTCTCTTTGCTTCCTTATCTACAGGAGGGTGTGGACCAGCGGGTCTCAACCAGAATGTCTGATAAAAGCCGAGACACTTCTGGTTGTAACAGTGGGGAAGGAAGTAGGTGTCGCTCCTGTTATCTAGTGGGTAGAGGTCAAGGATGCTGCTAAACATCCTACAATGCGCAGGGCAGCCCCCCAAAGAATAACCTGGTCCCACACGGACAGTCCAAGGCTGAAAACCATAGGTCAGATTGATGCGACTCGGTGGGGGCCATTTTGAGGAACTGCCCAACTGCTTTCCAAAATAAATGTACCCTTCTGCAACCCCCAGCAACACGAGGGTTCCCGCGTCTCCACAGCCTCGCCAACACACACGTTCGCCAGCCTAAAAGCAGCGTAACGGCTCTTTAAAAGGCCGGTTCTACTGACGAGGTCCAGGGTTGTTTCCAGAATGCCAGTGCCATGAGAAGGAGATCAGTCATGCTCTTACCTGGTGCCTGTAATTAAACCAGCCGTTCGAACCCGCGACGATGACCACCCAGTGCTTGCCTCCATCCTCGGGATCGTCCTCGGGAACAGCCCCCGCTCCCAGCATCAGGCTGAGCAACACGGCTATTCCCCAAACCATTCTGTACCTCGGCATTCAAGCACAGACACCTGGGAAGGACAAAGCAGAGTCAAGCAACAAAGGGATGAGAAGAACGGAATACTGCTGGACTCTAAGAAAGCACCAGAGAAAGCAGGTCGAATGGGAGGACCATGCAGTCATCAGGCAGAACGTGCTGAGGGTAAACATGGTGACGACGGAACCTTCGTTTTAGGTCTGCTGCCCCTTTTCCCCAGGTGGGGAAGGGGACGGACTGCCCGTACCTCCCAGCAAACTCAGTGCAAATTAAAGTTATGAGTACATACCACAGGATATGCAGAAAAGTCTCTGAGCAACCTTTAAAGGTTTGTCACAACTTGGTATGCGGCAGATAAAATTTACCAGTAAAATCCAGCGCATTAGAAAAATATCAGCTGGCTAGGCATCTGGGTAGTTAGAGCATCGTCCTGCCATGCCAAGGCTGCAGGTTCAATCCCTGGTCTGGGCACACACCAGGATAACCAATGAACACATCAATAAGCGTAACAACACATCAGTGACTCTCCCTCCCTCTCCCTTCTTTTCTCTGAAATCAATTTTTTAAATAGTGCATTGTATGTCTACCACATACTACATGTGGTAGACATACTATGAACTGTTTGCAAGAAAAGAGCACACGTGTAATGTATGCAGAGAAAAACGTGGGCGGCAGACACAAGAATGTAACAGCGGTTATCACTGGGTGGCAGGTGGGACTAAGAATGATTCGCTTTTCCATATTTGTCTTATTACCACAACTAATGCATACTGCTTATATAATAAATGTGTCAAAAGTCGGTCTGTGGTCAGTACAAACGCTGAAAGACCGTTCATAAATCGGTGAGCAAGCGAACTGGGTGAGCGGTGGTCAAACACGGGCAGCCCAAATCAGTCTCTGTGTAATGCTTCACCGGCTCACACGCATCCTGCACACAAGGCAGGGCGGACCCTCCAACCGTGTTTTACACGAACTCGCTCACATCCCCCGAGAGGCAGCTCTGGCCAGAGACCGGCCTCGCCCTCTGCATTCCCGGACCCCCCTTTCGGCTGCATGGTTCTGCATCGCAAGACTTTCCTCGGTGAAGTGCATGCCTAGTTTTATGCTCTGTTGTCAAAACTTGAAATGCTATTTAGAAGCACCAAAGGCAAGACTAAGGCTGAGTCCCGGCCACCATTCATTACTCAGGTCAGACCCTGTCCTGCGTCCTGAAGATGCCTTTGTGAAAAAAAACAGCCTTCCTGTGAGGTGAGGGCCAGGCCTGTCGTTCTGAGATAAGAGGGAAAACAGTCCCTGAGACGCAGGGACTCAGAGCAGAGATCTGCAAGGCCAGGCAGGAGGGAGCACCCCTGTCCCCAGAGCTCCTCAGGGGCCCCACCAGGAGGTGCGGTGGCACATCCAGCAGCGCTTCAATTCTGAGCTCGCCCTTAATTGCTGGCCACAACTAGGCCTTCCCTGGGGTAGGAGCTGGCAAACTTTTTCTCTGGAAGGCTGGATGGTGGATATTCCCAGCTTTGCAGGTCACGCCACCCTGGGGCACAGCGACCCAGCGCTCCCACTGTATCACACTGGTGGCCAGAGACAATAGGGGGACCACTGGACATGGCACCGGCACCATGGCACTAAAGCCAGCGGTCTCCCGGCAGGCCCTAGGCCGAGAGCAAGTGCCCTCCGCCCACGTGGCAGGTGCAGCCGGGCTGCACTCCCCACCCGTCCGGGACAATCATTAAACAGGCCCCCTGGTTTACACGCAGGGCACTTCTGCGTTTGGCTCATGTGACTTAAGCCTGAAAAGCTTCATTCCTCTGCAGGCACACTTCTTCCCTTCACACTTCGGGACAAAAAGAGCAAACAGAATACCAGAATGCAGTGGCTGGCCCGGCTGTGTGCAAAGGAGCGAACACTGCCAGGTAAACCGCCTCCGCGAGCAGACGGCACAACATCTACTGAAAAAGCACCGCCAGGCTGATTTCAGAAATTCAAGTTTATCTGTCCTTCTTGTACTAAAATCCTAGCAAGTTACTCCTCCGCGAGTAGTGCCTCATAAATAGACTGATATTTTTATAGTTAACATTTGGTGATGGTTCTCTTCTATCATTTGTTTTTCTTATAAACAGAGTGTCGTTCCTTGAACATAATGGTGAGTTAAAAGCCTCCCAGTTTGACACTGACCGGGAGGTGCCATTTGAAAAGTGCATGTACTAATACCATTTTGGAAGGCACACAGGGGCCTGGGGTGAGAGATATGAAAGTACTGTAATCATTCCATCACCTCAGCAATGAACCCGAGTCAAAGCAGCTGACCTCAGATGGCAATTTCCATCCAATAGGCAACATTCTTGACTAAGTCACAAATAATCTTGAACATGCCTATTATTCTTGCTTTAGCAAAGTGAAAAGTTCGTGAAGAAAAAGCAATCATCCCTATGAAACCAGCTCTCTGGCAGCTGTTTCGCAGTCCACCCACCCACCCACCCCGCACAGGGCCTGAGCACCCCCCAGGAGCTCCAAGGCCCAGAGAAGGGGCCAGGCGGACAAAACCCTTCACGGAGCTGACCGTCTAGTGGGAAGAGACAGGCCAGGGAAAGACACGGCCTGCCAGGTGGTGAAGAGAACCGGGGACAAATGTAAGGCAGGAGAGGGAGTCCAGGCAGGAGTGCAAGGTACCCTTTGCAAAAGGGGAAGGTTTTGAGGAGCTGAAGGAGCTCGCCCCTTTGCAACAGCAAAACCCTGGAAGCAACATTAATGGTGATATCATTGAGGTGCATGCTCTTAAGGGGGGACTGTGAAGCCTTTCAAAAGAGTAAGGCAGACCTCAATGTGCCAGGTGCACCATCAGGGGTAACTGTTTAGTCTGCTAAACGTTTGCAGGGAGACAATGACGGCTGGCACTCACATAGGAAGAGGAGCACGTCTCCCCAGGCCCAGGGTGGGAGAGTGGATACCTGCGGCTGTCTGCCACGGGCCATGCCACGTGCAAGGCACCTCGCACACGCCTCACCGCCGGGGAGGCCAGTCTCATAACCCCCTTCAGACATCTGAGAAAACTGAGGCTCGTACTGGGACGTGGCACTGCTGGTAAGTGACACAGACCTGACCCCCGAGACTGCCTTTTTCCACTGCATCATCTTGCTGCTCACAAGAGTGATTTGAATGTCTGGGAGGCCCTGTCACCACAGATGGGGATGCTACACCCCACACGTGGGGCCCAATCACGGAGCAGGCCCCTGAGCTGCGCTTCCTCCAGCGAGACGATACCCACACTCCTCTTCACCACCCTACTAGGCTGAGGCACTCACGGGCGGGCTGATCCAAAGTCACAGTCAAAGGACAGGCCTCAACGAAAGAATTTCACAGGTGTCCAATGACTAATCCTCTGCCATTCCTGCTTGGCCCTGTGACCCCCTCAGGCTACCAGGCTACGCTAGGTCAGTGATTCAACTGGAGGATTCTGCGTGACTTCAAGAAGTGTACCATCAGTGGGGCTTACTCCATTTGGGAGGTCTGGATCCATCTGAGATAAGTTATCACCAGCAATGGTCACAGGATCATCTCTACAGCAGTCAAACCCAGGTCTGACCCCAAAGCCCACACCTTAACCACTGTGGCTGTGACCTCTCCCTGCCAGACCTCATTTGCCACTGGCTCTGGGTTGGAAACAGCGAAGCATCAAAGCCCTGCTAGGCAATGACGTCTGAAAAGAGCCTTCCAAACCTGAAGGTCTTTGATCCCGATCTCTGCTCTCCGGGACTTTATGATGAAATCATCGAGCAGGTGATGCCTGGCTGACAACGTGCAAGAGGAGGACATGTGACAAGGATCTCCTCCTTGACCCAACCTGAGCCAAGGTCCACTGAGTTTTTATTCCACATTAACTGCTAACAGGGCATTCTGTGCCCTGTCCCTGTCCCAGGGCTGCAGGGCAAATACAGCACAGAACAATGGCCTCCCCACACCCCAGGTCAGCTTTTCACACTGTGTTCACGGGTCAGTCTTCGTCGGGGTCATGGGGGCCCAGGTACTCGCAGACAGCATCAGAGTGAAGCTCCACCAGCCGATTCTCTCTTCGTAGGTGAACCATAGCCTGGCTCTGCTCTCTGTCCCCGCCCAGCAGACAGCCCACCCTTCCCAGCCTGTGGCCCCAGCACTACCATCACACGGCTGCCCTGGACCTTGGGGACAAGTGTCTCCAGCATGTCTTCCCTGACACCTTCCAGGACCTGGCCATCATCTGTCCGACATACACAAGTGTCTGGACTGAGGACGTCTTCAACGGTCATCTTGGTGTTGTAATACTGGCCACCCTTGCACAGCTTGTCCATGAACCGCACACGCAGGTCCCTGTGCAGCCAGTGCTGACTCCTGGAGGCTGCTCTCTCCCTCTGGGACACAGGTTCACCCTGACTGTCCAGAAGGCGTCTCCTCTTCCTCTCTCCTGCTCCCTGCCAGGTGGGGCAGTCCTGATTCTGAAAGGCTTTCCCTGATGAGGCTGTTCTGTTCTGTTGCCCTGGAGAAGTTTTGCTCACTTGGCCAAGATCTAAGGAGTTTTGTGAAATTCCTGCTGGGAGACAGGCCGTAGGCTGTACTCACTAACAGTCACCAAGCGGCTCCCCATGGCCAAACGAACCACAGCCCCGAACATTGTCAGGATCGAGACCTTCCACCTTCCCATAGAGGCCTCGGTGAGGGCCAGAAAGAAGCACCACAGCCCCTCCAGGTACCAGTCCTTGAGGCTGGTCTTCCTTATCCTCCTCTTGCTCCTCACCTGGCCCCAGCAGGCGGCAGGTGCAGGCGGGGGCCAGGGCCTGGATCTCAGTCAGGTTGGCACCCAGCCCTAACCCTTTAGGCTTCAGTGAGTTGACATGGGGCTTCACCACTTGACTGAAGGTGCAGCCAATGCCCTGGCCAGGTTTCCAGCCCATGCCCCGCAACACGGCCAGCCCATAAGCCTCCACTGGCACTGCCTTGTAATCGGCCTCCTTGGGTGCTGTCTCAGCCCGGGGTTCGCTGTCTGCCCCTTCCTCACTGGGGGTGCATCTCCTCTGGATCCTGGGGATAGCAAGTGTGGGGTCGACACCTGCATTCTCTTTCTCCTCCAAAGACTTCTTGGATTCTTCAATGACCTCCTTCACAGCCTGGGACAGCAGCCCACCCGCCACGGCCTCGGTAGCTGTGGATGGGCCAGGGGCCTGGGCTGGTGGCTGCCTTCAGGGGCCACTCTGGATCAAAGGGATGATGAGATCCTTGGGGGCTTCTGAGGGACTAACACTCTGCAACTTCCTCCCTTCCACAGTCTTTAAGAAATTCTTCTTTTCCGGGGCTGCACCCAGGCTGCCGCCCCGGTCTACCAGCTGTCTTTGGGCGGCTGTGCGACTAAAACCAAACAAAACTGGGGAAGTGGAGGGTCCCACCAGCTGCAAAACACCCTCTTTGGTGTCCGCCATCTTGCCCTTCTTCAAACTTTATTTCTAGTCTGATGGGATATAAAGTAATCTAATTATGGGTCTAATTTGCATTTCCTGGGTTACAAAAGTCTTATATAGTTTAATCATTCTGATTTCAACACCGTTGATACATGTGACCATTTCCCCATCATAAACTGAGATTCAATTACGAGCTTCAAAACAACTTCTGCAGTTAAAAAAGAAATGCTGGGTGTTTCCTCACTAGTCATGGGTTCAAAAATTGAAGGGACAGAATTCTCTTCAATATATTTTCATTGTACTGGACTGGGTATAGTGTGTTCCACCTTCGCACCAGTCCACAGTTCCTCCTCTCCTGTCCCTTCCCACTGCAACTCTCTTAAAACCCTCAGCCACTCTCTGGGAATTAGTGCCAATGAGCTCCCCGGTGTGGCAGCTCCCCGCCCAATACTTGTCTACACCACAGAGTATCTAAGATACACACAGTTACTGAATTCAGCGTTCGGGACAAAATCCCAATCTCTTACTGCAGCACCAGAGGCCCTACAAGATGTACCTCTCTATTCTCAGGGTTCATGAAATTCACCGCCCACGTGAAATCCCTTGCTCCAGACTCCAAGACTCCACCTCCCAAACTGATGCTCTTTCCATGCTTCCCCCATGCTGTTTTCCAGGTGAAGCATTCTTCTCCTCCCCCTCACTAGCTCCTGCCCATCCCTCAAACTCTATTCAAGCATCCCCTTCTCAGCAAAGTTCTATCACTTCCCAATAGGCTAATGCTGCCCCTGTAAACCTGGGCTGGTTCAGACTGCCTCTGCCCTTTGAGAGATAATCCCAGCTCAAGAAGCTTACCACCGCTCAGTAAACGTCTGCTAAAAGTTGGCCTACTCCATTCACTACATACCACGAGGCTAGTCTCAAACCCTGGGGCTTTATTTTGATCTATAAAACGAAACACCGGACACAAACTTTGTTCTCCCAGCCCCAAGATCCTACAGTTCTTGCCATGGAATAACCCATGAGGGTATAGCGTCAACTCTGACAGTTAGGGGCAGGGGACCAAACCCAACTAACTTTCACTTCTGTGGTTGTTGTGTATCCCCTCGTAATTCCCACCAGCTCAGACCTCTGAGAACTAGGGCTTCCCTGACTTCTCAGAACGAATGATTCTAGAAAGCTTTGGGCATTTTCGGTATTGTCCTTAACAGCCCTTCCCCTTAGGGCTCCTATGGAGAACTGGCTGGAAAAGGGTGCAATCCTCCGCGCTGAAAGTAGCAACAGCGTGAACTGTTCCTGGTTTGTAAAGGTCGAAACCAAGCCCCAAACACTGCCGGGCCTTCCCTGGCTGTGGGACCTCAGCAAAAGCCCCCTCCCCTCGAACAAGTCCCTCCCCGCTCTCGGAGGTGGAGCCTAGGCCTCCAGCTGGGGCGTGTGCAACCCAAAGCCCACCACCACCATCACCACCACGCCCACCGGGTGGCGGGCTGAGGAAGTCACGGGTTTTCCCTAGGGAATTCGTCGTTCCCTAAATTCTCTTTCGCAAAGCGAGAAACGATTACTCAGAAAGGGCCAATGGAACTGAAAATCCCGATAGTGAGGCCAAAGGCCTCCGCAGCAGATGCGCGGCCTTGGCCCGGACGTTACCTGCGGCGGCGACCGCGACAGTGGTGGCAACACCGTGGGAACCGCTCTCGACGCGCAGCCTCCGACTTACCTCCTCCGGGCGTCCGCCCTGCAGTGATTGCGGTGCTGTGCCCCACGTCTCCCTTTTGAGAGCCGACTGCGACTCGCTGATTGGTGAAGCTTTGGGGCGGAGCGTCTGCGAAAACCAATGGGTGGTGGGAAGGAGGCCGGTGAGCTAAGGCGACTACCAGTCCCAGCGTGCAACAGCCAGGGCTTTAAGTGCCCTGCGGCCCGGGGAGTTTAGGGGACGAGGGTGGCCTATAAACTACGGTCCAGGGGCTTGGGGGAACCAGAGATTTAGTAATTCCAGAAATAACCACTAAAGAATTAAAACCAGCGCGCAGGATATTTTAACCCGTTGGTTTCTACACTTGCACGCGCACTGGAATAACCTCGGGAAACCAAAAATACCGTGCTGCCCACGACCCAACCACCCAGACATCATTGGGACTTCGGTGCTCTGTGTGGGGCCTGGATTTGGGAGTCCTTAAAGAGCCGCCGGTGTTTCCAGTGACCCATTTAATCCTGTAACAACACTGTGAGAGCTGGGCATTGTCACTGGGAGATAAACACTGTTGTTGCCATTACACACAAGACGACAGGGAGGGAGAATTCCGTGCTCTTAATCACTACGCAATGATATTTTTCAAATGTTTGGTGTTATCTCACAGGGAACTGGAGAGAAAATATATATATAAAGCGCCATGTAGTAGAGCACATTAAGTTGAGTTGAAAGGAGTTCACGTGAGGGAGTGAGTCCAACTCTGCTCCAGAACATCAAGGGCAAGATCTAGGTCTACATTCATGGGTTGGCTCACCTGAGCTTTTATAATTTTTTTTACAGCTGACAAGAAAAGAATGCCCAACCTAAGAAAAAGTCTTACGAGTATTTATTTGAGCCAAGCTGACAACAATTGCTGAGAAGAAAAATCTCAACAGATTTGAGAATGGCAGTTCTGCCGCTTACTTTATACACCAGAATCAAAGCAAGAGACTAAGGCGGGTTCCACCAAATTCTTTGGTGGTAGATTAGGGAGGCAGGACAAAGCAAATGGGGAAATCTCTGAGATTGGATGAAGAATAAAGCAGAGATAAATACTCAGTTTTACTGTGGTAGCTCTGGGATAGTTGACACAGCACATGGAGATGGTATTTGGAAAACAAGATAAGGGGGGGGTTCTGTGGTCTCCTATTGTGCTGGGAAGTTGTGCCCTGAGGGGCCTGGAGAAAGGCGATTACTGACATTCCAAAGGTATGTTATCTTTTTTTGGTGTTGGGTTTTTCCATTGCCATTTATCCCCCTATACCCTCTTTTACCTCCACCTACCCACCCCCCTCGCTCAGTCACCACACTGTTGTCCATGTCCATGAGTTCTTTTTCATTTCTGCTCCATCCCTCTAGCCCCCAACGCCCACTTTCCCAGAGCTGTCGGCCTCTTCTCTGTGAGTCGTCTGTATTTTGCTTGTCGTCTGTGTTCAGCCTCCTCTCTATGAGTCATCTGTAGTTCAGTTTGTTCATTAGATTCCACAAGTGAGTGAAATCATTTGGTATTTGTCTAGAATTTCTGGCTGGCTTGTTTCACTTAGCATAATGTCCTCCAGGTCCATTCATGCTTTGGCAAAGGGTAAAATTTTCTTGTTTTTTTCACAGCAAAGTAGTATTTCATTGTGTAAATGTGCCATAATTGTTTTTATCCACTCATCTACTGGTAGACACTTGGGCTGCTTCCAAAAGTTGGCAAATGTAAATAATGCTGCAGTGAACATAGAGGTGCGTATTTTCTTTTGAATTTGTGTTTCAGGTTTCTTGGAATACATTCCCAGAAGTGGGATCTCTGGGACAAAAGGTAGTTCCATTTTCTATTTTTTTAAGTGTAAAGATGTTTTAAATTGTCTAATACAAGCACAATTATTTAATGTTAATACTTTTTATTAACAGTGACAGTCTTTTCTCTGGCAATAAATGAGATGTGGGAAGGAAGAGATAATGAAGCATACCAAATGGGTGATGTCAGTCAAAAGGCGACATGGCCCAGAATTTCAGTATGTGGTATATCAGTATGTGAAAGGGGGAAATCGGATTATAGTGAATACATGGGTAAAAATGATGGCAGATGACAAGTAACAATGATCATAGATGACAACGTATTTCTGAGTGGCCAGACAAAAGAGAAGGAGGGCAAAGAATGGACTGTCTCTTTGGCCAGTGTTTGGTACAGTCTCACTTCCAAATTGTGTAAAGTCTTTATAGTTTCTAAGGATAAGAATGAAAATATTGTTTTATATAAGAAAAGACATTGACTTCCGCCAAGATGGAGGCGTAGGTGGAAACACTGTGCCTTCTCCCACAACCAAGTTTGAACACAACAAAGGTTTAGTAAACAAAGACGCAGCCAAAGAACAGAAAACTGAAGTATACGGAAGTCCGACAACAAAGAACTATTCAACCAGGATGATAAGAGGGGCAGAGTCAGCAGCAGAGCAGGGTCGGGCAGGAAGGATCCCCCGACCCAGGCGACCCAGGTGACTCAGGCAACCCAGGTGCACAGGCAGCCGGGGTAGTATCGCAGGCCCAGTGAGGGTGCAGGGCAGGCTGAGCGCAGTCACACATTCTCGCGCAGATAAACCAGCAGAGGTGTGAGCAGTGAGACGGACCACAGCCCCAGCGAGCAGGGGGAGGAGGCAGAGGATACCGCCATTGATCTCCTTTGACCCGGCCCCCACATACAGCGTCACAACCCAGGCACTGAGTTGCCCCGCCCTGGTGAACACCTAGGGCTCTGCTCCTCATACGTAACCCGCACGAACAGTCCAAAATATGGCTCAAGAAGAACTCAAAGCCCCAGAGCCAATAACTCTAAGCAACCAAGAAATAGCAAACCTCTCAGATGCATAGTTCAAAGCACTGGTGATCAGGATGCTCACAGAACTGGTTGATTATAGTTAAAATTAGAGGAACATATGAAGGCTAAACTAATTAAAATGAAGGGAAATGCACAGGAAACCAATAGTGATGGAAAGGAAACTGGGGCTCAAATCAGTGGAGTGGACCAGAAGGAAGAACGAAACATCCAACCAGAAAGGAATGAAGAAATGAGAATTCAAAAAAATGAGGAGAGGCTTAGGAACCTCCGGGACATCTTTAAACGTTCCAACATCCGAATTATAGGGGTACCAGAAGGGGAAAAGAAACAGCCACGAGTGGAAAACATATTTGAACAAATAATAAAGGAGAACTTCCCCAGTCTGGCAAGGGAAATAGACTTCCAGGACATCCAGGAAGCTCAGAGAGTGCCAAAGAAGTTGGACCCAAGAAGGAACACACCAAGGCACATCATAATTACATTAGCCAAGACCAAAATGAAGGAGAGAATCCTAGAAGCAGCAAGAGATAAGGGGACAGTCACCTATAAAGGACTTCCCATCAGACTATCAGCTGATTTCTCAAAAGAGACCTTACAGGCAAGAAGGAGCTGGAAAGAAGTATTCCAAGTCATGAAATCCAAAGACCTACAGCCAAGATTGCTTTGTCCGGCAAAGTTTTCATTTAGAATGGGAGGACAGATAAAGTGCTTCTCAGATAAGATCAAATTCAAGGAGTTCAACATCACCAAGCCCTTATTATATGAAATGTTAAAGGGACTTATCTAAGAAAAAGAAGATGAAAAATATGAACAGTGAAAGGACAACAAACTCACAGTTATTAACAACCACACCTAAAACAAAAGCAAACCAAGAGGACAGCTAGATCAGGAGCGGAACCATAGAAATGAAGAAAACATGGAGGGTTAGAAACAGGGGGGTGGGAGGAGGAGAAGGGGGGAGAAGGTACAGAAAATAGCATGGATGGTAGGTAGAAAATAGGGGGAGGGAAAGAATAGTAGGGGAAATATAGAATCTAATGAACTTGAGACATGTGGTCATAAACTAAAGGGGGAGAATGGTGGAGGAAGGGATGTGCAGGGTGGAGGAGAATGAAGGGGGGGAATAGAACAACAACTGTAATGGTATAATCAATAAAATATATTTTTTTAAAAAGAAAAGACATTATACAGCAGTAAGAGTTGGGGAGAGTGTGAAAAAATAGGTCAGGTTTGCAGCAGGGGTTCTCACCTGGGCACTCCTGACGTTTGGGGTGGGTGATTCTTTGTTACATGTGGAAGGGCTATGGTCTCCATGGCACCAGGGCTGGTTGGGGGGAGGGCAGGGGGGGCGGGCAGGGTGTCCTTAGTCATCGCAGCTGGTCCTCATGCTGCCATGGCAATGCCTTACCTGGTATTGCTGCTTTTCTGGGCCTGTGTCAAAGAACACTGTGGACAAGAAAAACACACACAACTGAGGCCTAGATGTTATCTCTAGAGCTTAATGCCTGCAGGGAGAGGTCGGGCAAGGGCTTATATGGGGGTCATAGGAGGCTATTCTCCGGCCCCCTTATTGCTCCTGTGAGAGGACCTAAACCACATGGATAATGACATGCCAGTGGGGGAAAGGTCGGGGAAGGGTCCGATCCACATGGCTAGTGATGTGGAAGGTCTGGGCGTCCAAACCACATGACCAGGGATAGGCTAGGGGAGAAAAGGTCATGCTGGGGTTGAGGTCTCACCCTACACTTGTCCATTGCTGGGCACCTGGGGCTTTCCACCCTGGTGACCTTCTATAACTGGCCTATCATTGGGCTCCGTTCACGCCTAACTGCCCTCCGTTCACGCCTAACTGCCCTCTACAACCTCACCTCTCTGTGCTTCATAGGGTTGTTGTAAAGAACAAATGAATTAATGCGTGCAATGAGAAAACTGAGAACAGGCTCCAGTCACATGTCAGCTATTTACTGAAGGCCTACCCCCATGACCTCATTTCCTGCCACATGACTTACTCCACTCCAGCCAACTCAAGACCTCCTGGCCTTGGCACATTCGGTTCCCCCTTCCCCCTTCCCTTCCAGTCACACAGTGCTGGCTCCTGTCCGGGGCCACCTGAAGCTCCAAAACAGCATACAGACCTCTATCACACTCTCTCTAGCCTGTACTTTGCTTCACTGTCTCACTTTGTACACCTGTTAGTTTATTCTTCCCCGGAGTCACTGTTTTAATGTAAAAACTCATTCTTGCGAGCAAAAGGCCTGATTTTTGTGGAATTAGTGTCAGCAATGCTGTGTATCTAAGATTTCCACCCCCAATGGCAAAAAAAAAAAAATGAAGGTCTTTTGTTTATTTGTGTCAAGTAACATTATGGACAATAAATTACCAGACCTTTTTAAGATAACCTTTCTACATGCTATTTACAAGACCTTTCCGGGCCTTCACAAGACCTATGCACTATTTTGCAAAACAAATCAGTCTATACCAAGAAGACAGGAACTGCCAGAGGTCAGGTCCCTACCAGCAAAGTCAGAGAGGCGATTCTTGGGCCAGTGAGTTGTTGGGGCCTGTTCTCGAGAGAAACAGAGAAGGGAAGTGGGGGTAGGCGATAGAGCAGAGGAAGAAGCTCTGCGAAGATGTGGGTCCAGGAAGAGGTGGGCCTCAGCCTGAGCCCAACAGGAACTTTGGAGCAGGACTTGTACCGTAACGTTGTTCCATCCAGGGGCCAAAGGGCTGAGCTGTTATTTGCCCACATTCATCAATCACTGGCCATTAAGGAGAATGCAAGCTCCCAGGCATCTCCTGGCTGGGGAGAGTTTCTCATAGCCCAGGGCACAGTGGGAACCAACCTGAGAAGGGTGCAGAGTGAGCAACTAGCAGCCAACACAGCCTCAGGCCCTGAGAAGGGGACCTGGGCAAAGCAGCAAGACCACCCTCAACATTGGAATCACCACAGATTATGCATGATACTCAGGTCAGGTATATGCAATAGCTTTTGGTTCTACTACTCTGTTTATTTACTTTTTTCTGGACAGTCTTAGGTTCACAGCCAAATGGTGCAGAAAGTACAAAGATTTCCCATATGCCCCCCACATACCCCCCAACCCCACACGCATACTGCAACCCACATGCACACAGCCTCCCAGCTCCTGACATCTGAAACCACGGCCGTGCCTTTATTAGAATCAATGAACCTGCACGGACACATCACCTCACCCTGGGCCCAGAGTTTACAATGGGGTTCCCTCTTGGTGGTGTGCATTCTCTGGGTTTAGACAAAGGCCTAAGGACATGGTTCCATCATTTAGTATCATACACAGTAATTTCACTCCCCCCAAAAATCGTCTGTGCTCCATCTATTCGTCCCTCCCTCCCTCCCGGGCCTGGCCCTGGCAACCACTGATCTTTTTACTGTCTCCACAGTTTTGCCTTTTCCAGAAAGTCTTGTGATTGGAATCCTGCAGTCTGTAGCTTTTTCAGAGTGGCTTCTTTCATTTAGTGATAGGCATTTAAGTTTCTCTCATGTCTCTTCATGGCTTGGTAGTTCATGTCTTTTTGGCCCTGGATAATATTCCACTGTCTGGATGTACTGCAGTTTATTTATCTGTCCGTCTACTGAAGGATATCTTGGTTGTTTCAAAGTTTGGGCAATTGTGAGTAAAGCTGCTATAAACATCCATGCACAGATTTTGTATAGACAAAGTTTTCAACTCACTTGGGGGAATATCAAGAAGCACAATTACTGGATCATATAGTAAGAGTATATGTAAGTTTGTAACAAACTGCCGAACTATCCTATAAAGCAATTGTACCTATACCATTTCTCATTCTCTCCAGCAGTGAATGGGAGTTCTTAGTCTACATCCTTACTAGCATTTGGTGTCCTCAGGGTTTGGGATTTTGGCCATTCAAATAGGTGTGTATCTCATTTTAATTTGCATCTACCTATTGACATACAGTGTTGGACATCTTTTCATGTTTATTGCTATCTCTATACCTTCTTTTTTTTAATCCTCATCTGAGGATATGTTTCTTGATTTTAGAGAGTGAGGAAGGGAGAGAGAGAAAGAACTATTGATGAGACAGAAATCAATCAGTTGTCTCTCATACACACCCCAACTGGGGATCGAACCTGCAACCTAGTTATGTGCCCTTTCCTGGAATGGAACCCACAGCCTTTTGGTGTATGGGACAACGTTCCAACCAACTGAGCCACCTGGCCAGGGCTCTGTATCTTATTTGATGAGGTGTCTGTTCAAGTCTTTTGCTCATTTTTAAATTGGCCTGTTCACTTTATTATTTTTTTAAAGATCTTATTTATTTATTTTTAGAGATAGGAAGAGAGAGGCAGAAAGAGGAAGAGAAACATCAATGTGTGGTTGTCTCTCAAGCACCCCCTACTGGGAACCTGGCCCGCAACCCAGGCATGTGCCCCAACTGGGAATCAAACCAGCGATGCTTTGGTTCATAGTCTGGCACTCGGTCCACTGAGCCACACCAGTCAGTGCATTTTTGCAAATATTTTTTCCTAATCCATGGCTTATCTTCTCATTCTCTTGATTGCTTTATATTTTAAAAAAGTGGTTTACTGAATATCGATGAACCTTGAAAACATTACAGGACGTGAGAGGAGTTACTACAAAGGTCGTGTTTGCATCATTCCATTTACACAGAATGTCCAATCGACCAATCCATAGGCAAGCGAGTCAGTGGTTGCCAGGCCCTGAGACAGAATGGAGAGCGGCTGCTGTCAGGTGGAGTTTCTCCCGAGCGGTGATGAAAATGCCCTACAATTAGATAATGGTGGCGGGTGCACGACTGTGAAGACACCGAAAACCACGGAATTGTACGCTTTAAAAGAGTGGATTTCTCATTATGTGAGTTATATCTCAGTAAAGTTGTTTTCCAAAGCTTTGTAGTATAGAACTAAGAAGTATAAAAATTGTAGTTGAATGGTTTCTGCTGACACTTTAAATAAAAAATTGGGTTTAGAGTCAGAACAAGACTTCTATACTTACATAACTTTGTTAGCAGTCTCCCTTTTAACTCAAAAGCTGCTTTCAACCCTTTCTGGGACCAGATTGGGTGTAAATAAGTAAAAACAGAAATGACTAATTAAACTTTGCATTCCCCAAGTGCCTTGACTTCCAGGGGTCTGGGCATTTTAACATGGCATATTTTTAGCAGCAAGAGTAAAACCGAGAAGTGACACTGGAGTCCAGCCCCAGGACCACAAGTCACATGTCCCGCTGCTGAGTCTGGGAGAAGAACCCTTAGTTACCACACAGTCAACATCTCCTTCGGGCCAGTAAGCACTTCTTCGTCACTGGGCAGATGCCAACTGTCACGTGAAGGCATGGTCAACGCGGGGTGCCTGGGCCAGTTACACTCAGCTCAGGGGGACCACGCATTTCTCCCAGAACTGTGTCCGGAGTGGAGCCTCTTAGCACTCTGGCCTGCCCAGCATGTCACACCTTAGCGTGCACCGACAGGCGGGTGGACCAAGGTCTTCCATTCCCGGAATCGGAAGGCAGCAGTGAGGCAGCAGTGAGGGTGCAAAGGGAATGAACTGCCCACAAGCTCCACGTTTTCGCAGCTTGAAAATGAGAGGGTTGAACTCAGTGATCCTTGAGACCTCTTCCCGGTTGAACGGATCAGCCAGCCTGCGGCTTCCCGTACCCTTGGACTTCACAGTCAGTACGGTTTTCACAAACTTGGGAGAACCAGCACAGGATGTTTACTTTTTCCTCTCCAGAAAAGGATGTTAAACAAAGAAAAAAAACTACCATTACTGCCATTTGCTATCATTTTGATTTCCAGAAGAAAAGGACATACTAATAACAAAAAAAGTGAGAAGTAAATAACCTCAGAATAAAAGGCAGTCCTTGTTAAGGAACGGGGCTGGCAACTTCCTTTCAACATAAGTGCTATGCGGTGGTTCTGCCTTTCCCATTTTTAAAAGCAGCTTTATTGAGATCCAATCTGTAGGTCATATAATTCATCCATTGTAAGTATACAGTTCAGTGATTTATAGTCAGTGTGCAGAGTTGAGCAACCACACCCACAATCTAATTTTAGAACATTTCCAACAACCCCAAAAGAGCTCTTATACCATTTGCAGTCTCTCCCTGTTCCCACCCTCAAGTGCAGGCAACCACATACAAACTTTCTGTCTCTATAGGTTTGCCTTCCCTGCACATTTCACATAATGTAACCATGCATCATGGGCCTTTTTGTGTCTGGCTTCTTTCATTTAGCATATTTTAAAGGTATCCATGCTGTAGCATGTATCAGTACTTCTTTTTTATGGCTCGGTAATATTTTGTTCTAAGGATGTGCCACACCTTATTTATCCATTGTTGAAGGAGGTAACCAAGAGGCCATAACCACAAGTTCACCCTCAAGCTGGACCTGGGCAGTCAAAGGTTCCTCACCCCTTCCCCGTCCTTAAAACTAGGTTTCCCCCGGAGCTCAAGCTAGAGGTTTCAAGAAAGTCCCCTGCCTGAAGAATTATCTTCAAGAAAAGCGCTTTATCCGGTGCCGAGCTGAGGAAGACACTGGGTGGAGCCCCACCAAAATGCTCTCGGCAGGTCTGGTGCCCTCATCACATCCTGCTCAGTAATCACTGCTTAGTCCATTCGTAGCGATCCACTGCGGGTCTCTATCCAGTCCCTCAGACGATGGTAAGCACTTGGCAAGTGTTGGCTGACTACCAGATGAGTGCGTGACACGTGACCAGAGAGTCCTCTGGTTTCCACTTCTGGTAACCTTCTTTCCAGATGTAATGAAGTCCCTTTTTGACTTTCGGATGTAGAAGTTTAGAACTGGAATAACTTCGGAGATGATGTAACCGAGGACCCTGGTTTTGCAAACAAAGAAATTGAGATACTGAAGGAACCGTGACTTCTGAGTCACACAGCAAGTTAGCCACCAAGCAGAACTTGAACATGGCTCATCTGATTTCCAGCCCACATGTGTCTCTAGATGTTGCTACAGGTGAAAGAGCCTCACACTTCAGGCTGAGTCTGGGCTGATCTTGGCTCACGCTTTGAAAATCACTTGTTGAATCAAGTTCCTGGTATCACCTTGTTTCATTTTCTTATACTCTCTCTCCCGAATAAAACTTTTCTCGATTTTGTGGTTCAGTAAACCAAAGAAATACTGTCAGTATTACCCTTTGTCTCATCTACCTTCAGCCCCAATGAGCATGACAAGATGTTGGCAAAAGCCAGTGTAATCTTTGGCTGATGTCCTGGAACCCATGACTTCCCCAAACCAGGGCTGAATTGCAGCCAGTGAGGCTGGCTTGTGATGTTCAGCAAAGCACGCAGATAATAATGTATGTTCAAGAGTAAAAACAGTTAACATGAGAAAAAGAGTTCCTCTTTTTCATTCTTTCTCTACAACAAAGCACTTGGTTAAAAATGCTGAGGAAATATTTTTTAAAACTCAAAACAGGAAGTAGTAAATTGCTAAGAAAGCACTATATTCTATAAAAGGCTCCCAAACACCTACGTGCCTTCTTAAGTGAGTGGACAGGCCATGAATCAATGAAAAAGTATGCAGAGTGTATGAATAAATCCAATACTCATCCTCTTAGGGATGTTTTATGCTAACAGCCTTTTGGAGCCTCTTACCTTCCTTATTTCGTTCAGAGAAGAAGCTCTAGTGTCTTCTTCATACTATTCCTACCCTTGAACAAATGCTCTTGTGCTACTTAAAAAAAAACAATCCTTTAACCAAGTCCCCTAAAAGAGCTCTTGTTTCAGGTGCTGCGGCAGTGCTCAGATCATTTGCCAAAATTTAAAATGTATTATTTCACCCTGGCTGGTGTGGCTCAGTGGATTGAGTGCCAGCCTGCAAACTGAAAGGTCACTGGTTCAATTCCCAGTCAGGGCACATGCCTGGGTTGCAAGCCAGGTTCCCAGTTGAGGGTGTGCGAGAGGCAACCACACATTGATGTTTCTCTCCCTCTCTTCCTACTTTCCTCTATCTAAAAATAAACAAATAAAATCTTTAAAAAATGTTTTATTTGGACTTCCGCCAAGATGGAGGCATAGGTGGAAACGCTGTGCCTTCTCCTACAATCAAGTTTGAATACAACAAAGGTTTGGAGAAACAAAGACACAGCCAAAAGACAGAAAATTGAATTATACGGAAGTCCAACTACATCTAACCGTTCAACAGGAATGGTAAGACGGGCGGAGCCAGCAGCGAGCAGGGTCAGGCAGGACAGGTCCCCCGACCTAGGCGCGCAGGCAGCCCGGACCCAGTCAGGGTGCGGGGCAGATTGACCGCGGTTGCACATTCACGCACAGTAAGATGGACCACGCAGGCCCCAGGGGGCGAGGGCTGACGAAGGTGGCACATTCAAGTGCAGCAGGACGAAATGCGTGGGCCCAGTTACGGTGGCAGCTGCGGCACCGGTGGGGGCCGCGGCAGCAGGCGGCAGATGGGACGCCATAGTTCCTCTTTGACCCCACCCCTACATACAACGTCACAACCCAGCGACTTAGTTGCCCTGCTCTGGTGAACACCTTAGGGCTCCAATCCTGCTATGGAACAGGCATGAACGGCCCAAAAGATGGCGCAAGAAGAAGTCCCAGACCCCATAACTCTCAGCGACCGAGAAATTGCCAGCCTCTCAGAAGCACAATTCAAGACACTGGTTATCAGGATGCTAACAGAACTGGTTGATTATAGTCACAAATTAGAGGAACATATGAAGGCTAAACTAATTGAAACGAAGGGAGATGTCCAGGAATCCAATAGCGATGGAAAGGAAACTGGGACTCAAATCAATGGAATGGACCAGAAGGAAGAACGAAACATCCGACCAGAAAGGAATGAAGAAATGAGAATTCAAAAAAATGAGGAGAGGCTTAGGAACCTCCAAGACATCTTTAAACGTTCCAACATCCGGATTATAGGGGTACCAGAAGGGGGAAAGAAACAGCCACGAGTGGAACACTTATTTGAACAAATAATAAAGGAGAACTTCCCCAGTCTGGCAAGGGAAATAGACTTCCAGGAAATCCAGGAAGCTCAGAGAGTCCCAAAGAAGTTGGACCCAAGAAGGAACACACTAAGGCACATCATAATTACATTGCCCAAGACTAAAATGAAGGAGAGAATCCTAGAAGCAGCAAGAGATAAGGGGACAGTCACCTACAAAGGAGTACCCATCAGACTGTCAGCGGATTTCTCAAAAGAGACCTTACAGCCAAGGAGGGGCTGGAAAGAAGTATTCCAAGTCATGAAATCCAAAGACCTACAGCCAAGATTGCTTTATCCAGCAAAACTTTCATTTAGAATGAAAGGGCAGATAAAGTGCTTCTCAGGTAAGGTCAAGTTCAAGGAGTTCAACATCACCAAGCCCTTATTATATGAAATGTTAAAGGGACTTATCTAAGAAAAAGAAGATGAAAAATATGAACAGTGAAAAAAGGACAGCAAACACACAGTTATTAACAACCACACCTAAAACAAAAGCAAACCAAGAGGACAGCTAGATCAGGAGTGGAACCATAGAAATGAAGAACACATGGAGGGTTAGCAACAGGGGAGTGGGAGGAGGAGAAGGAAGGAGAAGGTACAGAAAATAGCAGAGACGGTAGGTAGAAAATAGATAGGGGGGAGGGCAAGAATAGTAGGGGAAATATAGAATCTAAAGAACTTGAGACACGTGGTTATAAACTAAGGGGGGGAGAATGGTGGGGGAGGGAGTGTGTGGGGGGAGGGGAATGAAGGGAGGGAATTGAACAACTGTAATGGTATAATCAATAAAATATATTTTAAAAAATAAAAATAATAAAAATAAAAAAAATAAAAAATGTTTTTTTTATTTTGTTTGATCACATTGGCTGAGACTTCAGTACAATGTTCAATAGCAGTGGGTATTCTGGCTTTTTTAGATACAATTTACTTTGCTATTGTGAAGTGTTTCAAACATAAGACTATAGAATAACAAATTCTCCTGTACCTGCCATCCAGCTTCCCCGTATTTGTTTCTGACACTTAAAAACTTACATGTGAAGCCTCCTCGGTCCCTCACCTTCCACTCAGAAGTAACTGCTATTATAAATTAATGTTTATTATTACTATAAGTTTTTGTATTCTCAATATGCAATTATATATCTTTAAAAATTATGCAGTACAGTGAAAAGAATGGAGAACATTATCACTTACTACTAAGTGAAAGGAGCCAATCGGGAAAGGCTGGAAAGGTAGGATTCCAACTATATGACATTCTGGAAAAGCCAAAACTGGGGAGATGGTGAAAAGGCCAGTGGTTGCCGGCGCGGGGTAGGGTGAGGGGGTGAATAAGCAGGGTACCGAGGATTTTAGGGCAGTAAAAATACTCAGTGTGACATTGTAATGATGGGTATGTGCCATCACACCTTCTCCTAAACTCATAGAATATGCAACAGCGAGAGTCTGCCCCAAGTAAACTATGGACGTGGGGGGATTGTGATGTTTCAGTGTAGGTTCATCCTGGGTTTAAAATAAAAGTGCTGCTCTGGTGAGTGGTATCACCACTCACCCCCCGTGGTGATGGGGGAGGCTCACGTGTGGGGACAGGAAATACAAGGGAAATCTCTGTACCTTCCTCTTGTTTGTGTTGCAATCCTAAAACTGCTCTAAAAAAATACTTTAATTACATAATATTGTTTTACTGCTTTAAAAAATTTAAATAAATGTTATTATTCCATACAGACACTTCTGCAACTTTTTTTCCATTCAAATTACTTTTATAAAAATTGTTATGTTAGCCCTGCCTGGTGTCGCTCAGCGGGTTGAGTGCCAGCCTGTGAACCGAAGGATCACCTGTTCGATTCACCATCAGGGCGCATGCCTGGGTTGCCGGCTGTCTCCAGATGGGAGCATACGGCTGATCGGTGTTTCAGTCACATATAGCCTTTCTCTTCCTCTTTCTCCCTCCCTTCCCCTCTCTCTAAAAAGCTTAAATTCTTTTTAAAAAATTATGTTTGTTCCCAGCTAACACGACCAGCTGGGCAAGTGGTTATCAAACACTGGGAGACACGGTGAACAAGGTGACCTTGGGCTTGGGAACAGCAGTTGCTCCACTCTGGCTGAGCCGGGCAACGGCTCCCTCATCCCATAGTCTTGTTTGTTTGTTTTCACTTTTTATTATGGGAAATCTCAAACATTTGCTAGCTAGCATAGACAGCACGGCATAACGGGCCTCTGTGTACTGATCAACCGGCACTGGTGGTCGATCTTGTTTGATTTGTACTCTCACGAAGTCCTGTCAGTCCAGATTATCTTAGAGCCAATGCCAGACATCCCTGAGTCTCATCTGTGGGAATCAGCCCTCAAGGTGATCCCCAGCGATCCTCGCCTTGTACTCACGACCTTGTGTGTTCTCCCACACTGAATGGGAGCTGCTGTGTGTAACCTTTTAAAGGTGGTGGAAGCGGTGGCTTCTGACTTCCGAGGCTGAGCCCTGGAAGATACGGTGGCCTCCCCACTGGTCTCTTGGGCTCCACTGTGGGGACCAGGCTGAGACTAGACCAAGGTAAGCAAGGCACCCGCCACACAAAATCTAGGGAGGCATTTAATCTCTTGTGCTTGCACAGCCCTGGGCGAGAATGCCTCCCTCAGTTTTGCCCTGTAGGCGACTCACGGGGCGCCCACTAGTCCCAGCCCTGCTGGGGGAGACCAGCTGCCAGTCTATGAGGACACCGGTGTGTCCTTGTTGAGGAGCCCATGCGGAGAGGACTGGGGCCTCCCACCGACTTGCCTTCATGTAAGAAGCAGGCCCTTCTGCCCCAGTTAAGATTTTAGATTCCTGCCGGTCCGGACCGCGGAGCAGCCTCCTGCAGGCTCCTAGCCTAGCGCCAGAGACCCCGCGGCCCCCCCGCCGACGGTTTCCATCTGCCCACAAGCAAGATCATGGCAGCCATCCTTCCAGCGGCTCAGCTTGGGGTCACCGTCGACTGCTCCCTTCGTTGCTTAGGTTCCACTTCCAGGAACAGGTCCTTTTAAAGTGCCAAGAGCTCTGGGGAAGCCATCCCCACCACCCTGGTCTCCCCATGGCCAACCCGGTCACTGACGGGCGAGCTGCTGCTTCTCCGAGGTCTGCTCTCTTCTTCGTGGCCACAGTGTTGGAGTCCCCAGATCACTCAGAATCTCCCCAGGCTTCGTTCAGCAAGACCACCTGTCACCTGGCTCAGGCAGCCACAAGGTAGTGGCTTGAGTGGCCGCCACCAGCCACCAGACTTCCAGAAGGCTACCCCCTCCCCTCTCCTTACCCCACCCCGAAGACTAAGCAGACTTCAGCAAGCAGAAGCGGTTGGGTTCTTTGATGTGAAAACACCAAAACATCAAAAGGAAGTTGAGAGAGCCCTGCCTTTTACTACCCAAGCTTTCCCGACACCCATCACAGTGTGCCTTGCACCAAGTGGAAAATAAATGGCCAGGANCTACTCTCTTCTTCGTGGCCACAGTGTTGGAGTCCCCAGATCACTCAGAATCTCCCCAGGCTTCGTTCAGCAAGACCACCTGTCACCTGGCTCAGGCAGCCACAAGGTAGTGGCTTGAGTGGCCGCCACCAGCCACCAGACTTCCAGAAGGCTACCCCCTCCCCTCTCCTTACCCCACCCCGAAGACTAGGCAGACTTCAGCAAGCAGAAGCGGTTGGGTTCTTTGATGTGAAAACACCAAAACATCAAAAGGAAGTTGAGAGAGCCCTGCCTTTTACTATCCAAGCTTTCCCGACACCCATCACAGTGTGCCTTGCACCAAGTGGAAAATAAACGGCCAGGAAAAAAAAAAAAAAGGAAAGGAAAGGTTCCAGATGGCTATAGCTCATCGGAGGCCCTCAGGAAGAAAGCTGGACCAGAACTGCCAAGGCAAACTGCTCCCCCAACCCCCTGTGGGAGATACTGTGTGAGCATAACGTTGTGGAAGCCACGGAGTTTGGGGACGATTTATCGTGCAGAGACTGGTACCTGGGCGTAGGTAGGATGAGGCCCTAACAGAGACGTAAAAATGTGAGATCAGGCAGAGGTGGAAACTGAAAGGTCTTTGTTTTTTTTTCAAATGCTAAAAGAAAGTTTATTTAGAAAGTTATGGAGGTGGTAGAAGTTAGTCGGTTGGGCTGTGTAGGCTGGAAACAAGGTACAGAGGCAGAAGGAGGACCAGCCCTCTGAGCTGAGGAGAGAGAGAGGCCAAGGTAACGCGCCTGCGCATCTGCCGGGAGACGGGAGAAAGAGAAAGGCAGGGGCATGCTCCCAGGAGGGAGAGCCAGCGAGCCAGGACACGGGAACTGGAAGGGCTTGGAGCAGTGTGTTGAGGGAAGTCTAGTGGGGCTCCAGGGCTTGGGGGAGGCAGACCATGAAAGTTGAAAGGAAAATAAAAATATCATCAGAAACAGGAAGTTTCTTAATATTTAATGGGAGAAAGTTTTACCGCACTGTCAACTACAGTAACCTGCAGAGTAGAAAATCTAACTAATTAACTGGGTATCCTAAGAGGATTTTTTTTTTAAGGCAGAATGTGTCACCTGGCTTCTTCTTGCAGCCTGAGGTAAAAATGCAAGAGGAAAGAGATTTAGCTGAAAAGATAACTCTAGAGTTGTCAGAATTTGCCAGATTTGGAAATTCCCAGACTATGGATAGCAGAAATGCTAAAATTTAGAAATGCCGTTGGGGAAAAATATCAGAGAACAAGTTAGAAAAACATGATTTGGTGTATGTGCCACTGCTGAAGTGAGCACAGTAACACAGTTTAAGCAATTAGCCCTGGCTGGTGAGGCTCAGTGGATTGAGCACGTTCCTGTGAAGCAAAGGGTTGCAGGTTTGATTCCCAGTCAGGGCACATGCCTGGGTTGCAGGCCAGGTCCCCAGTAGGGGGAACCTGAGAGGCAACCACACATTGATGTTTCTCTCCAACTCTTTCTCCTTCCTGTCCCCTCTCTCTAAAAATAAATAAATAAAATATTTTTTAAAAAGATTAAACCAAGGGTGAACTGTAAAATCCTCTGTTAACACATTAGAAAGGCCTAAGGCAATGCTGCAGATAATTGCTCAAACAATAGCACTTCTAGGATTTTTTAGACCACTGTTCTTCGGCACTCTCAGATAAAAGCTAAGGAAAGAGAGGCTTATCTCAAAGAGATTTGGGGGTGTTAATCTGCCTAATGAAATAAACTCTGATGAGATCTGTTAAAGGCCCACAAAGATTTTTTTTTTTTTTTTAGAAAGACTCACAATGTTTTAAAGAGAATTGTATTAGCAGAAACACCACCTGTTTGGAGATCTTGGAATGCCCCAAATTTTATTGACAGAAAGTAGTCTAAGGAAACTACGCAGTAGTAAGGACAGGCTAATCCCTCATGGAAAAGAAAAGATGACTCAGAAGGTGAAACCAAGGACCACAGAGAATCTTCTCAGGCCTTGAGCCCAAAGCAGGGAACTGAGGACACAGCCCTGCGGGGTTTCAGAATCCACTGCAGGGCCCAGTGTGTGTCTCCTATTCTCCCATTTTTTTATTATTTTTAAAATATATTTTATTGGTTATGCTATTACAGTTGTCCCATCCCCCCTTCATTCTCCTTCACCTTGCACACCCCCTTCCACCCACATTCCCCCACTTAATTCGTGTCCGTGTGTTGTAAGTTCTTTAGCTTCTGCATTTCCCATACCATTCTTGCTCTCCTATTTTCTACGTATCCTCTATGCTACACATTCTCTGTATCTTTCCCCCCCCTCTCCTCCTCCCACTCCCGCATTGCTAAACCTCCATGTGATCTCCATTTCTGTGGTTCTGTTCCTGTTCTAGTTGTTTGCTTAGTTTGCTTTTTTTTAAGGTGTGGTTGTTAATAACTGTGAGTTTGCTGTCCTTTTTTCACTGTTCATATTTTTCATCTTCTTTTTCTTAGATAAGTCCCTTTAGCATTTCATATAATAAGGGCTTGGTGATGATGAACTCCTTGAACTTGACCTTATCTGAGAAGCACTTTATCTGCCCTTTCATTCTAAATGAAAGTTTTGCTGGATAGAGTAATCTTGGATGTAGGTTCTTGCCTTTCATGACTTGGAATACTTCTTTCCAGCTCCTTCTTGCCTGTAAGGTTTCTTTTGAGAAATCAGCTGACAGTCTGATGGGAACACCTTTGTAGGCAACTGTCCCCTTATCTCTTGCTGCTTCTAGAATTCTCTCCTTCATTTTAATCTTGGGTAATGTAATTATGATGTGCCTTGGTGTGTTCCTTCTTGGGTCCAACTTCTTTGGGACTCTCTGAGTTTCCTGGATGTCCTGGAAGTCTATTTCCCTTGCCAGACTGGGGAAGTTCTCCTTTATTATTTGTTCAAATATGTTTTCCACTCGTGGCTGTTTCTTTTCCCCTTCTGGTACCCGTATAATTTGGATGTTGGAATGTTTAAAGATGTCCTGGAGGTTCCTATGCCTCTCCTCATTTTTTGAATTCTTGTTTCTTCAGTTTTTTTCTGTTTGGTTGTTTCTTTCTTCCTTTTGGTCTACTCCAATGATTTGAGTCCAGTTGTTTCCTTCCCATCACCCTGTGCATTTTCTTTAATTTCACTTAGTGTAGCCTTCATATGTTCATCTAATTTGCAACCAAAGTCAATCAATTCTGTAAGCATCCTGATCAGCAGTGCTTTAAACTGTGCATCTGATAGGTTGGCTATCTCTTGGTTGCTTAGATGTATTGGTTCTTAGGCTTTGATCTGTTCTTCCATTTTAGCCATTTTGGGGGGGGGTCTGGTCGCACCCATTATGTGGTGAGGGGCGAAGCCTTAGGTGTTCACCAGGGCAGGGCAAACCACCCCCCCCATCGCTGGGTTATGACCACTATGTGTGGGGGCAGGGTCAGAGAGGGAATAATGGCACTTACTCCACTCTCTCTCAGATTTTGGTGCCCTCTGCTGCTTCCCCCAAGCAAACTGGGCCCTTCTGGTGCTGGTTCCCAGGTGGGTGGGCTTGTGTACATTCTAGAACCCTGTGGGTCTCTCCAGCAAACTCTCCTGTGAGGCTGGGAGCCTCTCCTGGCGCCTCAACTCCCACAGGTGTTTTCAATTGGTACTTTTAGTCTTTGTTTCCCGGCACTGGGGCCCTGGGTTGTGTGGTCTGTCTCGCTCTCTGTTTTTGCCTGGTTTATCTGCCTGCAAATGTGGGACCGCGGTCAGCCAGCCACCTTGGGTGCCTCACTGGGTCTGCTTGTTGCCACCCTGCACCCAGGGTCTGCCAGCCACTGCTTTTTCCTGCCTCCACCCCTCTCCGCTGGCCGCTGACTCCACCCCTCTTACTGGTCTGGCTGAATGGTTGTTGGACTTCTGCACAGTTCAATTTTCTGTCAGTTCTGGTTGTTTTTTTGTTTGTTTGTTTCTAAATTGTTGTGTCCCTTAATTTTGATTGTGCGAAGAGGCACAGTGTGTCTACCTACGCCTCCATCTTGGCCAGAAGTCTCTCCCATTTTTGAATGAGACGATCTATCCTATGCCTGTCATCGCTGTATGTTGGCAAAGGGGTAACTAATTTGTCTTTTTAACTCATAGTTCTTTTCTGGAAGAAACTCGGTTCTTCTTGCCAGCACTGTAAAGAATTACAGACCAGCAAGTCTATTAGTGTGCAAGCAGGGTGTGATGGCGATATATTTATTATGGAAGAGAGGTGGGGGAGAAAGGGAAGAGCCAAGGTGGCAACAGCAAGGGCAGCCAAAAGCAACACACCCTTTGTCTTGGGGACTTACAATGTTGTGGGATGAGGTGAAGAAGTTACGTATCAATTGCTGGGGAAAGGTGGTGCCAGCTGCCCACAAGAGGGCATGACTGCCCAAACACAGTGTGTGTGGCGGATCTGCTAACCTGAATTCTTACCTTGCTCCAGATGACCTTTGTTCATGTTGTCATAAAACAGATAAGGCAGGAGGCAGTTAATTGAAGTTGAGCCAGTTACCCTCAGTTGTTGATGGTCTGTTTCTGTAAGCACCAGGGTCTTCCTCATAAAACAGACCATGGCCAGAGATAGGCAATTAACCAAAATTGTTTTATGGGTTCTTTCTTTGGGTCCCTCCTCTTCCAGGCCTTGGGATGAATACACTGTTTCGAAGGCTTTCTTTCCCAGATAGTGGAAATCATACATTAAATTTTAGGGACTGCCCTCCTCCCCTGGTAGCATGGTATTTCTTGTGATGCTGGGACACCTGGTAATATTATTGGACCAGGCTCGGGACTGCTGGGTTAGTGAGTGAGATGTGTCTCCCTCCTCCACCCTGCCTTGGTTTACTATCTATCCAATCTAACAGGTCTTCAAATGAAGAATAACTGTGCTTGGGAGAACTTGAATATGATTTTCAAATAGTGAGATTCTGGACTTTGAGTTGATGTTGCAATACAATGAGGTTTTTGAGGCCCTTGGGAGGAGGTGAGTGTATTTTTCATGTGGGAAGCACTGAGTCATCAGGGACCAGAGGGAAGATTGTGGTAGCCAGTCTCCCGATTCTCAGAAACTGTGGAAGATTATAAATGTTCACCGGTGATTAAACCGTTACGCTCTGACAGGTTGCTGTGCACTAACAGAAAACTAATACATCACCCGTGAATATTTCACTATGTGTTTCTAAAAGATAAGAGCACGTTTTCATTTTTTTAACTTTTAAGTAGTTATAGACTCACAGGAAGTGGCAAAAAAAGATGTCTACTGTATCCTTCCCCCAGCCCCACCCCCCACCCGCCAGTGGCAGCATCTTACATAATTATAGTACGACATCAAACCCTGGCATTGCCACAACATTATCAACTAGACCGCAGGCGTTACCCAGACGTCACCTGGTTTCACATGCACTCATTTGTGTGTGTGTGTGTGTGTGTGGTTCTAAGTTAGGGGAGAGAGCTGTATAAAAATGGGGACCCGATCACCAGAAGAATGAGCACTGTTGTTACCTTCAGGAGAGAAGGGAGTTGTGCAGGAAAGGACGCCCAGGGCCCTTGGAGGCCCTGGCAACATCACATGTGCACACAGATCTACTTTGCATTTTGTACTTTCCTCCATACATGTTATGTTTCACTGCAAAAATAGCTTTTAAAATGCAGGAGAAATTTGTTTCCAAGAAATCTGTGGATTTTCTGAATATAGCCTGAGCTCTCCCTGCATTAAAATACCTTAAAGCCCTGGGTAGTGTGGCTCAGTGCCTTGAGTGCCAGCCTGTGAACTGAAAGGTTGCTGATTCAAATCCCAGTTAAGGCACATGCCTGGGTTGTGGGCCAGATCCCCAGTGAGGGACATGTGAGAGGCAACAGATTGATGTATTTCTCACGCATTGATGTTTCTCTCCCTCTCTTTCTCCCTCCCTTTCCCTCTCTCTAAAAATAAATAAATAAAATCTTTTTTTAAATGAAAAAGCTTAAAAATACAAGAAAAATATATTTAAGTGTATTTTATATGTACATCTCTATTTGACATACTTATAAGATACCTATTTATATACATACATATCTAGATGTACACATATGTCATCTAGGAGCCACAAGGAGATACCATTAGACACCCACAAAATTGGCAAAAATTATAAAGCTGGACAAAACCATTAATGTCGATGCACAAAGAAGCTGGCAAGAGAGTATAAAAAGTACACGTGACCTGCTGCAGCCCAGCCAGCCCTGACGTGAACGAATCAAGCTGACAGAATAAAGAAAGTGTGTGACCCTTGCTTCGGTGCCAGGTGGGGGGCAGGAATCTGCCGTGAGAACCGCAGCCTCGTAGCCGCCCTCCCAGGCCAGTCCTCCCTAGATTTACTCCCTTTAGGTGTCTGCTCCACACTCCCCAAAACATTTCTTGTCCAGACCACCAGTGACCTCAACACTACTAATCCAGTCATTTCTCAGTCTCATGCTTGATCTCTCACAGAATTTTTTATTAGGGTGAAATACACATAACATAAAACCAATCATTTAAAAGTACAATCCAGTGGCGTTTAGTCCCTTCGAAATATTTTGCAGCCACTGCTTCTATCAAGTTCCGAGACAGTTTCATGGCCCCAAGGCAAGTCCTGTACCCAGCAGTCACTGCCTGTTCCTTACACCCCCTGACCCCTGGTGGCCACCCCCCTGCTCTTTGTCTCTAGGGATTTCCCTGTTCTGGACATTTCGTATATAGGGAATCATGCCCTTTCACAGAATTTAACGCAGTTGATCACTTCTTCTTTTACATACTTTCTTCACGTGGCTTCCAGGACACCTCAGTCCTGGTTTATATTATCTCTCTCCCCATTTATTCCCTGGCTGACTCATCCACTCCCATGGTTTTCAGTTTTATTATGTGCTGATGACTCCAAGTTTGGGTGTGGCTTTTTTTGATTGATGTTAAAGAGAGAAGAAGGGAGAGAGAAATACATCCATTTTTTTTGTTCCACTTATTTATGCATTCGTTGGTTGCTTCCTGTATGTACCCTGACCAAAGATCAAACCCTCGACCTTGGCATATCAGGCCAACACTGTAACCCATCTGAGCTCCCTGGCCAGGGCCTTGGAAGGAACTCTTAAAGGACACCAATACTGAGTGCAAAGGCATTTTAAACGAGTTCTTCTGAGATGTGTCAGGAGCTTCTGGGTGCAGGGTGGGGATCTGTTGGGTGGGGCTCTGTACTCACTCACCCTGTCCCCACCGTCTTCATCCACGCTCTTCCGTCCGGGCTGCTCGACTGTGATCTGTTTTATACATGGGGCGTGGATGGATTTCCTTTACAGAAAGAATTCCATAGCATAATAATCATTCACCACCACCTTAAAAATCACCCATTGAACAGACAGCAAACTGAGGCCCCAAGAGAGAAAGGGAGCTGTCCATGAAAGACCAAGCAAGGCACAACCTGCTCTTTGCTGATACTCAGCCTGGGCTGTTTCCAGGACAACACCAAGCCTTTCCTCCGCCCAGCCCAGCTGCCAACGTGGGGTCATATATTGGTTGGAGGCTCTTAGCAAAGGCAAAGGCAACCTGAGGGTGTTGGGTGAACAGGGGTCCTAGAAAGTTTCATCAGGGGCTCAGTGGCGAAGGGACTTTGTCTCTGCAAGCAACTTAGCTTTCCGGACAACACAGAAAACACTAGAATTGGCCTGAGGCATATGAAGGGACTTCCCAACAGGTATGGGAATATGAAGTTCCCATGCATCATGGGAAAATTACAACCTGTGCTCTAGAAATGAACAGACACGGCAATACTGGTTTCACTGGTCAACCCAGTTATAATATACAGGCACACACATACTTTTAAGCACTCAGTGCCTCCTGCTGCTGGAAGAGAAGAATGCATGAAGAGGCTCACAATTTCATTCTTCAGATCTGTTCAGTAAGGAAGTAGAATCACAGAACCAGGAGCTGAAGGAACACAGCAATTTTCTAAGGAGAATCACAAAATCTCTAGGGCATGCGTGTGGGGACTGGGCAGGTGACATAGAGGAGGGGCCTCAGGCAACTGAGAGGCAGGGCTGTGAAGACGTGGGGGATGCATTTGGCCTCCTAGAGTGTTCAAAGTTTTAAAAAAAATTTTGGTTTACTTATTTTTAAAAATAGTAGATTCTCTTACTACAGAGTTCAAGGGACATGTGCAAAGTAGAAGAATAAAGCTCCCTCTCACTTCCGCTGCTCAGCCAAGTTCTCCTGCAAAGAAAGTGTCCCTTGAGGAAGATGCTCTACCTGTAAAAGATATTTGTATATGGATGATAGCGTATTATCAACACCACTTTTTTCTTTGTTTTTTTCCCCATTAAACGTATATTGTTAGGGCTGTAGAGCTCTTTTCATATTCCTACATGAGACCTTCTGTTCTCTTTATTAAGATTTTATTTATTTATTTTTAGAGAGAGGGGAAGGGAGAAAGAGAGGACGATATGCAAAAGATACATCGATCAATTGCCTCTCACACACCCCCAACTGGCATATGCCCTGACTGGGAATCAAACTGGCAGCCTTTCAGTTCACAGGCTGAAGCTCAATCCACTGAGCCACACCAGCCAGGGCTGCTTTTGTTTTTTTGTTTTTTTTAAGCAGTTTATAGTATTCTGTTGGGTGAATATACCAAGATTTGCAAATCAATGAACATTTAACTCGTTTCCAATATATGCTATTAATAAGCAACTCTTGATTGATAACTTTGCATATGTCATTTTGCATTTGTATCAGTGTCTTTATAGGATAATTTCCTAAAAGTGGAATTGCCTTCTTAGAGGTTGTATCAGTTTACGTTTCTACCAGTAATACATAAGAATGTCTATTTCTCCACTCTCTTGTCAACACACTCTGAGAGAAATTTTGTTTTTAAATTAAACATCATGCTGTGGCCCAAACAAAAACAATTAATTGAAGTTGCAAACTATGTGATCCCTAATTCTAGTTCAATATCTTCATTTCATAAATGAATCCTGGGGAGTGGAGTGGTTTGCTCAGGTTTGCACAGCTGGAAACTGGAGAACCACGATCAGAACCGAGGTATACTCTACTTCATCACAGCCTTGTTTTTTTCCTGGTAAAATTGAGAGTCAGAGAGATGAATTCATTTGCAACTAATTGACAGCCAAATAAAAACTCAGGCCATCTGACTTCTGCCTCTTACCATGCTATTTCAATGCACTGGGCATTGTCATGCATTCATTACTTCACCTCTCATCCTCACCCTTTCAATGGTTAAGACCATTGTTTCTGGAGCCCCACTGACCTAGGTTGGAATCCCAGAGATAAAACTTACTCCTTGTGGCAAGTAACTAAAGCTCCCTGAAGCTCAAAGCCCTCATCTGTAAAATGGGTGTACATATCAATCAGATTTTATTAGGTAAAGTTGTGTAATAAATAATCCCAGATCTCAGTAGCATCTAAAAGCAAAGGTTTATTTTGAATTTGTATGACACTAGATGGGGCATGCTTCACATCTCTTTTTCCTTCTAGGACCCAAAAGGAGGAAGGAAGCAGCCCCATCTGGGACAGGCTATTCTCATGAAAGTGGAAACAAAGATCAAGAAAGCTAGCAGAAACGTGTAATGGCTCTTAATACTTTTGCTCAAATGTGTCAAAAGGCACTTCTGTTCACATTCCATTGGCCAGAGGAAGTCACATGATCCATCTATCAGTAAGGCAGGAAAGGACACTCTTACCGGGATGCACTGCAGTCATCTAGCAACAGATGGGGATATATAATCCTTAACAGGAAGATCTACACAATACCACCTACTATGGGATAATAATAGTACCTTCCTTGTAGCTGTTCTGGGAATTAAATGAGGCAAAACAGACCCAATGCTTAACACAGTATTCTGCACTTAATAAAGGCATAACTGTTGGATGCTATTATTATTACCTCCCCATGCTCTTGAAATTTTTGCTGCCCGGTAGCCTGGTCTAACCCTGACCTGAGAAGAAGAAAAGGAGTTGTAATTACTCCTTTTCCAGATATTTAATTTACAGACAATAAATCATTGAGTCTAACTGGCACAGGCTTTGGAGTAATGTGGACTCCTTCCTTATTAGAGCAGATGATATTTGACAAGTTACTTAAACTCTCTGATTCTTACTTCCTCAACATGAAAATGGGGATTGTTGTACACTTGTTATTAGGGCTAAATTAGCCCAATCCAGTGCACAGAGTACGTGCTGAGTTTTGGGTGAATTGCTGAATGTGGATTTTAGATTGATTGCAAACATTCAATGAACTGTAATAACATAACTACAATACTGCTGTATGGAAAGCCCTCTACCGGCCTTTTCCATCTTTGGGGTCTCAGCTCAAATGTCACTTCCACAAAGACCTTCCAGCCCACACACTATTTAAAGTGCTTCCACCGTCTTCAGTCACTTCTCACCGTTTTGTCTTTACAGATCTGGTAATGCCCTGAAATTGCCTTGTTCATCCATCAACTTATTTAATATCTGTCTCTGTCACTAGAAAGGAAGCTCCATGAAATCAGGGTGTTTTTTTTAATATGGAACACTTCACAAATTTGCTAGTTATCCTTGCGCAGAGGCCATGCTAATCTTTTCTGTACCGTTCCAATTTAAATATATGTGCTACCTAAAAGAGCACGAAATCAGGGATCTTGTTTCCTGCATTCTCATCTCCTGACCCGAGCCTCGGCAGCCTCACCTACAGACTGCAGAGAGAAAGAGAAACAGAAAAATGAACGCCGGCCAGTGCACCTAGACCGTACGCCCCCGCCTAACTCAGGCCTCAAATTGTCATCCAGGTGGGCCACAGTGGGGCCCCGCCCCCCAGCAGGCGTGGCCTCCACTGTTTTGCTAGCCGCGTGCAAGCCGCGGTCGGAAGAGGAGTCCAGTCTGGCGCATGCAGGCCCCGCCCCCTCCTTGTCTGGCAGCTGGCGAAAGAGGGCGTGGCAAGGCGCGAGGTCCCGGCTGCTGTCCGCGCTGCTGCCTGCATCGCCTCCAGGTGGCTGCTCTCGTCTCCCAGCTGCTCAGGCAGCTCAGAAGCCACTCTGTTTTGGGGTCCTCGCTGCCCTTCCACGTCTCCCGGAAGAGTAGCTGGGCCGTGGCAGGGCCGTGGCAGCTACGGGACTCCTTCACGCCGCTTGGCTCTTGCCCGGCCGGCTGCTAAGTGGGGTGGATCAGGAGGAAGTCTAGGCAGCTGTGCGGCAGATCCAGAGTCCTCAGGTGAGGCGGCGTCCAGGGCCCAGGGAGTAGGACGGGTCCTCTTGGGGCAGTAACAACCTGAAACGCGGGGATTGCGTCCCCTTAACGGAGTATTCGGGCTTTCTGCCTGGTGAGGGGCGGAGGAAAGGTGCGGAAGAGCCCCCTTGGGCCTAGGCCGACTTCGTTTCGTGCCCTCCCCTTTCCTCCCTTCCCCTCTCCCCAGTCTGATTTCACCGCCCTTCCCCTTCCAGAGGGTCAACAAGGTGGTGGGGAGAGAAGTGGGCATCTGCGCTCGCCCACCCGCGATCCACTGACCATCACTCCCTGGGGCCGACCGACTGAGCCCAGCCTCCTTTCGTCTGTGTTGACACCGCCGGCCCGGCCGCCGGTCCCACGCACTGTCACCCTCTCTCTCCACCTCCGTCTGGGCTGTTTCTTGGGGCAGTGCCCGAGGAATTACGAAGTAGGCTCCAGATGTTTGTCAACGGGGCCTGTGCTCAGGGCCCTCTTTAGTATGTTTCATTGGGTAAACATTAAACCACGGGGCTTTGTTTTAAAGCCCTATTAACTTTAAAATGTGAGTCGCCATGAAGGAATTAATAAGTGTTTTTTGCTTTATTATGAGCGATGATTTGCCCCCACGCCACCACTATTTACTTGAGAGTAATACATTGCATCTGTAGGGAGTTTTATGCTACAAAGCATTTCAGCTGCATTTTCATTTGATTTCACATAAACTCTGTGAAAAAACAGGCTGGTCGTAGTCCCATTTCTTTCCTAAGGAACAGCTTTAGAGGGTGTGTTGAAGTACTCACATATTGATAAGCTGGATGGGAAAGGCAGGGATTAAAAAATGGGTTTGGCTGACTTCGATTTTAGTATCTGAGCTGTCAGTTAAATTCTGGGATCTTCCTAAACCTTTTCCCCACTTGTAAAAAAAAAAGATACATGTATTGCTACTTGTTACATAATGAGTTTGTGAATATTGTGCGATGAATGTCTGCGCAGCACATGACATAAAAATTGTATTCATCAGTATTTATCTGTGCAATAAACATTGGAAATTTATTGCTGAGCAAAATAGAAAAGGTCTTGATCCACCTACTCCCCTTCCCCAATAGGGAAAGAGAGAAAAAACATAAGTATAAAACAAAAAAGTGGCCATGAGGGGGAAGAATAGCATGTGAACACAAAATGATAAGACCTAATTTAGATGGGAAGAAAAAGGTTTTGGGAGCAGATGACATTCAAGTGGAGATTAAGAATTAGAGTTAACAGCGGATACATTTTGCCTTTTCTCGGCAAAAAGAACAATGTGCACATTCAAGAAATGTTTATTGACTTTCTTATACAATACTCTTTTTTTAAAGATTTTATTTATTTATCTTTAGAGGGGAAGGGAAGGAGAGAGGGAGAGAAATATCAAATGTATGGTTGCCTCTTGTGTGTCCCTTGCTGGGAACTGGCCTGCAACCCAGGCATGTGCCCTGACTGGGAATCGAACCGTGATCCTTTGGGTCACAGGCCCAAGCTCTATTCACTGAGCTACACCAGCCAGGGTAACTTTCTTGTACAGTACTCTTTCTCCTGTATCACATGGATTAACTAGTCATTATTCTGATTCATTGTGTCAGGCTGTAAGTACTCAAACATATGTGTCAAATGAATGGCTATGCAGTCTTATTTTTTTATTCTGAGTTTAGCTTAATATGCACATAGAGGGTACCAACTATATAACTTACTTATATTTTTTAAAGGTTTATTTTATTCTCATTCTAGAGAGAGGGGAGGGAGAGAGACAGAGAAAGGTCAATCAGTTGCCTCCCACATGCACCCTGACTTGACTGGGGAATCGAACCTGCATCCTAGGCACGTGCCCTGACTGATTTGAACCTGCGACCTTTTGGTTATGGGATGATGCTCCAACCAACTGAGCCACACCGGCCAGTGCTAAAGGTGTACTATAGACAGTCATTGTGTTCACACCTAAATTATCCATAGTAGTGCTGCTATTCTATATTCTTTAAGAAGATAGAGTTTGTATTAATCAGAAGTTTCTTTAAGTTTTAGCACCTTAAAACAAACTTTAGGGAATTGCTTTTATTTGGTTGTACTGAAATTTTGTTATATTGTTTGCTATTTGGGTGCTTTTGCTGCATTGACATTTACCCTTTGTTGAAATGGGAGTAGTAACAATAGCAGTAGATGTGGTTATGGTAATAGCATCTACTAAAATGCGTGCCTACTAGGTGCCATGCATTCTGCAAACTATTTTTTTTCTGCAAAGTATTTTTATATTTTATCTTAAAAGTGTCTCATAATGTAAGTGCACTTATTTTACTAAATTTCTTTTTTTAACTTTTAAAATAGTTTATTGATTTGAGAGAGAGAGAGAGACATTGATTTGTTGTTCCACTTATTTTTGCCCTCATTGGTTGATTCTCTTATGTACGCTGACTGGGCAGCTGCAACCTTGGCACATCAGGATTACACCAACTGAGCTACCTGGCGCATTTCCTAGATAAAGTTTCTCAGTTTCAGTGACGTAGTTTCCTCAAGGTTACATAGTTAGTAAGAGGCGGGATTAGGCATTCAACCCTGACTGATTCCAGGGCCTGGTCTCAACTGTTACGCTCTGCCGTCATGCCACACTGATTACTTTGTGTCCTTCCTACAGGTTCACCAATAGGGTTAACCGATAGGATTCCTCTGCTACCATCATGTCTTGGTTTGCTGATCTGGCTGGAAAGGCAGAAGATCTTTTAAACCGCGTCGATCAAGGGGCTGCAACAGCTCTCAGCAGGAAAGAGAACATCAGCAGCATCATATATAGCAAAAACACCGACTATCCGGAACTTCACCAGCAAATGACAGATTTGACTCATCAGACTGGATCTAAAGCTGATTATATTTCCTCAGCAGCTGATAACATTAGGAATCAAAAAGCCACCATCTTAGCTGGAACCACAAACGTGAAAGCAGGACCCAGGGCGTTGGTGGAGGCCCCCCACCCTGTTGAAAACTCATCTGTGCCTCGGCCTTCGTCCCAGTTTGTTCGGAGGAAAAAGTCGGAACCTGATGATGAGCTGCTGTTTGATTTTCTTAACAGTTCACGGAAGGAACCTGCCGGGAGGGCGGAAATCAGAAAAGAAAGGGGCAAGACACCCGTTCTTCAGAGTTCTCAGATGACAAATGTCAGTGCTGCAAACACCGGTGTAACCGCCACCAGAGCCACTGAAGAAAGTCCTTCTGGGAGCCAAAGCCATGGTACTTAACCATATCTCCTTTAAAGTCAAGCAAGTTCATGTGTGACCGTAGCCTTATACTTTCTGGTCACTTTTCTCGTCCTCTCTTTTGTTACCTGTCCCCACTGGGGTGAGGGCAGGCCCTCTGAAATGTGCGGTGTGAACGAGGGAGACAGCATGGGATACTTCCAGTCGATGTACAGTCACAGTAGGGGCCTTTGTCGTCTGCAGGGTGACCACCCGCCCGGCATCTGAGAAGTGGTATCCAAAATGATCCTCTTAACATATTTTAAAATACGAAAAAGATCACTTTGAAATGTGAAAGAAAACCTAATTTTGGATTTGGGACTATCTCAGTTCATTTCTTTTGTCATTGGGATTTACAGCAGGCTGTACCTCACATGTATTCTTGATTATATGGGTTTTGCCCCAGGGGGTGGGGGGTTCCCTGCATTTCCCCCCAGGAGTAAAGTTGACAGACTGAACTGTGATTGGAGTTGGTGAGTTGAAGGTGTGGATGTAGTAGTGAGGTAAAAGCTTAGAATTCTGGTTTTTAGTTGTTTCATTTGCTGTGAAATTTCCTCTACGTGTACCTCTCCTCACGTGCACAAATGAGGGTAGCATGGCAATGTGGCTAGCTCAGGTACCTGCCAACCATTTTTGAATAGTGGCGCACATGACAGGGTCCCGCAGGCATTCCTCACAGCGCTGATGATCACTGGGAGTCTCTCACGTTCAGGCCTGTTAGAGCTTCTCCCACAGTCTCGGCTGCTGGAGAATAGAATCGGTCTTGTGTCTCTAAGATGAAGTGGTAGAGGCAAGGGTTTGGGGCTTTCAAGACAGGAGCGCGCAGTGGCAGTTGAATTATGTACACACACTCCTGAGTTTCTTAGCCATCTTTTCATTGCTTATACAAACATTTACTGAGAATCTCTTGAATGAAATGAGGTTACAGTGGGGGAGATAAACACATTTATGTGCAGTGTCATAAACACAGTAAGTGAGGTGTGGTCAGCAGGTTGTGAAAACCTGGAGGAGAAAGGAATTAATTGCCTACGTTTTCAGGTCAGGATACCGAGGGTCTGTAATTTGAGCTGGGTGTTAAAGAATGAATAGTGAAAAAGAAGAAGGCCTGGAGACAGCCTTCCACGAAGAAGTAGTTTTAAGTTTGTTCGTTAGTTCGTCCGTGCTGTTTGGGGAATGGTGTGAGCTGGAGAGCAGTGCAGGAAAGGACCCTAGCAAAGAAAAGTGGGACCCATTTGTGAAGGCTCTCATGTTCCACCGGGAGTCCTTTATTCCTGTGGATCATTGTTAGAAAGTGGTCCCCGGACATTGTGCATTGGAATCACTTGTGTGGGTAACACAAAATGAGTTACTGGGTGCCTCCCCAGACTTCCTGGTTTAGATTTTGGGGGGTTGGAGCCAGGGCATCTGAGTTTTTTTGTTTCCAGATGTTTGCTAGGGTAATAAAACTTGAAAGTGCCATAGCAGTGTGATGCTTATAGAGGCCTTTTAAGCTTAAGGTTGAGATGAATTATTTTTTTTTACTTTTAAGGAAAACAACTTACATTATGATTGTAAAGGACAGATCAAAGGCAGGATCAGCCTGGCTGACTGGGAAATTAGAACCAGTCAGTACACAGGAGTTACAGAAGCGGAGTCTCGTTTCCCTGGGTCAGGGTCTCTCCATCTCGGGACTGTTGACTTTTAGGGTGAGTGGTTCTTTGTTGTGGGGAGCCATCCTGTTCTTTGTAGGCTGTTCAGCAGCACCATGGCCTCCTAACCCATTAGATGCCACTAGCAACCCCAGCTGTGACAACCCAGTATGTCTTCATACATTACCAGATGTCACTGGGGGAGCAAATTCACCATAGGTTGAGAAGTCTCAAAATCCTTAGAAATGGAATTGCTGAGTTGAAGGGTGTGGCAATGTTCAGCCACGCTAATAATGCCAAAGCTGTTTTCTGAAGAGGCTGCACCAATTTATAGTTCACCAGCTGTGGTTAAGAGTTCCTTTTGTTCTGCATTCTCACCAAAATTTGATGTTTTTAATGTGGGTTTTTTTTTTTGTCCTCACTCAAGGACATGCTTACTGATTTTAGAGAGAGAGGAAGGGAGGGAGAAAGAGAGGGAGAGAAACCTCGAGAAATGTTGATTGGCTGCCTTTCATAGGTACCCTAACTAGGACTCAACACACAACCTAGGCGTGTGCACCAACTGGGAACCGGACCCTGGACCTTTCGGTTGGTGGAAGGATGCCCAACGGACTGCACCACACGGGCCAGGGCTCAATGTGATTTCTTATGTTTCGTTAATCCAGTGTGAAATGTCATTGTTTAAAATTTCTCTTATTACTAAATGAGGTCAAGCATCTTTTCAAATATTTGACTATTTGAGTTTCATCTCTGGGAAGTATCTGTTCAAATCTTTTGATAATTTTTTCCTAGTGGGTTATTGATTAACAGATTATCTTCCTTTGTAAAGTGTCAAATGTTTTGCCCATTGTTTTAGTGCATTTTATCATTTAAATTTTTTAGCACATAATCTTTTTTAAAAAATTTTATTTATTTTCAGAAAGAGGGGAAGGGAGGGAGAAAGAGAGAAAGAAACATCGATGTGTGGGAGAAACATCAATCTGTTGCCTCACGCACCCCCCAACTAGGGACCTGACCCACAACCCAGTGCCCTGACTGGGAATCGAACTGGCAGCCCTTTTGGTTCACAGGCCAGCACTCAATCCACTGAGCAACACCAGTCAGGACAGCATGTAGTCTTTTTAGAGTAAGTAAAAAGTGTATTTGCATCATATTTAGTAGCAATTGAAAACAAGGTAAATCTGAATTCCTGTCTCTATTTGTTTGGGTTAGGCATTTTATATTCCAGTTTGATGTGTAACTCATTCTTGTGACCTATCATTAACTCTCTTTGAAACCCACAGTTGTCCGTTTATGCCTTTTCCATATTTTCAATGTTGGGACTTATTTTTCTTTCCTTTTTTTTCACCCCAAACAACGTGGAGGCAAAAGGGAGACCAAGTCCAACCACTTGAGTTATCTCTGATTTTAGCTGTCCCGGTACCGTGTTCTTGTATCCGTTCTTTATCACCATTCATTCAGTGTGTCCGGGATCCTTAGGGGCCTTCAGGCTCCATGTAGGAGAATGAGATTTTATCAGAGGAAGTTTACTGAGAATTTAAGTTTCCTTTTTACAGCATGTCAGCTGTAGCAATCCACATGACTCAGAAGGCAGTCTACCGAAGTGGGCTGTTGATGTCGATGTAGTGAGCATTCCAGTATAGCACACCTGTGTTCCTTTTTTTACAGAAGCATCCAGTAATTCTGATTCTGGCCATGAAATCCAAGAGGATTCTTCAAAGGAAAACGTGTCATCCAACACTTCCTGTGCTGATCACAACCCACAGCCCACTGACGACGGCAAATCGCATGAACTGTCTAATCTTCGGTTGGAGAATCAACTGCTGAGGAATGAAGTTCAGTCCTTAAATCAAGAAATGGCCTCGTTACTTCAAAGAGCCAGGGAAACTCAAGAAGGTAGAGCGTAGAGCCCTATTCCAGTTGTCCAGGACTAGGGAGTTAGCATTTCAGAAGTAGGCCCAAACCTTGACTATAGCTAGGCTATTAGAAGCACATCAGATGAGACTTGTAGAATAGGTTTTCACAGAAATGCGGGTCCCAGATTTGGAAATGGAACCAGTGGTCCTGTCATCAACCTGAAACAGAGAACATAGCTTGTTCGGTCGTTTTTTTGTAGAAACTATGAAATTTAAGAATTCAGAAAAAGGGAACATTAGTAATCATGCTGTCTATTCAGCCAGTTTGCTCTGCGCCTCCCAGGGACACCGTTCACGAACCCAAAGTGGGGTTAAACCAAGCAGTGGGTGGCAACAGGCAGGGTCACTGTATCGCCCTGCTGTCGGGGACATGGACTAAACATAGTGCTTCGTTTGAATAGTACTCTCAGGAATCGTGCAGTGTGGTGGCCCTGGGGCACAAAACCCTCAGAATTCTCAGACATGGATAATTAGAAAGTAAGTAGTCTCAGGACTGAGGTAGTAGCGGAGTGGTGAATGGGTCAGTGTTGTGAATGCAGCTGGGGAGAAGGTGGAAGAGAAGAAATCTCTGCCTTGGCCCCTAGAGGTAATTAGAAGTGTGGGGGCAGGGGGGAGTTTTGCTGAGACTTGGATGAGGCCTGAACAGTTCAGTAGGAAGATAGTTTGGCTCTTAGACTGACTAGAAAAAGCTCCACTTGACCCAGACTAACATAGACTTAGAGAAAGAGCTTTTCTTGAGATTCTGTGTAGAGTTTGCTTCAATATTTAAAAAAAAAATTTCCGGCACACTGCACTTACGAGTGGCGTGTGAGGCGTAGAAATCTGCACTACAGCCTTCTCTCTGCACCAGCTTCTTAGGTTGAAAGAACAGCATCTTTTTGCCACAGTAATGGAAAGAAGCAGATTCTTTCCCATGTTGCTCTTGTTTTTATTTGTCTGATATCACTGGGGTGTACGTTATCTGCTCTCGACTTGTGTTTGCTTTCTTTTTTGTTTCTAGCCGAACCCTACACATCCGCGACCAGTTCAGTGTTGTAAACTTTCTACTATCTGCAGCTCGGGCCTCCGAATGCATTATGATATATCTCTAGAGAGACATTTGTAGAATAGCAGCTAGCATCATGCCCCTTTGCAGCCTATTAACTGTAATATAAATGTGAATGTTGGCCTGAAAAATGGGCGTCCCTTTTGGAGCAAAAAATTTGAAGATATTTGTAAGCTCCTAATTTCAGGAAGAAGCAGGGGTGTCCAACCCGCAGCCTGTGGGCCACGTGCGACCCTGCACAAATTGCAAATTTACCTAAAACCTTTTTTTGCTCATCAGTTTTTGTTAGTGTTTGTGTATTTAATGTGTGGCCCAAGACGACTTCTTCCAGTGTGGCCCAGAGATGCCAGAAGGTTGGACAGCCCTGTAAAAGGACTGAAGAGAATCTGCACTCTGGAAAAGATCTGTTTGCTTAAATAGAGATTTTTTTTTTTTTTAGAATTAAACAAAGCAAGAGCAAGGATTGAAAAGTGGAATGTTGACCATTCCAAGAGTGATCGAATAACTCGAGAACTTCGAGCCCAAGTGGATGACCTGACTGAAGCGGTGTCTGCCAAGGACTCCCAGCTGGCTGTCCTGAAAGTGAGACTCCAGGAGGCCGACCAGCTACTGAGCACCCGCACAGAAGCTTTAGAAGCTTTGCAGAGCGAAAAATCACGGTAGCTAATTCTGTTAATAATGAGGAAAGGAGCTGGGACGGCTCTCTTTCCAGTACTAGTGATGAGACACACTGCAGTGCACACTGTCTCATGAATGTTTAGCTTTCAGAAATTCACAAGAGAAAATAATTAGCTTTTGGTAATGCTGGAAATGTGTGTGATTAAAAATGAGTTTGAGTCTTGAGATGCCTTGTTAGCAAGTTCTGAATTTAAACATATTTGAAGAGCATAGTGTCGTTAATCTTTTGACATAAATAATAAGTGCTGCATACTTGTATTTGGGTGCCTGAGAAATATAGATGACATTCCATTAAAAGGGAAAAAGATTTCTTTTTTTTTTTTTTAATTTTATTTTTATTTATTTATTTATCTTTAGAGGGGAAGGAGAGAGGGAGAGAAACATCAATGTATGGTTGCCTTTTGTGCATCCCCTGCTGGTAGTTAGCCTGCAAGGAACCAGCCTGCAACCCAGGCATGTCCCCTGACTGGGAATCGAACCGTGATCATCTGGTTCACAGGCCCGTGCTCAATCCACTGAGCTACGCCAGCCAGGGTGGAAAAAGATTTCTTTAAGAATGTCTAGTCCACCCATCCTTTTGTGCTAACAAGCTAGTCCTCTCAATTAGTCCCCCTCGTCACCTGTACATTGTGGAAACGAGTTGCTTCAAGTGACGTGTTTTCGTTTAGGATAATGCAGGATCACAGCGAAGGCAACAGCCTGCAGAATCAAGCTCTGCAAACCCTTCAGGAGAGGCTGCATGAAGCTGAAGCCACTTTGAAGAGAGAGCAGGAGAGCTACAAACAGATGCAGGTGAGGATGGGAGGCAGCAGAGTTTTGTTAGTATTTGGACAAGGAAGAATGGCCTTCTGCTTTTCGTGGACACGTTTACGCTTTAATAAAACCCTGCGCTGCATTTCAAAAACTTCTGTTTCTGTGACAAAACCAAGTATTTGAAAGCTTAGCTTGATCCTTGCCAAATTTATTTAATTTTATGTATTGAAGTACAGGTAAGGTAGTTTGATTATAATTATAATCATAATTATAAAAATTATAATTGTTCCAAATTATAAAAGAAAGTTTATTTAGAAAGTTACAGAGGTGGAAGTGAGCCAGCTGGGCTGCGTGCGTAGGCTCAGGAAGCAAGTTGCAGAGGCAGCCAGAGGGCCCCTGGAGCCCGGGAAGGAGGAGAACCAAAGGTAAAGCACCCGAGGGCATGGAAAAGGGGCAGAGACAGGCGCTGTGCTCCTGGGAGGGAGAGTGCCTAAAATAGCTCCCGTTCATTAGAGATAGGCATCTCTTCATTTAACTTGTTTGTGCAGCCATCATTACCATTATTTGATTAAAAGCCAGTTGGGAACATCTTGTTTACTTTTATTTAAGCTTTTAGTGATTCCAATTTATTCTGATTCATTTATTTCAAGACAAAATCGTACACTGTATAGAGTTTTACTCTTAAGTGAATTTTTGCATCTAGTTCAGTGATTCTGAGTCCTCTCTACACGTTACACGTGTAGCTCTTACTCCGTTTTGATGCCCGGCGCGCACCCCCAGGGAGTCTGGTTGCACCGACTGAGGTGGGGCATAGGTGTTGGTGTGTTGGGTTTACCAGTCGCAGGTTTGTCTGATGGGCACTCAGGGCCCACCGGTGTAGGCTCTCTTTTAAACAGGTGAGAATAATTCAGCCTTGAAATAAATATCAGCTAATGTGGGTTAAAAAGTTATTCATATACTTTACCACATTATATCTAAAGCACTACGTCTAATGTAGTTAAAATTTAATGATGAGATATTTTACATTCTTTTTTGCATAGTGAGTCTTTAAAATATGGTGTCTTATACTTAATTCAAGCATTCCACTTTTTTTTCTGAAATATTTGATCTGTATTTAGATTTCATAAAACTTACAGGTGAAAGAATACATCCAATACCCAAATGGTTCTGAACATGCTCAGCAGTTTTTCAGTGACAAACAGTTCCTGAGAAACTTACGCACAGATTTACCCTGTCACCCCGCAGTTCGACTCTTAGGCCCATACCCAAGAGAACTGAAAATCCATGTCCACACAAAACCTCATACGTGAATTTTCATAGCACACGGGTCATACTCACCCCAAACTGGAAACAAAACGTGGCATGTCTCTGTACAGAGATACTCAGCCATAAAAAGGAATGAAGTACTGATTCATGCTAACTGTGGATGAACCTTGGACACCTTATGCTAAGTGAGAGAAGACAGACACAAAAGGCCACATACTGTATGATTTAATTCATGTGAGATGTCCAGAATAGGCAAAACTACAGCAAGAAAGTAGACTCATGGTTGCTAGGGACTGGGAGCGAGAGAGGGGTGGGTGGATTTCTTTGGGGGCCAAAAATGCTCTGAAATTAGGTGATGGTGATGGTTGCACGACTCTGTGAACACACTAAAAACCACTGAGTCCTGTATCTTAAAAGGGTGAATTTGATGGTATGTGAATTATATCTCAATAAATCTGTTGTTAATTGAATTGACTTAAGTTAAATTTAAATTAATTAAATTAATTAAAACATTTAAATTAATTAAAATAAATAAACTTAAAAATTCCACTCTCAGTTGCATTAGACACCCCACGTGCTCGGTGGGCAGCAGTCGCCTTGCTCCTCTGTTTCAGAAGGAGCTTTGGTGCCGGATCCCAGTCTGCGAGCTCTAGTTACCGTGTGTGGTGGTAAATGCTCTCTGACTTCCGCCGCATCTCCCGAGGCTTTTTTTAGTGATGGGGGCTTTTGAGAATAAAGGTAGAATAGAGGTCTCTGAAAAATAGGCTACAAAGTGACAGGCCATGTGTTTTTTAGAGCTTTCAAAGTTTAAGCTAAAAAATGGCATTGACCAGCTTCTTAGAAAATCCGAGATGAAGGGGAAACATTAGCCACACTATTTGAAGACGTAGCTCTTCTGCCTCCCGCCTGTTTTCTAGTAGACTTGCTCGTTTTCTGTAGACCCGGTGTCCACTGGGTCAGCCAGTGTCAGGTCCGCTCTGGCATCCAGACGGCCAGACTCCCTGGGGACTTGCAGCTCAGTAAGCCCGGGGAAGGCCTGGGATGGCTGTATTTTAGTAAGTTCCCTGGCTGATCCTGATGGGTCCCCGTGTTTGAGAGCCACTGCCTTGGAGTTTCTGTTCTCCAGCTGCTGACGAGTGAAGACTGTTTTTCACCTGCCTGTTATGTTGTCTGTCGGGCTGAGCTGCTGAGTCCCGTGGCTGTCTTAGTGAATGGTTGTACAACATATCTCAAAGGAGAATGTTATAAACACAGTGTAAAAATTTGTCACAGAGCGAGTTTGCTGCACGCCTGAATAAAGTGGAAGCAGAGCGTCAGGGTTTGGCCGAAGCGGTGACTCTGGCAGAACGGAAACATGCAGATGAGAAGAAGAAAGTCGATGAGCTACAGCAGCAAGTCAAGACGTGTAAGACCAGTTTGGAGTCCTCTAAGCAGGAGTTAATGGAGTACAAGCACAAAGCCACTCGAATCCTCCAAGTAAGCATGGAGCGTATACATTTGAATGCTAATATGCCGGTAACTGGGAGACAGTTGAAGACTGTGGATGTGTGGGAATGTTGGTGCGTGTTTAGCTGGGTTGGCTCACTTCAGGTGCCTTACGCAGAAATAAGATGAAAAGAATGAAATGTCTTTTGTTCCTACCACTTACTGATTTAAAATTCATTCTGCCCCTACCTAGTTCAGGTCTTCTGCCTATCCCCTTGTCACTGGGAGAACATTAGTGTTTGCTGTTAAGCAGCCATTGTACTCTTCCCTGTCGCTGAATTTTTCAGAGCAGCTGGCCTAGCTCTCAGAATGGCCTCATCCACCTTAGTCCCCTGTCCTCGAACTAAGGTGACCTTACCTTCTTTACTGAAAAGACTGTGGTCAGCTAATGTGCTTTTCAACTTCTCTTTCCGTTCTGTCCCATGGCAGAGGGAAACTGCGTCCTTCTGTTTTCTTTGTTCGGGGATAATTTGTCGGCCAGTGCATCGCCTGCACCTCCCCCCCTCACTTAAGCCCTTTCGCCACAGGTCTGTCCTCTTGCTCTGTCTTTCTGGCTCAGCTTACTCAAGAGCACTTGCTTTCTTAGTAGAAGAATGAAGAAAAAAACAGTCCTTTTGGCTTTTTTGATGACTCTGATCCATTTCTCTGTTCTTTCTGTCAACGTCAGGCATATCAGAACCACTGTCTACATGCTGTCTGCATGTGAGAGTTACTAACTTTAACTCACTCACGTAGTTTCTGTCCTCCATACATTTCTGAGATTGTCTTCTTAAAAGTCTTTAAGGACCCAACTATGTATTTTCTGTCCTTTTCTTCATTTCTCTCCACTTTGATTTTGGCAGAGCAGTGGATGCTGTCAGCCCTCCTACCTTCATGGAACTTTCGCCCCCTGATGCTGCTCGCACGGCCCTGCCTCGCTCCCTTCTCCCACTAACGTTTCTGTCTCCGTTGGGCCCTTCCCCCGTCTCCAACGAGGAAGAGTTCTCTCAAATTCATAACCCCCTGGCGTTGCTCTTTCTGACTTTGCATTCTCACATGTACTCGCTGTGCTTCCACCCTCTCATGACTTCAGCCCCCAGTCCTAAGTCCTCACCCTCAGCCTCCACGTGCCTGCCGTGGGCTGTCCCAGCCTCCACACCAGCTTCTGCAGCCCCCTTTCCGCGGGTGTTGCTGCCATTTCCTGGGCAGTGGAGCGGGAAACTCCAGTGTCATTTTAACTCCACCTTTTTCTTCAGCCCCACCCTCAAGAAACAGCAGGTTCATCTCCTCCAAACTCTTATTTTTACTCTTCCTTGTTCCTCCTCTGTCATCCTAATAGGTTAATTCATGTAAAAGGTACTTACTGTGCCCCTGACTGTTCCCTAGGCACTGTGGTAGATGCTGAGGACACAAAGCTTAAAAGACATGCCCTCTTTCTTAAAAGAGTGTTCAGTATAATGGAGGGACACTGCGGTTATTGATCTGATGGAGGTATTGATGCAGTAAGCCCTCAAACTCTGTCTGGGGGTGTCAGGGATCACTGGAGGTGCTGTATGAAGAGGGACTTGGAGGGGGAGTCGGAAGACTTACGTGCGGAAGAGCTTTCAGATGTAACAGCCTACACCAGAGCACAGGGCCCTAGAGGAATGTGACACATTTAATGGGCCACAGCTAGTTTCTTATCGCTGGTACATAAAGTGTTAGAGATTAAGAGTTGGGAGATGAAACTCAGTAGACAGAAGCCATATCATGGAGGGAGGGCCTTGCATACCTTGCGAAGGAGTTTTGGTTTTATCTTCTAGATGATGGTAGGGGAGTGGGCCACATATTAGAGAACTTGAGCAGCATGATTAGATTTGAGTGTAAAAACTATGGCAGTGACGAGGTCAGGAGGGAGTCGAATCGCTATCGATTTGCTATCGTTGCACCCCCAGGACAGTGCCTGGCCCTGGGAGGCACACAGTCGGCTGTTGAGGGCATCGAGGGAAGGAGGACTGTGGTGGGCGAGATGTGGGTGGTAAAGAGGCAATGTCAAAAATAAGGGGAAGAAATCAGGGGGCTTGGTCTGCTTTGGGGCGGTGAGGATGCCAAATGGGGCACAGCTAAAAGGAGTGTAGGAGGTGGAGTGTGTGAGACTGGAGCTTTATTTTTTTTTTAATTTTTTAAATATATTTTATTGATTATACCATTACAGTTGTTCTATTCCCCCCCCATTTCCCTCCACCCGCACACTCCCTCCCGCACTATTCCCTCCTTTAGTTTATAACCACGTGTCTCAAGTTCTTTCGATTCTACATTTCCCCCACTATTCTTGCCCTCCCTCCTATCTATTTTCTACCTACCATCTATGCTATTTTCTGTGCCTTCTCCCCCTTCTCCCCCTCCCACTCCCCTGTTGCTAACCCTCTATATGTTCTTCATTTCTATGGTTCCACTCCTGATCTAGCTGTCCTCTTGGTTTGCTTTTGTTTTAGGTGTGGTTGTTAATAACTGTGTGTTTGCTGTCCTTTCACTGTTCATATTTTTCATCTTCTTTTTCTTATATAAGTCCCTTTAGCATTTCATATAATAAGGGCTTGGTGATGATGAACTCCTTGAACTTGACCTTATCTGAGAAGCACTTTATCTGTCCTTCCATTCTAAATGAAAGTTTTGCTGGATAAAGCAATCTTGGCTGTAGGTCTTTGGATTTCATGACTTGGAATACTTCTTTCCAGCCCCTTCTTGCCTGTAAGGTCTCTTTTGAGAAATCCGCTGACAGTCTGATGGGTACTCCTTTGTAGGTGACTGTCCCCTTATCCCTTGCTGCTTCTAGGATTCTCTCCTTCATTTTAGTCTTGGCTAATGTAATTATGATGTGCCTTGGTGTGTTCCTTCTTGGGTCCAACTTCTTTGGGACTCTCTGAGCTTCCTGGATTTCCTGGAAGTCTATTTCCTTTGCCAGACTGGGGAAGTTCTCCTTTATTATTTGTTCAAATAAGTTTTCCACTCGTGGCTGTTTCTTTCCCCCTTCTGGTACCCCTATAATCCGGATGTTGGAACGTTTAAAGATGTCCTGGAGGTTCCTAAGCCTCTCCTCATTTTTTTGAATTCTCATTTCTTCATTCCTTTCTGGTTGGATGTTTCGTTCTTCCTTCTGGTCCATTCCATTGATTTGAGTCCCAGTTTCCTTTCCATCACTATTGGTTTCCTGGACATCTCCCTTCATTTCAATTAGTTTAGCCTTCATATGTTCCTCTAATTTGTGACTATAATCAACCAGTTCTGTGAGCATCCTGATAACCAGTGTCTTGAATTGTGCTTCTGAGAGGCTGGCAATTTCTCGGTCGCTGAGAGTTATGGGGTCTGGGACTTTGAGTTCTTCTTGCGCCATCTTTTGGGCTGTTCATGCCTGTTCCGTAGCAGGATTGGAGCCCTAAGGTGTTCACCAGAGCAGGGCAACTAAGTCGCTGGGTTGTGACGTTGTATGTAGGGGTGGGGTCAAAGAGGGACTATGGCGTCACATCTGCCGCCTGCTGCCGCGGCCCCCACCGGTGCCGCAGCTGCCACCGTAACTGGGCCCACGCATTTCGTCCCGCTGCACTTGAGTGTGCCACCGCCGTCAGCCCTCGCCCCCTGGGGCCTGCGTGGTCCGTCCCACTGTGCGCGAATGTGCGACCGAGGTCAGTCTGCTCCATACCCCAACTGGTTCCGGGCTGCCTGCGCGCCTAGGTCTGGGGATCTGTCCTGCCCGACCCTGCTCACTGCTGGCTCCGCCCCTCTTACTGTCCCCATTGAACGGTTAGATGTAGTCGGACTTCCATATAATTCAATTTTCTGTCCTTTGGCTGTGTCTTTGTTCTCCAAACCTTAGTTGTATTCAAACTTGGTTGTGGGTGAAGGCACAGTGTTTCCACCTATGCCTCCATCTTGGCGGAAGTCGAGACTGGAGCTTTAATCGGAGGCAGTGGGAAGTGGTGGATGGAATCCAGGCTGACTCCTGGTTTCTGGTTTAAGTTTGTGAGTGGTGCCTTCTGTACTACAAGGAAAGACCCCAGGCTAGGGCTGAGTGAGAGTATGACACATTAGGGTGAGTTTTCAAAACTGAAGTGAAATTGGGGTGACGGTTTCAGGAAGGTGAGCAGGAATACAGGCTGAAGCTAAGCAGGGGCTCTGGGCATTAACTCTGTGGGAAGACACATGAGGTCTGTCCAGAAAGTATCCAGCCATGCACTATGAAAAACACATTTATTGAAAAAGACACAGGAAGCATCATATATAAGACAATGACGCCTCAGTCCCCTTCAAAGTAGGCACCTTTGGACCTCACACAGTTTTCCCAATCACCATTAGCTGCCCCATCAGATTTTCCTGAATCTGATCTTCCTGAATCTGAAATCTCTTCACTTTCGAAGGTGATTTTAGTTTCGGGAAAAGCCAGAAGTCACAGGGCACCCAATCTGGGCTGTAGGAGAGCTAAGTCTAATGGGTGATTTGATGTTTCACCAAAAAACTGCACGAGCAGGCAAGTTGTCATGATGAAGCTGCCAATCACCAGTTGCTCATAGCCATGGCCCTTTGAATCACCTGAATAGTTTACGTGGAGGAAATGTTCAAGCTTGATGCAAAATTTGATGCAGATTCGTTGCTCTGCTCACTCAGTTATTTTGAATGTGACAGCCACACAGTACACATGCTCACTGAACAGCGTTTACCAGCCCCCTGACTCGTGCAGTGAAGTCGTCATTGTTCACACATGTGCACTCCAGTGCACTCTCCTTGGCTGCCAGGTTACATCAGCGTTGTGCAAACCATTCTTGTTATATTAACAATGGCTGGACTTTTTCTGGACAGACCACGTATATATGTGGGTGTGGGTATCTCATATGTATGACATATCATGTGATATACATATATGATATATATCATATTTTTCAGACCATAAGATAGATGCACCTAGGTTTTAGAGGAGGGAGATAGGAAAAAAATTTTGAAACAAAAAAATGTGGTAAACTATTTAATATAAATAACATGATATTTCATAGATATAAATGTAAACAGAACTCAACAGCAGCATTAGCAACCATTATTCCTCCCAAATTGGAGTGGGGGTGCATCTTATAGTCTGAAAATATGGGTATATCATATATATGATGATGTTTATTACAGAAAATTTGAAAACTACAGAAGAAGATGAAGAAATCACCCATAATTCTACCACGTAAAAAAATTTTTTTTGATGGAGAGTGATTTTCAAATATTTATATTTCAGGTGAAATAGCTGGTGGCCCTTATTACTGGCCTACAATTGTAGCACTTTCTAACCTGGTCCTCCCACTTCAAATCTCTTTTTCTAATGCATCCTTCATACCAGCAGCCCGCAAACTTTGTCTGTAAATGACCAAATAGTATGTATTGCAGGCTTTGCAGTTCGTGTGTGGTATCCATCCCATACTCTTTGTTTTTATATTCTATAATCCCTTTAACGTGAAAACCATCCTTAGTTTGCAGCTGTGCAGAAGCAGGCCATGGCCTGGTCTGGCCCATTGACCGGATTTGTGGACACCTGCCTTACACCGCTGCCAGGTCGACCCTCCCGAAACACATCTCTGGTCCTAACATTCCCTGCCTGCTTTTCTTTTTTTAGTTGTTGTTCAGTTACAGTTGTCCCACTTTTTCCCCTGTTGTTCTCCCCTTCCCCACCCTGTTGTCCCTGCCCATGGGTCCTTTGTATATGTTCCTTGACTTGACCGATCACCTTTCCCCTCTTCTCCCCCTCCCCCCACCCCTCTGGTCACTGTCAGTTTGTCCTTTATTTCCATGCCTCTGGTTCTGTTTTGCTCATTTGTTTTGTTGATTAGGTTCCACTTATAGATGAGATCATATTTGTCATTCACTACCAGGCTTATTTCACTTACATAATGCTCTCCAGTTCCATCCATGCTGTTGCAAAGGGTAGGAGCTCCTTCTTTCTTTCTGCTGCATAGAATTCCATTGTGTAAATGTACCAGAGTTTTTTGATCCATTCATTTACTGGTGGGCACTTAGGTTGTTTCCAGCATTCAGCTATTGTAAATTGTGCTGCTATGAATGTTGGGGTGCATAGGTTCTTTTGAATTGGAGTTTCAGGGTTCTTAGGATATAATCCCAGCAGTGGAATTGCTGGGTTAAAAGGCAGTTACATTTTTAGTTTTCCGAGGACGTTCATACTGTTTTCCATAGTGGCTGCACTGCATTCCCACCAGCAGTGCACTAGGGTCCCCTTTTCCCCACAACCTCACCAGCACTTGTTGTTTGTTGCTTTGTTTATGATGGCCATTCTGACCGGTGTGAAGTGGTGTCTCATTGTGGTTTTAATTTGCATCTCTCTTATGGCTAGTGATGCTGAGCATCCTCTCATGTATCTATGGGCCCTCTGTGTGTCCTCCCTGGAGAAGAGTCTGTTCAGGTCATTTGCCCATTTTTTATTGGATTGTTTGTCTTCCTGGTGTGGAGTGGGTGAGTTCTTTATATATTTTGGAGATCAAACCCTTGTCTGAGGTATCATTGGCAAATATGTTTTCCTATGGTTGGTTCCCTTTGCGTTTTCTTTAATTATGCAGAAATTTTTTAATTTGATGAAGTCCCATTTATTTATTCTTTCTTTTATATATATATATCCCTTGCCCTAAGGGACGCATTGGTGAAAATATTGCTGCATTGTCTATCATTTGTTTTAGCCCACCAAAGAAAATTCAGACATTTTCGTCTGGCGTCTAAAACCCCCACAGATTGGTCCTTACAGACCACTGAGCGCATCTCAACCATATGTCCTTACAGACCTTCATGCTCTTTGCGTTTTATGCTCTGCACTCCGTTTTCTCGTCTCCTGTTAAAATCCTAGCCGTTTCTCGGGTCCAGCAGCACTGCTGTCGTTCTGATAGAGCCTGCTCGTCCCCGGAAGTGGTTTTCTCTCCTGGGAAGGGGGCACTCTGCAGGTGCCCTCCTCAGCTTGTATTTATTGCCCTCCAGTGGATGCTAGCAACTTCCTTTTTAGTTTATAAGGCAGGGTACTATCCATGGTGAGAGACATTAATCTGTCTCTCCAATGTTTAAATATATATATTGATTCCAGAGAAAGGGAGAAAGAGAAAGAAAGAGGAACGCCGGTTGATTGTCTCATACATGCCCCAGTCAGGGACTGAACCCGCGATCTAAATACGTGCCCTGACCAGGAATCCCACTGGTGACCTTTCGGTCCATGGGATGATGTTCCAACCAACTGAGCCACCGGCTGAGCAAGAGAGACACTGTCTTTATTACACAGGACCCTTGGCACAGTGCCAAGCCCATCGTGGCTGCTCCAGAAATATTTCTTGACTGGCTTGTGATGGAAAAATAAGCACAAGAAAGGATAAGAAGGAACTATGAGAAAAGTCTTGTTAATAATAAGTTTTCAATAATAACATCATCCTGGGGACTGAAACCCAAGGACATTGTACAGCAGGAGTCTGTTGGGTTTATAGCCTGTGGGCCTTCTTTGATGGAAAATGTAAGTGGATGTTTCTGTAGTGGTTTAGCTGGGGTAAGGCAGATGGCACTCAGTATATAAGCTGATCTCTGCTTCGCTTAAAGATATTTTTTTTTATACTAGTCTAAAGAAAAATTGATTAACAGCTTAAAGGAAGGATCTGGTTTTGAAGGCCTGGACAGCAATACTGCTAACAGCATGGAGCTAGAAGAACTTCGTCATGAAAAGGAGCTGCAGAGGGAAGAAATACAGAAGCTGATGGGTCAGGTACATCAGCTGAGATCTGAATTACAGGTAAGATTCATTACCGCTCACTCCAGAAACAACTCTACCCCCAGCTGTTAGTGGTTTGAGAGGTGCTGGATTCTGTATTTGGGGAAAAGGGTATTAGTGAGATAATGTGGGAGCTTCTGCAGGAGTAATAGTCACCACACGGATGTGAACCTGAAACAAGAGGTTTCTTGTCTGTCGATCCACTGCCGGGTAATGGGAACAATAAACACAAGTAACCAGATTCATGCATTTGGCAAATGCTTACCAAGTGCCAGGCATCTTCCAGGCTTGGAGTTACACCAGGGAGCCAGTCAGAATCTTCCTGCTTCTGGATCTCACATTCTCGTGGTTAAATACAAATTAAATTTGGGCTTATCTATATAACTGGGATGTTTTCTGATATTAGAGTGGGCTCAAGGATGGTCTTTCATATCCTTACCTAAGGATATTTTTTTACTGCTTTTAGAGAGAGAGAGGAAGGGAGAGAGAGAAGCATTGATGGGCTGCCTCCCATATGCACCCGGGCTGAGGATTGCATGTGCCCAGACCAGGCATCACACCCACAACTGTTTGGTTATAGGAAGACCCTCCAACTAACAGCCACACAGACCAGGGCAGAGATGATCTTTTTTTTTTTTTTAAGATTTTATTTATTTTTAGAGAGGTGAAGGGAGAGAGTAAGAGAGGGAGAGAAACATTGACATGGCAGAGATGCATCCATCAGTTGCCTCCCACGTGACCCTGAGTGGGGACCTGGCCCACAACCCAGGCACGTGCCCTGACTGGGAATTGAGCCAGCGACCCTCTGGGTTGCAGGCCAGCGCTGAGTCCACTGAGCCACTCCAGCCAGGGTGAGATGGTTTTTTAATTATAGTTTCATGGATAATCTTATAGTTTATTTGTAATTACTATATTTAACCTAAGTAGATTGAACCATTAATTTAGATTAAACATAGAGTCTTTGACAGAAGATTAAGTGAAGTGCAGGGTAACAAGCCTTCTTTAAAAATTTCACACAGAACATTCATCCAGGCACTAACTCAGACTTTTTGATTTGTAAGGTGTGCATAAGCTACAGAGCAACGTATAGAAGTTGTGAGAATGGGCTTTTTTCGTATTGGTCAAGTAGAAGAGCCAGTAAAGATTGTTGTCCTTGTAGTCTTTGAAGTAGGGTATTTTTTTCTGTAAATAATTTTGAATTCCAAAGAATTTAGTCCCATGAACTTAGAAATTGAGTAGACGCTAATCTTACTCATATCCTGTCTTATTCATACATATCTTTGGGTGAAATTATGAAAAATGGTTTGTTTATTTAATCTCATTCTTACTCCAGCCCCATTAATGACATTGACCTATTTTTCTACCCATAAGTTTATAAAGTGTATAATAAAGATTATAGCATTAGGTCTAGCAAAATGTGAGAATTGTTCATGATTACAGTAGCCATCATTTACTGAGTACTTACGTGCCAGGCACTGCGCCACGCTCTCAGTATACACCCTTTCGTTTACTCCTTACCGCAACCCTGTAAGGGAGCTGATATAGTCTCAACGTACAGTTTGAAGAAGTGTGAGTATGGAGAAGGAAAGGAGCTTCCCGTGACTAGTAGAGTGGCAGTCAGGGTGCAGTCCCTAGTCTGTCTGGTTCCAGATGTGGGTTCTGGACCACTGCACGGGCTTCCTGCCCCTCGAGAATTCATCTTGGTCAAACTGGTGGCCGAGTAATCTGCCCTCTACTGACCCTGAGTGCTCCGTGGTAGAGGAAAATAACTGTACTCCTGCTGTTCTCCTCTGACTCCCTAAAGGTGTTTGATTATCTGGGAGTATCACTGATCTGTCCGGTCTTTCAAACAATATGTGAATGGAGATGAGCCTAAAGCAGAATGTACCAAAAGATAAAAAGCAAAATAAGATGCTGATTTCAAACTCATACAGTATTATATGAATGGACTTACCCTTAACTTGAAACCTAGAAAATGTAGAAACCTAGCTTTTGCTGGTGTGCACAGTGGATTGAGTGCTAGCTTGCAAACCAAAAGGTCACAGGTTCAATTCCCCGTCAGGGCACATGCCTGGATTGTGGGCCAGGTCCCCAGTTGGGGGTGCAAGAGGCAACCACATACTAATGTTTCTCTGCCTCTTTCTCCCTCCCTACTCCTCTCTGAAAATAAATAAATAAATTGGGCTTTTTTTTTTCTTTTTTAAAGGAAATGTAGAAACCAAGAGCTATGTTTTCACAAGGAATCCAGAGGGTGGTGTTTAAGTTTGAGGAACGGAGAGTAGTGACGCCTGTTGAAGAAGTTTGAGCAAGATACATAGACCCAGATACCAAAATATAATAGCAGTAAAGCTCAAAAAATCAAATAATATGCTAATCTTGGGTGATATCAGAGAAAAGTTGTGTTTTTACTGTCTGTTGGTTACTTGTGCACACAAACACAAAAGCTAAGTATAACCTGCAGTGGCAGGGGATTAGTGAAGTCCTTCTGATGTCGTATTTTAGTTCTGTTTGAAATGGTTAGCTTTCGAATACAGACCTTGATCTCCCAGTGGGTTACTGTCTACTTGTACTTCTTCAACCAGATGGTTTAAGTGCCACGGCAGCTGTGGTGCCCTGTTCATCGCTCCCACCTTTGCCGTGTTGTATAATGAGGTATCGGTTCACATGCTCCTTTGAGGCTGAGACAGTGTCTCAGTCCCCTCTGTCCCTCCAAGGCCTGCTGACCCCAGTTCACGGTGCGTGGTGGTTGCTCAGTACAGGTGGCTGAACAGTTATGATTGCTTTCACATGGAAATTTCGTCTTTTCAGGATATGGAGGCTCAGCAGGTTAGTGAAGCAGAGTCAGCAAGAGAGCAGTTGCAAGATCTGCAAGACCAAATAGCTGGACATAAGGCATCTAAACAAGAATTAGAGGCAGAACTGGACCGACAGAAGCAGGTGAGGGTCCTAGATTGATGGTTCCCAGAGAAGGCTCTGTCTGCTGGGTGTCACGTGGGGAGGCTTTCCGGGGAGGCAGCTCACTGGCTGCTTACGGGACAGCCCGGAGGGTTAAGGTAGACAGGATGCAGGTTCCTCCTGCCTTGTTGCTGTTCCACGGTCCTCGTTTGTTTCAACAGCTGAAAAACAGAGGCACCAAATAGTTACGGGATTTGCCTAACTTCATACAACTAATCACGGACTAGAATAGAACCCAGATGCCTGTCTCTGAGTTTTTTCTACCAGTCTCTTTGTATTTTGTTTTATCTCCTTGTCAAAGTATATGTGTATAGAAAACTTAAAAACAGTTGATTTTCATATTTTTGTACATTTGTACTTCCTGGGAACAACAGTAAATACTAGTTAATAGAAATAAAAATACAACATCAGAGCCATATTAAACTTCTTTTTCTGTTTGAAAGTGCTTGTATAGATGATGTTTACAAATCATGGTTAAGATTATACTTCATTGTTCAATTAGCAGTTGTCTGCTCCCCAAGCCAAATTCTTTAACTTTAATATACTTATGTAATAGTTTCAGTATTGACATAGTTAAACATGTTTAAGCTGCATTTTCAGAATAAGATTCTATATCTAATATTAGTAGCATCTATAATTTACCAAGTAACACATTGTTATATAGGCACTTAATTTGTGTTATCTTATTTCATTCACACAGTAAAATCACTATTCTGTTTATTTTGCTGAAGAGAAAACTATTTCAACTTTGTGTATTTTTGTCATTTAAGGATTTTGTTTCATTAGGATTATTTCTGAAACCATTTTGATTCTTAGAGAAATATTCGTTCACACTTACATCTGCTTCCTGCATATTAAGAGAAAAACTCACTGAGTAGCAACCTGCAGGGTACATCGTAGGCCCTCTTAATTTAATTGTAAGGTTAGCTGTTCTTTCAGAAATTGCATTTTAATTTATTCAAGAAGCTATTACATATTAAAAGGCAAAAAACTGATGTTCTTGATGGTTAGAGAGATAATTTTTATTTTATTATGGCAGATAGTTTTAATCACATTCACTTCCAGTGCCCTTTTTCAAAATGAGGGGGTTAAGTAGAGGCAAGTGGAGCAAATGTGGCTGCGGGCCACTTACTCAGAAGTCAGACGCTCTAGATGTAAAGGACTTGATCGTGGGATTAACTGTCCTGTGGTGCTCTTTATCAATTTAGGTAATTTCAACCTTAAACTTTTTGCTGGCCTAGAGCTTCGGAAATCAGGCACACCTTCTGAGAATTGTTACTCTCCTGCCCTGATTACCCTCCTCATTTTCTCTTTTTCGGTTATCTCAGTTCTGACAGTCTGTGAAACATGCAGGTTGTACTAAGGTCTAGAGAGGCTCTAGCAGTTTAATTCATGTCACGTTTGTTTTCATTCAGCTACCTTACTGGTCAGCACAATTAAGCATAGTGCTTTTTTAATTGATATTTGGTTGACATACAGTAAGTAGCCTGTTAGTTTCAGGTGTACGTTACAGTGATTTGATATTTATATACATTACAAAATGATCCCCTTGGTAAGTCCAGTTACCGTCTGTCCCCATGCAGAGGTATGAACGACAATATTGACTATATTCCCTGTGCTCCATAATGCTTTTGAAGGTACTTAGCTAATTAATCACTCTTAGTGTCCTGGAACGTGCTTTGTTCTTAAGCTCTGGCTTGACTCGAATGATCGTGTCCATTGTACAGACTAGCAGTGCCTGAGTGCGGTGATAGTGAGTCCGGGGGTGTTTCCTTGCCCCTCTCTCTCACTTGCTTTTATTGCTGACCGTGCGAAACAGGTACAAGATATTGCCTGTTATAAACAACCACATGAAAAGCTGCTCCACGTCACTAATCATTAGGGAAATGCACGTTGAAACCTCAGTGAGACAGCGCTACATGCCCAACCAGATTAGCTACGTTTGGAGACTGACAGCGCCGTGTGTTGGGAAGGACGTGGGGGAAATGGAACACAGTCCTATTGCCATAGGAATGTGAAGTGGTACAGGTGTGCTGAAGACAGTTCAGAAAACACTTTGCAAGTGTTCTTCCTTTAGGTTAGACATACACCTACCGTATGATCCAGCAGTGGTTCTAGAACAAGGAAAACACACGACACATAAAGACTCGTGCTTCAGGTTTCTCATACACAGTCACGCTGTGCATTAACTTTCCATCAGACCCTCCGAGTCTGCTCGTTTACTCCTTCCATGTACGCTCAACACATGTGGGCCTCGTGTCTGCTGGGGGTCAGGCACTGTTCAGGGGAGCGCTGTTTTAACGTCTGTTTTGTGCCTCGCCTTGTAGGAATTCCGTTACATAGAAGAAGATCTGTATCGAACAAAGAACACACTGCAAAGCAGAATTAAAGATCGAGAAGAAGAAATTCAGAAACTTAGGAATCAGGTATGCGTCGGCTTTTACAGCTTGGGCAGACACACCGTGGTAAAGCTGCTTTTTTCCCTAGAGAACTCAGCAAGACCTTCTTTTTCCCTGTTTTCACCTGAGTTTCCTTGTTGCAGTAGTAAGCTGCTATTTTCAGAATATTAGAATTAGAATTAGAACTTTCATCTAATGCCATCGGAGCCTGCATTTGCTGTTTCTACGGCTCGCTTGTTATGGCTCCACGTGGCCAGAGTCACTCGAGGAGGCCGACACTTTGTGCCTTCTGGCTTCATTGGGGGTTGTGCTGATGCCGTTTTCATAAATGTGGTTTCTCTTTCCTGAGGAAAGTCCAATGAGAAATCTTCCTGTTAACAATTGGTGGGTCTTTCATAAAGTCAGCATGACCTCTTTTTCACTCTGGAAATGGAAAACATAACAGAACACAGCACAGGCCTGCCGCCCGATTGACCAGTCTCTATCGTTAACCGACAGAATCGCGCGCTCACGCGCACTCTAGTTGGAGGCTGCCCCTTCTTCCCTTCTCTTCAGATGAGTGGCTTAATAAATAATGCGCTCACTGGTCACTTAAATAATGTGCCTAAAGATTGATTAGTTCATTTTTTTAGTAAGCTAATGACTTAGTTTGAGCATGAAAAGTCTAATTTTGTTTTTTTTAAGTTCTCAGACTTCATAGCAGTCCATAGCTTAAGATGTTTTACTCTGTTTTAAGTTTCAGAATGAGGGACCGACTTGAGTGTTCCCTTCTCCTTTGCCCACATTTGGGAGATGCTGACAGATGGTCAGATGACTTGCTAGCAGAAAGTCAAAGAAAAGAAAGGAGCATACCACCAGTTAGTTTAATCCCTAGATAAATATTCCAATATTGATCGAATATTTATTAGGTACCTACTCTGTGTAAGGAATTACGCTATTTTTGTTAACCAGGGCCTTGGCCAGTAGCTCAGGTGGTTAGAGCATAGTCACCATACACCAAGTTTGCAGGTTTGATCCCTGCCCTGGTCTGGGCACATATAAGAAGCAGCCAATGAATGCATTAATTAAGTGGAACAACAAATCGATGATTCTCTCTCCCTCTCCCCACCCACCTTCCTCTCTCTCTCTGTAAAATCAAGTAATCAATAAATTTAAAAAATTGTAAAGATTTTATTTATGTTTTATATAGAAGGGAAGGGAGGGAGAAAGAGAGGGAGAGAAACATTAATGTGTGAGAGAAATGATCACTTGCCTCTTGCACACCCCCAACTGGGGACTGGGCCTGCAACCCAGGCATGTGCCTTGGCTGGGAATCGAACCAGCGACCTTTTACTTTGTAGGACGACGCTCAACCAACTGAGCCATGCTGGTCAGGGTTAGAAGAAAAATATCTAGGTTAAAAAAAAATTACGCTGCCAGTTTGACCCTCTTTCAAGTTTTTTAAATACTATCGTATGGGGCTAGATAAAAACATCCCTGGCTGTTGTGGCTCAGTGGATTTAGTGCTGGCCTTCTAACTAAAAGGTCACAGGTTCAATTTCCAGTCAGTGCACATGCTTCGGTTGCGGACCAGGTCCTCAGTTGGGCGCATGTGAGAGGCAAAACCGATCTATGTATCTCTCACATATCGATGTTTCTCTCCCTCTCTTTCTCCCTACCTTTCCTTCTCTCTAAAAATGAATAAATAAAATCTTTTTAAAAAATGGAAAAAGATGAACCTTGATCTTTATTCCCTAATTAGACTTGTAAAATTAACAAAAATTAATTTGGGCTGGAGCTAGGCCTAAGTTCTAAAGCTTCTAGAAGAAAATATAGGAAGCTGCTCTGGCTGGTGTGGCTCAGTGGATTGAGTGCCAGCCTGCCAACCAAACTGTCACCAGTTTGATTCCCGGTCAGGGAACAAGCCTGGGTTGCAGGCCAGGTCTCCAGTAGGGGGCGCAGGAGAGGCAACCACACATTGATGCTTCTCTCTGTCTCTTTCTCCCTCCCTTTCCCTGTGCCGAAAAATAAATAAATAAAATCTTTTTAAAAACAAATAGGAATCTTTTGCAATTTGGGGAAGACAGATTTTTTAAGATGACATAAAAATATCAGTCATAGGGGGGAAGTGTCGAAATTGGACTTCGTCATAATTAAAATTTCTGCTCATCAAAAGACCCCATTAGGGAAATGAAAAGAGGTTGGCCACACGCTGAGGGCCGATATTTATAACATATATGTCTGAGAAGGAATTTGTAACCAGGAAACAACTCTTACTACCATAATATGTACAACTCATTTTTTTTAGTTTATTGATTTGAGAGAGAAAGAAATTTGTAGTTCCGCTTATTGATGCTTTCATTGGTTGATTTTTGTATGTGCCCTGACTGGGAATCAAACCCACAAACTTGGCGTATGGGTTTGATGCTCTAACAAACTGAGCTGCCCAGCCAGGGCCTCACAACAAATTTTTTTTAATTGGCAAAATATCTTGGATAGACACTTGATGAAAGAACATTGAGTGGCCAAGTAAGCACCTAAATGAATAGGTGCTTAGAACCATCAGTCATCGGGGAAGTGCAGAGTAAACCCTCAGTGAGAAATGCCACTGCACGTCCTCCACAACAGCTAAAGTCAAGGTCGGCAGTGCGAACTGTGGTGCAGTTAGAACCCTCCTCCTTGGAACACTGTTGCTGATTTGGTGAACACACACCTGACTTCTGATTCCATATATTCGGTCCATGCAAATGAAGCCTTACGTCCACAAGAAGACTTGCACAAAGGATGATTGTAATAGGTTTGTTCACAAACAGCCAAACCTGGAGATGACCGAAATGCCTGTCAGCAAGTAGTTGGGTAAACAGATTGCGGGCTACTCAGCAAGAAAAAGAAACAAAGTCCTGATACAACAATTTGGAAAAGTCTTTTTTCAAAAAAAGCCACACCACGTGTTCATGCTTAGGTTTGCATTTATAAGAAATTCCAGAATCAGTCAAACAAAATTCTGGCAATAGAAATTAGAGCAGCGGTTGTCTGGGGCTGATGGGGATTCTCTGTGTTCTCACCTGCGCGTCGGTTACACAGTCACACATCTGTCCGAACTCACCACATGCCTGAGGTCTGGGGATGTCACTTGTGTGTAAATTTTACCTCAACCAACAAAATGCCGAATTACTGCCCTGGATGGTGTGGCTCAGTTGGTCGGTGCATCACCCTGTAACTGAAAGGTTGCCGGTTCGATTCCTGGTCAGGGCGCATGCCTGGGTTGCAGGTTTGCTCCCCAGACCAAGCACATATGGGAGGCAACTAACTGATGCTTCTGTCTAGCATCAGTACTTCCTTCCCTCCCTTCCTCTTTCTCTAAAAGCATTGAAAAAATGTCCTCGGTGAGGATAAAAAAGTACTGAAGTATTGAGCTAGTCAATTAGGGGCTAACAGTATAATCTTACAGTTGAGCATTCCTATGTAGTAGTGAGTACATCTTACTCAGGATAATTCCAGTCAGTAGTTTGTTGTGGTGCCAGCCTTGCGTGTAATTTGTGGGCACGCTGGAAGGAATTCAGAAGGAAGGAAGCTGAGTTAACTCTCTCCTATGTGGCAGATAGTATGTTGAATGTGTGTAACTCCATTTAGTCATCACCTCCTTTGAGCAAGGAAACTGCAGCTCCGATTTGTAGTTTGCCCCGCACTGTGGCTGGGACGGGGCAGAGCTGGGGTTTTCAACGTAGGTGGTCTAGTAGCCTTTTCAAAACTGCATTAATGCAGAGAGTGATACTTACCTCACAGAGCGTACGGTTTCATTGAGTAGGCAAATTGACTCCTTTAGCTGATGTTCTCAGAATGACTGATAGATAACAAGACAATTAGTGGGACTCTTAGGACAGGCCGAGATCAGCCTGGACTGGAGTAGCTGGAAAGGGTGTCCAGGAAGAGGCTTCAAAGGCAGGTAGGGCCTGGGTGAGAGGAGGGGACTGAATTTTCCAAATGGAGAAGAAGATACAGACAGCAGAGTGGAAGCTGAATGGGGAAAATGGTGGCAGATTGGAACAAATAGAAGCTGGAATGAAGGAAGTCACTAAGAACCACTGTCAGCCAGAATCTGCTGGGAGAATTCTCATTTAGTACCGCGTCCCTAAATACCACGCGTAGCAGGCACTGTTGCACATGAGGAAACCAACTCGAAGAGGTGCGGCCATTTGTCCAAAGTCAGAGAGCTAGGAAATTGCAGAGCGGGGATGAGACCTCAGGGGGAGGGAGGGTGGTCTTTGCTCACTGTTGAGTTACCCAGGCGGGAGAGTTTGGGCTGACTCCCACGGATCAGTGCTTTCAGGTACTTTGGACCACAGTGTTAGAGTAAGAAGTAAGGTTTATATCACGTCTCAGTACTCATGCCCTTTTACAACATACAGATCTAAAACAGGTCTCACAAAATAATATCCTGTGCACTCTGATGTGACCCATTCTGTTCTTTTATTATTTTTGAAGATTTTATTTACTTTTAGAGAGAGGGGAAGAGAGGGATACATCAATGTGTGGTTGCCTTTCACACACCCCCATAATGGAAACCTGGCCCACAACCCAGGCATGTACCCTGACCGGGAATTGAACTGGCGACCCTTTGGTTCACAGGCTGTCACTCAGTCCACTGAGCCACACCAGCTAGGGTCCATTCTATTCTTTCTTTTTCTTTTTTCTTTCTTTCTTTCTTTTTTTTTTTTTTAGATTTTATTTATTTAATTTCAGGGAGAGGGGAAGAGAAGGAGAAAGAGAGGGAGAGAAATAACAATATGTGTTTGTCTCACACGCTCTCTACTGGGGACCTGGCCTACAACCCAGGCACGTGCCCTAGACTGGCAATCAAACCAGTGACCCTTTGGTCCAGAGGCCCACACTCAATCCACTGAGCTACACCAGCCAGGACTCTATTCTATTTAAATTGCAGATGTGAATCACCAATTTGATACTGTGATTCACTAATTTAGTTTGAAAATCACTTCCATAGACAACTAAAGAATCATTCTGGAGTCTTGAAAAATCAGTGAATACGGGTTTGCCTGTGGAGATACAGTCATTGGTTTCTGTGTTGGATGACTTTGGCTTCATGTAATAATTTCATGAACATGTTGCCTTTCAGCTCACCAATAAAACCTTAAGCAGTAGCAGTCAGTCTGAGTTAGAAGGTCGACTCCACCAGCTGACGGAGACTCTCATCCAGAAGCAGACCATGCTGGAGAGTCTCAGCACGGAGAAGAACGCCCTGGTCTTCCAGCTGGAGCGCCTGGAGCAGCAGATGAAATCCGCCCCCGGAAGTGGCGGTAACGGGCCTTCCATTAATATGTCCGGAGTTGACACCGGTGAAGGTAAAAAAAGAACCTCAAATGGATGTTTTGTTGCCTCAATTCTTCTTTTAAGTATATTTTATTGAGTATGCCATTACAGTTGTCCTGATTTTACTCCCTCAGGCACTCCCCACCATTGTTCATGTCCGCAGGTCATGCATATAAGTTCTTTGGCTGCTCCATTTCGTATACTGTACTGTACGTTCCCATGGCCATTCTGTAACTGCCTGTTAGTACTTCCTAATCCCCTCACCTCTTCACCCATTCTCCTTCTCCCCCCTCCCATGTGGCAACCATCTGGTAACTGCTTTTCTCTTGCTGCTTTTAAGATTCTCTCTTTATATTTAACCTTTGGCATTTTAATTATGATGTGCCTTGGAGTGGGCCTCTGCATCCATCTTGTTTGGGACTCTCTGTGCTTCCTGGACTTGCGTGTCTATTTCCTTCATCAAATTAAGGACGTTTTCTTTCACTATTTTTTCAGGTAGATTTCCAATTTCTTGCTTGTTGCCTTCTTCTGGCACCTCTATGATGTGAATGTTGGACGTCTTGGAGTTGTCCCGAGGCTGCTCACACTGTCTATTCTTATTTCTTCTTATTGTTCCGTGTGGTGGTTTTTTGCTTCCTTGTGTTTCAAATCATTGATTTGATTCTCGGCTTCATCCACTCTACTGTTGTTTCTCTGTAAATTGTTCTTTATTTCAATTAGTGTGTCCTTTGTTTCTGACTGAGTCTTTTTTATGTTGTGAAGGTCCTCACTAAGTTCCTTGAGCATCCTTATAACCAGTGTTTTGAATTCTGCATCTGATGGATTGCTTATCTCCATTTCATTTCGCTCTTTCTGGAGTTTTGATCTGTTCTTTCATTTGGGCCACATTTCTTTGTCTCCTGATTTTGTCAGCCTTCCCATGTTTGTTTCTGTGTATTAAGTAAAATTGATTTGACTCTGTGTCTTGGCAGCGTGGCCTGATGCAGTAGGTGTCCTGTAGGGGCAGTGGCACAGCCTACCCTGTCACCCAAGCTGGGTACTCGAGGTGCACCCTTCATGAGCGCTGAGAACACCCTCCTGTTGTGGTTGAGCCTTGGTTGCTGTTGGCAGATCAATGGGAGGGATTTACCCAGGCCAGTCAGCTACAAGGACTGGCTATGGCCACTGACTACCAACCTCTGCCCTCCATGGAGGATCAGCTGTGCAGGGGCAGGGTGGTGCTGCTCTGACATGGTCTGTAGCCGTCCACTGGGTGCGCAGGCCCTGGAGTTTCCCAGGTGACGCAGTCCAAGGTCAGCCCCCAACCTGTGTTTTGCCCGCAGCCACCCTGCCTGAGCTATAAAACAATCTGAGATGCCTGCTGCTTGTGTTGGGCTTGGAGATTCCCAGGAGAAGCCAAGCTGTGAGTCTAATCTGCTGCCTCTAGGGCTCACTGAATCCAGCTGTTGCTTCTTCAGTAAGATTTAGGAGCCAAGATCAGCCAGTCTTAAGGGACAGCAGCCTGTGTAGACCTCGGAGTTAGGCGGGGCAGAGTCTCTGGGAATCTCCAAGGCAGGTCAGTGTTAGCCAGGTCCTTGGAGTCTAAGATATGGCACCAGTTTACCAGCTCTGTGGAGTGGAGTGTTTAGCAAAAGGACAATGGCCTCTGCTCACCTTGATGCCAGACACTTCAGTCTCTGGCATCCCCCCCGTGTACCACTGGTGCCTTTCAAGCTGCTACCCCAGTGCTGGAGCTCAGAGGGAGTGAGAGGTGAGTCCATGTGTGGGTTCTTTAAGGGGAACTGCTTGGGGCTCCAGCAGTTTCTTCCACTCAATTCCTACTGGTTTTTGCAGCCAGAATTTGTGGGGACTTATCTTCCTGGCACTGGAACCTGGGCTGGGATGGGCCTGATGTGGGTCTAGGACTCCTTGTTCCCAAGATATTTCTCCTGAATTTAATCCACATGGATGCTGGAGCAGCCCATTCTGCGTCTACTTCCCTCCTCCCAGTCCGGACTGGTGTGGTTTCTTTAGTTCTGTAGTCAGACTTCCATTCAGCTCAATTTCTGATAGTTCTGAGTGATGGTGGTTCTGTATTTTAGTTGTGATTTTCATGCGGTTGTGCGAAGAGGCGGGCCGTGTCTGCCTGTGCCACCATCTTTGCCTTAACTTCTTATCTTGCTAATTCAACACGATGTTGAGAAGTGAAAGAAAGACCATTTTTATTGGAAAGAAGTTTCATCCAAAGAAGCACCCACTGTCCTCCAGATTCGAGGACCAAGCATGTGCTCGTTGGTACGATTGGTCGTGAACTGGGCTGTGGAACGACTGCTGCCTGTCACTGGTGCAGGACTGGGAACAGTGTGGCCTGGGGACCGACAGTCTCGTTGCTATAGGGGGACACGCAGGGGGGTGTTGCTGACAAGGCAGGTGGTTCGGGAGAGGGGCCTTTCGGGGCCGTATGATAAAATTGGCTTGAAGGGTCTTCTGTTCATCATTATGAACGTTAGAACTAAAAACAGTCATGTAAGTATATCCATGCTCTATAATTTTAATAGTGGAATCTGTATTTCTGAGATATATATTCAAAATTGTTAAAATTTGTATAAGTGTCAACAGATTTAATCCTAGAAAATCCTTTGAGTTTTTTTATATATGCTTATGGTCTGTTTTATTGATTTTTAACTCTTCATATAAATACATTTCCATATTTTATACAATAATGTGTGTATTGCTTCATAGGAATCTGTTGTAGAAATTCCATAGTTTGTGTAATGAATTCCATGTAGTTGGGAATTTAGATTGTCGCCAATTTTGTCAGTAATATAAGCAGTTCTGAGGAAAATATTTTCTGTACATCTTTTATTTTTTTAGTATAAATGATTAGCTATGGGATTGCTGGGTCGGTAGGTATACACCTGAACACTTGCTTTTTGTTGCCCAAATCGGCAGATAATTAAGTGCCTAGTTAGTGCAAAGTAGTGTTCTAGGCATTGGAGATGACAGTGGTCACCAAAAGAGACCAGAGTCTGCGGCCTGTGGCTCTGACACCCTGCTGTCGCCGCGGGGAGGAGCGCGGGTGGAGGAGACGGGCAGCAAAGGAGGCGCAGCGCAGAGGTGGTGTGTGTGCGAAGGGGGAGGGGGCGCCAGGTGCCAAAGGTGGAGATGGGGCTGCAATTTCGGGTGTCAGGGAAGACCTCGTGAAGATAGCGCTTTACTGAGTCCCGTGGGAGGTAAGATGGTGGACAGGGAGGGGAGCTACAGGAAGAGCGTTCCAGGTAGAGCAAAGGTCCTGAGGCGGGAGGGTGGCTGGCGTGCTGCAGGGGCGGCGGGGAGGCCCGGGCCGCTGGAGTAGACTGCGTGAGGGGGCAGTGGAGTAAGGTGACCCGAGGGACGTGGAGGGGGCTGTGAGGCCTGTGTGCGGACTCTTCTCCTGAATAAAGGGGGAAGCCAGCGGGAGGTCTCGAGACAGTGGCTGATGTGACCTGCATTTTAACAAGATACCTCTGGCTGCCATGTCCGAAATAGCCCTCAGAGAGCTAAGCGTGGCCGCAGGGGATCAGGGAGGAGCCGTTGAATTAGTGCATGTGAGAGAGGATGGTGGCTCGGACCAGAGCAGGAGTTGTGGGGGGTTGTTTAAAGGCAAGTTGCCCCATTTGCTGGCAGAAGGAGTTTGACAGAGAGAAGGGATTCGAGGTTTTGGCCTGAGCAGAAGGAAGCATCGAGTGGTCGTGTTCTGAGATGGGCAAAGCTGCGTGCGGGTGAGTGTGTTGGCAGCAGGCGCAGGAAATCAGTCCCATGGCCCTGGCGTGCTGAGTCGGAGACGCGGTTAGACACCCGCAGGGAAGTGGGACGGGCGGTTGGACGGGGCCAGAGGTGCTGGTGTAGAAGGGGTGTCAGCCACCCTCTTACTGGTGCAGGGTTAAGTGTCCATTAACACTGACTGTTGGCGACCTTTGGTATTTATAAACTTTAATTTTTGCTAATTTCAGAGAGAGATAATTTTTCTAGTTTTTTAATTTTAAGGATTTAGAAGTTTAAACCTTTTATAATCAGATCTATCTGTTACTTAATTCCGATTTTATCTTTGGCTGTAATATTTAGAAAGTTGGCCCCGAGAATTTCTTTCACCTGTAATATGTATATTCATCTGTAGTTTTGTTAGAAAGTTCATTTTGGTGTCTGTACATCGATTCATTATTTTCTTGTTTGACAGGCACTCGTCTGCGAAACGTTCCTGTTCTTTTCAACGACGCAGAGACCAACCTGGCAGGCATGTATGGGAGGGTCCGCAAAGCTGCCAGTTCCATCGACCAGTTCAGGTAGGCCGTGCCAGTGACGGCGAGTGACGGACCCTCGGCTGTTTCCATAACCTTTCCCAGTGGTTTCAGTCATTGTGAGTCCCGTCAGACGGAGCTGGTGTTTAAAGTGACATTTGCCTTTTTCCTTTTGTGATATTTCAGTGTCCTGAAATATTTTATTGAAGATGATTAACACTGATTGTTTCTCTTCTTTCTGTAATCAACTCTATTTAGAAACTCATTACATTTCATTGAGAAAGTATCATGTACATGCATCCATTTGAGTGTTTTATCTCATTACTTTGTTACATAATTAGAATCCAAGGTGCTACTAATGAATAGTACTCATTGTAATGTTCTTTATATTACATAAATGATACATAATTTATGTCACATATATTTATAAATAAACATTACTAGTAGATATCCATCTTATATAGAAAATGTTTTAAAGTTCAACCAGGAACAAAGAGCAGACCCCAGAGAGCCCCGAGCAGCCGCACCACTGCCGCCAGCCCTGTCACCAACACAGCCCGGGAGGAGCCACCACGGCCGGCCCCGGTCACTGTCCCCGCGGTTGTGAGCAGTGAGGCCAAGACCCAGCGGCCGCCCTCCTCGGCACTGCCAACATCAAGCCAGGCACCACAGGCAGTGGTGGCCTGGGTAGCCTCCTGTCGGTGGCTCCTGGCTGTGGGGACAAGAAGGTCATCGCAAGGAAGGTTTTGGCAAAAGTCAAGTGGTTCGATACAAGAAACAGAAGTGGCCTCCTCACCAGGGAAGACACCGAGGGAGATACCGAGGAAGACACCTAAAGAAGAAGGGCTCCAGGAAGTGCCCCCACAGTGTAGGGGGGGAGACTGGAGTCCGACACGGTTGGAGGAGAAAGGTGCAGGGACAGCCGACGCCACAGCCCCGGTGGGGTTGCCGTGCAAGGCAGTAGAGACGCGGCAGACCGTAAGCGTTGCACCATGAGCGTTGTGGACGCTCTCCACGTCGCAGGCATCCTCCATGCAGTTACCCGCAGAATTACCGGGAGAGTGAGAGTGGAGAGACTGAGGGTCTGAGAGTGCTCCCGACAGCCGGCCCAGCTGCACCGGCCCTGCCCACCTCACTACCTGCGGAGGCCCCGTGGGCGTCTGCCACAGAGTCCCGTGCAGGGAGACCGGATGGAGGGTGTGACAGCCGGGGTGCGGGAGAGTAAGGAGACCAGTGAGACAGACTGTGTATCGAGGCCACACATGCGGTTCCGCAAGGGCCCTCCTGGACGAAGACAGCATAGAGAGGACAGCAGCGAAGATGAGGAAGCTTGAAATGAGCCCCAAGGTCAGCAGCCACCTCAATGTCGGTACCACTGCAACTTCAGTCACCGTCACAGATGCCCAGAAAACCCTAAACCACAGGTGGCAAAGAGACAGAAGCAGCCGATCCACCTTCATCTGCTCCGGAGGCAGAGCAGGGCGGGGCTGAGTGATGCACACTTAGAATCTCTACCGTCATCTGGTTTAGTTGTCCAACAAGGAGAAACAAACATGGAATTTCAGCAACGAGACGTGAACGGAGCCGGGGGCTGCAGACCTTCCGTGCTCGCTCTTCGCCCACAGACCGGATAACTAGACCTGTCTGCATTGGCTGTGCGGCGTGGGGTTTTTATTGCTCTCACCTAGAGACCTTTCTTCTTGGTAGTGACCAACATGTGGGGTTTTTGTTTTCATTTGTTTTTTAAAAAGAAGCGTGGTGTTGCTCAATGCATCTTTAAAGCTTTTTGAATTGTTTCATGTCTGGTCAAGTTGAGATTTTTAAGAACCTCATTTTTAAATTTGTAATTAAAGTTTACAACTTGATTTTTTTTAAGTCAACAAACAGCAAGTGTCTGTCAATAAAAGTATTAAGTAAGGAAGGGAGGAACTGTTTCCTGTCTCTTGACCACGTTGCCGTGCCGCCCTCGGCAGCATCACACCCCACTGGCCAGGGCTGGCACTCGGCCGAGTACTCGCCTCCTTCAGCCAATGGCCTGGTGTGGAGATGGACCAGCGCCTGCGAGCTTGATGGCCGCAGGGCTGGGTGTCGCAGCTTTTGCACATGCAGGTCCCTGTGTATTTCAGACCTGGAACCCCCTGCCGGGGTGGCCAACCTTTTGGCATCTCTGGCCCCCCAGAAAGAAGAGTTGTCTCGGGCCACACATTAAATACGCAGACACTAATGAAAACAGATGAGGAAAAAAAGGTCTTAAGTAACTTGACAATTTTGTGTTGGGCCGCATTCATAGCCGTCCTGGGCTGCGTAAGGCCTGGGGGCTGCGGGTTGGACGCCCCTGCCCAGACCAGGTAATCACAGAAGAAGATTACAGCTCCTGGCCTCTCACCCCACTGTGGAGGAGGGTTTGAACCACAAATGAGTGGGGAAGAAGCCAGTCTCACCTTGGGGGTAAGCCGTCTGCTCAAGGCCACAATTAGAACAGCTCACAGGAGAATCATGATTTTGAACCACCCAGTTCAAGTCGGGTCTCCGTACTTAGCAACCAAAATACATGAAGCCAAAGACTTGCTAGAAGAAAGCACCAACCACTGACTGATGCTAACGGACTGCTCGGGAGGACAAGGGAGGGGCTGACAAAACAGAGTCCTGCCGACACAGTTCACCCAAACCACAACCGTCATGGTCTGGATACACATGCTAATGGCTATAGATAGTGTCTGCTCCACTGTGAAGTGGTGTCGTAATAGTAGGCTAGGAAGTTGTCTTTAGTATCTCTTAAAGGAAAAGATGTTTTAAGTTTATTTATATCCTCGATGAAGTTCGTGTCTAAACATCCTACTAAATTCTTTCGTCTTTTAGTGTGTACGATTAAACACAGTTTTGGTGAAGCGCTGCATGAGAGAGCAATCTCTTCTTACCCTTCCTGCGTCAGACTGGAGCTGTGGGGTTAGAGATGAGGAGGAGGGTTTACCACGTGGGTGCCCGGAGCCATGGACGCAGGACACCGTAGTCATCGTCCCCAAATTAATATGCACACCTGTCTTAACTAGGCGTTTATTCAGCTTACATAATCACTTTTAGAGAACCTGTGTGTAGGGCACTGTGCTAGTGGCAGCAGAAGAAGCAGAAAGAGGAGAGAGGTGTGTTTGCTTGGATCTGTATCCGTCTTGCCAGGGGAAAAAGTGTTAAGAGATGTGAGTCGCAAGGTCCTCACATCATGTATTGCCCCTCTCACTTCATTTAAGTGTTTACGTTGAAGTGTTTACTTGAGTTTCTATAGTTCTGTGCCTTTCAGAAGCAGGGGTCCATGCAAAAACCTTCATATTAGCAGTTTGCAGAGTCATTCCAACCAGGCTCTTTCCTAATTGTGTTTTCATACTTGCCTTACGTTTTAGGAACTTCTTTAGTTCTTGAAAGAAACACGATTTAGAGAGGGAGGGACCAGCTTAACAGCTGAACCCAAGTAATGGTAAAGGGTTTGTTTGCCTTGTAGTGTTTCTGTATGATTATTTCAGGTAATTATTTAACAGTCTACTATAAATTAATCTTTTGTACAGTGGCCACAGAACTAGTATATAAATAAGTGAAGTGGGGCCTGGCTGGTGTAGCTCAGTGGATTGAGCGCGGGCCTGCGAACCACACCATTGCGGTTCGATTCCCAGTCAGGGCACATGCCTGGGTTGCAGGCCAGTTCCCAGCAGGGGACTCATGAGAGGCAACCATACATTGATGTTGCTCTCCTTCTCTTCCTCTCTAAAGACAAATAAATAAAATATTTAAAAAAATAAGTGAAATGGTAAAAACATTGTTATATATTACCACAGCTGGATCTGCCGTTAGTCACACTCTCTTCTCTCCTCTCCACCCTCCCCACCATGTTTGCACAGCATCCGTCTGGGAATTTTTCTCCGAAGATACCCCATAGCACGAGTGTTTGTGATTATATACATGGTAAGTGAACCTGGTTAAAGAAACAACGCTGCGTTTGATTTTTCACTAGTTTTTTTTAGCTGCTGGTCTTTTTGACTAAGAGTTTAGCAATCAATTTGGGTAATTAAGTTTTTTTCCCTTAAAATATGCAAGTGAAGTTGACCATTTGCTATGTTTAAAATATAAATTGCCCAGCAACTTTCCCTATAGTAAAGTTAACTTCAGTGCAGTTTAAGTTACCTCTCTTTCTAAGCTCTCTTATGATAAAAATACAGTACAAAACAATTAGCTTCATTTTTATCTTGATGTAAAGTTGCTTTCATGTGTTTTGCTTCATTTTCTAAAAAGATCTCAAGTTTGACTTATATTTTTTGGATTTCTTCACTCTAATCAAATGGTTACCATAGTTGGGGACGCCCTGCACGTGTCCTGTGAGCCTAAAAACTCACTCACTGTTCTGAGTGGGGTGCTTAAAAGTGATGGAGTTGAATTAAGACAGGCATTCTTTTCTTCAAAAGAAATAAAAGCATACTTAGAAAGAAATTTCTCTCTGATCCACTAGAGGGTAGAGTTACTCCTTTAAATAAGAAGTTTTTAAGGAGAGGGGGATGGAGAGAACAAAAGGAAAAAGATCGAAGGGCCTCAGAAAGGATTCAGAATATGCCCACATCCAGGCCGACTTCCCAGGTGTTGGAGGCCGAGACACGCACCATGTCCACAGCACGAGACGGGGCGTTGCTCACTGCTGAGGGGAAGGCCCCGGGAGGTGGGGCCTCCGCTCATTGCCGCGCCACCCCCAGGGAATTAGTGGGACTGTGCCCCTGCAGGTCCCGTGCTGGATCCCAGGTCACCTCCAAAACCGGACACCTTATCCCTGCCAAGCATGTCATCCCCTCTTCACCACAGCACGGCCAAATCCCGTCCAAACACCACCGTAACTGTCCTTAAAAAGCCTTTCCAGCCACTCCGTGTGTGTCCGGTAGTTCTACCCTTGCCGCCTACTCTGTGTTATGATCAGCCGTGGGTGTGTGCGCTTGTTACGAGCCAGTGGAGGACCGTTCTCCTGGCTGAGCAATGTGTAGGCATTGTAACTGTTACCCGCCATCTACTGGACGTAGTTTCTTTGTCAGTGACCCAGTAACCGTCCCCGAGCCCCCAGAGGTGCAGACCAGTGCTAGCCGAGGGGGTACAAGACAAGTAGGTCTTGTACTTCCCGCCCCCACGCACCACTCAGGAGGCCTGTGGTGAAGACCGAGTTGCTGGCTGATCCACAGATTGCTTTTTCCTTCTTCAGGCTTTGCTCCACCTCTGGGTCATGATCGTTCTGCTGACGTACACACCGGAAATGCACCACGACCAACCACATGGCACATGAACCAGGTCCCGCCGTTGCAGGATTGGTCACCGTTTCCCGGATGTGGGGTCTGCACAGAGGTCAACTGCTAAAGTTCCTGAGGAAGGCGCACGAGATTGTTTTATCACTACGAGCTTTTAACTTTTTAAGTTATTATACAAGGACTCTGCTACTTAAATCAAATCTGCCTCTAACTTTCCTTCCAATGGTAAGAGTTTCTAAGACACTATAACAAGTCAGTGCCGCTCTCCGAGGCCAGTGGTTCTGTGTGTGTGTGCGCGCACACACGCACACACATGGAGACACGGGGTGGCTGGCCTCTGTGCAGACCAGCCTGTATGTTAGGTGACACTCGTTATGGGTGAAAATCAGGGAAATTAATTGTATTTAGTAATTTAAATAAAATCTTTGCTTTTTGATAATTCGGTCTGCTTTTGTATTTTCCTATGTTTAATTTTGCAAATGGATTTATGTTTTTACCTGTTAAAGGTCTAATTGGTATAATAGCTCTTTTTATGAACATAAATAAAACGTACTGTGCATTTTTCTTTTAAAAAATGTTTTCCAGTCCCATTAAATAAGACCTTTCCAGTTATCTGGCCAGATGAGAGCCAGACAGCAGCAGCTAACGTCACCTGCAGCTGGTTCTCCACGGGCTGCCAGGCCCCAGTGCGAGCTGTGTTTCTCCCTGCCTCGCTCCCCAAGCCGCCTCCCTGCAGGTCTGTCTCTGTCACTCGGTCATTGTCTTCCTCTGCCTTCTCCCCTTTCCAGCCTAGGCCTCCCGTCCACGGCACGGACTCCCAGTGCCTCTGCCTGTTGTGTCTGGGAACCAAATTCGTTCTGGCAGCCTTTGCTTGCTCAAAACACTCCAGTGCAGAGCTACTCTCTGCTGAGAGACATTCTGTTTGTGTTAAGTCCAACACAACGTGCGTTTTGGCTTCCCTCTTTTCCTACACAGATGAATTCCTGTCCTGTCCCTGGGTTCTGGGGGTCTCTCTTCATATGTAATTAATATGCGGGGTGGGGCAAAAGTAGGTTTACAGTTGCTCATCAGAAAAAATGGTACAGAAATGAAGAACTATTACAAGAATGCACTCTGTGTTGTGCACACTCACAACTGTAAACCTGTGTCCGCCCCACGTTGTGCGTAGCCCTCGGGCCATGCACGGGCAGAGCCCTCCCTGTCAGGACTGTCCCTGAAGCGGCCTGGCCCAGAGCCCGGCCCCAGCTTCTATTCTCAGGGACATCTCCGCTCCGACGTCCGCCGACCTGTGACTTCAATGACACGTGGCTCAGAAGTTTGGTATTCCAGTAGATGTCCACGTTCCTTATTTTTCGTAAGAAAGTTGAGTTGTAAAGTTCACCCTAGTGTGTCTGGGCTTTTTTCAGTTTAGCGTGAGTGGAAAAGGCAGAGAGCACCGCATCGTCTGAAGTAGGTCCGAGGTATCACGGACGGCGTAGACGCGTCATATGTGTAAGTCGATAGGATTTACATCCCGGTTCTTAGGTGTGCTGGCCTCTCAGGGCCTGAGCTGCGAAGTCGGCTCTGACCTCGGACAGACAGAGTGTAGTCTTGCTAATATCTTTTAAAGGTTCTTTCCCCCCTCTCTTCTAATTTGGAAACATTTCTGGAAAATGATTAAAACCAGGTTACATACTTAAAATGGAAAACAACACGTGCTTTATCATCGTGCGTCCCAGACTTCCTGTCTCTGCAGGCCCTGGCTTTTGTCGGGATGGCTCTAAATCTTTTGTTCCATTTTTACACATTCTTGGCTCTGGAAATAGTTTGACAAAGTGTTTCCGAGATTATTTTTCAGCAGTTACTGAAATCTTCAGTTTTCAGTTTCAGTATCCTGGCCGCCTCTGACACACTCCCCGGGGGACTTTTAAGGTGCTCTCACTCACTGGAGCAATCCAAAGCCTTCTTAAGCTAATTAAAAGGATTGCATGAGAGCCAAACTCTTTTTCTTCTTAATCAGTGTATTTACTTAAAGACATCGTACGTGTGTGCTCATACATGTGCACATATTATCAGAGCTCTTGTACCGTTCTGCATGTGTCCACTTAAGACGATTATGCCGCTGCCATGCTGCGTCCCCATACGTGCGTGCTCATTCTCAGCCGGTCTGCCGAAGACCCCCCCGAGCACCAGCCCTAGTCCCCCGCACGGCCCCGTGTTCCCTCCAACAAGATGAAAGAAACTATAAAGAACCAAGAGAAATGGGCCGAACTGCAGGCACAGGTGTGCACTGGTGGGAGAGGGGGTTGCAGGACAGGGACAGCAGGCGATGAACAGCTTCGGCGCTCCTTACGGAAGTGAGGGGTAAACAGTGTGTCTGGCACCAAAGAGGTAAATATGCTCACAGGCCGAGGGACGGTGATCCCCTTTACCAGCCCTGAAGTGCAGGCCTTTCTGGCAGCGAACACCGAACACCGTTGCATCTCAGGCCATGCGGCCGAGATAACGCAGCTGGCAGAAACGCTGCCCAGCGTCTTAAATCACCTTGGGGCCCGCAGTCTGGCTGGTTGAAGGGGACGGGCTGAAGCTCCGCCCAAACCATCTGGATAGAAAAGCGCCCCGGCTACAGGAGAGGAGGGGGGTGAAGAAGTTCCAGATCTTGGGGAGGACATTGGTGAGGCTTCCAAGGATGAAGCAGACTGAATGGAGTCAACTTCTGAAGAAGAGGAACTTGAAGAAGTTACTGGGAGCTGCTATTTTGACCGCCTTTTCAGATCTTGTGTGTGGACCTGATCGAATGTAGCTCTCCAACGTTTTTAAGGCCTAGCCCCTTGGACGCGGCAGCTCTTTGCAGTTTCTGCTTCTACACAAACCATTCTGTGCAGCCGATTCAGCTGAATAAGCCTGGGAATAAGGTTTGAAACCAAGATTAACTTTTAAAAAAGATTATGAGAAAAATTTACCTTCTCTAGACTTTGTGCTTTGCAAAAAATGACCATTTGGAGATGGCCGCTATAGAACAGAAACTTCAAAGGCAGTGCTGGGCTTTGCTTGAGTGCGGAACTAGGCGCAGCCTGTCGGTGCCTCGAGGGAGGGAGGGGAATGAGCTTTAGCTGTGACTGAAGGAGGCTGCCGTCCAGCTCACCCTGCAGGGGCAGAAACTACTCAAGATTTGCCTCATGGGCTTCGACTGCCCACTACAGGAGGCTGGCTGTCTTGGGGAGAACCAGTGTGGGCATCTGGGTCTGGATGGGATAGAAGGAAGGACCCGGCAAAGCCAGAGGACCGTCAGGGACGGATGGCCTAAGGCATTTCAGGCTGCAGTTGGTCAAAAGAAAGAGATGGCAGAGAAAATGTCTAAGTGGTCATTCTGAGCACGTGGAGACCTGTATTCCTGTTAACTTTCCCGAGTGAGTATGTGCATGAAATGATTCAAACTTCCATGAACAGACTCCAACACCTCGAAGTAAGTGGGACTTTCTTTTGGAAGAACATTGGAAGGTCAAGTGTGTTACACACAGAGGCCTCACAGAAGATGTCTCAAAAAAAAGTGGTGAAACCAGACTACAGAGTGATTCAGATGATGCGGCCCTGGGTGCTGGCCGTTCCCCAGGCCTCAGGAGAGAGTGGTGAACGGCCAGTCCCTGCCCTCAAGGACCTCGTGTTCGGTTTGGGGGTGCCTTTATGGGGAGCCAGACCCGAGATGCGTCCTTGAGTGTCAGGTGCAGTGACTAGAATCAAATGAGGTGTGGGTAGAGAGAGACAGGGCGGAAAGCCCTGTCTGCAGAGGCAACAACTGTGCAGAACCTGCACGCGGTGAGGGGCCCTGCGAGACACGGAGCGAGCTTTCTGGGCTGCAGGTGAAACAAGCACGGAGCTTCTGAAGGGCTTCGTGCTTGGCGGGGTCAGGGAACAGAAGAGCAAACAGGCCAGCGTGGCTGGGACAGAGGACACGAGGGCCTTGAACCTGAAATCCCCCTGTGTTTCTCCCCAGTCACATTCTCTGCCCCTGCATGACCCGCTCCCTTCTTTAAATAGGGCAAACTTTCCAAAACCTGTGTTTCCGAATAAACGCAGAGACTGGCTGTTCCCCCGGCAGGTGCTATGTGGTGTAGAACACATTTCAATGAGGGGAAGGCAGGCCTTGTGAGAGAAGGTAATGTGCCTGTGTAACCACGAAGAACACCAAGTCAGTGACTTCGCGCACTGCCCCATAGCCTCTCGGTCTCCACAGTCACGGGGAACTCCTTACCTTTGCTCAAGTCACGGAAACAGAAAATGAAACCCGAGAGTAGAGCCCTTCGTGTGTGAAGGCAGACGCCCCCACCTTCGACCAAGGAGCCTCAGCCCTGCCCAGGGCTCCCGCCCTCGTGCTGTCAGAGGTTGTAAACTCCAGTGTCTTTGGATGCTTCTGACCTCGAGAGGACAAGGACAGTACTTTTTAATCCACTGTTAACAGGCTCAGGGCCTGGGCCAGTGCCTGGCACGTGAGCGGCCGGGCAACACTCATCCAGCTTTGTGGGCTGAGTCAGACTAAGCACTGGCTCGGCCCCTCTGCAGTTTCCAGCCCTCACTCAGTGTGGGGCGCGTCTGGTCCTAAAACCAGAGCCGAGAAGAGATACTTGAACTGGCCGAGGACATCGGCAGTTGAGAGGCTGAGACTGGCAGCGTGCCAGGATCTCCCCAAAGAGGAAAAAAAAAGCCACAAAATATTAAATAAAAAAGCGGAAGGTGACCAATGTTGCTGGCCCTCGATATTTACAGTGTGACCTTGAATCACCTGGGGAAGTTCAGTCTTGCTTAATGGATGCCCCCAAAGGTCAGGCAGGGCTGCCTTACGGTGGAGAGGACTCCTGGAACCGAGAGATTTAGACTCCATTTCTGAACGTTCTGCAAAGCAACACCTAGATGTAACTAGTTTCCGTTGGCCCCACAAGGCTTCTCGCCTCGTGGTGCTAGCTGAACTGAGTGTACATAAAGTAGTAAGGTTTCTGCACTACGCCCATCAGCTATGAGCAGTTCGCTTTGCTCACAGTCACATGGTGTAAGTTGACAGAATTGAAGATTCAAACCTTCGGTGTGATTGTGGCTGCAGCCTGCGTTCCCACAGGGCCCATGCCACCAGCAATGGGTGGAAACTGGATCTTAGGGAGGGGCAAACACCACACTGTTGCCCTACGTAAAGCCCAGACATTCGTTCCTGCAGCACCTAGCAGTAAATCTGCAGCACGAAGGTTCAATAGGGGTGGGGTAATGATAATGGGGAAAAAGGTTAGAAACCCTGGGCTTGAATGAGAGGCCGAGACCTAGTTCCTGCCCTGATGGAGCCCCTGTCCAAACAGAGGAGGCTGGATGTAGTCACACACGATCCGGCCCTCACACCCCCATGAGCCTCAAGTTGCTCCCCCACCTACTCTCCACTCCAGGCTCCTGTACTGTGCTGGGCTCTCGCTTTCCAATTAGTCCCTGCCCCTTCCTGTGGGAGGGTTTTATTCTCTGGCCCGCTGATGTCAGCTTTGGACGTATGCCGTTCCCAAGCATCAGAAACTCTCAAGTGTCACCTTGTGGTTTTGCCACCTCATGGTCCTCCACCGTGAGCCCGATGATGTTCCGGACAGGCTGCTCCTTCAGCCTCGGTCCTGGAATGAAGACGCCATGGCGCGGAGCCAGGATGCGGGCGTGTCCAAAATGGACACGCAGCTTCCATGAGAAGCAAGCCCTCGCTGTGACAGGCCCCCGGGATTTGGGAGGGTGGTTGTCACTACCACATAACCTAGCCATAGCCGACTACCCACCAGGCACTGTGCTCTCTCGCCGCCTCCAGGCCTCTCCTCCACTTTGGACATGTTTTTTTCTTGCTGTCAGCTTAGATGCCACTTTCTTTATGAAGCTGGGACCCCTCCTTCTCTCCTTGGGCGGGAGAGGGGAAGGCTAAATATCTATAGAAGGAAATATAATGACCCTTCCAAAGATGTCCCTGGAACCTATGGATAATGGCAAAAGGAACAGCTTGCAGATATGGTTAAGGGCCCGAACACAAGGAGAAGATCCTGCATTGTCCAGCCGTGCCCAGCGTAGTTATAAGAGTTCTCAAAAGCAGGAAGAAGAAAGCTGAAGAGGCAGAGCAAGGTGGGATGAGATCAGAGTGATTCGACTGCTGCCTTTGAACATGGAGGAAGGGGCGCTGAGCCGAGGAGGGCAGGCCGCCTCTGGACCCTGGGAAAGACCCCAGCGGGGAGTCCCTCCCTGGTTACGAGCTCCCATAGCTCAGAGCGGTTCCTAATCATGACACTTAGGCCGAATCGAATGTCCTCTTCCCTTTTCATCCCTCCAGCCGGACTCTAAGCTAGATGTAGCCATCTCATCACTGATTCTTCAAGCCTAGATGGGCGCAAGGCACGTACTAAGTACTCAAGGCAAACTTCTGGAATAAACAATCTCAAAACTAGGCCTAAGGAGCCCAGTGATGCGTGACAACGCATACTTGGAGCTGCTGCCGCCTCCGTGGCTTCCTTAACCAGTTGCGCGGGGCGAGCCCTGAACCTCTCGACCTCTTCGAGAGCAGAGAAGCTGGCACGGGTCACAAAGTTTACCCGCCGTTTTAAAAACAGGGGAAGAAGAAGCGTTTTCCAAGTTGAACATGCATTCAAATGTTAGTTTTTAGCGGGCGGCATGTTTACTGTAAAGTTGGATGGACTGAGAAAGGAGAAAACGGCCCCACTGACAGCCAGCCGTGTCCGCAGCAGAACATGAACACTCAGAACAAGACATCGTCAAGGCCGCTGTTGTGAGCACGAAACTTACAGAACACCCCTCTCCCGACAAGCATCGCTCCTTTCTGGGTGATTGCTGCCTTTTCTCTCTCCTGCACGAGTCGCTGAGGGACTCAATCCCCACATTGACCCGACATCTCAACAGCATCCAACCCAGAAGTGGCCCCTGGTTCTTAACGCCTGTCCGGACCACCCAACACAACCCAAACCCTAGAAGAAGCTCCCGAACCTCCCCCAGGGAATCGCCCTGGAGGACACCTTCTCCTTTGCAGCATCAAGCTTGAAAAACCTAATTTGGGATGGGGAGGGGGGGAGCCGAAGAGTTCTGTTTGCTTGTTTTGACTGCAGATGTGGTCTGGTCAGTTGGTTTGATAGGAACTCCTCATATTCAGTTCCATAGTTTTACCGACAAGCAAACACGTTTAGTGACCCATCAAGTCCTCCAATGAGCTATAAAAATGAGGCCAAACGAATCTTCTGTTTGTTTGCATATCGCCATGGGCTTGAACTACATGGTCGCTGAACGTGTCAGCTTACCAGGTCTCTCTGGCTCAGATGCTTCCATCTCCCATCTTGGCTAGAGCCTTCCAGGAGCTTTTAGTCACTGGACAAAACCTGCCATATTTTTTTGCAAATGTTTAGCCCCGGAACCAAGCCAGGTCAGTTCTGATGAGAGTTAATTGTTCTTTATCAGCGTGAGAGGAAGCAGGTGTGTGTCCCTGCTGCCCTCCGATTTATTTCTTCCAGCTCCCAGAGTGGACACTCCGTCGACCACACAGGCAGCAACACACTCGTCTGCAGGTGGTATGCAGACGGGATAGCAGAAGGCTTGCTTTACTTTTAACCATAAAACGAGACCTAAAAGTGTTTAAATCACTTGTGTGTGTGGGGGTGTTGATTATGTCCCTTAACTGTGAAAATACTGTCAGAAAGAAGAAAATGTCATCCTTGATAGACTGACAGTCAGACACTGCACCGGCGTCTTTCTCCTCCCACCATGGCTCTCTCCTGTGTCAGCTGGATGCACAGGCAGCTCCCCCAGACCAAGGCACCCACGCTGCTTCAGCTCACATCCTATCAGCTCGGCAGCCTCGGGGGGAAAGAGCACTGCCGGCCACTCTGGGAAACTGTATGGAGGTTTCTCAAAGAGATTAAGCCTGGAGCTTCCATAGGACCCAGCAATCAATCCCTCTCTGGTTGTCTACCCCCAAAATTGGAAACATTTGTTCATAAAGATATGTGAGGCCCTGGGTTCCCTGCAACATTATTCACAGCAGCTAGGACGTGGAAATAACTGAAGTGTCCCTTGGTAGAGGACTGGATGAAGACGGTGTGGTGCGTGTATACAAGAGAATGCTACTCGGCCACGAGACAAGATGAAATACTGCCGTTGGTGACAACATGGAGGGCTCCTTAGAGTACCATGCGAAGCGAAAAAAGGCAGCAAAGGACAAGAGCCATATGATTTCACCCATATGTGGGATGTAAAACAAAGCAACAAACAAAACAGACAAACTCGCAAATGCAGACGACAGCATGGTGGTTACTGGAACTGGGAAGGGGGCAGGGAGAGGTTGAAGAGGGACCAGGGCGTCAGACACATAGGGTGACGGAAGGAGACTAGACTGTGGGCGGGGAATACATAGACGCTGACTTGTAGAAGTGTACACTTTATACTCACATAATGCCATTAACCAATGTCGCACCAGTAATTTAATTTAAAAACAGAATTATAAGAAAAGAGAGAGGAGTACTGTCTCTTCCCAATGGGTCCAGCAAAAGCCCTGAGGCTGTCACAGTGGTTTGGTTGGACGGACAGAAGACCTACAGCCACCAGTCCCTGGGGACAGGTGACTGGGGCTCATGTGCTCACGTCCAAACCTCATGAGCCCCGTGAGGGAGAGGTGAGTGCTGAGGACAATAAGGGTGCTGCTAGTCAGAAGGTGGAGTGGACATGGATGGTGGGAACGACAGCCACGCACTCTGCTTGTGCGTGCCCGTGAGTTCCGATGGTGCCCACTTTACACCCCGCTTTGATGACAGCCGTATCCAACCACACTGTACCAAATGCCTCCCCTAGAGTTTTTGCCGGCGTTTATGAAAACAAACATGAACATATTATGCTCACAAAGAAGTTGAAAAGGCCCTCGCTGGTGTAGCTCAGTGGATTGAGCACAGGCCTATGAAGCAAAGGATCACGGTTCGATTCCCAGTCAGAGCACATGCCCGGGTTGCAGGCCAGGTCCCCAGTAGGAGACACATGAGAGGCAACCACACACTGATGTTTCTCTCCCACTCTTTCTCCTTCCCTTCCCCTCTCTCTAAAAAAAAGAAGTTGAAAAGACAACACAGGTATCCATATGCCCTTCTCCTAGATGTCCTGATTGGTGGTGCTTCACCCCAGCTGTCCTCTCTCTTTTTCTGAATGACTCCAAGTAAATCACAGACCTCATGACACTGCCTCCCAGGACACCTCAGCTTCGGATGCAGGGAGAGAGGCAGCCTCCTGTGTAATGCCTGCCCCACGAACACATCCAATAAATCTAACGTTGTGCAAGAACCTTACCTAAGATCGGTCATAGTTACATTTTTCTATAACAGCCAAAAAAAATGTTCTTTGTGAGCTGCTTTAAAGTTTTTTTCTGATCCAGCGTCCCATCCAACACCCAGTCGAAGGCTGTACCGGGTTATCCCGTCTCCACGGTCCCTTCCATCTGGAGTAGCCCCCCCTCCCTTTTTGGTCCTTCATGCATTGACACCTTATCTTGTAGAAGGACCCCACCCCACAGTGTGTATTGGCCTGATTCCTAGTGATTAGATTCAGGTTTAATATTTGGGGGAAGAGTACTATGGAAGTAAGCGATGTTGCGTTAACACATCACACGTCTGTGATGCTAAGTCTGATCCGTTGCCTAAAATGGTTCCTGACAGATCTCTCCATCATAAAGGTACATCCCCCCCCTTTTTTGTTAATAAATGTTAGTGGGGTGATACCTTGAGACCATGCAAACATCCTGTTTCGCAACAAAATTTCAGCGGTTTTTGGAGTGCTCTGGCGATCCTTGCCTGGATTGTTAAGTGTCGGTAGTTACAAAATGGTAACTATCAATTTTTAATTCTGTCACCGCTTCCTCGACCCTTGGAAGCTGGCCTTTTTCTTTCCCTTCACTCCTCTTTTTTTTAAAAAAAATGCTATCACTGTGTAGTTATGAATTCTCTTTTGTAAAATCCAAGGTGTTAAAATCCACTGTCATCATTATTCTTGTTGATACTTTGATTGTCCCAGTTTGGCCCGCAGGAGACCCTCTCAGGCAGGTCCTCTGTGCTTGTCACCTGGCCCCGTCTACTTTGGGACAGATCCTTGCTCTNTTTTTTTTTAAATGCTATCACTGTGTAGTTATGAATTCTCTTTTGTAAAATCTAAGGTGTTAAAATCCACTGTCATCATTACTCTTGTTGATACTTTGATTGTCCCAGTTTGGCCCGCAGGAGACCCTCTCAGGCAGGTCCTCTGTGCTTGTCACCTGGCCCCGTCTACTTTGGGACAGATCCTTGCTCCGAAGCACACCACAGTGTCTCAGTCTGCCCGGAACTGTCCCGGCCCTGGACCCAGAATCAGCCATCTCTGCAAAGAGCACCCCATTTCCGCACAGAGCCCCCTGGCTCCTTTTAGTGGAGAAGGATGCTGGAAACTAAGCTCTCAATCTTAGGACTTTCCATGTAATTTTTAAAGTTGCTAATCGCCATTGTAACTCGCTTCACAATACTTCTACCAAGTGCTGGACCAGGACTTAACTATTCCATTAATACTGGCTATTTTGCAGAGAAAGAATCTCTCACCACTGGAAATATCTATGATGAGAAGCTCTGTGTGTATTTATATAAAATTGAGAACAAATGTCTTAGGCTACCTCCTGGGTAGAATCCTGGGTCAAAGGGTAGAGACACCTTCCAGCAGCTCTTTGAAATCTCCTAATTACCCTCCAGATCGAAGACAGTGCCACATTAACCGCCCACCAGAAGTGGGCCGGATTCTCAGGACACCCTCCCCAGTAGTAAGTGTCAGAATTAAAGCGAACAGTTCTGCAAGTTTGGCGGAGAGAATGACATCCCACCGGTTTGCCATGTATTTGCTTACCAGTCAGGCTGCATACAGTCCGGGAGAACATTTTTCATGTTTGTTATTTGAGTATGTTTCATGAAATCAGGTCACTTGAGCAGGCGGACTCAGCAAAAGAGGAACTAATTGGATACTGTCGGTGTTCCCGCAGTTTGTAGTGTGTGCAGCAGCATCAGAGAGCAGGAAGGGGGAGGGAGACCAAGTCATGGAACAATGAGGCTCAAAGGCCAGAGGCCCTCAAGCTTCTCTGGTCAGTACCTGCCCCAGCCACCAGGGGGAGCCCCCAGAGAACAGTGCAACCTCCTCACAGCCACAAAGGAGCTCTTGGTTCCAGTGGAACAGCTCTATAAGCCACAGGTGGTGGGCCCCACTCCCCCTGCCTCACACCCGAGCACTTTATTCCGAGAGGGTCATGCCGGCTGTCAGGGGGAAGCAGCATTGACCTGGGGTTCGACTCCCTTCCTTGTCCTGATGGACAAACAGTCACCAACAGGGATGCTGGGAAACCAGGCAGAGGGCTAGCTCCCCCTCGGGAGAGCTCCCGATGCCACCCCCACTTCGTGGCTGAACCACTATCATGTACACAGTTGTTCAGCAGTAACAGACCGGCTCCTTCGAGCCAAGCGTCTGCAGACAGGTCTTCGATCACATGCGATCCAGTAGCGGGTTTAACACCGCAGTTTCAAAGTCACGAGTGAGTGCCAATAACTCAGGACATCTGCAACATGATATAAAAATACCTGTGACTTCTGTCGGCAACAGATCCACAGGCATAAAACCGGGTTGTTGTCTCTACTCGTCATGAAACAAAAATGCTAAATTTTCGTTAGAGAATAAAGAGAATCATCTCTTTTCCCCCCATTTAAGTTAACGGGCCCCCTGAATTCTGTCAGAAGGGCACATCCCCTGAACAGAGGGAGGGAGCCCGGGCCCTGGGCCTCTGCCTCGTGGCAGGTCGCCCGAGGCTCACTTGCTCACTTTGGATGGAGAATAAATTGCCGCAGAGGGAGCTGAGGCCAGGCTCACGGTGGTCGGTCTCGAACAAAGAATTGAACCGGCCACGCAAACAAAGATATGCAAGAGAAAGTTTCTGGTATCAGAATGACGAATCCTCTGAGAAACAGGAGGAAGCGTAAAGTCAGGAACACCCAGCACAGCCAATACTGACCATCAAAATATCCAGGGAAATGAGGGGACTGTGACAATCAGGACCCACTTAATTAGAGACCAAATCCTGAAATGCACCGCCCAGCTTCCTGCAGCTGACGAGGTCAGGCCAAAAGGCAGGACAAACCCCATCCAGTCAGAGAGGATTGTCGCGGTCTGCTGCATTTGCAGCTGTAACGCAGTGAGCCAGGCTGAAGGACCACCTGGCAGCGAACACATCACTACAGTCGGTTAGGAGTCATCTCCAAAGTTCCAAGTCAGTTCTTTCTTCGCCCCTAGTGGCTAGTTCCTTCCCTGCCCCCAGCCGTGAGCCTAATCGTCAGGAGATGAGAGAAAAAGAAAACAAGGAGTAGAGACTCTAACCACACAGAAAGTGTCAAGAACTGCATTTTACCAATTAAGGATTAGGTGCAGAAATGCCGACATAACAAAAGTTACACTGAAATATTTAACTCCAAAGTAAACATGTATCTTACAAATTCCAAAGTCAAAACAATCCCAACTCACAAAATCCTCATTTCTTCTGGAAACCAAAGGGATAGCAGCTTCAGCTTTGGTTCTCTCGGCTCCATCATCCCAAGATATGGAAGCGGCCCATCTCTGGCCAGGGCATGGCTATGTCCTACGGAACGGTCTCAGGCTTTATAGGGTTTTTACTTAAGCATCTACACATGCTATTTCCCGCAATCTTCCTTGATTGCCCACTTGGGGAGGAAACCACAGGCTCATTATTATCAGATGTCGAAAGGCGCTTCTTGGAAATCAGGATGCTGACCGATGGGCTGCACTGTCTCAGGATTTCCTATTCTGTCTCCTGCCTCAAAATGAACTCTTGTTCTACTAAGCCACTGAGGGTTGGAAGCTGTTTGTTGTAGCAGCTAGCATTACTTATTCTAACTAACACAGAAACCAAGCCTTAGATTCAAGTGGCTTAGGGAACCCCAGAAGGATGAGCTGGGCTGTGGACCAGACAGTCTGACCCTGGGTCCAGTGTGGTGCTGTTAGTACACTGCAATTTTGCTTGTCTTCAGAAGGTGCAGCTTTTTGTTTTCTTAATAAACAAATGTGAGACTAAAGTGAAGTATTACTTAGAAATGCTTTGGGGGAAAAAACTCCACAAGTTCAAGGTTAGAGTGAAAAATATCATGAAGACCACTCCTCCAGCAACAAATAGCAGAAATGTATGGGCCTGCAACTCAGACAGACCTGGCTCTGCCGGTCGCCTGGCAAGTCACTGGTCCTCTCGGCGCCTCTGTTTCCTCATCTGTAAAGTGGGGACCGAGCTCCTGTGGTACCTGCCAGGATTAGACCACAGGACGTATGCAACCACGTCTGGTTCTGCCTGGCACCCAGCAGGCCCTGGGCGGGTGCAGGCTCCCTTCCCCGGAGTCTCCCTCTGTTTGCTGGGGAAACCCTTGGTCTTGGAAGGAGGACTTGGAGCAGTTTTGCTAGGCCCCCTGAGGAGAAGACAGTATCTTTTCAAACTCTGTTTCCTCACTTATCTTCTGTCAATTGATATTTCCTGCCAAGGCTTAATTAAACGTGGAGCAGCGAGCACAGATAATTAACGGTGAGGCTCGTTAAGCGAGCCTTTGGTTAATGTCTACGACTGTGGAAGATTCTAGTCACGGGCAATTAGTATTTATTGTGTAATTAGGATGCTCCGTTGGCAGGAAGAGGGTGAGCAGCTTGCCTGTCTGGTGTGCAGATGGAGTCCTGGACCTGGCCTGAACACAGCCGGCTGGCAGCAGGCCAGACGGGCGGCAGTCCTGGGAGTGGGTGTGACCCTGCTGCCCGCTGTGCGTGGAGATCACACCACACCTTGAACCTGAGCGGCCCCACCTTCAGTGGGCAGTATTCAGGCCAGAGAGTCAATGTGAGAAGCCTGGATGGGGCATATTTGAACTCTGAGTTACAATAAAATGCAAAAAGGAATCATTTAAGTTTTTGAGTCGGTAACACTTCCGTATGGCTCTGACGTGAGTATACAATTGAGGAGACAAACAGCGGCAGTCTTCCTTGCACCCTGACCCCACCTGCCCAGATCCTGCCTCCCCCACCCAAGGGTGACATGGGTAACCATGGACCCTGGGTTTCGCTGGGTCCTGTCCAGGAACCGTGTTATACATATACGGCCCAATCCAAACAGGTGCCCTCTCCGCCACTTTTTAAAAAAAGCACAAATGTTAGCAGTAAATATACAGTTTTGATTCTTGTTTAAAAAAAACAACAATAAAGCTTTTTAGGACAGTGAAACTACTCTGTGTGGTACTACAGTGGCGGGTACGTTCGTTATAAATTCATTCAAACCTTGGGATGTCCAATGCCAAGAGTGAGCCCTGTGTGAACTGTGGACTTTGGGTGATGATGTGTCAGTGTAGGTTCATTGGTCATAACAGATCAGTGTGGGGCAGGGGCATTGAGAGTGAGGGTCGAAGTGTATGGGGCAGGGGCCATGTGGGAAATCCCTGTACCTTCAGCTCGATTTTCTCTGAAACTAAAACTGCTCATAAAAATAAAGTCCACCCCTGGCCGGTATGGCTAAGTTGGTTGGAGGATCACCCTACACACCGAAAGTTTGTGGGTTCGATTCCCCGTCAGGGCACATACGCAGGTTGTGGGTTCGATCCCTGGTTGGGTGTGTATGGGAGGCAATTAATTGATGTTTCTCTCCCACATCAATATTTCTCTCTCTCCCTCTTTGTCTCTTTTTAAAAGCAGTGAAAAAAAATGCCCTTGTGTTTTTAGACAAGATCGGGCGCGTTCAGGGTGGTATGGCCGTAGACATGCCCTTGTGTTTTTAAATAGTTGCACAAAATTCCACTGGAAAGATGCCCATCCATCTCTGTAGCCAGTGAAAAGTTTAGCAGGCATGTAGGTTGTCTCCAGTCTTCTGGATGCTGTTCCCACCAGCATCCCGGTGAGCAGGATCGAAGAAACAGTGCGCACCACAGGCCCGCTGAGGAGGGTGCGTCTGTGGGTATTATTAGCTGGGCAACAGGACAAATGCTGTAACAGAGGGGCAGGCCCTAAAGTCGCCGTTCTGTGCTTTGTTTGCAAGGCTGGAGAGAGAGAAAGCCCAGGGCCGGCAAGTCCCTTAAACAGCTGAGGGCAGAAGTGGCGGAGTCACATCTGCTCTGATCCCAATTTCGATGGTGAGGAGTGGTGCCCTGGCCGTGGCTGGACGCAGGCCAGGAAGAAGGCGGCAGGGAACTGGGAAGGCAGCCAGCCACCGGCCCCAAGGGAAATCTCCAGACTTGGACATGCTGGACCAAGGGCAGAGACGGGAAAATAACGAATTCTTGGTAAAATGTGTTTGACAGGCAAATATCCCTGAAGCTTGAGCTCAGACAAAGGTCAGGAATTTGGGAACCAGTGACGACCACATCCTGTCCGGCTCTCAAAGAGACATCTTACAACAAACAAACAAGCAAGCAACCAAACAGAAAACAGCAAGTGTTGGCAAGGGAGCAGAGGAATCGGAACCCTTCCATACTGTTGCTGGGGTTGTAAAATGGTGTACGCACAATAGAATACAGTGTGGGGAACCCTCAGAAAATTTAAAATGGAACTATCATATGATCCAGGACTTCTACTTCCAGGGATGCACCCAGACGATCTGAGAGCAGAGGCTCCAGCAGGCACTGTGCACGCACTCACGGCTGTGTCCCCGCAGCAGCACCGCGCACAGTAACTGTGGGTGCGGCGACCCCCGTGTCCATCAGGGGAAGACTGGATAAACAACACACAGTGGACACGCACAGTGGAACATCATTCAGCCTTCAAAAGGAAGGGCATTCTGACACACGCTACGGCATGGAAGAGCCTCGAGGACTCTACTCTAAGAGAAATAAGCCCGCTGAGAAATACAGACACTGTGTGCCCCAGCTGTATGAGGGGTCTAAAGGAGTCAGATTCATGGGAACAGAGTGCAGAACGGTGGTCTGCGGAGGAAGGAAGAGGGGTCGTTGTTCAGGGGGACGGAGCTTCAGGTTCGCGAGACGAAGACCTTCTGGAGATAAGTCATAACGATGGAAACATACCTAAAACTACTGAACTGTACACTGAAAATGGTGTGTGTTGTTTTTTACACAATGAAAGTGCATTAAAAAAAGAAAAACATCTCTGGGATATCTTTTAAATATTCGTGCTCTGTGACTTAGCTACTCCACTTATAGCAAGTGGGGAGGGGGGCAAGCTACACAATTATTTAGGCACTAACATTTCAAGGTAGATTTCTTTCTATTTGCACGAAACTGAAAACAACCCCAGTGTCCAGAAATAGAGGTACAGGCAAGGAACCGCGACGTCCCCGGTCGAGGGAAAGCGTCGCAGACATTTGAAACAGTGCACGAGAAAAACATGCTTATAGGGCGCTTACAACCTGCAGGAGCTAAGCTAAAATTAATGAGAAAAGTTAAAATTTTATGTACCATGCTGTCAACCCAAAACAAAAAGATGCCCGTGGGCTCACACACGTGCACACGCATGAACGGAATGACAGCAGAATGCTCCCAGCATGGCCTGGGAGGGCATTGCTTTCTTCCTTTTCTCTGGTTTATCTCAGTTTCCAAAAGTTAGCGTATATATATTTTTTATCATGAGAAATTCCTCACTTGGGGATTGAACAAACTGGAGTTCACTCAGACAGCAGAACGTCATTCAGTGCTGAGGGGAAGGGACTTCACCAAGCCAGGACCAAACATGGAGGGTTCTTAAATGCATATGCGGAGTGAAATAAGGCAGCCTGAGAAGGCTACGCACGGTAGGATTCCAACTCTATGACCTTCTGGAAAGGGGAAACTATGGAGACAGTGAGAAGAGTGTGGTCGCCCAGTGCAGGGGGCTGGTAGGAGGAGGGACATGACTCCTGGGAGCCCAGGGGGTGTTGAGGACAGTGCGGGTCCTCTGTGTGCCCCTAACACGCCGGTGGCAGCCTGTCTCTGTGCATGTGTCCCAACACAGAGAATGCGCACCACCAGCGGCAACCCTGTGGGGAGCTGGTGTTCACAGGGAAGGAGTTTTGGGCCAGGAGTTGGATGGCGTTGCCGGTTGCACGCACCAGCGTGAAAGCGCTGTCTGCTGTCACAATGTGCACTTAAAAATGGTTAAAACCATAAATTCAGAGTCATGCGCATTTTACCACAAATACAAAAAATGGGTGAGGTCTGTAAACTGTGGACTTGAAGCAGTAATAACGAAACCGCACTGGCTCATTGACTTTAACAAACACAGCCCACAATGCAATGGGGGCAGCTATGGAGGAGGAACTGTGTACTTCCTGCTCCATCAATTTTCCTGTACACTGAAAATGGCTCTAAAAGAATAAGGTCCATTAATTTTTTAAAAATACTCCCTTTGCTTTTCATTAAAAACGAAGCCTGGGTTTTGTCAACATCCATCTTGCAGCCAGCGAACGACAGGCTGTGTGTCTTCCAGATGGGTCGGAGCAGGCTCTTGTGCCGGGAGACGGGGGTCAGCTGTGAATCGTTCCTCGGGTCGGAGAGGTGGCTCGTCTCAGCCAGGACTTGAGAACGGCAGTCTGTCACCCTGGCGGGACACTCTGCTCCCTCCAGGGATGCTCAGGGCACAGGGCACACTTCTGAGTTTCACCTTCCCGAGGCAGGTCAGGTCTTAGGCAGTGTGAGAGCCAGCTCAGAGGGCTTCCTGGGTATCAGTGTGGGGACGGGGGGGGGGGGGGAGACAGACACCATGAAAACCAGCTCTACTGGGGTTTGAGTTCCAGCTTCCAGACCTCAGTCCCTTCATCTTCAAGTGGGACAATAATCTGCCCCCGCCACCCCTGCCAGTCTTCCAAGGTGTGTTTGGAGGGGGCGCTGATGACACAGCTTGGTGCCGCATGCCACCTGCATCCTCACCCTGCTCCTCAGGGGAGGAAGCCCAGGCCAGGAGAGACACAGGACTTGCCTCGGGCCACAGCTGCCTCCACGCGGCTAGGCTTTGGGAGCTCGGATGCCCTCTGAGGGTGGCTGAGGTCATTTCCAGGCGGGTCAAGGTCACCTGGAAACTTTTCACAGGCAAATCCTGTAGCCCCAAGAGGAAGATTGCTCTCCCCCTGCCTTGTATGTACTGTTTTAAATAATCTATGATTGTTTTTAAATAATTCACCATTGTTTTAAGTACGAGCAACTATTGTTTTAAATAATTTGCTAGAAAACTGGTCGATGTTCTACGCAGAGCCTTTAGAACATACAGATGGACAGAAAGAAGAAAATCAAGACCCCCTATATTCACACCACTAGAAACAGTGCTCTGCACATTTGGCAGTACGTCCTTCTGGGCTTTTATACCCTGGCTGGTTATTCTCCCATTAAACAAACTCTCCTCACCACTTACTGGGGCCAGCACTGGCCTAGGCGCTGGGACTACAGTGAGAAAGATTTGGTTCCCAACCTCAAGAAGCTTGAAATGGAAGCACACATTCAAACTCACAGTTTGAAAATGTTATGTATTTATTTTTTAGAGAGAGGAGAAGGGAGTGAGACAGAGACAGAGAGAAATTTCAATAGATGAAAGAAACATTGATGGGTTGCCTCTCGAATGCCCCCAATGGGGGCCTGGCCCACAGCCCAGGCCTGTGCCCTGAATGGAATCAAACCAGCGACATTTCAGTGCTCTGGCCATTTTGGTTCTTCTGGCTCAATCCACTGAGCCGCACCAGCCAGGGCGCACTCACAGTGGGGTTGGGTTTGGTTTGGACTGATTCTCAACACAATGATCGCACTGAACGGGGTGTCTGAGAGCCTTTTGTTAACGCGCAACAAAAACGACCAGTTCCGTGGGTGCAGAGTGTTCCCCTGTGAGCGCACCAACCCGCGTGGAACCGAGCCTTCGCGGAGCCCTCGGTGCTTCGGTGACAATCAGTGCCACGCAGTCTTGGTGCTCATCTCCAGTTCTTTCCTTGGGCTAACCAACCACCGAGAGTCTGGGCCAGAAGCTCTGTCATTTATTGCCTAATTCTCGTCCAGCACACGAGTGCCCTTTGACTGGACACCAGTTCTCACGCCCCGGCTCCCTGCCAGCGTGGACCACTGTAAGCTATTCTTCCTTCCTTTCCACGTAACTTCAAATTCACAGAAGGTTGCGGGAATAGTACAAGGAACGCCCCCTTTGCCCGGACTCACCAAGTGCCCGCATTTCCCCCTTTGCTCCCTTCCTCCTTCTCCTCCTCCCCTTTCTTTTCTGACCAATTCGAGAGTAAGTGGCAGATGTTATGACCCTTGACCCTCACACATTTCAGTCTGTGTGTCCCAACAACCTCTTGCATAACCCGCCGAACAATGACAAAAATCAGGAAGTTAGCCTCCATTCGATACCATTGTTTTCTAGCCCGCTGTCCATCTCCAAAATCCGACATGTACTCCAGCAACGCCCCCCCACAGTCGCCCCTCCCCCGATCCACGTGTAGATTGCACACGGGTGAGTTGTCAGGTCCCTTTGGTCACCTTTCATCTAGAACGTTAGATGTTTGTCATTTATTTTTATTTTTAAAAAAGATTTTTATATTTATTCATTTTTTAGAGAGCGAGGAAGGGAAGGAGAGAGAGAGGGAGAGAAACATCCATGTGTGGTTGCCTCTTGCACGTCCCCCACTGGGGACCCGGCCCGCAACCCAGGCGTGACGTCTTCTAAAACCTAAGCCAACTCAGCCGGCCCCAGGTGGTACTGGGTTTGCATTGTCATTCCTTTGATGTCTGGCAAAGCCGCCCATTCCTTGTAAAATGAACATTTCTTGGGAATTGTTCATTGTGTATCTCCTATTGTGCCTGCCGGTCCGGCATCCATGTTTATCTCGTGAATTTATACCCGCATTTTAGGCATCAGGCACGACCTTTGTCCCAAGCTGCCCCTGACCTGCAAAAGGAAATTATCTGGATCCCTCAGCCACCTTGTCCCCAGATCAGCCTCTTGGCTGGAGTTTTGAAACAGCACAGTTGTCTGCACCCGTGAGGACACCCCCTCTGTCCCCCAAACTCCAGGGGGCAGGCAGGAGGGGGGAGGATGAACGTGATTCCTGTTTGGTTCGACATTTCCTGTGGGATCTGATCCTCCGCCAACAGGTTTTGTTTCCCAGTGGCCACCTGCTGAGTGTCAGCGGCCCCCAAGGTTTGCTATTGATTGATGGTTCCTGGCATCTGAAGCCGGCCTGTGTCGGCAGAGGGGCCTTGCACAGTGGAAAGCTCCCCGGGGCGCTGCAGGGCTGAACACGCCCTGCACTGGCTGCACCTGCCCCGCCTGGGCCGGCCCCTCCCACAGCTGCGCCCATGCACCCGGCGAGGCCCACTGGGAAGCATCTGTCCTCGCCCCTGACTCCACACTGGGGCTTAGAATGATTATTTTATAGGTAGATTTTATTAAACCAGTTATTGCTCTCTTGTGCTGTCATATACAGAAAACTATTTTAAGAAAAGAAACTTCAATATTCACGGTCTGACTCCTCTGAATCACATTTTTTCCTTCTTTCACGTGTTAATTTTTTCTAATGAAGGGAAGCAACCATGTAAAAGTTAGAAGAAATAGAATAACGAATCCCAGGTAATTGCCACCATACCTGACTCTGTGCACACCCCCTCCTCACCCCCCACTCCCTGGTTAGTGGAAAAGAAACTTCTGAGGTCCAAATCATTTTCTCTACAAACACTTCTATCATGTGCAAAAGATAAGGTTTCTTTACTGCTTGTAAACATGATCCTAAGATCATATCACACCTAAAAATAACAATGGCCTTTTAACACCATGAAAACAACCAGTCAGCGGTTAAATGTCCTTGTCTGTAGTCATTTTGGCCTAACCAGGTTGGCTGGTTGGTCTCTGAATTCTCCATGTCCCCCCTCCCTCACTTTTTTCCCTTGCAATTTATTTGTGGAGGAAACTGGGTCACCTGCCCCGTGGAGAGTTTGCATCTTAGATTCTTCTGATGGCGTTTTTGCAGTGTCGTTTAGTGTTCTCCTGTCCCCCCTGCAGACTGGTGTTTTGACAAAGGTAGGAGGCGCCCCTCTCCAGCCACGTGCAGCGCCTTCACAAAGGGCCTGGGCAAGAGTCCGGATGGGCTAGGGAGCCTGGGACAGCGGGGTTAGGAGTCCACGGCTCCGACTCTGTTCCCCACCCGCTGGGAGAGCGTCTGGGGTGGGGCTCCGCAGACCCGTCTCTGGGTCTCGCCTCAGCCGGGGAGCAGGACGTGTGGCCCCGCAGCTCCTCCCCGGTGCTGGCTTTTTGGAATCAGTTAGGTCATCAGCCTCGGTGGGGGTGGGGGGAGCCTCTCTGCTGGGCAGCGGCGAGCTTCTCCACACCAAGAACTGGAGGCCACAGGCCCACCTGATGGAAGGAGACTGGTGACAGGGTGCCCCGGAGTCGGGGCGGGCGGCCGCCCCGGGTCCCATGGTGTTTAGAGACGCCTGCCTACTGGTTGCAAATACCTGCGCACTTCTTCCCAAGGTCCCCAGAGAACGCCCGCTCCTTCCTTAGCCGACTGCCGACCCAGCCCCGGCAAGGCTCCTGCGCTTGGGCCCCAGCTCCCAGAAATAGTTACAAAGCTCTCCACTTCTTTCCTCTTTCCTTTTCTTCTTTCTCCCCACCTCTTTCTGTTTCTCCGCGACCCCTCTCTCTTTAATAATCAGTTTAGGCATTTTTCAGTGCACTAGGGGGAGCTGCTATTTAACAAAACCTGCGGGGACCTTTCGCGAGCGAAGAGCCGCGCTGGGTGCGCAGCCCGAAGGGAGGGATCCAGTTCCGCGCGGAGCTGCACAGAGCACAGCCCACCTGGGTGGGATTGGCCTCGTTACCCACAAACCACAGGTGGGGGGCGGCAGACCCGGGGCCAAGTCTGCTGTGCCTCCCCACCCCACCCCTAGTGGCAGAAGAGCAGTCCCTCTCTGACCCCCAGTGGTCAGACGCACGGTTCCCGCTCCCGACCCCGCCCCTGCTTATCTGCTGTGTAAACCCTCGAGTTGCCCGCCGGAATGGAGAGTCCGCAGCACCGTCTGTAAAGACGAGGCGCTTTAAAGAAGAGGGAAGCGCTTCCCCATCAGGGCTGAGAGTCTGGAGGCTGCTCCTCCCTTAGGCTGTGCAACCTGTCAGCTGTCCCACTTTGGGGATGCAGGTTTATCATGAGTCCAGGTTGTATCTTCCCTCTGCTGGAGGCCCTGCTCCACACAGTGTCTCCATGGTGACCCCTGAGGATGACCTGGGCCCTGGTCCACACTGGGGTCCCTGGTGTCGTCCTTTCTGCAGTGGGGGAAGGGGAGTGAGCAGAGTGCTGAGGTTCAGTGAGGCACCCAAGTCAAAGCCCCAACCCCAAGTATCTGAGGGGAAGAGGGCAGTTTCTGGCCAGTTTGGAGCCCTGGATGTGGGGTCCTCGTGAGCTCCCCTGGGTGAGGGTGAGGGGACAACAGCGGTGACCTGAGAAGGCGACAGGAGCCAGTCTGTGTGGCCTCTGCTTGTGCTTCCCTCAGGGTCACAGCTAATGGGTTCCGGGTGTTTGCACTGGTGCCTGGTAGCCTTGGCCACACCACCAGAGAAACTTCTACCACAGTCTCTGGCTGCGGCTGGGGCCTGCTGAGCGCCCCCCTCAGGCCTGGGTGTGACGCAGCTTGTAGGAGGGGTCTCAGCTCTCACTTCTGGAGTTTTCACCCAGTACGACCCTTTGGGATTCTGTGAACTGTGAGATAACAGGTGTGTGATGGAAGCCACTGAGTCATGGCAATTTGTTAAAGTGGCTGCAGGAAATGATACAGACCTGAGGATGGAAGGCAAGCCCGAGGAGGGTGAAAACCACGGAAGAGACTTTGTTCCCCAAAGGCAAGGGGTAACCCTGGATTCCGACCTCCGGATTCCTTTCTCCTGAAAGACAAGCTCCTGTCTGGTATAAGATGTCATTTCTCAGGTCTTTCATTCATAAACTTAGTGCCTGAAACAGCGATAGAGACCGCCGCATCGGAATCTTGACGTCCGTGGGCGTCCCTTGACCGTTCCATCGTAACATGTGAAGTGAGCATATATAAGTTGAGATACTTTCATCTTTATTGTATTAAGACAATTTCCTTGTCTTCTTAATTTTTAGAGTTTCTGAAATAAGGACTTGGATTTTACTGAAGGCTTTTGTAGTAGCTACCTGAGATCACTGCAGGCTTTTTCTTTTATGAGTTTCTGTTAGACTTGATACAGTCTGTAGACATCCACTCTCGGGGCGAGGCTTCCTTGGCTGTGTCGTGTTAGTCCCTGTCGTACACTGGGGCCCTCCCTAGCTGCTCAGGGATGCAGACCTTCCCTCCAGACACTGGTGGGCTCAGCTGAAAACCAGCGAATGTCGTTTTGTCCATGTTCACGAACGGTGCCTACTTTTTGCTCCGTCTACTTCAGATATCATCCAGGGCTATTTTAGCTTCGTCGAATGAATTGGGCTGCTCTGTACACTTTTCTTTTTTTTTTCCTAAAGATTTTATTTATTTATCTTTAGAGGGGAAGGGAAGGAGAGAGGGAGAGAAATATCAATGTAGGGTTGCCTCTCGTGAGTCCCCTGCTTGGAACTGGCCTGCAACCCAAGCGTGTGCCCTGACTGGGAATCGAACCTCGATACTCTGGTTCACAGGCCCATGCTCAATCCACTGAGCTACACCAGCCAGGGCTCTGTACACTTTTCTATGCCCCCAGAAAGTGTATATATTCCTGGGGATTGTTCATCCCTTGGCGGTTTGAAATAATTCATCCACAGAAACCACGGGATGGAAGCCTTTTTGGTTTTTAGTGCTTGCTAGTTTCCTTCTTGGTCATTCATTCACTCCGTTTTTCTGTTCCTTGAGTGGAAAGAATTGGGCTTGGAGTTCTAAGTTTGGGTATAGGCTTTATCCCTTGCTGGCTGCATTCGTTCATTCATTCATTCGTTCACTCCATAACTACCTGTGAGCGCTAACGCCGAGCGTTGTGTGAGAGCTGTAGATAGGACGGCAGACGAGACAGACAGGGTCCCGTCCTCGAGGCCCTTGCATCGTCCAGGAGGAGAGACCTCAGTCAGGAGAAGAAATGAGCAAATGGGGCGTAGTCGATGTGTAAGGCAGGAACAATGGCTGACGTGGAGAATGAGGAGAGACGCCCTGCGGACCTGCAGCTGAGGGTCCTCTCTGGGGCAGACCTTGGACACAGGCAGCTCCACCTGGTTCTATGGCTAGTTCCCCTCCTTGGCTCTGTTTCTTCGGACTCACACTGCTTTCTCCAGAGAACTGCCCTTAGGCCACTGGAGCAGAAAGTGCCTGGCATCCCAGTCCCTCCTCCCAGGCTCAGGAGCCCAGACTGGTGCAGGAGTACAAAGCCCAGACCCCTTACCTGGAGTCAAGGAAATCTCCCAGCTGTAGGTTGCTCTGTAGGGCGGCCCCCCCCACCCCACCCCGCACAGAGTCAGACTTGAGATCACACTTCCTGCTTTCCTGACACCCTTTCCGACTCTCGCCCTTCCTTAATCAATGACTGCCCAGCGCTGCCCCATCTCAGGGTTTGCTTTCCCGTAAACCTAACTTAACCTCTGTGAGAGGTGATCCTGAAGCTGAAACCCACAGTGTAAGAAGCAGCTGGTCATGGGAGGGGCCAGAGAGAATCAGGACTAGAGGCTGGGTTTGGGGCTGAGGAGACAGTGTGTGCAAAGGCCCGGAGGCCTAAATCTGAGGCTAGAAAGTGCCTGTTTTGTTTGAGAAATGCTGTGGGGGGGGGGGGGAACACAGGGCAGTGTTGCAGAGTGAAGGTCTTTGAGCCTGCACTCTGCACCATCACTCTCAGATTTTTATTGCAGACAGTGGCGGGAGAGGCAGGGCCAGGGCTGTGTGCTCCGCTGTGAGCCTGACGGCTAAGTGCTGGGGCAAATCGGACAGGGAGACAGGCCTGGTGCCTCCCTGGTCACTGTCACTTCTCTGCCCTTGGAGGCCCCTGGGAAGGGCTCAGAGATGGTGGGTGAGAGAGCCACTGGGATGCTCAGCAGGGGAGAAGGTTGGCCAGGTCTGCTTTTCGGGAAAAGTCCTTCAGTCAGTCACCCATCAGAAAAGCAGAGGACATCAAGATCAGGGCGCAAGCGATCATAGGGGCAGAGCGGGGCCGGGGTGATTCTGGCACCAGGTTATGTGGGCTTGAACTTGGTGGCTGTGGGGTGGGAGGGGAGCAAGTTACAGAGAGATTAGGAGATAAAACAGAGAAGACTCAGGAGGCTGAGCAGTATAATGGAAAAAATATTCATTACAAAAGCAGTATGTGAAGAGATGATCATTTAGAAATGATTCCAAAGAATAGGAAGCAAAGGCATGGGCATCAGACGTTCCTGGATTTGAACCCCAGAGAGGAAGTTCACTGCTAAGAGGCCGGTCCAGTCTCTGTAAGGTGTGTGCCCATGCCCTGGGGGAAGGTTGGGAGCAAGAGACGAGAAGCAATTTATCACGCCCCTGTTCTCCCGCTGCAGGAGGAAGGGTTGACCCTAAAAACACTCCCAGAGGGTCGGAGGAAGTGTGCCTTTCAGGTGGGCAGGACAGGACTGCAGTCGGAGGCAATAAGTGGTTTCTGAGCGGCTGCAGCTGATTACATTCACCATTTAACCAAATTGCTTTCTATTGCCTTGATCGAATGCAATTGCAGGGAGATAAAGGGGCTTAATGTGCAAAGCCCAGCTGGCCTTCAGGACTAACAGAGGCTAACAAATCAACGGTTCCCTGCCCCTGGGCAGCGTCCTGCCTGCTGGCCTCACCCCTGGGCCGAGGTCACCGGTGTGTCTGATCACCATGAGGACGGCCCTCATGGGGTGCTCCTTGTGTGAAGTCCTGGCCTTGGCATTTCCCCCCTTAGCATTTTCTACCCACAGCTGATAACGATCGGGCTGGTCTCTCAGGAAAGAGCCTGGCACCGTGGGGGCAGGAGAAGGCTTACTCACAGCTGGAGTAAGTGTGGAACCTCTGTGAAGTTAGGGAACCACAGACAGAGTGCCAGGTCCTAAGCACATAACATACATCTGTCCAACTGTCATCCACACGCCTGTTTGTCCACCCACCAGCACATCCGGGGGACCTCCACGTGCTGGCCCTGAGTGGGCAGCTGGGATGAATAGGCCCTCTGCCCCCAAGAGCTCACAGGCTGAGACGGGGGCCCAGGCAAGTCAGCCTCAGTCGCGGTGGCGTCTGACAAATGTGGTGACTGGGAATGCGCAAAGGATTATGGGAGTGAAAACTATGGAACTCGTGGAGAATTTAGGAAGGCTTCACAGCAGAGGTTGATCCTTGGGCGGGGCATTAAAGGAAAGAAGTGTGTCTTGTAGACAAAGGAAGGGTGGCCTTGTGGAGGGAAAGAAGGACCCTTGGGTGAAGGTGAAAATGCCTAGAAGTGGGTGGGCTCTTCTGTGGCCCCCTGCCCCTGGTCAGCTTGTCTTAGCATGTCATGCCCCGCTTCAGCTGCCCACCTGGGGAACTGGCCCCCTCTCCCCCCTTCCTGGCACCTAGAAGGCATCTGGCCTAGCCTCCATCCAGGCCGGAGACGGGACTCAGGACCTGGGAGGGCTCTCACAGGGGACATGAGCGGTCTCCTCACTCCTCCCACTCTCCTGCTCGGCCCTGCCTGGCCCTTGCCAGCTGTGTGGTCCCAACCCTCACCTGCTCCCCTCCAGGGCCCCTGAGCCCCCAGAGTTAGAATTCTCCATTTTCAGAAAAGCAGTGACATCATTGAAAAAGGAAAAGGAACACATGCTTGTTTTATTTTTAAAATCAGATGATCCAGAAAGATAGAAAGAAAATGAAAATCATTTGCATTCATTCTCCAGAGAAAATCACTATGCACGTTTTGCTGTGCATCCTTCCTGAACGTTCTCGCTGATAGGCACAGGTGTGCCCACATGCTCCTTTTATTAAATAAAAATGGCACGGCACCCTGTGACACGCTTGCTGTTTCTCACGGACACGGTGAGAATGTTTCCGAGGTCGCTGTCATCGAGTTTCATCAGGGGAGCACCATTCTGGGCTGAGAAAGAACCTGAAGTTCATCCCCTTTCCTGGCAGACGTCCGGGTTCAGCCCCTCTAAAAAAACTTTTTCCTGTGATAATGCTCTGTGTACATCTGTGTACATAAATCTTTGAGCAATAAAATTGGACGGTTTAAACGTGGGGGTTAATAGGCCTCTGGCTCCCGTCATAAAGGAAATTGATTTTTATTTTCAAAGTCAGTGGTGATTAAATGAACAATGGTTGCCAGGCAACCTGTGAATGGGGATTCAGAGTGGAGGCCAGAACACACAGCAGCCTCAACCTGCAGGGACCCAGAACCTCCCAGGCCCCCAGTCTAGGTAAGGAGCGCCCTCTCACCCACCCCCAGGCCCCCCAGCCCTGGCCGTTTCTCCCACTCCAAGCTGTTCCTCTGACAGAGTCACCCAGGCATCCCCTGAGCCCAGCCTCCTGCCCTTACCCAGAGAAATGAAGGCCCAGGGCTCAGCCACCCCCGGGCTCCCTTCCAGAGCGATGCGGCTGGGTCAGCATCTGCTGGGTAAGTCCCATGTGCCAGGCTCTGAGAGGTGGGCCGCAGAAATGCCACCATAGTCCCCCATCTGGTCAGGGGCGACTCTCACACACACTCTCTCGAGAGGCTTAGGACTTTGGGGGTGTCAGCCTATAGAATCTATACTGTACACCAGCAGGTTTTTTATGTATTTTTTTTCATGTCCTGCCTCATGTTACCTGTAGGTAGGACCCACCCATCAGTAACAGGAAGTCAAAAGGGCAGGTGTGTGGGGTCGAGTTGGAAGACAAGTACCTCCGGGTGCAAGAGGAGTTTGAAAAAAGCCCCCCACCCCCACCCCAACAACCCACACAGCTGGGGAAGCCGGTAGGGCTTCCTGGGGGAGGGGGCATGCTTCCAACCAGTGGGAGACACAAGGATTTCCAGCAGGGGAGGATAGGAAAATATCTATAGTTTAGCACCTCTCCCCCCATGAAGTGGAGGGACCGCCGGTGGATCAGGAGCCCTGGCTTCCACCGGGAAGAGGGACCCTTGGGCCTGCAGAGACTCTGAGAGTGGCTGGGAGGGAGAGGGGGCCAGGAGGCTGCAGGCATGGGGTAGACAGCACCCTCTGAGGGGGGCACTGGGGGAGGAGGTGAGGACCCCCAGCAGCCCCAGGGGACAGGGAGGAGAGGGAAGAAAGCCATCAACACCCAGCCTCAGTGACCCTGTCCCTCCCTGCTGGGTAGAAATCCCATCTCCCGCCCTTCCTCTCACAGAAGTCAGCTTAATAGCCTTATACCGGTACCCTTGGTGCCAGGTGTGTGCTGGGACTTTGCCAATGTCTCTCACTGAACACGAGAGGTAGGCGCCAGTTTCCCCATTTCACAGTTGTGGAAACTGAGGGTCAGCATATTCCGTTGTCTTGGCCAAGGTAAAGGAGCCAGGATTGGAGCCGAGGTCTGAACTTGTCCGGCACTCGGGCCCTGCTCCCTCCCACACCGCCTTCTTAAACGAGATGTAAAAACAGCCCCGTTCCTGTGCATTTCATGTTAGAAAGAGTGGCTCTGACCCCTGTGCCATCACGGAGTCCCCTCTAACCCTGTCCCTTTGGTCTAACCTGGCCTCACTCGTGACTCTGTCAGGGAAGAAAACCCAAGAATCCACCACAGAGGGAGTCACACCCCCAAGACAGCCACCTCCATGTCTTCTAGCTCCAGGGGGAAAGGAAGCAGAGGAGGCAGCTGTCCCCCTCGGGGTCCGGGGTGCCTCCCAGCTCTGGGGGACAGGTGGGGTCACCACCCACAGGGACGAGAATGATGCTGCTACCTCCCTTCTGGTGAGGCTGAGCCACGCGGAGTGGGGGTGGCCAGCCTTCCTCCCCAGGGTGGCAGGGGTGCTAGGACGGTGCCCTGTCACAGCTCCCAGGTGGCCCAGTGCTCCACCCTCCCTCGTGTTGGGGGATAGACTTCTGGTTATACAACCCAAGATGGCCCTGGGTCTGGGGCTTCCTCTTCCCAGCTCTCTCCTGCTTACCTGTAAGTCAAAGCCTTCCCCAGCTCCAGCCTCACCCTCTGTATTGCACCCGAGACTCTCTTGCCAGGGCAGTGATTCCTGGTTCACGCTCCTCCTCCCACTGGCGCCAGCGTTAAGGATTGCTGTTCTCTCCCTGGGAATGGCTGCCCCTCGTTCCTCTGCTCGCTGGGCTCAGCTCGGCGCCCCCCACCTCTGACTGCCCCCCCCACCTCCGGCCTCCCCATCTCCTTTTTAATCGCCCGCTCTCCATTTGCCGTGATTAGATCCGTCCGAGCCGCCACCCTGAGGGGTGGAAGGCAGTCTGACTTGGACTCCAATTAGGGGAGGAAGTGGCCATCCCAGGGGTGGAGTGGGTACAGGGTAAGGGAGGGAGGGATGTTTGGGGGGTGAGGGAAAAGCATCAGTGGCCTCCCTAGAACTTTGATACCTTGGAAACCACACGGACAAGTTTCATCTTTCAATAAGCATGTAGTGAGTGACCACTGTGTACCACCTCTGTTCTCAACATGGGGAATTGGTTCAGAGAAGGTTCCAGACTCAGAGAAGCACATAGAAGACATTTTTTGGTGGTTTGATAATTACTACATGAAAAGCAATCGAACCCGCCCTCTCTGTCAGTCTCTCGGAGCTTGGACGCCAGCTCTCACGCCCCCTCCGACTTTCCCCCCCAGCCAGAAGCACCCCCCTTCTTCCTCACCTGGCATGTGCTTCACTGCGGCCGGTCACCTGCTCAGCACAAGGCTCCCCTGACCCTCAACTGTTCAGTTTATTCTGTCACAGGAAAGGTGACTGCCACTGGGGAGAGGGTGATGGCGCCGGTCCCACACTCTGCCCACTGCCTGTGGGGATGGCAAACTTGCAGCCCCAGGTGAGGCTGTGAGTTTGGCTGACCCATCAGGAGCCACATGAGGACCCGGTGGCTCACACACCCTGAACACACAGGCCATGCCCATGGAAAGTGTCCTCTTGGTACTGTTGACACCAGAGACCTGAGCATTCCTGGCATGCTGGGAGTCAGAGCAGAGGGCCCGGCACTTCACCCGGCATGGGGTTGGCTGGGAGAAGGTGAGTTCAGGTGTCTGCAGGTAAAATGCCCTCATTGTGAAGTCACAGGTCGGCCAGCCCCACGCGCATCAAACGGCTACCTGTGGGTCCTCTCTAGTGTGAGAGTCCCAGCTGCAGAACAGACGCAGGAGGGGCTGTTCTGTTTAAAGGAGGAAGTCAGGGAGCTCTGTCCCACCCACCAGTCGCCACCCAAAGCCCTTCTGTGGACCCAGAGGGCCACAGGGTTGTACTGCGGACCCAGTGCAACCCTTCCGTGTAGAAATGGGTACCCAGAGGCCAGGTGGTGGGTGGGGACAGGGCCTTAAGGAGCTCACCCACCTGGGACTAGTCAGTTGGAAACCAGAGCACTGCCCTGCTTCCAAACAAGGGAGAAGAGCAGAGGCGTCTGTCAGATATGAAAGGTACCTGGCCGAAGAGGAGATGCCCAGGTTGTAGGCCCAGCTCTGCCCTCAGTTCCCTTGGTTTGTCTGCCAGTCAGGAGGAGCGAAGTTATGCTGCAGTAACAGGTAAGTCCCCAAATCTCAGTGGCTCAAAAAAGCAAAAGTTCATTTCTCACTCATACACACACACACACCACACGAACCATTGTCAGTTTGGGAAATTCCAGGGTCACTGTCCCCTATAAAATGACTCAACAATCAAACTGCTCCCTAACCTTCCAGCACTCCCTTCTCCATGCACAGCTCCCGGGGTTGGCCGGGGGCAAGGAGGGAGTGGGGAGTATCTGGCTCCAAACTGCTTTCATCCAGAAATGAGACACTTCACTTCCGCTCACATTTCATTGCCAGAGAAAGTCAGATGGTCACACTTAATTCGAGAGGTGGGAGCTGGTATCATCAGAGGGTGACAGTGTTTGTCTAGAAATTGTCTGTAAGCCCTAAAGATGCCAACCACGGTTTCCAAATCTGCCAAGTAAGCAAAATAGAATCAGCCACCCTTCCTTCACTGACATTCATCTGCATGTTCAACTCTCAGATTTTTATCGTGCAGGGTGCAGGGGAAAGAGTGACTTAGGCCAGAGCCTAGGTCTTCCTGACACCCACGCCACGGCTTTGCCCTCCTCTCGTCCACATTCTCCACCAGCCCCACTCTCATTTTGGTCTTATCTTTGGCGTCTCCCTACAGCAGAGCCTGGAACAAGGACTTGGCTGCAAGGAACTGACTTGGAAGGTGAGCCCAGGAGGCCACAGTGAGGGAACCAGAGAGTGAGACAGGCAAGGAGGGGACGCCAACATCCCGTACATTGGTGAGCTGGTCACCGATGTGGGCCACTGGGCTCCCTGCCACCAGGGACCTTCCGAGGATCTGCGTAAAATGCGACTCAGCACCGCCCAGAGTTGTGGGAGGCTGGAGTGTGCGCCACTGACCTCTGCCCCCTGCTAACGGAGGGCTGCTCCCAGAGCCGCGAACTCCTCCCTGGGGACGGTGCTGCGGCCGATGTCCAAGGGAGGCTGGGGACATAGAGCCTCAGTGGCATACACTATAGATGCTGACGAGAAAGCCACGCCTGTCACGAAGCCATATGGAAACCCAACACGAATAGCCCTGCGTTGGCCAGACAAAGGAGGCAAGCTTTCCTTGGGCAGCTGCGAGCTATTTTTTCTAACCTCCTTTCCTGATTTGCAAGGAGGCAACTGCTCCTCGTGAAAATGAGTGAAAATGAGGGAAAGCAGCACCAAGGTGGCGCCTACAGATTCAGGTGTGGGAACAAGGTGGCAAGCGGCCACAGGTGCCCGGGAGGGAAGGCTTCATGCTGGCTCGGGCACACCTGTCCAGAAGCCAAGAAAACGTGAATGGGACACACAAGGCCACAGAAGCAGGGTCTATGGGGACCCCTCCCATGGCCAGCATGTCCCGGCTTCCGAGAGATGGACGGAAGACATTGCCCTGTGTTTGGGGCCTCCAGCCTCTCTCTGGGCACCTTCCATGGCAAGAGGCAGTGGGGTTTGGGGAAGAGTCCCCAGCCTTGGAAGCAGAGGGCCAGGGTTCAAGTCTTGTTACCACCACATACTGCAGAGCCATCAAGGCTGGCTTAGGGATCAGAATATGGGCCCTGACTGATGGGGCTCAGTGGGTTGGGTCGCTGGTTCGATTCCTGGTCAGGGCACGTGTCTGGGTATGGGCCAGGTCCCCAGTAGGGGTTGTGTATAAAATAACCAACTGATGTTTCTCTCCCTTCCTTCTACATAAATAAATAAATAAATAAATAGCATCTTAGGGGTGAAGTGCCCAGCTAAGAACAGCCTTTGGACTTGTCACTGGTCCTCACCTTGCCAGGGGGAGACCCCCTCGCACTGTGCCTGCGACCAGAATTCCCACTGTACCTGAGACCAGAGGTCATTTCCAAGGCTTGCCCCTCAGGGCCTCAGAGCCAGGACTCAGAACAGGGGCCTCCGAGTTCCAAGCTCCTCGGACGCTATGCTTCCGGAACAAACCTGAAGGCTGGAAGCCTCAGGCAGACTCTACATTCATGACACGACTTTGTGAGGAGGGGAGGGGCAGGAGCAGGTGGGCAGGGTTGGGGGCACCTGACATGCCATGTCCCTGGGAAAGTGGACAAATTTGTAGGGAATCAAAAGGAGCCAGAGTGGAGGTCAGGGCCAAAGAGCATGAGAAGGTATATGCTGAGGACTCTGTCCTTGGGCTGGTCTTGGTTTCCCATTAAGGTGACCTTCAGGATCCCTTTGGAGTCCGTGATCGTATGGCCGACGTGCTCTGAGAGGTCAGGGTAGGTTCCCCAGGGAGCTGACCTCTGGGGGTAGAAGGCTGTGGGAAGAAAGGCACCGTGGTCGCCAGTGCTCTCGTGAAACTCCCACGTGGATACAGTCCTCTTGAGTCCCAGCAAGGAGGACCCCCAGCTTCCACTACCTCTGGACGAAAGTGGGCTTTCCCCACACCCCGTCCTGCTGAAACCCCATGCATGTCTCACCGGCTCGGCACCTGCCTTCCACACAGTCGTGTTTGAGGGAAGGGGTCGGGTGGGGGTGGGGGGAAGAGGCGGGAGAGCGAAAAGAGTCACATGCCCACCCCCAGAGCTTCTCAAAGACCCCCTGTCTCACATGCCTGGATTCCCAGTTTCAGCCACCGAGGACAAGGACTGTGTGTTGGACCCAGGCTGTGGGCCCCAGGCTGTGGGCCTTGCTTGTTTTCACGGAGCCTTACATTAAAAGCACAAGCAAGTGCCAGGTGGATGCGGGGATCGGGGACCAGGCAGAGGGAGAGACGGCCTGCCGCGGGCGAGGGTCTGAACTCTAGCTCTGGTTATGTTTGGATCCCTCAGCAATCCGATGGTGACTGAAGCCGGCCCAAGACCACTTTCAGTGGGCAAAATCCACATTACTTCTCTGCCTCGGTTTCCTCATCCTGTGCAGGGGACAAGGACAGCTCCTTCCTCAAAGCACACTTGAGGGGCGAATGAATGAATACGTGTGAATTGCTTGGAACAGTGCCTGGCCTGGCACAAAATACATTTTCAATGAATGTTAGTTTGGGGGTAGGGGGTTGGTGGTGGTGTTATGAATATTATTAACGTAGTCATTCAAGTATAGAGCCTTATAGTTACTAAGTTAATGTTGAATGAATGAAATAAACGCAGGGGGATGAAAGGCTGGGAGCAGATGACAGCAAAGATTGAAATAGACACTGGGTTTGCACTTGACTTGGACTAATTAGTTATTATGATCAGGTATCCATGGAAACTGCCGAATAGCAAGACTCGGAACAGACAGTTTTCTCTGTACTGAGTGCACCGAGGTACAAGTGGGGCTTCGCAGTCCACGGCCCACGTAGAGGGGCAGGTTTCCAACCAACCTGCTCGTCTCTCCTCACCAGGTGGTGAGCTCTTCCCGGGCAGGGCCCGGGACTTACAGACCCTCACAAACCAGCGCATACTTCGTTTCTGGGACCGGACAAGTGCTCCTGCACTTTTGTTGAATGAGTGAGTGATGAATGAAAGAGTGAATGTTATCTGATTGGCTCAGAAAACGGCAAGACCGAACCATCCGTAAAGGACCTCAGATCCTCCCCCTCGAAGGGGCTGTGAAAGGCAGGTGTTAACTACATTTTGTATTAGATTAGATTAGATTAGATGTTAGGATGGTTCACACCATTCACTGAAATAAGATTAGATCTTGTTCAAGTTCATTTCCAAAGTGGTGAAGAGCTTGGGCTTTGGGGACCAGGAATATTGGGAGGAAGTATTAAGTCAACCACACCCCAGCCTTGTGAATTTAGGCAAATGATCAAATTTCTCTGGGCCTCAGTTTCAGCCTCTGTATGCTGGGCTGGATGACGGGCACTTCTCAAGGATGACTTGAAGAGAAAATGGTCTCTTGTGGGGAGAGTCACCCACTCCCCGGCCAGGCGGCCACCCACCTTCACGTTAAAGTGAAGGCAGCCCTCTCCTTCCCTGAGGGATCCAGAAACCCTAGTAGGGGTAAGGGAGGTCGCTGTGCACACCTGTGGAAATTTGAGAAGGGTTCTGGCACAGGGGGTAGGGCAGGACTCAGGAAAGAAAAACCCCCAGAAAAGTGGGGAGCTTCACAAGGCCGTGGACTTGGGAGTCAGGCTGCTGGGCTCAGGCCCCTCTGCCCTCTGCCTCTCTCTACTTTCTATGACCTCAGGAAAGCCATCGTCTCTCAAGGCCTTGGTGTCCTTGCTGTTGACCAGGTGCAACAGGAAGTGGCAGGATTGTTGTGTTAAGGGGCCCAGCCTGTGAAGTGCTCCGTTCAAGGTCAGCAAATGCGGGTGCTCCCATTTCTCCACCCCCAACCCCCCACCCTCAAGGGACAGCGAGTCTATCCTCAGAGCCACCAGACTTGACTTTGCACAGTACAGTGAGAAAACAAACCAGAAAGACAGCAGGGAGGGGAAGCAGGGCGACTCGTGTGACCCAGTCCTACAGGACAGCACATCACAACGAGCCAGGGATCGTCGCTACCCTCGCTTCCCAGGAGGGGTGACTGGGGCCTGACTAGCAATGGGCTTCACACCCAGGTCTGTCCATGCACAAAGCTGGTGCCCATTCCTCTAGTCCGGGGTTCACCCCCAGCTCTGACTCCAGACACTGGGGGTCTCCAGGGCTGGGGGAGAGCACATGGACAGAAACTGAGTGGGTACGGGGCCCAGCCCCGACTCCTACCCATCTGCCACCCCTTCCACAACTGAAATATGACTGCTTGCCCTGGGGCTCCCCTGGGCTAGTGGCCCTGCCATCCTCCACAGGACGCTGGGGTAAGGGCCCACGTCACCACCTTGGCCGTCTCCTGAGTCCACCTCTGCCACAGATAACGTGTCCTCAGGTAATTACATTTGTCCCTCATCTCACACACCTTCTTTATTACCTCCCCGGGGAGCTGCTGTGACCATGCCCCTCTCTGCTAATGAAGCCAGTCTCCTGGCGACCAGCACAGTCAAGGGACTGCTGTGCCAGGTGGGGGTGGGACGGGAGAGATTACATCTTCAGGTGGCAAGGACACCCTGTTCCTCAGGTCAGGACAGGCTGGCAGGCCCTGGGTGACTCCTGGGAGCACGCCAGTGCCCACAGAAAATGTGCTGGATCCGGAGGAAGAAGCAGGGATCGTGCCCCGGGCTCTGCCCTGGCCTTGCTGTGTGACGTCAGGCCCAGCCCTTCACCTCTCCGGGCCCCAGGTCCTCATGGGTCAGACAGGGACAATGACTCTTTCCCCCATGCTGGTCAAGCCAGCTTGGGGCTGGCAGGTGCCCACACCTCCTCACATCTTCCTGGATTCTGGGTTCTGTGGCAGCTCTTTTTGTCTGTAAGGTACGTGCTGGTGGCGTCTCATTGTGGCCTTTTTTAAAAATTCAAGTATGGCAGTCACACAATATTGTGTTAGTTCCAGGTGCACAACATAGTGATTTAACATTGCGGCGACTTTTTTTAAACACATATCGGCACGTATTTAAAATGCACATTGGGCTAAGTTTTAACCTGTGCTTACCCCCGTGAAGCCATGCCATAACCAAGCTAGTGAGCAGGTCCATTACGCCCCCAAATCTCTTCCTGGCCCCTTGTGGCCCCTCCCTCTTCTTCCCAGGCAACCACCAATCTGCCTTCTGTCACTATAGACTCATTTGCATGTCCCAGGATTTTACAGAAACGGAATGATACAGTATGTTCTCTCTCTGTCTGGCTGCTATTTTGAGAATCGCCCATACTATGGGCATAGCAATAGTTCACTTCCTTTTCCTGCCAAGTCCTAGGTCATGGTATGGAGATGCTACAGCTTTCTTACTCGTTTATCTGTTGATAGACATTTGGGTCATTTCCGGTTGGGGGCTATTACAAATAAAACCGCTGTGAATATTCATGTACAAGCACCAAGCGGTTTTATTTGTCTTGGGCAAACACCTAGGTGTGGGATGGCTGGGGCAATGGTAGGTACAGGTTTCGTTCGTAAAGAAATGACAAATTGTTTCCCAAAGTGATCTCACATTCCCACCAGCAGCATATGAGTTCGAGTCCCTCCACATCTTCAGAACACTTGGTACGAGCAGTTTTCCCTTTTAGACATTCTGTGAGGCGCACGGCGTGAAGGGCCCGGGTTCTCAGGCTCTGCCCAGGGCCAAGTGGTCCTTCTCAGTTGGGAGGTGAGGCAGGGCTCAGAGCCCCCGGGGTTCTCTGTGTGCGCCTTTCATTCTGCCCTTCTGCTACCGGAGAGGCTGCGGGGCACACAAGCTGACCTCCCAAGGACCTGACCTGACTGGTGATTCTGGCACAAAAGTCCTGGGGGCTCAGCTCTCCCCTTCAGTGACACTCCTCTGGCCTCCGAGCAGCGTGGCCCTGTGTGCCGCTGGCACCCCATGTCTCATGACTAAGATCTCACTCGGGGATCCCAGGAGGAGGCGGCCGCATAGCCTGGGATGGTGCAGGCAGACGAAGCTGAGGACACTAGGCCGGCACCCGGCCTTCCTTAGGTCTCTGTCAGGGGCAGGGCTGTGATTCAGCCCCAGGTGGCCCAGGATTCCCTGCCAGCCCCACAGGTGAGGAGGCAGGAGGGGAAACAAGGCACCAAGCTGCCGAGTTCCGACTTCCGTAGCAGGGGGACCAAGGATGGACCAAGAGAACAGCCTGTTCCTGGCGGGGAGAGGCTGCTCATCTCACCGACTCCAAAACATTTGTCAGGGGACAGGAGGCTCGTGCCCCGCCCTGTGGGCCCCAACCACAGGAGCTCCCAGAGATTTCCCCCCTGCCCCCCAGCTGGGCTGGCTGGCAAGAAGCCTGAGGGCTGGAGGCAGGGGGCTCTGCCCTCTGTGGCAAGTGGAATCAGCCCAGCCCCAGGTCTCCAACCACCCCCCACCACAAATCCCCCTCCCAGGGCTCAGCTCAACTTTGCAGGGTACTAAGGACAGCTGTGGGCAGCCCGTTCGCCTTGAACCTCAGAGCTACTCAGTCACCTGAAGGAAAACCACAACCTCAAGTCGCTACAAGCAGGTAGCTGCTGACTTGATCGAGCGCTCACACTAGGCCAGGCCCTGTGACAAAACACATGACATGCAGTGACTCTAAGAGCCCTCACGAGGGCCCTGGGAGGTGGGGCTGTCATCAGCATGCCATTCCACAGACGGGAGAGCTGAGGCTCCCCAGAAGCTGATACGGAAGATGAAGGAGGTGGCTCATTTAGTCAGTCGGTCAACTACAAAGGAACCGCACGAACCAAATGCTCCACCCGAGGACAGGGCCCCAGGGAGCAGGTGGTGGGAGCTATGACAGCCCCTGAGACACAGAGAGGCAGTCACATGCCGTGAGCATCTGGGAGCTTCCCTTTGGTTCCCAGCCCCCCTGAGCCACCCCAGCAGAGTAAACACTGACTGCATTTCCTCAGTTAAATTCCCAGAAATCACACAGGAGTTCTGTTGGCTGTTTTGTAGAATAGTAAACAGGCTCAGAAAGGTTAAGTGACATTTGCAAGGTGACATTGTAGGATTAGGCAGAGCCAGGACTCAGACCTGGTCTCCTGATGCCCAAGTGCAGGCTTCTGACTGTTGCAAGCTGCTTCCACTAGCTGGTGATGGCTCTGAGCATCAGGGGCGCCCTGAGGCCGCCCAGAGACCCTTCTCTGGGAGGCCACAGAGTGGAGAGGTTGGGGTCTAGACAGGGGCTATCTCTCCCTCAGAGTCCCAGCTGCCCGCCCCATCCTTGAAGCCCCCCTGCCTCTCTCTGACCTGGTCTTCAGGGCAGGAGTGCCTCCCACCGCCCACCCTCCCTTCCACAGGCCTTGACCAAGCGGCCAGAGCACAGGCCCTTGGCTCTCCTCCACTCGGAATCTCACACTCACCACCCCCTTACCCCGGACCTCTGATTAGATCCACTGCTGTGGTCAGCCGGCCATCACTTCAGGAGTGCGCCTTGCAAAGCGGTTCTTCCACGGCCCCTCTCTATGGGGGTCTCAGCAGACCCACCTCCCAGCTGGTTTCCCCACCAGAGACAATGTTTCCAACCCAGGGGATTCTCCCTAGAAGACACCCTGGTCGGGAGTGAGGCCACTGTGGGACCCCATTCAAATGGCGGTGGGAAGCAGGCCAGGAAGTGAGGCACGGGGAAGACTGCTTGCATCTGAGTTCAAACCAGGCCCGGTCCTTCCTTCCATCCTGCTGTGCCTCATGTCCAGGGTGTGGTGCTCACGGCACCCCAGCCTCTCCCACCACTGAAGCGCTCCCCCAACTAAGGCCTATAAACCGCTTTATTAAATTAAAACAAACATCTGCCAGAGAAGAAAAGCAAAACCTTAATTGGAGGCCCCCCGGAGATGTTTGCGGAGGCAGGTGGGAGAGGACCTAATGCAATCAGCCCACATGGGCCCCTGAGCAGGCCTCGCAGATAAGACAGCATTGCCCGGCAACTGGGCTCTGCCACCTGGAGGCCTGATAAGGGGCTTGGAGGAGCTGTGTGTTTGGAAAACACCATTTCATGAGCGAGGCAAGGGTGTGTTGACTCTGCCATTCAGGGCTCTGAGTCCCCCATCAGATAAGCAGCTGCCACTTTCCCAGGCGGGGCAGGAAGAAAGCTGCTCCCCAAGACCCCCTGGCAGGGACTTTCCACATGGAGATGTCCTGTAAGTCACTCCCTGGGGACCTGTGTTCACCAAAGAGGACATTGCTGGCCACTTAGGGCAGGCAGTGGCAGTGGCTTTACCCTAGTTCAGAAACGTCTCTGCAGGGCCCTCCCATTACGGAGTTGGGTGTTGGGGAGGCTGGGAGCCAGCCAGGTCTGCCGGCACAACCACACCTTGCATTTGAGCATCCCCCCACCTCCAGCCTCCTGAGGTCTGTCTTCTCCCATGATTCCCTTCGCCTCAGAGTGAAGCCCAAATCCACCCAGATCATGGGGCCCTGCACAACCTGGCCCATCACTACCCTCCACCTCACTCATTCTCTCCCAGCCACCTTGGACTTTTGGTCCTCCTCAAACCTCCAGGTATAAGCCAGCCCCAGGGCCTTTGCACTGGCTGCTCAGTCTGCCTGGAATGTTCTTCTCCCAGATAGCAACATGGCTCTCTCCAACAAGTCCTTCAAGTTCTCACGTATGCTGTGGTCTCAGTGAGGCCATGCCCTCCCACCCTACTGTCCCCAAGCCCCTTACCCGGCTCTGCTCCTTCTCTTTTCACAGCATCGCCACCTGCTAACCACTGTATAATGCACTTATTTACTATAGCTACTGCTGATTGCCTGTCTCCCAGACCAGAGCACAAGCTCCAAGAAGCTCTTTTTTAAAAATATTTATAGATTTTAGAGAGATAGACAGAGACATACACAGAGAGAAACATTGATTTGTTTTTCCACTTACTGATGCATTCATCAGTTGATTCTTGTACAGGCCCAGACCTGGGATTGAACCCACAACCTTGATGTACTGGGACGATGCTCTAACCAACTGACCTACCTGGCCAGGGCCAAGAAGCTCTTTTCTTCACAACCATATTTCAAGCATCCAGAACAGAGCCTGGAACACAATAGGTGCTCAATAAATGTTTGTTGACTGAAGGAGTGTCTCTCCTCCCCAGCCCCCTAACAGCTCTGGTAGAGCGGGCCCAGAAAGGCCAGAGTGTGACTATCTCCAGAAGGCACCTCCACCCGGGCACCGGGGCAGCCATCCCCCAGTCTGCCGGACAACCTCCAGAGAAAGACCTGAGACTGGGCACCAGGAGAGCCTGGTTCCCACCACGGCCCCGGGTGCTTTGCTGGGTGACCTGGCACCAGGCCCTGTTCATCTGAGTCCCAACTTCCTGTTTGGGTGAACGATGTTAGCATTCACCCTCTTTGTCTCAAGGCAGTGAACGTCTACATCACGGTTTTCCACCTGCCCCTCCAGGTCTGGTCCTGCCTCTGCCTCTTGGGCTGTCCGGTGGCTAAGTAGTTCAGGCAGCTTCTCTGAACCTCTGCCTCCTAACCAATCTGTTACGGAGGAAAACGACTGAACTTCTGCCTCTTAACCAGCCTATTAAAGAGGGGACGACAGCACTCCGTCACAGGGGTGGGGAGAGCCAGGCGGTGAGCACGTGCGAAGGGGCAGCCACTGTGGTTCGGATTCCAGTTTCACCCTCTGAGCACAGTGCACACCATGTGTCCCCAGAGCCACGTTCCAGTGGGGACACAGGCACAGAGCGGGACAGTGGCAGTCAGGGTCACTCAGTGAGTTGATGGTAGCTCTGGGGAAACCCCATGGCTGGCTGACCCTGGAGTCTGGGGCTGTCCCCACCCCTCACTCCAGCGGGGCCTGCTTGTCCCCACCCCAGTGGATTCTCGACATTTGGGCCTTGCCTCGGTTGGAGACTGCTCCCGGGTAGAGCAGGAGGCTACAGAGCCACCCTCCCAATTAATTAAAAGGACAATCAAGAGTTTACCTACATGTGGAATCTAAAGAACAGTATAAACGAACACACCAGACTCAGACACTGAGAACAAACTCACAGTCCCCAGAGGGGAGGGGGTGGGGGAGGGACCGAGCTGTGCAGGTCGAAGTCACGGAACAGTCACAGGGATGAGAAGTTTGGCCCAGGGAATGTGGTCGATCAAGTCGTAACAGCTGTGTACGGTGCCGGGTGCTGCTGGAAATGCCAGGGACACACTCTGTGAAGTATATGACTGTCTAGCCACTATCTCGTACACATGAAACTAATACGAAATACTGTTGAATGTCAAGTGTCATTGAAAAATTAAAAAAAAAAAACAATGAAGCCCCAGACCCAGGGATGGAGGGAGATCTATCCAGGCCTGAGAAGGGGCAAGGCTCCAGGGTGCTGACCTACTTTCTCTCCTCTCCCCACCCCCAGGGCTGGCCCAGGGACTCAGCCGGGAAGAAGCCTTGCGGCTGCCTGCCCCGTACCTCCCTTTCCTCATTCTTTTTTCATTCGCTGGAGGAGCGGAACAGTTAAGCTGAGGACTGGGACTTGGCCCTGACACCTTGCAGGGTGACCCTGGGTGAGTCCCTTCCCGTCTCTGAACCTCAGGAATGAGACTCGAATCCTGGCAGTAACCGATGATTTTCATGGCATCCATTCAGACAGCTCCCCATTCACCAGACGGTTCATCCCAGTGATGAACCCCTGCACGATGTGGGTGGATTTGAGCCAGTCTTGTCTGGGATACGGAAGTGACGAGTGCCTGGCATTGGCCTTTCCTTCGGCGTAGTGACAAGGGGTCTATCAACAACACGCCCACTGCCAGCACCCTATTCTTCGCCACCCTCCAGCCCAGTGCTGCTCTTTGTTGTCAGAACTGCTCACTGACCTCGCTGGCTGTTTCCTTGCTTCAGTTGGGGTTGAGTTCAGGAAACAGGAAATTAGGTGGCTTTCAGAATCACTGGAAAAACTGAAGCAGGAAACTACCTGTCCCCTCGGGGAACTGACACCATAGCCGCCACCTCCAGAGCCACCCGCCTGAGTCACGTCCACACGGCTCTGCACCCCATCTCCCCCTGACATACCTCCAAATCCACTTCCTGTGTAAGTTCCTCTGACTTGTAGGACCTAAATCACATCCAGGCCCTTAGCTGCAAGGAGGTCTGGGAAACGTAGTTTTTAGCTCTCCTACATCTGCCCACAGCAAGAGGGTTGGGATGAAGGCCAAGGAGTCTGATCCACAGTGCCCTCCACACACCCCAGTGCAAAGAGCTCCCGACTTGGCTTCACCCCCATCTCTTCCTGCCAGTCAGCTATGCTACACCTGCACCACCCAGTCAGCTCACTGCTTCATCCGGCACGCAAAACCAAGGCAGCACGTGTATGTAGCGATAATCAAAACATGTTTTGTGCATGGATCAAATCTGGCAGCAGATGTTGCGGCATCAGTGTGCAGGGACCTGCTGGTCCCCTGGCACTCTGACACCATGTTCAGAGGGCAGTGAAGCCCATCTTCAGGGCAGACCACACTCCCTTCTGGTTTCCTCTTCCTGTGTAATGAAAGCCAAGTTACCCACATCTTGGTTTTCTTTGCCAGGCCTTTGCATTTCAGTAGAAGTGATTCAGAGTAAGAAAATTGGTCTGGGGGCAGGGGGGGTGGGGACAAGGATCTTGACCGTGTGCACCAAACGAGAGATGCTTGTTATAACCAGAGGCAGCTCCAGAATGTCAAGATTAGAGGGGTTTGGGGCAGTGCCCAGAAAAGAAATGGGGGCCAGAGAACTCGTCCAAAAATCTTGCATATACAAGGTCTGTCCAGAAGGTATCCAGCTATGTAATATGAAAAATAGAGACGTATATTGAAGTAGATACAAGATACAAGAAACATTATACACAAGACAATGACATCTCATTCCCCTTCAAAGTAGGCACCTTGGGACTTCACACAGTTCTCCCAATAGCCATCAGCTGCCCTGTGTTACTTTCCTGAATCTCATCAACGGTCTGAAATCTCTTCCCTTTTCAAAGGTGATTTTAATTTTGCGAAAGGCCAGAAGTCACTGGCACCAAATCTGGGCTGAGGGAGGCTGAGTAACCTGGGTGACTTTTGTTTCACCAAAAAATCTGCGTGACGTGATGCATGAGTGGGCAAGTTGTCGTGATGAAGCTGCCAATCACCAGTTGCCCAGAGCTTTGGCCTTCTGAATCACCTGAATAGTTTCTGCATAGTAATGTTCTAGTTTCATGCAAAATTTGGTGCAGATTTGTTGCTCTACTCACTCAGACATTTTGAATGTGACGGCCACACAGTGCACATGCTCACTCAACGGCATCTACCACCCCCGCTGATGAATATGGTGAAGTTGTTGTTGTTCACGCATGCGATTCCAGTCCACTCTTTTTGGCTGCCGGGTTACATCGATGTCCTGCAAACCTCATTATATTAACAATGGCTGGACTTTTTCCAGACAGACCTTGTACAAAGCAAGGATGTGGCTTTAATGGAGATTGTGCATGTAGACTTAGGGTAATAAAACTAGCCTTCCTCCACGCTTCCTCTACCCAAGGAGAAAAGGTCATCAACTGTCTTTCTCAAAAAATGAAAAGCCCCCAAATCCTGAAGGCAGTCGTTTTTGGTGGGGGTTGCTGATGGGGACCAGTTAAAACATTAGGCTGACAGAGGGTATAGGGCCTGGGAAGGGGAGTGTGAAGTGACACAGGACAGAGAGCTGGCCCCCGGACACCACCATTTCCCAGCTGTGTGACCTTAGAAGAGTTACTCCATCTCTCTGAGCTTTGGCTTCTGCCTGTGAGAAACAGAAATGCTGGTAACTGAGCCACAGGTTTATTGTAAACGTGAAATGAAAAAACACGCATAGAGCCCTGTAGCAGATGTGAGTGTCTCCCCGACGTCCCCTTGGGCCACCTTGGAAGTTACCTGTAGACAGTTACGGCTTCCAGGATTCTCTGCCTTAGCACGTTCTCTGGCAGTGGGAGCTCTGACTGGCCCCTTCCCAGAGCAAACCAGAAGTGCTGGCAAATCAGTGCCTCCAGGGGAGACCCCCAGGGAGAGAAACCAATGCAGAGGTGAGTCCCCAGCTTCTCCACCCCCGTGGACCAGTGCTGAGGTGTGTTCTTCGCAGTATTTCCGCAGGCCCCAGCCACACGGGGTCTCTGCTGCCCTCAGTGGTGACTCCCCCACCAACACACCCTTCACGGGCCTTTCTCTTTCCCTGGTCTCACTTCCTACTCCCTTACTGTGCTTCCTGGAGTCACTTCTGAACACTCCCAAATCCTCATCACAGAGCCAGGCCACAGGGGAGGGAGTGGGCAGTAACTGGGAGGCTCCCCAAGGGAGGTAACAGCCTGTGAGACATTATGGGATGGCAGAAAACTTGGGGCATTTGGACAAAACAAGCTCTGGGTCCACCTTTCCCATTTACTTGCATTGGGGCACCTTGGGTACTCACTTCAGCATCCCAGGTCCCTTTGCAGTTTCCAAATCTGCAAAGAAGAATTGAAATCGCTCTCTAAGTTAGGCCTGGGGGTGCTCTCAGGGGTCAGTGCCGGACTGTTCTGAAGAGCCAGGAAGCACCGTGCAAATGCTAGTTACTGGAATCGTCACTTGGAAAGCCTAGCTGGGGACACTTTTGCTGGCTGATTATGCTCAGTTTCATGACACACAGGGTCAGGCTCTGGGAGAAGAGGTGCTGCTGGGAGGGTGGCAATGGCGCAGAAACTTCCCATGAGCATGAGGACAGCCCACGCCCCTGGAAACTGGCCCGGCTTTCTTCATAGCAGTTGGGCAGCACGTATCAAGTGCCTTGAAAACGTCCACTTCCTCAGACCAAGGCATTCCCCTGCTATTAAGTCAAATCATTGCCAATGCTACAGAACCATGAGAGGTTGTTCTTTATAGCAACAACAAAACATCAGGAAACTCGTCTGTGTATTACAAGTTGCGGCGCACGGTAAGTTGCGGTGGGCCAGTGTACGCACGACCTAGATGCACCGCTATGGTATGATGCTGGACAGGAAGCACGACACAAAACTGCGAGGCACACTCAGGATGACCCCGAATCAGAAGGACCTGGGGCACTTAAGCTTCAGCGCTCAGCTGAAGTCTTGCCCTGGAAACTGCCCTTTACCAAAGCAGCCCCTCAGCCAAGGCTGTCGAATATACCCTTTAAAATGATCAACCCCTACCTCTGGCTGGTGTGAGTGCGGGTGCTCTTCCCACATGCCTTCTCCCCTCGCCATTCCTGGAACACGCCAGGCGCGATTCTCCCTCCGGTGTTTGCACTTGCTCTTCCAAGTGCAACCCTCTCGCTCCCCCGGGACACAGGCAACCCCGCTCTTTCACCACCTTCAGGTTTTTGGTGAAATGTCCCCTTCCGAGCTAGGCCTCTTCACATCTATCCTACCTAACACATAGTACCGCCTCCCCAGAACCCCCACTTCCCTGACCGTTGTCCACAGCGCCTGACACACTGTGCATTTTACTTCTTTACTTATTCGCTATCTGTCTCACCCTTTAGAAGGTAAACTCCATAAGGACCAGCCCTTGTCTGTGCTGTTCCCTCCTGCAGCCTCAGCACCCAGAACAGCTGAGCGCTTTTCTAAGGGGTTCTAAGCACATAGCAGGTGTCTAACCAACAGTTGATGATGAATAAATGCATGAACAAGACCATTTCATCTCCTCGGGGCTCCTGCCAGTTTCTTTTTTTAGGGGCGGAGTGGGCTCAGGTGGGGGGGGCAGAATGTAGAGAACAGCTACAAGAAATGGGGGGTCCATGGGAAGGAGGGGCTTTGGACAACGCCAGCCAGTGCCAAACAGCAGCTCCGATACCAGGTTCACTATGGCATTGGGGTCAGGTGGCAAAGGATTTCCGATGTGGCCCCCCCGATTGAGAGTAGCAACATGGTCAAACGAGGGCCCCAGGGCAGAAGAAACATGCCAGGGAACCAGCCAACCATACGCACAAGACACCCAGGTTTGGACAACTCAAGGGAATTGTTCTCAAATGCACAAGGCGTTACCAGTGGCAAGACAGCGGTCCTAAGGGGTTGGACTAGGGTTAATGAGTAGAAGTTACAAGACACGTATTTTGGTTTGATGTGAAGATCTGTCCCCCATGACAGCTGCCCGACAGTGGCTGAGCCCGGGATCCACTCAGGCCTGGGTTGCACTTTCGTGCGGGATATTCAACAACCATCTACTAAGTGCATTTATCCGTGCCAGGTGCCGTCCTGAGCACTGTGAAAGCCAAGGAGACCACATCTATATTATTCAAATAAATAAATACATATACGGCACAGTTACTACGCGTGAAGAGGCAAAATTAAGTCGCCAGAGAGAGGGACCTTACTTCAGTCAGGGTTCGGGGAGCCTCTCTAGGGCCTCCTGGACAGGTGAGGGAGCCCTGAATGGCGCGCGCACCTCAGCGGGTGAGATCAGGGGACGCGCGCCCCCGGGCAGAGGAGGAGAGGAGTGGTGTGCTAGCGTGGGCAAGGTCCTCAGTGCGCGCACGCTGGAGGAACTCGAGGCCCAGAGACCCGGAGTGCCTTGCCGAAGGACGCACAGCAAGTCGGTGGAGCCATCCAGTGGTGGAGGGTCAGCTGGGTCCCCGTGCCACCACCTGGAAGCCGGATGCCGGCCTCCATGCCCGACCTAGGAGCTGTGAGCAGCGGGGGGCCAGGGGCAAGAGGGGTGAGGCTGGGAGGGGGAGCGAACTGCGGCCGGACCCTCACTGGGGTGGGGAAAGGAGACCGGGGGGCGGGGGGGGGAAGAGGAGGCCAGATGACGTCATTTCCGGGGTCGGGGTATATAAGCGGGCGCGCGCGCGCGAGTGCTGCTGCCGCTGCTGCCTCTACTGCAGTGTCCCAACTGGGTACAGTGAGGCTGGTGGGCTAACCGATAGACGGACGAACACCGAGACGCTGCGACCACCCCATCTACTACCGGTGCCGCATTAGCCCTCTCCGCACCGCCCGTCCAGCCACCCCCGCCTGGGTGCCCGCCGTGTCCGGCCCTAGACCTCCGGCTGCTCGGCGCCCCGGGTTCGCCATGCGCTCCGCCGCTGTCCTGGCGCTTCTGCTCTGCGCGGGGCAAGGTGAGAGAGCGCGAGGTCTCGGGGAAGAGTGTCCTGGGCGCCCTGCCTCCTCCCGCCCTGTCCTCCCTGACACCCAGGCACCGTGCAGTGCCGCGCGACCCTCCATACCTGCCCTACCGCACCGCGAGTTTTCAGCACCGCGGACAGCGCCTCCGCCTCCCTCCTGACCCAGCGAAGTGGCCACAAACCCGACGCTTTGGGCGCGACTCCTGACTCGGCGAGGCAGGGCCCCCTGGCGCCTCCACCCCCTGTCTGGGCTGCATTAGGGCAGCTCCGGCTCTATGCCGTGGCTGGCCAAGGTCACAGGGGGAGATGGGAGGTCCGAGGCTGGCTCTAACTCTCGCTGCTCTCCCTCTTCATCCTCTCGCTCTCCCCGTGCTCCTGTCCTTGACTTTTACCTCTCAGTATCGTCTCTCACAACCCTCCTCCATCTCTTTTCCCCCACCGCCGGGGTCTCTCTGCCTCTCCCCGCATTCTCCTCCCACCCCAACTTCATGCAGCCCTTGGCCTTGTTTTCACGCTTGCTGTCAGCTTCCACACTCCCTCCAGAGCAGAAGCTTCCCCAAAGGGCAGGGTTTAAGGCTTCAGGGCAGCCTCTGGGAGACACCCCCTTGGGGCAGCAGCCAGGGAAGGGAAACAAAATCAGCCCCAGCATGTCACTTGGGTGGGGGCAGTTTTGAGTGGGAACACGGAGGCGAATGGGCCTTCAATGAACCCCATTGGGAAGGAAGGACTGGGCTCTCCCCTCAGAGCAGAGGGGTAACCCCAGCTCTCTCTTTTTCTTCCCAGTCAGCGCCCTCCCTGTGAATAGCCCTGTGAATAAGAGGGACATCGAGGTAAGAAGGGGTACGGGGAGGCCCAGGAGGGGGAGAGGGGGCCCCAGTGGACACCGTACAGCCAGTCTGGGCAGCTGCAGAAGTGAGTCTGGCATAAAGCCAACAGCCAGCACTGCGGCTGCTGAGCCTGGGGACAGCTCGCAAAAGAAGACATCAAAGGCTGCTTGGTTGCCCCGCCATCCTGCTGTGGGGCTTCCCCAGCACCCTCTGAGCTGCGTCTGCAGCCCGCTGGGGCCTGTGTGTTACCTGCTGGACTGCGGTGTTGAACATTCGGAGTCTGGCAGACCCACCGAGGGCTGCTGGGGGTGGCCTCGCCATCTGTGGCTGTGAATCCACACACTCGAGAACCAGGTCTTCACCTCCCCCTTTACTTTAACCCCTCCCCCCAAGGCTCCTCCAGTAACACACCCCACCCTACAGGCACTCAAGTTGCACTTCCCAAAGGGCTGCCGTGAAAACCTTTGTCATGGCTTCTGGGTCCAGGGTCCCAGTCATTTAGGGCTGATGGTGGACATCACCCAGGAAAGGGACTTGGGAGACACTGGCGGGGTGGGGGGAGTTCTGTAGCCAGCGGGAGACACTCCATGTTGGGTGTATACTGGAAATTTGTTCACGTCTGAGCTGAGGTTATTTTTCCAGTCTCTGGTGCTCACAGACACCTTCACCGAGAGTCAGATAAGTTTCTGCTCCCCACCTTTCCAGCAGCTGTGCTCTTCCATTCCAGAAAATGCATCAGTTTGCTCAGTTATGTTTCCTCTTCTTTAGTTGCAGACAAATCTGTATTTAAACCTCTCCCACTCATTGTAGCTATGTGGTCGTGGGGAAATTCTTAAACTTCTCTGAGCTTCCTCTTTTCCCATCTGTAATATTTCCCTCGAGGAGAGTTATGAGGCATAGGAATCAGGTATAAGGTGCCTGGCACATAGTAGGCCCTCAGTAAATAGGCACTGTTACTTCTAGAGGTTCCCTTCTCAATCTCCCTATTGTTCTTGGGATCCATACCCAATTTCTGTCTCTCAGAATCTGTCCTCTTGGACTGCTGGTTATCTGCTATTCCCAGTGCAAGGTCTGGGGTTGCAGGGGAAAACGAGGTACAGGCTGCAGGGCCCTCCTCACCAGGTCCCTTCTGGGAGACATTTGAGTCACCATATTGTACTCAGGAGCCTGGGGTCAGGGGCACCAGGACAGCTGAGTAGGACCCGAACGTTCCATCCTCGGATGCTATGACAACTGTAAAAGCCGTTTGCCAGTCTGCCATCCTGGATCCTTGGACGGGTTGCCTTGGCACCTGTACACACAGCCTTCCACCCCCTCACTCCCAACCAGCATTGCCTGACGCACGTCTGACACCTCCTGCCCCTCCGCCTGGCTCTCAACAGTTGAAGCAGGCTGGGGGTTGTGTATCCATCCCTGGGGGCGTGTGGCACTTCCCCCTTTATAGAGGGAGTGTTTGTTCTTCTCAGTTCCATTTTACAAAGGAAGAAACGGAGGCCCAGAGCGGCCAGGTCACATACCTCAGGCAGCACAGCCGAGATACCACACACACTGCAGTTGGCACTGTCTTCAAATGTCCATTTACCAGGTGCCTGATTACCCACAGCACCTTGTTAGGGACTGCACAAGACTTGCAGGGATACGGCTGCTGTTGGCCTGGGTGGGCGCCCAGGTATAGCTGATACGTGCCCACCTCCACAGCGGGCCTGTGCCGTGGAGCCGGACTGTGATCCCCTGCATGCGACGGCGCCATGGTTGTCAGGAGACAGTGGTCCAATGCCGTTTCCAGACAGGGCAAAGCCAGGGAAAGCCTTTGCTCTCCCCTGGGCGGTCGAGGGAGGCTTCCTGGAGATGGCTGACGGTTATTTTCTTTTTTTAAGATTATATGCATTTATTTTTAGAGAGAGAGGTAGAGAGTTAGAGAAACATCAGTAGGTGAGAGAAACATCGATCAGCTGCCTCTCGCACGCCCCCAACTGAGGACCTGGCCTGCAACCCAAACATGTACCCTGACATGGAGTCAAACCGGCGACCTTTCCACTTGTGGGATGCCCCAAAACCCGCTGAGCCACACCAGTCAGGGCAGTAGCTGACCTTTTGGGCATCTGCAAGACTAAAGCACTTTGGCAAGACATGTGTCTGATGCCCGAGAGCAGCTTCCCCATCTTTGGAGAAACCCTTGGGGACGAGAGGGTGCCAGGGAGCCACACCCACCACAGAAGGGCACCTCCTGGCCAAGTGATGGGGTCACCTGGCACACAATAAGTACCATAAGGGGTTTCTCTCGCCATTGCTGTTGTCTGGCTGGGAAAGGAGAGCTATGCCCCTGAGCTAGGCATGCGTGGACTGCCGAAGACAAAAGCCAATGCCTTATGTCAAGGGTGTCAAACTCATTTTCACCAGGGGCCACATCAGCCTCGCAGTTGCCTTCAAAGGGCCGAATGTCATTTTAGGGCTGTATAAGTGTAACCACTCCTTAACAGTGAAGTGAGAGCTCGGCACTGCTGCCAGGTAGGAACAAGGTGCTGGCCAGAGAAAACAAGGCAGACAGCCGGATTCGGCCTGCGGGCCTTGTGTTTGCCACCTGTGGCCTATGTCCTCATTAGAAACTTGCCCTGGAGCCCCCAGGGGCTGAGTTCCATGCCCAAACCAAGCCCCCTACCTGCTCTGCTCTCTTCCCAGGTGATGAAGTGCATTGTCGAGGTCATCTCCGACACACTCGCCAAGCCCAGCCCCGTGCCTGTGAGCCAGGAGTGTTTTGAGACACTCCGAGGAGGTAGGGGCCAGGCCAGCGGCGCGGGGCTGCTGCCTGCTGGGCTGCAGGGCTAGGACACGGGTGGGTGGCTTTTGGTGGAATTCAGCAATCTAAACCAACAGGCACTGATGACATGGGTGCCCATCTGAGTGGTGCAGGGAGAGGAAGGTACACTGGAGCTTACCGACCAGCAGAGGGGACAAAAATGAACACAAATAGTTAGGATTCTGGGTAGAATGAAACCAGGGCTGCAAGGGAGTGTGAGCCCCCTGGGGACAAGGATGCGGTGTGCTATAGCCCCAGTGCCAGCAACACCTATGGATACGTGATGCGTAAAGGACCACCCACGATGGGCACAGGAAGGAGGCAGCTTCGGGCCCGCCCTTCATTAGAGCCACCGTTAGCACTGCGGTTGGGGTTAAGAGGGAAGTGGGAAACCAACGGGGAGTGAAATGGAGGAAGGGAATTCCAGAGGGTCGGGCGGCACACGCAAAGGCAAGGAGGCGGGCAGACCGGTCATGTCCAAGGACGCCCCTGCCTCACCTCAGGGCTGCCGTCTCTCGGCCGGGGGCCGAGTGCTGGGGCAGGGGCCACCCTTGCTGTTGTAGTAGAAAACTGGCCGCTGCCTTGGAAACCATGTCATTTCAAAAGTGTCATCTCAAAACCCAGTCCTGCTGCCACCACCCAGGCTTTGAGCGTCCAGAATCCAGTCCTTATCTCAGCTGAAACTGCTGACGGCGTCTCTCTCTCTCTCGGCTGTTCTCTGGCCTCGGCCCATGACGACTCTCCCTCATTGCAGATGAGCGGATCCTCTCAATCCTGCGACACCAGAATTTGCTGAAGGAGCTCCAAGACCTTGCTCTCCAAGGTATTTCCAGCCACTGCACCTGCATCTGGATAAATTCCAGGGACTGAGAATCAGGAAATCAGGATGGAAGGTCCGGCAGGACCATATCTTCCTGATACGCAGTTATCTCCTTTCGACTAGAGAGTGGGTCGGCAGGGTCCTCCATGCTCCCCAGTCCAGCCTGCCACTGACGTGGTTGAAGAGATCAAGGCCCAGAGAGGTTGAGGGTCTTGCCCAAGGTCATGCAGTGGGTTAGGGCCTTGCCAGAACCTGAGGCAGTTCTGCCTCGAGTTCAGCCACTGCAGCAGGGTTGCTTTCTTGACTGGGTGGCAGAGCGGGTCTCTTTCCTCTGGGCAGCCTCCCTTGCCCTTGACTGCCGTGTCAGGCTTCTCTGGCCATTCCAGAAGCGCCCATCGCAGGGGAAAAATCATCACCAGCTACAGAGCTGGCCCGGGCAAGGAGCCCTCATCAGGAACAGGTACAGGTAGGGACAGTCCCAGGCAGCAGCAGCCTCAGGCTGATGCAGGGAGAGTGGTCTCTGGATCACAGCAGGCATGGGATTGGCTTTCTCCCAGGGGCCTGCACCTTTGGGGTCCAGGGTGAGTGGCATTTGCCTGAATCAAGAGCCCCCAGGAGGTAGCAGTGACTGTCCCCTAAACTCCTGCTACAGGGCCCCCCAACTACCAGGCAGGTCCTGAGAGGGCCTCAGTCTCCACATCTGCCCCGGGACCCTCTGCTCCATCTGAGTCTGTGTCGCTCTGTTGGGGCAGCAGGCAGGGCTTGTTCTCATTCCCAAGGTGAGAAACTGAGCTTGGAGGTGATATGGCCACTGACGGGTCCCCAGCTGGGTGGGGACTGGGGCAGCCAGCCCTTCCTGGCTCCTTGAGCTTTTGCCCAGTCAGGGCCCTGCAGGGCACGACTGGAACATGTCACATGAGGAAATGGAGGGGCCTTCCCTTTCATAGACAAACATGCGGCTCAGACTAAAGGGGACTTTCTCCTTTTCTCACACCAGGTGCCAAGGAGAGGGCACAGCAGCAGAAGAAACACAGCAGCTTTGAGGAGGAACTCTCAGAGGTTCTCGAGCAGCAGAACGAGCAGGAAGGGCCGAAGGGTGCGTGCTGGCCCGTCTGGCCGGGGGCTGGGGAGAGAGGGAGGAGATACTAACAGTAGCTGTTGTCTTGCTGGGAGGCAGGAGCCCCTCCTTGACACCCTGTAACATAGCTCTTATTTCCTCCCATTTTTACAAATGAGGCCCAGAGAGGGCAAGTCCCTTGTCCAAGGCATAACTGGAGATGCGGCTCTGGGTCTGTCTCACTCCCAAGCCCTCCTTCAGTCCCATCTGCTCATCCCAGAGAGCAGGAAGTGTGTGGCCTGGCTTTTCCCAGCAGCCCCTGCAGCAGCCCGCCCTCCCCCCCACCCCCACCCCGGGGTTGGGTGGTCCCTCCGCCTAGCCAGGTTGCAGGAGGAGCATGTGTGAAACACTAAATGAATTGGATCATCTTTCTCGAGCCAGAGAGCTTTTAGGGGTCAAAGAGATCATGGCTTAGGTCAAGGGGAGTCTGTGACTCATCCTCCTACCTGCAAACACCCCCAAAGCGCCCCCCGCTGGCCCCACCCTTTGCATATGGAAGGCCAGTCTGTAGGAGCGGGTTTCGGTGATCTTCCATCTGGAAGCCTGCCTGCTGTGTGGCCCGGGGGCTCTCACATGGGCCAGGGCCATCTCCCCAGTGGTGGCTGGGGCAGGGCGTGGGCTCCCACAGCGGGTTCCAGGGCAACAAGCGTCTGGGTGACCATGGATGTCTGCCAGAGGCTGCAAGAGCGTGTGCAGTGAGTGTGCATGCATGTGCCTGTGCATGTGCACGTCTGGAAGCTTCAACAAGGGAAGCAGCCAGCGTCAGTGCAAAGAGCACCCTGTGCTTGGCATTCGGAAGCTTGGGCTCAGGGCTCAGCTCGGCAGCCCACGGACTTCATGGGTACGGACAGGCCTCCTCGCCTTTCTGAGGGTCTGTCTGAGCTTCTGGGAGTGGAACAGGAGCACGTTCAGTGGAAGTCCTGGGGGCGCACGGTGGGTGGACGCATGCTGCTTTGTGCAACCATAGGCTTTCTGGCGCTGGGGGGGACTTCTGCTAGTTCACGGCTGTCTTCAAAACAGCCACAGGAAAACACCTTTTAATGAAAACTCCGAATATGGAGGAACTGAGCACTTATCTGGGATGCTCAGGACCAAGAAGCCCCACATGGAGGGAAGAAGGGAACCACAGTAATGGTGCCCCTTACACAGGGAGGTTTGGGGACCCCTCCCCCAAGATCACACAGTAGTTCAGCTGATGTCCTAATTTTCCATTCAGGATTCTATCTTCTGGGGACATTTTAAAGGCCTTTTTTTAAAAAATCACCCTTCTTTAAGAGGTCGACTTACAAAGAGACATGATCCATCTGTGCCCAGGTCAAACCAAGACACGGAGAGGGTAGCTCTGGTCCTTAGATCTGAACTTGGGCTCTGGGGAGACCCTGAGTGCAGCCCGGCCCTCGGGGCCTGACATTGCTCTGTTCTTTCTGCAGAGGGGACAGAAGAGGTGCCCTCCAAGGAGGCTGCGGAGGATACGAGGGACTCTAGCGAGATGGAGAGGAATGGCGGAGACGCAGATGGAGCCGGGCCCCTGGCCTCCCTGGAGCCTGGGCAGGGGTCCACGCTTGAGGAGGATGACCAAGCCCCAGGGGAGGAGGAGGCTGCCAACTCCCACCCCCCAGCCAGCCGTCCCAGCCAGAAATATCCAGGCCCTCAGGCCGAGGGGGACAGCGAGGGCCCCTCCCAGGGTCTAGTGGACCGAGAAAAGGGCTTGGGTGCAGAGCAAGGGAAGCAGGCAAAGAGAGAAGAGGAGGAGGAGGACCCAGAGGCTGGAGAGGTTGTCTCTGAAGAGGAAGGCCCCACCACAGCATCTGACGCCCACCCGAGCCTTGGCTACAAGGAGGTCCCGAGGGGTGAGAGTACGTATGCTATCTGAGACCTCAGCGATGTGTAGGAGAGAAGGGGTGGGTAGGAGGGGGGTCTCATTCATAATCTCATTCCACCTTCACAACAACCCTGACAGCAGGTATTACCTCCACTTTCCAGATGGAAACTCAGACTCAGAGAGGTTAAGTAATTTGCCCAAGGTCACACAGCTAATTTGTAGTAAAATCAGAAATTCCAACCCAGGTTTGTCTGACTCCAAAATCATGCATCTCCATTATTCTACAGAGACCCCCGTCCCCCAACCCAGGAGGCCAGAGGGGCTCTGCAGGTTGGGTGGGTAGGCTTTGGGAACAGAGGGACTTCATGACGGGGGACCAGGCTTCTCTGGGGACCATTGTCAGCTTCAGCCAGATTCAGAAAAGACCCTGGCTTCTCTCTGGGGCCTTGTCAAGGTCCTTCCTCCCTGAGTAGTCAGGCGACCCCTAAGTCAAGGGCTGCTGGGCTGAAAGGGCTAGAGGCAGAGGCAGGCTCCCACCAGCCACCACCCCCCTGGGTGCTAAGAGGGTCTTGCAAAGCATGGGGTCAAGATGGCCTTTTCCCTCCAAGTAGAATCTTGAGGCGAGGCTGAGCTGGCCCTGTATGTGGGGTCTGTGGTTCAGTGGTGGCCACAGAGAGGCCCCTGGGCAGTGGCCGGGCTGGAGAAGGTGGCGGCCCCACCTTCATCTCCTGCTCTTGTCCACCACCTGCTCCAGGTCAATCCAAGGCTCCGGCTGTGGATGGAGGTGGGAAGACTGGGGCTGAGGAAACTCAGAAGGGAGAGCAGGAACAGTCCCTGCAGGAGGAGGAGGAGGAGGAGGAGATGGCAGGGTCCCCTCTAGGCCCCTTCCGGGGCGGGAAGAGCAGGGAGCAGGAGCAGGAGCAGGAGGAGCGGTTCTCCAAGGAGTGGGAGGAAGCCAAGCGATGGAGCAAGATGGACCAGCTGGCCAGAGAGCTGACGGCTGAGAAGCGGCTGGCCGGGGAGGACGTGGAGGATGACGACCCGGACCGCTCCATGCAGCTCCCCTACCAGGCCCGGGGCTACGGCTTCAGGGGCCCCGGGATGCGAGGGTGGAGGCCGTCCCCCCAGGAGGACACCGTGGAGGCGGGCCTGCCCCTCCGGGGGCGCGGTTACCCAGAGGAGAAGAAGGAGGAGGAAGGCAGCGCCAACCGCAGACCAGAGGTTGGTACAGGCCACAGCCAGCGCCAGGCCAGGCCCTTGGGTGTGGGCCCAGCTGAGGGGCAGTGGCCCCCAGATGTGTGTGTGGCTGCTGCTCCACAAGGGGACTCGGTCCCCTGGGAGTCTGGGCTGGAGGTGGGCTTGCACAGGGAGCTCTGGCAGACTCGGCAGAGACCTGGGAAGGGGCAGGAGAGAGGGCGCGTCAGGCAGGAAGGCAGGTGACCCTGGCTCCCAGTGGGCAGCTGGTGAGGCCGGTGGGCAGGCAGACAGCAGAGGGCGAGTGTTCGGATCAGTGTGTGGAAGCAGGAGAGGCAGTAAGTCGAGCTGGTCTCCAGAGACAATGAGTGGCAACTGTCCTGAAGACAACGGGGCCTCTACAGGCTTGGGAGCAGGACGAGGGGGTGACAATGGGTGGAGCTTGGAGCTTCGAATGGAGAGATTGGAAACTGGAGGACCTGATGGGACCTGAAGAGAGCCACGTGCTGCCCCAGGGATCCAAGGTCAGGGCTCCACGGGCCCCAAGAGCTGGGAGGGCATGAGAGGACAGGACACTAAAGGGACAGTTGGCATCCTGGGAAGACCCTGTGGCTGGTCCAGCCAGGTCCCCCCCAGACCCCATGTAGCCCAGGAATACCCTTCTCTCCCAGGTTCAGGCCCTGCTTCCCACCCCTGAATAGCAGAGGGGGAGGGAAAGAACTTTCTGCCTGGTGGTGAGCTGGGGAAGCGTGTGGGTACCCAAAAGCCTGGATTCTGTCTCCTCCTGCTGTGAGACCTTGGGCAGGTCACTCTCCTCCGAACCTCATCGGTCACCACATTGTCATGACCAGGCCACATGTGAGCCTTGAAACCCAGCCGTGCCCAGGGCTGTACAAGCAACTCAGTGGGAAACAGAGATGCAGCCCCACAGGAGGGGGTCGGGGAGCTGGGGCCCCTGGCAGGCTGGCCACACAGCCTTGGGGCTGAAGCGGGCAGGCCAGGGGTCAATGGTTCAAGCCTCAGAGCCCAGGTGGGAATCAGGACCTTATGGGGGCTGGGACCTGTGCACCCAGAGGAGAGTTTGGCCACTCCCTCAGGTCTTCAACCCTCTCTCTGGGCCTGGGACCAGGGCCCTGGCAGCCCAAGAGGAAGAAAGCACTTGCCTGTGTCCCCAGGAGACTGAGAGGGTGGGGCTACAGGCAATAGCAGCTTGCCCCCCGCCTCATTTTTCAACCCAGAACAAGGCTAGGCACCTTTGATCACCCCCTGCCCCACCCCCAGAGGGGTCCTGAGGTGCCTGCCAGCTCACATCTCCACGGGCAGGGGGAGCCCTGCATTGCAGGGACCACTCTGCCCAGGCCAAGGGTCTTCTTAGAAATGGCCCCAGCATCACAGAACTCATACACCACAGCCTACTCCAAGACAGAGGGTTCTGGGGTCCCTGTTTCCATGGCAACTGAGTAGGTCCCTGGTAGGGTTGTCTGTGTTGTCCCAGTGTGGGGTGGGGGAGGGTACCCTCTGTAGCCTAGCATCCAGCAGGGACCCCAAGAAAATCATCCCTTCTGGGTCAAGGCCAGGGTGGCCTCCCCTGACTCCTGCTCCGAGTTTGAGGGCCTGGAAGCTTCCCAAGGTGGGGACAGCCAGCCGGGCTCACAGAACGTCCCTTGAACCAGCCTGTCAACCAGAGCTCAGAGCGCCTGACTGGGAGCAGGGACTGAGGCCCAACCCCAGGCAGGCAGACCAGGGACAGCTGGCACCTGTGCCTCAGGCCCATGGCTGCTCAGGTCAGAAGGCCTGGCCTCACACCCAGAGCCACCACCATAGTCTAAGTCTGGTGTGGGGGACCAGAAGGAGCCCTGAACCACAGGCTTTGTTTCTCATGGGCTCCTGGGGCTATTCAGGAGGCAGCAGGCCTGAATAAGAGGCCACCAGGGCAGGGTGGGATCAGGGCCTGTTTCTCCATATCCTGTGCACAGTACTCCTTGGAGCAGCCCTGCAGGGTGGCATCCCTGTCCCTGTGGTACACAGAGGCCCCTAAGCCTCACAGAGGCAAAGCCACATGTCCAAGGCCACACAGCCAGCCAGCAGCACAGCCTGTCTGGCTGACAGCACACTCCGCCATGCTGGCATACAGTCCCTGTATGACCTTCGGTCTTCTCTCCTAGGACCAGGAGCTGGAGAGCCTGTCGGCCATCGAGGCAGAGCTGGAGAAGGTGGCCCACCAGCTGCAGGCGCTGCGGCGGGGGTGAGGTGCCGGCTGGCCACCCCAAGGCACCCTGTGGTCCTGGCTCTGCTGTCCCCTTTACAGGGCCTGGCCAGCCACCTGTGCACTGCCTCCAGTAGGGAGGTGGCCCCAGCCTGCCCCTGCCCAGGCTGCCCTGTTGCCCCCATTGCCCTTTCCTCCCACTCTTGACCCCAGTGCACCCCTCTGCGGGGCGGACCCCTACAACTTTAAACGAGGACCCTCTCTCTGAACACGGGAAGCTTTCTAGAAGTTTTCCTTCCACATCAGAGCCATTGGGCACAACTGCAATAACTTCTGACCTTTTGGTGAAAACTGAGGACTCCTGGCTGTCATATCTCCTGTGCACACTTTATCAAAGGAAAAATAAATCTTCTTTGGGCTCACCTGTTTCTCTGAACTTCCCTTCTTGACTCAGAGTGTGGTGGGATAGATTGGATTCTGGCAAAGGGACAAGGAGAGGTTCGGTGTCCCCGGGACGACTCTTTTCTGGACAACTTCCTAGCCGTGAGATCTTAGGCAAGGGACTTGGCACCTCTGAGCATAAGTTTTCTCATCTTTTGTGTCACAGAGTGCTGACATCTGCCTCCAAGTGTGTGGGGATTATCAAGTAACACATGCAAAGGGCCCCTGGTTCCTTCCTGTCCCCAGTTTCCCAGCCACACGTGAGCTGGGCCATGCGCAGGCAGGTCAGTTTGAGAAATAGCCTCTGCTCTCCATGGTGCTGGGAAGAGGCCCTGGCAGCCCCGGGGGAGTGCCCGCTGCCAAGGCTGCAGGCCCCCTTGGTGTGAATCTGCCACCCCCTCTGACCTGGCACGTGCACAGGACTCCGGGACGTCTAAAGGTCTTGCACGTTTGACGGTTCCTTGGAGTGCGGCAGGTCTCGGTCTGTGCTTTGTGGGTAAGACAACTGAGGCTCACAAAGTGAAATAATTCACTGCCGTCACAGGCAGGAGTGACACCCCAAACATGGAGCTATGGGGACAGCAGGGCTACACGTCAGGATGGGCTGAGCGGGTGCACCGGACCCACAGAATACCAGGGCTGCTCAGTCATTCAGCAAACGTTTGTGAGTAGCTACTTTGGGCCCAGCAGACCTGGGCACACAGGTACATGGGACAAGGCCTGACTTCAAGCAGCTACTGCCCAGACACATGGGGTTTGACATCAGACTGGGGTTGGCACCCCCAGCCCAGCTGGGCAACCTGGCAAGCGTTCCTGGCTCTCTCGGAGCCTGTTTCCTCCGCAATGAAGTAGTTTAATACTCACTGTCTCCTCACCACGTTGTGGTGGGGATTCAAGAGGCCCAGACAAGCCAGAGCGGAAAACCGCTATGATGACAACACAAGTCATTTGAGGGGGTCTCGGCAAGTCGCAGGGTGATGCCTGTTGCTGCTGACGCCCGTCCTCTGCAGCACAGGGGACAGCCTCTGAGCAGCTCATGCTTTCGGTGTTTGTTTCTTCATGTCTCAAAGAGACAGGCTTGCCCCCATCCCCAACAGTGACAGAAACAGGCACAATGCCATTTTCCACTGGTCTGTCAGGTACCAAACATTCACTGCCAAGTCTAGTTAGCAAGTGGGTCCCCTTGTCCTAGACACAACCCATCCCTGAGATGGTCACCTGTGCTGCCACAATCCCAATCCCATGGAAGAAATGCAACTGATTCAAAAGAGCCAGCGCATCTGAGTACCCAGCAGAAACATTCCAGGCCAGAAGGGAGTGGTGTGGAGTGGAAGTTGATGAAAAGCAAGGACCTACAACCAAGGCTACTTTACCCAGCAAGGCAATCATTTAAAACTGAAGGAGAAATAAGGAGCTCCCCAGACAAGAAAAAGCTAAAGGCTTTTGTTAACACCAAAACTGCAGTGCAGTTGGCAACACTGCAACACATGTTCAAGGGCTTACTTTAAAAGGAAATTAAAAAAACACAGAGGAAAACAGTCTAACAATAAAATGACACTACATACATATCTATCAATAATCGCCTTAAATGCAAATGGCTTAAATGCTCCAACAAAAAGACATAGGGTAGCTCAATGGGTAAGAAAACAAGATCCATATATATGCTGCCTTCAAGAGACCCATCTCAGATCAAAAGATACACACAGACTCAAAGTAGAGGGTTGGAAAAAGATATTTCATACAAATGGAAAAGGAAAAAAAAAGGTGGGGTAACAGGACTTGGATCTGACAAGATAGACTTTAAAACCAAGGCTTTAGTGAGAGACAGAGAAGGACACTACATAATGGTAAAGGGAACAGTGCAACAGAGGCCATAACCTTAGTAAACGTTTATGCACCGAACACAGGCACACCCAAATATGTAAAGCAAACCTTGATGGACATAAAGACACAAGGGAGAGATCGACACAAACATAGTCATAGTTGGGGACTGACTTCAATGGATAGATCTTCCAGGCAGAAAATCAACAAGGAGACAGCAGCCTTAAACAACACACTAAATCAATGGATTTAATTGATATCTGCAGAGCACCTCATGTCAAAGCAGCAGAATACACATACTTTTCAAGTGCACATGGAACGTTTTCTAGCATAGACCACATGTTGGGACACAAAACAATGCTCAATAAATTTAAGAACACAGAAATCATACAAGCACCTTCCCTGACCACAACACTATGAAACTAGAAGTCAATCACAAGAGAACAACGAAAAATACGCAAAAATGTGGAGGCTAAATAACATTAAACAATGATTGGGTCAACAATAAGATCAAGGGAGAAATCAAAAGATGCCTTGAAACAAATGAAAATGAGAACACAACAATCCCAAATCTGTGGGACGCCGGCAAAGCAGCCCAAAGAGGGAAATTCGTAGCATTACAGACCTATCTCAAAAAAACAAGAAAAAGCTCAAATGTACAATCTAACTTCACACTTAAAGAACTTGAAAAAGAAAAACAAAGTCCAAAGTGAGTAAAAGGAAGGAAATAATAAAGATCAGAGCAGATACAAATGAAATAGAGCCTTAAAAAGTGATACAAAAGATCAACGAATCCAAGAGCTGGTTCTTTGAAAAGATAAACAAGATCAACAAATCTTTAACTGGACTTATCAGGAGAAAAAGAGAAAGAACCCAAATAAATAAAATAAGAAAGAGGAGAAATAACAACTGTCACCAAAGAAATACAAAGAACTGTAAGAAAATATTATGAACAATGATATGCCAACAACCTGGACAACCTGGATGAAATGAATCAATTCCTAGAAACATAAAGTCTTCCAAAAATAAATCATGAAGAATCAGAAAATCTGAATAGACAGATTGCACATAATGAAGCTGAAGCACCATCAAAACCTCCCTTTTGTTTAAAAGCCTTGGCCCGGGTGGCTTCACAGGGGAATTTTACCAAACATTCTGAGAACTAACACCCACCCATTCTCAAACCAGTTCATTAAATTCAAGAGAGGGGGAAGGCTCCCCAACTCATCTTACAAGGCCAGCATCACCCTAATTCCAAAACCAAACAAAGACATTACATAGAAAGAACATTATAGGCCAATATCCCTGATGAACATAGATGCTCATCTTCAATAAAATATTAGCAAAGCAAATACAGCAATGCATCCAAAAGATCATACACCATGATCAAGTGAGATTTATTCCAGGAATGCAAGGTCGGTACAACATTTGCAAATAAATGTAATTCACCACATAAACAAAATGAAGGATAAAAACCATATGATTCTATCAATATACACAGAAAAAACTTTTGATAAAATCCAGCACCCATTAATGATCAAAACTCTCAACAAAGTGGAAACAGGAAGAACATACCTAAACATAATAGAGGCTGCCTACAACAAACCCACTGGCAGCGTCATGTTCATCAGGCAAAACTGAAAGCATCACCCTTAAGATCAGGAACAACACAGGGATGTCCACTTCACCTCTCTGATTTAACAGGCTACTGGAAGTCCTGGCCACAGCAATCAGACAAGAAATAAAAAGCATTCAAATTGGAAAGAAGTAAAACTGTCTTTATTTGCAGATGACATGATGCTGTACATGGAGAAACCCAAAGATTCCACCAAAACACTACCGGAGCTGATAAATGAATTCAACAAAGTAGCAGGATACTAAATTAACATTCAGAAATCAGTTGCATTATTACATGCTAATAATGAGCAGAAAGGGAAATTAAGAAACTATCCCATTCACAATTGCTTCAAAAATAATGAAATACCTAGGCATGAACCTAACCAAGGATGTAAAAGACCTGTACTCAGAAAACTGTAAGACAATGAAGAAAGAAATTGAAGAAGATACAAATAAGTGGAAGCACATACTGTGTTCGTGGATAGGAGGAACTAACAACACTGAAAGGTCCATACTACCCAAAGCAATCTATAGATCCACTGCGATTCCTGTCAAGATTTCAATGACGTATTTCACAGAACTAGAGCAAATATTTCAAAAATTTATATGGAACAAAAGGCCCCGGAGAGCAACAGTGATCCTGAGAAAGAAGAACAAAGTTGGAGGAATCACGCTACCTAGTATCAAACTGTCCTACAAGGCCATAGTGACCCAAACAGCCTGGTGCTGGCATAAAAACACCCATCAGTCAATGCAATGGAATGGAGAGCCCAGAAATAAACCCCCACCTTTAGAGTCAATTAGTATTCGACAGAGGAAGCAAGCGCATACAATGGGCTAAAATTGTTTATTCAAGTAAGTGGTGTTGAGAAAATTGGACAGATAGAGGCAGAAAAATGGAACTAGACCACGTTCTTATACCACGCACAAGAATAAATTCAAAATGGACCAGAGATTTAACTGTTGGACCCAACACCATAAAAATCCTAGGAGAAACACAGGCTGATATTGCTCACAGAAATTTTTATCAGAGGTACCTCCCCAGACAAGGGAAACCGAAAGAAAAAAATTAACAAATGGGACTACATCAAACTAACGAGCTTTTGCACAGCAAAGGAAAACATCAACAAAATAAAAAGACAGCCCACAGAATGGGAGAACATATTCGCCGATACATCTGATGAGGGGTTAGTATCCAAAATTTATAAAGTCCTTACAAAACTCAATACCATCAAAACAAACAACACAATTAAAAAATGGGCAAAGGACCTGAACAGATACTTCTCCAAAGAGGACATACAGATGGCCAATAGACATACGAAAAGATGCTCGACATCACTGATCATAAGAGAAATACAAGTTAAAACCACAGTGAGATACCATCTCACACCTGTCAGAATGGCCATCGTGAGTAAACCAACAAACACCAAGTGCTGGCGAAGATGTGGAGAAAGGGGGACCCTTTTGCACTGTTGGTGGGAATGCAGCCTGGTGCGGCCACTGTGGAAAGCCGTGTGGAGATACCTCAAAAAATTAAAAACGGCTCTGCCTTCTGACCCAGGGATCCCACTTCTGGGAATATATCCAAAGGAACCCAAAACACTAATTCAAAAGAACATAATCACCCCTATGTTCATTGCAGTGTTACAATTGCCAAGATATGGAAGCAGCCCAAGTGTCCATCAGTAGGTGAGTGGATTAAAAAAAACAACAACTATGGTATATTTACATACTGGAATTCTACTCAGCCATTAAAAAGAGGAAAATCTTACCCTTTGCAACAGCATGGATGGACCTGGAGAACATTATGCTAAGTAAGCCAGTCTGAGAAAGAAATACCACAATTCCACTCATATGTGGAATCTAATGAACAAACTGAACAAGCAAAACAGAGACAGACTCACAGATGGAGGAGAGATGATGGCTATTGTGGGAGGGAGGTTAGGGGTGGACGGATTGAGCAAAGAAAGAAAAAGGACTCGTGGACATGGACAGCAGTGCAGTGACTGCTGGGCAGAGGAGGGTAGAAGGGAACTAAATGGTAATGGACAAAAATACAGTCAGATTAAATTTAAAAAGAGCCAGTGGTCAAAGGCTCTTGGCTTGGCAGAAGTGGTGCTTTCATATGTAGTTATTCATTTAAACATGTACATGCGTGTACACAGACTGGTCAGTGCTGCTTGTGAGTGGGGCGGCAGCAAGCAGCGTGCCACGACGCACAGGCGTCCGCACGGAAACCACAACTGCCGAAGTGGAGGGAAACCACCACGCGCGCAGCCTTCTGAGAGCAAGCAGGCTCTGGGGGGCTTGACCCCTGGAAGAGGTCAGGCTGTGGCAAAGGGACAGTCCCTCTAAGCCACCAGGTAGGTCACGGACAACTCTGGAGGTAGAGCGAAAATGCCACCATTCCTGGAAAAAGCCCTGGTGGTCTGGCGGGGCCCAGTGGTCAGGATGAGGGCTCAGGTTGTTCCGAGAGTCAGCTCTTGTGTGAACAGCATGTGCTCACATGCATGCGTGTTCGGGGGCGTTCCAGGATCTTAATGGAGATGCTGTGCAGAGAAGGGGCACAGGCAGGGCCCGTGGTCATGGAGGGGAGGACCCACGTGAGGACTGCCTGAAGGCCCCACCATCTTAAAGTCAGATGCAGGGTGTGGCCACGTGACCAAGGAGGGAGAAGCCCAGATCTTTTGTCAAGGACGGATGATGCCCTTCTCTGCCCGGTGGTGCCAAGGTGCAGGGGGCAGGGCTCCTGTAGGACAGTCCGCTCTCAGCCCAAGGCCTCTGCAGCTCTGAGCCCTTGAGCCATGACCCAAGCAGGGATCTCACCCGGCCAAGGGTCAGTTGCTAGGGGACAGAGGAGAGAGCAGATGCAAACCCCAGGGACACGAATGAAGCCATGCAGTGGCTCTTGGGGCAGTGGCCGGGGTGTGTGCCAGAGCTGACAGCTGGGCTCCCTGGCTGGGACAAGGACAGGTAATAGCTGCTTTTCTCAGGTGGCTTGAAAACTACAGCTTGCTGCCAGGGTTCTCCCACCTTCCACAGATCCTGGTCCTCTGGGCAAAGAGGACCTTTTTCAAGGTTCTCTCCTTCAGCAACAGAATCAAAGATGCAGGAAGGCCCAAGGCAAGGGGCCCCTGCTGACTCCTCAGGGACTTGCACAGGGTCAGCCTTGAGCAGCCCACCCTGCGCCGTGCCGCAAACCTGGATGCCCCATGACACCAACGGCAAGGACCGCCCCCTCTGCAGGTGTGGCCGGCCGGCCAGCGCTGGCAGCCAGTGGGGCTGTCATGGAACCACATCACTGCGTTTCATCTGCAAGCAGAACTTGGCCCACGGCCTCTGCTCCAGGCGACCTGGGTCAGGGACCTGGCACATGACCCTCTGAAGGCCTACCCAAGGCCCCAGACAAAGTGCGGCCCTGCCAATCACCACCAGATGCTGCAGGGCCAGATGCCAATGTGCTCACCAACTGGTAGAGGCCAGTGATGATGAGGCCGAAGGGGAAGCCACTCTGGATTGTGCTAGTGTGCACCTGGGTGGCACGGGGGTGGGCGAGTGGTTGTCACCACGGCTCAGTCCCTCCCCTGCACTACAGTCCCCAAATCCTTTCAGAGACGACCACTGTTTGCTGCACGGGGCAGGGGCGGCCTGCACACACCTGGCAGCTCCCCGGCCTTTACAAAGCTGAACCGCCCCCTTGATATGCACTCTCGGAAAAGTCGATCACCATGTTCCAGTTGAAGCCACGTCAAGGGAAAGGTGACTTGCTATCTGGGGCCTGGACGTTAACATGAGTAACACCAGAGGTGACCCAGATTGTACAGGAACATGAGACAGCCAGGGGTCCCGCCACATTCCCCACCCGCTTGAGGCAATCTGGGATTAGTATTTTACTCGAAAAGGCAAAGCCATTTTATTAGAAGACCGGGAGAATGACAAACTTTTAGAAACACTGTGTAAACACAGGTGAAGTGCAGTTTGATTTCAGTAGTTTATTTTGGAGACAAGCAGTGCAAGAGGCCGGTCACGCTTTCCTGCTTCCCCGGGGCTCGGGGTCCACCGAGGAAAAGTGACGTACAGACATTATAATTGGGGTTCCACACTTGAGTCGTGTAAAAAGCGGTCCCTCAGGGTCTGGGTTGGCCAGGCGGTTCCGATGGCACCCACCCCCCACCTCAAGCCCAAATCCAGCTGCCCCATCCCCGCAGAGCCTGGCCCAAATGTCTGGCTCCAGGTATCTGGCACCAGAGCCTCCCCAGACCACGGAGCAGAGCCCAGAGGCCTTTCCCTGTCTCGAAGTCCACCGGTATCTAAGACACCAGGGCGTGCTCAGGGGCCCTAGACACGGGCCCCCAGTGCTCACACTGTCCTAGGACGGCAGGGCCCGCACTGGCCCTTTTGAGGAAGGGCCTCCGGCCTGCCTGGACCACAGTTATTACCACAGCCAGCTGGTGTTGTCTCTGCCACCAGAGGCTGAGGGGACTCTAAGTGGGGAGGGGCACACTGTTTTCTCACCCTGGGGGCTGCCGCTCCTTCACCCCTGGCTGGCTCAGTGCTTGGGGCTTGTAGTGAGTACAGGAAGGGACATCGGACCCATGGGCAAGGGTGAAACAGGCGGGTGTGAGCAGGACTGACAAGAACGGCGGCCGCCTCCTGCCTGGAAAGTGGGCCCCAGTCACCTGGATGTCAAGGGGAGGCTCATCCTGGCTGGCTTCTGGGGAAAGCAGGCTGCATTGCGGGGGCGGGGGCATCAGGCCCGCCCTTCAGAGCTCTGGTCTCAACAGAGGACATGAAGGCTCGGCGACTCTCGGAAAGACTTGCCCAGTCATGGCACAAACCCTTGGCACGGGCGGGATCAGCCCGGGGGCCCCAAGCCGGGCAGCCCTCTCTGGGTGCCGATGAGCTGCGGTGCTTGGTCACGGGAGGAGGCCCTCTCTCAGGGCTACGTGGGATGCGTGGCGAGGGGCTGTGTGGATGCCAGGGAGCTGGGCTACACGTGGAGTGAGGCAGTGAACCCAGGGCCTTGGCATCCTGGGGATGCTCCCTTCCCCTTCCCTTCCTGGGAGGGACCAGGTGGCAGCAGCCCAGACCCCCTGCATGGGGCCCCCAAGGAAAAAGAGGCCACGACCTCTCCAGCCTGGGCTCCTGCTCCTGGGAAGAGCAGCTGCACACCCAGTGGAGCCTCTGTCCCCGCTCTTCCCAAGGCTGGGAAGGTGGCCAACAGGAGGCGCCCCCACAGGGGCAGACAGGCCGGTGGGCCTGGGGCAGAAAAGGGGAACCGCCCACTTGCTCTGTGCAGTGCCAGCAGCCTACCCAATGGCGGCCCCCCGGCCCAGGGCCTGATCTGCAGCAGCCGCCAAGACCAGGACACGGGTGTGTGCACACACCCACACACGCACTGCAACCACACGCACACACGCCCCTCCTCACACTCAGACCTGGTGTTGAAAACACAAGCGTGTGTAAACTCAGTGAGAGATCTGCACAGCAGGAATGGGGCAGGAGGCCCCTTCTCCCCAAGGCTGGACCACTGACTGGGGTTCTCTTCCATCGCCCCCCAATTCTTCATTCAGATAATGACATCAGAAAATCAGCTTAAAAATTAAAAAAAAAATCAGACCATTGGGAATTCTTAGTCAGATGTCACCAGTGGCTGTGCTGTGGCCCACGCCGCCCTCTGGGTCCTGGGCTCCGCAGCTACTGGGAGGAGGCCTTGGTGGCCAGGGAGGCCACACAATGCTGCTGGAAGCTAGGCGACACGGCAGCAGTGCAGCCAAGTCTCTGGTGCGACAGCTTGGCGGCACTGCCCGCACCCACGCCGTCCGCATCGGCCCCTGCCGTCCAGGGCGGGTCCTGGCCCACCACGCTGCTGCTGCAGCCGGGGCCGGCGCTGCATGTCCGCTCGCCCGCCAGGCTGTCTGCTTGCTCCGCCAGGAGCCTGCTGTGCCTCAGTGGGGCCGCGTCCCCCGCGGCTGCGGTGGCTGCACTCTGGCCCTGCAGGACGGTGGCGATGTGGTTCAGGAGGTCTGTGAAGAACTCGCTCACGCCCTCGTAGCCTGGGGGTGGAGAGAAAGAGAGTGCTCAGCCCCGGGGAATAGGGGACAGGCTGCAGGCGTGGCCAGAGAGAGGGCGCAGCAGGTCGGTGGGGAGGGGGGTGGCAACTGGAGTTGCACAGCCTGACTCAGAGCTAGGTGTGCATGGCCCCAGAGGGCTGGTCCTTGAATTCGCTGCCCCAGAGTGTGAGACACAGCAGAACTGGAGCCAATGAGAAGACACCTTTCTGGGCACAGCTTCTGCAGTCACATGGAGCGGCTGGAGGTGGCAAACCGGAGGCCCATGCCCCACAGCGCTCTGAACTGTAAACACCCCTTCCTACCATGCGGCCCGCCCTCAGCTCCCTCACGTGTCGGCTGAGAACTCCTGGGGAAGCTCCCGTGGGCACAGCTGCCAGGAGGGCAGTGCCCAGCCCACGGCTGCTGCTCCCAGGAATGAGTCCTCACCCGACAAGTACATATGGGCTACTGCATGTGCCGTGAGCTCTGAGCCTCCAGGCCCAGGGGCAAAGACTGAGCACCCCAACTGGCACCTAACATTGTGGGGTCCCGGTCTCCTGAACAGAAACCACTGGGGTCTGCCATCCCCACGCAGATCGAATGCACATGTCAGCATGTGAGTCACCCCGGAGCAGAACGAGAATCTGGGGTGAGGATTTTGCTGACTCCCAGAAACTGCTTTGCAAGACATACGACACAGGGTGAGTGCCCCCACCTTCCTGAGCCCATTTGGCAGGGTAAGAACCAGGCACACGGCTGCAAGAACAAGGGTCAGGATGGGAGGCACGTCCCTGAAGCCCAATGTGCCTGCTTGGAGGAGCCCTAGGCACAGCCCATACCCCGCCCCACACGACTGCCAGCCCACCACCACAGTGAGCGCGCAAGTGAGGGAACGGGCAGGGTGCATGAACTTCTGCAGAAGAGGCAGCCCAGTGCCGAGAGAGTGGGGTGCTCAGCAGACAGCTGCTGAGGTTTGCAGGGAGCCTGCAGCTGTGAGGGGGCAGCGGAGGGGACCCAGGAGAGAGAAAAGTGGGTGAGAAGCTGGCCCACCCAGTGCCTCCATGGGCAGAAGGTGCTATGCTTAACCTTCATAATTTGGAGAGGTAAGTGACCAGCCCCAAAGGAGGAAAGCACCACAGAGAGGTGGACTTGCGACAGTCCACTATGAGGGTGAGGCTGGTGAGGCTGGTGAGGCTGGTGAGGACGTGCTGGTCCGGTGTTCATCTTGGTTCAAAGCGCCACCCAGGGCCCAGGGTCACCCTGCTTTACAGAGGAGGACACAGTGCCCCTAAGTGGCAGAGCCAGGATCTGAGCCAGGCCCTTTGGTTGCCATGTGCCTTGAGTACCACGTGGTGCTGGGCATCCACCCCAGGCCTGGGGCTTGGGGAGAAGGGCAGGGCGGACCCGGGCCCCTTGGGGGCCACCGGCAGGCGCGCTGCTGGGTTTCCAGGGAAGAAACACAAGCAGGGGAGGTGAGCTGGAGCCACGCTGAGCCAACGGCAGACAACAGAAGCTGTACCCTCAGCAACCTCTCAGCTGTCCCCAGATGAGTGAGGCCTGGAAGCCCAGGGTGAGACTGTGCACTTCCTGGTGGGGGACAGGGGCCTGAGGGTGGACAGGAGGCTGGGAAGGCCCCACAGCTCTCCAGCTGAGGTGAACCAGCACCGCAGAGCCCCAGCTCGGGGCCGGGCTGTGCAAACGCCACCCCCTGTCCCTGCCAGATGGGAACGCAGGAGACAGCCCTCCAGGAGCCAAGAGGCAGGGACCCTTGTGGTCAGGAGTGCAGGGTGACTCTGCAGGGTGACTTGGTTGCCAGGTGACTTTGGACAAGTCGCTCAGCCCCTGGCCTCCACGTCCCTATCGGTAAACAAGGCGCTGTGGTAAAGCTCTCAGGGTCAGCCTGGAGAGGTAAGACCTGACAGGCACTCAGAGGCTATGAGGGCCCAGCCTCTGTGTGTCCCCCACAGCCCCCAGGGCTCCTGCAGCCAGCAGGGCACGCACCCTGGCTGCAGGGAGCACTCTCTGGAGGCTCAGTGCCCCACATGGAACCTTTCAGCTCTCCAAGTCCACACGGGCCTATGGCATCAGCTGAGACTACGCCCGTAGGGTTTAACGCTGACACACAGGAGAGGAGCGTGAGAATGTGCGTTTGTGCAGGCCCACTACGCGCGCTCCCTGGCTGGGTATACACGCCTGACTCTGCAGCCCCATCAGCAGGTAGGGCTGGGGCTCACTGGGGGCTGCACTCGCCCCCTGGCCCCCCGCCCTCAAGGCACAAAAGACTGCCGGGGACACCAGCCCCTGCCACTCACCTGGGAAGGCGTTGATGTCGATGACAGCGTGCTGCCCCGTCTGGTTGTTGATGATGATGTCGATCCCAAACAGCGACACGCCCAGCGCCTGCCGCAGGGCTCGGGAGAGCTCCCGGATGACCTCGTCGCTTGGCCGCTCGAACACGCCCTCGATCTTGTCCAGCTGCAGACACAGCACACACACACACACACACGAGTCAGGCCCCGGGTGGGGGGGTCACGTCACATCGCACAGACCTCAGCTGAGGGGCAGGATGGGCCCCCCCCCCCGCCCCGGCAGTGCCAGCACAGCCACTTCTGAGGTCCTGCCGACTGGGCAGGCCCTAGGCGCCTGGGGCCCGTTATCTGTCCAGTCCTTGTAACAACTGAGGAGGGGGTGTCCTTCCTCACCAGCACCTCACACGCTGGGAAGCTGACACTCAGAAAGGGCCAGGACCACACAGCACGAGCGTCCGGGGCTGGGTTTTGCGCAGGTTTGTCAGCCTCTAAAACCCAACCATCTGAGCAGGAAGGAGACAGTCTGCTGTGGACGCAGGAAGCCTTTAGGGAGCGGACAGCATGAACAGGACCTCTGTGGTGGGGAGGGTTTGGGGGAAGGAGAAAGGCATCAGGCTCGGCACAGAGGCCAGAACCCGTGGGAGAGCTGGGAGTGGCTGGGAGTGAGGGCAGAGGGGGGGAAGGGGGAACTTTGTTGGCGCCTCGGACAGGATGGCGCAGGGCTCTGTGGACCAGCCCAGTCCTGGGCGGGGCTCGCCAATCTCCCCTTCACAATAGCCACTAAATTCAGTGTTTGCACACTAACTCGCATCCCATCTGAATGGACTCCCCCAAAAGGGGCTACTGCGCTGCTCCCACCAGGCGCCTGGGTCCAAGTTCACTTCCAGCAAAGCTTCCACGGGGCCAGTGGGCTGTCCCCTGTCCCAGCACCACCACTGCTCCCTTTCTGCCCCAGTTACAGCTGGCCGGGGGCAGGCACACGAGTCTTCCTGGGCTCAGCATGCCCCCGAAACCAGGGCCTCCAAGCAGGTGCAGGCGGGGACTTGGGTCCAAGCTCGACAGGAACTTCCTGTGCTTCGGTCTTAGGGAAAGGGCTGGGCCGCTCAGGGCCCCCATCTGTTCATCAACGGGCCCAATGCGGCTCCCACTCCAGACCATCGGGAGCAACCTGGAAGCCCCTGATGTGGTGGGACGGTGTGTGTCTGGCCGGGAGGAGGTGCTCCACCCGAACTCTTCGGCAGGGACAGCTCCATGTTGCCTCCCAGTCGGCCAGAACAGGGCTCACAGGGGCTGCTCAAAGAATGCTGGGCTCCAGAGGACTGTGGGCTCGGGGGCCAAAGGGGAAGGAGGGGCACGGACCTCTCAGAAACAAAAGTGAGGCTGGGTCAGACATTAAACACAGAGTCACCATGTGACCCAGCAGCCCCACTCCTGGGCGAGAGCCCAAAAGGACGGAAAGAAGGCAGGTGTTGGTGCGCCGGTGCTCACGGGGGCATTCTGCACAGTGATGCTCTGCACAGAGACAAAGGGCGGGAACCAACGGAGTGCCCGTCGAGAGGGACAGAGGAGCAGACAGTGTCACCCACACAGAGGAGTGTCACGAGCTGTCGCGGTGTGGATGAGCCTCGGAAATGCAAGGCTGAGTGAAAATGCCGGACACAACAGCACACGCCATCGCATGACTCCCTCAACGTGACGGGTCCAAGGAGGTGAATCCACAGAGGCACAGAGATGGTGGTGGTTGCCAGGGGCAATAGGGAGGGGCGGGGGGCTGCTAAATGGGGACAGGCTCCCATCAAAGTGGCCAAAATGTCCGGGGACTAGATAGAGGGAGTGACTGCACAACACGGCAAATGTACCTAATGCCACCAACTTGTCCGCTTTAAAAAAAGTGAGGCTGGCCCTGGCTGGTGTGGCTCTGTGGACTGGGTGTCATCCTGCAAATCGAAGGTCGCCGGTTCAATTCCTGGTCAGGGCACACGCCTGGGTGTCAAGCCAGGTCCCCCGTTGGGGACATACGAGAAGCAACTGATGATGTTTCGCTCACACATCATGTTTCTCTCCCTCTTCCTCCCTCCCTTCCCCTCTCTATAAAAAGAAATAAACAAAATCTTGAGAAAAAGGGGAGGCTGGGTCAGGAGGGCTGGGGACAGAGGCCTGGGCACCAAGGACAAAGGGTCCTTATCCCAGCACAGGACGTCACAGTGGCAAACGGGGAACTGCCAAGCTGTGCCGAGCAGGGACTCCACACTCAGGCAGCGGCTGTGCTTAAGTGTACCCCCCCCCCCCACTGGCTCCGCACAAAGGTGGACTCTGTGTCCTGACCCTGCTGTCTCGGCATGTTGTAGGGAAACACTCTCTGGGGCTGTGACAGGTGCCCATCACTCAGCACCTGCCCACCTCCCGGTCCCTCTCACCAGTGAGGGGCCAGAGGGTCGGGCCACGCAGCAGCTTGGCCACTGGTCCTCCCCGCTGCGGGCTCTGAGCTGTCAAAAACCCTCCTGGGTCTCATTTTCCCACCCCAGTAAGTGGGGTGACACAGAAACCTACACGCTGTGGGGCCGTGGGGCCCTGGGGCCGTGGGGCCGTGGGGCCATGGGGAGAGTCCGGGAGGCTGATGTCTAAGGCTCACAGCCCAGGCCCGGCAGCAACGGGGCTCCGGCTGCGGCATCAGTATGAAGTCTCGTGACACACTGTTTATAGAAGCACTTTCTCGGCTTGGCTAAGGAATCTCAGAAATCCTTGGGAAGCCCTTCGTTTATCTGAAATCAAATCCACCTAGGGCAAGACAATGGCGTGGAAATCCTGCCTGTGGGCAGAATCAGCAAGGAGATAGATGTTCTGGAAAACAGGGCTGTGAAGGCTGAGTGAGCAGCATCAGGTGGCTCACCCGTCCCAGCTGCGCTGCACACCTGGCACTGTGCCGGGAGCTCCCTGGGCCCACAGCCAGCCTGCGGGGCAGGATGGAGGCGCCGAGGCTCAGAGAGAACACAGGGCCTCGGCGCAGTGGAGCTGGGGCTGGTCCCCAGCACCCACACTCTTAGCCAACACCCGGCAGCGGTGTTTGGGGCCTGCAAGCTGGGTGTGGGAGCTGGGTCCACAGGGGGGACCCAGCTGTGGATGCGGGACAGGGGAAGCTTCCAGGCCAGGGCAGGGCTCCCTGCAGGAGACAGAGAAGGAATGGAGGGCCCCCAACCCCAGGGGCAAGAGGATAAGGTGCGTGTTGGGAATGGAGCTCCCTGTGCCCGGCCATCCTGCAGGGGTGCCAGAGAGACTTACGTCCTCAATGGAAAGGGGACAGCCAGCTGCACTTCCCTTCTTAGTCCTGGGGGTTCCTGAACAGCAGCCATGAGTTGGGGTCGGGGAGACAGCGACAGACAGGCCCTGGAACACCTCCAGGCTGACTCCCGTTTTACAGGTGAAGAGACAGGCTGAGTGGGAGACAGGTGACTATTCAAGGGCATTTGGGCGGGTCACTCTGCTTGTGGCCCTCACAGAGACCCTCTGGCCTCAGGTAACCGCCCTAGCCTCTTGCAAGGTCTGGGGAACGCTGACTGCCCTCTGCCCTGGCCAAGTGATGTTGGCCAGCCTCTCAGGGAAGAGCCCTGTGGAACTGGGCTCACCTAAAGTGTCTGAGCTTAGGAAGCTTTTTTCTTAGGAGAAAACCCTTTTAAAAAAACACCTCCTTCTTGCACGGACTACTAACATCCTGTAATGCGCACATCCAGGCACAGAGGGCCACACCTGCTTCTCCCCCAGGCTTCCCTGACTGGGAAACTCACTCCTGAGAAATGTCTGTCACCACCTCGAAGGACGCTCGTGCTCCCCGCAGGTCCCTGCCCACAGGAGCACAGGCTCTGTCAAACCCTCGGCACACAGCTGGCTCCTCAAAGGAAGTGCAAACACATGGGAAAGGGACCAGTGGCCTGGGCCAGAGGTGCAAGGCGATCTCAGGCCGACATGGAACGGGAGGGCAAGGTCCAGTCTACACTGGACCTCCCTGGTGGGCCAGCCCAGGGCAGCAAAGGGCACACTGGCAAATCCTCCCAGAACAGCCAGATGGCTGGGACTCAGGGGAGGAGACCTGGCAGAGAGTGGCCCTGTGGCAACTTTTAAATGTCTGCTTCACAGTCTCCAGTAAGATAAAAAGTCCTAAACTGGAAGGCTCAGCTTCGGAATCGGACCAATCCGGGTCCAGTCCAGCTCTGTCTGTGGTCAACAGCCCTGTGAGCTTGGTGAGGCCGTCCAGCCTCGCTGGGCTCAGCCTCCACCCTTGGGAAAGTGGAGTGGCCCTGCCTGCAATGACACAGGGCATCCGAGAGGGAGCTAGACACACAGCAACATCCTCTGACCAGCAGCCCCAAGCTCACCACTGCCGGGAGCCAGCCCAGCACCCACAAAGTAACAGCAGGCTCCTCACACTCACGGACTCCCATGGACAAGTAAAAGGAGATGGCAGTGCCTCCCGCCCCTTCCACCAAATGCCTCCTGACTGGAGGGATTCCCTCACACAGGGAGAAGAATTAGAAAATCTCCAACCTGTAGTAACCCTGGTGTGCAGGCACAGCATGAAAGTCAATGGTACGAAGGCCGGAAGCAGGCAAGAAGGGCCTTCGCAACCTCCTTGGGTCCCAACCACCCAGCTCCACTGGAGAGCCCCGCCCTGGGACCCACAGCCAAGAGCATGCCCACAGCAGGCTCACAGCAGGCCACCACAGGAGGAGGGGCATACCTCGGTCAGGACCGATGATGACTCCGGCTTGGACACGTTATGGCTGTTGAAGAAGATGGACTCACGGTCTGAAAAGGCAAACGCAGGGAGAAGCCGGTGAGTAGCTGAAAGGGACCGCGACTCCACTGCCCGACACCAGGGGGCAGCACCACCCCAGCCACCAGTGACAGTGGCCGCAAGGGCCTTCAGTCCGAGTGTCCAGCAGCAGCTACCTGGGGCTCCAGAGAGCCAGGCACCCCCAACGGACAGGCACACGCCCATTCGGGGCTCCTGTCTCAAAATTTCTTCCCACAAAATGACTAGCGCATTAAAGCCCACCAAGGCTACCACTGTACTGGTCAGATCTGGTTTTCCCCAACACCCAAGGCCTGTGTCTTCTAGACACGGCATCGGGAAGGGGGCCAGAGCGTGTGGCTCTGTGAGCAGGAAACGCTGCATGTGTGAATACTGAAGGCCCGGATGAAGACGCCGGGGAACACCGCTTCGCCTGGCCCCCCCGGCCCCTGCCAGGGTCTGCCCAAGGAGCTCCTTTTCCGGGTGGCACCTGAGAAACAGCCAGGCTGCCATCAGCATGGGAACGTTCCAAACACAAAGAGTTCTGCTGTTTCCCAACTATTTAGGAGAAAATGGGAACTCAGAATGTGGACTTCTGCAGGAAACATCCAAGAAGGCACCCTGTTTGGCTTTGGAAGCTGGCACAGCCCCTGGCAATGCCCGCCTTATCCCCGTCCGTCAGTTCCACGGGAGCACCGAGACAGGCAGGCTGATCCCCGGGACAACGAGCGTGTCGAGGCTGGTTATCTATTTTCCCCTCAGAGAGGAAGGGGAGGCTGGCCAGCCCGTCAGAAGCATGTTCTCAAGCACCTGGAAGAGTGGCATAGGAATGCTAGAACCGCACAACCACGAGCCCCAGGCCGGTTCCGGAAAAGGCTGCCTGTCACCACGCTGTGAACCTCCAAGCATGGCAAGGGCCACAAGCTGCCATCTGGCCCCTGTGCCCCAGGACACCTGGCTTATCCCTGGGATCCAGGCCCTGAATGCAGGACGGAAGGCCAAGCAGCATCGTGTACCAGGGCCCAGGCTGAAGGGCACCTTCTCTGGCTGCCACCAGCTCCTATGGGCTCCCATACCACGGCGACTTGACGGTCACACACGAGGAAGAGATCGTGGCAGAGGCCGAGCAGGCAGGCGCTGGATGTACCTGGCGTCCTTCCCGCTAGCGAGGTACACAGGCCCCTGGCCGCCCCAGCGTGCCCAGCAGTCCTCCCGCCGCTCCGACCAGAGCCAGTCCAGACCGAGGGCACAAGAGACGGTCCCGGGGAGGAGCCTGGGGAGAATAAACACCCTGCAGGACGTGTGGCGAGCAGCTCCCCGACCTCTGCTCCTAAGCACTGACCGCCAAGAGAGCGAGCTTTGGGCGGGAAAAGCCGCACAGGCCAGAGGCTGAGCCGTCGGCCTTCTGCAGGTGCTGCCCGCCTCCTCGCCCTGTACCCCAGCCTGGCCCAGCCCCACTCAGCTAGGGCACCTCCCACCCACCCTATGGGTGCCCAAGGTCAGTAGGCAGGATGGCAGAGCAGGCCAAGGGCTAGGAGGGCCACCCAGAGCAGGCAGACACAAGCCCGGGGAGGCTGGAAAGCCGGCCGGAGCCACGGGGTGCACCGCAGGGGCTCAGCCGTGCCACAGCAGGGAGGGGGGAGCGCTCGGAGGGCCATCTGGTGCCTGATGAGCTTGACAGACCACGCCACGGCTCCTTGTGACTTGAAGATCAATCCAAAGTGTGGCCCGTTTCGAGGGCCTGTTCCTCTCCTGGCTGACCCTGCCCGGGCCCTGGCTGGAGGGCTACTCACGCAGCGCAGGGAGAACAGCCCTCGGCCAGGCTCTCCCCATGTGTGCCTAGAGCAGGGACGGAGAGAGTGGGGACACTGGGAGCTGCGAACCAAGGAGACTGGGAAGCCAAGACAGGTCGGAAGGGGTCAGAGTGACCCTCAGTGCCATTTCCTTGGGCAGTGGAAGGATGCCCAGTGCCTCTAAAGGTGGCCTGGCCAGGCCTTCACAGGCTGCTAGCCAGACACCCTGGGCCCCACCCACTCTGTTCCGACACACAGCCCTGGTGAGGAGCCATCACGTCCCCCTGTGGGGGAAGGGGAGCAAGGAGAGGAAGATCAGTTTTTTGTCCCCAGTTTACAAAATAAGAGGAACGAATGACAAGATTAATCTCCAAATACCCAGTCACTCGATGGTGTGGCCAGGGGCTACGGCCACATTTTCTTCAGGTCCCTTCGCTTAATCTTCATGTCTCTCTGGGGAAAGGGGTCGGGGCTTGCCACAGAGCTGCAGATGGTGGAGCAGGCCCTGTTACAGTTCCCGTGCCCTTGTCACCTCCTCAGAGCTCCAGGCCCGACTGCCCCGTCCAAGGAGCCGCCCTCATGCAGGGGTGCCCCAGGACCCTCTTCATCTGGTGCCACAACGAGTCCTTTTCTCATCTCTTTCCTGATGTGCGGTTTCTCCCACTAAAATATAAGTACACGAGGACCGGACGTGTGGCTGACCGGTCCCTCGCCAGGGCTGGGTGCACGGCAGGTTCACCCACGGAAATATGGCATTTATCAAACCTCAGAGGCTCTGGGTGAGAGACCAGCAAACTGCAGGCCACATCTGGCCTGCCACCTGTGTTTATAAATAAAATTTTATTGGAACACAGTCATGCCCATTCATTTACATAGTGTCCCTAATGCTTTCACAGTTCAGTGGCAGCACCAGATAACCACGATGGAGCTGGAAATACTCACTCTCTGGCCTCTTGCAGAAAAAGCCCGTTGACCCCTGTACGTGTCAGGCAGCTCTGTTCTTTTACAACCTCTGCCCCCTGCCCCGACTAAGGGAGGAAGGTCCCTGATGGGGAGGGTCACCAGGGCGCTGTGTCCACAGAGTGAAGGAACAAGAAACAAGCCCATTGTACGGGGGGGAGAGCAGAGGAGGTGCAGAGAGGGAGGGGGCTCCCCGTGACTGAACCACAGGCAGAGAAGGGAGGTGTCCCTGGTGGCTGGCACCGTCCGACGTCACTCCCTGCCTGAGAGCCTGACTTCAGCTGCAGCCGACACAGCCTGGAAGGTGCCACTGGCCGCAGGCACACTGGACTCCAGAGACATTAGGGACGGCAAAACCAAAGTGCACCTGAGAAGCCCAAGAGCAGGGCAGCTGTGGAGGGAAGGACCTGTCCCCTCTACCCCATGTCCTGGAGAATCCTGCTCAACTGCTCTCAGCAGCTGACGTCACGGTGGGTCCGGGGGCCCCCCAAACTGGGCAAAAAGGACCAGAGAATGGGAGTGAGGGCTGGGAAGGGCCCAGAGCCCCCGGCCCCCGCCAACCGGTCCAGCTCAAAGGGCCACCATCAGGTTGCGCTTCTCATCAGAAAGACAGTGCGCTTGGGAGAAGAACGAAGCTGCGGCAGCTCCCCGGGCAACGCCCCGAAGACACGGGGTCGGCTTTGGGGACGGAAGACGGACAAGGTGGAAGGTACTTGGCTTGCCTCAGCACAAGAAATGTCTCTCCATCAGCTCGGTGGGTCTACCTACTCATTCATTTGGCCCAGTCTGCATTTTATCGTGAACTGGCCACTTGAAAGCGGTCACAGGACACGCTGACCTGGCGCCCTCGCCCTGAGACAGACGACACAGAGCCTGCCCTCCGCTGGTCACTGGCCCAGCCCTGTGCAACCAGGAGGAAAAGGGGACACTTTTCGTGTGGAAAGGAAGGCAACTGTGGAACATTTCTTTCAGAGATGGAGTGATTTCGTTTAAAAAAGGAAACCACCTAAGGTATAAGTGCTCTCAACCCAATGCATTTTCCAAAGACTTAAAGTATATATTTTTTAAAAATAAGAAAAATAATAAAGTGAAACTTTGAAAAAATATCAGCCGCCCCGTGGCCCACAATTTACAAGAACGCCTCTTGTTCCCAAGCAGTCACATAGAAAAGGACTTGCAGACACCTGTCGGCCCAGCTCCAGGTCAGCCCGTCCCAGTGCGGGTGGGGAGGTGGGGGGGCTGGGGTGGGATGAGGCCTGGGCGGCGCTGAACCCCGACAGCCGTCTAGGGCCCTGGAGTGTGTCTGCAGGAAGGATGGCTGAGAGGAGGACAAAAACTGCTGGGCTTCAATCAAGGAAGTGGCCCGAAGCCACGGGGTTGTGACAGGTAGTCCCAGCAGAGGGACTTTAGGGAAACCTGTCTGTCTGCTGTGGGGTGGGGGAGAGCACAGCCCGGACGCCCCACCGAGTGGCAGCGGGCTCCCCTCGCAGAGCCTGGGCACTGAGCAACAAGGCCAGGGCCAGCAAATGCCTCCGAGGGGCCTCTGGGAAAGCTAGGCTCACTCTGTTCCAGACGCCGCCCCATTCCAAAGGTTTTCGGAAATTGCCTTGGCGATGCCTTCAGAAACACTGGGGCGTTCTTTCAAGCAGCCCCAGTACGAGCAAACCCTCACCCTAGTGTCCATTTTGGAAATGGCCATGGGTCCGTGGGTGTCAGGTGAGCCGCTAAAGAAAAGCTGGTGGAGCCACCAGCCTCCCTGGAAGACCCCTCGGGTGCCCCAAACGGCGGCAGCATCCTGCCAGCGCCACTGCCACGTGACCTCCAAGGGGCACTCAGGTCTCTCAGCCTGTGGGACACAAGTCGCTTCACCTTCAGATCATCGCTGCCCCTTCCAGAGACAGCGCGGGGGGCAGGGGCTAGCGCCCAGGGCAGCTGGACAGGGCGGGGGGTGGTTACCTGACATGCCCGCCGAGAAGTTCTTGAGTGAGGGCCTCTGGACCACCGTGTAGGACTCGCCGACCACGAACACTTTGTACAGGACAGCGTTATGGTTGATGAAATTCTGGACCACGCAGGGCGGCTGGACGGCGCTCAGGCCCTCCTGGTTGAACACAATGGCCATCTGGGGGGACAAGGCTCTGTTGGCACACCCGTCCCCTGCTGCGGGGCCGCCTCCGCCCTGCGGCAGGAAGACTCGGGAAGTGCGGAGAGACCATGGCAGCCCCGCTCCATCAGGCTCGCCGTGTCAGGCCGGGCTGGCCGCACAGCAGAGCTCCGCTGCTCACACTGCAGTCCGGGAACAGGACCCCCGGTGTTGTGCCATGTGACCCTTACGACACCCTTCAGGGACCTTCCACGAAGGCCCAGGGGTGGGAGGCAGAAAACAGGAGACTGTGGAACCGGGGCCGGGAGGCCTGGGGTCGGGGCCCGCAGGTGGTGAGGGCCGCCCCTCACCGAGCACCCACCACAGGCCCCGTTCTCCCCACTGTGTGAGCCACCTGGTGGTGTCCCCACAAGGCACCTCCAAGGCAGTGTTGTCATGCCCACAGTGACTCTCCCTGGACTTTGGACGGGAGCAGAGGCAGCAGGAGGGCTGGGCGTGGGTCACGCAGGCAGGGGCTTATCTTGTTTAGCTCCACTCCTGTCACCTGTCCGACAGCACCAGCCACCATGGGACAGGCTCCGGGTGGGGTGCTCTGGGCTTTGGCTCAGTGGTTTAAAACCAAGTGGGGGGACACTCCACTGTGGAGCACTTGGCTTGAAAACAAAGCGCTGAACTGAACAGCCCTGTGAGCACACCAGCCTCGCATTTAGGTACCCTCAGAGGCTGAGCAGCTCGCAGCCGGGGTCCTCCTTGCTCCACTTGGCATCCCCGGCAACCCTGCTCAGGCGGGCTGTGGAGACCCACGGGAGGGGGTGCCCCTCTCGGGCAAAGAACTGCCCAGGAGACAGGGGGCCCACAGCGCCAAGGCCCTGGGAGTCTCCACACTCAGGCTGTCCACCTTAAGGGAGGCCTCCCCAAAACAGCACACTGTGGGTTGGAGGGGGGTGCGTGTATGGGTTGGAGCCAGATTGAGAGGCTGAGAGGTGCAACAGCCTCCCCTGAGGGCACTGGCCCGGTGCCTGAGGACCCAACCCAGCACCACGGCCCCTCCGGCAATGACCCAGCAGACGCAGCGAGCACTTCTTGGGCAGGGCTGGGCTGAGCTCACGCGGCCGCTCCCCGATACTTCACAGCCACCCTCAGAGCCCTGGTTAAAAGCCTGGGCCAGGCGCTCAGAGAGTAGGCGGAGCACAGGGCCGGGCCTGGCACGGGTCCATGTGAGTGGCAGTGTGCCTCCCTCCCCACAGGCCTGATGGGCTGCGCTGATTGGGCCGGTGCGATCACACTGGGACCGTGGCCACCCTTCCATCCTGACGCCCCAGACAAACAGAGGAGCTGCTTGGGTGAACAGGGCAGGCGAAGGGCTGGCAGGCAGGGGCTGGTGCCTGCGAGGACAGCGTGGGCTCTGGGGACACAGTCTGGCTGCTCTGAGCCTTCCTGCTCCCTCCCAGAGCCTGGCACGGAGCCCAGGCATCCCGGGCGGGGAAGGCTCCGAGAGGGCTCCCAAACTCTGGAGACAGCTGACCTCTGCAGCAGGCCATGGCCCCTGCCCCCACACTCCTTCCCAGGAGCAGAGATGCCTGTGGCCTCGCAGCCCCCATCACAGCACGCAGCGCAGCATGACGCCAGGGTCTGTTTAAAGACACTTCCCCACAAACGCACGCCAGGGGCAAGGGACACTGCTGGGGTCATCTGTGGTCAGTGGAGAGGTCTCGGGGACCAGCTCCGTGGTGGGCTCCCAGGGCCAGACTCTCCCAGAGGGTCTGCTCTGTGGCTCAAGCATCTGCTGTCCAGCACGCCCACCCCTGTGCCTAACCGGGGAGGCCTCCAGCCTGGGCCTTGTGGGTACCACATGCAAGGGGCCATGGAGGGCTGAGGGCCACGTATGCCCCAGGTGTGGCTCCCGAGGACGGTGAGGGCAGTGAAGACCCATTGGAGTCCTCGATCCTCTTGCCCCCCAAAGGCCTCTGCATGTATCGCCTGCATCTCAGCCGGCTGGTGCTGTCTGCCTTGGGCATTCTGTCTCCCACCTGGGGTCAGACTCACAACTTCAGCACCCATCCCCTGGCACCTGAGGTGGGGTCGGGAATGGCCCTGGGTGAATAAAGAATGGACGAGAGGGTGCAGGGAGGATGCCCTTTCCTCCTCCGGGAGCAGGACAAGGAGCGGGACGCGGGGGCAGCAGGGCCAGGAGCAGCCATGTCAGGTGTTCAGATCTCCCACTCACCTCATGCGAGTTGGTGCCGTGGGCCACTCTGGTCTTGCAAACTGTGGTGGGTGGGGAGAGAGAAGCGGAGAGCAATCAGTGAGGTCACTCATCCACAAAGCCCGACCTGATGGGTCCAATGGGAAACTCGGACTTCCAGGGGCCCCTCGGGGGAGGGGCAGGTGGGGCCAGGAGACAAGCGGGCTGGACAGGGAGGGCACCAGCACTCAGGCTGAGCTGGGCCGAAGAGTACCTTCTGTCCACACCGCCCGAGGACCCATTTCCACAGTGTGTGTGGGGGAGGGGGGAGGGGCAGGACGGGAGGGAAAGACCCAAGGCCAGGCCCTCCCTGGGAGAGAAGTCCTTTATCCACCCTCCAAAAGTTTAAAGCCAGGGGCCACAATAGCCCCACAAGGCCCACGGCCTGCCCGCCCGCCCAGCTGGGCCCCGGGCAGCACGCACTGAAGGGGAAGGCCAGGCCGTTCTTCTCCAGGAGCCGCATGGTGTCGTCCCCACACAGACTCGTCAGCTCCATGAAGGGCGGCGAGCAGATCCTGTCGTCTGCGGGCGGAGGAGACACCGAGTCATCGCACTGACACCAGCAGCCCAGGGCCCAGTTCCTGGGGCCAACCCACCCCTCCAGGGCCCCCCTCAACCTCGCTCTCCCGATCTGATACCCCAAACTCCACAGGTGTGTGTGAACACGAACACACACACACATCAATGCATTTTAAAATTACACCATCTGCCCTGGCTGGTGTGGCTCAGTGGACTGAGTGCTGGCCTTTGAACCAAAGGGTCGGCGGTTTGATTCCAAGTCAGGGCACATGCCTGGGTTTCAGGCCGGTAGGGAGCGTGTGAGAGGCAACCACACATTGACGTTTCTCTCCCTCTCTTCCTTCCTCCTTCTCCTCTCTCTAAGAATAATCTTTAAAAAAATTATGCCTCCTAATAACATTTCTATAATTATAAAGCCAACATATAATTGTCCAACCAGAGATCCAGGAAAAGTAAAAGCCACACACATTCCCACCACCTCCTTTGCCTTAATTGAGGCACATGCACATTACTACACATAGAGCTTTACAAGTGAATACTGTTGCATAACCCGAATTTTCACTCAATAAACTAAGAACATTTTTCTGGCTCCTTAAAGACTCCCCCGCCCGCCACACGCTGTATCGGCTTAACAGCGATCACAGGACTGAGCCTGCACACTGAGCCCTCGGCGCCGTCCAGCACTGCACCGTGGCTTTGCTCGCATCCCGTCTGAAGTCTGCAAAACGACCCCCAGGAGGAAACCGAGGCTGGGAGATTGCAGGGCGCGCCAGCGGTGGCTGCACAGCCACGCCTTCCCTTGGCAAGGCCAGCGGGGCTCCAGCCCCGTCCAATCAGCCAAGGCCTGCTCTGTCTCGCTTCCCAACTCCTTCAAGCACGCCCACCACCCTCCTCCAGCCCCCACCCAGCGCTGCCTGCTTCCGTGGCTTCCTCCTCATCACCTGGGCCTCCTGGGCCTCCTGAGCTGGACGCCCACCCAGTGGATTCTAGGCATGTGGTTTTTGGAAAAGATCTGGGAGCTGAGCCTGCCCTGTTCACCGGACACCTCCAGCCGGTGCCAGGCCCTGAGTGAGGGCAAATTCGTGGCATAACAAATGCATTCCGACGCTGCCTACTGAGTGTCCAGTTACATTACTGGTTTGTTATTACTGCTTCTCGTCTAGTGCCCCTCCCTGATCAGACCACCTCAGGAGGTGGGACCACCCTGTCCTTCTGGGCACAGGGTCCGAGAAAGCTCGGCATTAGTGGGGTGGGGGCACCCCACACACACACACGAGCTTGGAAACTGAACCAAAGTAAACAAGCAGAACGGCTCGTCTCCCACAGCCGTTCAGCCACTCGGCCGGCCAGGAGGTCAGTGGATCAAGCCCAGGCCGAGGTCCAGCCTGGCACACCTCATAAGACGGAGGCCAAGCATCGCACAGCGTACGTTAAAGGGGTTTCAATGCCCCTCCTTAACCCCTCACCCCCCAAAGCCCAAACTCCAACTAGGCAAGAGTGTGGGCCAATTTTGGGGCTGCAGAGCTTCCGAGGGACCCCAGGAGGGTAGCCTGGAGCCAGAGCTGGCCAAGCCCTGGCAGACGGCGCCCCAGGCCCCCCACAGAGCGTTCACCCACACTGAAATAGAGGCCCAAGGTCACATGAAGGTCAGCGCTGGAGCCAGGATGAAGGGCCAGGCTCCCACGGCAGGCCAGAAAAAGGGAAATCGGGGAAATCAGGGTGGGGATACGCCCTGGCTCTTGGCTGGAGGCCATTCTCTAAACCAGCCCATTTCTGCACCCCTAGCCTTGATCTGAGCTGGGGTGTGGGCTCTGGGGATAGGCTAGCAGACCTTCTATGACTGCAGAGGGAGGGAGCAGGCATACAAAGGCTCAGGGCTGCAGACACACGCCCTGCAGTCCAGCCCCAACGGACAGACATGACTCAGGCCCCAATACGCAAGGTGCTGCAGGGCAGGCTTAGCACAGGCTCTCACCTGGGCTGGCAGTGCCCCGCCTCGCCCGTCCTCTCAGGGGGAGACTCAGAGCCGGCCTCGGGCCAACAGGCAGAGTCCCAGAAGAGTTCCTAGGCTCCCCGCCACAAGACTTTCCAGAGCAGGTGACTCATCCCAGCTTTTATGTTGGCCTTGCAACGACCTCCTCAACCTCTCCCATCCCAGCCCACCGGAACTTTCACACAACCTCACTGCTAATGGTCCACACCTTGGCGAGCCGCACCTGCACTTGCCGTGTGCCAGACACTGCCCCACAGTCTGCAAAGCCCCGTGGGTGCTCTCACAGGAACCCCATGAGGAAGCAGACGCCCCACTTCACACAGGAGGGCAACGGGGCACAGAGAGGCGGCGTCCCTCACACAGTGGGCGCTGCAGCTGCACGGCTCACACCTGGGCAGTTGGCTCCTGAGTCCGTGCCATTGACCACGGCCTCCCCAGCAGAAAGAGCACCCTCTGTACGAGGACAGAGGGGAAGAAACCCCGAGATCCTAACGACAGATGCAGAAAAAGCACTTGATAAAGTCTAACGTGCCCCTCGTGATAGAAACATTCAACAAAATATGAATTGAAGGGAACATTCTCAGTCTGATCGAAGGGCACCAACAAGAATCCACAGAAACTCCCTCCCTGTGGTGAAAGACAGGACTGACTCTCTGCCCAAGGTCAGGAGCAGGACCAGGACTCCACTCCGGGTGTGTTCAACACTGCACTGGAGGCGGTGGCCAGGGCAATTAGGCAAGAAAAGGAAATAAGAAGCACCCAAGCTGGAAAAGAAGGAGCAGATAACACATTCGTGTGTAAATAAAATCCCAGGGAATTCACACGCAAAAAAACAAAAATGATTAGAGTGAATGAATGAGTTCAGCAAAACTGCAGGGCACAAGACCAATACTCAAAAAAGCCATTGTATTTCTATACCCTGGCAATGAACAATCCAAATGGGAAATTAAGAAAATAATTACACTTCAGTTGTATCAAAAGATACTGAAAAATAAACTTAACAAAGATTTACACTTGAAACCAACAAACTGTTGAAAGAAATTAAAGAAAATTCCCAAACGACCAGATAAGCTATGTTCATGGATAGAAAATGTAAGATTATTAAGCTGGCAAAATGCCCACAATGCCACCTGCGTCAAAATCCAGTTTTGTGCAGGAACTGACAAGGTGACCCTAAAATGGAAGTGATCCTTCACCCGAAAATGCCGTGGGCCCAGACAGCCAAAACAACCCTGAAAAGGAAGAGCACAGCTGGGAGGACTCGCGCATGCCATTCTAAAGCTCACTAAACGCCACGCAGTCCAGAGAGCGTGGCGGCCACCTCATAGATCAGCCACCTATGGGGGTGATGAAAATGTTCACAGTAAGATAGTGGGTAGTGGCCGTACCACTTTGCGAATATATTCAAAACTCATGAATCATATGTATACTTTCAAAAGGTGGATTTTATGGTAAGTGAACTATATCAATAAAAACAGAAAACTGCTCCATGGGACACCGGGCTAAGTGAATGTCACACGAAGTGCCTCCTTAAATCCACCAGCAAACCCGCAGAATCCCGCCCGCCACCCGGCCAGATCCAGGGTGAAGCCAGAGGAGGGCAGGGGAGTGCCCCCTGGAAGTGCCGGGGGTCCAGATGAAGTGCACAGACAAGACGTAGCCAATGAATGGGACACATCCAGCATTAGGTCAGATACCCTCACCTTTCCAAAATTTTAGGTTCTGATCTATGAGGTGGCAGCCTGGGAGGTACAGGACCCAGCAGAGGTGGCAAAGGACCAACTGCGCCAAGGAAGAGGGGCACACGCACACTGTCACGGTCTTCTTCTGCCGTCCTACACGTGGAGCTTGCTGACCACCCCCGAGCAGCAGGCACCACTGGCTGCGGACCCCATTGCTGCTCCAGGGGTGGGGCTGAGACCGAGACCACCGCCCGCTCGCACTGCCGGGAAGAGCCCTCGGTCCAAGCTCAGTCGCCCAGCCTTGGGCGAAGGCAGTGCCGGGCCCACAGGCAGGGACCCATGGCCCTCGCTCGGCCTGCCCCCTCTCCAGCAAGCCACGAAGGGGTTCACTGCTTGAGCCACCTTCGGGGGACTTGCAGCCAAAACCCTCTGACATGCCTGTGAGACCACCACCCATTAGAAACGACGACTGTGGTTTTAGCAACCACCCAATGAAGAAGCGTGCTGGGACTCAACAAGATCCTAGGAGCTGGAGACACAGTCATGGTCACGACCAAGCACAGGCGCCCCTGCCCTTGTGGTGTTTGCCTTCCGGCGCAGGGGCCGGACAACAAACCAGACTGATTTCCTGACGGATACGATGGACTGCCAGGCAGGGTCGGCAGCGAACGCAAAGCACAAGGGGTACCGGGGAAAGCGTGGGCACAATTGGGCAGCCCCTCACTGAGCAAGGACACGGGAGCATGAGGGAGTGGGCCATGCATCTGAGCCGATGAGGGAACCAGGCCCTGCAGCGCCTTGGTGGCAGCAGAGGTTCCCCCAGCTCCACCCCAGGAAACTCGCCTCATTGCCAGCAGCTCCTGGCCCCAGAGACCGAACAAAGGCCCTTCCACAGGCAGCGCTGGGAGCCCGGGAGGCCGTTTCTGGCTCCTAAGAAAGGCTGTGTCGCTTGTTTATTCACCGTCTGTATGTCTGGATGGGGGTTGGAAAGGGGCTTTTTTGGGTGAGATGGGGGTTGTGTTCTGTTAAGAGCTGAAACAGAGCCCCTGGGAAACTGAACACCCCCTTCTCCCTTCTTTGCCTCTGGTGTCAGAGTGAGAAGCTGGAGGCCCTTGGAGATGGGACGTGGTGCACCCAGGTCCACGAGTCTGGGGGAGAATAGTTCAAGGCCACACGCAAGTTACTGGCAGGCCCCAGGTGAGACCTCAGGTGTCCCGAGTCACACAACACTGCCCTGCATACTCTGCCAGTGGCCACACTCTCATCCAACTGGTGGCAGCTGCTACAGGGCCAGCAAGAAGACAAATGACGGATGACAAACAGGACTACCAGAGGGACAGCTGGGGGTGGCCGCGTGGGCAGGTGGTACTGTGAGGTTGCCACCTGACTTTGGGCCCCGGGCCAGCTCCCCACCGGCTACACGCTTTGGAAATGATGGAACTCTGCTGGGTCTTGCTCTCCCATCTATAAACTGGGAGCCTGGCCTCCCCAAGGGGCTGCTGGGAGGCCTGGTACCCAACAGGCACCCAGCAGTGGCAGCTGGGCAAAGTCACCTGGGGACACCCACAGGAGAGCAGGTAGATTGAGTCGGGGCCATGGTCCGTGTCCAGCTGCCAGCCTCCCCCTCATTGGCAGGGCCAATGCACGTAGCTGTGAGGGAAGCCTCAGTGGGCACTGTGGTGTTGGGCCTGGGGACAGCTGTGACGAGGCTCTGCATCGGGTCCCTTCTCTTGGACAGGCTGAGCTTCCTCACCCAGACGGCACCTGATGCAAACCAGACCCAGGGCAGGGACGGTCCCTGAGCGCTGGAATCCTCTGAGGCTTCTGTGACGGGCAGAGTCACAGAGGCGAGGATGACGGCCATGAGTCAGGGCTGTGCTGAGGGGCGAGGAGCTGGACGGCAGCCCAGGGCGGGGGCCCAGGCAGCCAGGCGACATCAGCTCACCTGGAACGTGCCTCAGGAGGACTGAATATGTTGTGGGCTGTCCACCTCACTAGAACATCCCTTCCACGGGGGCATGGCCTTGTGGTTTCAGTCACCACCACGAGCCCAGTGCCCAGAATGCTGCCCGGCACGTGGCAGGGGCCACCCTGTGGGGCAAAGGGGTGGGCAGCAGCCTAAAGCACAAGGCCGGCTCCTCGGGAATGCGGGCCCCGTCAGAACAGACGCAGGGCCTGGGTCGGCCTGCCGCGCGGCCCACACAGCTCCCTCTGTCCGCTCTCCCCCGCCCCGAGGCCCGCCCCGAGGCCTGCCCCGAGGCCTGCCCCGGCCACGGTGTGTTCCATTTCAAAACGGAGCAGCAGCCACGGCTACCGACCACGTGGCCAGTCACACCTCGGACCCTCCCGGGCACGAGCAGCTTGTTTATCTTCCCTGCAGCCACGGCAACGCAACTTTGTCTTTTAACTGTTTTGACTGAGTGCTGCCACCAGTATTTTCCCACGACTTTGCGTGTCCCAGTCACCTGACGGGTGCCATTTCCCCCCGGAGTCCGACATTTACATCTGTGCCCATCCCCCGCCCCCGCAGGCAGGACCTCGATGACCACCTCTCGGCCGAGTCTGGTGCTGGTGCCAAACCACGCCCACAGACCAGGCTCCCAGAAGCCGGCTTCTGGGTCCATGGGAACTGACATTTCTACGGTTCTTGCCACGCTGTGTCGTGATGTGTCCCCATGTGTCCCAAAGGTCAGGGCTTCGCCGGGCATCGGCCACGGAGGGTGCTCACCCACCCCCCACAGCCCTGGGGCAGTATCACGAAGGAGGATGACAGCCAACATGGCGAATGATCCCACTCAGCACTGAGGTCACTCTGCCGCCAGCGAGCCTCCCAACTGAGCGTGCCGAGGCACGCAGCCCCCGGCCCCCCGCACACAGCGAGCTAAGGCCTGGACGTGGGCCCGAGACCGGCATGCACTTCCAGCAGCTCCCCAGGCCCTCCAGGCAGCCTCTCAGGTCCTGGGCTCCCGACCAGTAGAACGGGGTCGTATTACATCAGTCCTGCCCGCTTGCTGGAGTCACAGTAAGAATCAGGGACAAGAAAAAAAGTGTTGCGGAATCTGCAAAATGCCAAGTAAAGAAGCCAGCGCTTCTGGGGGCGCAGGCAAGGGCCTGGTGCTGCCACCTGCTCACACTGTCCTGGCAAGGTGAGGGGCAGCTCTGGGACCAGTGCCACCATGAGCTGGGCTGTGGCGAGGGGCGCTTTGCCGTCCCCAGCTCCTAGCAGGGGCAGAAGTGGACCCAAGGGGAGCAGCCTGGCCCCGGGCGTGCTGGAGGAGGGCCAGGACACGGGTGGCAGCAGCCCCAGCCCTGGCACTAGGGAGCGTGTGCGTAGGAGGGCAGTCTTCTCGCTGCGTCCCGGAAAGGCCAGGGAGGGCTCTGCGGAGGTGGTGACAGCCCAGTGGGCATTGGTGGAAGTGGGAAATCCAACCCATTCCAACCCACGGAGCTGCTGCACCAACCAGGGTCCCCTCCTTTCAGGCAGACTGTGGGCCCCGTGAAGCAGGGGCTTTGTCTGCTATCTTCACAGCCAACGAAGGAAACAAACACTGGGACTCCCGCCTCTCCTGGCCCCAGGCCCCCAGATGCTGCCCCTCTGAGCTGGGTGGGGTCCTGCTTTCCTGGGCTCCTCCCGGTTCCCAAGGTCCCGTGTTGTATGGCAGGAAACAGCCCTATGCAGGAGGGGCGAGGAGGTCCATTGTGTCACTGAATGGGGGCCGGGGAGAGAACAGGACTCAGGGAAAAACAAATGCCCTGATTCGCAAGACCTGAGCCTCTGCACAAGCTGGTCCTCCTGCCCAGCAAGCCCTTTCTTCCAGCCCTGCCTTGGCCTGAGAAACCCCTGCTTTCCTCCGCCCCGTGGGTCAGGCTGCTCCCTCTTCTATGTGCCCCCTTCCCGCACACCTAGGAGGAGGCCCCTCTGCTGGGCTCGCTCTGGGCCCTGTGGGCTGACTGACAATGGGCCCCTCTGCACACACTGGGCACCCTGGAGGGTCTTCAGGGGCCTCAGGCTGCCTGGGTTTGAGTCCCAGCTCCACCTCGTACAAGCTGCGTGACTCTGGCCAAGTAACTTCGCCCGCCTCCATTTCCTCGCTGGAAAATGAGGACAACAGTAGCTACTTCACAGGGTCGTCCCCTCCCCCACATTTGAAACAGTTCCTAAACACAGCTCCACCCCAGGGTCTGGGCAGCTGCCATGGCCCCGGCCCACCCAGCACCACGCATCGCCCCGGGCCTGTCCTCCTGGGATGTGGATGGGGCAGGCGCGAGGCCCGGCACCAGGTGGGGCTTCCTCCCAGCAGCTCTACTCCGTGCTCCTGGGGTTGAAGCAAACAAGTCTTTTTGGAACCCAAACCCCATAACTGTCATCTTCCCACAAAGCACCAGATGCCTGGTGTCCTGCCACCACCTAACCGCGACCACACGCAGCTGCAGGTCCCCAATCACCTGTACAGTGAGGCCGCTCAGTTCAAGACCTGCTCACAGACACTCAGGTGAAAGTCTTTCCAGGCCTCTGCAGTCTGACCTGATTGCCTCCTGTCACGGGCTGCGCTACGTCCCCCCACAGTCATGTGTTGAAGTCCTAAACCCCGGACCCCCATGATGTGATTGTGTTTAAAGACAGGGCCTTTTAAAGTGGTGATTACGTGAAGGTACTTCAGAGTGGACCCGAATACCTAGGGCCCAGTCCGAGCAGGGTCCTCGTGAGAAGAGATTAGGACAGCGATACATACAGAAGAGCAACCATGAAAAGACACAGGGAGGGGACAACCACTTAGCAGCCAAGGAAAGAGGCCTTAGAAGAAACAAGCCTTGACCTTGGACTTCCAGCCTCTACAAGTGCGAGAACCTGAGTGCCTGTTGTTTAAGCCACCAGTCCGTGGTGCTCTGTCATGGCGGCCCAAGCAGACCAACACACTTCCCAGCTCCTCTCGAAACGCAGAGCCCAAGGTCGTTGCCAGCTTCACCCGGGCTCCACGTGGAGGGGTCTCCTCTCCAAATGCCACACACACCTCTGGGACTCCCCTCTCCCACAGCAACAACCGACTCGTCCCTGCATCCTCGAGTTCCCTGGAGGCCCCCGGGGACAGCTGTCTGGCGACACTGCCCCTCCCAATGGCACCTGGCCAGGCCTCTGCTACCAGCAGCCTCGTCTGTTCCAGCACCACCTTTCTCACATGCTGCAGCCTTAGTTGGTGGCTCAGCTCTTGCACCCTATTAAATTTCCACCTCTGGGTCCCGAGTCAGTAACCAGACAGCACATTCCTTGGGGTCAGGACCGGCCTTACCCCGGCCCAGCACTGTTCGGAGGAGGCAGGCATCAGCGAGAACCATCACGTGTGAGATGAAACAAAAGCGAGCTGTAAGCACTGGAAGCAAGAGGAGAGGGGAAGCACGGAGCTGCAGAACCAACCAGCACAGGGAAAGAAAGGGGGGCTGCAACTTCCCAGATGGCCACTGTGTGGCGCTGTTGGCCTGGCACAGCACTGTAACTGTGGCCGCAAACTTTAGGGAACAAAGCTGGGAGAGCCTGGCCCACCAATCAGCAGGCTCCAGTGTTCCTGACTCAGCCTCTGATCGGCCAAAGTCACCTTTCCTCTGCTGTTAACTTGTTAAGGGGCAGGAGCCATGTGCTCTTGAATCCTAGACAGGAAAAGACATCCTGCATGTTCTGGGTGAACCAAGTGTCAGCAGCTTTGAAAACAACCCCAGCAGCTTTCTGGCTCATGATACGGCAGCTGCCCCAGTCATTCGGAATTATGGAGAACGGATGGGAATGCAGGCACTGGCCTGGGCCAGGAGGAGAGGAAATGGAACTGGCCTCCAACCTACGGCCGGACCTGAGACTGCAGGGGGTGGCCCCTGTCCTCCCTGCGACGCCCTGTGCCCAGCCGCTGACCTGGCCAGGGAGGGGCCCTGCACCCCATTCTAGCCCCACTTCATGCTCCCCCTCACCTTCTCTCTCAGGGGTGGCTGGGGCTCTCGGGGGAGACCCTTACTGCCCAGGTCTCCACCCACCCTTCCTCAGCCTCCAGATTGGTCAGAACACAGGATCTTAGTTGCTGATTCTCCCAGTTACACTTAAAATTGTCCCTTGCTCTGTCTCCACATGCCCCCTAATATGTCCTTCCAGCCATTCTGCATTCCCTTCACAATAGGTGACGCACGTCTCCCTGTAGCCCGAGGGCCCCTGGAGGCTGGGTGGCTGGATCTGGGGGAGGAGGGTAGTTGGGCTTCAAAAGGTGAAAACAACTGAACGATAGGTCGTATGGATCTTCGTGCCCATATCCAGGCCTGGGTGAGATTGGATTGAAACAGTAAGTTTAGTTTTGTTTAAGACATGAAACTTTGTGGATGGCCCTCACAAGCCAGCAAGCCCTAGGGATGTGGGGCCTGGGGAGTCTGACTCTTGGAGACCGCTAGGAAAAACCCACCAGTGCTCCGTGTCCGTCCCAGGAGAAACAGACCCTCCCTCCCCCTCCTGACCCCTTGTAGGCCACTCAGGACAGCCTGGGCACGTCTGACCTTGAGAAAGTCACCTCTCCGTGCCTTAGTTCACTGATCTGTAAGATGGGGGAAGAGCAAGCCCACCAGGCATGAGGGTCAAAGGAGTTGCTACAGGAACAGACCCGAAGCAGGCACCAGGTGGCAGATCCCACCATCCCCTCTGTATGATTATTCAAAGCCCCACCATCTCAGTAAGTCCAGGGTCATCTCCGAAAGCCCAGCTGCTCTGCGTGGAGATGGACGAAGAGTGCTTTTTCCTGCCCAGACAATGCTCCCCGCATCAAGCGAAAAGGAGGGAGACGGCCTGCCCACCCAGCCATGCGCCAGGGCAGGACTCAGACTCGGGGACCAGGAGCAAACGTCCAAGCCACCCCAGAGGGTCATCACTCACTTGGTGTCAGAATACATGACTTTGAGAAGCACCCCGTGCTTAGAATATGAAGTTGGGTCTGGGCTCTTGGGCCCCAGCAGGGCCAGAGACACAGAGCCGAGGACTGCCCTGGGCCCAGGCTGAGCCAGCAGGGCGGGAAATCCATCTTCTCCAAAAGCCTGAGGGCAGGGTGAGGGAGGCGGGGCTCGGACTGACTCCCGGATGCTCCGGGGTGGTGGCAGGACCAGTGAGAAGGCCTGACCCCAGTCCTGCGCCCAGCACTGGCTGGGGTCTCCCCGAAGTGACCATTCTCTGTTCCTGATGCTAACTTGTACTCTCTTACCTGCCTGGCCTAGGCCCCTGCTGTACCTGTCCCCAGGAAGCCTTCTTCCCTTCACACCTTGGCTGCTGAAACGGATTCTTGGTTGCTAAAGCTCAGAGTCTGGGAGGCTTATTGGTGCTGGCTGACTATGAGCCCCTCCACTCTGCCTTCTCTCAGCACCATGAAGATACCCACTCGATGCCTGTCACCAGTGCCCGTCAATGCCACCTCTCCAATCTCTCTGGGCCCTGTCCCCTCTACTCTAGCGCACTGCCACCACCCCTCACCTCACCAGGCCCTCAGTGTCTCTCCCCCAGCCGGGCAGCAGCCTCCCAGCCTCCACCTGCAAGCTCAGCCCACACTGGTGCATGGGGCCCCTGGGACTCGGCCGAGACCGGCCAGCAGCACAGATAGCCCATGTGTCCTGAATTCCTGTCACCCTCCGGAAGTGCGGCCCCCCTTCTCCAGTGCGCCCAGTCTCACACCCCCTTCCAATAGCACCTCCTCCACAGCCTGTTACCACAGACAACCAGGAACACCCCGTCCTCTGGCCCCAAGCGCATCAGCCCACCTGCCACAGGTCAGCACTCATTGCCTCTTCCCGGTGTGTCAGCTTCCTGATTGCTGAAAACACCTTTTCTTTTGCACATGTATTGAACACCTGCTATGTCCCAGGCACTGCCCTGGGGATTCAAGGTCCCCAAAGATACACTTCCTGTCCTTAAGGCCTTCGGTCATATGGGGAAGAGAGGAGTGAGCCAATGTGACCAAACAGGGGGATGGACTGTGACCAAGGGCAGCGGGGCCTGTGGGAACCGAGAGGGGAGCACTGAGGCCCACACAGGAAAGGAAGTGTGCAGCAAGGAGGGCTGCCTGGAGGAGACAGCCTGAGCCAACTCCCAAAGCTGGAGATGGTGAAGATGGTTCAGGAAGAGGAAATCAAGGACAAAGATCAAGGGTCAAGAGGGGGCTGCCTTAGAGGTCTGGCATGGCTGCAGTGAGGGGAGAGAGGGCCAATAGGGCAAGACATGTCCCCTGGGAGGGGTGGGCAGGGGCCCCATTCCCCAAGATGTCCAGAACTGGTCACACAGACGGAGACACTTCAGATCGATTAAAGTCAACATAGAAGTGTGCAAGGAAAAACTACCCGGTGTGCTCGGGCCCGGGTGGACGTTCAGGAGCCCCGCCCACTTGCGGAGACAGCTGCTGGACCCAGGGTCTGCCCCGTGGCAGCTGCTCCCAGTGATTTACGGCCCCTTCCGGCCCCGTGGGCACTGGCCGCCCCTGCTCAGCTCCGACTCCCAAATGCAGCGGCCCTTCTGGTTTTCAAGACATTATAAAAATAATGTTTGAAGGGCTCTCTCTGGCAGTACACATTCTAAAAGCAGCGCAGAAAATGTGAGCTTGGCCCCAGGGCCAAGAGGGAACTTCATCAACGAAACCGTTCATGTTCTGAAACAGTGAGGCAATTTCCTTAAATACAAAAAGGGCTCTAATGAAACCAGTAAGAAAAAGGCCAACAACCCAACAGAACACTGGGCCAATGACATGAAAAGGCTCTCACACCGAAATACACAAGGCTACCGCACGAAGAGATGCTCAATCTTGCCAATAGCGGACGAGAAGCAAGTTGAGACAGGCACGGTTTCCCTGGCAGGCAGGCCCAGTGCGGGGCGAGGTTCTCCGGACCTTCTGAAGATCCATTTTGAGCACAGTCTGCCAATGTGGGAAATGTTTATAACGATCTTTGACCTAGAAACTCCACTTCTAGGGATTGATTTTTCAGAAATATGCAAAGATCTATGTTTATGGCACCCCAGTTTATGTTTCTTAAAAAAACCCAAACTGGGGTTTTTACGACCCCATAAGCCCAACGTAAGCAAGCAAGTGACGAGGCCACCATTCACACGCTGAGCAGTGTCGCCTCGAAAGGGACGGGGCATCTCCAACCTCCAGCATCGTTCTGGGCCCAGAATGGTGGAGAGGAACCAGACACCCATCACGTGAGAAAAAGCTGGTATGAGAACATATGTAATGTAACCCTGTTTCTGTTTGTTTCTAAAGCACAAGCGTACTTGTTTGGGTATGAGAAAGGTCAGGAAGGACGGATTCCGCCCTGTGAGGAGTGGCTACCTCCGGGAAGTGAGGCCGAGGCTACCCACGTCTGAGTCACCAGCGATCAGGGCTGTGGGTGCTGGGGGCCCCGGAGGTGGGCAGCCCTTGGGAGGCCTGCAGTCCAGGGATTCCTCACGTGTGCTGGGTGGGGCTGGCTTCTCCCAGGAGCCCTGAGAGAGAGGGAGGGGACCCAAGACCAATGAGGCAGAAGCGGCTACGTGCCTCACTGTTCCGTGGACTCTGGGACACACGTGTTCTTCACTTTCCATCACTGAGATGTTCCATCGCAACTGGCGCTCCGCCTGCCCTGGGGTGGGGGTAGTTCACCGTGGAGCCCGGCATGATGCTGCTCTGCAGACCCTCCACCTGCCCTTGAATGTGGGGTCTGGGTGGCTGGAAGTGGCCAACGTGAGACTGAGGACAGTGTTTCTCCCATATACCCCGAAGTCTGGCAGACAAACCGGGAGCCAAGCACCCACCCAAAGGCAACCCCTCCCCCAGGGCCACCAGCTCCAGGAGTTTGACCCGGCCTGGCCAGGAGCCCTGTCCTCCCTCCCACCAGGCCCCCTGATGGGGCACAGCCCCCTCCGCCTCACCCCACGGGCAGGGCAGGCAGGCATCATCGGAACCAGCTCCTCAGTAACCCACTGTGGTGGGGAGAGCTTCCCTAGTGGGCTGATCCGCAATCCAGCCGCCTGCACAAAGCCAAGGCTAGACGCTGGCCTGGACTGAGGACAGGCAGTCCGCAGGGACCAACAGCCCACCTTCTCTGTCCTCCTCGACTGTGCCCACCAGCTCCTGCCACACGCCTCCCACCCAACCCCCAGGCTCCCGGCAGGACCACGGAGAGGGAGCCGACAGCACCTTCCTGTGGCTGCACAAGCTGCAGGGAATAGGACCTGGCCTTCCGCACACCTTTCCCCTGGAGGCGGTGACCACATCTCACAACAAGCAAACAACTCACGGGGGGCAGTGACTGCCCAGGCCCCAACGGGGGGCTGGGATTCGAGCCCAAGCTTGTAGGCACCAAAGCCCTGTTCTCCTCCCCAACCCCATGCGTTGCTGCCCTCAAAGAGAAGGGGCAGGATTTCTGCTTCCTCCGTAACCACGCAAGGCGGAGACACGGTGACCGAGGCAGCGCTGCCAAGTGTCCAGTGGCCACCAGGGACCTCCTCTGGTCAGTGCCACCGCCTGGACACCAGAGGGCACCCAAGAGCAGTGCCAGCTGCCAGTGTGGAAGGTACCAGTAGTCTGGCATCACCGGTCCCAGGCAGAAGAGCCCACAACTGTACCCACTGTATCCCTCAAGGCCTCGGGTCCCCCCGCGCCCTGCCAGGCTGGTGGAGGAGGCAACACACATGAGGGCTGGGAGCCTCGCATTCAGGAACCGCTGGCTCAGTGCACAGCCAGCGGCGTGGCTACAAATCCCTAACAGCTCTGCGGCTCAGCCAACCTAAGCTCACTGCACTTGAGTGTCCTCGCGGCCATGGGGCGATAGCAGAACCTTTCCCACGGGGTCACCGTGAGAACGAAATCAGCTGATACGCAGAAAGTGGTTTGAACAGTGCCCGCCTGCACACGCTGACAAAGCAGGCTCAGAGAGAAGCAGTGACCAGCCCAGGCCACACAGTGCAGAGGACATGGGTGGACGTGCACCCAGGCCTGGACTCCGAGCCCCCCTCCCTGCCCTCGCCTCTCCCACCCAGAGTCCCCTGCAGCTCACCGAGGGTGGGCAGGAGCGCCGACCCCCACCTCGGAGTGTAAAGGCCCCCAACTCACCACACCCTGCACCCCAGCAGTCCTCCCCACCCCCACAGCAGATGCTCTGTGGGGAATTATTTCTCCCCAACCGAAAAGGAATGTTATTTTCTCTCCACTTGGTGCCTAGATTACTCCACTGCAGTCCAGCCTCCCAGATGAGCCCTGATTAAATTCCCACAAAACCACAGGCAGCTCCGCTTGGCCCGTGCTGTGCAGCCCTCCCCAGAGAGGCCGGCGCCCGACGCCCATCTGTCACCTCCGGAGCTCATGCGTGGAAGGCTCCAGGAGAAGGGGCGGAAAAAGCTGTCCCTCACCCACAGCTGCCATCAGCTGTGTCACCCACAGTTTGAAAGGGCCTCTTGAGCCTTCTGCCCTGTGGTCTGACACACTTCCCCAGCCGCCGCCCCCAGGGCCCAGGGGACAACCGTGTCATCCAATCACAGCCCAGGTGCATTCTCCCAAGTCGGCTCGGCAGCTGGCTGCAGCCTGGCCAGGAATTGCTTGGCTTGGGGTGGCAGAGCCATGCTTTGGTCTTGAGGCTTCCATCTCGAAGTCCCAGGCCCATGTGGCAAAGTGGGGGCCGCTCGGGAAAAAAACCCATGAAGGCGTGCACCCAGCAATCCTGCCTCATGGGCGCGGCTCCTCCCCTCTGCCTTCATGCCCACCTCTGCCTGTGTTTGACTTCCGGGGGCCCCTGCCCTTGATCTGACAGCAGGTCAGATTCTGAGAACCTATGCCTCTGGCTGGGGGGTGTGGGCGGGGTCTATCAGGGAAACCCGGCCTACGCTCTACCACTCTGCGGGGAGTCCCTCTGCAAGCGTGTGGCCTCACCAGCCGCTTTGGGGAAAGACTCAGTGCTGAGGTCAGAGGCAGGGGCCACAGCCCCTGGCCAGCAGGAGGGGAAAGGTCATTCTGAGCCAAGCACCCACGGATTCCTTAGAAGGTGGCACGCACACTGCCCGTTGACCCCAACACTCGTTCTCCCCCTTTCTCCATGGTGACAGAGCTCCTAAATTTTTGCTGGGCACACAGCTGCCCGGAATAAAGACCACATTCCCCCACTGCCTTGCAGCTTAGTACGTGACTCGAGTTCTGGCCAGGGACGTGCAAGCAGAGCATCGTGTAGCTTCCAGACCTTTCCTGAGGACAACCAGGGCTGCTTCCCTTTGCTCCCTTTTACCTAGCCCCATCCCCACCCTAACGTCTGGATCACGGGTGTCTGAGCATCACCTTGGACCAGGAGGGCCGCCCCGCCACACAGTGACCCGGAAGAACCCTTCGTCCCTGCTATCCCACATGGCGCCAGGCGACCTCCCTGTGGGCTTGTCTGTGAGAGGGAAGGACGGTCCATCTCGCTGAAGCCACCCTGACGGCAGGTTTCTGTCGATGCAGCACCCTGAGCACTGACCGGACAGGCGCGCCCGAGACCGGCAGGCCTGAGGTGGAGAAAGGACCTGCTTCCCCCCAGACTCGCAGCCAGGAAACGTGCAACTAGATGGCACCGACCACCCGAGGCCGCCCGGGGCCTCTGACAGGTGGGGCTGGGAGCTCCAGGCAGCAGGCCCAACTGCCTTCCAGAGCCGATGCTCTGCACAGAGAAAACTGGCCACTGAGCGTGGACCCCGTCCAAGCGCTCTGCTGTTCTGCATGGAAGGTCCGCCCCACAGGCCTCGGCCCCCCACCCACCCCACTCAGGGCGGCCGCCCACACTCCTGAGGACAAGGCGAGTTGCTTCAGCACAGGGGCTGGTGGCCTCTGTGAGGCCCTGCTCCCAACACCACCATGGGCACTTGGAGCATTGTGACTGCCTGGGGAACCTGAAGGGGTGGCTGTAGCCGTCCCCAGCACCCCTAACAGGACTGCACCCCTCCAAGGAACAGCAGGAGCAGCGTGGGGGACGACAGGGATGTGCTTCCCACAGAAGGTTCTCCTCTGCTTCTCTGGGGTGGGGGCAGGCGGTCCTCCCCATGAACAGCCCCAGGAAAAGGCTCTAGGAAGTCCCAGCCTCTGGCCGCCCTCCTGGAAGAATACCAGCCCCGCGTGGTGTGCACGATAAGGAAAATCCAGGGTGCAGCGGTCGTGGCCCACCCACCCACACAATTCCTGCTGGCCTCAGACCAAGCCCGCCTTTAGGGTTCCGTCCACAAGCTCCTGCTGGGCCGGGGGTGGAGTCCCCCCAAAGCAGCTCCGGAGCTAAGGACGTCTGAGTTTGAGGTTTCTTGGACCCAGCAGAGTGGGGCCTGATTCTCGGCCCACTGGGAGCCGGTCGCCAGTCGCTCAGGCCGGTGGCTGGGTGTGTGGCACCCTCACTATAGGATATAGGTCACAGGCAGTCAACCTGTCTCCAGGCCCCGTCTGTACTGTGTCTAAGATGCCTTCTCACCTGCTCGCTCACCAGCTCACATGCCTTCAACAGCCGCCTACAGATAAAGTCCCCCAAAACTTCCTGAGGTGTTCCGAGCCCCCCACTCTGACCCAATGTTCGGCAAGTCCCTCGCCAGCACCCCACACTTTGGCTCTCCCCTGCCCCGTCGGGGAGGCCCAGGCTGTCCCTCCCTCGACACTGTCCCCCAGGGATAGCCCTGAGTCCCGTGCACCCTGTAGTCCAGCCCACCGCTGCCCTGCTGTCCCCCCCCATGATGCACGTTTGTACTCCAAGCCCAGGCTCACCCTTGATCCCCAGTCCTCACTGCCCATAAAATCAAGATGGACTCCAAGACCCAATCCAGAAACCTCACCCCTTCTGTTGTGAGGGAGCAGCAACAGCAGCTGCCATTGCTGGGTGACCCCAGCAAGCTGGGACCCGTCTAAGTACCTGTCAGACAAGAACCCTGTTATCCAAACCCCCGAGGCCACGGATAAGCCGCTCACTGCCTGCGTCTTACAGAAAACCTGCCGGGACCTAGCCAGGAGCACACGGCAGCACGGGCCTGGCCCCGGCCCCGGTCTGTCCCCTGCAGAAGCCAGTGCTCCTGGCTCTGGGAAAGCCTACTTCGGGGTGCTGCCCCTGCCCCATCACACCGTCACTCTGCTCACGGGCGTGTTGAGGACATGGGCCGTGGCCGTGACCTGTAACCTCCTCACTCGTCGGGACTACCACCTTTTAATATGACCCCCCCCCCCCGTCCCTCCACACAGTCAGTGTCCAACACACGAGTCCCGGAAGAGACAGGTTTCCATTCCAGAACCAACAGGCAGCCAGAACATCACTCCAGAGCTTCCTTGTCACCTGGGGACCCTAGCTGGACCCAGGAAAGGAACACAAAGGGGAGAGGGGAGTTGACCTCGTCGCTGACCACCCCAAGGAGGAAAGGATGCTGGTGTGCTGGAGAAATCCGCCCATGTAACCCCCACCCTCTAGTAGTCGGGTCCGTGCTCTGTCCCACCTGAGACAGAGGGAACAAGAACCCTTGCAGGACGGCCAGGTCAGGCACCCAGGTCTTCCTCAGGGCACTCTGCTTACAGACACGAGAACTTGCCAACTCTCTAAGCCGGGGCCCGAGGCTGCACCTATGCCAGGTGCTTGCTAGACGCAGGGCGCTCTGGCCCTGGGTGTGACAGTCAAGCTCAGGGGTTAGGAGCCGGAAGCCAGGATTGGAGACCTGGCGGAGTGCTGGCTGACACCCACAGGCTGCGTGACGTCAGTGTGTCTGCTAACCTCACCGAGCCTTCGGTGCCCTTCTATAAAGTTAGGGAGGGGACCACACCCCCTTTACGAGCACAGGAAGACATAACAGGAGGAGAAGCCCCCCCCCCCAATACCAGGCACCTGGCACACACTCAGGAAACGCCACTCTCATTATTCCCATGATGGTCCTGCGAGCCAAGCTGCACACTGGTCCCCACCATCACACTGAACGACGCCAGGGCCAAGTCGCCATCCAGGTTGGGGTTCCAGGCAGCGTGCACAGCCACTCATGGTCTGGATGGCGGAGCAGGGGCTGCCCCTCCTACCCCTAAGATGAACCTCCATGGTGCCCCAGGGCACGGGCAAAGCCTCTCCCCTTAACTTAAACAAGGGCTCTCGGCAGGGAGTGCTTGACCAGGCAAAGGGAACTAGGCTTACTGTTAACAGGAATCTTCCCAAAACCATAAACAAACACATTGGAAAGGCGGCTGAGCTGCCCTGCCCGGGAGGTGGGGAGGGTGAGCCCCCAGCTGGCAACAGAGGCTCCTGCAGTGAAGAGGGGGCTCCTGCCATGAGAACATGGTGTACCCCACGAGCTGCAGCCGCCACGCTACATATTTCCAAGCATTTGGGTAAAGACCCTTTAATTTCTGTTTGTCTCCTTCACCCAGTTACCTAACTGTGCCTGCCCATCGCCAAGCTCCTCTGCACACACTCCTGCTCTCCAGCCACCGTGTCACAGACACTCTGATGCCACTCCATGGCCTCACGACAACAGAACAAAACCGTCCTGAAGTGGTGGGGCCGCTCTCCCAAAGAGCACTCCGGGGCTTTTACTTCCCAGCTCTGCTGGTCACAGAGGGAGAAGGAAGGGCCCTCCCCAGAATGTGTGGCCCCCGGAACTCAACTGCTTCCTGTCCCGAAGTGCTTAAAAAGACCAGAGCCCCCTCCTCCTGCCCCAGGCAATGACTGCCTGGTGACCACCTGGTGGGCCACCTGCCACGGGCGCAGAGCCACCTGTGTCCATACCTTTCATGTAGGCCTCGATCTTCCGGATGAGCTCGTAGGACTTGGAGCGGTCGAGCAGGGTCCTGATGGCAGGAAGGGGGTCCAGGACAATGGTCTCAGGGTGGGCATCGATGTACTCCTGAAAGGACAACACACCCCTTCCAGTTAGAGAGAGGAGGCTGATGCTGGAAGGTGGGTGACAAGCAGGACTCTATCCCACAAGCCCCCACCAACACCTAGCCTAGCCTTTCCTCCTGCCCCACCCCCACCCCAGCCCTCACTTCTGTCTGGGGCCTCCGACCACTCAGCCCCACAGATCACATGACTTTAGTTGGACCAATCAAGGCATTCTGCCACCCAGGACCACTGGCTCAAGAGAAAACATGTGACCCGAGTCAGTCCAATCAGAGGCAGGTTCAGAGCTCTTGCTGAGACTTCTGGGAAAAGAAGACTTCACTGAGAAGAGGATGCGCAGCAGCAGGCGGCCTTGGGGTCTAAAGGAGAGGCCTGATGGAGCCCAAAGTGAGGAAACAGAGCCAAGAGAGGCAGAGCAACGTGGTTCTGGGCAGCTCACGTGACCCCTGAGTAAAGCCTCACCTGAAACCAGCCCTGCTCCCCGTGTGACTGCACCCAGCCCAGGAAGGATTCGGCAGCAGGGCCAGTGCGGCCCAAATGCCAGGCTTTGTGAGGTCTGCGGGAAGGCCTGGCAACGAGACCCCTGCCCCGGGCCACCGCCTGGCCCTCAGGTGCCCATGCCAGACTTGTGGGGAACAGTGCAGGAGGACCCAGCACGCAACTGTCTTCAATGAAGCTGCAATCTTCCTGGGGAAAGAACTCTAATGCATAAGAGGAACCAGAAACTGTCACCCGTAACAGAATTCAATAAAAGAAAGCGCAAAATGTTTCCAGGAAAAGAACCCGGGGGTCCTGGCTCTGCCCCCGCCCCCCATCACCTCTGGACTGCAGGAGCCCTGGGCCGCATCGGGGGTGGGAGCAGGCAGGTCAGGCAGATGCAATGAATGTGACCACCTCTCTGGCTCTAAAACCGTACAGTTCTAAGGACACAAGCGTGGAACAGACACTGGAGAAACCAGAGAGGGGCTCAGAGAGGAAACTGGGAGTGAGGCAGGCTGTCCAGCAGCTGCGATTCCTGTGGGCTGAAGCGTGTCCACACCCCCAACCCCCAACAGATCGGTTCTGTCCTAAACCCGGTCCCTGTGAACGTGACCTTATTTGGAAACAGCATCCTTGGATGTGTAATCAGGTTAAGAGGAGTCTCTGCTGGATTAGGACGGGTTCTAATCCACTGACTGGTGGCTCTGAGACCAGGGAAATTTGGATGCAGACACGTAGGGGGACAGCCACATGAAGACAGCGACAGAAGTCATGCAGCTGCAAGGCGGGGACAGGCAAGGACTGCCGGCCACCGCCAGACGCTGGAAGAGAGAGGCACAGACAGTGTCTGAGGGCCTCCGGGGGGCACCCACCCTGCAAACAGCTTGATTTTAGACTTCCAGCCCCTTAACTGTGGGAGGAGACATTCCTACCACTTAAAGACCCTCAGTCCGTGGTACTGTGTAAAGGCCACCCCAAGGAATGAATATACTGGCTTGGTGCACCTGCCCCCACCCAGTCTGCAAGGTCAGCCTGGGGGGCCAGCAAAGGCAGGAAGAAAAGCCACCCTGCTCCATTTCTAGTAATCTTATCAACAAAAATAAAGCTCCATGTACAATTACTCTTCTTTTCAGAGAACCTATTTTGGTTCCTAGTAATCATTTTTAAGGGCTCTCAGACATAAAAGCCAGAGATTCCTATCTCTCCCTCTGAAATCCGCTCCCCAGTGCACCGTATCAGAGGATCAGGTTATGGGTTCATTGTGTCTTTTTCTCTGCATGTTTCAAAAAAGTCTCCGTCCCTAAAGGATAGGTAGCCAGTGCACACACATGGGAGGCCTATGTCCCACCCCCACTCCAACTCCAGGGGGCTGCCTACTCCCTTCAGGGAGCATCCAGGGACCTTCAGGAGGTCCTCTCCCTGAAGGCTTTCTGGAGGTCTGGATGCAGGGCGGAAGCCGCCTTCACAGCTTCCTCCACCTCCTCCCCGAGGGACGTGACTGTCGGCAAGTCAGCTCAGCGGCTGGCCCGCTGCCCTGGTCTGGCAGAATGAGCCAGCAGCTGATGCAAGCGAGCCCACATCTGCCACCCATAGGGGCCACAAGGACGAGCTGTGTGTGAGGTGTCCTTAAGGAAGGTTTATGTCTCGGGTCAAGGGGCCATGCCCTATTCCTCCAGCCCACGCCTCGGCCTCACCCAAGCGCCTGCACCACCCCACTGTGGGCGCCCTCTCAGGAGCTACCCTGGGTGTCCATCCCTGCACCAGATCCCGTTCCTCTGAACCAGGCTTATGCTGCCGCAAGAGCGTGCCCTTCAGGAGACACCAAGGTTCACACGTACACGTGAAGTCACATTAACGTCATCGTGTTGAAAGGCCATCTACTCAACAAACTTTACATCAGCACCAGCATCTTGTGCAGCGCGGCAGACTCACAGCTGAGCAAAGCCTCTAGGGCTTCGCTCTGTTGACCCATAATCATGGCCAACCAGCTCATGTTCTGGGGTAGGAACTAACAGCACCCAACCACCCCCGCCCCCAGCTGGAAGCAGCTGGTGCAGAGAGACGAGGAAGGCACCAGACATGAGAAGACCAGCCTCCTCCCACTGCTGTCCCCTCCTGGTGGCACCCTGGGCAAGCCATGTTGTGAATCTGGGTCTCGGGTCCCCACCCCTGGCTGGAGTCTGAGCTGGAGAAGGGCAAGGACCCTGTTTGGGGAGGCAGACTTCAAGGCCACGATCGGAGGCTGCTCGGGAACAGGACAGACAGCCACCTGCTAGAGGCGTGCCCGGTACGGGCAGAGACGCGCATGTGTCCTCGTGGGCCTCCTTCAAACAGGAGGCACTGTGGGACACTCACTTGGATGGGCTGGCCAGTTCTCCCCAGCCCTCTGACTGCTTCCTTCTCCAACCCCCCCCTTCCCACTCCCAAGAGGCTATCTGTGCAGTTGCTGGTCTGGTTCCACTTTTGTGCATCAGGACAGCGACCTTTAGAGGGAACTCGGAGTCATTAAGACAGGGATTTAAGCCAAACTCACGAGGGGAAGAAGCTAGAAGAAAAGGGAAAACCTCTGACAAGCAGGCGCCAACAAGCTTTTGACCCGGGATGAAAGCATCAACATTAATAGAGGAATTATTCTTAAACTTGATCCCTTTTGGGACAAGGACAGTGAGGACAAAGAAAGTTTTTCCAATCAACCCACAACCCACAAGTGGATTTTCTTCCAAGCTTTTCAGCTTATCTCTTGTACCCCGGGCCCCATGCATTTTTCACAAGTCTCTCCAAATTACCAAACAAACTGGGGCGGGGCGGGGGGGGGGCTGCCATTTCATCACCACTCAGGAAAAAGGGCCCAAACGGCAGCCCGGTGGCAGGCAGACCAAAAAGGGTTTGGAAAGGCAGAAGTGCACAGCCTTGGGTTAGCGGGGCCAGCAGGAGAACACTCACTGGTGAGGGGCAAAGGGGCTGCGGCCAGCCAGATGCCCGCCCAGCCCCCTAAGCCCGCAGCACACTAGAGGAGGGCAGTGCCAGGAGGCGGGCCAGCCCCTCTGTGGGATGAGAGGAAGCTGAGGCTTCCCCACCGAGTCCGAGCCAAATGAGAGAGCTGGATGGACGTCGGAGACACTCCTCCCTCCACAGTTCCATTTATGGACAGAAAACAAGCAGGGGCTGAGATGCAAGGGTTTGCTCTCGTCTAATAGAAAAATGCAAGCAGAAGTCAAGAGTTCAAATCCTCCTTCTGCCACTTACTCTTTGTCTGTGAAACGGAAACTGCAGCGAATCTCTGAGATTGTTTCCTTGTGTATAAAATATACGTATCCTATCTCAGGGAGGTGCGGCGGGCAGCAAGGAGATCGCGGGAATGGAAGGGTTCTCATGATTCTGTGACGCTCGGGCTCTCACGGCCAAGCCCGACCTGAGGGCTCTGAGCTCTTCCCACCCTGGCCCACACAGCAGGCAGTGGGGCAGGCCAGCTCAGCACCTGGGATGAGCAGCTGGGCTGTCCTGGCCAGGACGACCCTCCTGCGGACGCCTAGAGCAGGACACAGCCCCCCACCCCACAGCAGCACAGGCTCCAGGCAGCACCCCTCTGCAAACAGCTCGGGTCCTGACAGCGCCCCCCCACACCAGCTGCAGCCTGCCAACCTGCTCCCTACACAGAAGGAGAGGTGCCCACTTGTAGTTCCTGCCCTTCATTCTCGGGAGGTAATGGAGGCTCTGGCCCACTCCCCAAAACAGACAGACAATGGGCCCCTGTCAGGGACAGACACCTGCTCACCGGCAAGGCCATACTGCCTTTCCGCACAGGTGCCCCTCCCCGTCCCGCGGACTCAGCCCTGGCCCGGAGACGGTGCCCCACCTGCTGCTGCTTCTCTGACTTCTCTAGGACCGCTCCGTGGGAGAGCAGGCTTCCCCACAGCAGACACCCCAGTCTCAGTCAGCCCTGTCTCTCTCTGGAGAGGTCCCCAGTGCTGTGCTCTCAGACTGAGGCCTCCAGCCTGAGGGCAGGACGCGTGAGAGAGCCCCTAGGAAGTGTGCGCGTGTGGGCGTCTGCAGAGCAGCCCCCTTCTGCCCACCCTCACTGGGGGCTCCTGGGTAGGGAGAGACGGAGGGTGGTGAAAGAGCAGGGGAGTGTGGCCACAGGGGAATGCGCAGAGGGCTTCGGGAGGCCAGTGACACTGTGCCACCAAGGGGCACGGGCACAGGCACAGGCCGAGGGGGAAAGGCATTCTACATTCTACTGAGGGGACAGCAAAAGCAAAGGCAGGGGAGGGAACCCAGGACGGCTGGGTGGACGTAGGTCTCACAGGAAGTTTACCTCAAGGCAGGGGGCACAGAGACAGCTGGAGACAGACTAGCCAAGCAGTTTGGGTCTGATCCTAAAGCAATAGGGTCCTGAGCTGGGGAGTCACGGGGTCAGCTTTGAGCTTTGCAGTGACCTGTGTAGCTGTGTGCAGGGCCCCGGCCTGAGCAGCATGTCAGATGCAGGGCTGGCCTTGGAGGCATGGGACTCCCCCATTTGGGAAGGACTGAGACGCTGCCAGACTTCGGCACGACACCATCTCTATGGCTTTAGGATCAGGGCCGGTGTGAGGGAAATGAGACCCACTATGTGAACCCAGAGTCCAGGCTGGGGGTCAGGGCCTTACAGCACAGGGCCCAGAAAAGGCAAAGGGGAGCCCAGGTCCGAGGTCCAGAGAGGCTGTGTGCACCGGGCACACACCCGCCCCTCCCGGAATAAAGCGGTGATGGCTGGGACCCTAGCACCATCCCCACCCTATGGCTGGTGCTGGATGAAAGCGATCGCAACACCTCCTGAAGCGGTGGAATGTGGACCAGCACTCGGTTGGTGGTAGTATCACCGGTACAACTCCTCCAGGGAGAAATCGGGCAACAGCCAGAATTAAGGGGAATAAATTCAGCATTTCTCTCTCTAGGTGTTTATGCCACAGAACTCCCTGTGCGCACACAAAGACACACAAAGGGCATTCCCGTCACTGCAGCAAGTCTGCAAGGCGTGATCAGAGATGTCCTACGTGGCTGTTGGTAGAGAAGCCTGACTGGTGTGACATCTTTCCCAAGATGTAGGATGCGGGACCACAGCTCCGTGTGGGGAAGGGGAGGCCATCCCTGTTCACATGCACGGGACCCTCCGGAAAGGTTCAAGGCCACTGGAACCCATGTCCGACCCAGGAGGGGACCAGGGGGAGTCTGTTCTGGAATTTGTGCTACATGCACGTGTTGCCTTGTGACCAAAATAGGCCACTTGGGAGCCACAGGGAAGCCACAGCAGAGCGCAGCCCACGAGCAGACGGGTAAAATGCACCCTGGATGCCAGAGGGGGGAGAACCTGTGAGGCAGTGCAGGGCGGGGGGCGGGGCACAGAGGGGGCTTCCCCGGGGCAGATGCCAGCGGCGACCCTGACACCCAGCGCTGCTAGGGAGCAGAAGGGTTCTGAAAGGACAAGGTGAGGTCTCAGCACCCAGGCCACAGCCTCCAGAGTGAACTGCATGGGACACGNTGCACGTGTTGCCTTGTGACCAAAATAGGCCACTTGGGAGCCACAGGGAAGCCACAGCAGAGCGCAGCCCACGAGCAGACGGGTAAAATGCACCCTGGATGCCAGAGGGGGGAGAACCTGTGAGGCAGTGCAGGGCGGGGGGCGGGGCACAGAGGGGGCTTCCCCGGGGCAGATGCCAGCGGCGACCCTGACACCCAGCGCTGCTAGGGAGCAGAAGGGTTCTGAAAGGACAAGGTGAGGTCTCAGCACCCAGGCCGCAGCCTCCAGAGTGAACTGCACGGGACACGTACCACCAACGGTACAAAGACGACCCCTTTCCAGATGCAGGGAGGCTCAGAGAGTGTGCCCGGGTCGAGCAGGGCTGGGCCTGGGCACCCAGGAGGACAACAGGCTCTCCAGGGTGTGTGCCTCTAAACATGTGCCCTAGGTTGCCTTTGGTGGCCTCTGGGTCAGAGGTACCCCTACCTGAAGAGGGACACCACCCCCAGCTATCCCTCTCCCCGGGTCACCCTCCAAGACTACCTGTGGTGTCACTTGCCTTGCTCAGCCATCTGGAAAGGAGCTCAAGCGGGACTGGGAGAAACCAGTCCCAATAGGGTAGGCACTCTCGCTCACAGAGGTGATAGGCATGTCCAGGAAAAAAATGTAGCTTTTGCCAAAACATGACCCAGAATGCCGCAGAAGAGAGGGCGGGAAGGAAGCCGAACAATCTATCCCTTGAGACAGCAAATACTTTCTCCCTCCTCTGCCAGGCCCCCCACTGCAAACAATGCCGCCCTTTCTGTCCCCAGATTCCGGCAGCAAAGTGACAAGCGTTTCTACCTCCCATCACCAGGAGGCTGGCAAGGTGCCCATCAGGTTGTTCATCTGACGAATGTCACATGCCCTGTTACAATACTACACCACTACTCAGGTCCTCGGGCAAACAGAGAAAGACCAAGGCCACACACAGCCTCCTGAGCTGGGAAAGGGATGTGCAGGGCTGGGTGCTGGCCAAGAGAAGGTGTCTCCTCATAGGCTGACGCGAAACCAGGACAGCTTGGCATTTCCACTCAGGGGTCACTGTCAGGGGTGCGGGGATTTCAGTGGTCACCTGGCCCAACGGTCCCAGCTGGCAGCTGGGCAAAGTGAGCACCAGAAAGGGGTTGTCTGGTCACAATAGCCCAGTTCTACTCCGGCTTCGCAACAGCGCCCTCACTTCTCCTAAAGCACCGCCTTAAGCCCGACGCACCTTCACACACCTGCTCAGGTGGGCCTGTGGAGCACCCCTGCCTCGGATCGCTCCCCAGATCCAGGCAACAGGCCTGCTCTGCCTGCTCCAGCCCCACCTTGCAGCCAGAGACCCACTCTCAGTTCCCAGAGCCAGCTGCCACCCCCAAGGCCCACAGGCTCCCTGCCTGTTTCCATGGTTGTGTGAGCATTACAGCCAGAGCTCAGGGTGCCCACCCCGAGAAGTGCTGTCTGGAAGCTCGGCTGACCTCTGCAATACCAAGGGTCGATCTGGTCAGAGGTCACCTGGGCCCCTTACCTCTGCACTCAGCCACCCTGGCCTCTGGCTGCATGAGAAGAGAGGGAGCTGCCACTGTCGGAGGCGACCAACACTGCACACCACTGTCACTCCCTGCGGCACCCCCCTCACTGAGGCCATGAGGCATGCTCGTTCACAGACGCCTCCCGGCTGCTGTCCTCCAGCCCCACCAGTGTCTTCCAGGCCCTCAGGCCTCTGTGCCCACCCTGCCTGGCAGCCTGGACAGATACTGTCCCCTAAGCCAGCTCCACAGTCTCCCCTGGCTCACCAGGACTTCTAGCCTCTGAGGTCAAGAGCCAACTTCTCAGAGAGGAGCTGCAGGATAAGGTAACAAGAACCTCCAGTTAGTTCACAATCACAGACAGCAACCTCCTGACCTCAGGGGAACCCGAACCCCCGGCCCTCGCCCCCCAGGAGGTCTATCAGCTGCCACCCAAAGCCCCTCCGAGGCAAAGTTGAAAAAACATGGGTGGAGTTCTGAGCAAACCCAGGCAAGTGGCTTAACATTCTCGGGCCTCTGTTTCCTCACCTGAAAAATGGGGAAGAAACCCCGTCTTCCCAGGGACTGATATGCGCAGACCAAACGGGGTAAGGACTGAAGTGCCCAAAGCAGAAAGGGCCTCTGGGACTCACTCAGGAAACAGCGGCCTCTCCGTGGCTCCATGGTGACCTGTGTCCTTTGCTGGCACCCCTGGCGTCTCACTCTGACCCCACCGACCAGGAGGCCCCCGTGCCACCAGGCTCTGCCCCGAAATGGGACAGAAACACAACTTTTGCAAGACTTTGATGTCATCTTCCTAATCAGAAGACCTACAAGAAAAGCTTCCATTTCTTCTGCTTCTCCATCCTGATGGCATCCGCTTGGGCTGGTGCCTGCTCAGGAAACCTCTGGGGACGACCGGGCTCAATTCGCAGAGCGGTGAAGCCACCTCTGAGCCCCCGGGGTCAGGAGCAAAGTGGGGCCATAACTCTGTGGGTGCTCACCACCACACCCAGTGACCACCTCTGGCGTTGAACACCAAGAGCTCCTGACGACACCGTCCTACGGCGTGCTCCGGGCACGTTCCATGTGCGGCAGGCCGGGCGGGGCAGGCCAGGCCCGGGTAAGGGGTGCCCAGGAGCCCCAATACCTATCGTGTCCCACCTCTTAAGCTAAAATCAGTCCCCATTTCCTCTCCCCCATCACAGAGCACAGCTCCCATTTGGGGACACTTCCATAATCACTGCCTCACTGGCTCCAGTGACAACTGAGAATTCTCAAGCTGGCTGCGGCTGACAGCAGATAAGGCCGGCCGAGTGGCCCTGCTGCCACGGCACAATGACGGTAAGAAGTGGACACAACTGAGTACCACCAAGTGTGTGCCTGGGCCAAGTGTTTTCCGTACGTCACCACATGCGGGCGCCAATCAAGTGCCAAATGCTTACCCACACCTGGCACAGGCACTAGTTTGAAGGCGCCGTGCCCGTCAGTCACTGCATCCCCCCACCAACCCAATGGGCCAGTTTAGTGGCCTCTTCTGGGCTTCAGGGGAAAAGAGCTCTGTGGGGGTGCTGTATGCTATTGCTCATGTTTGACCCCCTGGGCCCAGTCGTGGCCTCGAAGATCGGCAAGGCCACCAAAACGCCGGAGTCCACGGCACACGTCACTTTGGGGCAGAAACAGGAGCCAGAAGGAGCTGCACTGAGTGTTCTTCCCTTTGCCTTGATGACCCTGAGGTAGAACCCCGCCTGGGCGCAGCCCCGACAGACAGGCGGGGCAGGAAGGGCCTTGAAAGTCATCTACCCTGCCCTCTGCAAGAGGCGAGGGTGCCTGCAGCCGTACTTCTAGGAAGGGACGGGTCACGCCCACGTCTGTACCCAAGTCCAGCAGATGTGAGCCCCGTTGCCCCAGGACCACGGCGCCCGAGCGCTCTGGATGCTGGGCGTGTGCAGACACACTCACCCCTCCCCTGGCCCTGGGAGGTGGGTGCAGCTGTGCAGGTTCTACAGACAAGGGGGCTGAAACGCAGAGGGAGTTAAGAGACGACCGAAGGCCAGCCAGCGTGACGTGATGGGAAAGCTCTGGACCAGGGTGACAGGCCACCATCAGCGCTCCTGACCATGCTGCTATGGGCCGGGGGTGGGGGAGCAAGCACCTAAAGGAGGACAAGGCAAACTGGGGGGCTCTAGACACCTGCACATAAAGTGTATGGAGAGTGCCAAGGGAGACAGACAAATGGCTGGCAGGTACACGAAGAGATGGCTGGTGCCATCAGCCACAGACACAACTTCACACCCGCTCGGACGGCTGAAACCAAAGTCAGAGAGCAAATGTTGGGGCGACTGGAACCTTTACCCACTGCTGGTGAGGATGTGCCATGGCACGGCCACCAGGGAGGGGTTTGGTGGCCCCTCAATCGACCCCATGACCCGGCAACCCCACTCCAGGGTGCCTCCCGAGAGCAGTGAAAACACACGTCCACGCAAAGTGTGCCGGAGTGTTTACAGCCAGGCCCTGCGTAAAGGCCCAGCAACAGGAACCGCCGAGGCTCCCGCCCGGGACGCCCCTGGAGAAACGCAGGCACATCCAGACAACGGGACAGCCCTCCGACAGTGGGGGGCGGGGGGCTGCTTCTGCACCCACGCCCTGAGAGCAGCACCCAGAGTGAAAGGAGCCGGAACAAAAGCCCGCGTGTTCTGCGATTCCACTCGTGAGGAAGTCCGGAACAGGGCGATCCTCAGCCAGAAAGTCGTGGCTGCTTCGTGCTGGGAGCGGGAGTGGAGGGTAAGGGTGCGGGTTCACTTCTGAGGGGGCGCAAACGCTCTAGAACGGACTGTGGTGGCAGCTGCACGTATCTGCGAGTGCCGTGAACACGGCATGGAGGGTACACCTGAACCGCTGTGTCTCAGCAAACCCGCTTTTAAAGCAGGGGTAGGGGCAGGGCTAGTGAAGACAACCCAAGGCCGTGTCCTTGCTCCGCCTGCCTCCCTGACAGTGAGGAGATCAGCCCTGCCCAGACCCGCTCACTCCACGCGGTCGAACGGCTGACGGGACCCAGCAGGCAAGTGGGGCGCTGACCTGCACGCGCCCTTCCGTGCCAGCCTGGCCCAGGCTGCTCAAAGGCTGGCCTGGCACAGCTGAGAGAAGGGGTGCTGGGGACCACGGGTCCAGGGGTGAGGACAGGGTTCCCTCTTTATCTCAGAAACTGCCAGGCTCCAGCGACAGCTAAGAGTTCACCTTGGTTTGGTAATCCCCGCCCGCAGGCAGGGCCTCTCTCAGCCAATTTAAACTGATGTTATCACCCCCCTCCTCTCCCATCCCCCAGCCGGCAGGGTAAAGTCCAAGCTTCTCCGCGCCTCTCTCCTATCGCATCACAGGCATTCTGACACTGGAGGCATGCCACCCGCACCCAACAGGCAGCACTATGGCCTCGGGGACCCTGCTGACCCCCCTAGACTGCTTACTCCCCTCTGCTGACCCACCAGGGCACCCTGCACAAAACCACACCTAGGAGGGTCCTCCGCTCCACAAATGGGAGGCCCCTGTGCAGCAGTGGGGATGCCAGGGGCGCATATGCAGCCCCAGCCCCTGGGGACCTGACCCCTGAATGGAGAGACCAGCAGCAGCAACGGATAAAGAACCACCTTCCAAAAGGAGGGGAATGAGGTCTGCAGGGTTGGGAGGGCCTAGGATGGGGGACAGGTCCTTAGTCAGACAATCGGGGAGCTGCCCCTGAAGACGGGGCGATTGAGCCGAGCTGGGTGGGGTGGGGACGAATTCCAAGCAAGAGAAAGGCTTGTGCAAAGGCACTAGGTGGGCGAGAGCTCAGAGCCTGGCGGCTGTGGTGGGAGGGCTAGCCTGGCACGGAAGGGGCAAGCAGAGCAAGATGAGCCTCGGTGGCCAGCCTTGCAGTCTCCTGGGCCGCACTAGAGATTACTGTGACCCTTGCTACCCCCTCCTTGAGAGGGCCCGGAACAGCCAGCACTAAGCCAGGGCCTGCAGTGACCAGCTCTGCGCTTCTCCTACCCATCACTCTGGGGCTGTGGGGCCGTTCCTGGGGTCCCTCTCAGCCTCCCCTCGGCTGGCAGCTCAGCAAACGGAGTGCCCCTGCACAAGAAGTTGTCCTCGTGTTCAGACTAGGGGTCCAGGGACCATTTAGGAGACACTTAATATCCTTCCAGCTAAGCTCATCCAGGGAAAATTCCACAAAGACCCACCTGGCCTCCTCCACATGCCTCGTGGAATAAGACCACAGAAATCCTCTGGACAACTGTGAGCCGGGAAGGGGCAATAGAGGACCACTCCCCTGACACACCTCCTAGGCGGCCCCGGATGCCCCAGCGAGAAGACAGTTCTCTTTGCTCCGCAGGGGACAGGAGACCCCTGAGCCCTGGCACACGGGCCCCGTAGGCATAGCCCCTGAGAGACCTTTGCCCAGGTCTGGTCACTGGTGACTGTGTATCAGGCAGGGCCTTGCTGTCACCAGGCATGAACTTGACACAGAAAAACAACTGAATCATTTTGAAGGTTCCCCAAACCAAGCCCTGGAGGTCAATTTTTTTTTTTTAAGTTTAGGGCTGGCTTCAATGGCAACCAGCTTTAGTGATGAGCAATAAGCCCAGGCCCACCCACACTCTCCAACCTGTCCACAAAGGGCCAGCAGGAAAAGAGCGGAGCCCCTCTGCGGTGAGCGCTCCGGCTCCGCCCCGGGCCCTGCAGGCTCAGTGGCACATCCCACAGGCAGAACGCCTCGGGGCTGCCAGGAGCACCTCGGAAACCCACCCACCGGTCTCCAGCAGTTCTCTCACCCAGGCCCTGGCTCTGCCTCCCGCCTCCGAGATCCCCCTCCCTCAGCCTCCTCGGACCCGTACCCCTCCTCCCACGTAAGCCGACACAACCTTGCTAGTGTCTCAAAAACCTTCAAACAGGAATATGAAAACAACACGTGATCAAGATCAAGTGTCCCTCTATCTGGTCTGGCTCTGGACTGACCCTCTCATGTCCCGTGCCCGGTGGCAGGGAGGCCTGTGAGCCCTGGGCCCGCCTCTCCCCTGACCCTCACCCAGCACCTCTGGGCCCTTCCCTGCGCCACCCTCCGCCTGCCTCCTTGCTTCCTGGGGCCTCTGGGAAGTGCCTGTCACCCTGCTCCCCGAAGGATTGTTCTCCCCACAAAGGAGGACACATCCTGGCCTTATCAGATATCCGGCTTCATGCAGAAGAACAGACTGCGTGAAAACTTATCCCAGAACTCCCAAGGCTGGAGGCTGTCCCGAGGTCACCTCAGTCACTGGGGGGAGGGCTGGGTGTGTGTGCCCAGGGAGGGGTGGCGGGCAGGCTCCAGGGACCCAACAAGACCTCCCTGGGAAACCACTCGTGCTGAAACCCTTAGGCTGCATGTCCCCACGTCCCCCTGCCGTGCTCCCTCTGCAACCCTCTCTTCTGTCAAGACCAGGAACACAAGGCACCCTGTGATTTGTGAGCGCTGCCCTGGGCTGTGCGGGGTGCGTGTGTGTGGGGAGCAGAGGGCAAGGCCCCGGGGCAGGGCTGTCCTCCAACTCCCAGGGCAGGGGACAGGCTGAGGGTCACAGTCCTTCACCTCGAAGGACAGACAGCAGGGCTGCGAGCAACCATGGAGGCACTTGGCCAACACAAGGAACTTTAACATCCACGGGCATAACTCCTCGCAGCAATCTGCCTGCCGGGGGTGGGGGGAATGCTCCCCACCCCCATTTTACAGAAGAGGAAACCACGGCTCGAGGTGTTCACGTGATCAAAACGAGCTTGAGCTGCACGTGCTGGGGCCTGAGCCCCCTGTGAAGCTCCTTCTGTGCACTGTGACACCGACTCGTCCCCGCACCGTGTGGCGTGTCCTGGCACTAACACCCTCCCACGAGAAGGAAGCAGGCTCAGAGAGGGAGGAGCCTGGACACGCCCCCCACCCCGCCCCCGCCTCCCCTAGCCTGGGGAAACATTTCAGGCCACGGGCAAGGCAAAGGCCCTGGAGAGCACCACATGGGGACAGCACAGGGCCCCCTCCCACAGGCAGGGGGCCACCGGTAGGGTCACAACCAGGCCACGACTGCATCTGGGGCCACTTGCACAGAGGAAGCAGGAACCTGTGGCAGAGTCAGCCAGGGAGGGGGCGAGAGCCTCGGGGACGAGAGGGAGGCTGAGTTCACAGACCCTGAACACTGGGGAGAGAGAAAACGCTATCAGTGGGGGTGGTTACTGTGTGGCAGTGAGAGTCCCCTTTGTCCTGATAAAGATAGACAGGCGGCCAGGGCTCCAAGGGTCATCCGCTGGAAAGTGCTAGCTCAGGCATCCCCCCCAACCCCCCGCCCCCCGGGGGAGGTCCTCCTTTTCAGTTGCGCTTTCGCTGATAATATGACCTTGTTTTTCAGGGGCTCCGGGGCCGCTCTCCAGAGGAATGACTCACATTCTTTTCCACCTCAGAGAAAACGCAGGACAAGTCCGTGGGGGCGAAGGCGGCACCTCCCAGGGTGGTGGGCAGGTCACCGTGGAGCTAGGCCCCAGGCTGCCAGGGAAATGGGGCGGGGTGGCGTGGTCCACGCCCGGGGACCAGCACAGGGGGTCAAGGCACTGAGCACGGAAAGGGGCGTTACCACCAGGGCAGGACTCAAGTGCGACTATTTCAGTTCTGAGGCCCCGGGGGCCCCTTTCTTCAAGCATGGCGAGAGGTTGTACACCGTGTGCCAACTCGGGCCCCGGCCTGTGGCTGTGTGTGTGAGGGCGTGTGCGTGAGGGCGTGTGCGTGAGGGCGTGTGCAGGCGCACCTGGACTCAGCGGGATTCTGATCAGTAAACCCAGTCTGTGAAGGCTGAGGGCGGAGGGGTCACCAGCCACGCCTGGTTCAGTTCCACTTCACACCCAGCCAGACGGAGGCCTTGGCAGGGAGGTACAGGCCCACAAGCCCAAGTCTTGGCAGTGCCAAACCACTCCTGGGGGGCACACAGCCAGACAGCTGCGGGAGCTTTCCCGGCACCCAGCCCTTCCCTCCGCATGGTCCTCTCACCTGAAACCTGTGCACCAGCTCCAGGGACTGGCTGTCGTTCTGGTCGGCCTCAATAATGACATCGGTCAGCTTGTGGATGATGACATCCAGGGGGCCCTGCTCCTCGATCGGCCGGCTGAGGTCCAGCTGTGAGGGAGGACACAGAGGAGAACTTCAGCACCTTAGCCCGAGGCCCCATTCCCTCACCACCCTCTGCGCGCTGCCCCGAGGCACTGAGAACATGCGGCGGGCGCTGGTACTCCTGGGAAACAGGACAAACCGGATGAACCCACTAAGATCCTAGAACTCCACCAAGTCAGGCCCCGTGTTTGTCCTGTTCCCGAGCCCCATGCTACCCAGGGTACAGAAACACACACGCATGGAATCCAGACGACAAGGAATCCACAGGTCAAGTGAGCAGCGCTGTGGAACCCCTCTACAGAGAGAGCATGCACTGAGCATGTCCTATCTGCCCGACAACCTGGGGTTTTGGGAGGAGCTCAGTGAGGTGAATCACATCGCCGAAGTCAACCAGCGGGATGCGGACTGAGGACCAAGAGGACACTGCACGCGTGGACACAAAGTCTCAGCAAAGCCAGGACCTTCACAAACCCACGAGACCTGCCACTGACACACCGCACTGGCACCGGGGCCAATCACAACCTGTGACACTGTGAAGGAGCGCAGGCTGCCTGTGATCCTCGGGACCCCGTGTGTCCTGATCCACTGACAACATGTTTACTTTTTCAAGAGCACAAGGTTACGAAGACAGGCCCCCAGGGAGCACAGACGCCGGGAAACAGTCGGCATCACCTGACCCCAGGCAGGCACACCTGCCAACAGCCAGGGCAGCCTGACACTGTGCTACCTGACCCGCCAGATGTCTGCTGCCCGGCATGCGGACACTACCGCATGCAGCCTGCTGGGCACCTGGCTGACCCTTGGACGGCCTTAGGCCTCAGGAGAAGCCAGATGAGGCCACCAGGCCCCTCCCCGTCCTCAGCCCCACCCCCAGGGGCTCCCTCTGGGATTCCAGGCTGTTTCACAGTCCCTAGTAAAGAAATCACAATGAGAGCTACAAATGACGGCTCCAGGAGGCCCAGGCTGGAAACTTCATGTGCATTCATCATCTTCCAACCATGTGATGAGGGGCGATTTCACAAACAGGTGGGGAACATGGACTTCTGACTCCTCCCTGGGGTCTCAGTGAGGAAGTGACGGGGCTGCGACGCAGACCCGTGCTTGTCGTGCGGGGCCCCCACCCTGCACCCACATGGTACCCTGGGAAGTGGTCCTCCAGAGCCACAACCACCTGGCTCCTTTGTCCTCTGGCTTCTGGCCAAGTCTGGCCAACCAGAGGCACCGACAGGAGATGGGAAGGAGAAAGGGAGAGAAATCTGGGTGTTGGTTAACCATCCTCACAGCCCCAGTCCCCACGGGCAGGGCAGCCCCCTCTCTAAGACCGCTGCTGTTTCTACTAGGGCTCCCACACCACCCTCCCCTCACTGTCCCCGCAGGCCTGCGGTACTGCCAGCCCACTGCTCCCGGGGCCTCAGCACCTCCCGGTGGTCCCTGAGACCTGCCTGGATCTGGCCATCCTCCCTCGGGTGAACACCTTTCCAGCCAAAGCTTCCGACAGCCCAGCTCTTCCTTGCACATCCCTACTCTTCTCTTTTACTGTCGCCAGGAGAGATGGTAAAGGACTTCCCCTATCAAAAAAAAAAAGTCCACGGACCTCACAATANTGGTTAACCATCCTCACAGCCCCAGTCCCCACGGGCAGGGCAGCCCCCTCTCTAAGACCGCTGCTGTTTCTACTAGGGCTCCCACACCACCCTCCCCTCACTGTCCCCGCAGGCCTGCGGTACTGCCAGCCCACTGCTCCCGGGGCCTCAGCACCTCCCGGTGGTCCCTGAGACCTGCCTGGGTGAACACCTTTCCAGCCAAAGCTTCCGACAGCCCAGCTCTTCCTTGCACATCCCTACTCTTCTCTTTTACTGTCGCCAGGAGAGATGGTAAGGGACTTCCCCTATCAAAAAAAAAAAAAGTCCACGGACCTCACAATAAGAAAATGATGAAGGCTCCCCTCCCCACGGTGAGTAGCACGTGTGCAAAACAAAAACAAAACAAAACACAGACCAGCTGAGAAGCCGACCCCCTCTTCCGGGGTCCGGGGTCCGGACGGGGAGAGGTGCCCGTCCTCACAGCAAGCCCACACGGAGGACAGCTTCCCCCCATCACATACCAGGACACCAAGGGCCCAGAAGGAAAAATGGCTGGGCAAGGCCACACAGTTGGGACGTGGCCCAGTTGGGGCCTGGACAAGAGCCAAAGAGCGACACCCATGGGCTCTGGCCTGAGCCAGGCTGCCAGGCCACCTTGGGCCTCGGTTTCCCCCCAAACAAAACAGGAAACTGCCAGGGCCTCTCTGGTTCTGCTGCAGATCCGCTCCTACATTCCCCTTCGACCCCACTTCCCAGAGAAAAAGCGGACTTTGGAGGAAGACAGAGAAGTCAGGGAGAAGTGGTAACGAGGGTGAAGGCAGCAACTTCTCAAACGGTGCCGCTGACACGAGCCCACTGCTGCTGTGCCCCGTGGCCCCACCAAGACAGCCACCACAGAACTGGGGCTGACATTTTCAGACCAAGACAGCTGCACACCAAACAGACCCGGGGCCCTGGAGGGACACTGGGCGGTGCCAGTGTCCAAGGGCCAGTCAGAAACCTCATCCCCAGGAGGTCCCCCAGGTCTCCGAGCAGCATGAGGGGCAGAAAGCAGCCGGAGCGGAGCCACGGGGTCCCAGTGGGCGTGGGGAAGGAGATGGCGGGCAAGATGGCTCGTCCTCGCCTGGCAGCAGCAGGGGCCTGCAGACCTGACAACCACGGCTGTTTGGGAAACAAGCTCTCTGAGTTCCTGGCCACTCCACGGAAGGTAAACAGTTGAGCTCTGGACGCCGGCCACCTTCCTTTGTGTATTTTCCAAGCATTTTTATGCCAGTTTTTATGCCTTTCACGATAACAGCAACTTGGGACACACATCAGGCCTGCTCTGGCCCCTGTTCGGCTGCCTCTGGCTGCAGCGTCTTTGCTGAAGCCTTGGCAAAGTTGCCGGGGTTTCTCAGCGGCTCTCTCTCCAGCCCCGCTTCACTCAGGTGGCCAGACTAGCCTTGATCCCCCTGAAAACACCTCAAGGGGGCTTCGGTCTCCCCTCACTGGCTGGGAAGGAAGAGACAGGCTGCCCCCTCAGGAGGGGGACCTCAGAGGACAGGATGCATCTGAGGAGAGGACCCTCGGGGGAAAGGCGGGTGCCACAGAAGAGGAAACCCTCGGAGGGGGACACACCTCAGAGCCTCGGCTTGTTTCGCAGATGGGCTGGTGCAGGGGCTCGGGCGGAAGCCAGCTCATTTCAGTTGTGTTGTTCTGTCTCTGACCACAGTCTGACCCCAGAGAAGGGGACTGTGCCGGGCCGTGTTGTTCTGTTCAGAGGAAGGGGTCTGACTGGTCCCCCTTGGCAAGTAACGAGGTGTCTCAATGACAGGGCCGCCCACCGTGGCCAGAGGAGGTCCGCAGGCACCACGCTTCCCCATCACACCACCCGGGAGGCCAATGGCGGATACTGTCTGTGCAGCGCTCAGCATCTGAGAAACAAGGGCCCAGTGTTCCCTCAGAGGGGACTGGGCAGTGAGGCAGCCTGGAGCAGGGGAGGGCTGGGAGGCGTGAAACAAAGGCCTGCAAACCCCGTGGCTGGGAAGCCACCCCTAACTTCAAACAGGCAGCCCAATCACGCCCGGTGCAGCAGCCAAGGTGGCCAGGCTCTGGCTCCCTGCCTTCCCACCACCTGGCCAGGAAGATGGTGGGCATAGACGGTGCCAGGAAACCCACCGCGGCTCAGCTGCCCTTGGGCTGGAGCACACCACTTAACTGCCCTGTGCCTCGGCTTCCCCACTGATAAAATGAGGCTGCTGTTATATTCTCCCTAGGACCACACAGGGCGGCTCAACAGTACGTTTATGTATGGGACATAGGGTGGTGTGCGGCCCATGCGGGGCGTGACCGCCGCTCAGGGCTAAGGACAACCAATACTCCTGCTCGCTCACTCACTGCTTTGACAGCATTTTCTGGGCACTTCCTGTGTGCCAGGCCCCTGCCCTCTCCTCTCAGGGCTCCCAGGCAGCCATAAGGGCATGCAGCTCACTCTGGAAGCAGACTCGGGGGAGGGACACAGCCACACGCTGCTCCGCCGCCTGGAAGGCCCCACCCCTGCCCCTTGGAGCCCTTTATCCCCACAGTGAGCTCATACTTGTTTTCAAAGTCCCAGCTCAAAAGTTCAGTCCTTTTCCAGACTTTTCAACTCACCTACCCCAAACAGGAAGAACTAGTGAACAGCTCCCTGGTTTCTCTCACAACCCCCCAGGACTGTGCTATTACTTCCAATTATAAAGTTATTTCTGTAACACTGGCTCCTCTACCAGACCCCGAGACCCCCGGTGACCTTGGCTGAGATCTGTCTTACACAGACCCCAGAGGAGAGAACGTGGGGGCGTGGGAGGAGGTCAAAATGATATCAAAGGCAGGGGGATCTTTAGGCTGTATTCCCAGCTCTCCCTTCTCCCCCACACTTCCCCATGTGCTCTCTGACATGATCAATAACCAGCTAGACATGAAAGAAGCAGACAACCAGGCCTGGGTTCATCGGGGATGCTGGGGACTCACGAAACCTGGCTGCAGCCCCCATGCTCGGGCTGTGCATCCTCTCGGGATGTGAAACTCAATGTGGTGTATGACCTGAGAACAGTCTACACTTCTCCGCGGAGCCCCAGCCAGCCACCACTGCCACGCCAGCTCAGGAGGCTGCAAGGGAAGCCAGTGTGGGCATCAGGCAGGTACAAGGCCAAGCCCATGTGGACTCTCTCGGAGCCTCGATTTTAATCCTAGCGCTATTGCTCAGCTCTCACACACTCGCTCTGTGCTGGGCTCTGCTCTAAACACTTTACACACATTAGCTTGTTGAAGTCTCCCAGCAGCCTGAGCTGGGGACCCACGAGAGAGGTGCAGAGGTTAAGTGCCCTGCTGAGGTCTCCCTGCTCACATCCACTGTCAGTGAGTACAGCTGTGAAATAACGGCCCCTTGGAATTTCCTGGTGACAGGAGAGTCTTCTGTTCTGGTGAAGCAAAGCTGGATGGGCCCCTGTGTGAGGGCTGGTCACCAGAAAGAACAAGCCATGATGAGACGCTTTCGGCCTCATCCACCATTTTCCAGGAAGGGGAGAGGGGCCGGAAATTCAGTTAATGATGGATCGTGCCCATGTGATGAAGCTTCCTTAAAAATCCCAAGGGTAAGGTGGGCAGTCAGGGAACTTCTGGGCTACTGAACACACAGAGGTGCTGGTGAGTGGCTGCGCCCCCAGAGAGCACAGAGACTGCGCCCCCTTCCCCCATACCTCGCCCCACGTACCGCTGCCGTCTGGATGTTCAACTGTGCCCCTCCTCATGTCCCTTTACAACAGGCCAATAAACACTAAGTGAACTGCTCTCCCGAGTTCTGCATGTCGCTCTAGCAAATCAATCAAACCAAGGGTGGGGATGTGGGAACCTCCACTTTCTAGCCAAGTGATGGGGAGCGCAGGTAATAATAACCTGAACTTGAGACCGGCATCTGAGGGAAACAGGTGCGGCCGGGGGCAGCAGTGTTGTGGGACTGAGCCTTCTAACCCCAGCGATCAGATGCTGTCTCCGGGGGAAGGGGGGGGGTGTCACAACCAAGAATCGTTGCAGGACACCCAGCTGGTGCCGCAGAATGGCCTGGCATGGAGAAAACTCCCACCAGCTGGCATCAGAAGTGTCGACCGTGCAGAAGAGCAGAGGGGGCGCACAGGCAGTGTGCATTCCTCCTTCAGTGTTCAGCGAGCCCTCGACAAACACCAGCTCCCGTGTTTCCCCTTGCGTGCCACTCACATTTTACTGATCAGTGGGCATTTTCCCGACTCTCTCAAGAGCTCAAGTACAGATGAGCACACTGAGTCACAGGGAAGTTCAGTGGCTTACCCATGTCACAGAGAGTCCTGCTTGGGAACCCAGGCCCCTCTCCTGCCAAAGCCACAAAGTTAACCTCTAAACCCAAAGGGGTCCCTGGTGCCTGGGGCTTTCCTTCCATCCCCTTCTCCCTCAGTTCACACCCGCAGAGTGGCATGTTTTCATCTGCGACTTCAAGTGGAAGTCACTAGATCAAAAGTTTTGTCTCAACCAAGGTCTGGTCAAAATGGCCCAGATGAAAGGCGAGTGGCGTGGGTCTCATTTATTCCCCTGCACTCTCCAAGGATCTGAGGATCGGGGACAGAACTGACACCTCCAGTGTTTAAAGGCCTTCCCAAGCAGAAGCAGGCCTCTTTTGAAAAGCAGGGGCTGGTGCCTCAGAGACAGACTTCAAAGGGGAGCCTGGCCTCGAAGGAGGCAGCGTGTGTTGGGGGCAGCTGGCTCCAAGACAGGCCAGCAGCTCTGCCCTGGGCAACAGCGACACTCAGACACTCACACTGGAAAGACTTCAAAGGGGCCAGGAGCTGAGGGTCCCATGGGGCTGGCCACCCAGCAACCTCTGCCTCAGGCCAGAGGCCAACTGTGGCCAATGCTCCCTCACCCAGTTCCCCAATTTCTCAGTAACCCATGTGTCATTACTGGGGTAATGAGAGTGAACAGCAACCAGGGGAAGGCAGAAGAGTGAGTAACCTTTCTCCCCTAGAAGGTCTCATGATGAAGGCACCCAAGTTCTGGCGGTTTGCAAGCCGACTTAGTTTCAGAGTCAGAAAAGTTACACCCGCTCGGCAAGTACAGCTCCTGAAGAACGGGATATTCCCTCAACCTCAAGGAGCTAAGAAAATCTTGGACTGCACCCAGGGCTAGAGAGCCAGGTTCAAGAGCAGATTAAAAGGAGAAATGGGCTTTGACCCAGTAAGTCCCCTCCTGGGATACTGGCCTGAGAAAAAGGTGAACAGGCAAAAAATCACTCCTGGCCCGACAGGTTCACTGGCCCCAAGAGGAAAGTCACAAAGCACACATCCCACGTCCCACAGCAGGGCTGGCCTCGTAGAGACGGGCACACACCCACCGGAGGACGGTAAGGAGCCGCTAGGACATCCGCGAGGGGTCTCGCGGAGATGAGCGGGGGCGGGTGCCTCGCAGCCCCGTGAAACTGCATCGGCTGCGGTCAGCACCGGAAAGGGGCCGCAGACCTGAGGATAGGCGGGTTCCGGGCACGGCGGTCATTGGGGCGGGGCGGGGGGGGGGGGCTTTCGGGACACGTGGCAGCACTCTTTTCCCGATTCCCTTGTAACTGGATGTCATCACGTGACTAGTTTTGGCCAATGAGCTGTGAGGAACAGTGAGCTACATCACTTCCTGGGCGGAGCCTCTAGCTGCCCAGGTGCCCGCTCCTGTGACTGCGGACCCCACTCCTGTGACTGCGGACGCCGCGCCTGGCCCGCTGGTAGAGGGGCCTGGCAACCCCTGGATGCGCCGCTGAGCAACTGCGAGGGGCCGAGGCCCCCGTGGGTCCACGATGGACACGCGACGAGAGTGAGACGTAACAACGCGGTTTCGATCTGCTCTGATTTGGGGCTGTGAACCCAGCGTGGCCTAGCCAGGCCTAATAACGTCTGGTAGGTCCTTCTTTTCCCACGCGTTCAAAGACAAAGTGAAGCCGGGAAGGGGGTGGTGAGTAAATGGGCCTCACCAGGTACCTGACCAGGTTACGGCTGGGCGTTTGTTGGGATTATTTTTTAAAGTTGTAATTTAGTATTTGGGTGAAATATGATGACGGGTTTAGCGTGTAAGGGAAAGATTGCTTGTCCCACCCCCTAAGATCAGAAGGCAGAAACCTTGAACAGAAAGCCACACCGTCAGCATGGCTGCTCCCAGCACCCCAGAAAAGCCTACCCCTAAATCTGTCAGATGAGTCCCCGGACCATGTGCAGCTCAGCCCTGAGGGCTACTTCCGAGGTTCAGACCAGAGCCGCAGACCCTCCTGCTACGTGCCAGGCACGAGCCAGCCAGGTCCTGTCCTGAGGGGAAAGGACCAACCACAGACTTGGGAAAAAGAAAAAGAAAAGGGACGTGAAAAGGGTCGGTGGGCCCAGAGCAGAGGGAGGGGAGCCCAAGGCCTCAGAAGGAAGGGTGGCATGTGCTGTGTGTGCTCTTACTGCTCTGTCTCCAGGCTGCAGGCAGAAAAACCCACAGTCCTCCTGCCCAGCAGCACCCCCCCCCCCCCCCCGCCCCGAGCCACTCCAGACACAGTGCTACCCTAAGCAGAAGGTCAAAGGGCAGGGCACTTCCCTCACCACCACCCCCCAGCCTGTTTCCTCACCTGCAGAGTGAGGGCAGTGAGACATCCCTGGCCCACAGTGCAAGGACAAGCACCAGGTCCCCACGGGGACGCAGCTGCGCATACTGCACAGACATCAGCAATTTGGATTTTCTCCTTTGGATTTAGGAGAGGCTGGTTGTCTCTGTGGCAATCAATTGCCCTGTTTGGCTCCTTGCCAGCACAATCCTAATAATCACCTCCACCCGGACAACCAAGATGGGTAGGGTGTCCCCAGGCACCATGCAGGGGACATTACATAACTTATTTCATCTAATCCTCATAATGCCCCTCGGAGGCAAAACAATAAGAGGGCGGCAGGCAGGGCAGGGGGTGGAAACAGTAAGCTAGAGTATAAACAGTAAGCTGGAGAGGCCAGCAGACTCCATCAGAATAAGAAATAAAGCCTCTGAGATATCAGGGTTGTTTGTTCCAGAGGCTTAGCTTAGCCTGTGCTAACGAACACACCCAGCCGGGAAACTGCCCAGGGCCTCTGTCACTGTGTGCCCAACGCCAGGCCCCCAGTACTGGCACGAAGGGAGGAGGGTGGCACCGCAGACAGAGCCTGGGCCAGCAGCAGGCAGCAGCCTCTGTCTCCTTGCCTGTAAAAGGGAGCCAAGGACACAGGCCTCCACACTTGACGAGACATGCAGGTAGAGCTTTGGGCCCTGCACGCCCCCCCGGCCCAGCAGAGGCCATTCTGAGGGGCGGGCCATCTGCTCTTGGTCCCTCCAGATCCCCCAGTTCTTGCTGAACACCCCCACCTCCTCTGCCAACTAGTTACTGCCATTTGGGTTCAAACTGGGTCCCAGGCATGATGCTTACACCGTGAGGAAGTTGCAGAAGGAGAGTTCTCCTTGGCCTGTGCACCCTCAGAGATTGGTGACTGTGCCCTATTCCTCCCTGTGACCAACGAAGGCCTGGCACGGTGCCAGCTGTACCAGGGAGCAGCAAATGCGCTGAACTCATTCCCCAAAGCTGGAGACTCACATACCATCCAGCCACCCACTCACCCATTCACTCACACAGTACTAAGCACTCACACAACAACCCCCCCAAGTAAGTGTAACCCACATGCTCCATTAAGAAAACAAAGACAGATTCAGTAACTCACCCGAGGTCATTGCCAGTAGGGGGCAGACCCAAGGAATTTCTGACCAAACTCTTACCTGCTCCTTTCCCCACCACCTCATTCATCCTCAGCAAACTGCCCCACTCACCCACCCAGGGGCTAAGCTGTACCCCCAAGCAAGCTTAGTATACCAATGTTCAGCTCAGAGTGGGCGTACTCCACGGGGCCCACTGGAGAAGCCCCAGCCACAGACCTCTGCAAAAGTTCCCGCGGGCCCTGGGAAGAAGCTGCAGACACTCTTGAGCCTGACAGGGTGAGAAAGTCCACGGAGCAAACAAGGACACTCACGCCCACAGACAGGCAAGGCGACGTGGATGCCCTCGATCCCAGCCAGGACAGGCACCGTGAGAGGCGGAGGCTTCACAGCAGCGGAGTCTGCAGCCAACCCAGCAGGCTCCATCAGCAGCGACAGGAACGAGAAACAAAGCCTCTTGGGGAGAGGCCAGGTTTTCCTTCACAGCCACAGGAGGAGCCAGCCCTGCTGTCACCTTCACCTTGGACTTCTAGCCCCCACAGCAACGAGGGAAGGAATTTCCGAAGGCCCCAGTCTAAGGAGACAAGTCACGGCAGCCCGGGGGTGACCAGAGCAAGGCCTCCCTAAGGAAGCGCCACCTGAGCTGAGACCTGAGGAAGACGACTCCAAGGCAAGAGGAAAGCAAGAGAGGGACTCCGAGCAGAGGTGGCACTTAGTGGGTGACAGGGCAAGGGGGACACGGGGCCTCCAAGGGCCAGACCAGGAGTTGGGAACCCATCCCCAGCCACCGGAGGGTGCCCGGCAAGGAGTTAGGTTTCAGTCCCTTTGAAGAGACCACTCTGGACGCGGACACATGTGAGGCAGCCACCCTGCCTAGTCCATGCTGCAAATACTTAACAAATACTTAACACCTGGCAGCTGCCATTTTTACAGCCCCCACAACTGGGGGCTTAGGTAAGAACTTCAAAACAGTGGTGCTTTGAAAAAAGTAGAGGGCAGTGGGATCAGGGGCCTGGCACTGCCACCGTGTGACTTGGGGCCATCCTCCTCCTCGTCTGCAGCCCGGGGGTCTATCCCATCTTTCACATGAGGACTACAGACCGCTAAGGTCCCAGGTTCTGGTACCGAGAACACCTGGTATTTGACTAGAGCCCACCCCCGGCTGGGACGCCCACTTCAGGTCCCAAGCCAGGCTCCCTTCCCCCCTGCCCCGCCCTGGCTCCGGCCCAAGATCGCTCTTCTCTGCTGACAGTGGAAAACACATCTCCATGTTAATCCTTTATCTCCACGTTGCAGCCAGAAAGGCAACTGGCAGCCGGGGCCACAAGTGGCTAAGAATTCTCCAAGCCAAAAATACACACCCCTGTGCATCCCCCTTAACAATAAGGAAGGGGAACTTTTGAGTCAATGTCTACAAAGCCTGCACAGATTATGTTTTAAGCCCCAAAGCAATATGCAGAGCAGTGCTCATTTCTTTCCAGTCCGAAGACAGCTTCCTTGGGGCAGTTTCCAAACTGGGATTTGATGGAAGGAGGTAGGTTTGTTTTTTAATCGAACACACTCCAGGAAAAAGAAGTTTGGTACTCAAAATCCCCTGAAAAAGCCACAGGTTGTGTCAAATTAAGTAGGTGTCGTCAGGGTAGGGCCTCTCGGGTGTCTCAAAATGCACGTGTGTGGTGGAGACCGTCCAAGTCCTAGAAGTTGGGTTTTTTTCAATATACATTGTGTGTTCACTACCCCAAGTCAGGTCTCCTTCCATCACCATGTATCCTCCCTTCACCCTCCTCTGCCTCCCCGAAAGGTGTTAAGTTGGCATTGAAACCCTTCCCAACTTGACTGGGAGAAATCTAGAGAGTAATACCAGGTCACAGAAACTTGGGGACTCGACAGAATGAGCACAGGTGGCCCTAGAAAACGGGTGTGACCCACCTGTGCCCACAACAGGAGGAAGCCCCCAGAGATCACGCACACACCACATCAGGAAGGGATAGCTGAGGCCCCTACACATCTGCAGGTTAGCAAGGTCCTGGGGCAGCAAATGGTGACCCTAGCAAGTCACTATTGTAATGGGGAGACCGTATTCTGTAGACTGCAATGCACCCTATGCCTCTGAGCAGCTGCTTTTAAGCCCGGCTTCTAAGTCAGGTCAGCAGGCGACGAAGTCTAAGATAGCTCACAGACCCGGGGGAGGCCAGCCCCTCGTGGCGCTGGGCCTTCTGCAAAACCTGGTCGGTTTTGTGTCAGCTGCTCAGAAGCCGCCTAGAAGCCTCGACACAGAGACGCCCAGGAGACTCAGAGCGAAAGTAGACACATGAAAACCCCCACCTGGTGTGTGGGGGGCTGCATGTGAAAGGGTCGGGGCTGAAACCAGGCATGGGTTTCCCCAAGTCTACAGATTATACCCGCAAATTCAAATTTGGGACCAGGCTTAACTTGTGCTTGACTGCAACCCAATAGGTGATTGGAGGATCAGGGTCAAGGACAGTTCCCTAGAGTGGGTGATGTCGAGTGTAAACTCACTGTGTCTTAGTGCCCTTGCACTAGACCCCTCTGCCCAGTTACACCTTTACTCATTTATTTGTGTACCTTTGAGGAACTCAAAGAACAGCCATTGTGTCCACTGGCAGGGCGGCCTTGCCTGTCAGTCACTTTCTGTCATCTCCGCAGCAGCCTTGATCAGGCCCCGTGGCAGTGGCCCTTCCTACTCTGCCCCGTCAAACACCCCCAGGTCCTGCTCTGGACTAGGCCCTGGCTGGGCCCAGGCATAAGAACCAGGGCTGGCCACAGAGAGAAGCTGGACCATCATCAGCAAACAATGACCACTGGGGTGGCTGGGGCAGGAGGGGAGGGGTCCACATATACAGAGGCCCCTTCTGGTTGGACCAGAAGTGGCAGTCTGCCTGGACAGTGCGGGGGGGGGGGGGGGGGGGGGGGTGCGGCAGAGAGGGAGGGGGAGGAGAGGCGCTGAGAGGATGGTCTCTGGGATCTGCAGGGGCCTCCAGAGCCAGGGGGAGCTTGTGATGGGGGAGAACAGCCCGGAGTGTATGGTAGGATGGGCCCAGGACACAGGAGGGCTCCTAAGCAGCACGGGTAAACAGGCACACAGAAAGGTCTAGATCTAGGGCAGCAAGAGGGGGAGGGAAGGAGGCAGACATACAGTGACTGAGTGGCAGGGACCACAGATGGGGTGGGCTGTGCACAAGGACAGAATCCCATCATGGGTCGGGGAAGGGGTGCTGGCTGGTCTCCTTTCCCCAAAGCCAGGAATGGGGAGGAGGAAGTGCCTGCAAGCAGTCTCCTGTTTTCCAGACAGGTCTCTCCAGGCCCCTGCCTCAGCACGGTCCCCACAGGCTGGCTGATTTAAGAGGTAGCTTCCCACACAAGGGCACAAGCAACAGCCAGTGGTTCCTATGGCAACCACCCAGCCCTCTCTGCGGGAGAGGGAAGCCGGGAAAACCCACGCCAACCTGAGGCAAAACCACTGGGTTTATTATTGGTATGCGAAGAGGCGCTTGAGTTCCCCTGATTCTGACTCAGAAAACTCTCCTTCCCTCTTAGGATCCTATAGGTCTCCTCGGAAGGTGACTCCAGACCCCTCTTCCCAGTTACGCCTTTACTCATTTATTTGTATGCCTTTCTAGAACCTTCCACACACAAGGAATGGAAATGGGAGGGAGGTTCTGCCACAGCTCTGACCATCATTGGTTGGGATGGTCTGTCTGCTGTGCTTCCCCCAGCAGGGAGCAGGGAGAGTCCTCATTACCTTGAGACCTTGAGCCTGTGTGAGGTGGGGCCTCTGCCGACATCTGTGGCTGGGAGGAGACCTCCCTGAGGGCAGAGAGGAGGCTGGCACGGCTCCCACACATGGGGTGGCGCCCACGCCCAAGGGCCCGGGACCTGCACACCTCCCTCGCTTCGGGCCCAGTCATCAGTGGTTGCGCCTCCCTGTCCCGGCCTGCTGTCTGTCCCCCTTGGCTCTCTAGCCTGGCAGCCCCTGAACGGCCTTCTCTCCCCAGCCCGCTCCAGGCAGCATGGACGCTCCTCTGGCCACCTGCAGCCTGCAAGCGCCCCTTGGCTAGCACCGCCCTCTCTCCTGGTCCTCCTCTCTCCACAGGGTTCTGCAGCCTCCCAGGACAGTACTCGTCCTCCCCACTCACCGTCCCCTTTCAAACATGCACCTTGACTCTGCGGCTGATGGTCCCTGGGACCCTGGTCGCCCCACTTCACAGTCCTTCCTTCAACACACAGAAACAGAGCCCTCACGGGCACCCAGTCCCCGGGCGGTGGGGCCCTCTGGAGGCAGATACTACCACCAGCACCCGAGGCAAAGGAGAACAGGGTTCTTCCAGAATGGCCAAGAAAGGTGAAGTGGGGGTACAAAGGAGCCTGGGGTCAGGAGGTGGGCCAAGCCGTAAAGATGGTGGGTGCGCCTAACTGCAAACATACACCGGGACGTCCCGGATCAGCTGCACAGACCGCAGCACTATGGAGATTCGGTGGAATCAAGTCCAGGGGGAAGATGGCCTAGGAGGCAGCGCTGCCGCAGAAACAGGTTTGGAGGACAGGACTCTTGGAAGAGAGGGGTGACTCGGGGCAGCAGAAACCTACACGGCTGCCCCCCACACACACACACACTTGCAGATGGGAAGCAGTGGCCTACAGGGACTGCAGACCCCCCATGGGGACCAGTGGCTGGTGCTCTGGAGGCGCCTCCCTACACCTCGGTGTGAAGGGAGAGCAGAGCCAGGGGTCAACCAGCCACGGGTCGGCCTGGGGCCAGAAGGCCAGGGTTCTGCATGTGGCTTGGCCAGGGGTCCACAAGGGTCTGAGGCCCAGGGCTTTGGGCCACGGGCCTGAATGGCCCAGACAAGACTTGGTGGGAGGGGTGTATGTGTGGTACCAGGTATGCGCCCCCCAAGCCATGACGTGAGCATTTATGACTAATGCACCCTCAGAGAGGGTGGGGACAGGTGGGAGGGGTGCTCATCAAGGCCACCCCCCCCCCCCCAGAGACAGGCATGGCTAAAAGCGGCAATTACAGGATCAGCAAAACCCGCCCCTTCCCAGAAGAGCCCACCATCAACAACGTGGAGGGCGAAGGAGAGCAAGGACAGCCAGGCGTACACTGTCACCACCACCGTCCTGCTAGGAGCACTCCTTGTGGCTCCGAGCCAGCCCCAGGGCCCCTGCAGAGGTGCAGGGGACTGAAATATCCAAAGGGCACATGGTCAAGGCCACAATGGTGAGTCTGTGTCAATATGAGAAAAACAGCAAACACCTCGTTAGGGTTAAGGAAAAACCAGACACTGAGAGAACAAAGAACTGTGACTTAAGCCTCTGAACACACACAGCTGACTTCACATCCTGCTGACACCTCTAGCAAGGAACAAGCACGGCTCCCTCTGAGCGGCAGCAGGGACACATGGCCTGTGTGATCCTCCAGGGTTCTGTGTGCTAGCAGCACCCTCCCCACTGCTCCCCCACAAGCCTGGCAGCTCTCTGAACTCTCACCCACCGGGAGGGGGAGAAGTGTGACTCCTGGTTTCAGCCTCCAGGCTGGGCAGAGGAGTCTCCCATCCAGCTCCGGTAATTACTTCCGGGGGTGCAGCCCAGGGCCCGGGAACACTGACCCTATTCTCAGTGCCGGGATCAGGACCAAAACCACGCAATGCCTCCTCTCCCACTCATCTCAATACCGAGGGCGGGGGCAGGACATGGCTCCAAGAACCAGGGAGGGACTGGGAGAGACTGGCAGCTGCCCGGAGAGGTGACCATGAAGGAAGACTAGGGACCTACCTGCTGGGTGCAGCCCCCAATCACGGTGTCCCATGGCCACTGGGGAGCTGGGAAAGCCACAGGTCAGAGGCTCCCTGCCCAAGAGGCCTCTGCTGCTCTCCCCACCCCCAACCCACTGGACAATGCCCCTTTTTTCTTGGACACTGACCCCACTTGTCAGGGCTGTTCTGAGACAAGGCTGGCCCTGAGGGCCGTTCCCTGCTCCTTGGCTGAACTCCTGCTCAGGGGCACAGCCCAGCAGGGACAGTGCCAACCCCTGGGGGCCGCACAGGAACCCCGACTTGAGAAAACCTCCCCGCCTGTCCCCTGACCCCAGGGCAAGGCCACCTCTGGGTCCCTCGCACAGTCAGCAGGAATGGGGGCTCTGCCTGCATTTCAGACATGGCCACGGGTCACACTCACACTGACTTTGAACAGAAACTCAAGTTCTAGTAAGGACTATCAGACATCTCAAGAAACGAGGGCGGCAGGGGGCTGGGGGGGTGGTCTCGCTGCTGCCGTGCAGTGACGCCGCTGGTGAAGGCCCTCCAGGTGGCACCTTTGCCCAGACCAGGGCAGCCGGACCCGCAGCCACCTGCAGGCCCCACTTCACAAAGAGGGGCCCGGCCGGGGCTCAAGAACATCCAACTCAAGACTGCCCGGCTGGGACAGGCACCTGCTTCCAGAGGGTGCCGTCTGGTGGCCCCAGACAGCAGGGTTCTACTGGACACCCTGTGAACCCTGAATACACACAGCTGCCTCTGCTCACGAGGAGCTCGTGGTGCACGGTGTCTCACAGTGCAGACACTGGACAGCAGGCCACTCGGAACGATGCCAGATGTAGTTGTGACATAATGCAGCTTTAAAAAAATCCCAATCAAACCAGTATCTGCTCATTCACTGTAAGAGCTGTTCACACCCCGAGTTAGTTACGTGCAGCAGGAACGCTCCTCTGACCTCGGAGAGAACAGTAACATGTCGCCGTACATCCCTCCAGTGTTCAGGTCTGTTTCTCCCAAATGAAATCTCACTGAACACACCTGGATCCCACTTTCTAACTAAATGCGCGACAACGAAAACCCTTCCTGCAGCATCGCACATTCCTCCAGACACTGTCACTTACAGATCAGTAAAGTGTAATCCGTTTCACCAGCTTCCCGTCACGTAACACTCGGGTGTTCTAATTGCTCAATGACATACAAAGGGGGATTAAACTGCATCCCATATACTCTTTTTCAGAGGGGAAGGAAGCAGAGGGAAAACAGGTGACGGATGGCGACTTTGGTTTGTGAACACACTATACAACATACAGATGATGTACTGTAGAACTGTGCTCTTAAAACCTATATAATTTTAGTGACCAATATAACCCCAATAAATTCAGTAAAAATAAAAAAAAATCAAAGAGAAAAGGGAAAGAAGAGTGGGGCCCATGTTTAAACCTGGGAAATGATTTTTCTAAACACAAAAGTTCCAAACAACTACCCAAAAACACATTTAGTGGACAACTTATTTTCTGGTCCTCCCAGGTGCTCAGTAACTATTCCAAAACCTGTGACCTATTTTTGTTCAATCCCTCTCTGAACTGAGCCCCCAAAGATGCTGCCCCCCAAGTTCAGCAGTATGTTCCCTGTGCTACCACCACTGCTCCACAGGCGCCCATTGTGCCCAGCGCTTGTGGGGCTCCGCGCCCCCCCCCCCCACCCCCAGCCTAGCAAACGCAGCCTAGAGTTCCCAGGCACCACCTCTCAGGGGGGTCTTAGAAATGCCTGAGCGGAGGCACAAAACAGCAACTCAAGTCGGCCCGGGGCCACAGGTGGGTTCACCGTGCACACAAATGTGACGTGGCAGCTCGGACAGGTAAAGACCTGCCCGGAGATCACACAGCTAAGGGACACCAGGGTTCACATCCACCCCGTGTGTGCAGGGGAGAGACGCAGGGGTTCCCAGGGGGAGGCAGGTGAACAGGCCAGTCAGGTGGGTTTCTGCAGGCAGGAACAGGAGGGAGTGAGGAGAAGAGAACTGCGAAAGCCCGCGTGCCCTCCAGGGTCAGCCCACTAACCATTATTTCCCTTGGGGCTGTTACCAACAGGAAATTCCATGCAGGGCAATGCCATGCTGGGTTGAGACCAGCAGGGCACCCCACCCCACCCAGCCTGCCCGATCCTGAGAACAAAGAGCACCAATCAGGAATGTGTGCCCGGGCCTCAGCCGGCCGGGGCCTGGCTGGTAGGGGGTGCATTCTCATCTGGGGCCTGATCAGAGCCAGGCTTGACTACCAAGGCTGGGCCTGTGGTGAGTGGACACCTGTTCCCAGAGCACAGCAGGGTTCTGGAAGTCACACTCGAACCACACTCGCTTCTTGATCCGTCGGCAGCAGGCCTGGCCCCAGACTGCCTGACACCACGCACCCCAACACCTGATGGCCACCCACACCTCTGGTTTCAACTTTGTCCCTAGGACATTTATAGCCTCAAAGGCCACTAGTTGAGCACCACGCCCACCCTGACTTCTTTTTTTATATATATATATATTTTTAAAGATTTTATTTATTTATCTTTAGAGGGGAAGGGAAGGAAAGAAGGACAGAAACATCAATGTGTGGTTGCCTCTTGTGAGTCCCCTGCTGGGAACTGGCCTGCAACCCAGGCATGTGCCCTGACTGGGAATCGAACCGCGATCCTGTGGTTCGCAGGCCCACGCTCAATCCACTGAGCTACACCAGCCAGGGTCCACCCTGACTTCTGAGCACAAGGAAAAGCTTCTCCCTCCCCAGAACCCTCAACTCCTGTCATTCTAGAATCCAGCCCAGGCGACGACTGGCCTCTGGCCTCGCTCCTCTCCCACCAGTCCCCGGCAGGTCAGAGGCAGCGGTTGCAGGGGAGCTCCTGTGGGACAGGGCTAGGAACAACTGGAGAAACACAGAAGAAATGCCCACAGGGAAAATGGAAACAGAGGAGGCTGGTGTGGGGCAATAGGGAATGGCAGGGACTGTGCGCAACTGGTTTAAAGATCGGCAACATCTCAAAGGGAAGAATGTTGAAGCCCTGTGTGGGCCAAGCAAGGCACTTACAGGCCAGCTCTGGTCCAAGTCACCAGTCTGGGATCTGGTCCACACCCCTCCGCGCAGAGCAGGCAGCAGAGGCCCAGCCAGGAGGAAGGGGAACATGACACAGGTCTCACAGGTAACTACTGAGTGAGTCCAAGGCAAAATTCAGCCAGTGCTAATTAATCCCTTTCCAGCACCTGCAGAGCTGAGGCCCTGGCAAGTGCTGCAGCGTGAAGTTGCCAGCAGATGGACACTTGGACGTGAACTCGGGTCGTGGATGACCCATAGGGCCCTCCAAATGAAGGGCTGAGAGTTGTCCACACAAGAGCCGAAGACTGGTTCTTGGGCAGTAAGTGAACCATGCCCAGCCCCGCCAACTCTGTGGGGGTCTCAGACCCTGGAGGCGGGGCCCACAACACTGGTTGGTAGAGAGTGGTCTCTAGGTACACGCCCAGCGGGAGGGGCTGCCTCAAGCACCCACATTGGTTAAGGAGGAGGAAGCAAGAAAACCCAATGACATTGTGACTGACCAGGGACCACAGCTGGGGCAGGCTCCAGGGCCACAACCAGCCTGGCTCTAGAGCCAGGGAGGTGGCGGGGGGGAAAAAGGGGCATTTAAGGCCCTCAACCCTGTAGGATGTAAACTAAAGAACCGGAACCAGAACCCTGACTTCAGCCCTTGCAGACTGAAATGAAAGCCTGCATCTCAAGTTCCAGGTCTGATGATAATTCACCAGCCACGGCTGTCCTCGCCTGTACATGATGTACAGTGTTTCAAGATCAAATCAAACCTCCAACCTCACCTCTCAGAAACGAGCAGAGGCCCATGCCCTTGGGGTAAACAGCGAGGCTTTCGTGCCAGACCAGGCCGTGCACTTGGCCAGCCAGGAAACTGCAGCGGGGGAGGTCAGTGCCGCCTTTCAATTAAACCCCTCTGCTGGCCCCAAGGGCCACGGCTGAGGACCAGGAGGCCTGGAAGACGCCTGCCTCCTCCGCAACCACAGCTCCCCAAAGGGGGAAGGGGCAGAGGGCGGGAGATGGTGCCCTGCCTGGAAGACATGACGGCACCCAGAAGCCAGTTAGGGACTTTGGTTTGCATGCAAATCAGAGAACTGAGTACAAGGATCAGCAGTGAAAATTCATCTGTATTTTTACTACTTTAAACTTCTTGTTCAGACTTTTCACTGCTTCAGAACTAACTTCTGAGTCCCGTCTCCAGCCATCCTGAGCCAGAACTGCCAGAGGACTGCCCTAAAAATGCCCTCTCACCCACTCGGAAAACCTTGGAGGGCTCCCACTGCCCCTCGGCAAGGACACTCTCTGTCTCCAGCTTGCTTCCCACTCTCGCTGGTCACTGCCTCCCGCTGCAGCCCACCACTCCAGCTGGACCAGCCCCTCAGTTGGCACACACAGAGCCTGGCCCTCTCGGCCCCACCCCGCCACGCCCCTTCGTGCTGCAGATGCCCCGTGTGTGGTGCGAAGCTCGTCACACTCCTCTGTCTTAACTCTCGGGGCTTCTTCATCTCACCCCCCGCCCCGGCCGACAAGCTCAGCTGAAGACATCTTTGTGGGCTGTGCTCAGGGTCTCAGACACACACGAAGTCACTTACAGGAAACCGTGTACAGGAAAGCCACGCAGGGTCACAGGCTGGTTCCATTTTCTATCTTACAGAGGAGGGAACCGCGGCCTCGAGAATTAGTGCTATCCCAGGGCCCCAGGGACCTGTGAGGCGTCTGTCTGGCCAAATCTCCTCTCCCGAGTGTCCCCCACAAGCTCCAGATAAAAGGAAGCCATGAACCATGTCCCTGCCGTAAAAGAGATAAGACCGGCACACAGGAAACGGCGGGGCAGCTGGGCCAACTCAGTGCTCAGGGCTCCCAAGGGCTCTGGGGCTTCAGGACACATGGGGAAGGGAGTGTCCACTTCTGTAAGGACTGAAAACTCCAACAAGCTCCCTGCCACCACGATGGTGATCCCTGCCTCCCACAGCGGCAGGGAAGCTCTCCAAGGAATGAAACAGCAAACAGGTTGTTCATTATCGTCAAAGCTCAGTTACTGAATAACCTCTTGTCAATGGAACCACCTGAAGGATAACCAGGCAAGGGTGGTACATACAACCTGGTGTCAAGTCCATTGTCAGTCTCGACCCAGGGTGAGCGGTGAGCAGGTAAATCACAACGGCCTCTGTGCTCCCCTCGCTCTCCACCCACCTCCCAACTGAACCAACAGCGCCTCCCTGATGCTGAGGAACGGAAGTGGGGAAGGGGGGCTGAGCTGGGAGAGAAGAGTCAGGCAGATGGACCCCTCCAAGAGCTGGGGCCTCCCAGCAACTTTGAGCTGCTGGCGACCACCACTGACAGCTTGTGCCAGCTCTGCAGCCAAGGCCTGCACTTTTAAGACACATAATTCCATGTAGAATCAAAAGAACTTGTGACACATGGACATAAACTAAAGGGGGGGAAGGTGGGAGAGGAGGTGTGCAGGGTGGAGGGGAATGAAGGGGGGGAATGGGACAACTGTAATGGCATAATTAATAATATATATATAAAGACACATAACTCCAGAGGACTGACCCCCTACTGACTTTCCGGGTGGACAAGTGACTCAGGCCTGGCCAGCTACAACGTCTGGTCCTCCAGACCTGAGGGACCGGTGCAAGAATAGGTGTTACGGGTTGAACTGCGACCTCCGACGGGACAGGCTGCAGTCCCGACGCCCCGCCCTGTGGATGCAGCCTCATCTGTCAGGGAGCCGAGAGGTGAAGTCCTTGGGGCGGGCCCTGATCCCACAGGACCAGTGCCCTCTCAGGAGGAGGGGAACACCCTGCAAACCCACAGGCACAGAGCGCAGGGGTGGCCCCGTGAAGACAAGGGCAGAGACTGGCATGCACTGCCACAGACAGGGAACACCTGGGGCCACCAGAGGCTGGAAGAAGAGTTGGGGGGAGCGTGGCCCTGCCAACAAGATTTCCAACTCCAAGCCTCCAGCGCCGAGCAGAATGTCTGCTGTTTCACAGCATGAGGCAGCCCCCCAAAACTACTTCAACAGGCGCATGACCAAGCCAGGCCGATCGGAACCAGCAAGCACCAGCCCAGGACTTCTGCTGCGTGGAGCTCAGGGCAAATGGAGAGCCATGCGGGCTTCCTGTGAGGTGCTCAGGCTGGTGGGAGGGAGGTGCTGGCAGCGTGCCACACGGCCTGGCCAAGCCTGCCAACGTGACCCACACACAGCACCTGAAAAGTGAAGTAGTTCCAATGACAGGAAGTGGAGGCCTCGACGGCCTGATGCTGTCACACCTTGCGCTTTTTGAGACATGCAGACTCATAAATTCAGTTTATTCTTATCTCCTTAAGTCTATTTTTTCCATGTGGAAAATCTGTTGCTTACAACCTAAAGAGCCTTTAGGCTTTATCGTGCACAGATGCAATTTGTTATTTTAACCTAACATACATCCACATGAACGTGATCCCCAGTAGCCCCCCCGCCCCGCCATCATCTAAACTTTCAGCACCAACGCCGACGACCCCAGAGCACTGGCACACGCCTCCCGAGCACCTGCCTTCAGCCTTCAGAGTTAGGGTTCAATGGCAGCCAGGCGGCCGTGTCCCAAAGGTGCACTTGATCTTGAATAACAAAAACAGGCCAGCCAAGCTCACAATAATAGCGTAAATGTGTTTGATTATAAGAAATCCTGATGCAAAATGGCTCCAATTGATCAAGTGGGGAAGAGGGGGGGGTCCCTGGGGTGTTTCAGCAGCCTTGAGTCTGCAAGAACCCAGGCTCTCTCACGTTGTCACTCTTCTATGCTAATTATGACACATGTTTGTCCTCCTGCCTATCACCTCCTGGTCACAACATGGCTGCCATGGGTCCAGGTACCATGCCCTCAGAGGGTATCGGTAAGGCAGAAAAAAGGACAGAGGCAGACAGCCAACCCTTCATAGAAGAGGAAATGCTGGCCCCTCACACATTACTGATCAGCCCTGCATGACGCAGCCAAGAGGGAACCTTAGGACGCAAGCCTTAGGCCAAGGGAACTGTTTTCAGGACGGGCCTCGGTCTACCATCAACACCACTCAGGGCAAAATGTGGACTGTGTGCGAGATGGAGAGCAGGTTTGCTGAGAGTCAGCTTTCCAGGTGTTAGAGAATAAGGGAGGCCCTGCGCCGCTTCAAGCCCTAAAATACCACTCCTGTGGCTTCCACGCTGACCTGTAGGGCAAAGTCAGCAAATACGGAAAAACCATTTATCAAGGGCCTCTCGTGTGCCAGGTTCCTTGCTCGGTACTGATGTGAGGGCCCTGGAGGAGCCCAGAGGTAACGCTGAGGGAGAACGGTCCTCCTGAGTCAGCCAAGGACCCCAAGGGAGAGCCAGGGGCCTGGGCACGGCCTGGAGGCAGCGGCGAGGACAGAGCCTTTCCTCAAAGAGGCCGACGGGGCAGGAGGGGAGCAGAGAATGCTTCCTGGGGAAGATGGTGTCTGAAGGACAAAGGCAGGAAGCCAGGGTGGCTCACAAAGGGCATGTGCAGAGCACAGGGATGGGGCAGTTGGGGGTTGGCCAGTGGGTGGCTTGCGGGGGCAGCGACAGGTAGCGAGGCTGGCAGGACCTAACTGGGAAGAGCACGGCAAACAGCTCAGAAGGGCTAAGACTCTCACCCACAGACGACGGAAAGCAGGGGAGAGACTCACGAGGCAGGGGTGCCAGCCAAAGGGCTGGCAATGCTAGGGAAGGCAGGACAGGGGGCCTATACAAAGGATGCCAGGTGGGAAGTGTCAAAGCGACATCCGCAGGGATAGCCAGAGGGACCCAGACACTGATGACATGTGGCTGTGGAGGGACAGGGGCACTGAGCTGGTTGCTGGGGTGGAGATGGGGGCAGTATCTTCATTCTGACCCAGGAAGTCAGGAACAGAAGCGGTCTGAAGGGGAGCGTGGTGAGGCAAGTTACAGAACACAGGGAGCCATCGCAGGCCTGCGGCGGGGTGGCGGGGTGCAGGCAAACCCTCCTGCGGGGAAGTGCACCTCCAGTTCTCTTCCACCAGGCTGCAGAAGGCCACGTGCAGAACAGCCTCTCTGGGGCGAACCAAGGGCAGGGGGCAGGAGGCTGGAGGAGACCTTATCGCTCACTGCCTTAAAAAGAAGAGAATGGCTCCGATGGCCCGCGAGAGTTTACACAAGAAGGGACACACTGCCCGGCCGGCTGCAGGAAGCCCAGTGGTCATGCTCATTCTCACATCCATGCTGACAGCCTGTAAAATCAGAACTCACTTCCACGGGTAACAGTCTTGTCTTCCAGGAGCCTCAAGTGGGCAGGACACGGCCCCTCTCACCTCAACCACCTCCTCGCAGAGGGAATGGGAGACGGGCACTCCCACCCCCCACCCCCTGTAAACCATCAGGAGTCCCTGTCCTGCACGTGGATGCCCTTTGCTTTAGAGCTCCGGGCATTCCAGATGGTACGTGGCAGCTTCGGCCCTGTGCACCAAACAAGAAAGGAACAGAGGCGGGTGCCAGAGGTCAGGGGTGTGCACAAGCGGGCAGTGCCCTGCAGCTGGCCTCGGAAGCGCCCCATCCACGCTGGGAGGTCCCACCTGGCTCCTGCGCCTCCCCTCACGTGAGTGACACTTCCCCCTTTATTCCCTTTACCTACTCAGAAAGGCGGTCAATCAAAGTCCTGGAGGGCGAGAGGGTCAGCAAGCATAATTCTTAAAAGATGGGGTCAGACGGGGTCAGGTCAGAGACCCAGGAGCCACAGGACCCTGCTGCAGAGCCCGCCATGACTGGCACTGTCCAGCAGGTGGCATGCCCTCCAGGTCTTGGGAGGGATTGAAGGATACTGACCAGTCAGCAGAAAGGAGACCTGCAGAAGTGCCTGTGCAGGCTGGCTTGCTGGCTGGGCTCTTTGGCAACAGTGCCCACAGGGGACTGGGGCAGTTTTCCCCTCGGCACAGGACCTGGCTGGCCCAGCATACAGCTAGCTGAGTGCTGAAGGAGCAGACGGCCCATGAATGCAGCAAGCCCATGGTGGCCGGACGCTGCTCCCCAGGGCCACCAGGCTCACCCAGAGCTCCCCAACACTCTGCACACACAGCACCTCAGGCCCAGAGGCCCGGGGGTGGCCTCTGTCCTGCAAGCAGGACAGCCAGGCTCTAGGGCCCGGGCTCTGCCCCCTGCACCAGTGGTTTTCCAACATTCTCTGGCCTCTGATGTCGCTTGGAAGGAAATCTTACATGGAGACACCCAAAGTCAACAACAGATAAAAGTTGATGCTATAGCCTATCGTGTGGAGGGCTCAGCAGCCACCCCCCCAACCAAAGACGTCCCTCCCCACCAAAGACCCCCTAGCTCCCTCACAGAGCCGTCTGGACACCATGCTAGAGCTTCTGACCACCACCGATCCAGCAAGTTTGGAGAGTAGCCTGTGCCTTAGCATGGGGACAGGGAGACCCCAGACAGGGAGTCTTTCACTCTGAAAGCAGAGTGACCCGCCAGTCCCTGTCCTTGTCACAGAAGCGCTGTGGTCACTTCCCCACCTTTGGCTGAGGAATGTCAGAAACCACCACCTGTTTCAGGAACAGCTGCTCTGTGACGAGAAATCCCAGCACATTCCACTCTGGAGAGCACATGCCGGAGCCTGCTTGGGAGGAGCCACCGTCTCTGCCTAGGGGTTGACCGAGCAGAAGCGCCCAGGTTCGAATCCCAGCCTTGCCCATCAGTGGCTCTGTGCCGCTAACATTCCCACATCTGAGAGGCAGAATAATCAGTCACCCCCACAGCTCAGAGCATTGTCTTGGGGTTTATCTTAGGGATCTTTTCACAGCTTTATAAACCACTCCCAAGTGTCGGCTGTGTTTACACTGATTTTATTACTGGATTTCTAGAAGGCCAAACACAGCACACTTAGTGTACACTGAAGGTTCTTTATTACAGATGCCTGGCCTCTAGGGCTGCCTGCTTCTCCCACCAGGACCCTAGGATTCTGGGCTCCACGCTGGGTCCAAGTCTTCCTGTCAGGCTTGGCTGACGCCTCCACCCAGGGAGACCTGACCTGAAACCTGACCTGCGTTGTCCTCAGCCTGGGGGCTCAGTGTGTCCTGGTGGGAGCACCGAGGGAACCCCAGTAAGGGCTCGAGAGGAACTCAGTGGGGGGAAGTTCCCCTGGCCCCTGGCCAAACCCCCTACCTCACCAGGCCCACCCTGCATTCAAGGCAACGCCAGCCTGCACCGCCATCCTGCTCCCACGCCCAAGGTCCCCAAGGCACAGAGGAAACTGGGGGTATCTCCCACACCCAGGTCCGGTCCCCCACCAGATAGGCAGCGGTGCCCTCTAGGAAAAGGACCCGGACCCAATCCCCAAGATGCCCACAGGCCTTTGAGGGCAGCCCCAACGGCTTTCTGAGAGGGCACGCTGGACCCCAGCGCTTCTTTCACCACCCTGTTCGGCACCAACAGCCCGGGCTACGGTGGCGTCCTCAGGCCCCGGCAGCAACACCCCCGGGGAGACTTGTCAGAGATGCACATTCTCAGCCTCTCGGACCCAGTGGTTGGAGGCTGTGGAGTGAGGCCTCCTGCTGGTTGGAGACACCTCCCGGGGACTCTGGTCACACTCAAGTTTGAGAACCAAGGCTTTAGTCTGACGGGCCTCACCCTGGTGACACAGTAGTGTCACCAGGGGGAACAGCAACGTAAACCAATGCTGAGGGACCCCTGGCCTCAATCTTGATTCGATTAGTGCTGCCTGCCCACAGGTGGTTGTTCTGAGTACATTAAGAACACAAGGAGCACAAAGGATTTTGAGGGCAGTGACTCTAGATGATACCTTAAGGTGTACAGTGCTAAGATTTAATACCATAATGTGATACCACAATGGTGGATACACGTCATTACATGCTTGGCGATGCCCACAGATTGGGCAACACCAGGGGTGAGCCCCCGATGTGCCGGTGGGAGCTCATCGACCGTGGCAGGTGCAGCACTCGGTGAGGGAGTTGACAGTGGCCGAGGCTGGGCCTGCGTGGGCAGGCCTCTGCACACGGGACCTCTGCACGCTCCGCTCAGCTGTGCTGTGTACCTAAAACCGCGCTCAACAGCGCGGCCTATTAAAGAAAAGCAAAGGTCCCAGGTGATGTGGTGGCGCCCGGGCTGCCGGGGGCAGGTAAGCAGGACAGCCAGGCTTCAGAGTCAGCAGGTGAGACCACAGGGCTGGAGCAATATGAGGAGATGCTAGACGGAGGGAATTCATACCCACGACTCTTGAAGAAGGAAGAGAAGGGCTTCCTTTAAAAGCACTTTCTTGTAGCCCGTCCAACAATTCATTCACTCCAACTCTGCTTTTAACGTCCTCCTTCCCCACATCTGCCTCCGCTGCCGCCCTGCCCCCTGCCATGTGTCGGTGTGTCAAGTGCTGGCCTGAGGGTCACTCCACGGAGTGGCCCCCACAGTCCCCACTTTCCAACGGGTGACCCCGAGCAAGTCACTGTGTGGACCTGCTTCGACCTCCGTTTCCCCACCTGGGAACGGAGGGCTTTGAGCATCTTGGCTGGGACACAAGGCCAGGCACAGGGTGAAACCACGATGAACACGGGCCACTGCAAACGGGCTGGTGCGGCCTGGAGCCTGCGTCTGTCTGCTGCGTGGAAAGCGGCCCCCAGACAGCGGGAGCTCGCGTGTCCTGCCAGCACCACCTCTCCGGCTCGGAGGCCAGAGCTGGAGAATGGAACACCAGAGCGGACCCTCCGCGCCCCTGTTCTCACGGACAGGCTGGGACGGCTGCACAGAAGCCCCCTTCGTCCCATGAATGTTGACTGAGTGCTGTTCCAGGCCAGGGGCCAGGAGTGCAGAGCGCGCGCACCTTGGGTTACAGGAGGCTCTAGTCCTGTGAGGAGGACGTCCCTGGGTGCTGGCTTCCTGCCAGGGTGGCCTCTCCGTGCAGCCGGAGTCACCCACAGCAAGGGCGGCCTCACCCCAGGGGGAGCCGCAGGAGGGGACACCATGTCCCAGCAGGGGCTGCTGCTTGAGCACCAGCGTTCTGGCGAGAACCCAAGCGCACACACTGCCGGAAACAGCACACCCATTGCCTTCCACGGCTTTGGGGTTTTGGTGGTTTTGTTTTGTTTTGTTTTGCCTTTTATTTGTTTTACAAGCCTTTTCTTGGGGTGTAACGCACAATAAGAGAAAAAGCACGAATCATACGTGAGCAGCTCGATGAATGCGCACAAACTGACACCAGGAGCAAGACGGAGAAGAGCACCCGTGAGACCACGGCGGGCGGCGGCAGGCCTCACCCGGCACCCGCTCCCCGAAGGCCACGCATCTCCAACGGCTCCCTGAGGCCCGACCTCAGTGCAGCAACCACAGCTCTGCCTCACACCAGCAGCCGTTCCAGAACCTTCCACAACGCCTCGGAGAAGGGCCTCTCCACCGGAGCCCCAGCCGCCTGCGTCGCTGCGGCAACAGCCCACAAACACAGGAGGCAGGCCTCCGTGCCATAAACAGCCCTGACAGATTCAACAAATACAAATGGACTACAGCAATTTGGGGGGAATTTATGAGAAATTAAAATTTCGACTTGGATAGTAAACAAACACATTTGAGAATTCACCCTACTTAAAGTTAAATAAACCATATGCGAGCATTTTTTCTGCGTGATGCCGCAAGGCCACAACACGGGGCTTGCCGGGACTCGAGCTGAGGCTCCAAGGCTGGGGCCGCTGGGGAGCACGAATCCGCATGTCTGCCAGCCTCACGGCGTGCACCCCAGTTTACAAAGCACCCACACCTGAATTCGCTCACCCGGTCCTCCCAAATTCCTCCCAGATGCCACCAGCAGGTATGGTTAACCCGTTGTGATGGCCAGCCCTGCAGGTGGACTGAGGCACAGAGACTCACCCAAGGTCATACAACCTGAAGGTCAGAGACAGGATTCGAACCCAGGTCAGTCAACTCCAAACCCACTGGGCCCCACTGTGCCCACCAGGCACTTGCTAGACACACAGAAATTGCGCAGAGTGAAGTGTACAATGTGGGGAGCTGGCTGAATGCTCTAGAAATCTACCCTGTTTAAAAGGAGTCAAAGGGGCCTCCTTCAGGCAGATCAACAAATGCTCATGCACACACACATGCTCCCTCACCACCCAAGGGGCTGGGCGGGCTCAGACCCCTGACCCGTAGGTGTGAGCGGGCAACTTCGCTGGCTGTCTTCACGATGCACAGCGAAGCCGTAAGGAGACAGTGCTGGAGAGAACGCTGGGGGTCCCCCCTCTGCTTGCTGAAGGGTCAGTGATTCGCAGGAAGGGAGATGAGATGGGACCCCACCCAGTTTCCCAGTGGGTAGCCCCCTCCCACCCCAGCTCTTCCGAGGCAGACCTAGGGTGGTCTGTCTGTCTGGACAGGTACCAAAGTGGTCAATGGCTTGGCTGCCTCAGTGTCCCCAGAGGGCAGGGAAGGGCCTGCTGCCAGGGACCTGGGCAAACACAAGTGATGGAAGGAATGGAGGGGCCTGCGAGCACTGCAGCCCCTCCAAGAATCAGTAACACTTGGAAAGTGGGCCCAGGCAATGACGGCCATGGGGCACCTGGGAGGGCCACACGGGAAAGGTGGAGAGGGCTGCCATGGGCTGGAGTCTGCGTGGGGGCAGAGAACCCTGGGTCCCCCTCCCAGCTGCTCAAGGACGGCACCTCAGGGGGCACAGGATCCAGAGTCACAAAGCAGAAGGGACAGGGTGCTGGTCACTCCCTACTGACCTCTACCCTTTCCCCACCCTGCCCTATGACCGGGAGGCTGACCTCTGGGGACTGAATCCTCAGGATCCAACGCTCCCGGCTCCATTCAATCAACAGGGCCCCCAGGATGAGATCAGATGGCAATAAAATGGGGGGGCTGGTATATTTATTCCCTCTCCCCCACTTCAACAAGATGCCTCGAGCAGGGGCCCGGAGCAGCCTAGCCTGGCCCCTGCCCCACTGGCCCCCGGAGTGGCAACAGCCCCTCATAGCCCAGATCTCAGTGCCTCTCCAGCCCCACCTGGTCCTTTCCCGCTGTCCACACCTCCGGGAGCAGTCCCCACATTAAAGTCACTTCATCCGAACCACCTGGGGGGAGTCCTGCCTCCCACCAGGTCCCTGGCTGAGAGGGAGGGGTGCAGGTCCGGGTCACGTGACATTCCAGAACACCTGGAACAAACCTGAGTGGGACCGGCAGGTGCAAAAGCACCGTGCAGGGTGTGGGTCTCCTCACCCCCCGGGAGGGCGGACTGGAAGGGTCCCGGGCTGAAACGGGAGCAGCAGCACCGGGGGCAGTGGACCGAGCTTGGGAACGGGAGTGACCCTGCTCTTCTGCAAAGGCCCACGCAAAACAGCAGGGTGTGGGCGACCTCGGAGAACTTAGGAAGGGACAGCAGGCTTTTAGGGGAAGCCAGGGAGGTCTGGTTAGCGCCAGGAGAGAGGGCCCTCCCAGCACCCTCACCGCCTGAGTTCGACGACCACAGCGGCTGCTACTGGCTAGCTCTGTGCCCTTAGAGATGTTGCTTAACCAAGTGGCATACTGGAGCCTCAGCTTCCCATCTGCAAAATGGGAAAAACAATAAAGAGTTCTCACAGAGAACTAGCAAGATAAGAGTAAAAATGGCCAAGAAGGATGGGGACACATGTTCGGCAATGACAACAAGTTGGCCAGGTGGTCAGAGTTCACTGGACAGGGACCTGTATACCCACGGGAGACTGTCCTCCACAGTCGGGCCGTGCACGTTCCACCGGGAAAGCGCTGTGGGAATCACTCAGGGCTGCGCCCGCCCCTGCCCCCACCCCGAAGCTGGTGTCTGGTACCAGAAACTAACTCTCCAGCCCTCGGCTCCCTGAGTACAAACCGGCGACCAGAGGGCAGCTGTGGTTTCTCACGCCACTGAGGCCCGGTTCTGTGACGGGCTTGGTAGAAAGGGCCCTGATGCCCTATCTCAGCGGTCATTCTGGCCTCAGAGGTTAGGGCCGTGACCAGCTTCCTCCAGGGCCAGCCCAGAGGGCAAATCACTGGCCTGGGCTGTAAATGGGCCACGGACACTCTCAGGCGGGTAAGGCTGGCCCTGTGGCCACCACGTGATGCTTGCCGCCTCTGAAGGGAGGCAGTCGGGTGGCAGCTCCCGGCCCCTCCAGCGTCTCATGCGGTCTGAGTTCCCCTTTGGCTCCCCGACTGCAGAGGAGTGCAGCAGGGACCTGCGCGGAGCGGACACAGGACCACTGCACGAGCCCCCGGGGGCCAGCGCGTCCACACTCCCGTCTCTTCCCCCGGGTCAGGCGCACACCCAGGGCCCTGCGCCCACAGGCGGGGCAGCAGCCAGGCCCCAGCACCGGGCTACAAAGGGCAGAGAGAGGGGCCGTGGGCAATAGTCGGACAGAAAGGAGGGGCGATGGGACACGCCAGGAAGGAACAGATGCTGCTCGCGTCCCCAGACGCATGCGAAAACCAGAAGGCCGAACCCCACAGCAGTGGCCCCGTTCTACAATTCCCTGTAATGTTCGGGGTCTTCCCCCCCGGAAACACATATTACTTTTATTAACTGCAACTAATATGCCTTATTATTCACACAACTCAACAACGTAATGACGGGCTCGCCCCAGTAGCAGGGGAGCCGACGGTCATCACGGCACTGCCTCGAACTGTGAGACACACCAGAGCCGTCGCCAGTGTCCCCCGAGGGAACACGCCAACTCCGGCTACTGAGGGACTACTCCACGGCCCTGCGGAAAACCAGCGCGGGCAGATGTCTCACAAAAGGGTGGGGGATGGATTACAAAAGGATAACAGTTCTGTTTAAAATCCATCAATCCATGCTCTATCTCCGCGCACAGAGGGAAACCCACGGGACGCGGCACGGCGTGCCTGCCGTTCCCTCCAGGCTGCAGGCAACACGCCCGCCCCTCCAGCGGCGCAGGAGGCTCTGCCGCGCCTTCTGGGGAGACGTCTTCAAACCCCCTCGGGGGGTCAGAGACTCGCATGGGCCCGAGGTCTGGCCACTGGCCCCTCGGCAGCCCCACACTATCTGCTGCAGTGCACGGCCCCAGTGGCCCCAGTGGAGGGTCCCTGGGCTATGCTGGGAACAGACTGGCTCATGGTCAAGGCCGAGGCCACGCTGCCGGCACACCTCAGGGATTTTCATCTTCTCCCCATCATGGGTCATTGTCCCCACCACACAAATGAGGGCACTAAGACCTGGGACAACAGAGTAAGGAGACAGGAGAGGCCCAGAGCTGGCCTAGGGACGTCCACATTTCTAATGAAGTGAGAGCCAGAAACAGTCACCCTGGAACATTCACTCAGCACAGACTTTTACCAAGCCCTGCACTTAGGGGAGGGCCAGGCCTCCCTTTATAAAGCTCAATAAATGCGCCCGAGCGGGACCTGTTAGGTCCCCTCTCTCTCCCGTGCCAAGCTCCCCTGCTCCTGGCCTAGGCCATTAGCTCAGACCCAAAGACATCCTTTCCCATCCAGGCTTTTGATGATCCTGTCAAAACACTGCAAATAACTTATATCCACTTGGCAGGGCCCGCAGCAAAAATACTGCCCAGGCAGGAGAAGGGCGTGAGCCAAGGGAGTGCTACTCCCTGACAGGAAACCTACCTCCTGCCCAGAGGCCAGAGGCCCCGCCCACCAGGGATGGGAGAGGCTCAGGGGCCAAATTAGTCAACGGGGTGGGCTTGCCAAGACCCCTCAAGTGATCTCAGGAACTGCCTTACTGCCCACGCGCTGCCTCTAGGGAGGCCTTCTCCCCTGCCTGCTCTCACCTCACCTCACTTCCCAGCCCTGTCCCTTTCTGGTACAGGGGCCTGGGGGAGGTTTTGCTACATGGCAAGGGGTGCACAGCTACAAACTGGCTGGGTCACCAGACTCAATCCAGGAAGGCAGCCTCCGGAGTGGGGAAGGCCCTGGCTTCGCCACCGCATGCTCTGGAACCCAGCCCCGGTTCTGCAGCTACTGGCTGGGCGACACAGGGCAAAGACACCCACCTGCATGAACCTCGGTGACCCCAGCCAACAGGAGGGTGCGGGCGAGGCCCAAACAGAGTCACCTGGGCCGCTTCACAGAAGCCCAGCCCAGATGCCACAGCATGTTGGACGGTCGCATGGGCGTTTCGGTGATCCAGCACGGTCTCACTAGGTAATCACAGCCCAGACAGTGTTCTTGAAGACCCGGGAGCCCTAAGCATCCCCCAGGACCCCTGACCAAAGCTCCCAACCCCCGCCCCACTCCCACTGACCACTGAGCACCTCCCAAGTAGTTTATGTAGAAACAAGGACTGAGCCCTGCCCCAGCGCCAAGTTTCTGGACACAGGGCGAGCCGGGATCTCCTTATAGGGCATGGTCTGAGGCCACCAGAGAGTTCGGAAAGGGAACAACTCAGACCGACAGTTGTGCTGGGAGACAGGCCTGCGTGGGTGGGGAGCCTCAGGGTCCCAGAGAGGCTGCCCCTGCTGGCCATGCATACAGGACTTCAGAGAGCTCGGAGAAAGATGGGGGCCACAGTGCCTGTGGGGGGTGGTTCTCAAGGTCAGGGTTGCTAAATGGGGAGAAAGACGGAGCCAAGTTACAGCTCTGGGTTCACAAACTTCTGGAAAAGCCAAGGCACTTCAGCTGCGCACAGGCCTCCCGGGGGGCGCCCCCATCCTCCCAACCAATGGTGAGCCAGCACGCCGGTGTGGGGGGAGCGGGGAGCCGTCTGTGCCTGGGGTCGGGAGTCGGCACCCCTCAGAGGTGATGCCTGGACCCAATCCTGGCTGGACCCAGGGAGACCCAGAGAGAGGGAAGATGTCAATCAGCCTGTGGCCTCAAACGCACCCAGCCAGGGCAAACTCTGCTCCAGTCCCAGCAGGCACTGCCTCAGGGTGCCAAGTTCAGGAGGGGACACCCGAGGACACCAGAGCTGGGACCTGACTGCCGGCCCTGCCCTAAGCAAACCAGGCAGATGGAATCTGTCCTGCAGGTGGTTCTGGCTCCTCGACTTTCTCTCTACTCATTACAACCAATCAAACAAGACAGACCCTTTCTTTTGGCCCAGCTACCTGCCCGTTCACTCAACTGTACAACACCCCATTTAGCCTCACGCAATTCGTCCAAATCCAAGTCCAGGGCCCAAGTGCGCTGGACGTGGCTGGCCGCAGCCCCGCACCCACTCCTCATCCTCTTCTTCAGTAACAGAACCCCAGGTTCATGTGAAGTGACAGCGTGTCCAGCAAAGAGACCACACGTGCCAGCGTGCTGGCCGCCAGATGTCAGAATGCTGGGTTTTGACTAAGGCGATGCGGGCAGCAGGGCAAGTTGGGACATCTAGGGAGGCCGCCTAATGGGAGGAGATGTGGGGGTGCCTCCCTCACTGCCTTCCTCCCACCTGGAACGTACACACGATGGCTAACGCCTCAGCAGGCACCTTGGCACGGAGGTGGGCCTTGAGCCTCGCCGCCCCATGGAGCACAGGGTGGCACACATGCGGAGAAGGGGGGTGCACCACATCACAGAGCCCCCGCACGGCCCCGGGCTGCCTGCACTGGCTTCTTTGACGCAGTCAGACATTCGCATGGTTTTATTCAGGCTGCTGGCAGCTGAGTGCAGGTCTTGACGGCCCCGGAGAAAAGGCTCTGGGTGCACCACAGGGCGCTGGAGACCAGCGCCAGGCAGAAGGGGGTTGGGGTAGGGGTCCAGGAGCCGGCTTTGCATAAGAGACTCATGGCCGCCATAACTCTGCTTCCTATAATTCGCCCTTTTCATTCAGATCAAGACAAAGATTTCCTATTTGTGACACTGACAAGGTCCTTCAACATTTTGGGAAAAAAGGTTCAATCCCCTTCACATTTTCACTCCCCCTCCTGAGAGTTCTCCTCTGTGGGAGCCAATCTCATTTCCTCTTATGCATTGGCTGCCGGGAACCTCAGAAGGACCCGGGTTCCCTCACAGTAGCAGGCTTGTCCCTTGGTTTTACATCCTCCTCTGCGGCTCAGCTTTGGTGTATTTTTACCTTTTGGTTCTATTTTACTAACCTTTCCTTTGGGGAAGGAGAGGATAAAAAAGCGTACAGAAACCTAAAAGCCAGGAACATGTCTAGACTCTCAAGTTAATAAAAGCAAGTCGTTTATCTCTTTTGAGAACAGTCACAATGGCAAATCATCTAACAAATTAGCGCTTGATAAGAATAAGGAAAACTGCAGCTTTCACAGTGGCACTGCTCGGCACAGCAACCTATGCAGAAAAACCCTCCCAGCCCCCTCACCCAGCCCCCACCCGCACCCCCATCGAGGGCGGATTAAGAACTTTCCACAACATTCAAACATGTTACTCTATTCCCTAAGTTCAAAAGCACCACCAGTCGGAACGATCACATTAAATGTTCGCACTTCAATCTCAAAAGTATTAAAAGGTTTTTAACTAGGTGTTAGAAAACAGGCAGGCGGGTGGGGCGAGGAGAGGAATTATAGGCAAGGGGGGGAAATGGAGAAATTAACCATGGTCACTTCTGAAGAATGAGATGATTGGGAACTATTCCAATTCACACATGTCTGTCATGTTTCATTATTTCCCTCTATTTCCAGCGATTTCTTGAAGAGACACATCTATAAGCCAGACTGCCCCCGTGCTGGGCACAGCCCCCAGAAGAGCAAGACGTGGGCCATGGCCCTAAGGGGCTTGGCCGGGGAGGGGGAAGCCGCCATAGGGCACAACTGCAGCAGGAACTCGCAGCCTCTGCGCCCACGAGGCGGGGGCCCAGACAAGGGAGGGGCTCTCTGGGGCAGGAGGTCCAGGCCTTGAGGGGTCAGGAGCCTGCCTGGTCAGACAGGTCGCTGGGTATCCAGACAGACAGGAAGTGGGGAGAGACAACTGCCAGGGTGGGCTGTGCAGCGGGGCAGGCTGGGGCTCTCTGCGAGGTGCTCTGAGGGTAGGGCCGGCCTGGTTCTCCGGGGCAGGAGCCACCCAACGAGGGCTTTACAGCCCCCTCCAAGGACAGGGTCTTTGCCCTGCACCCTGGACACTGCAGCCAAGCTGAGACAAGACAGGGCTCGCTTGAGCAAGCGCCTGGGCCGCAGACGGGCCCGGACCAGGACACACCGGCTTTGGACATGACACACAATCAGCAGTGTGTAAGGGGTCGAGAGAGGGACCCTGGAGCCAGCACTGCCCCCCACTCGCATGCCAGCTCGCATGCCAGCTCCGCCCCCCACTGCCAACTGCCAGACTACCGTGAGTCCTCTCTGACTCAGTTTCCTCATCTGTAAAGTGGGAGAATAAAAGTTTGTCCATTAAATAGAGCTAATAGGAGTGCTAATAGCAGTACTTCCCTAGATTGTGCTGAGGAACAGTCGACACCTGGGAGGTGCTCAGAAATCCCCCCAACACAGAAAGGCTGAACTCGAACCCCTCTGACCACCGGCCACTCCTGCGGGGGCTCCAATACGAACCTCAGCACCAGCCAACCCACACACGCCTCGGCTTCCTACCAGCCACCCCAAGACCCCGACGCTGACGGGATGACACCCAAGACCCCCACGCTGACGGGATGACAGCCGGGGCTGCGAGGACCTGACCCCGACCCAGTGCTGTCCTTCGCTCACCTTCCAGAGGGCGGAAGCCCCCACAGTGCCGGACCTACCCCCTGGCAGTGCCCCACCCACCCTGCAAACAGCTCACCTGTAAGTCAGAAACAAGGGCCAGCGCTCACTTTGCAGAGGCGTGTGATGGGGTGTGCACTGACGACACGAGAGGTCACGAGAGGTCACGAGAGGTCAGAGGCCTGCCCAGAAGCCCTCCGGGGTACAGGGCCTCCAGGACACGAGGCTGACCAAGTACTGCTGACCAAGTACTGCCGGGCATCGTGCTGAGGGAGGGGCACGGATGGGAACTCATCACAATTCGTTCTCTAGTTCCACGTGCCACGTGATTTCTTCCACACCAGAAAGCAAAAATAGCCACAGTAAATAAATAAGCCTTCTGGAGCCGAGCTGCCTCAGCCCAACCCCAGCTCCTCCTCCCAGGAACTGCGCGCCTCTGGGCAAACCACCTAACTTCCTCTGTTTCGGCTCTCTCGTTCGCAATACGGGGACAACAACACTGCCCACGTCACAGGCTGCCATCAGGGGTAAAGGACGGTAATCCATGTACATCCTGTGACCTTGGCTGGCACAAAGTGAGTGTCAATCAATGCCCAAATCAATAAATTTATTGATGAAAATGAAAAATGTCTTTCATTTTACGGAAAAAACTAAACAAACTTTTTGGCCAACCCAATGACTATGAGCCAACTGGCAGAGTGGTGGCCGTACCATCACCCCTACGAGTGACAGGTGTCAGTGGCGCCACTGTTGCTTGGACATCCCAGCCCCCAGGTCTAGCACAGGACCAGGTATGGGGGACACTGCAATAAGCAACCACCACATCACTGACCTAGGACACACCCATGTACACACAGCGGGTGGGAGAGAGGCAGCCTCCAAGCCAGGGGCACCACCACGCCGCGAGACCCTGCTGCCTCAGGGTCAGCAACATCACTCCCGCGAGTCAATGCAAACAGAGAGCCGAGGTGTGACCAAACACTGACGTCCAGAGTCACCCAAGGCAGCGCCGTTGGAAACAGCAAACCAGAAACCCCCCAAAACTTGAGGTGCCAGAGCAGACACAGTTCCAGACCCAGAGACACGTGGACAGCAGGAACGTGGCCATTTCGGAAGTGACGACACAGCATGAGCAAATGACAACCAGTCTCCTAAACGCAGCTTGCAAAACTGTGGACACAGAGCAGCCCACCTCGAATTCACATGTTACATAACAAATAGCCTGCTTTTGGTAAACTTGTAAGAAAAAAAATGAGAAAAACATACCACAATAAGTGTTCTTAATGATTATCTCCGGGCTTCCATTTTTAGGCCTGTCTTTTTCCCCAAGATTTCAACAAGGAGCACATCTTAGTTAGTGAGGAAATGGTTTCCTTGTGGAAAATCAAGGTTTCGAAACACGCAGAACCTATGGGCCTGCCCTGCATGGAACAGCTTGGTGCTCAGTACACTCACCCAGCAGACACGGAGCACGCACCAGAGCCAGGTCCTGCACCCTCAGACACAAGGTGACCTGAGACACCTGGCTCAGCAGGACACACCAACAAGCAGCCCCAGCTTAGGGGGTGGGGGCTGCTGGGGGAGCAGGGAAGGTGTCAGCAAGGGGACATCTGAGCCCACACAAGAGCATGAGAATGGGGAGGGGCCTGGGGAGGGGCTGCCAGTCTCTCCGCCAACCAAAAGATGCAAGGAAGCTTCCAGGTCTGGGACGCTGAGCTGGAGGCAGGGTCTGCCCCCACGTGCTTCCCGCAGCACCAGCTGCACGCCCGGCGGGGCCCAGCATATGGTCACTCCAGAGCCTCCGTCCTGGGCCTGAGCAGGCCCCCGGGTGTGGCCCCCAACTCAGACGAGCACCCACTCTGCACCAGAGCCTCTGCTACTGTAATGTGCACCCAGGTTAACTGGGGGTCTGGATCCAGTGGCTGGCCCCGCCGATGCCGGCAGACCCCGCTGGACAGCTCCCCCCAGTCCTGTTGGCCCAAGTTCCTCCCTCCACTCCTTGGCATTGACGCGAAGTGCTTACTGGCTTTGCTCCCCGAGAGGCCACTGACATCAGGGAGACAGTCCCGTCTCCAAACACGATCCCGACACCACACAGGCCGGGCACCCAGCTCCCCGCACAGAAGTGCGTTTTTCGTTGTGAAGATTTGCTCGAGGTGACTCAGCCAGTCAGAGGCGGGGGGGGGGGGGGGGGGGGGACGCCCACAGTGAGGGGGGGGGGGGGGGGGGGGGGGTTTCA